>NC_133152.1:27408222-28658222 GCF_048418815.1 Hemitrygon akajei | reverse complement strand
TTCGGGAGTAAACCCTGAGGACAAATCCGGAGCCGGAGCCCCTAAGGCAGTCCGATGTTGCCTTTAACCGTTCTCTGGCAACTCCAGCGACGACACTGGTGCCAAGCTGCATCAGCCCTTGCCCTTCCCTTTGGCAGCATCGGTGGCGTGGAGAGGGGAGACTTGCAGCATGGGCAGCTGCCGGTCTCCCATACAACCCTGCCCAGGCCTGTGCCCTGGAAACCTTCCAGACGCAGATCCCTGGTCTCGCGAGACTAATAGATGCCACCACTCAAGGGGCATATAAGGTAAATGCAAGGAGGCTTTTTCCAGTGAGTTTGGCTGAGACTACAACTACAGATCATGGGTTAAGGGTGAAAGTGGAACATGAGGGGGAACTTCTTCACTCAGGAGGGTGCCGAGATTGTGGAGCGAGCTGCCACCACAAGTGGTGGATTTGGGCTCAATTTAAACATTTAAAAGAAATTTGGATGTGTATCCTGAAAGGGAGGGTTATGGGGAGCTATGGCCTGGGTCTAGGTAGATTTCATATTTTGGCATGGACTAGATGGGCTGAAGGGCCTGTTTACGTGCTGTAGTGTTCAGTGACTGAGAGGGGAAACCGGAGCACCACGAGGAAACCCATGCAGCCACGGGGAGAACATACAAACTCCTTTAGAGTCAGTGGCAGGAATCGAACCCTGATCACTACAAAACGTTGCACTACCGTGTCGACCCTGGGTTAGGTCACTGGCATAAGCTGCATAAACCTTTGGACAAGGGAGAGGTCTGTGATCGGGCTCTTTGAAGGACGATAACCCAACCAGCAGATGCTGGAGAACAAGGCTTCGAGAGCTCTGCATTGGGTGTGGTGGCATCTCCCTGGGGTATTGCATGGACTGGAGAGAGGGGACCGCCCCTTGACTCATACCCAGATTCAGGAGAGGACTGAAGTCGTGGGAATGGGGGGGGTGGGGGGTTGATAAATTGGAAGTCTGTTGTTGTATTTGGGGAGGCAGCTTCCCCCCCCCCCCCCCCCCCCCAACAGCCGAGCTACAGGTTGAAGTTGGGCGTCTGGAACCAGTAAGTGTGCAAGTGCCCCTCAGCCCACCCGAAGGCGCCCTGCAAACGCTTATCAGCGGGCCTACCTTGTCCTGCGCCTCCCGCCGCAGACTCTCTTCAAGCCGCTTCTCAATCTCCTCCTGGACAACCTTAGCGTACTGGGAATCCATCTCCTCTCTGCAGACAGAAATCGTGGTGAGATCAGGAGAGAGACCCACTGACCCAGAACAGTCCCGGGTGCTTCACAGCCTGTGAAAAACTGTCAGCTCGCAAACACTCCCCCCTCTGGAGCCAGGACAACAGCAGTCCTGACACCATCTCTCTCGGCGCCAGTGGGACCGATTGCCCAGCCCGCAGAGGAGATACCTGGGGCTTGGAGGTTCGTGTGACAGTGACACGAGCCAACCCATCTCGGGCGGCGTGTCATTGGACGAGATTCCAGACCGGGCAGAAGTTGGGATTAGGAGTTTGAGCACAACATCTCCATGTTGGGGGGGGGCAGGGGGGTGCTCAAACTCAAGACTGACGACAGAAGGGGCTTTATCATGAGTTCACCAGTTGGTAAAACACCAAACTAGGGACCAGATGCCAGTGGGAGCACGAGGGCTGTAACACACCATCATTGTTATGTGAATTGCTACCATGCGCAGGTCACTGTTGGGAACAAAGCCCGGTCACTGGGTGGCTTATCAAAGGGGGGAGAGACTTTGGTCCAAATACTGAGGTCATTAAACCAAATATTTAATTTGCCATCTTAGAAACTGATTACTGTTTGACACAGCTTCATCTTACCACCTGATGCCCTGCCCTCCAACAATTGGCTACTCCCCTGCTCCCCCACCCCTCCACCCCTAAGCTTACATCTGCTGCTGGTGTTCCCGGCTGTAGTGTCTGGCCTCCAGCTCCTCCTCGTTCTGCAGCTTCTTGGCCACGCAGACATCCTGCCGCACCAGCTTGTTCTTCTCAATGTTCGAGGCGTAGTGCTGCTCAACTGGGGGACACCAACACAGGGACACTGCTCTTACTGTTTGCTTTGGGTGACGCTCTTCAGCGATACACATTTCAAATGGGATAAGCAAGAACAGGAACAGAACCCAGGAGGGTTCCAGACCTTCCCCACAGCCCCCGCACAAACACTCACTCAGCTGTGGCCTCCACTTTGCCCACATCCTCCTCAACCCCCCCCCCCCCCGATTCGGATACAATAGGGTCTTTTAAGAGGCTCTTAGATAGGGACATGAAGCTTAGGAAAATAGAAAGCTATACAGTAGGGAAATTCTAGGCAGTTTCTAGAGTAGGTTACATGGTCGCCACAACATTGTGGGCTGAAGGCCCTGTAATGTGCTGTAGGTTTCTATGGCTCCACGTTCTCATCACGATGATGCAGCCTCCACCTGCTTTCCAGAGATACATTTCCCCAACCTCAGTTCCAGAAGCCTTCACTGCAGACTCTCCCCCCCTCTCTCCACATAACCATGGGACACTGGGACCTATTCACTGCCCGTCCCAACCCAAGCACAGAGTCAGGGGTCTCCGCCTGCTCGTACTCTGTAACGGAGACACTAACCCCTCCTGATCTACATGCCAGCTTCCTTCCTTGCCTTCAGCACTTCCACCGCATTCCCTCGCTGATAGGCAGTCAGTGCTGCTGAGTGCTCGCACTGAGAGGACGGAGGAGCAGGAGCCCTGGTCTCAGTCCGTCTGATCCCCATGCAACTTAGAGCCCCTGCGAGCACCCTCTGGACCAGAGGAGGAGAATCCCTGACTGGTGGTTGGGCTGAGGTTGGTAGGAGGTAGGCCCAAGTTGCAGGAGTCCAGTGGCCATCACTAGTCAAGCCCCATCGTTGCAGTCTGGTTTTGTGTAAACCAGAAACCCTTTGAAAGGAGCTGCTGCAGAGCCAACGGTCGAGCATCCTCTGCGGGTGATGGAGGCAGGCAGACCGTGCCTGGTGCTTCTACTTACTCTCCTGTTCCTGAAGGTTATGTGCCAACGCTCCGTCCTCCAACACTGCAAAGCCACGGCACACTGCAACAGAAAGGAGAGGAAAGTTACGGGTCACTCCTGTCACTGGTGAACATCCCACCAAGCCAGCGCCCGTCAAGACTCCAGCCACACTCCTCACCAACTCCTCTCTCAAGACCTCCTTCCCACCCTGTGCCAGCACACTGTCTGTGCTTCACACACAACGCATCACCCTCTTCAAGTCAAGTCGCTTTTATTGTCATTTCAACCATAACTGCTGGTACAGTACACAGTAAAAACGAAACAACATTCCTCCAGGACCATGGTGCTACATGAAATAAACACAAAACTACATTAGACTTCAGACTTACACGGGACTACATAAAGTGCACAAAACAGTGCAAGACAGTACAATAATTAATAAACAAGACAATAGGCACAGTAAAGGGCAATTTACAATATAATAAATTATGTAAATGTAAACAATGTTTTAGCAGGAATTGAGAAAGAAATGAGCAAAATTGCAAAGGGAGGTGCGCGCGTGTGTGTGAGTGAAAAGATTTTTTTTTTGAAGGGACACCTGCCTCGAGAACAGACTCACAAGCAGTTAACAAGGACCAAAAGCAGTTGTATAGAAGTCCCCACCAAAACAGAAAGCTCCCATGGCTTCTCATGGGAACCATCTTCAAAGTTGAACTAAAGAGCCACGTTGGTCAGTCAGGGAATCAAATGTTCGGTCAAAGTACTGAGAAACACCTTGAAAAGAGAGGATCGAGGGGAATTCCGGAGTCTAGTGCCGGTGCTGAGGGCACAGCCAGAAACTACGGTACTTTCCCCAGTGGTGGTTGTTAAACAGTTAACCACATCACATTCCTGAACTGCTGGATCACAGCCTGTGGCATGAAAGGAATGGGCTAAGAAAATAGTTCAACTGAGTGCAGCTCAGTGTTACTGATTCTGAAGGTTCTGGGTTCAACTCCCACCCTGGGGCTTCCAGGGTGACACTCCACTGATGTAACGTTAAGCCAAGGCTTGTCTGCCCCCTCCGGTGGGTACAAAGGTCCTTCCCAGCTTACAGACACCTGACCCATCCGCAGCCCGCACGTGCCGATGAACGTTTGAGAGGCTGGACAGATGGATTCGCCGGGTTGCCGTGGGGATTTTCTGCCACGTGAGAACTCGGCTCGTGGCCGCATTTCTGACTCGTGAATTTATTCCAGTCACCGGGAGGTACAGGCTCACTTTATCTATCCCGTGCCAACCTTGTGCACGTCAATAAATTCAGCCTAGCTTGTACAGTCCATTGGAATGAACACTGCTGTAACCTGAGGAGGGCCCCGTGGGTCCAGAGTGAACTGGACAGTTCTTTCGGCCACCCTGGCCACAATTACTCCTCGACCAACATCACCAGAGGCAGGGTATCTGTTCAGCTGATTGTGGGAGCTTGCTATGCAAGAATTGACAGCTGCATGACAAAGTACTTCAATGGCTGCGAGGTCCTTCAAGGTCTCCGCTTGGCAGAGAGTGGTGAGAAAGAAATGCAGCCTTGTACAAAAACAATGGGATTTCCTGGTGACAGCCCCCTTTGAGAAATTCAACATCCGTGGAATAGAAGAAATGAGAACTCAAAGGGGCCAGCACAACACATGGGCTGAATGGCCTGTGTCTGTGCTGTAGCATTTAGTGACTCTTGAAGCACTTTAGCGAGGGATTAAAGATAGTTACTACTCCTATGTTACCACTCTGTCAATGAAAGGCAGAAAATGTATGAGAAAGATGCCATGAGCTACCTCACGGGCCACACAAGGCTGGTTTTGGATGAATCTCCACATCTGAGTCAGACCCAGAGATACCTTATGACACATACCGGAATCCACCTTCCTGGGCTGCAAACAGAAACTGTCCCAAGGGTGCCCTCACAGAGTTCCCTGCGGTCTGTGGGCACTGAGTTCTCACTAGCAGAGGTGAAGTGATGGGAGTTTACTTCAATGTAGCAGCACTTTCCTCAGACCAGGCACAGAATGAGGCAGCGCGATGGGGTTAAAGTAAATCAACAGATGGAAAACGCTGCCGTCTTTTCCCTCCCCTCCCCCCATCCCGTGAGGCCTCTTAACCCCCGACACTTCCACCCATTGGGATCAACGTACACCGACGTGAATGGGCGTTCTTCACTCAGGTGCCTGCTCAAGCAGTGGGTGTCCACAGGACAAATTCGCCATTCCAGTATCTCAGCCGGTCCCAGTCGGTAATGACGAGTGGGAACCTTGGTTGTCCGACTGTATTGACCTCCCTACAATTAGCCAGCAGTGGACTAGCACTGACCAACAGCACAGGGGCAAAACTCCCTACAGGCCAAGCAGAGCAGTTTGCACCTGGGCGTGTGGGGGCACAGAAAGAGGGGAGCTTGTCATTTCCCCAAACTTCAAGAACACCTTGACCACTAACAGAGGAGCTGGTTGTGGACTACAGGAGGAATGGAGATAGGCATCAATGGATCTGGGGTTGAGAGGGTGAAAAGCTTTAAGTTCCTCGGCATAAACATCACTGAGGATCTCGTATGGTCTGTACATACTGGCTGTGTGGTGAAAAAGGCACAACAGCACATCTTTCACCTCAGACAGTTGAAGAGGTTTGGTATGGGCCCCCAAATCCTAAGGACTTTCTACAGGGGCACAATTGAGAGCTTCCTGACTGGCTGCATCACTGCCTGGTACAGGAACTGTACTTCCCCCGATCGCAGGACTCTTGAAGAGTGGTGCAGACAGCCCAGCGCATCTGTAGATGTGAACTTCCCACGATTCAGGACATTTACAAAGACAGGTGTGTAAAAAGGGCCCGAAGGATCATTGGGGACCCGAGTCACCCCAACCACCATCTGGGAAATACTACCACAGCATAAAAACCCGGACCAGCAGGCTCCAGGACAGCTTCTTCCACCAGGCCATCAGACTGATTAATTCACACCGACATAACTGTATTTCTATGTTATATTAACTATCTGTTGTACGTACTATTTATTATAAATTATTATAAATTGCACATTTAGATGGAGACAACGTAAAGATTTTTACTCATGTATATGAAGGATGTAAGTAATAAAGTCAATTCAAGTGAAATGTGGAATTAATGCAAAAAAATCAAATGCAAGTACATTAGGATACAAAACCACACTGTAATGTGTAAACGGGTAAGGGGCATTCTTGAGAGTAGGATTCATTTGGATCTTGGCCAGTTCAGTTGAAGCCAGCTGTGGTGCACCCCAGACTCTATCGCAACAGTGGGACAGGGGACTGTGTGCAGCTTTGAGTTATCGAAGAGCAGATCCAGGGACACCGGAAAGTGCAGCAAAATCAAAAGAAACTGTTCATGGGGACTGGCGGCACGTGTAGGTGGATGATTGGGGGTGGAGCATGGAGGATAGCCTGTACAGCAGGGAGCTGGGAAGAGGCAAGACAGGGGGCTGAAAAGGGATCCCAGGGAGTGTGATGCACAAGCAGGTGGAGTCGGATGAGGCTTGGGTAGGGTGAGGTGGGGAGAAAACAAAACTGGGTAATGGGTCTATGGGGGGGGGGGATTATGAAAACAAAGAGGGCTGGAGGATCTCAGGGGGTCTGGGAGAGAGAGAAGCAGAGTTGAGAGGTGGGGGAGTTGGAAACTTCAGTGTTTGTACTTTTGGGGTGTAGACAGTCCAGGAGGGATTCGGGGTGTCACCACGCTTTGGGAGTACAGAAGGCCACAAGGAGATTGATCGCAGTTCCTCCCACGCCCCACATCCACAACCCCAATCCCGCCCACTGATCTCGTGGACAAATGACAGAGAGCCAAAGTTGGCCTTTGGCCCTGGCAGCCCACATTAAGAGCAGGAGAAATGGAGCAGGCGCTGCCCCTGGAGTCTGTTCAGTTGCTCATTCATCTCACACCAGTCCCCATATTCTCCCTCCAACATCCTGATATCTGCTCATCTCCATTCTGAGCCTCAAGCCCTCTGTGGTAGTGAAGACTAATGATTCAACCACTATCAGAACGAAGACATTCCCCCTTGCGTTACTCCAAAATGGCCTACCCCTCACTTTGAGATACTGACCCGTGTCAGACCTCTTAGCCAGGAGAATATCCACCCTACATCTATGCTTCATTGTACCTTTTAATTAAGTCACTCCTCGTTCTTCTAAACTTGAGGCCCAGTTACAATCTTCCAGCATACGATGTACCACATATCCCAGGAACTAGTCTGATGAAGCTTCACTGCACTCCCTCCCCCCTCTCTCTCTGGCAAGCACACATCCTTTTTGTTTACACAAGGATCCTGAACCTGGGACCCTTTCTGCACCCCTCTTACTGGGCACAGCAATCCAAAAGGGAGCTAGTGTTGTTTAATAGCTCTGCTAAAGAAAGGGCTCCTTTCAACATCAAGATGTTCACAGCTGTAGAGCACCCTTTGTTGTGGTTGTGATGCAATTGAATCAGCCCCAAGAGCTGGCTGGGTCACTCGGAGGCTTGAAACAATGACTAGCCCACAGCCCATTACCCGAGCTGGCACTGTTATAAATATCAAACCAAAATCTCTCTCAATTGGATGGAAGAGACCTCAGGGAGCGATACAAAACAAAACACAAAATTCTAACTCTGCGTCGGTCCACAGCCTCCTCTTACACCACGATGAGGTCACCCTCAGGGTGGAGGAAAAACACCTCATATTCCTTCCAGGTAGCCCCCAACCCGATGGCATGAACATCGATTTCTCCTTCTGGTTTAAAAAAAAAATCCCTCCTCACTCTCCTCTTCCATTCCCCACTCTTGCCTCTTGGCTCTTCTCATCTGCCTATCATCTCCTCCTTCCCTTTCTCCTATGGCCCACTCTCCTCTCCTGTCAGATTCCTTCCACTCCAGCCCATTACCTTTCCCACCCACCCAGCTTCACCCATCACCTTCCCCTCACCCCCACCCCCTTCCTCCCTAGTCCTGAAGAAGGGTCTCGGCACGAAACGTTGACCGTTTCTTCATTTCCGAGATGCTGCCTGACCTGCTGGGTTTCTTCATCATTTTGCGTGTGCTGCCGCAAGTTCCACCTGGTGTCCTGGCCGATATTTAATTCCCTGTGCAGCAAACATAAACAGGTGACCTCACAGCTGACCTTATTGCTGTTTGTAGGAGGTGTGTCTGCATCTTCTGTACTTCAGCTGCAAAGAGCCAAAGTTGTGAAAATGGAAGTCTTTTCTTCATTCTGTTTTTGGGCTGCAATCCCAGGATTGTTCTTCACTGGGGACTGAGCCAACAAAGCAGTGGGTCAATTCACCTCACTCTGGACAGCAACTTAAACCCAAGGCTCACCGAGTAAACACAGTCCAGGCACAGGGTCATAGCGTAATGGTTAGCACAATGCTTTGCAGTACAACTCTGCTCGTAAGGAACACACACAAAATGCTGGTGGAACGCAGCAGGCCAGGCAGCATCTATAGGGAGAAGCACTGTCGACGTTTCGGGCCGAGACCCTTCGTCAGGACTAACTGAAAGAAAAGGTAGCAAGAGATTTGAAAGTAGGAGGGGGAGGGGGGAAATGCGAAATGATAGGAGAAGACCTTGGGGGTGGGATGAAGCCAAGGGCTGGAAAGGTGATTGGCAAAAGGGATACAGAGCTGGAGAAGGGAAAGGATCATGGGACGGGAGGCCTAGGGAGAAAGAACGGGGGAGGGGAGCACCAGAGGGAGATGGAGAACAGGCAAAGAGTGATGGGCAGAGAGAGAGAGAAAGAGAAAGAAAAGTGGGGGGGGAAATAAATAAATCAGGGATGGGGTAAGAAGGGGAGGAGGGGCATTAACGGAAGTTAGAGAAGTCAATGTTCATGTCATCAGGTTGGAGGCTACCAAAACGGTATATAAGGTGTTGTTCCTCCAACCTGAGTGTGGCTTCATCTTGACAGTAGAGGAGGCCATGGATAGACATATCAGAATGGGAATGGGATGTGGAATTAAAATGTGTGGCCACTGGGAGATCCTGCTTTCTCTGGCGGACAGAGTGTAGGTGTTCAGTGAAACAGTCTCCCAGTCTGCGTCGGGTCTCACCAATATATAAAAGGCCACACTGGGAGCACCGGACGCAGTATACCACACCAGCCGACTCACAGGTGAAGCGTAGCCTCACCTGGAAGGACTGTCTGGGGCCCTGAATGGTGGTGAGGGAGGAAGTGTAAGGGCAGGTGTAGCACTTGTTCTGCTTACAAGGATAAGTGCCAGGAGAGAGATTGGTGGGAAGGGATGGGGGGAGCGAATGGATAGGGGAGTCGTGTAGGGAACAATCCCTGCGGAAAGAAGGGGGGGGGGAGGGAAAGATGTGCTTGGTAGTGGGATCCCGTAGGGGGTGGCGGAAGTTACGGAGAATTATATGTTGGACCTGGAGGCTGGTGGGGTGGTAGGTAAGGACCAGGGGAACCCTATCCCGAGTGGGGTGGCCGGCGGATGGGGTGAGGGCAGATGTGCGGGAAATGTGAGAGATGCGTTTGAGCGCAGAGTTGACAGTGGAGGAAGGGAAGCCCCTTTGTTTAAAAACAGGATGACAACTCCTTTGTCCTGGAATGAAAAGCCTCATCCTGAGAGTGGAGATGGAGGAATTGCGAGAAGGGGATAGCATTTTTGCAAGAGACAGGGTGGGAAGAGGAATAGTCCAGGCAGCTGTGAGAGTTCGTAGGCTTATAGTAGATATCAGTAGATAAACCATCTCCAGAGATGGAGACAGAAAGATCAAGAAAGGGGAGGGAGGTGTCGGAAATGAACCAGGTAAATTTGAGGGCAGGGTGAAAGTTGAGGCAAAGTTAATGAAGTCAACGAGCTCAGCATGCGTGCAGGAGGCAGCGCCAATGCAGTCGTCGATGTACCGAAGGAAAAGAGAGGGACGGATACCCGTATAGGCTTGGAACATGGACTGTACCACAAAGCCAACAAAAAGCCAGTCATAACTGGGACCCTCGCGGGTGCCCAAGGCTACACCTTTGGTTTGGAGGAAGTGGGAGGAGCCAAAGGAGAAATTATTGAGAGTAAGAACTAATTCCGCTAGACGGAGGAGAATGGTGGTAGAGGGGAATTGGTTAGGTCTGGAATCCAAAAAGAAGCGAAGAGCTTTGAGACCGTCCTGGTGGGGGATGGAGGTATATAGGGACTGGATGTCCATGGTGAAAATAAGGCGGTGGGGGCCAGGGAACTTAAAATCATTGAAAAAATTCAAAGCATGAGAAGTGTCACGAACATAGGTGGGAAGGGATTGAACAAGGGGGTCAAAAACAGTGTCAAGGTACGCAGAAATGAGTTCAGTGGGGCAGGAGCAAGCTGAGACAATGGGTCTACCAGGACAGGCAGGTTTGTGGATCTTGGGTAGGATGTAGAAATGGGAAGTGCAGGGTGTGGGAACTATGAGGTTGGTGGCAGTGGATGGGAAATCCCCAGAGCTGATAAGGTTGGTGATGGTGTGGGAGACAGTGGCCTGGTGCTCCTTAATGAGGCCATGATTGAGGGGTAGATAAGAGGTATCAGCGAGTTGTCGCTGTGCCTCAGCAAGGTAAAGGAGTTTGCATGTTCTCCCAGTGACCATGTGGCTTTCCTCCAGGTGCTCCCACTGTCCGAAGACATACCGGCCACAGTAAATTGTCCCATGATTAGGCTAGGATTAAATCAGGGCCAAAAGGGCTTATTCCTTGCTGTGTCTCAATAAAAATATTGAAGTTTTTTAAAAAATGTTCAGGGTGCGGACTGACGGACTCTTGTCAAGCAGGACTGTACAAGTTTACCAAACCAGAGTGGGCAGACTGAATAATTACCCAGCACACACAGTACGTTTTTTTTTGCATTTAGAGAGACAGCGCAATTACAGGCCCTTCCAGTGCCACCCAATTACACCCACGTGACCTGCTAACCCGTACATCTTTGGGATGTGTGAAGCAAAGGGAACACTCAGAGGACACACAGGTGGAAGCGGGCAGCAGGTACAAGCTCTTTGCAGATAGTGGTGAGATTGAACCTCGATCACTGGCACTGCAATGGCATTCCTCTGACCTCTGACCCCTGACCCCTACGCTACTATGCCACCCTAATCTGTGATCTAATAAAATGGTAGAACAGGCTCAAAGGGCTGAAGGGATTCCTGTTCCTGTAACACTTATAGCGAGCCTCCTCGCTCCCTGCCCCACCAACAACAGGAGTCGTTGACAGCTCGCCAGCAGTTGCTAACGAGTAAACCCAGACGCGTATCTGCATGCTGCCGTGGCGACTGTGGATAAAGGAGACGGTTACAAGGTGCACCAGGCCAGAGATCTTCCACCTCACAAGACGACTTGTGCTGTTCACATGTGTGGGACTGCACTCGTAACCCCGGCCTGTCACAGGCCAGGAGGCAGCTCGGGGGTGGGGAACTGCGTCAACAGCACAGTTTCCACGGAGACACAAGCTTTGGAATCCTGGCTCGTCAGGAGGAAAATGATGCTCATCGGTCCCGAGCATTTCTCATATACAACCACCAGCCTCGGAGTCCCCTTGTTTGCCTCACATTGGGGGAGGGTAGCACTGAGACTGGGGGTGGACAGAAGGAGACCCACCCTGATATTCCAGACATCCTTCCCTCGACACACTGCAGCCAGTCACTGAGAAACACGGGAGACAACCGCAGCTGAAAGAGGATTTTCTCCAGAAATGGCAGAGTGCTGTAATTGCAGTTTGTAAGTACAGATTGCCTGTCCTGCCACATCGGAAAAGATGAGTGAAGAACAGAAGCATGTGTAGCCACACAGAGACAGATGGACACATTTAAGGGCTGGCGACCCCTGCCAAGGGAAATGTGTTGGTGGAAAGTTTGGAAGAGAACAGGCTTCAGAGGTCTGAGGTGGGGGGGGAGGGGTGGAAAAACACAGGGAGGCAGAGGCTGAGGTCAGATTTGGCTCCAGTTTGAAAGGGAGAGGTGGGAAGAAAGGTGCTTTATTAGAAAGAGCACCAGTCTGTGTTCCTGCGCACACACCCACATTCCAGGTCTCCCGGCCAGCCCAGGGTTAACCAGCTCTGCACCAGAGCACTGGAACGCCAGGGAGGAGGTAAAATCCATCAGGACACTTACACTTTCATCCGGTGTTTGGCGAACACCCTCGTGCACGACTTGTCCTCCCCTCTCACCTGGACAGGTCTGGCCACCTCTACTGCACAGCTCCCTCGGGAAACCATGCTCCTTCTTTCACCCCTCACGCTCACACACCCAGACCACTCCTCCACACAGCCCATCCCATGAGCTACATGGTCCCAAGGAGACACTTCTTCTGCCTTCCAGTTTGTCGCATTGCGACTTGGAACCTCTGTCTGATGAACCATCAGGTGTCTGTGGACCGGTCACCGACAAGTCTGAATTCAAGGTCTCCGCTGGGCGCAGGAACTAACGTAAACATTTACAGCCCATGTAAATCTCCGAAGAGCCAGCATTTTCTACGCAGCGAAGAAGAAGAACAGGACGTACAACTCACAACTTTTTTCCTGACTGAATGGGGAATAATAGCCACTGAGCATGGTGAAACAACGGCTGTCCCGAGGCCAAAAGAGAAGACTGGCAGTGGCTGGATTGTCAGAGGTAACACCGTCCAGCCCTTTTCCCTGACGGTGGCTGGGTGCTGGACTAAATGAGGTTCCGGCAGTATTGGCTGCTGTGGCTTGGGACACCGAGGTTCAAACCGTTCAGCAGACTCGGGAAGCAGGACGTTGCTCTGGTGGTTTGTGGTTTTCCTTCTGGTCTCATCATCTGGAGAGGCCAGGGCCAGTTCACACCAGGACAAGTTCAGAATCAGGATACAGCTTTCAACAATTGGAGTCTCTTTCATTTCAGTAAAATGTCTCCATTAGTAAGAGGGCAAAAACAAAGTCCTGATCTGCTCCGGCTCAATGTGACTCCGTTCTCACATCAACAGACTCTTAAATGCCCTCTGAAGTGACCTTGCGAATGACTCAGTCGTGTCAAACTGCCACCAGGTCTAAGGGAAGAGCGACGAACACTGGCTTTCCCAACTACACTCACCGGCCACCAACAAATAAACTGACAGGATAGTTCATGGGAAGGAGGACTGGGTCACTGTATGTGGTCCAACTTCAGCCTCCAAGCATCTGACCTGATATTGAGAATTTTCCAGACTGAGCCCGCACTGTTGGCGAGGATGTCTACCCCCCCCCCCCCCCGAACACGCTCACCTGCTCCAGAGTAACACAAGAAGGGAAAACAAGCAGAGTGAAGTTCAACGCAGATTTACAGAGGGAAACCTCCAGTCACCACATGCACCCTCATCCTTTAATATGGAGATTGTAAATTACTTACAGACCTAATGGAGCCCTTTCCAGAAAGTTCCATAATCCCAAGTTCATCAGTCAAACCTGTACTTGTGAAACTCCCTCTGCTATTTGTTACTCAAAAACAAAAAAAACTTTGACAATTTTTTTCCTAGTGTGAACGTGTCGCCTCTGCAGAGTTTCCCACTTCCTTCTTCCAACATGTTAGTTGTCCCAGATGTTACTTTGCTTTATGCTTGATTGGCACAATTTGTACAATCTTTCTGTGTAACTGACTTCGCAGAATGATTACAGTGTGGAAAGAGGCATTGCAGCCCATTGCTTCCATACTGGCTCTACGCAAGAGCAATGAAGCCGGCCTCCATCTGTCTCCCTCCACGCACAACCCCCCCACCCCCACACCACATAGCCCTGCACTTTATTTTCTTTCAGAAACTTACACAGCTCCCTTCTGAAAAGTACTATTTCATCTGTCTCCATTACTACCCCTAACCACTCACTGTGTATCAAATGCCCATCCATATTCTGTGAATGCACACTGGAACATCTGAGGAGGTTTTCCCTCAAAATTGAGCTTCAGAATTTTCCCTGTCACAGATGCCGATACATTTCAAACATCAATAGCTGAAATCAAGGACTGGGTATACAATCACACATCACAGCAGGTTAATTCATTCTTGAATAAAACTTGCAGGTGAGACCAAATGAAGTTCAGTTTTTAGGACATAGAAATTTACAGCACATTAAAGGCCCTTCGGACCACAATGTCGTGCCGACCATGTAACCTACTCTAGAAACTGCCTAGAATTTCCCTAGCGCATAGCCTTCTATTTTTCTAAGCTCCATGTACCTGTCTAAGAGGCTCTTAAAAGACCCTATTGTATCTGCCTCCACCACCGCCGCTGGCAGTAGATAGATAGATACTTTATTCATCCCCATGGGGAAATTCAACTTTTTTCCAATGTCCCATACACTTGTTGTAGCAAAACTAATTACATACAATACTTAACTCAGTAAAAAAATATGATATGCATCTAAATCACTATCTCAAAAAGCATTAATAATAGCTTTTAAAAAGTTCTTAAGTCCTGGCGGTTGAATTGTAAAGCCTAATGGCATTGGGGAGTATTGACCTCTTCATCCTGTCTGAGGAGCATTGCATCGATAGTAACCTGTCGCTGAAACTGCTTCTCCTTCTCTGGATGGTGCTATGTAGAGGATGTTCAGGGTTTTCCATAATTGACCTTAGCCTACTCAGCGCCCTTCGCTCAGCTACCGATGTTAAACTCTCCAGTACTTTGCCCACGACAGAGCCCGCCTTCCTTACCAGCTTATTAAGACGTGAGGCGTCCCTCTTCTTAATGCTTCCTCCCCAACACGCCACCACAAAGAAGAGGGCGCTCTCCACAACTGACCTATAGAACGGGCAGTGCATTCCACACACCCGTTACTCTGTGTGAAAAACTTACTCCTGACATCCCCTCGGTACCCGTTTCCAAGCACCTTAAAACCCCTCGTGTTAGCCATTTCAGCCCTGGGAAAAACCCTCTGGCTCTCCACATGATCAATGTCCCTCATTATCTTGTATATCTCTATTAGGTCAGCTCTCATCCTCCGTCGCTCCAAGAAGGTCAAGTTCACTCAACCTATTCTCATAAGGTACGCCCTCCAATCTAGGCAGCATCCTTGTAAATCTCCTCTGCGCTCTCTCTATAGTATCCACATCCTTCCTGTAGTGAGATGACCAGAACTGAACACAGTGGGGTCTGACCAAGGTTTTATATCGCTGTAACATTACCTCACGGCTCTTGAACTCAATCCCATAGTCGATAATACCAACACACCATAAGCCTTCTTAACACTGTCAACCTGCGCAGCAGCTTTGAGTGTCCTATCGACATGGACCCCAAGATCTCTCACTGCCAAGAGTCTTACCATTTATATTACATTCTGTCTTCAAATTTGATCTACCGAAATGAACCACTTCACACTTACCTGGGTTGAAGTCCATCTGCCACTTCTCAGCCCAGTTCTGCATCCTATCGATGTTGCGCTATAACCTCTGACAACCCTCCAGACTATCCACAACACCTGCAACTTCTGTGTCATCAACAAACTTACTAACACACCTTTCTACTTCTTCAACACGGTAATTTATTTTTTAAAAATCATAAAGAGGAGGGGTCTCAGAACACATCCCTGCGAAACACCACCAGTCACCGACCTCCATGCAGAATACGAACCATCAATAACCACCCTTTGCCTTCTGTGGGCAAGCCAATTCTGGATCCACAAAGCAAGGTCCCCTTGGATCCTTTGCCTCCTTACTTTCTGAAGGAGCCTTGCATGGGGAACCTTATCGAATGCCTTGCTGAAATCCATATACACTACATCCACTGCTCTACCTTCATCAATGTGTTTTGTTACATCCTCAAATAATTCAATCAGGCTTGTAAGGCACGACCTGCCCTTGACAAAGCCATGCTGACTATTCCTAATCAGATTATGTCTATCCAAACGCTCATAAATCCTGCCTCTCAGGATCTTCTCCAACAACTTGCCCATCACTGAAGTTAGACTCACTGGTCTATAATTTCCTGGATTATCTCTACTCCCTTTCTTGAACAAGGGAACAACATTTGCCACCCTCCAATACTTCTCCCATCCCTATTGATGATGCAAAAATGCTCAGCAATCTCCTCCCTCGCTTCCCACAGTTGCCTGGGGTATATTTCATCCAGTCCTGGTGACTTATCTAACTTAATGCTTTTCAAAAGCTCCAGCACATCCTCTTTCTTATTGTCTATATACTCAAGCATTTCAGCCCACTGTAAGTCATCCCCACAATTGACAAGGTCTTTGTCCCTGGTGAACACTGAAGCAAAGTATTCATTAAGTACCTCCGCTAACTCCTCCGACTCCATGCACATGTTTCCACTATCGCACCTGATTGGCCCTATTCTCACACAGCTCATCCTCTTGCTCTTCACATACTTGTAGAATGCCTTGGGGTTTTCCTTAATCCTGCTCACCAAGGGCTTCTCATGGCCCCTTCTGGCTCTCCTAATTCCATTCTTAAGCTCCTTCCTAGCAACTTTGTAATTTTCTAACAGTACCTAGTTTCTTGAACCTTTCATAAGCTTTTCTTTTCTTCTTAACTAGATTTTCTACATACTTTGTACACCATGGTTCTTTAACTCTATCATCCTTTCCCTGCCTCAATGCAACGCACCCATGCAGAACTCCATGCAAATGTTCCCTGAACATTTGCCACATTTCTGCCATGCATTTCCCTGAGAACATCTGTTCCCAAGTTCCTGCCTAATGGCATCATATTTCCCCCTACCCCAATTAAATGTTTTCCCAAATTGCCTGTTCCTATCCCTCTCCAGCGCTATGATGAAGGAGAGAGACGTGGTCACTACCTCCAAAATGCTTACCCACTGAGAGATCTGACGCCTGACCACACTGACTCAATAGACCATCCCTCCATGACTTCCTCCTTTTCTGCAGCTGTGACACTATCCCCAATTAGCAATGCCACACCCCCACTTCTTTTGCCTCCCTCTCTGTCCTGTTTGAAACATCTAAGGCCTGGCACACTCAGCAGCCATTCCTGCTCCTGAGCCATCCAAGTCTCTGTAATGGCCACAACGTCACAGTTCCACGTATTGATTCACGCTCCAAATTCACCTGCCTTGCTCATGACACTCCTTGCATTTTTGAAACAATTCTGGACAATCTTCTTCTAAGGGAATATGGACACACAAGGAAAATTTCAAGAAACAGTAACCAGGACTGACTGCATCGGAACTTATGCGGCATGCTTAAGTATTATGATCCAAAGGCAGTCCGCAGAGGTGAAAATATGAACGAATGGTTGGAGAAGACGTAAAGGTGATGACTGAAGGTCACATCGACAGAGTAGAGTTTCACAACTTCACTAGGGGCTGGGGGACGAGCATCCACCCAGAGAGTGACTGTAGCGTGTCACCTCGGAGGAAGAGACAGCACACAAAAGGGAGTTTGTTAGCTTTGACCCTGAAAATCAACATTAAATTGCAGACATGATTAAGGATCGTTACTCGCCTTCACAGCAAAATTAATTCTGAAAATATACGAAACGTTATTTATTCTAGAGAACGCAAGTACAGACTTAAAGTATTTATGAAACAAGAAAAAGTACCTCCCTTTGAATAACAAATTTGTATTCAGAATTCCAAATTGATTAAATTCTAATCAAAAGCTGAGCTACTGGAAGCCAGAGAAAGCAGAGTCACCCCATGGGACAGAAATTCCAGGTCAATGCAGACTTTGAGTGAAAGTCTGTTGTCAGGTGTTGAATTTAAGCTGCAGAGTGAAATGTGTTTCTTGCGTCGACAGCCAGCACAGTCTGAGGATGTGCTAGAAGTAGTCCACAAGCATCTCCATGCTTCTGGTACCAACAAGGCATGCCCACAACTTACTAACCCCAAGTGTCTTTGGAATGTGGGAGGAAAGCACATGGCTGTGGGGAGAACCTACAAACTCTTTATGGACAGCAGCAGGAATTGAACCCGGATCGCTGGGGCGGAGAAGCATGACTCTAAGCACGAAGGTGCCATGTCTACACCACGTGCTGCCCCTAGTTATGATCATCTGATCATCCCCAACTTTTAAGAATTCCACATGCCTCCACTTCCATCACAACCTCTGGAAATCACTTGCTGAACCTTTTATCCCATCTCTCTTTAAAGGTGCTCAATAGAGCCTTCTCACTAACTAAGCCTTTGAGTCACCTGTCTCAATATGTCCTTGGGTGATTGGGCATCAAACGTTTGTGGTTGGCAACACTCCTGCTTTTATGCATCCTACCGTTGATGATGGATGCAAGTCTGGAACAAAAGTGTCCCTGACTCGGCAATCTGACTCAGAGACCATAGGAGAATGTTTGACAGTGCTGGGAAGTGCCACGTCGTACAGTCTTTTTCCAAGGCTGACGATGGAGTTCACAGCCTGGATAACCCATGAGGTTTTCTTTAACTTGATCTACAAATCTTTGTAGATGAAACAATTGGTCTGAGATTAGAAGCATCCACCTCAGTATAAAGCCCCTCACTCCAGCAAGCATAGAAAATACACACACACACAAACACACACGTACGTGTGTGTGGGATACAGCGATAATGTAAAAATATCCCACAATTTTCCACTAGACTTATGAAGTCAAAGACTTCTTTTTATTATTGCTCAAGACTTAAAACATGCCAACTCAATTTAAAACAAAATGAAAATGAGACTTTCTATGGTCTGTTCCATCAAGGGAGTAACAGACAGACAGGGCCCCAACCCTCTCACCCTTTGAAGGGGATGCTCTGGGAACAGATCCCTTAAAAGTCAGGGAGAGTGCAACAGCTCATTCACATGTTAATGCCTCACAGATGGGGCTGGGGACAGAGGTACAAACAGAGGGGCTTGTTGAGGGAGGGCTGGAACTCAAGACACTACAAAGATCTTAACATCAACAAAAAGAGAATTCTGTTCAAAACCCTGCTTGGAAACACTTCAGCAAAACAGAAACTCGCGTGAAATCCTCATGGAAAATCATTTCATAAGTGCATATATTTCAGCTTCCAGACTTCTGCTACCATCTATGAGGACGCGTCAAACGCTCACCATGAAAAGAAATTCATGAGAATTTCTATTCTAATTTAGGACCTCGCACAGAATAATCCCAAGGGCCTCTGAAGGGTGTAGCAGGAGGTGAGAGAAAGGGGTGGGGGAGTGAGAAACCATACAGCAGGTTAAACCAAATAGTTTCCCCAATAGGTCAGACACAAATGCTCTGCCAACTCCTTACAATCCACTAACTAGTCCTCAACTAAAGGTCATGTTCAAACAGAGCGAGCGGAACGTACGTAGTGGGTGGTACGGTAGCGTAGTGCTCAGCATCATGCTTAACAGTGCCAGCGATCAGCAGTGTTTGTTTTTCCTTTCCATGCCTGTGGCGCATCAGGTGGCAACCTTGCTGTTTCCTTAACATTTTTGTCTGTGTTTTTTTTTTAAAAAACGAGGCCGAATTGCTAGCTCGACACTCAATCCAGCACGGATGGAAGGCGTGAGAGGAGCTGGCCAGATTTGAACCCGGGACCACTCGCCTCAAAGTCTGGCATGGATGCCACTGCACTGTCGGCTAAGCGACTGGAACATCGGGGTTCAATTCCTGCCACTGTACGTGAGGATTTTCTTTTACATTCTCCCTGTGACCGTGTAGGTTTCCAGTGGATGCCCCGCTTTCGTCCTTCATTCCAAAAATGTTAGGGTTATCAACTTGTGAGTGTGCTACACTGGGGCTGGGTCGCTCGCGGGCTGCCTTCATACGTAGACCAAGTTGGTCGCTGACGTAAATGGAACATGTGACAAATGAAACTAATCTTAATCGTGCTAAGGAAGCTCGTAAGGATCAGTCACCTCACTGGTTTGGTCAGCAGTCACTGCGAAGATCTCAGTGGGGGCAGGAGTCACAAAGGTGAGAACCAACAACAATCCTGCCCAGTGAAGAACGATGATAACCCAGTTAACCTCGACAACCTGGCAGCCTCGTGGTCCAAGTTTACGGACAACAGTTTGCAATCCAGTTTTTATTTGGATAGAAACAACTTACTGCATCTGAGTGAGACTTGGGCTCACAGTGGTTCGCCGACAAGTTTGTCACTTAGCCACACAGCAGCAGAACCACAGCATTGCACTGGGATTGCTGACATTGCAGTGAATGGTTTGGTGCTGTGCCCACCCCTATCCAGGACTGCGTTAATCCTGCCAGGCTTTCATTCCGTTCAGCGCCCAACGACGACCGTACAGAAGAGGCGTTCACAACATACGTTGGCTCCCCTGGTCAAAAGAGATGGAAAGGCAACATCCCAGCTGCCGGTCAACACTCCCGGCTGGTCAGCTTTTTGTGAGAAATTCCAAATTGTAGCAGGATGAATTGACAAAATAAATGTCTCCTGGAGCCAACACAGCGAGAGGGGCGGATGGGGATTGGCACAGAATGAGGGGACAGGAGCGAAGATTGGCATTAGCTGAGGCACAATGGGCCAAGTAATCTCTTCGGAAGGGCAAAAATCTAAACCACATCAAACATTCTGCTTTCCTCACAGAACGAAACCTAGAATAGGTGGAAAGGCTCTCTAAGGAGGCTCTGTTACTTGGTTGGATAACATACCCAAGATCAGTCGACCAGCCGGAGTTCAAGAACCTTTGGTACACTTTTGTTAATCGAGGTTGATAACATCATCTTTGACACTTTCCTCCAAGCCCCAGAGTTTCACCAGCCTTTGTGTGAAGGAGCATTTCCCAACATCATCCCCGAGTGATCCATTAGGTACAGGAAACGGGGAGGGTGACTGGGGACACTGTAAGAGAGGATCAGAAATCACCTTTCCCTCATCGCCACTAGGGCTGAGCTAAGAACGGCCGCCCTCCTGATTCAGAAACAGCCAAGCTGAAGGATGTTCACAAATGCTGTCAGAAGATCCCCACCCCACCCCCGTAACATTACTGAAAAGATTTCGGGAATGTTCCACTCACTCCAAAGACTGTGGGTTGTTAAACGTTACTGGATGAAACGGTTGCCATTTGCCAACAGTTTACTAATGTTCACATCTGCACCCTGCCATGAACTAAACAGCTCCTGTTCTGTAAACAGCACACACAAGGGTGGCATTGCAGAAAACTCACAACCTGTTTATTCTGGACGCTGCACCCCAACTTAAAACAAATAAGTGTAATATTTTACTGGCCCTGCCAACCAGCTTTCTCCTCAGCAAGCAGGAATGAAACATCCAGAATCAACAGGGCAGCTGCTCTGAACCTGGGTGGCTGTTTCATTAGTCCGAACTCGAGAGGGGGGATAAAATCTTTCACACTGACCCATCAAATATCAAGGCAACGAGAGGCAGAGTTTAGAAAGAGGGTGAAGTTCTCTCCGCATTATTACAATAAATGGTGCCAGAGCAGGGGGAGCACGGGTCCAGGAACAGAAAAAAAAAATGGAAAAAGCCAAAAACTGAAAGGTTAGAAACAGAATAAAGCAAATCTGTGGGCGAGTCTAGAACCAGAGGGCACAGTTTAGGAACAGAGATAAACTGTATTTCTTTAGCCAGAGGGTGGTAAATCTGTGGAATTTACTGCCATAGGTGGCTGAGGAAGCCAAGTCAATGCGCATATTTAAAGTGGAGGTTGATAGGCTCATGATTAGTCAGGGCATCAAAAGTTACAGGAGGACAGCAGGAGGGTAGGTGAGAGGGGTAATAAATCAGCCACGATTGAATGGTGGAGCAGATTCGATTGGCTGAGTGGCCTAACTCTGCTTGTATGTCTTACGGTCTGAAATGGTCTTCAACCTGCATTGTGTACAGTTTTCCATAAATCTAGAATGACAATGTCTTACAGTCTTTACAATCCCATCAAATACTCTATGGGCAGAAGCATCACAATACCTTTAAATTCCATCAATGTCCTGCCAAGCAGTAAAGGACACAATGGGTTAGGTACAGAATAAAGTTCCCTCTAGGCTGGCCTGTCGATGTTTCTCAATTGATGTACATCTATTTTCTGCTTTCCTTGACTGAATACGTGCCAGAACAACCGCTAATACCAAATCCACACAATGCGCTGGAGGTGCTCAGCAGGTCAGGCAGCATCTATGCTGAGCTCTTCCAGCACACTGTGTGTACCGCTCTAGATTTCCAGCATCTGCAGTACCTCTTGCGTCTATAATGCCAAACCCAATCCTATATCCAATATTATTCACAACAGTCATCCCTCTATCCTTTTGTGAGATCATGAGCCATTATGTCAGTAAAGTTGCACTCAATTTACTTCAGAGGGAAAAAATGATTTCCAGTATTTTGTTGTTGCAGTATGTCACTTACATTAACTGATCCTGAAAAGCTCAGTGCTTGTCCAGCCATCTCACAATGCAAGTCCTCAGTCCTACCCTCCCAAGTACCTATCTCAATACTTTTCCGATACTAAGCTCTTCTTTTTCTTCAAACTAAGACTTAATTCACATCCGACCAAACTTTTCATCACCAGTACACAACACCTTGCTTTGACTCCATATAAATCGTTGGATGATTTATTATCTTTGGGCGACTTATGCACTTGGAATGTTTTATTACGCGAAAGGTCCTTGCAAAATGAATGGAAGGTTAACATGCATTATAAATAAATACACATACACAGACAAACATGCAAACTTGAAAACAGAAAAGCTTCACTCCCACCCCCACCCTGCACTGGGTGCCAGGGCACCGCAGCAGCTTAACAATCACAGCGACACTATCACAGCTCAGGGCACTGGAGTTCTGCCATCATCTGTAAGGATTCTCCCCGTGACCACATGGGTTTCCTCCGGGTGCTCCGGTTTCCTCCCACAGTCCAACGACGTACCTCTTAGAAGGTTTAATAAATAGTTTCTTGATTAGGCTAGATTTAAATCGGTGGGTTCCTGGCGGGCTGTGCCACACTGTATCTCTAAAAAATATTTTTTTGAAATCTCTTGCTCACCTTCTCGCACCCGAGGTAAATTGGATTTATCTATTACGATTTCACTCATTGTGGTCTTGGGATTCAACAGGATCGGGTAGGAACATCCAAACAATCAAACATCTGGAAAACAAGAACAAAAGTATTTTATGGGTGGAAACTTACAGGACTCCTAGTCTACTGGTGGATCTTAAAATTCTAAGGTTTCAAAGGCACACAAGTTGAGAATAAGCAGAGAAGCAGAGGCCAGGCAACACCACAGGAGGGTGGGCTGAGGCAAATTGCATCCCACTGCAATTTCATGGATGGTGGAAGAATGGAAAGAGCAATCACGCCCACAGGAGTGACAAAAAGGGTCCGTACTGGAGAAGGTAGCACAAGCCTCCATTTCAACACAGCAACAGTAAAGTGCCAACAGCCTCTAGGCACAGGAGGGGAACTGGTCCTATGGGGCGGCGAATAGAGAGCCATCTGTCCTTGTGGAAGGGCATTCCGGGGAAGCACACCGGCAGAGGCAGGGAGGAACGGTGGGTGTCCGAGTCCTGCCAGTGGCCCAGAGGATGAGGATGGTCAGGAACCTCAGTGTGAGCATCTGGCATGGTACTGTCTCCAGTGATCCGGTGACAGCCACTGCAGCGATTTTTATTTACATGGCCACCATTTGCAAGGATTCCAGTGAAATCCCTTTCTACCTTTTCCCCATTTCACACTTAAATTTATTTACCTCATTCCAAGTGTTCTATCTTCCATGCTTTTTAACCCATCGCTTGTTTCCCTTTCGTCACCCTCCCCCCTTTCTCTACCTTTATCTAGTAAGGCAACAGCTCTGCCCCCCCCTCCCCTCCCCTCCCCACAGACGCCACTCGGCCAGCTAAACGTTTCCAGCACCTGTGGCAACCTGCAACCCAAACGGACACAAAAGGAACCCCGTCCCAGTAATTCTCGGCGGGGTGGGGTGGGGTGGGGTATGGCGGTATGGAGCGGACTTTATTGGCCGTCCCTTGAGGAGAGCGACAAACTTCACGACAATACTGCAGTGAGATTAAATCTGATTCTGAAGTCGCCGGGGAGCCGCCGCCGCCTCGGACGGCTGCGGGCTGGCGTTGGGTGGAGCTTTACTCCCGGTCACTGAACGAAGGCTTCGACTTCAGACCGGTGTCGTCTGGGACTCGGAGCTCCCTCTGCACACGACCTTCCGGAGGGACGTGGGGGGTGGAGGGGGGGGGGGTGGTAGTACACTCATCACTACCGCCTCCAGAACACAGAAAGTACATCTCCATTTCCCCTAAAAAAAAATCCAAACTCACACCTAAACAACGTCCCCCCGCAAATTCACCCAACAATTCAGCCCTCCCATCCCCACCCGTCAGAAACCACCGGTCCCCGGAGAGCGGGGGACACCAGGGTGGGGTCTAATTCTGATCAGCAACCGAGAACACCCCACCCTCACCCGCCAGAGTTCAGACAGTTCATTACCAGCCTCTCCTCACTGTCCGCCGTCTCCGTTAGCAAAAAGGCTGCAACAGTTTGGGACAAAACTTGCGGAGCTGCTAAAGTCGGCCCGCTCCCCACTCACTGCACCGGAGGGGAGTGTAGGCGCCCAGCTTTATACCGCTAGCTCCCTACGCTCTCTCTCTCTCACACACACAAAACTACCCTTCTCCTCCCCAACTCTCTTTCTTTCTACCTTTAATTCGTCATGTTACCCTGTCCCTTCGCCTCTATATCCTCCTCTTCTCTCTCTCTCTCTCTCTCTCTCTCCCTCTCCTGGTCCCTTTATCCTCGCTCTGCCACTTTCTCTCCTAATGCTCCACCTCTGATTCCGACAGCTGTTGTCTTTGGGACTACGGAGGGCAGCTGCCGCCAAACCACAGTCAAAATCCTGTCACACATCTGTTCTGGCTAACTTGCGGGGCCAGGCCAGCGGCGTGTGAAGACAAGAGGCCGACTGTGGGCCCGCCGGTGCCAGAGTGCTGCCAGTAAACAAGACACCACTCCTTCTCTCCCCTCACCCGTCTCCAGTCAACACCACCACCACCAACCTGCGGGCGTTCACATCTTCAACCCCCACGTGCTTACCAATTGCTACCAAACCAAACATAGCGCTGAAGGGGGTTTTCAGCTGAGATTAAAGGTCAGAGGGGGCGCTTTGATTAGGAGAGACTCAGACACGCGTTGGAGTGGATGAGTAAACGGGAAAACCGGAGGAGAGCTGAAAAGCTCGATGGTGATGGAGATAAAATAGATTCCATCACCTGGCATCCGCACTAGAGTGGTCATCGGTGCGTCGAGCTAGCAACGCCGCCTCGTTAAAAAAAATAGACAAAAATGCTAAAGAAACGGCAAGGTTACCGCCGGATGAGCCACAAGGCGGGAAGAGGGGCGTCAGCAACCCGCAGCCCCCATCGCCTGCCAGTCAGTCACTATCCCCACTCTCCCCTCCTCGCCTGGTCTACTCTTCCCCCTCAGCTCTCTATACCTGGTCATCAAGGCGCCATTTCCCCTCCACGGATGCTGTCCAGCCTGCCGAGTCTATCCCCACGGAGCAGCCCAGACACAACCATGAGGTACCTTTCCCTGCCCGGTCAGCGACTGAATTGTATCTAGTACTCATTTAAATTATGAGGCAAAGAGGAATGGAAGTGGTATTGCGGAGAATGGCAACGAATGGGTTGTGGTAGGCCCAAGGCAGAGAAATTTGGACGAGCTTGAATTTAGGGACATTTCGAGAGGAAGAGGAAACCCGTACATCTGCTTGGACTCCGGAGCTGAACCTACAGAGCGAGGGCAAATGGTTCAGGGGTCTCAGCGTAAAAACAAAGTGGTGTAGACAAACTCGGATGTACCGACACCTGGAGTTGGAACATGGGCGAAGGTTTGTTAGGTGCCTCCTCTGCAGCTGAATAGCCAAGGCTGGAGATTAGAAGTGCATTCCATTCATTTAAGGGGCAGATTACACATCCTGTTTAGACCAATGTTTTGAGGCAGGAACAGAGTTTGAACTCTCTCTTCCGGAACCCATGGCCCTTACACATCAAATGTGACCACTGGAAATTGGCACTGAGCTCGCCTTTGGTGATTTCCACCTCGGTCGTGGAGCCTCACACCCCTGAACCCACGTTGCTGATGACCGAATCTTCCCGCCACCATTGCTGGTTCACCGGGATGAGTCGCTCATCACCTCATCAGGTGGTTGTTCCCTGCATGTTGCAGGCAGATTTAACACGATTATATCTATTGTGGAGGGATTGAGTTTTATGCAAAAAAAATTCTCAGTTCCCTCCAATTCTCCTCCCTCTCCTCCTCCCTATTCCCTCCCTCCTGCTTCTCCTTCCCTCCCCATCCTTCCTCCTCCCCTCCCCCTCCTCTCCCCATCCCTCCCCACTCCCTCCTCACACTCCCCTCCCCTCTCTCCAGCTCCCCTCCCCTCCTCCTCCTCTCTCTCCCTCCCACCTCCCCTCCCTCCCTTCCCATTCTTCCCCTCCTCCCCCTCCCCTCACTCCCCACCTCCCCAACCCCTCCCTCCCAACCCTCACGCTCTCCCTCCCCATCACCCCTCCCTCCCCAACCCCGTATCCCCATTCTCCCTCTTCCCCCTCCCCCTAAGAGCTGCCACACTTCCCGTACTCACGTCGTATGCCCACGCCTCAGTAACCCTGATCCATACGTCTTTGGAATGCAGAAGGAAACCGGAGCACCCAGAGGAAACTCATGCAGTCACAGGGAAAACGTACAGTGCAAACCCCTTACAGACGACAGCGGAAACAAACCCTAGATGCTGACGCTGCACGTAGCGTTACGCTAGCCGCTATACCACTGTGTTAAGGAAGTGGCTGAGGAGGGTTGGACCAAATATATTCCTGTGAGAGTCCTCCAGCAAGGCCCTGATGCCAGGATGACGAACTTCCAATAACCATAACCACAAACTTCGCGCACAGCTTGGCACCAGCTCCCTTTGAGAGATTTCCTCTTCATCTCCATGTATTTGTATTTCACCAGGGCACACTGGAAAGTGACAAAGCACTGAGCTGACCATCGGCTGTAGGTTTACTTGGCCCTGTCTGTTGCCAGTTTTAGCAGTCGGCGCGTGACACAGCCTTGTGTTCCACGCGTTTCAGCTTACGCCAGCATGACTTTTGTGTGTGAAATTAACTGAGGTGCTTATGCATGCTCCATCATCAAGAGCACTCAGTTCCATCTTCATGCAAATGACAAATAGTTGAGATCTCTGTGCTGATGTTTTTCCCAGTTGCACTGAGGCACAACCCGTTCTGACTGCTGACCGTCCAGTTGTAATGGTGTGATACTCTTTACCCTGCAGTTAGTTTTATTTGTTCTGATTTGATGCCCTTTTTACAGTGGTGCATTGCTCTGGCTGCACAAGTGCACCATTCAGTCAGTATAATCAGGAAGTCCAAGCACAGTGTAGGATGAAGGGGTGGACCCACCAATCCCTCAGCAGAAGATCATACTCAACTTGAATGATCAAAGATACAAAGTACATTAGTATGTTTGCAGAATATACTACAAGAATATGTTGGATCCCCAGTGTGATCCTCCGGGATGACTCACAGTGACAACTGAAGACCAAAGCACGGACATTCACCTGACAAAGACATGGGCAGGAGGTGACAAATAGAAATCTGTTTCCATAATCGGCTTCCTTTGGGGAAATGGTCCCTCTAGGCTCTCGTTACTATAAACCTTTGTGTCCTTCACAGAATAGTCCAGGATGGGTACTGGATAATAGTAAGCACTGAAAACCCAATTCATTCGACCTCATTGGACCAACAACCCAAATACAACCAAGGTGCCTCTGAAATGTGGATGTAATAAGCCGTGCTGTTGTACCAGGAAAGTAGACACAGAGGCAGACACTCTTAATGATGTCCATGCTTTGAGACTACTTGGACAAAAGACTCCAGGAGAACTAATTGTGAGTGATGTTACAAGTGACTTTGGAACTGCCTCCCACCAGAAACCAATGCCTTCAGAAGCTGGGAACAGCAAGGAATCAAGGTAACCTTTGGTACTTAACAGGAGCGACGAAAACCTGTGGTAGAGAAAGTGTCCGTTTCATTACTCCTTCTGGCCCACCACTGCGGATTCATCCACTCCAGCTGTCAGCCCCTTGATTTAAAAGCTCAACCAAAGATCACGCTGTGTGCCTTTTACTTTTTACCTCCAGTTTCCTTTGATTTCACTTAGAGTCCCCATTTTGCATATTTATTGCAGAACATGACATCTAAAGACCATTTATTCACATCAGAGCTACACATTTATTACTCCTTGTAACAGCAGAAATATTGCCAAGGTTTTTTGGCGCAGGTGTAGCTAGATGGATCTACTTTATATTTTATTGAGAAATGCAAAAGGTATTTAGACGTAGATACAAACAACCTGCTGTAAAAGTCAGAGAAATTAAACTTTACTGACCTTTGGCTGCCCCACTTATTTATTCTGTTTATGCTCTAGTTTCAACTTCATTTAATAAGGTGAAGATATATTACAATTCTGATTGTAATATATAACAAAACTATGTACTGGCACATAGGCAATAATCCGGATTGAATTTTGAGGCCAACATAGTTTATTGAGGAGCTGAGTCAAACAGACCAGGAAGTACTTGGCTTCTTGCCTGATCTGCATTGTTAGGAAATCAGTGTTTAAATGGGGAGAAGGTCAAAAGAAAGAGTGGGTATAGATTCACCGATTATTAAAAATAACAAGGAAAGTTAGAGTAACACACACACAAAATATTGCAGGATTCTTATAAAGGGTCATAGCCCAAAACATTGACTATTTTTTCCCAACTAGCTGCTGCCTGACCTGCTGAGTTCCTCCAGCATCTTGTGTGTGTTGCCGAGATGAGAAAACCTGCAGGTGCTGGGAAGTCGGAACAACATACGCACAACATTCAGGGTTTTGGGGGAAGGAAGTCTGGTGGTGGGAGGGGGTGGGGGTTGCATGGGCAGGTGTAGCAGTTAGGCCACTTGCAGGGGTAAGTGCCTGGAGGGCGATTAGTGGAGAGGGACGAAAGGACCGAGGAACTGTAGCTGGAGGGATCCCTGTGGAAAGCAGAGGTGGGGTGGTGGGGGTGGTAAAGATATGTTTATTGGTAGGGTCCCTTTGGAAGTTTCAGAGGATGACGTGTTTGATGCAGAGCCTGTTGGGATGGTAGGTAAGGACAAAAGAGACTCCCATTATTAAGATGGTGTGAGCACGGATGTAGGGGAAATGGAGGAGATGGGGCTGAGGGCAGCATCAATGGTGGAGGGAGGGAATCCTCATTCTTTAAAGACGGAGGACATCTCTGATGTCCTGGAATGGAAAGACTCATCCTGGGAACAGATGTGGTGGAGACGAAGAAACTGAGAAAAGGGAATAGTATTTTTACAGGAGACGGGGTGGGAAGAGATATAGTCGAGATAACTGTGGGAATCAGTAAGTTTACAAAAGAGATCTGTTGACAGTTTGTCTCCAGACGTGGAGAGAGAGATATCAAGAAAGGGGAGGTGTGTGTTGTTCTGGATTTCCAACACCTGCAGAATCTCTTGTGTTTATAACAAGTTAACAAGCAAATTATAAGTACCAATGATACATTGAGGTTTGTTTCAAGGAGAATAAAATTACAAGGCTGAAAAACTGTGTGAATCTTATTTGGAATGTAGACTGAGATCATGCTTGGAGCACTGTCAACAGTTCTGTCCTCCATATATCAACAAGGATATGGAGAGGGTCCATATGGAGAGAAGATGGACAAATGTTTTATCAGGTTCCTATCAGAACTGAGAGATTAAAATGGTTAGGAAAGATTGACTAAGCTGGGGGTTCATTCCTTTGAAGTGCGCACGCTGAGATGTGTTCCAATCATTATCATCATCAGTATGTGCTGTGCAAATTTTTCTACAGAAGTGGTTTGCCACTGCCTTCTTCTGGGCAGTGTCTTTACAGGATGGGTGACCCCAGCCATTATCAATACTCTTCAGAGATTGTCTGCCTGGCACCAGTGGTCACATGTGCTGTGTTCCAATAGCGTTCCTTAAACCACGACATGGTTTGACGAGGGAGAGAAGAACGGAGATAACAGGGCTCAGTATATAACATCATAAATCCAATAATTGTAACCGGAAGGGGGAAATCTACACATGTTGGAAATCTGAAAAAAATTGTTGGAAATACCCAAGAGGTCAGGCAGGAAATGTGGGGGAAAAATGTAGATGTGCTTCGGGCCAATGACCTTTCATTGGAACCTGGGTTTCCTTTAGCTAAATCCACTTGTATTTCTCTTCCAGGAATTCCCATCTTGAAGGAAGTCTGCTCTCTACAGATAGATTTCTCTTTGCCTCTTTCACTTTGTTTTCTGTTAACGGTTCATAAGGAAAGCTTCTGATGAATAGGCAGCAACCTGAAGGGCTAAAGCCCCCAGTCCAGATGAAGGGTCTTCACCTGTTATGTCAGCTGTCCATTTTCCTCAACGGATGCTGCCTGACCCACCGAGTTCCTCCAGCAGTGTGCTTGTTGCTTCCGATTCCAACATCTGCAGTCTCTTGTGCCTCCAGCCGGAAGTGTTCTTCCCACTGGAGAGCTCCTCTGCCCTCCTGTATATACCTCCAACATCTTCTCTCTTTGTTTCGCATCTAATAGGGAATTGGAATGAAGTGTCTTTATGTGGAAAGTGGCAGAAAGCATTTGAGGCAAATGACAAGAGTTGTGCTTAGGAAGAATCTAGATTACCTGAAATGAAAGGTCAAAAAATTTACTCTGCAGTACTAAGGGGTGGCACGGTAGCATAGTGGTTCGCACCACGCTTTACAGTACCAGCGACCTGCGTTCAATTCCCGCCACTGTCTGTAAGAGGTTTGTACTTTCTCCCTGTGACACTGTGTGGGTGCTCTGGATTCGTCCCACAGTCCAAAGACCTGCCAGTTGGTAGGTTAATTGTTATCCCTCTCTGCGCCTTGTGGCACTTCCGGTGGCAACCTTGCCATTTCTTCAGCATTTCTCTGTTTTGCTAGCTCAGTGCTCAACCCAGCATGGATGGAAGTCCTGCAAGAAGCCGGCTGGACCATTCGCTTCGGAGTCCGGTGCTGATGCCGTGACACTGCTGGCCAGGGGTCGGTCATTGTAAATAGTCCCATGATTAGGACAGGGTGAAATCGGGGGGTTGCTATGTGCAGAGGCTCGAAGGGCTTATTCTGCGCTGTATCTCAATAAGATAAAGATGAATTTAGGTATGGGGCAGATATCAAAGTATTAAATAGGATAAAAGCTGAATTGGATAGGTGGCCAGAGTGCAGTGTAAGGGAAGTTAGAAGGCTCTTTAAGAGATTTTCAATGATTTTTTTAAAAGAATTCATTCAGTAATACCATGACAAACCCTCTTGGATAAAGCTACGTCATTCTCCTTGTGAATGATAAACAGCTCTTTAAATTTGGGGTCTGACAGAGGTAAATTAGATGTGTTTGTTATGGTGACTGTTAGTGAGGGGCAGTAAATCTGTGTCCCATCTGCTCTCATCTTTTATCCTCGAAGCTGAGTCAGAATGAAGAGCTGATTGGATCCAATGACTGGAGATAATTTATAGGTCTTGCTTGTTTTTTTCTGATAGGGATGGGGTAGCAGGGTATATAAAAGTCCTTGTTCTGTACTGGGTGCACACTTCTGTTCTCACTCCCGTTGTTTCCCAATCCCTTTTCATCATGTCCTTCGTACTCCTGGCTGGTGTGTTGCTTCTTAGCGGATCCTATCTCTTCGCTATACCCGTCGCTGACTCGAGATACAGAGCAGGTAAGCAATGGGTTGAAGGGGTCGAGGAAAACCTTGTACTGAGCCCTTTCCTGTGTCACTATCATCACTTATCCATCTCCATTCCTCAGTGTAAAAGTATCGGGTTACGGCACCTCCTTGTAGGGTGTCTGGCATGGTTAGATGTACTGTCTCCTCAGACTTTTTCACACCTCATCTCACAGCTTGATGATGAGCCTGCAATTCTCTTAGATGTTAGGTGGAGGGACAGGCCGTGTTGAGGAAGCAGGGAGTCCACGTAAGGACGTAGACAGATGAGGAGAATGGGCATAGAAGTGGCGCATGGATTGCAGCTTAGGGATAGTAGAGCACACTCGATGGGCTGAATGGCCCAATTCAGCTCCTATGTATTACGGTCGGAATGTAGAGTGAGACCGTGATTGAAGCACTGTCAACAGTTCTGTCTACCACAATATTGACGAGGTTATGGGGATTGAAGGCATCCTTCAACGAACATCACTAAAACATTCTGTCTGGTTGGTGACACATTGCTGTGCACAACTGGGTTGCCATGAACTGTGATTTCAATACAGAAATATTTTAGTAGCATATTTTTGCTTGTCCTGTCATGGTCAAAGGTGTTTAATAAACACATACAGGTATCTTCCTCTGAACTTACTCCGATGTTATCATGAGTTATAATTAAGTAATACTTACCAAGTTGTTTTTACACAGTGAGCAACAGGTGGCAGGAACGCACTCCCACCGATGGTGGTAGAGGCTGATACTACAGGGACATTTAAAAGACTCTTAGATAGGTCCATGGATGGAAAGAAAATGGAGAGTTATAGGCTCTGGAGGAGGGAAGGGTTAGGTGGATCGTGGAGTGGGATTATATTGGCCAGCACAACTTTGTAGGTTGAAGGTTCTTGCTGCGATGTACTGTTCTATATTCTATTAATTATTGGGATATGAGTTCACCTATGTAAATGCTATTGTCCTATGCCTGTAAATGAGTTAGTAATAAATCTTGTGTTTAGTGTAGGACGGCGTCCCTGAACAAGATTGAGTTAATATCTATTCTGACTTTGAATCCCACACAAAATGCTAGAGGAATTTACCAAGCCAGACAGCATCTGTGAAGAGGAATAATCATCGACTGCTTACTCCCCTCCAGAGATGCTGCCTGACTTACTGAATTCCTGCTTTCTTTGTATGTGTTGCTCAAGATTTCCAGCATCTGCAGCATCTCTTGTGTTTCTAACTTTGAATCTGATCTTTGGTTTTGAGATCCCATTGTACAAGGTTGATTTTGGGACTGATTCAGAAGTTTTTAAAGAGCCAGAATCATAGTTTCCAGCTTGGGTACAGAGATCAGCTGCTAGAGTTTAATTTCCATTCTGTTTATTCCCTACTGATCACAATTACTTAACATTAACCAAAAGAATTGACTGGTAATTTTAAATCCCAGCTCTTAGTGTTACTGCAATTACTATCCGGTGGAATTTTCACCCTGATTCACTTACCAAAGCTGGGAGCAGTTTGGTTTTACTTGTTTACTTTCCTTTTGTATCCAGTTTATCAGTAGAAGTTATGAAACAAGCATTCCTGAAACCTCCTAAGTTTAATCACATGATCATTCCAAAACTCTCCTGGCGGACCTTTCAAGTTCCCTATCAGTTCACCAGACATTATCCAAATTTCTGCGGACATGTCTTTACCTGCATCGAGCCCTAATCACACATCCCCTTATCACCCTCTGCCTCACACTGACACCAGCCTGAGACTGCCCTGAAATTCTGATTCTTTTTTTTAAATACTCCATGGGCCCAGACTGTCTCCCTCAGAAACTCCTCCATGTCTCTGCATTCCACCAGATCAAACAATTCAGTCTACTCCGGGAGGAACGCTGTGAAACTCCCTGTGTTAATCTCCTGTCCTCTGACTATCGATCCTCATTTAAGACCATACTTCAAATTTACAATCCCGAAAAATGTCTTCATTCAATTTACTTTGTTAGAGATGTTTCATAGAGGAAAATGTTGTAGTTGTGATTATTGCAAAAGACACTGGATCTTTGAATATAGTTGCATAGATGCTAAATCTTATTATGTTCATTGGTTCCGAAGTTACTAAGTTCCACAGACACTGACTCTTACCGGGGTACAGTTCCACACACACTGACTCACCGGGGTACAGTCTCTCTCACACACTGACTCTCACCGGGGTACAGTTCCACACACACTGACTCACCGGAGTACAGTCTCTCTCACACACTGACTCTCACCGGGGTACAGTCTCCCACACACACTGACTCTCACCGGGGTACAGTCTCTCACACACACTGACTCTCACTGGGGTACAGTCTCCCACACACACTGACTCTCACCGGGGTACAGTTCCACACACACTGACTCTCACCGGGGTACAGTCTCCCACACACACTGACTCTCACCGGGGTACAGTTCCACACACACTGACTCTCACTGGGGTACAGTTCCACACACACTGACTCTCACCGGGGTACAGTCTCTCTCACACACTGACTCTCACCGGGGTACAGTCTCCCACACACACTGACTCTCACCGGGATACAGTCCCACACACACACTGACTCTCACTGGGATACAGTCCCACACACACTGACTCTCACCGGGGTACAGTTCCACACACACTGACTCTCACTGGGCTACAGTCCCACACACACACTGACTTTCACTGGGGTACAATTCCACACTCTCCCTGAGGTACAATTCTGCACTTTTTTTGGGCACAGTTGCATCCTGTCACTAGGGTACAGATCCACTGACACTGATGTTACTTGGACAATAGGAACCATACTTCAAATAAAGTAAGTTTTTTATACTTAAGGTAAGGCTGTTGAACTTATAAAGCCTAGAGCTGGAATTATGTCTGCCAAATATTGAATTAAGAAGTGTTAGAAATACTGAGTGAAGTTATTCAGAACAGCATTATCTTAACATGAGATATTTGGAAGAATCATAAACACAATAGATCTCACAGATGCTGGAAACCTTGAGCAACACACACAAAATGCTGGAGGAACTCAGCAAGTCAGGCAGCATCTATGGAGGGAAATGAACAGTTGATGTTTCAGGTCGAGATCCTTTATTAGACTTCTGATGAAGAGTCCCAGCCTGAAACATCAACTGTTTACTCCCCTCCTCAGATGCTGCCTGGGATACTGAGGAAAATGGTTTACAGATGATAGATAGGAATCTAATGTAGAAACATTGGATACGGGTTCCAGGTGAACCTGGTTATCGATTTGCCTGAATGCCCTTTGTTCTTCCCATATTCTGATGTTCTAATATTTGAATTATTTTCTTGTACAGCGTCTGCTGAGGAAAACCAGGCTGTAAATCTGAATGAATTGCAAGACTTGGACAACAGCTTCCTTCTATGGAAATCTGCTATGACTGCTAGGGACAACCTGTATGATGCCGTCAAAGATCTAGAGGCTGCCGAGCAATACAAGAATGGTAAAGTCCTCTGGAACAGCACTCTGGGTGCAGGGCACCATTTCCATGTTCTGTCTGTTCACATAAGTGGGGTAGGAAGGATTATACACGGTGCAGTTCCAATGCTCACTCATCAATATTTTGGTAAATCTCAAGATCAAGATGTTAACATGAAGCTCACTACCAAACACCAGTGGTGAGGAATGTTGCGAAGCCACAGTTGGAATCCAACAGGGAGGAGACAGCAAGTCTCCTGCTGCTGTTAGAGAGCAGTGTGGAACTCTGGTCTGGGATAGGACAGCACTGAGGCAGTGTATTTAATGAGCAGATGTGTCTCATTGAGCTGAACTGGATTGGATTCAGTATGAGCTGGAGATTCAGAGAGATGCACTGTGTGGGCATGTTGGTGGAGCTGGTCTGGCAGAGTTTCTGAACTCTTGGAATTCCAGTTTATATCCCAACACCTATTTCTTTTTTTTAGATGTTACACAGTACTGGGCGAGTGAAAGGGAGCATAGGAAATGGGAATGGATTGGGAGCATGGAAACTGGGACCCTGGTTCATGGAATGGGAGTGTGGGAACCTGGCTCTCAGAGAACAGAACAGGAGCATGGCAAACACCACCAGATGTTGAACCATCAGGATTTCTGAATAGTTGGCCAGTTTTGTCAGAGTTTCAGGATGGGAAGTTTTACACAAACAATCTGGATTTGCACGTTACCTGCACTCTCCGTTCGGTTTGTTATCTGATTGGCACTTCTACTGCGGAGTTTCCTACATATTTTGGATTCAGGAGTTCAACTAAATGTTCCTTCCTTACCCACAGGTCTGAGAGACATCAGTGACATCAGCTCCGGAAACCTGAAAGAGGTAAGAGTTCAGAGCATACACCCTTGTCCGTCTTCCAAGCACTTCATCGTCAGGTCCGCTATTGCTCATCCCTCACATCCATTACCGTCCACCTGTTCATCACTTTCCACCTGTCCTCACCCTCACCTGTCCTCATTCTCACCTGCCCAATACTTAGCACTTGTCCTCATTTTCACCTTTCCAAAACCCATCCTCATCCTTTACCTGTCCACCACCCTCACCTGTCCTCACCCTCACCTGTCCTCATTTTCACCTGCCCAATACTTAGCACTTGTCCTCATTTTCACCTTTCCAAAACCCATCCTCATCCTCACCCTTTACCTGTCCACCACCCTCACCTGTCCATCACCCCTTACTTGTCTCCAACCCGCTCCCTGATTTTCAGTCCCACAATGCATCTGCTGGACCCCGATGTTTAGTCAACAGTACTGATGTTAGTTTCTTACCTGTATCTGCCCTGGAAATGTCTTTCTCCAACCTTTGGGGAATGTGTTCACCATTAACTAGCCGGCTAACAATCAATGTTTCAGTTTATAAGGAAAACTGGCCACAAGGGCCAGAACTTACTCAGTCAGTTGCCCTTCTTTCATCTGAATTTGAAAGGTTTAATTTCAGGTAGCACTCCAGAAACTTGCGCACAAAGATCCAGCATTGTGCTGGAGTGCAGGGGAGACATTTCGCCGAGAGCTTGTCTGTGCTGACAAATGCAAAAGGTGCCAGGGTGCACACTTGAATGAGAGCAGTGGTTTATTCTAACCACCATTCTTCCTCCATCAACGCGACACAAACACAGATCATCTGGCCACCACCACATGATAGTCCGTGGGAGTTGCTCTGTGTAAAGTGAGAGCCACAGTTCCTACATTGGTGACTAGAATTCACTGAGTGTCCTGAGGTTATGAAAAGTGGAAAAAAAATCAAAGTATGTATTTCTTTTAAATCAGGGCACCTGGACGGGGGGGGGGGGGGGGGGTTGGGTTTGGAGCGGGACTGGAGTCAGATAAGGTTAGGATTAGACTAGGGTTTGAGGTGTGAGTAGATAGATTCTGATAAGAGAGTTGAAGCTGAGGTTTGGGTTGGGGAGCAGGTAGGCAGTAATAAGATTGGCAGTGCAGAGACTTGAGTAGAAACAGGGTCAAAGGTAAGGTGTTGGGCAGGGGATTGTGAATAGGAATCATCAAGAGCCATAGATAGATGGAACATAGAAACAAACCCCCTCGGCCCACTGAGCCCATGCCAACCAGTGTTTTTGAGAGTATGTGCCTAAACTGGTAATAAACTTCTAAAGCACTTTCTCATCTGCCATGCTAGTTTTGAGTAGAGATCATCATTGATTAATTAATTAGTAACAATAATCATGGACTTCCCTGTGAAAACATCTCACTCCTCTTGGATTGTATAAAATTATTTTGCTGCTTTATTTGCCAGTTGTGTATCTTTATATTATGGGTGGGATTTTTTTTAAAACTTTTTTTTATTGAGTTTTCAAATAATTACAGGAAGAATAGAAAAAAAATATACCCTTCCCCCCTCCCCTTAGCCCCTCCCCCCTAACATCCCTATAGAAAGAAAAAGAAAGAAAGAAAGAAAGAGTGCCTGGATATCGGAAGATCCCCACGTGCTCCATGGAGTTCGTAATAACTTTAGTATATTTATTTATTTATTTCCCCAACTAACCAATTATTTTATCTTCGGAGCACCTATATATTTAATCCTGTCTTTTGTAAATAAGGGCGCCAAATTTTCAAAAATGTTTCATATTTATCTCTTAAATTATAAGTAATTTTTTCAAGTGGAATACAGCTGGAAATTTCATTCTTCCAACGATCTATACTTAAGTATGCATCCGATTTCCAAGTAACTGCAATAGCCTTTTTGGCTACTGCCAGTGCAATTTTTATAAATTCTTTCTGATATTTATTCAATTTGGGTTTCGATTTTATCCCTTCAATATCGCCTAATAAAAATAATATTGTATTATGTGGAAGTTGTGTTCCAATAAAACTCTTAAATTTGTCCAAAAAGGTTGAATTTTAGAACAAGACCAAGTAGAATGTAAAAAAGTACCGATTTCTTGGTTACATCGGAAACACTGATCGGATAAATTTGGATTTAATTTATTTATTTTTTGTGGTGTAATATATAATTGATGTAAAAAATTATATTGCACTAATCTTAACCGGACATTTATTGTATTTGTCATACTATCAAGACATAGTCTTGACCAATTTGTTTCTTCAATTTTAATATTCAAGTCACTTTCCCATTTTTGTCTTGATTTATGGACTCCTTGTTTAATTGCCTGTTTTTGAATCAAGCTATACATACAAGAAATAAATTTTTTAGTTTTTCCTTTTTGAATTAAAGTTTCTATTTCATTAGATTTTGGCAATAACATTGTTTGACCTAATTTTTCTCTTAAATAAGCCCTTAATTGGAAGTAACAAAAAAGTGTCGTTTGATACTTTATATTTATTCTTTAATTGATCAAATGACATTAATATACCTCCTTCAAAACAATCTCCTATATATCTAATCCCTTTTTGAAACCAATTATATAAAAGTTGATTATCCATCGTAAAAGGAATAAGTCTATTTTGAATTAAAGATCTCTTTGCTAATAAAGATTTCTTTGTCTCATCATCAACATTTATCTTATTCCATAAGTCAATCAAATGTCTTAATATAGGAGATTCTTTCTTTTCCCGTATCCATTTAGATTCCCATCTATATATAAAATCTTCTGGTGTATTTTCTCCTATTTTATCCAGTTCTATTCTAATCCATGCCGGTCTATCTTTCTCAAAAAAAGATGCAATAAATCTAAGTTGATTTGCTTTATAATAATTCTTAAAATTTGGAAGTTGTAACCCTCCTAGATCAAATTTCCATGTCAATTTTTCCAACGATATTCTTGACATCTTACCTTTCCAAAGAAACTTCCTCACATATTTATTTAACTCTTGAAAAAACTTCTGGGGTAGTTGTATTGGTAGTGATTGAAATAAATATTGTAGTCTAGGGAATATATTCATTTTTATGGTATTTACTCTACCTACTAATGTTATTGGTAATATCATCCATTTATCAAGATCTTCTTGAATTTTTTTCAATAATGGTAAGTAATTTAATTTATATAAGTTCTTTATATCATTATCAACTCTTATACCTAAATATTTTATACCATTTGCCGGCCATCTAAATTGAGTTATTAATCGACATTGACTATAATCTCCTTTAGTAAGAGGTAAAATTTCACTTTTATCCCAATTTATTTTATAACCTGATATTTTCCCATATTCTTCTAATCTATAGGATAATTTACGCAACAAGTGCAATGGGTTTGTTAAATAAAGCAGAACATCATCAGCAAATAAGTTAATCTTGTATTCTTCCTGAATCAACTCTGAAACCCTTAATATCTGGGTCCATTCTAATTAATTCAGCTAATGGTTCTATCGCCAACACAAATAAAGCAGGTGATAATGGACAACCTTGCCTAGTTGACCTTGTTAACTGAAATGGTGTTGAAATTTGACCATTTGTCACTACTTTAGCTTTGGGATTAGTATTTAAGGTTTTAATCCATTTTATAAAAGATACTCCTAATCCATATTTTTCCAATACCTTAAATAAAAAATCCCATTCCAATCTATCAAATGCTTTTTCTGCATCTAAAGCAACTGCCACACTCATTTCCTCCCTCTTTTGCGCCAAATGAATTATACTAAATAACCGAGTTACATTATCTGCCGAGGGTGGGATTTAAAGAATTGAGGGGCAGCACCTCATGCTGTATGACAACATGTGCCATCTTGGGAATGTGTGCCAACAGGTTCGCCAACCATGAACCACCTTAATTCTACATTAATCCCACTTTATATTCTCCCCATATTCTCTTCACTTCCCCCCCCCCACCCCGACTCTCCCACTAGAGGAAATTTACATTGACCAATTGGTCCACCAGTCGGCATGTCCACAACCAGAGCACCTGGAGGAAATGCCCACAACCACGGGGAAGGTAGAGAGTCCACACAGGCAGCATCTGAGGTGAGGACTGAACCCAGGCCTCCAGCACTGTGAGACAGTAGCTCAACTATCTGTACCATTGCCCGGCATTAGGAGATTGAATGCATCAGTGCACAAGCTGGGGTTGGGAGTAGGTAGGGTTTGACATTATGAATTGGGGACTGGAAGTATATTGTAACAAAGGCTGGAGAAATTAACATTTTGGAAGACCGTTTGAATTAGTTTTGGCCTGGCTCTGTTCTTTGCAGATTCTGTATGGAAGATCAGGAGAAGCCGGGACTGACCGACTCCTACCTGGACGGAGCAGAAAGCTAAACAGAAAGAGGAACAACTTTTCAGACTGTTTCTGGAAGTACTGCGTGTGAACGGGCCTGCCCAAACACTCCTTTCTCCTGGTTATTTTTAATACAATTCAAACACAATTAGGAAGTACTGTATGTAAATATATTCCAATGTCTAATAAACAAATCATCACTTATCAAAGTTGAATGAGGCATCTTAGATTGTTATATCTTCCCTTCAATAAAAGCTGTATATTTTACACCTATGGACCTACTCCTCTTCCAATGCTTATCAGGCAAAGATTAACATCCATGTGACCCCTTTGCTTGGACTTGAAGACCTGACCTAAGCCCAGGGATGAAGCTGAGAACACTGGGGGTCAGATGCAAGTGAAGCATGATAAAATTGCAGGATAGTAAATTCAATTTTATTAGGCATAATTTATTTTAAAAAAGCAGTCAAGAGGAAACAACATTTTTGTTTCTTTTAAAACAGTTGAATTATGCCCATGAGTGTTTAGCCCAAGTATTAATTGTTTATTCTTCAGTTCACCACCCTTGTTGAACCGCAATCCATTGCTCAAATCCAGGCTCGTAACTGGTTCACTTTGTGGGATCGGTGGTAGAGCTGGTAGTGGGTGAGTGGGTAGAAACTCTACGAGGGAGGTCAGAGACTCCCGGAGCAGCTGATTTTGGAATTTAGAGGCTCAGCATTGGCCGAGGAGATGGCCTGGAGGAAGAGCAAAGGTCCTGGCATTGGCCCAGAAGGTGAGCGAGAAACTGGGACTGGCCCAGAAGGAAATCATAAGTCCCAAGAGGAGTCTGTGATCTTGGTATAGATCTGAGTGAGAGACTCAGGGATTAGCCAAGTAAACGAGCAAAAAGAAGGGAGGCCTGGAGCTGACCAGGTGGGAGGTCAGAGACCCCGATAATGAGAAGAGACTGGATGATCAGCCCTTTATGGTAGAAGGCTGATGTTGCAGAACCCACAATTTCATTAGGCCCTTAGTCCTGCAGTAACTACTATGGTAAAATTGATTGGGAAACTATCTGTGATCGTGTGGGGGGATAAAAAAATCTACAGCCAAACATTAAATGCAGAAATACATTCCTCCTGTTGGATCCTGGAAGGTGGATGGGATGCCACTTGTTACTCGGTATCCATCCTCTGTACAACCTCCTCCACCAGCTCAGCTTTGAGATGAGTGACTGATTCTGACAGCACGGCAGTGGTGCCTGGTTTGTAACGGTACACGCCCTTCCTGTAAGAAACAAATTGGGTTAATAAGACAGGGGATGTCTGTGGGGGGGGGGGGGAGTGAGGTGTGGAATCACACTGTGGGGGTGAGAATTGGAAAGGCATACACAGGACAAGACCATCTGGCTCGTCGTGGCTGCGTCAGGGAACCAATTCGTCCTGTTTCCCTGATCGTTAAGATCTGTCCTCCACTTTTTCCCCTTCAATTATTCATCTGATTCCATCTTGAGTATTAACTGTGCAATCTGCTTCCATCACCCTCACAGGTAATGCATGCTGACAATCCCTTCCTATGCAAAAGAAACCTGTCTACATCCTTCTAATCAAATCAGAGAGGATTGTGCTGGGTAGTCCACAAGTGTCACCATGCCCACAGCTTACTAACCCTAACCACATGTCCTGGGAATGTGGGAGGAACCCGGAGGAAACCCCCATGGTTTGGGGAAATGTATAAATCCCTCACAGGCAGTGGCGAGAATTGAACCCTGAATAGTGATTGCTAGCATCATAAAGCGATGGTGCTACCCACAACGCTGTCGTTCAGGCTCCTTTCTTTCAGAATTTCAATCGTTTCATTACTATGTGGGACAATTATCCTCAACTACCTACATACTGCTCTTATAGTAATGAGAAGGCTGCCAATAGAACTCTCCTTCACCCCTCTCGACCATTTCATCCTCTGGTTTGGTGATCAAGATAGGCAGCATTCCTCCAGCATCAAGTTATAGACATACAGTCCCCTCCTTGCTTTTCTATCCTGTGCTTCTAATTGTTGTCCTCAAATGGTCCCTGCCTTCTGTTGAATAACCCTGGGGGGACTGGGTACTTACCTCTCCCCCTTTTTGCTGGGGCAATCGAATGCACGGAGAAACTCAGCCTTGTTTTTGGTGATGACACAGAGATCGACATTACTTCCAGAGCCGAGGTCACAGAATATCCCGGCCAGAATGGCCTCACGGACCAGCTGCTTGGCTTCTTCCTCCTGGAGATAAGAAATTGTATGGTGAGCGCAAGGATAAATCCCAGAACCCAGAGCTGGAACCACTCAGTGTCCAAGGGTGAGAAAGGTTTAGAGCACAGAGCCAGAGACACTCAGTGTTCAAGAGTGAGAAAGGCCCAGGGCCCAGAGCTGGAGACATTCAGTATCCAGGGGCAGAAAAGGACATAAGAACATAACATAAGAATATAAGAGATAGGAGCAGGAGTAGGCCAATCGGCCCCTCAAGCCTGCTCCGTCATTCAACAAGATCATGGCTGATCCAAGACCAGGGCCCAGAGCCAGAGACACTCAGTGTTCAAGGGCAGGGAAGGCCCAGAGCCCAGAGCTGGGGAGATTCAGTGTCCAGGGACGGAAAAGGCCCAGGGCCCAGAGCTGGAGACACTCAGTGTCCAGCAGCGGGGAAGGCCCAGGGCCTGGGGCCCAGAGCCAGAGACAGTCAGTATCCAGGGACAGGAAAGGCCCAGGGCCCAGAGTTGGGGACATTCAGTGTCCAGGGACGGAAAAGGCCCAGGGCCCAGAGCTGGAGACCCTCAGTGTCCAGCAGCCGGGAAGGCCCAGGGCCTGGGGCCCAGAGCCAGAGACAGTCAGTATCCAAGCTACAGTGACCAAGCAATTAAGTCAAAAATAACCAGAAGTATACAGATGGAGTGACATAAGGTCTAACACTCGGAATCCAGGTAATGGAGTGACCCAGAGCTCAGGGTTAGAATAACCTGGATTGGTGTGACTCAGGGCATAGGACTGGAATAACTTAGGGCTCAGAGCTAGGTTGTTCCAGAGTCTAGGGCAGGAATAAACACAAGAGATTCTGCAGATGCTGGAAATCCAGAGTAACACATACAAATGTGAGTCCAACAGATTGTTGCATCCAAATGATTGTTGGTGCCAGACAGAGTAGTTTGAGTATCTCAGGAACTGCTGATCTCCTGGGATTTTTATGCACAAACAGTCCCAGCGTTTACAGAGAACGGTGTGAAAAAATTTTTAAAAATCCAATGAGCAGTAGCTCTGTGGGCAAAAACACCTTGTTAACGAGAGAGGTCAGAGGAGAATGGCCAGACTGGTTCAGGCTGACAGGAAGGTGACAGTAACTCAAATAACTACAGGTTACAACAGTGGTGTGCAGAAGACAGTCTCAAATGCACACATCAAACCTTGTGGATGGGCTACAGCAGCAGAAGACCATGGACATACACTCAGTTCCGCTTTATTAGGTTTAGGAGGTACCTAACAGATTTGGACTCAGAGCCAGAGTCACCCAAAGACTGGAGGAGTGGAGGAACAGATGGTTTGAGTAAGAGAAAATGGGAGTTGGGGGAATGGCTGGGTATAGGTTGTGGGAGGGGAGTGGGGAGGGAAGAACCTCAAGCTCATTGTGACATCCATGAGTCTCAAGAACTCCACAACTACCTGCTGCTCTTATAGTAATGAGAAGGATTTAGAACCTCTGATGGTTGGGAACAGTGCCTACTCCCAGGTTGCTGGATAGGTTTAGTTCAACTAAAAAGAAACAAGTCGTGTGCAAAATGGATATTATACTAGAGAGGGACTCCCAATCATAATCCAATAAAAAACTTTGTTTGGCTTCAGAGCTTCAAGACTGGATATGGTGGTTTGGCCACAGTAGGTCACTTACCTCCATGTTTGGCTTGTACTGATCCTCTAAAATGGCCATGGCAGCCCCTGACCCAGACCCTGTTGTAGAAGAACACAGCACCAATTAATATCCCGGTAAAGCCCCCAAGTTACAAGCACAGAGCTGACCCGGGTCAGTTTATTCCATTATTTAAAATGCATAAATATGTAAATTTAGATAGGACATTCAAGTTCTGTCTCATGAAATATTACTTTGTACAAATGAGGCTTATAAAATTCTGAGGGGCGTTAACAGGATGGGCAATCAGAAAATCTTCCCCAGGGAGGGCAAGCCGAGAACTAGAGGACAAGGGTTTGAGGCAAGAGGGGAGAAGTTTAAAGCAGAGATGAGGAACATGTCTTCCATATAGAACATGGTGAATTATTTGGAACAAGCTGCCAGAGGAGGCAAATGCAAAAGGTATTTGGATGGGTAAAGAGAAAGTAAAGCCATTGAGGGATATGGTCCTAATGTGGCCAAAGGGATTGGTATGTATAGGGCATAATAGTCGGTATGGACAAGGTGGGCAAATAGATCTTGTTTCTATACTGTATGCTTCTATAACCTGATCGAAATTTATCGAATATTGAAAGACATAGATAGAGTGGATATGGAGAGGACCTTTCCAATAGTGAAGGAGAATAGGACCAGAGAGCACAACCTCAGATTAAAAGTATGTCCCTTTAGAACAGAGATGAGTGAGGAGGAATTTCTTTAACCAAAGCGTGGTTAAGCTGTGGAATTCATTGCCGCAGATGGCTGCAGAGGCCAAGTCATTGGGTATGTTTAAGTTGGAGATGGAAAGGTTCATGGTTAGTAAGGGTGTCAAAGGTTATGGGGTGAAGGCAGAAGAACAGGGTTGAGAAGGATAATAAATCAGTCGTGATGGAATGGCGGAACAGTCTCAATGGGCCGAATGGCCTAATTCTGCTCCTTTGTCTTATGATTTTATGGTTTCCTCATTCGGGGGAGGCACAGTAGTGTAGTGGTTAGCACAAGGCTCTACAGTACCAGAGACCAGGGTTCAATTCCTGCCACTGTCTGTATGTTCTCCCCATGACCATGTGGATTTCCTCTGGGTGCTCTGGTTTCTTCCCTCAGTCCAAAGATGTAGCGGTTGGTAGGTTAATTAATCATTGTGAATTCTCCTATGATTGGGCTGGGGTTAAATCAGGGTTTGCTGGGTGGTACAGTTCCAAGGGCCAGAGGAGCTTGTATCTAATAAATAAATAATTTCTAGTGACTTGTCAGAGGGTTTGGAGGTTCAGTCACTGAGCGCGTTTATACAAAGATCTGTGTTTTTGTAGATATTATGGGAATATGGAATTATACAGGAGGTTGGTGCTGAGATAAAAGAGCAGCCACGATCCCATGGAATGGTAAGGCAGAGATGAGGGGTCTGAGTGGTGTATAATGTCATCAGTACACGTCTTTCCTGCACCCACCCCCTGCATGAAGCGCTGACTCTCCTGGGCTGTCCACAGTGCCCCTGCCCAGTCTGCTTACGGGAGCCTTGCCAGACTTTGTAACAGCAGTCAGAGTTACCAGCTCACCCGTATTAACCTGGATGTCCATGTATCTGTCTGGTTTGCTTACGTTTAACAAGTTTTCAGAGTCTGCCTTACGACAGCTCTGTGCATGGTGTTAACCATTCCTTACCCATGGAGGCGAAGGGCAGTGTGTCTGTGGAACCATGAGGATACACGGCGTATAGGTGGGCCCCTGCGCAGTCCACGCCCCCTACTATCACTGACAGTCCAATGTGCCCCTGGTACCTGCAGAAAGATAACATTGGATTTAAATCAGGGGCTGGTCAACTCTTCGGCATTGACTGAGGAGTCAGGGGTGAGTAAAGTTTGTTGACGGGCAGAAACATCAGTAAGAAGTCGGAAGAACACATACCAGTCCTCAATGAGGGTAGTGCAAAGGGTAGCAACTTCAAATTTCCGAACATCAGCATTTCCGAGGACCCTTCCTGGACCCAATGCATTGACTCAATCACAAAGAAGGCATGCCAAAGGCTCTACCTCACTTGGGACCATCACCAAAGTCCAGCAAAATTCTACATTCTGGCAGGTTGAACCACAGCCTGGTAAGGAGACTCCAAAATGGAGGATCGAAAGTGGCTGTAGACTCAGCCAGCTCCATTATGGGCTCAACCCTCCCCAATCTTGAGAATATCTCCAAGAGGAGCTGCCTCAGTAAGGGGGCACCCACCATTAAATGCCCTCTAGGACATGCCATCGTCTCATCCACCATTAAACGCCCTCTGGGACATGCCATCTTCTCATTACTACCATCAGGGAGGAGTTACAGGAACCTGAAAACGCACCTTCAATGATTTAGAAACAGCTTCTTCCCCTCTGCCATCAAATTTCTGAACAGTTTGTGAACACACGAATACTACCTTGCTATTCCTCTTTTGGGCTATAGTTTATTTTTTTGTAACTCTTTTGTCTTGCGCTGTTCTGCTGCTACAAAACAATGACTTCCCTGACATATGTCAGTGATAATAAATCTGATTCTGATCAAAATTTGAGAGGGGGCCCATCTTTTGTCTTCAGTAGCTCCTGCGTCAAGGATGGGGGGGGGGTCTATAAAAGCCTAGCTAGAACCCTGCTCATCATTTAGGGGCGACTGGGCAGGACTGCTGTGTGCTGCCTTCGGCCAGCTGTGCTCTGGGAAAGAGGATGTTCTGGATAAAGGAAGATCTCGCATCTTCTGTGGGACCATGAAGCTCCCGTGTGCCCCTCTCCCCTGGTCATTGACCTGTGCTGCATCACCCTGGCTCAGTGAAGCTGGGTATTGGAAATCAGGGAAAAGTCACTGAGGAAGTTCAACCCTCTTCCTCCTCAGTACGACGTAGGCAGGATAGACAAAGGTGAATCAATAGATTTCTCGTACTTCCAGAAGTTGACCTCCCCCCTTCTCCTTCACCACTCCTCATTCTTGCTTCCCATTCATACCTTCTCTTCTTACCTGCCCATCGCCTTCCCCTGGTGCTCCTTCCCTCTTCCCTTTCTTCCATGGTCTTCTGTCCTCTCCTGCCAGATCACCCCTTCTCTAACCCTTTCTCTCTTTCACCAATCGACTTCTCAACTCTTTACTTCGTCCCCTCCTCCCCCTCTCCTGGTTCCACCTGTCACCTTGTACTTCTTCCTGCCTTCACCCCACCTTCTTATTCTGACTTATCATTACTCGGCCTGAAACGCTGACTGTTTACTCTTCTCCCGAGACGCTGCCTGCCCTGCCGAGATCCTCCAGCAATGTGTGTGTTGCAGTGGATGTTCTTTGCTTGGATTTTCGGAAGGCCTTTGGGAGAGTCGAGGACCAGAGGGCACAGCCTTAGAATAGAAGGATGTCACTTTAGAAAATAAATGAGGAATTTATTTAGCCAGGGGATGGTGAATCTGTGGATTTCATTACCACAGATGGCTGGGGAGGGTTGATAGGTTCTTATTAGTCAGGGCATCAAAGGTGCAGGGAGAAGGCTGGAGAATGGGGATGAGAGGGAAAATAAATCATCCATGATCAAATGGCAGAGTAGACTTGATAGGGTGAGTGCCCTAATTCTGCTGCAATGCTTTCTGGTCTAATCTTCTCCCCAAGCCCAGTCAATCCCACTTCAGCGCCAATGAGTGAAGAGATCTTCATCCTGTTGTGAGACCGCTCTCGCACCTGAACAGCATCTGTTTCAGCATCCGGTTAACGGTGGCAACTCGAGGCTGGCGCCCGGTCGACAGGCTGTGGAGCTGGATATTGGACGAGATCATATTCATTGTGATGTCAGCGTCAGCTGCCACTCCCGCCCCACAACAGCTGGGAAGAGAGAGAGAGAGAATGCAAGAGAAGAAGTTAATATCACAGGGAGAGGGTGGGAAGTTAATATCACAATGAAAGCTTGTTGGAGAGTGAGAAGTTTGCTTTAGTGGTGGGCAGATTATTGGAACAATTCTGGCAACAAACCTTCATTTAGAAGAGCACAGATCAACCAACAACAATCGTAAGGGATTTGTTAAGGAGAGGTTATGTCCACCTGGAGGAGATTGGCTTTAATTGTCACATGTACACTTTGTACATCGAAACATACAGTGAAATGTGTCACTTGCATCAATCGCATCTAATCAGCGAAGATTGTGCTGGGTCAGCCCACACGTGTTGCCGCACTTCCAGAACCAATATAGCACGCCCACTCAGTTCACTAACCTTCACCCTAACTTTCCGTCTTTGGTGTGTGGGAGGAAACCGAAGCATCCGGAGGAAACGTAAACAGGAGAAAATCTGCAGATGCTGGAAATCCAAAGCAAGAGACACAAAACGCCGGAGGAACTCAGCTGACCAGGCAGCATTTGTGGAAAAGGATAAATAGTCGATGTTTTGGGCCAAGACCCTTCATCGGGGCACATGGTCTCGGCCCGAAACGTCGACTGTTTACTCTTTTCCATAGATGCTCTCTGGCCTGCTGGGTTCTTCTAGCGTTTACGTGTGGCGCCCAGAGGGGAAAACCAGGCAGTCACGGGGAGAATATACAAATTCCTTACAGACGTCAGTGGGAATCAAACGCCCATCTGTGCCCAGGAGGGCGGGAAAGGGAAGCAATCACTAAGGGTGCTTTAGCAAGACTTTTGAATGGGTGACGCACACAGTGGCGAAGATAGGAATTTCAAGGTTTACAAAGTAGAGTGGTAAATCTGATCCAAAAGTTGTTAGTAGAAGACCATCACCACTGGGGTTCATAAGGCTTCTGCTCATTTCCTTTCTTTTTATTTTTATGTATTAATATTTCAGACTTAAATGTGGGTAACAAACTAAAGAAAGTTTGCTGATGGTGTAAAGATTGGCCAGATGGTTGAATGGGCTAAAAGCTCAGGAGCATATTGCCGACCTGGTCAATTGAGCAGCTGGAGATTGAATTTAATCCAGAGGTTTGAGGAATCCAGATAGTCGTTTGAGGAAATAATAAATGGGACTGATGAGCTTACTTGGATTTTCAGAAGGCATGTGACAAAGTGCCACACATGAGGCTGCTTAACAAGATAAGAGTCTATGGTATTACAGGAAAGATACCAGCACAGATAGAGGATTGTCTGATTGGCGGGAGACAAAGAGGCAAAGAGTGGGAATAAAGGGGGCCTTTTCTGGTTGGCTGTTGGTGACTAGTGATGTCCTGCAGGGGTCAGTGTTAGGACTGCTTCTTTTTATGTTATAGGTGAATGATTTGGATGATGGAATTGGTGGCTTTGTGGCCAAGTTTGCAGGTGATATGAAAAGAGATGGAAGGGTAGATGGTGCTGAGGAAGCTGGGGAGTCTGCAGAAGGACTTAGACAAATTGGGAGAATGGGCAAAGAAGCGGTGGATAGAGCATAGTGTCGGAAAGTGTATGGTCATGCACTTTGGTAGAAGAAACAAAAGGGTAAACTATTTTCTAAACAGGGAGAAAATTAAAAAATCAGAGGTGTAAAGGGACTTGGGAGTTCTCGTGCAGGATTACCTAACAGTTAACTTACAGGTTGAGTCGGTGATGTAAGGAAGGCAAAAGCAATGTTAGCGTTCATTTCAAGAGGACTATAATATAAAAGCAAGGATGTAATGCTGAGGCTTTATAAGGCATTGTTTAGACCACACTAGGGGTATTGTGAGCAGTTTTGGGCCCCTTATCTAAGGAAAGATGTGCTGGCGTTGGAGAGGAGGCTCACAAGAATGATTCTGGGGACGAAAGGGTTAATGTGTGAGGAAGGGTTGATGACTCTGGGCCTGTACTTGCTGGAATTTAGAAGAATGAGTGGGGATCACAGCAGAGCAGAATGGCTGGAATTTCTGGAAGCAATTCGGAAAAGGCACAGGATATATATTCTAAAGTATTCTAAAGGAAAGATGACACAACCATGGTTAACAAGAGAAGTCAAAGCCAACATAAAAGCCAAAGAGAGGGCATATAATAAAGAGGCAATTAGTGGAAAGTTAGAGGATTGGGAAGTTTTAAAAACCAACAGGAGGCAACTAAAAAGTCATTAGAAGGCAAAGATGGAATACGAAAGTAAGCTAGCTAATAATATTAAAGAAGATACCAAAAGTTTCTTCAGATACATAAAGTGTAAAAGAGAGACAAGAGTGGAGATCGGACCACTGGAAACGGTGCTGGAGAGGTAGTAATGGGAGACAACGAAATGCTTGACAAACTGAATAAGTATTTTGTGTCAGTCTTCACTGTGTAAGACACTTGCAGTATGGTGAAAGTTCCAGGTGTCAGGAGTCATGAAGTGTGTTAAGTTACCATAACTAGAGAGAAGGTTCTTGGGAAACTGAAAGGTCTGAAAATAGATAAATTACCTGGACCAGATGGTGTACACCCCAGAGTTCTGAAAGAGGTGGCTGAAGAGATCGTGGAGACATTAGTAATGATCTTTCAAGAATCACTAGATTCTAGAGTGGTTCAGGAAGACTGGAAACTGTAGGCCAGTTAGTCTGACCTCAATGGTTGGGAAGGTGTTGGAGTCGATTATTAAGGATGAGGTCTCAGGGTACTTGGAGGCACATGATACAATAAGCCATAGCATGGTTTCCTCAAGGAAAAATCTTGTCTGACAAATCTTCTGGAATTCTTTGAAGAAATAACAAACAGGATAGAAAAAGGAGAATCAGATGATGTTGTGTACTTGGATTTTCAGTAGGCTTTTGACAAGGTGCCACACATGAGGCTGCTTAACAAGTTGCAAGCCCATGAAAGATTCTAGCATGGATAAAGCAGTGACTGACTGGCAGGAGGCAAAGAGTGGGAATAAAGGGAGCCTTTACAGGCTGGCTGCAGATGTCTAGTGGTGTTCCACAGGGATCTGTGTTTGGACCGATTCTATTATGTTATATGTCAATGATTTTGGTGATGGAATCGATGACTTTATTGCAAAGTTTGCTGATGATATGAAGATACATGGAGGGTAGGTAGTTTTGAGGAAGTAGAGAGGCTACAGAAGGGCTTAGCAACACACACAAAATGCTGGACGAACTCAGCACACCAAATAGCATCTATGGAAAAAAGTCCAGTTGACATTTCAGGCTGAAGCCCTTCAGCAGGACTTAGAGAGATTATGAGAATGGGCAAAGAAACGACAGATGGAATACAGTGTCGGGAAGTGTATGGTCATGCACTTTGGTAGAAGAAATGAAACAGTTGACCATTTTCTAAATGGAGAGAAAATACAAAATAAATAAGATGCAAAGGGACTTGAGAGTTCTTGTGCAGGATTCCCTGAAGGTTAATTTGCAGGTTGAGTCAGTGGTGAGGAAGGCAAATGCGATGTTAGCCTTAATTTCAAGAGGATGAGGATATAACAGCAAGGATGTAATGTTGAGACTTTATAAAGCACTGGTGAGGCCTCACTTGGAGCATTGTGAGCAGTTTTGGCCCCTTAGGGAGGATTTGTTGAAACTGGGGAGGGCTCAAAGGAGGTTTTTGAAAATGATTCCAGGATTTAATGGCATGTCTTATGAAGAGCGTTTGATGGCTCTGGGCCTTTTCACTAGAACGCAAAAGAGTAAGGTGTGACCTCATCGAAACCTATCAAATGGTGAAAGGCCTTGAGACAGTGGATGTGGAGAGTATGTTTCCTGTGGTGGGAGAGTCTGGGACCAGAGGACACAGCCTTAGAATGGGGGGGGGGGGGGTCCTTTTAGAACAGAAATGAGGAGGAATTTCTCTAGCCAGAGAGTAGTGAATCTGTGGAATTCTTTGCCACAGGCAGCCGTGGGGGCCAAGTCTTTATGTATATGTAAGGCAGAGGTTGATAGATTCTTGATTGGTCAGGGCGTGAAGGGATATGGGGAGGAGGCAGGAGATTGGGGCTGAGAGGAAAACTGGATCAGCCATGATGAAATGGCAGAGCAGACTCAATGGGACAAATGCCCAAATGTCCTAATTCTGCTCTTATATCTTATGGTCTTATGATCTCATTTAGACCTATCGAATTTTGAAAGGCCTGAATAGAGTGGGTAAGGAAGGTGTTTCCTATAGAGGGTGAGTCTAGGACCAGGGGGCACAGCCTCAGACTAGAGGGACAAACTTTTAGAACAGAGATGAGAAGGAATTTCTTCATCCAGAGGGTGGTGAATCTGTGGAATTCATTGGCAGAGAGGGCTGTGGAGGCCAAGTCATTGGGTACACTTAAAGCAGGATTCTTGATTAGTCAGGGCGTCAAAGCTTACGGGGAGAAAGCTGGAGAATGGGGTTGAGAGGGATAATAAATCAGCCATGATGAAATGGCAGAGCAGGCTCCATGTGCCAAATGGCCAAATTCTGCTCCTATGACTTATGGTCTTACAATGAATTGTGGAAGTTGCAACTGGGCAAATTGAATGATTTTGATTAGTATGGAGGGAGAAATATACATTATCAGACCCTCAGTTATAATAGGAGAGGTAAATAAAAAGTTCAAAACAGCCTGCTGGATGTTTTTATTTATATAGAAGGAAAATAGAAACATAAGAGACTAAAGATACTGGATTCTGGAGCAACACACATTGTAACAGAGGAAATCAGCGGGTCAGGCAGCATACATGTAGGGGTATCTACTGTGAATGCCCACAAGAAAATGAACCTCAAGGTAGTATATGGTGACATGCACAGTACATGCTGGGATAATGCATTTAGTTTGAACTTAGTTTTGAACTCTGAAATGGACAGCTGACATCTGGAGTCAAGAAGGGAGAAAACACTGGCAGGTGATAGGTGGATCCAGGTACGGTGGGGGGAGCGAAAGGCTGATGGAGGAAGGAGGAGTGGAAGTAGATGATAGAGACTGGGAGGTGATGGGCAGAGGCAACACAGGGCTGTAGGTGATGGAGTCGGAAAGGAAAGGAAGGTCGATCATGGAACCAAATAAGGGAGACGAGAAGAGCAGACGTCCCAGTGGAAGAAGAGTGTGAGTGATGGTCTAGAGAAGTTGATGGAGGAGCAGAAAGAGATAGGGTGATGAGGGCTGGGATGGGTGTAGGAAGAACTGGGTAGATCAGGAGCAGAGCGAAAAGGAACAGGAGAATTCAATATCCATGTCATTGGACTGAAAACTATCCCAGTGGAATCTGAGGTGCTTTTAGTTGCTTGAGTTTAGCCTCGCCCTGGCAGTGGAGAAAGCCGAGGGTGGACGTGTCAGTGTGGGAATGGGGAAGAGAATTAAAATGGCTAGTTATCTGGAGCTCCAGACAGCTTGGATGGAGGTGAAAGGACAAGAGTTACACACTTGTGGTGACAGGGGAGAAGTTCCTGGGTGGGGGGGGGGGGGGGGGGGAGAGGGGAGAAAACAACCAGGAAGTCATGGAGGGAGTTGAAAGAAGAAGGGCAGAGAAGTTGAAGGTGACAGTGGGAGCAAGTTGTGAAGAATGAGGTATTGGGTGCATTTGCTGGTGGGGTGATAGGTGAGGACTATGGGCACTCTGTCGGAGGGGGAGTAGTGAGGTCAGAGCAGAAGTGTGAGAAATAGAGCAGATACGGATGAGAGCTCCAGCAGCTGGGAGGGAAATCTTGTTTTCTGAAAGTTCTGACGTCCAGCAATGGAAGGCCTTGCTTTGAGAACAGATGCGATGGAGAGGGAGGAACTGAGGTAAAAAGGAACAGTGTCCTTTCAAGCAACTGGGTGAGAGGAGGTGTGGTTAAGGTACCTGTGGAAGTCAGTAGACAGACTGTCTCCTGAGAGGGAACTGTGTACAACGCTAGTTAGCTTTGGGACTAGCACAGTAGCTTAATGCTATTACAGCACCGCTGACCCACGTTCATTTCTCGCTGTTGTCTGAAAGGAGTTTGTACATTCTCACCACAACTGTGTTGATTTCCTCTGGGAGCTCTGGTTTCCTCCCACATTCCAAAGACATACAGGTTCTTCGGATAATTGGTCACATGCATGTAACTGAGCAGCAGGGGCACGTTGGGCTGTAAGGGACTGTTAGCATGTTATATCTCTAAATAAAACTAAAGACTTAAACACTGTCTTTAGTTTTGGTCTCCTCTTCATGGAAAACATGTGATTGTACCAGAGAAAGTTCAGAGAAAATTTATGGGGATGTCACCAAAACTGGAAAACTGTAGTTGTGAGGAAAGTTGGATTAGCTTGGCTTGTTTGGAGCAAAGGAGGGTATGAGGAGATGTCATTTTATAGTATGGCCACTAGAGGGGGTGATTTAACGGATGTCAATTTGTGAATCCCAAGAACAAGACTTACTAAATGTTTGAAGCGATATGGTGTATCTTGATGCAATCCTTTGCAGCCACGACCATGTCATCTGTTGACCGGGTATCAGATCCCAAAATCACCCCATCCTACACAACAAAACACAGGAACTAGTCAGTCATTGGTTGCACCACAGCCTGGAATGGAAACACCAATGCCCTTGAACAGAAAATCCTGCAAAAAGTAGTGGATACGGCCCAGTCCATCACAGGCAAAGCCCTCCCCACCATTGAGCACATCTACACAGAGCAGTATCACAGGAAAACAGCATCCATCACCAAGGACCCTCCCACCACCCAGGCCACACTCTCTTCTCACTGCTGCCATCAGGAAGGAGGTACAGGAGCCTCAGGACTCACACCAGCAGGTTCAGGAACAGTTATTACCCTTCAACCATCAGGCTCCTGAACCAGAGGGGATAACCTCACTCACCACAACTCTGAACTGTTGTTTCACTAATGGCCTACCCGGCCACTCCCCGGCCCCCCAGGCACAGAGCACTCATGAACCTTGCAGCCTTGTTTTAGTTTCAGGGCTGATCATTAATGGCCTAACATTTCAAGGACTCTTCATCTCATTTTCTTGATATTTACTGTCTATTTATTTATTAATGGTTTTTTATCTTTTTGTCTTTGCACATTGGTTGTCTGTCTGTCTTGTTGTGGACGGGTTTTCATTGATTCTATTGTATTTATTGTGAATGCCCGCTAGAAAATGAATCTCAGGATGGCATATATGTACTTTGATAATAACTTTACTTTGAACTCATTCACCAAGCCCTGTCACGCTGCCCAGGGCAAACTGAGAATCCAAAGATGCCAAAACAGAGCTCTGTTAATTTCATGTCAATTACAGCCTCCGGTTCACCCAGGGTGAAAGATTTGACACAAATTGGGCATTGTTCCCTATTCTGGTCATTTTTTTTGGGGGGGGGTGCAAATATGTATTGCCCATCCCTATCAGCCACTTTAAAAGTTGTAAAGAGCTAAGTTCTCGAACCACTGCGATCCCTCTAATGAAGAGTCGCACACTCACACTTGCTGTGAGGGATGGCAACGTTGGTCCAAGTCAAGTATAACTTGGTGCACCTGTAGCCCTTGTTCTTCTTGGCCGTAGAGGCTGCAGGTTTGGGAGGAGTTTTCATTTCACCCGGCCAAATAACTGCAGTGCATTCTGAGGACAATGCACACATTCAGATGGCATGTGCCATCTGTGGAGATGTTTTAAGATGGCTGGTGGACTACAATTGTCCAGGCTGTTTTATCCTGAAGCTGAACTCACGCAGGCAAATGGAGAATATTCCATTACACTTTGTACACGATGGAAAGGCTTTGGGGTATCAATAGGAGAGTCGCTTACTAGAGGATACCAAGTCTCTGATGTGCCCTTGTGGCCACAGTATTTACAGTATGTGGTTGGTCCAGGTGAGTTTCTAGCCAGTGATGGCCCCAGGATATTAACAATAGTGCTATTTAATACCTAAGTTGGGTGGTTAGAATATCTGCTGCGACACACGCAACATGCTGCAGGAACTCAGTAAGTCAGGCAGCATTTGTGCAAATGAATAAACAGTCGACGTTTCGGGCCGAGGCCCTTCTTCAGGACTGGAAAGGGAGGGGGAGGACACCAGAATTAAAAGGTGGTGGGGAGTGGAAAGAGGATAGCTGGAAGGTGATAGCTCACCTCCAGGGACTCTGTCCCACCAGTGGAGCAGGACATAGCCTGTGATTGTGATTGGAAGATCTGCAGGAAATTCAAGCTGATGTAGGCCAGACCATGTAGCAGCTCCCTTTTGCAGGAACCACTCCATAGATGTTTATCAACTAGGACATTTGCACTTTTGGTAGGCCATTAGTGAAACAATATTTACAACAAACTGCTAGTGTTATGTTCATCTTTACTGATGACCTTTTGCCATCTGATTCAAGAATGTTTCCCAATTTAAAGCCCACAGCCGCCATGGTTGGATTTGAGCTCATTTCACCAGATCATTAGTGCAGTTGGCCACAGTGCTAATGTTCGACTTAACGCCTGTACCATCGTTGTACTTTGCCATATCCTGCCCTGGAGATCCCAACCATGACGGGAGTTGGAAATAACTCGGAAAGTGTGCAGCTCGGGTGGCTGATGGTTGGGTTGAGTTGTTCTCCAATCTTGGCAATTCATTTGCAAACGTTTCAACGCCATACGAGGAGACATCATCAGGGCACAGTTAGTTTATGGCGTGTCCTATGATTGCTTGGCCTTTATATACTTATCAATCAACCGATTGGTCATCATTATGGAAACTCAATTGACATACAGAAGCAACTGCGAGCAAAATTCCAGACCACAACTCACAGAGTTTGCCACGCAACCAATCAGTGACGAGACCCCCTCCCTACATCACAGTTGAATTTCCATGATGATGACCAATCAGCGGATAGATAAACATATAAAGGCCAAGCATTCGGAGGACACACCACAAATTAACAGGCACTGATGATGTCTCCTCATATAGTGACAAAATGCTTGCAAATGGATTACCCTGGGGGTATTAGCGACTGGTGCTGTGGGTGAACAGTTACCTTGAAGATGACACCAGCAATGGTAGTCCCTGTCTTCTTTGGTTTTGGAGGGTTGAAGCCCACCTTCTGTAGGCCTCCCTCCAACTCAGTATTCCTGAAAGACACAATAGGTTTGAAACAGACACAGGGAGTGAGTTAGGGAGAGAATGAGCAAGGTGGGCCAAATCTGCAGACTTGTGTCGGGATCACACAGGAACATTTACCCTGTGAGCTCTTGGCCCTAATCATTGACTCCTGATAGAGGGCTCGTCGCATGGTGGTGGGGACGCGGTAATGAAACAACAGAATTCAGCTATGGCGTGCATCTGCTCCCACCCCAAACCAATCCGCAGCTCACAATTAAATAAGCTGAGGGTGCTTACGGGTAGAGTCAGAGATGAGTGAATTCACAGTGATGAGGGATTGCTTCAAATGACAGTCAGTGCCTTCAGAAAGGGAGCTTTTGGTAGCGAAGGAGGGAGGTTGGAAAATGGAGGAATGAAGGGGAGGGAGGTGAAAGGACGACAAAGACCGAAGAGGCGCTGTGGGGTGGGAGGGAAGACGAGTTGGGGCGGGGAGGGGGGAACTTAGAAAAAACAATTAACATACAAATGGGGCACAGGAAAATTCAGGACGATTAGTGCTTTTCGCATTTAAGAATGCATTTGCTGTGAGAGGCAGAGGCTCATTCATGTCTGAACAAAACTCCTTCCTTGACTTGGCTGCTCTTGCAGAACTGCCTTGTTTCAGTTTCACTTTCAAAAAAAAATGTATTCAAAATGTTCAGCAAAACAGCAGCTGCTCCCCAATCTGAAGCCCCCCCCCCCCACTCCCCGGCCCCCCAGGCACAGAGCACTCATGAACCTTTCAGCCTTGTTTTAGTTTCAGGGCTGATTATGGACAGAGGCAGGGGGCACTGGAGAGAGAGAACATCAAACTGACAGCAGTCTCGCAGCTATACTTCCTTTACTTTTTGCTCTGGGCTGCAGTCAGAAATTCACCCACTTGCCACCAGGTTCTGCCCCTCTGCCCCACCGCCCACCCTATCTCCTCACCTGGTGCAGTTCTCAAAGCTGAACCCTCCTTCAGGGGGATGAAGGAGCTTCTTTCCCTTCAACATGTTCACCCGATGGCACTGCCTTCCCCTTTGCTCGAGGTTTCACTTTCAGAACTCAGAACAAAACCTCGTGTGATTGGGCCACAGGCCTTATCAGAAACTATTTTGAAATTGCAGAGAAATGGGAGCTCGGACTTATGCAAATTTATCCGCTTCTTTCAAAACCCCTCCAACAGACCCCAGTCCCTGCCCGGGGGCTTGTCTCCCTCCTGAAGCAGCTTTGGGAGTGACTGAAGAAGGGGATGTGAAGCCCAGCCCCAGCTGGGAGTGAAGGGAGCTGAGCTGGGTTACCCTGACCAGGCCATTCCTGAGTTAAAGGTGGCATTAACTGCGAGACTTTTCAACACTGCCTCTGCAAATCGGTGCATTGGTGCTGGGGCGCCATGTAACGTAGAGGTTAGTGTAATGTTACCATAGTGCCAGCGACGCAGGTTCAATTCCACCGCTGTCCATACGGGGTTTGTATGTTTCCCCCGTGACCAAATGGGTTTCCTCCAGGTGCTCCAAAGAAATACAGGTTAATTGGTCTCATGGGTGTTAATGGGTGCCACAGGCTTGTTAGGATTATAATTTTATTTCTTACATCCACCTCACAACGTGAGGGAGTAAAAATCTTTCTGTTACATCTCCGATGCTATGTACAAGCAATAAAGAAGGGAAATGTGGGAAGATATTGCCCAGACACTAGGGCTGTATACACAATAGTCCTGTATACCTGTATGTACAGTCAGATATACAATCAGGTCAATGTGTATTGATCAGTCTGCTGGCCTGGTGAAAGAAGCTGTCCTGGAGCCTGCTGGTCCTGGCCTTAATGCTGTGGTACAGTTTGCCAGGTGTGACAGGCTGAATGGCCTGTAATTGTGCTGTATTTCCACATAATATTTTTTAAAAATCTGATACCTGGGTGGTATGAGAGTGTAGACGCTGGATTCTGGAGCAACAAACAACCCGCTGGAGGAACTCAGCAGGTTGAGCCATGGGTTCTCTGTGGGTGGTGGTGGGGGAAATAGGGAATGTCGACATTTCAGACTGAACTCCTGTGTCAAGACTGTGGGAAGTGTATCGGACCTCCCCAGAGCTTCTCCAAAGACTTTGTCCTTAACGTGGAGAAGAGCTTGCTGTTACTCCAGCCGATCTCTCAGGCTGCTCTGCAGCAAGCTGATGCTGCACACACGACAGGAACCAAGCACAACACCCCGTGCGTTCAAAATTCAAGATTCAAGAATGTTTATTATCAAAGAATGTATAAATTATACAACTTCGAGACCTGTTTGTTCACAAAATGTATGTTTGGGAACTGTAGTGTTACTAATTACTAAGCTATTTTGTTGTTAACAGATGATACTTCTGCTTCAGATTCATTTTATTTCTCACGTGTACATCGGAGCATACGGTGAACGCATCGTTTGCATTAACAGCCAACACAACCCAAGGATGTGTTGGGGGGGGGGGCTCCAAGTGTTACCCACCCATTCCAGCGCCAACTTGGCAAGCCCACAATGCTTGGCAGAACAGCACAGATCACAATAACAGCAGCAAAACAAGCCCAATTTCTCCCTGACACCCACCCACCCCAACACATACACAGTCCCCCAACCCTAGAACGGGCTGTCCGGCCTCCTGTGGATTCACAGACATTAAACTTTGACTTCCTCAGTGGACTGGCGGAATCAGGGCTCCGGCCATTGGGCTTGACCTCTGACTGACCTCCAGGTGTTGATCTTCCATATTGACCCCAGGACTTGCCATTGGTGAGGACCCTAAACTCCAGGCCTTGACTCTGGACTCTCTGATGACCAGAACCTCAAATACTAGGCCTCTAACTCTGGTCTGTTTGCCTCCTTCTGTTCTGTCCTCTCCCTCCAACATATTAAAGCATAGCCTGATCCGTTTGTTACTGGTGATGCTTTCCAAAGGCCCAGTGGAAGGTGGCTGAATGATACTGAGAGATAGGGCAGGGGGAAATTGACTCCTAGTCAGTCCATAGTTACACACACAAACTGCTGGAGGAACTCAGCAGGTCAGGCAGTATCAATGGAAATGAACGAAGAGACGTTTCAGGCCAAGACCCTTCCTCAGGACTGAGAAGAAAGTGGGGGGGGGGGGAACACTGGAATAAAAAGGTGGGGGAGAGGAAGGAGGCTGGCTGGAAGGTGAAAGGTGAAGCCAGGTGAGTGGGAAAGGTCAAGGGCTGGAGAAGAAGGAATCTGATGGGAGAGGAGAGTGGATCATAGGAGAAAGGGAAGGAGGGGACACAGGAGTAAGTAGTAGGCAGGTGACAAGAGGTACAAGGCCAGAGTGGGGAACAGAAGAAGAGGGGAGGGGAAGGGATTTTTTTTTAAACCGAGATCGGGTTGGAGGCTACCCAGACGGAATAAAAGGTGTTGCTCCTCCAACCTGAGGGGGGCCTCATCTTGGTACAACAGGAGGCCATGGCCTGACATGTCGGCACGGGAATCGGAATTAAAACGTTTGGCCACCGGGTGAATCCATCATCACTTATTCCTGGTGGGGGACAGTCCAACTCCGTCTCATTATTCCTGCTTCCACGGGACGCCACTGCTCAGAAGGTGGAATTTCAGGACGAGGATTGCGCCCAACCAAGCAACCGGCGTCGCTGGCGCTCAGATCACCGAGGATAGCCGTTCATGGGTCACCTCACATCCCAAACTCTCTAATGCACTGGGCACTCCCGACCCCAGGCCCAATGGGATGCTGCAGTCTGATTCAAAAAGGCACTGCATCAGTGCACGTTTCCAGGGAACCAGCAAAATACCAGGGGGAGTTTTGAACCTACCATGGGAATGATGAAGAGGCGGTCGCATTTTCCCCGGCTGCAGAGCGGCTACTGAGCATGCACAACTCTCGGTCGCTACTAACAACCAAAATTAAGTAATCTACCTCTTCCCCAAAAAGCAAACTTTCCCAAAGAAACGACGTGTCACAAAAGAAGGCACTTAACAATAAACCCGCTTTAATTTCCTTATAGAACATACGACCATTAAGCCAGTGCAAGCTCTTGGCAAGGATCAGGCACTTGGTTTCCCCAAAGCCCAGCATTAAAACACTTACTGCCCCAAACCTCTTCAAATATTGAAAATATTTCACGATATAGTGTATTCTACCCAGAACTGGTAGTGTCGTTCTTTGGGATTAAATCCCCAAACTCTTCCAAGGAAAGAACCGAGCTTAAATGCTACCATTTCACAGAAATGAGTAATTACCCCGGAGCAGATCACGGAGGCCCCGATGCCCTTGACCATCCCGCTCCCATCAGAGGAGGGTCACAGGTCGCGTCGAGGGCCGACTGTCTGGCAGGTTTCCAACACACAAGTCACCAAAGAACGTGCCGAGGCGCGAACAGCCCCAGATATGGAGGAGTTCCGGGAACCATTGTGCAGCGCAGGGGATAAATGTCATCCTAGGTAGGGGGTGGGGATTTTTAAAATTTAGTTTGTGTTAATCATTGTTATTGTCTCAGTGTTTTGTTGTATCGTTTTGTTTTAAATTGGGTCGGAGTTCCCGGTTTGGAAATCCCCGGCACTGAGGTAAAATCCCCTTTACCAAGGGACCACAGCTGAAGCACAGCGTCCAGCAATTACCATTAATCGATCGATTTACAGTCACCGCCAGTTGTCAATATGACAAAACAACACAAATACTCCGTATTTCGGGCTCCAGTCTACCAGGGTCTCTTCGGGGTCCAAGTGCCCGGCACACCGGCAGTGTCCTTACGGGGAATGGCGTAGGGAGAAGAGTTGAAACTTATTAGGATATCTGGCCCTTTGCCCTCTCTCTCTTCACTGCCTGCGGTGTGCCGACAGGGAGGAGGGGGTGGAAGCGGGCCGTGGGGTTAATGCCAGCGTTGTATTACGCGGCGGAGTTAATGCCAGCTGTTAACTAGAATCCAACTACGATCCCTCCCTTCCCGCAGCTCACTGGAATGGAGGTCAACCTGGAAGACAGGTAGACCCAACCCACGCCAGGGGAGCCTGTGGTGTGTGGCGCCCAGCACAAGATAAAGCTGCTCCCTGAGGAGTCAAAATCCCCCTCGCTGCCCGGTTGAGCAACCCCCTCTGCAGAGCCACAGCTCCAATCAATTACAGTAACATTAATCATCGATTTACAATCACAGACACTTGTCAATATGACAAAACAACACAAAGACTTGGGAAGTGCTTTTCTGACATGCCCTGGGTATATAAGCGTCTCCGCTGTCTCCCTCGGCGAGGTTCAGAATTGCCAGGGTCTCCACAGGGTCCTGGTGCTGGGAGATCTACCTTGTTTTGCTGAGAGCCAACTGGAGGTGGTGTGGGGTGGGTTCACAGTGTGGGTACGTTGTCCTTTACACTCCCCCCTCTTTCCTCGGAGGCACTGCAGTAGTTCGGGCTCCTCGGTCTGGCGTACCGACAAGAAGCAGAGGGCTTCCTGGAGACCGTGGGTGTAGCCGTCGTTGTAATCCTGCAGGGGCTGTCTGGCCTGGGATCTGAAGGCTGGAAAGAGACAGACGAAAGTTAGGCCTCGGGAGCAACGCTTGGAGTCAAACATTGAGCAAGTCTTTCTGGCCAATAATGCTCCCAACCAAATCATTGACACAGATAATGTGGCCATGATCACAGTGCTGTTTGTGGGAGATTGCTGTGCACCAAGTATCTCCTTCCTTTCTGACTTTATAGGAATTTCCTTGTTTTATTTGTTTCTTTTCAGTTGCGAGCCAAAGTTCATACAGAAAGCAGGAGCAGGAGAAGGTCAACTGGCCTTTCCCACCTTTTCATATGACCCCAAATTATCTATGCTGGACTTGGCTCCTCTTATCTGCCATGTCTCAATGGCCCTCTTCTCCTTGATCTATCAAATATTCATCCAGCTCAACTTTAAACACCTCTAATGATGCAGCTTCCTCTGTACCCAGGGTACAGAACCCAAGAGGTTGCTATGTACTTAAGTTTTAACTTTTTCTTTGGCAGTGATGTCCCCTGTCTGAGACGGTCACAGTAGGGGGAACATCACAACTTCTGCTCTCTCAGGCTCCCTTAGGATGAAGTATTTTTGAAGAAGGAGGCCCTTCATTCTTCTAAACTCTAGGAAAAACAGGTTCAAACCATTTACCCTGTCTTGGTAGGACAACCCTCTCATCTCAAGAATTAGGCTTTGTAGTACTTCAAATCTTTTTTTTCAGGTAAGGCGACTGGGACTCTGTACAGTACTCCAGGTGCGAACTCACCAACACCTGTATAATTGATCAAACTCCAATCCCGTTATAATAATGCCTTCTTAATAATTTGCTCTACTTGCCTGCGAGCTTTTTGTGATTCATGCACTGGAACATCCAGATCCCTCTGAACTTTACCAACTTGCAGTATCTCCCTTTTGATAATCTGCACTCTGATCTCTCGCTGACGTGCTGGACCTCACGCTTCCCACGTTAAGCTCATTCACTCAGTCCCACAGAATTCTTATCACAACACGCTCTTCCACACATTCTTATCTCATCGGTAAATCTCATTTCATTCCCTCTTCCAGGTCATTAATGTAAGTGGTGAATAACTGTGGGACAAGAACTGATCAGCAGTAGTCTGCTAGTTATTTCCTTCTGTTCTGAAAACAACCTGTATATTCCAACTCTCTGTTTTCTATACGGCAGCTAGTTTACAACCATTCTAACATAACTCCTCTAACACCACTGGCTTTTCATTTATACATCAGCTTCCGATATGACACCTTGTCAAATTCCTTTGGAAATCTAAATATATTACATCTACAGATCTCCCCCAATCAAGTCTCCCGATGCAGCCTCAAACACTTCAAACAAAATTTTCAGTCATGATTTACCTTTCATAAAACCTTGCTAACTAAGTTTTATTAGATTCAACTTTCCTAAATGAGTAAATAGTTCCTCTTTGATTATTGAATCTAGCATCCTGCCATTTAAAGCTGATAAACAAACTGACCTGCAGATTCCTGGCTTTTAATTTTTTTGAACATGAGCATCATGCTGGCTGTTTTCCAATATTTTGCTACCCTGCAGAAGTTTAACCTCCCTCAGAGCCAGGTGCCATATTCAGTTTGGTACCTCAGTGATTGGGAGAAGCTGGAATAGTCTGGGAAACACTCACCAACAAGGTAGTGATGCCTCAGGAAGCTCACACATCTTTCCAAGATCTCGGCTTTCCCCAGTCTGCAGTTGGGCTCGGAGTGAAACTCTCTCTCCAACAATCCCTTCAGCTGCACGATGCTTCTGTTGATGCGATCTCTGCGGCGTTTCTCCACCGCGGGTTTCATCAGCTGCAGGACAAGGGGAGAGACACAGCTCAGCAAGGGATTGGCAGGCAACCCCCCACCCCCACAAAACCTGCCCTCTCGCCACCTCCTTCTGGCTCGGAAACACCAGCCCCTGAACCCCCTCCGTCTCAGCCTCACTTACCCCACATGGCTCTCTGCAGCTGACCCTGGGTTTGGTGCCTTTCCTCAGGCGCTGACTGGCACCGGTGCCCGGAGACATGTCTGTGGGGCTGAGCGTGAAGGTGAAGCCCACCGTGGACTGTGTGAGTGAGAGGCACTGACTGATCCAGCTCCCTGAGGCCGGCCTGGGCAGCTGCTGTATTTAAAGGCCAGTATTAGCATGACAAAGTGTGGGGCTCTGCTCCCACTCGAGTTCCCACACTCACCAGCCAATCCCCCAACTCACTGACAGCACAATAGACGTGTGCCCGGCTACACGGGGAATTAGTGACGGGATCTGCCTCTGTATTGTGGGCAGGGCGGCCTGAATCTCTGAGGGCCATCTGGACAGCAAGTGTGTCTCACAAATCCCAGGATATTAATGTGGGCACATCCTGGGAAAGTGGCTGGAGTTGGGAGCGAGGGACAAGCTCCCATATCAGAATGAGCAGTGTTGCTCTTTAACATCTGGCTCTGGAGAGTCTGGCATTGTTTAAAATACAATCATGTGCCAATTATAGTGGCTTTGTTTTGCTGTGTTAAAGTGTCTGACATCTCACAGATGGGCAGAGCGGCCACAGGGACGGGAAACTCATCAGCAGCTACAGAGGATCAGAAGCAGAATCATGTTTTTTATCTGTGACATAAGTCCTGAAATTTGTTGTGTGCCAGCAGTAAAGTGCAGTCACAACTATAAGGTATAGTAAAAAGGTAAATAAATAGTGTAAAAGAGAAATAACGAGGGTTTGTTCATGAGTCGGTTCAATGTGGTTCCTGAGCGAAGTTATTTAGTGTGGGTAACTTCACTCATTCAGCTTTGAACTGATTCCACAATCTGCAGTATCACTTTCAAGGACTCTACCATTCAGGTTCTCAGTATCAATCAATCGTTCATTTATCCATCCATATGTCTATTTATCTATTTATTTATGTTTATTTATTTTCCATTTAACTTCCATTTATCTATCTATCTATTCTTCCATTTATTTATTTATTTGCATAACGCATCTTCGTTTGCATATTGGTTGACGGTCATTGTTTATGTATAGGTTACATACATTCTATTTTAGTTCTTTGTTTTCTTGCAAGTCCCTACAGGACAATGAATCTCTGGGTTGTATATGGTGATGTAAACAGTACGTACTGGGATAATAAATTTGACTTGAAGATTTAGTAAGGCTCTCGACTCGGTGCACAGTGACAATGAATGGAAATTGCACAAGGGCCGTTCCTTCACGTGTTGCACTGTGGAAACAGGGAACTGGTATCTGTCCAGACTCTGCATGGAAGTATTATCAGGAAACAGGTCTGTGCTGGAGGGGCTGGACTTCTAAATTGGAATGGAGTCGAGAGTAAAGGCTCTGTGCTGCGAGCAATGGGACAGGCCCTACAAGCAACAGCTGACGAGTATCAATAAGTGATTCTGAGCGAGAAACACGGGAAAATTTTGTAGATGCTGGAAATCCAAAGTAGCATGCACGCGTGTGCGCTCTCTCTCACACACACACACACACACACACACACACAATGCTGGAGGAACTCAGCAGGTCAGGCAGGATCTATGGAAAAGAGTAAACACCTGATGTTTCGAGCCGAGTCCCTTCATCAAGGCACTCTGTCTAGCAGCAATGCATGGATTGAAAATATGAGGTGAACTTTGCAGGGTCAGAGTCACAGGGTAGATTCACATTCACAGCCTACCTAATGCAGTGAATTGTGCAGAAGCAACTCTCACTGTGATAAGACATCAGTGCAAAGGAGACAAGTGACATTTCAAATTGATGTGGGATCTGACAAGCTAACAATCTTTAGGCAGTGCAGTTAAAACCATCAAATCATGTGTTGGCAAGATTTAACTTAAGACCGGTTGGGAGATGCTCTTTGAAGATAGGGAATCCGAGGGTTCAAGTGTAGGTTTCAGAGTAAAAGTGTGCCTCAACCAAACTTGGAACAGAAGAATCCAGAAGATTCTAGGGTACTAAAGGAGGTGGCCCTGGAAATTGCGGATGCATTGGTAGTCATTTTCCAATGTTCCTTACATTCAGGATCAGTTCCTGAGGATTGGAGAATGGATAATGTTATGCCACTTTTTAAGAAGGGAGGGAGGGAGAAAACAGAGAACTATCGACCTGTCAGCCTGACATCGGTGGTGGGAAAGATGCTAGAGTCCATTATTAAGGATGAAATAGTGGCATATCTAGATAGCAGTGATAGGATTGGGCCGAGCCAGCATGGATTTACCAAGGGTAAATCATGCTTGACTAATCTGTTGGAGTTTTTCGAGGATGTAACCAGGAAGTTAGACGGGGGAGATCCAGTGGATGTAGTGTACCTCGATTTTCAGAAGGCATTTGATAAGGTCCCACATAGGAGATTGGTGGGTAAAATCAAAGCTCAGGGCATCGGGGGGAAGGCATTGACATGGATAGAAAACTGGTTGGCAGATAGAAAGCAAAGGGTAGCGGTGAATGGGTGTTTCTCGGAATGGCAGGTGGTGACTAGTGGGGTGCCACAGGGCTCGGTATTGGGACCACAGCTGTTTACCATTTACGTTAACGATTTGGATGAAGGCATAGAAAATAACATCAGCAAATTTGCTGATGATACTAAGCTGGGTGGCAGTGTGACATGTGATGAGGATGTTAGGAGAATTCAGGGTGACTTGGATAGGCTGGGTGAGTGGGCAGATACTTGGCAGATGGCGTTTAATGTGAATAAGTGTGAGGTTATCCACTTTGGGAGTAAGAACAGGAAGGCAGATTATTATCTGAACGGTATAGAGTTGGGTAAGGGAGAAATACAAAGAGATCTAGGAGTCCTTGTTCATCAGTCACTGAAGGTGAATGAGCAAGTGCAGCAGGTAGTGAAGAAGGCTAATGGAATGTTGGCCTTTATTACAAAGGGAATTGAGTACAAGAGCAAGGAAATCCTCTTGCATTTGTACAGAGCCCTGGTGAGACCACACCTGGAGTATTGTGTACAGTTTTGGTCTCCAGGGTTAAGGAAGGACATCCTGGCTGTAGAGGAAGTGCAGCGTAGATTCACGAGGTTAATTCCTGGGATGTCTGGACTGTCTTACATAGAGAGGTTAGAGAGACTGGGCTTGTACCTGCTGGAATTAAGGAGATTGAGAGGGGATCTGATTGAAACATATAAGATTATTAAGGGATTGGACAAGATAGAGGCAGGAAATATGTTCCAGATGCTGGGAGAGTCCAATACCAGAGGGCATGGTTTGAGAATAAAGGGTAGGTCATTTAGGACAGAGTTAAGGAGAAACTTCTTCTTCCAGAGAGTTGTGGGGGTCTGGAATGCACTGCCTCGGAAGGTAGTGGAGGCCAATTCTCTGGATGCTTTCAAGAAGGAGCTAGATAGGTATCTTATGGATAGGGGAATCAAGGTATATGGGGACAAGGCAGGAACCGGGTATTGATAGGAATTGATCAGCCATGATCTCAAAATGGCGGTGCAGGCTCGAAGGACCAAATGGTCTACTTCTGCACCTATTGTCTATTGTCTATAAGATGGAACTGATAAAGGTACAGTATCATCAATTTTTTTCAATGCATCATGGATCAGTATCAATATCTTGATCAATGCACGTCTGCTCATGGAACATCATGCAGAAAAGGTAAATGGGGGCAATGGAAGATGACTGGAAATGCTACCACACAGTTAAGAGCTAGCAACATGAAGTTTTGGAGACATGGTGTGGGTGAAACCATACCTGATTACCACCAGACATGGTAGAAGGGAGTGACTTGTTCCACCAACCCCAGTGCACGTAAGATTACAAAGGAGAGGATCTCTCATATCAGAGTAAGAGGTGCCATCTTAGGTAGACGACAGAAGAGGCTGGTTTGATGGCTGTAGAGATATTGAGACTGAAGGAGTTTCTACATTCTCCATTCTCCCTGTGACTCAATAGGTTTCCTCTGGGTGCTCTGGTTTCCTCCCACATTCAACGCATACAGGTTAGTAGGTTAATTCGTCACATGGGTGCAGGCTCATTGAACCAGAAGAGCCTGTTACCCTGTTGTATCCCAAAATAATAAAATGCTACTGTCATCCCAATGCAGCCCTTACTCAATGCTAACACATGGGTATGCTTTAGATAGAGTGCAATGACTCAGGCTGATCCAGGATAGTCCTACCTCTACCCCTTCTCTAACAGGGTTGTATTGGGGTCACAAACACAAGAAGGTCTGCAGAGGCTGAAAATCCAAAGCATCGCACACAAAACACTGGAAGAACTCCGCAGGTCAGGCAGCAAGTATGGAAAGGAATAAACAGTGGACATTTTGGACCAAAGCCCTTCCTTCAGAGAAGGAAGGGGGAAGATGCCAGAATACGAAGGTGGGGGGAGGGGAAGGAGGCTAGTTAGAAGGTGATAGGTGAAACCAGGCAGGTTGGAAAGGTCAAGGACTGGGAAGAAAGAATCTAATTAGAGAGGAAAGTGGACCATAGGAGAAAGGGAAGGAGGAGGGGACCCAAGGGGAAGTAATAGGCAGGTGAGAAGTGTAAGGTCAGAGTGGGGAATAAAGGAAAGGGGGAGGGAATTTGTTACCCAAAGTTGAAATTTATATTCATACCATAGGTTGGAGGGTATGCAGATGAACCATAAGGTGTTGCTCCTCCACCTTGAAGCTAGCCTCATGAACAAGAGCAGCCCATGAACCAACATGTTGGAATTAAAATGTTTGGCCACCAGGGTGTCCCTCACTCAAGGGGAATCTGATAGGAGAGGACAGAGGCGATGGAAGAAAGAGGAGGGAGATGAACACCTTATCTCCTTACCTGCCCATCACCTCCCTCTGGTGCTCCTCCCTCTTCCTTTTCTTCCATGGCCTTCTGTCCTCTCCTATCAGACTCCCCCTTCTCCAGCCCTGTATCTCTTTCACCAATCAACTTCCCAGCTCTTTACTTCACCCCTCCCTCTCTCCCAGTTTCTCCTATCACCTGCCACCTTGTACTTCATCCTCCCCCACCCCACCTTCTTTCTCCCCTTCCCCTTGTTGAACACCTCTGATCCATCTGCCAAAAGCAGAATTTCCCGGTGGCCCACCATTTTAATTCCTTTCCTCATTCCTGTTTTGACTTGTTGGTCCATTGCCTCCTCTTTTGCCACAACGAGGGGCAATACTTATATCCCACCTGGAAAGCCTCCAACCTGAGGCATGAACATCAAGTATTTTTCCCTCCCCCTTGTCTCTTCTTCTATTCCACACTCTGGCCTCCTACCTCTTCTCCTCACCTGCCCATCACCTCCCCCGGTGCCCCTCCTCAGGGTCTATTCTCCTCCCCTATCGGGTTCCTTCTTCTCCAGCCCTTTACCTTTCCCACTCACCTGGCTTCACTTATGGCCTTCTAGCTATCCGTCTTCCCCTCTCCCCACCCGTCTATTCTGGTGTCTTGTTTCTTCCTTTCCAGTCTAGTTGAAGGTCCTCAGCCCAAAACATCGACTGTCTGTTCATTTCCACAGATGCTGCCTGACCTGGTGAGTTCCTCACATTCTGTGTATGTTGCTCTCCACGACAAACACTTGCAGAATGTCTTGTGTTTAATACTTCAGGTCAGTGAGTTTCCTTCAGCTTTTACTTTTTCATGCAGTTATGTAATTCCCTTTGAAAGGGATGCTTTTCTCAACAATGTTTTTGCAGCTTCTCCATCCAGATTTCATGAAATAGAACTGAAAGGACTCCTCTAACCTGCTCTTCCTTGACATGCATCATTCAGATCTCCATGAATACCCAGCTCCTCATCAACGATGTAGGATTGCTTTCTTCTGAGTTGCCAGCTCTCAGCCGGTAGACTCCTGGAGCATGCACAGCGTGATAGAGAAGCAGTAGGGTTGCTGGCTCAGCACCAGTGACCCAGGTTCAGTCTGACCTCTGGTGCAGTCTTCGTGGCTCTCGGTCCTGATGAAGTGTCTTGGCCTGAAACATCAACTGTTTATTTCCCTCCATATGCCGCCTGACCTGTTGAGTTCCTCCAGTATTTTGTGTGAGTTGCTCAAGATTTCCAGCATCTGCAGTATCATTTGTGTCTCCGTGGGTTTGTACGTTCTCCCCGTGACTGAATGGGTTTCTCTTGGGTGCTACACTTTCTTCTTACTTTCTACAAATGTCCCATGTGGGTGAAATGACCACCGCAGATTGTACTTAGTCCTGAGGTGTGTGGTTACATTTGGGGAAGCTGGTGGGAATGTTGAGATGATTAGTGAGGGAATGGATTACTCTAAGAGCCAGCATAGGTTCAATGGGCCAGCCTTGCATCATTCTATGTTGAATGGCAACCTGTCACAAATCTTTCTGCCTCCAACCTCCCTTCTCCCAACCATCTCCCTTTGGTCATCTAACACATCCGCCTTCCTACAAATAGCTATTTATCTCTCACTCTTCCTGCGAGTGACAAATAGGTTAATTAGTAACTACTGGCAGCTCCACGACAATCAGTGAAATGTGTCATTTTTAAAATTACTGAAAATTTTAAAGATTTATATAAATATAATTTTCTTCCTCTAATTGAATGTACACGACAAACGCTTTCCAAATGGTCGCCTATGACAATGTCGTTAATTGGTTGAATAAATGCTATTAAAATAACAGTTTTACCAACATTTCTCTATACGCTTCAAGCTGTTCCATCCTTTGTCCCGAAAACATTTTTTGATAGAATAGATTCTATGATCCTGTCATATATCTGGAATAATAAGAGTTGTAGAGTGAGTAAACCTTTATTGCAAAAATTAAAAAAAGATGGAGGCTTGGCTTTACCAAACTTTAGATTTTATTACTGGGCAATTAATATTCATTATATCACTTTTTGGATTCACGGTATAGATAATCAGGACTGTCCTTCATGGTTGGACTTGGAGGAGAACTCAGTAAGGGGGTTTTCTTTGGCTTCTTTACTGGGAGCTCCTCTTCCTTTTTTGTTTTTCAGGATTGGTAGACAAGATCTTAGTCCCATTGTTAGTCATACATTAAAAATTTGGTTTCAGTTTCACAGATTTTTTGACTTAAATAACTTTGTTCTTTCTAGTAATATCCATCTTAACTATTTTTTTAAACCATCAATTTTGGATAAGGCCTTTTTAACATGGAAAACTAAGGGAATAAAAACTTCTTTAGATTTGTTTTTAGAGGATTGTTTAATGTCTTTTTCGCAGCTAGTGGATAAATATGGTATATCTAACGCACAATTTTTCAGATCTTTACAAGTTAGGAATTTTTTATGTGATTTGTTACCAAATTACTCATTTGTTTATTTACCAAATATGATAGATGCTATTTTTCAGCTTAAACCATTTCAAAAAGGATTGATAGCCATTATATATAAACGGCTCATGAATTTACGAATGATGTCTAATGATAAGGTTAAACGTGCTTGGGAACTGGAACTTCAGGAGTCACTTTCAGATGATTAATGGAATGAAATTTATCATTTAGTTAACAATTCATCTATCTGCGCCCATCACTCCTTGATTCAGTTCAAGGTAGTGTAAAGGGTGCATATGTCAAAAGATAAACTAGCGCATATTTTTTCTAATATAAATCCCACCTGTGATAGATGCAACACTGAGGTGGCTACCTTAACTCATATGTTTTGGTCTTGCATAAGGTTAAATAATTTTTGGAGAGATGTTTTTAGAAAGTTATCAAAAGTCATAGGTTTGGACCTACAACCTAATTCAATTACGGCAATCTTTGGGATTATTCCAAAGTAAGCAGGAAATGTTCCTGCTTCCGCTCAGTGCATGATAGCTTTCTCAACTTCATTGGCTAGGAGAGCTATTCTATTGTATTGGGAGGATCCCGATCCGCCTACAGTTTTTTTCTGGCTTTCCTCTATTATGTCCTGTTTAAGTTTGGAGAAAATTAGAAGCCGATTAGCTCAATATTATACTATACATGATTTTGACAGTGTATATTCTTTTTTTTGTTTGTACTTTTACTGAAATATGTATTTGAGATGACTTCTCCTCTGACTTGTATTTATCCTTATTCTTTTAAATCAATAAAAAAAGATTGAAAATGAAAAAATGAAATGTGTCATTTTGGATCAAGCACCAACACAACTGGAGGATTGTGCAGGGGGCAGCCTGCAAGTGTCATCTTGTTTCTGCAGCCAACAACTCACTAACCCTACCCCAAACATGAGTCTTTAGGTCGTGGGAAGAAACTGGAGCTCCAGGAGGAAAACCACATGGTCACAGGGAGAACCTACAAACTCCTTACAGCCAGCGGCAGGAATTGAACTCCCATCGGTGATCGCCGGGACTAACCGCTATGCTACTGTGCTGCCCTGACCCAGACAAAGAGCCTTTCGCCCTGTGAACATGACCAGGAGCTAACAGGCTCAGGCACTGACATGAACTTGCGTAGGACCTCTGATACAGCAAAAGGTGCATCTCAGAGGTGTGATTAGACAAATGCAGTGCTATGGTAAGGGGTTATCTAAAGTACGGTGGAACAGGTTACCTTTAAAGACTTTTTAAGTCATAGAAGTAGAATTAGGCAATTCGGCCCATCGAGTCTGCTCCACCATTCATTATTGACTATTGATTTATGGACGGCTGAGGACCAAGTTAGAAAAATAGAGAGGTCTGGGGCAGATAGATGAAGGCATTGCTGCCATTGGTAGTGGGTAAAGTCACAGGAGAAAAAGACTGAAGGAGACCACACCTCCTGAAAGGGAAGTGAATTTAGATTCATGGACATTGCTGGAGAGGGAGCTGGGGAGCAAGTACAGGACAAGCTAATTATCTAGTGATAATTAGCTCTCTAAAGTTATTGAACACATGAAAAACGATACATAAACAATGACTAAAACAATCAATGTGCAAAAGAAGAGAAGACATTATGCAAATTTAAAAAAATCAATGCTGAGAGCATTCCTTGAAAGTGAGTCTGTAGGTTGTGGAATGAGATCAGAGCTGGGGGTGATTGAAATCATCCACGACGGTTCTGGAGCCCGACGGCTGTAGGGTAATAACCATTCCTGAACCTGGTGGTGTGGGTAAGTCTTGTGTGCCTCCTGTTCAGTGGAAGTGTTTAGAAGATGGCATGGCCTGGATGATGGATGCTGCCTTCTTGTGGCAGCGCTCCTTGTAAATGTGCTTTGTAAGAAAGAAATTGCATTCAGACCATTTTAGATTATTTATCCAGCGTGTTATTTTATTGAATAGAGATTTGAAGAGTGGGCAGGGAATGTTTTTCAAAATTTGTAACCAAAAGACTGATAAGAAAGCTGCTTTTGATTGCCCTGAACTCCCAATCAGTTCATCATTGTGGATGGAAGACACACGACACGACAGAAGGTGGAACGCGGAGTGAAGACGAAGTGATGGATGAACTCAGCGGGTTAGGCAGCCTCTGCGGAAGGCCGATGGACAGCCGGTGTTTCAAGTCAAGGACTCTTATGTGAATTGGAAACCTGCTGTGTTTACCCAGTTGAAAATACAAGGTGACTCCAGTCCCACAATCACTCAGCTTCTCTGTGGGAACAGCTCAATAAGAAGCAAATCCCAAACACAAGAGATTCTGACAGACGCTGGAAATCTTGAGCACAAACTGCTGAAGGAACTCAGGTCAGAAAGCATCTATGGAAGGGAATAAACTGTGTTGGGCTGAGATCCTTCATCAGGAGATCCCATTTTGTCAGAGAAACTAATGACTATGCTGATGAAATCTGCATCCCATCCTTAGATATTTTCTCCCTCACAAAGACAGCAGTGAGCCATTTGTAAATTGGGACAGCGGTTCAGAAGGTGCACGTGAGAGCTGATCATCTCCCGTATCGCATTAAGTCATTGTCTGCCTCACAATCTGTCACAATGAGATGTTAATCAATGATATTTGATTCTGAAATAGGAGCTGTCCCTCGCTCCCAACTCCAGCCACTTTCCCAGGATCTGCCCACATTAATGTCCTGGGATTTGTGAGACACACTTGCTGTCCAGATGGCCCTCAGAGATTCAGGCCGCCCTGCCCACAATACAGAGGCAGATCCCGTCACTAATTCCCCGTGTAGCCGGGCACACGTCTATTGTGCTGTCAGTGAGTTGGGGGATTGGCTGGTGAGTGTGGGAACTCGAGTGGGAGCAGAGCCCCACACTTTGTCATGCTAATACTGGCCTTTAAATACAGCAGCTGCCCAGGCCGGCCTCAGGGAGCTGGATCAGTCAGTGCCTCTCACTCACACAGTCCACGGTGGGCTTAACCTTCACGCTCAGCCCCACAGACATGTCTCCGGGCACCGGTGCCAGTCAGCGCCTGAGGGAAGGCACCAAACCCAGGGTCAGCTGCAGAGAGCCATGTGGGGTAAGTGAGGCTGAGACGGAGGGGGTTCAGGGGCTGGTGTTTCCGAGCCAGAAGGAGGTGGCGAGAGGGCAGGTTTTGTGGGGGTGGGGGGGTTGCCTGCCAATCCCTTGCTGAGCTGTGTCTCTCCCCTTGTCCCGCAGCTGATGAAACCCGCGGTGGAGAAACGCCGCAGAGATTGCATCAACAGAAGCATCGTGCAGCTGAAGGGATTGTTGGAGAGAGAGTTTCACTCCGAGCCCAACTGCAGGCTGGGGAAAGCCGAGATCTTGGAAAGATGTGTGAGCTTCCTGAGGCATCAGCGTTTGCTCGGTGAGTACTCCCCAGAAATTTCCAGCTTCCCTCAGTGACTGGGAAGGCCGAGTGTTCACTGTGTAAGTCAGAGATTACACATCTTTACGGGAATGAATCTGGAAAAAGAAACCAAGGAAACATAGTCACTCCTGTAATGTGGGAAATGAAGGGGGTAGACTGTACACAGCAAGATCCCCCAAACAGCTCCGTGACCGTGATTGTGATCATTTGTGCCGGCAGTATTGGCTGAGGGATAATTATTGGTCCTGGATGATCTGCCCTGCTCTTCCTCAACATAGAACGTAAGGAGTGTTGAAGGCTTCGGGGAGTAGGCAGGAGAACGGGCTTTACAGGGAAAATAAATCAGCCAGCATCAGATGATGGAGCAGACTCAACGGGTAAAGGGCCTAATTATGGTCTTATGATGTAAAGATTATACAATAGAATTCCTTACATCCACGAGAGGGATTCTGGAGAGTTAAGCTGGGGCCCTCTCTCTGAGAGGGAGGGATGGAGGTAGGGCACCGTGGGGAGGTGCATCAGAATGGGAAGAGATTATTATCAATCTCTGTTCACTCCACAAGGATATTGGCAAAACGCTGCCGAGGCCTAACTCTTGCCTGTCTCTTTCCAGCCTCCAGACCCCCCTCTGCAGGGTTACGACGACGGCTACATCCGGTGTCCGCAGGAGGCCCTCGGTGTCTTGTCGGCACGCCAGACCCAGGTGCCCGAACTGCTGCTGTGCCTCGGAGGAGGGAGCAGCCAACCTGCCCTGACCGTGACTCCTCCCCACACCAAACCACTCTCAGTCGGGTTCCTGAGAAAGAAGTGGAGCCTCCCAGCACCAGGACCCTGTGGAGACCCTGGCAATTCTGAGTGAGACAGCGGAGACGCTTACATAACCGAGGACATTTCAGAAAGGGCTCTTCTCAAGTCTTTGAGCTGTTTTGTCATATTGACAAGTGTCTGTGATTGTAATTCAATGATTGATGTTAATTGATTGAGGCTGTGGTTCCGCGGAGGGAGTCGCTCAGCGGGGCAGCGGAGGGGATTTTGACTCCGCGGGGCTGTGCCGGATCCCACACACCACAGGCTCCCCTGGCTTGGGACTGGTCCACCTCTCTTCCCAGGCAGAGGATTGACCTCCACTCTGGTGAGCTGCGGTGGACAGGGTCGTGGTTGGGTCCCGGTTAACATTTGGCACGAGCTATTGAACATGAGCCTGATTTGCCATGGTGGATATCCTGTCATGGTTGAATCACCTAACTGTGTTCAGGAAGTTAGGGCTAATTGGTGTTGGCGAGGAGGGACGCCGAGACTGTGCGCCCCTGAGCTGCTCTGGAGCTTATTGTCAATTTCTGTGAAATTGAAACTTTCTTTGGAGGAGTTGAGGATTTTATCCTATGGAATGACACTGTAACAGTGCAGGGTAAGACAGTATACTAGGTGAATAAACTGCGTTTAGCAGTGATGGGTAAGTCAATAAACTGTGTCTTGGAATAGTTTCAATATTTGAAACCCTGTATGTTGAGTACGTAAGGGTTGTTGGGGAATCATATCGGAGAATCATCTTCTGGGCTTTGAGGGAAGAGCGTGGGAGCAGGTCAAATCGGATGATCATTGAACTGGCGTCGGCTAGCTGGACTGGCCGAATATCCTTCCCTGGTTTTTCAGGTCGTCACTTTCACGAGGTACCTGGAACCTGCCTTCCAATGAATCCCCCCACTGTGCCCTGGGGAGGGCAGGTACATTCCTTTCTGATCCACATCTGAGAGTGCATTAAAATCACTTCCCCGCCATGTTGAATTCTGTTGCTCTGTAAGCTGATTTATGCATTAACTTTGTGATATAATTTTTTTAAAAGCCAGTATTATTGTTATCTGTGTGTTAAGTGTATGCTTTAATAAAATGTTGTATACAAACAGCGGATTGTTCTCTCGCTGTCCCAGCATTACCCTGCTGCTCGGTACTAGGGCTGGGGTGTGGGGTTGTGCTACTGGACCCGTAGTGCTCCATACTGCACCCTGCTGGCCTTTCACCGTAAAAAGCCGTTTAAAGAAACTTCCAAATCATTAATCCTGGCTGTGGTAAACTTTAAATAGTTCAGCTGGATTTCTCAAGAACCAGTCAAACCTTGTATGCATAAGTGTTCTCAGGTACACTGAAATCTTGCTCTGAGAGCAATATTTACTAAACAGATGCTATCAAAAAGCAATCTGGAGATAATCCAGAGGAGATTCACGAAAATGGTGCTGGAAATGAAAGGTTAACGTGTGAGGAGCATTCGATGGCTCTGGGCCTGTACTTGATGGAGCTTATAAGAATGAAGGGGCGATCTCACTCAAACAGATGAGGAGAGATTGTTTCCTATAGTGATGAGTCTAGGACCGGAGGACAACAGCCTCAGAATAGAAGGACGTCCCTTTAGATAAGGGGTAATTTCTTTAGCTAGAGTGTGGTGAAGCTGTGGTAGTCATTGCCACAGATGGGTGAGGAGGCCAGGTCATTGGAAATATTTAAAGTGGAGATTGATAGTTCTTGATTAGTCAGGGCATCAACGGTTATGAGGAGAAGGCAGGGGGATGGGGTTGAGAGGGATAATAAACCGGCCGTGCTGGAATGGCGGAGCAGACTCGATGGGCTGAATGGCCTAATTCTGCTCCTAAGTCTTACGGTCTAATTAACGCAGCAACGATGTAAGATCTGAGCCCTGATTACAGAGAGGAATGTCGATCGGGTTTTGTCTCTGTTGGCTGTGATCATTAATTAGCCACAAATACATTTCCATGCGACCGCTACACATTTTTTTGGAGCCAGAACTACTTTTTAATGTCTATAAAAGATTTTTCTTCTGCCATACGTTGAATATAGTGTTGCCTGGCCAACCAAAGGCCTTTTGTCATAGATCACAGGGTTAACATTGTCACCTTGTAGCTGATGAGACGAAGAGCTGTGTTAGCAGGAATCTGATCCACATCTTGTGAGGCCCATTGACCGTCCAATCCACTGCGTACGGACGGCTTCAGTAGGGGAGAACAGATCAGGATTCTACGGGGGGGGGGGAATAAAAACAGGAAGTGCAGGAAGCATTCGGCAATCTCGGCAGCATCAGTGGGAAAAGAAACAGGCTGATCTATCGGTAACATTGGACACTGCTTATGTATTCAAAAAGTCTTAATCTCACTTTATCTGCTCCTCAGCGCTCAGATTGGTTTTCTGGTCTCACTCGAGAAATTTAGAAACAGAGAACACAGAAAACCTACAGCACAATACAGGCCCTTCGGCCCACAATGCTGTGTCAAACATGTCCTTAATTACCTAGGGTTACCCATAGTCCTCTGGTTTTCTCAGCTCCATGTACCTGTCCAGGAGTCTCTTACAAGACCCTATTGTATCCGCCTCCACCACCATTGCCAGCAGCCCATTCCACGCACTCACCCCTCTCTGCATAAAAAACTTTCTCCTGACATCTCCTCTGTACCTACTTCCAAACACGTTAAAACTGTGCCCTCTCGTGCTAGCCATTTCAGCCCTGGGAAAAAGCCTCTGACTATCCACGTGATCAATGCCTCTCATCATCTTGTACACCTTTTGTTTTGTTTCATTTCTCCTTCTGCCGCCTAAAATTAACCAGTTTTTCTCTCTTTCCCGGTTCCGGTGAAGGATCCCGGGGCTCTTTCTCCGGACGCTGTTGAGTACTTCCAGCGTTTTCCATTATTATTTCAAATTTCCAGCATCTGCACTTCTAAAGTAAAAATCACATTATTTGCTTTAGCGATGTGTGGAACGCACTGGAGAGAGAGGACAACCAGTGTTAGGAGGCAACTGGGTCTGAGTGGGGGAGACACACCACACACTGTAGAATTCAGTCATTTGACGCCATTGAAACTCAGACAGCAAGAGGCTACAACTGGAGCATAGGGAACTTCTTTAAGTGCCATAGTCAGGTTCATCCAACAAGGGACTACCCTACTGGATGTAATCTGTGATGGTTGTGGTCTCCAAGATCATGGTGGGAAGCAGCGTGGTAACCAGGGAAGAAGTGGGAGGGGAGTGGCAGAGTGGTGATAAGACATAGTTCAATTTGTTAACCTTTACCAATCTGGGGCTCCTACCAAGCAGAGAACCCCAGACCTATCAGGATGCATAAATGACTTACCTGGGCTCCTGCAGTGTTGTCTACTTTGCAGAAGGTGCTGTCGGTTACTGTGCACCAGCCGTAGAGAGAACGAATGTCCAGGGTGATTGAGAGGCTAATCGAAGGGCCGTTCAGTCCTGGATAGCGTGGAGCTTCTTGAGGGCTGTTGGAACGTCACTCACTCCATCGTGCTCTAGACTTGTGCCTTGTAGGTGTAGAAAGGTAAAGGTGCATCAGGAGGACAAGGTGGATGCGTCCAGTCTCTGAGCCCTTGCTACTGAACAGCCTCTGTACTGGTGGGGTGTCAGCAGGATCATCAGCTCAACACATTTGTCCAAAAGAATGAATGCTTCAGCCTTGCCTTTAGCACGGAAATCCAGGGATCTGAGTGTTAGTGAGTGTGGTGAGTGAGTGTGAGTGCTGAGTGTGTCAGTGCACGAGAGTGCCTGTGAGTGTGTGAGAGTGGTGAGTGTGTCAGTGAGTGTGAGAGTATTGAGTGTGTCAATCTGTGTATTAGTGAGTGTGGTGAGTGTGTCAGTGAGTGTAGTCAGTGTGTCAATGAGTGTGAGTGTATCAGTGTCTGTGTGAGCGTGGTCAGTGTGTGTGTGAGTGTGGTGAGGTGATAGCAGGTGTGGAGTATTTTCCCGAACAGTGGATTAGAGGCCCCAGTCACACAGCTGTGCATTGTTGAGGTGACACAAAGGAGCTGATTCAAGAATATCACCCAGGAAACTTCCTAAAGGTACACTGTGCTGGCAATGTTCCGAAAGACACACGACTTGGGGCGCGGATTCTCACTGAAATGGATGTGTACTGACAGACTACATTTGGACAAAGTCTTACGGCAGTGTATCTGTGCTCCCATGATCCTGGTCATGGTGTCTGAGATCAGGTAACTCACTGGGGTCAAGGCCGTGGCTGTGCTCCATGTACATCAAACAGAGGGCGAGTACATCATCTTCTCCCATTTCATTTCCGGCCCTGGGTCTGGCAGGGACTAATTGACAAGAAGGTCAATTGTTATGATCAGGTCAAACTGAAGGTGCAGCAGTTCCATCACCAGACTTGTAGCCCAGAATTCAAATCTCACAACAGCAACACGTGGAGTTTTAGCAGTTTGAGGAGATTTGGTTTGTCAACTAAAACACTTGAAAACTTCTACAGATGTACTGTGGAGAGCATTCTGACAGGCTGCATCACTGTCTGGTATGGGGGGGGGGGGGCTACTGCAGAAGATCGAGATAAGTTGCAGAAACTCGTAAAATTAGTCAGCTCCATCAAAGGTCTCTGTAGTGTCCAAGACATCTTCAAAAGGCAATGCCTCAGGAAGGCAGCGTCCATTATTAAGGACCTCCACCACCAGGACTCACTCAGGAAGGTGGCCTCCATTACTAAGGACCTCCCTCACCCACCACCCAGGACGTGCCCCCTTCTCATCGTTACTCTCAGGAAGGAGGTAGAAAGAGGCTATATGAGGTCATTCCTACCCTCGGCCATCAGGCTCTGTAAAGAGTCAACCTACAGCCGGGGAAGACTCTTTAAGGCAACTTATTTTTTACTCTTTCTTACTTCTCTTCTGATATTTGTCTCTCTGGGCACTTGTAATGCTCCTGTGACGCTGTAATGTCCTTTGGGATCAATGAAGTATCTGTCTATCTACAGGAGCCTGAAGGTACACACTCAGCAATTCGCGATCAGCTTCTTCCCCTCTGCCATCCGATTTCTGAGTGGACTTTGAACCCATGGACACTAACTCACTACTATCTATTTCTGTTTTTTGCACTACTTATTGTAACTATTTAATAGACAGATATACTTAGTGTAACTCGGTCTGTTTCCCTCTATTTATTTATCATGTATTGCATTGTACTGCTGCCCTAAAGTTAACACATTCCACAACATCTGCCTGTGATATTAAACCTGATTCTGAAAATTAAAAGTCAGGAGTAAAAGTTGGTGATGGTGTGCACAGAAATGCTGGGTTGTCACTGAAATACGGCCATTGGGTTCAGTGATCTCCACAGGGGAGGACATCTGTATGTTCCTCATGAGCTAAGGTAGCTCCTAACTGGTCAGGTCTGTCTGTGACTCCAGATCCGTTGTCCAGCCGGTCAGATCAATACCTGTGAACACCACCACTGGGAAAGGTGTCCACAAACACCTGAAGATGAATAAACGGCAGAAATGATTGGTGACTCAGGTGACCCCCCCCCCCCCCCCCGGGATGGTTGACAATGAATAGGAGGGGCCAGGACTTCAGCTACACTCACCACCCCCCCCCCCCTCCCTGGTCCCATGACCTTAGGTGAAAATGCTTGTATTTATGAAACAGGGGGTGACCCTGGCATTGTGAAACGGCAGAGTGGGCAGTCATCCTGAATGAGTCCGGTCTGAGCTGAGTTACTCCTCCCCGGCCATCGTGATTGGACACCGGTGCTGAGTTTCCTGCAGGACAGATGAACACCTGTCAGGACTGGCACGGTCCCACCACCCGATCATCAGCTGGAACCCCGTGCACGTCGGGGGCAATTGGGGCTGGAGACTCCTGACCCCAGCGCGCCTTCCCAGTTCCCTCAACCTGGAGTGCCGGGCTCCTGGCGATGTCCTCGGGCAGGGATGAGGAGGGGGACAAGGAACGGGGGCTGAAACTGCCAGGAAGCGGTCTCCCCTAAGACACCCTAGATCACTTAGATGAGGAAACAGGGAGGTACGAATTACGGGCACAGGTCAACCATTCTCCCACCAAGCCTGCTCTGTCAGATTGCTACCTAACCCTGTCCACCCTAACCTTTCTCCACTTTCTACGCTGTATTTATCTACCTTAACCGTATCCACGGCCCTTGAGGAAGAGAGAGTTCCTAAGACAGACAAGGCTCTGAGATGTCACATTTCAGTCTTAACTGGATGACCCTGGATTTTAAATGGTGACTCCTTCCACCCCTCGGGATCTTACAACTTGTAATCAATTGGCCTCTCCCTCCTCTGAGTTGGGGAGGTGTGGCAGCTCGGTACGTGAAGGCCTCGACTCACCCGCCCGGGACGGTGGAGTCGAGAGGGGTGGTGAGGTGTAGGCCGGCCTTTGTTCTCCTCCTCCTGCCCATCCCCTCCTTGTCCCCCCTCTGAAGGGCGGCCCTCACGTTATCCGAGGGCATCACTAGGCCTCGGCGTGACAGGGCGGGGCTGTGAGGGAGCTGGGGATGGACTGAGGCAGGGCGATGGGAGACCAGGAGACAGGGTGTAGGTGTGGGGGAATCAGGTTGGGGCTGTGAGGGAGATGTGACGCATGCGAAACGTAAATCTAAATCTGAATCTACATGTAGTTATGATATATCTACAGGAAGTCACGTCTTCAGAGGAGACTTCAGGGGAGGGGTCTGAACCCAGTGCGAGTCAGCACCTTCAGGGGAGGGGTCTGAACCCAGGGAGAGTCAGCACCTTCAGGGGAGGGGACTGAACCCCAGTGAGAGTCAGCACCTTCAGGGGAGGGGTCTGAACCCAGTGAGGGTCAGCACCTTCAGGGGAGGGGTCTGAACCCCAGTGAGGGTCAGCACCTTCAGGGGACGGGTCTGAACCCAGTGAGGGTCAGCACCTTCAGGGGAGGGGTCTGAACCCAGTGAGAGTCAGCACCTTCAGGGGAGGGGTCTGAACCCCAGGGAGAGTCAGCACCTTCAGGGGAGGGGTCTGAATCCAGTGAGGGTCAGCACCTTCGGGGGAGGGGTCTGAACCCAGAGAGAATCAGCACCTTCAGGGGAGGGGTCTGAACCCAGGGAGAGTCAGCACCTTCAGGGGAGGGGTCTGAACCCAGTGAGAATCAGCACCTTCAGGGGAGGGGACTGAACCCAGTGAGAGTCAGCACCTTCAGGGGAGGGGTCTGAACCCCAGGGAGAGTCAGCACCTTCAGGGGAGGGGTCTGAACCCAGTGAGAATCAGCACCTTCAGGGGAGGGGACTGAACCCAGTGAGAGTCAGCACCTTCAGGGGAGAGGTCTGAACCCAGTGAGAGTCAGCACCTTCAGGGGAGGGGTCTGAACCCAGTGAGAGTCAGCACCTTTAGGGGAGGGGACTGAACCCAGTGAGAATCAGCACCTTCAGGGGAGGGGTCTGAACCCCAGTGAGGGTCAGCACCTTCAGGGGAGGGGTCTGAACCCCAGTGAGAGTCAGCACCTTCAGGGGAGGGGTCTGAACCCAGTGAGAATCAGCACCTTCAGGGGAGGGGACTGAACCCAGTGAGAGTCAGCACCTTCAGGGGAGGGGTCTGAACCCAGGGAGAGTCAGCACCTTCAGGGGAGGGGTCTGAACCCAGTGAGAATCAGCACCTTCAGGGGAGGGGACTGAACCCAGTGAGAGTCAGCACCTTAAGGGGAGAGGTCTGAACCCAGTGAGAGTCAGCACCTTCAGGGGAGGGGTCTGAACCCAGTGAGAGTCAGCACCTTTAGGGGAGGGGTCTGAACCCAGTGAGAATCAGCACCTTCAGGGGAGGGGTCTGAACCCCAGTGAGGGTCAGCACCTTCAGGGGAGGGGACTGAACCCCAGGGAGAGTCAGCACCTTCAGGGGAGAGGTCTGAACCCAGTGAGGGTCAGCACCTTCAGGGGAGAGGTCTGAACCCAGTGAGAGTCAGCACCTTCAGGGGAGGGGTCTGAACCCAGTGAGAGTCAGCACCTTTAGGGGAGGGGTCTGAACCCAGTGAGGGTCAGCACCTTCAGGGGAGAGGACTGAACCCAGTGAGAATCAGCACCTTCAGGGGAGGGGTCTGAACCCCAGTGAGAATCAGCACCTTCAGGGGAGGGGTCTGAACCCAGTGAGGATCAGCACCTTCAGGGGAGGGGTCTGAACCCAGTGAGAGTCAGCACCTTCGGGGGAGGGGTCTGAACCCCAGTGAGGGTCAGCACCTTCAGGGGAGGGGACTGAACCCCAGGGAGAGTCAGCACCTTCGGGGGAGGGGACTGAACCCCAGGGAGAGTCAGCACCTTCAGGGGAGGGGTCTGAACCCAGTGAGGGTCAGCACCTTCGGGGGAGGGGTCTGAACCCAGGGAGGGTCAGCACCTTCAGGGGAGGGGACTGAACCCAGTGAGAGTCAGCACCTTCAGGGGAGGGGTCTGAACCCAGTGAGGGTCAGCAACTTCAGGGGAGGGGTCTGAACCCAGTGAGGGTCAGCACCTTCGGGGGAGGGGTCTGAACCCAGGGAGGGTCAGCACCTTCAGGGGAGGGGACTGAACCCAGTGAGAGTCAGCACCTTCAGGGGAGGGGTCTGAACCCAGTGAGGGTCAGCACCTTCAGGGGAGGGGTCTGAACCCCAGTGAGGGTCAGCACCTTCAGGGGAGGGGACTGAACCCAGTGAGAGTCAGCACCTTCGGGGGAGGGGTCTGAACCCAGTGAGGGTCAGCACCTTCAGGGGAGGGGACTGAACCGCAGTGAGAGTCAGCACCTTCAGGGGAGGGGTCTGAACCCGGTGAGGGTCAGCACCTTCGGGGGAGGGGACTGAACCCAGTGAGAGTCAGCACCTTCAGGGGAGGGGTCTGAACCCCAGTGAGAATCAGCACCTTCGGGGGAGGGGTCTGAACCCAGTGAGGGTCAGCACCTTCGGGGGAGGGGACTGAACCCAGTGAGAGTCAGCACCTTCAGGGGAGGGGTCTGAACCCAGTGAGAGTCAGCACCTTCGGGGGAGGGGTCTGAACCCAGTGAGGGTCAACAACTTCAGGGGAGGGGTCTGAACCCCAGTGAGAGTCAGCACCTTCAGGGGAGGGGTCTGAACCCCAGTGAGGGTCAGCACCTTCGGGGGAGGGGTCTGAACCCAGTGAGGGTCAGCACCTTCGGGGGAGGGGACTGAACCCAGTGAGAGTCAGCACCTTCAGGGGAGGGGTCTGAACCCAGTGAGAGTCAGCACCTTCGGTGGAGGGGTCTGAACCCAGTGAGGGTCAACACCTTCAGGGGAGGGGTCTGAACCCCAGTGAGAGTCAGCACCTTCAGGGGAGGGGTCTGAACCCAGTGAGAGTCAGCACCTTCGGGGGAGGGGTCTGAACCCAGTGAGGGTCAACACCTTCAGGGGAGGGGTCTGAACCCCAGTGAGAGTCAGCACCTTCAGGGGAGGGGACTGAACCCAGTGAGGGTCAGCACCTTCAGGGGAGGGGTCTGAACCCAGTGAGAGTCAGCACCTTCAGGGGAGGGGTCTGAACCCCAGTGAGGGTCAGCACCTTCAGGGGAGGGGACTGAACCCAGTGAGGGTCAGCACCTTCAGGGGAGGGGTCTGAACCCAGTGAGAGTCAGCACCTTCAGGGGAGGGAACTGAATCCCAGTTAGGGTCAGCACCTTCAGGGGAGGGGTCTGAACCCAGTGAGAGTCAGCACCTTCGGGGGAGGGGTCTGAACCCAGTGAGGGTCAGCACCTTCAGGGGAGGGGTCTGAACCCAGTGAGGGTCAGCACCTTCGGGGGAGGGGTCTGAACCCGGTGAGGGTCAGCACCTTCAGGGGAGGGGTCTGAACCCAGTGAGGGTCAGCACCTTCAGGGGAGGGGTCTGAACCCCAGGTAGGGTCAGCACCTTCAGGGGAGGGGACTGAACCCAGCGAGGGTCAGCACCTTCAGGGGAGGGGTCTGAACCCGGTGAGGGTCAGCACCTTCAGGGGAGGGGTCTGAACCCAGTGTGGGTCAGCACCTTCAGGGGAGGGGTCTGAACCCCAGGTAGGGTCAGCACCTTCAGGGGAGGGGACTGAACGCAGTGAGGGTCAGCACCTTCAGGGGAGGGGACCGAACCCAGTGAGAGTCAGCACCTTCGGGGGAGGGGACTGAACCCAGTGAGAATCAGCACCTTCGGGGGAGGGGACTGAACCCCAGGTAGGGTCAGCACCTTCAGGGGAGGGGACTGAACCCCAGGTAGGGTCAGCACCTTCAGGGGAGGGGACTGAACGCAGTGAGAGTCAGCACCTTCAGGGGAGGGGTCTGAACCCAGTGAGAGTCAGCACCTTCAGGGGAGGGGACTGAACCCAGTGAGAGTCAGCACCTTCAGGGGAGGGGTCTGAACCCAGTGAGGGTCAGCACCTTCAGGGGAGGGGAGGACTGAAGTCATGGCAGTTAGAAACTGTTCAGCAAGCCTCCTGGCCCAATTAAACAGCACAGTGTCCCAAATATACGAAGAGAATTCGGCAATTTTCTCGATTAGTTGTTGTTCTTTAAACGGCTGCCCTGAATAAGCCATGGCCCAATGAACTGGAATGGACTGTATCTGATAGTTTCACAGTTGTTGTGGGATTTGAGCCCACTCTCTAGACTGCTGGTGCAGGAAATCTCAGGGATGGAATTCCAGTCAGAGAGCACGACAGCACAGAAACAGGCCCGTCTCTTCCATACCGAGCTGTCTTTCTGCTTAGTTCAATCGACCTGCACCTGGTCCACAACCCTCCATCTTCCCCATCCGTACACTTACTCCAAACCTTCCTGCAATCAAACCTGCACACACCACTTCCACTGGCAGCTCGTTCCACACTCTCACTGCCGTCTGAGTGAAGACGTTCCCCCTTAAATATTTCACCTTTCCCCTTTAACCTAACCTTTGCAGCATCACTGTTCACCTGGATGCAGGAAGGAGGGTTGTTGAATTGACTTTATTACTTATGTCCTTCATATACATGAGGAGTAAAAATCTTTACGTTATGTCTCCATTCAAATGTAATTTATAATAAATATTATGTACAACAGTCAGTCAATATAACATAGAAATACAATTGTATCAGTGTGAATTAATCAGTCTGACGGCCTGGTGGAAGAAGCTGTCCCGGAGCCTGTTGGTCCTGGTTTTTATGCTGCGGTACCGTTTCCCGGGTGGTAGCAGCTGGGACAGTTTGTGGTTGGGGTGACTCAGGTCTTCAATGATCCTTCGGGCCCTTGTTACACACCTGTCTCTGTAAATGTCCTGAATAGTGGGAAGTTCACAACTACAGATACGCTGGGCTGTCCGCACCACTCTCTGCAGAGTCCTGCGACTGAGGGAGGTACAGTTCCCATACCAGGCAGTGATGCAGCCAGTCAGGATGCTCTCCATTGTGCCCCTGTAGAAAGTTCTTAGGATTTGGGGGCCCATACCAAACTTCTTCAACTGTCTGAGGTCAAAGAGGTGCTGTTGTGCCTTTTTCACGGCACAGCCGGTGTGTACAGGCCACGCGAGGTCCTCGGTGATGTGTCACAACCCCAGATCCATTGATGTCAATAAGGGTTAGCCCGTCTCCATTCCTCCTGCAGTCCTGTGAAGTGAAATTCTGTAATTTACTGCAAGTGCACTGAGATGAGCCCTGAATCTGTGTAATATATAGAAAACCAAACAGCTGACAGGTGACACGGAATACTTGAGAAGGTGTTTTACATAGCCATAGGATTGACTGTGATGGCACAAAACTACTGGGCTGCACCAATGGGTTTTGGGCCCACCTGGTGAAGGAAGCATTGAAATAAAACCAGAGGAAAAGAATTTTAACAAAGGTCCCGCTGTAAGTAAGAACTGGAATTTGATTGTAAACAAGGTGGGAGAGCAGAAATCTGATTGGATGACGACAAACCAATCAGGCGGGACGGACGATGGGGTTATAAATACCACCAGACTAGACATGCCCAAGCATCACCCCTGATGAAGATGGCAGAGTTTGTCATCAAAAAGCTGATTAAAATCGATACCTGTATCCAGCTGGAAGCCTGAGAAGAGATTATTCATCAGACACGACAGGAAAACACCAGGTCCTTTTTCACTAGATCCTTTCTAACCCTCATATTGGTTATCGTTCACCTCCTGTGCAATCTGATTGACACACAGAACCGTCACTGTAAATGAAACACAATGCCAATGAAACTTGTTGAGGTTAAATAATTAAAGGCTCTTTATTTGTTTTACATGGAAAATAAAACTGATCCCACCCATCCAATTCTATTAAAGTGGTTTGATTATTAACAGTTTGAAGTTTCTCGCATTTTAATGAGTTGTGCTGGGCCAGCAGCCTCTAGACAAGGGCCTTGGCCAAACTGCTCTGTGGAGTAGAGGTGTGTGTGTGTGTGTGTGTGTGTGTGTGTGTGTGTGTGTGTGTGTGTGTGTGTGTGTGTGTGTGTGTGTGTGTGTGTGTGTGTGTGTGTGTATGTGTGTGTGTGTGTGTGTGTGTGTGTGTGTGTGTGTGTGTGTGTGTGTGTGTGTGTGTGTGTGTGTGTGTGTGTAAAACTGTCTCTCACTGTCTGGGATCCTCCTACCATCGGACCAAGTTCTGCCACGAGCACCTTGTTGGCCCTGTCCTTGAAAGAATTCTCACACCGGCATCTTCCCTGCCATGGAAACAAGGCAATCTCGTTCTTCCTCAAGGGAAGGAAGAAATCCAGTGGGGAATTTCAAAGAAGAGTCTTCTCGCTCAAAAACAGGAAAGGCGGCGGCCACGGGGAGGGGTTACAACGAGTTCCACAGATAGACTCAGGGAGACCAGGCATGTAGAGCGGGGAACCGCGAACAGAGGGCAGTGGTGGCAGACGAGGGGAAACCGGAGCCTCCTCAAGAGGAGCGCGAATACTTGCGCGGGCAGAATAGTTGCTCCCATGCAATGGGTCCTGTGTGCAAAAGAGAGACTGTTTGCTCCAGTGTTTGGGACGGAGGTTTAATTTTCTGTTTTACATTCCGGGGGGGTCAGGATGGAAGCGACAGGCCTGGTCTCCAGACGCCGCACGGCCATCCAGCCCGGCAGCGAAAATGTTGTGACCGCAGTGGTCTTCCATCCTGAAGGTCAGGGCATAATCCTTGACACATTGTGTTGCTCATCCGTAGGTACCTTCTGCTGAGTCGGTGCCTCCACGTCCAGGGAACAACAGCCTTCGTCGTTAATGAATCTGGGTTCAATCATGGAGTCGGGGAAAGGTGAGTGCAGACACTTCCTCCTATGATCCTGCCCGAATTCGCTGCCAGAGGCGGTGAGAAAGACAGTTCCATATATTGCATTTAAGAGGGTGCTGGATATTATCTAGAGGAAGGTGACTTGTAGAGCAATGTGAAAACTATGGGGAATGGCGCAAACTGGAAGAGCCAGCACGGTGGAAATGGGCCAAAAGGACTTTCAAGCGGCAACCAGGCTGGAGCTATCGTATCTCTGATCCTTTGCTGCCACCTGCTGGGTGTTCCCGGTAATGAACCACCAAGCTCAGGCCAGTAAGTGGGAGGGAAAACAAACACGAATTAATCAGAATCAGGTTTATTATCACCGACTTATATGGTGTGAAATCTGTTGTTTTTCAGTAGCAGTGCAGTGCAAATAATATAATTAATAGGAATGACAAAATAAATAAATAAGCAGCGCAACAAAAAAGGAATAACTAAGTAATATTCATGGGTTCATTCAGTGTTCAGAAATATGATGAGGGGAAGAAGCTGTTCCTAAAATACTGAGTGTGGGTCTTTAGGATCCTATACCTCCTCCCCACTGGCGGTGACGAGAAGAGGGCATTTCTCAGATGGTGAGGATCCTCAGCGGCAGATGCCACCTTTGTGAGGTACCACCTCCTGAAAAGGTTCTCGATGCTGGGGAGGGTCGTGCCCATGGTGGAAATGGCTGATTCTATAATTCTCTGTAGCCTCTTGCAATCCTGTGCACTGGGGCGTGGAAACCAAGCGGTGGGTATGCTTTCCACGGTACATCTGTGGAAATTCGCAAGAGTTTTCAGTGGCATACCAAATCTTTGCAAACTCTTAATAAATTGGAGACCCTGGCTTGCCTTCTTTGTGATTTCGTCAGTATTGGGCTCAAGGTAGATCCTCCAAGCTGTTGGAACCCAGGAACATGAAGCTGCTCACCCCTTCTACCACTGATCCCCTCAATAAGAATTAGAAGTGGGAAAGGGCCTCTAGTCACACCAACCCTGCGTCATATTGAACAAGGCCGTGGCTGATACCACTGTGACCTCAACACCACATTCCTGCCTTGTTCCAGTAACTTTTTACTCCCTTGTTTATCCCTCTGCTTTCACTCCCTTCTGGAGATGGCAGTTCCAATGACTCACAACTTTCACAGTGAAGTACGTTGGCCGCACCTCTTCTTAAATGGCTGAGCCCTATTCTTAGCTCTGAGTGGAAATCTCTCTACTTTCATCCTGCGAATACCTTTCAGAACCTTGTTTCCAATGGGGAAGTCTAACGACGTACCTATAATAGTCAGTAAGGATCCCAGAGCCGAATTCCCCACGGTCAACGTCCTGGGGCCACCACTGGCAACAGACCCACATGGACCAGCTACTTCCCACCTCCAACCACCCCCTGCTGCCCTACGACTACAACAGCGATGCCCCAGAAGTTCTCCTTCCGTGTTGTAAACGGACTGTAGTTACAAGAGGCTGCATGTCCTGTGGGAAGTGATTCAAACTTTGCTCCCCACACCCCGGACGGGTGCAGTTCCAACAAAAGAGCATGGACAGTACCCATTCATTGTCACTCCAACCACTGCCCTGAACTTCCACCAGCGCTGAGAGGCGGCAGTCCGCACCACCTGCAGGATATGCCACAGTTACCCACTGCAGAGAGCACCTCCCAAATCTGTAACCTCTACCTGCAAGTAGCAGTAGTACGATCCCTCGAGTTGGGTATGAGGTTCTCCGAAGGGGTTCTGTCTTGGGGTGGATTCTCTTAACGGAGACTGCCTGTGCGTGACATTGTTATAATGTGGGGAGGCTGAGACTGTTACGATGTGTGTTGGCAATGTTGGAACCCAACTACAGAGGACAGACAGACTTTGACGTAGAGAAGGCAACCAGGGTTTATTCGTAAGAACGCCAACAGAATATTGGTGACACTGAGATGTAACATTCTCAAAACTAGGAACCAGCGATGAGCACTAATCGGGTGTCCACTGCAATAATTCAAATAGCATGAAATCCCTGAGCTGTCAAAAATAAACTTAAAAAGTATATGCAGAAAGCACCAGGAGACCACATTAGAAAGAGCAAGTTGCTCAAGAAAAACACCAATTCAGTCTCCATCTCCCCGCAGAAACCCGAAGAGCTCATTACAGTACCCGTCTCCCAAAAACTGGCGCCTGATGGCCGATAGAGACCAATAAACCCGAGAGCCAGGGGCGACGAGAGAGAACTGGGGAACGCAAGATCCAGGGGCGACTTGAGAGTGACCTGGGGAGATCAAGAGAAGACCTGGGGAGCTTGAGAGGGAGATCTGAGACACCCGAGACAGAAATTCAAGTGGGACCTGGGAAAGCCTGTGAGCCACCTGGGAAAGCTGAGAGGGCCCTGGGAAAGCCTGTGAGAGACCTGAAAAACCTCAAGAAGGACTTGGGATCCTTGGGAGAGACCTGGGAACTTCAAGACAGGGAGAACATCGAAAAACCTTGGAAACACTGAAAAAACCTTGGAAACACTGAAGTCCTAGAAAACCTGAGGGGCCCTGGGAAACCTGGAGTGCCCTGGGAAACATGGAAAAGCTTGCTGATTTTGAGAACACTGATGACCTTGAGAAACTTGGATGCTTAGCCTGGGATGCATCGTCTTGAAAAGAGCCTTGAGACCCAGTTAAAACCTGAATGTAGACGAGAGGAGCTTGGAATGTGGACTGGAGACACTGGGAATGAACCTGAGAAACTCAGAACGTGGAGTTGAGAACAGATGGGATTCTCATCTAAAGCCGACTGATGACAGATCGTCACTGTTCAACCTCCACTGGGTCCATTACTTGGTGGAGTCCTTCTGTCATGATATGCACTGGCAACGTCAGAACCCAAGTATGGGGGGAAGACAGTGACCAGAGTTTATTCACAAGAATTCCAACAGAACATTGATGGCTTGGCTGAGAGACACTGCGAGACGTAACATTCTCAAAACTAAGACCCCGTGATTCGGGTTAATCAGACATCTGCTCAAATAATACAAGTAACATGGAGTCCCTGAGCCTATCAAAATAAACTTGACAAGTTTATACAGAAAGCACCAGGGGAGACATTACAGAGATCACGCCGCTCGAGAAAAACACAAGGAACTGAACGATTATGACCCTCAATAAACAACAGTTAACCAGTTCAGGTGCTCACAGAACCTCAGAGCCCAATGCACTCTGGCTCCCTGCAGAGGACCAACGAGCTCAGTACAGATACGTGGGCAGCCACCACCTGGTCCACGGCTGATCGTGGTCGGGGTCCAGAAACGTGGAAAGCAAAATGACTGGGGATTCTTCACTGCTGCAGCTTTCCTCCACCTTCACTGCCGTTGTGATGTGTCACCATCTCCCACGAGCTCCCCATCGAGGATTTGGTTGGATTATTCTTCGTCTGGAACCTGCCCCTTGACCTTGCCTTCACGGGTGACCCTCCCAGGAGCTAAGCACCAGGTGGTGAAACCCCAGCCGCCATCGCCCTTGGGATCTCAGGAACTCTCAAGCCTCTCCGCCGTGATGAGGTGACGATCTTCCGAGAAGTACTGGCGTGACAGGCAGGGGAACACCACCCCTGCAGGTTCCCCTCCAGGCTGCACACCAGCCAGCCTTGGAAACATAAACCTGGTCCTTCGTCCTCCCTGCGTCTGAGCTCTGGAACAGCCCACCTGTATGTGGCAGGACAAGTTCACGTGTTGACCAGATGGTGTGTGTTATGTTTTTGTAACTCCAAAACACAAACTAAACAAAAGAGAAACTCAGAGCCGGGGATAACCTGTGACAGTTTAGTTTTATTTTTAGCGAGGCACATACATATGACACGGTGGCATAATGACGTATGCCATTGACATACTTTTACATACAACCCAGAATGAATTAGTTAAACAACAAAGACTGTTTAATCAAACAAAATATTCACAATATTACTCAATTAGTACTGAAATGTTAAATATACAATGCACCTCCTTGCTTAGCTACAAACTCCAACTCAATATAGAATGTATCTATATATATAGATAGATAGATATACAGTATACAATATCACTTCTTTATGGAAATCCACAGTATAGTAAATTTTAAATTGTCCTATTTAGGCCTAAAAGTTTAATTGCAGTGGAGGATTTTCTGGGATAATGCCTTTCTCAACAAGGGGAGTCGCTCTGCTTGGCAGGTGAGACTAGTGGCTGTGAAACTGATTCAGTTTCTGGCGCCTCCTCCATGGTGGTTGTGGGATTTGACTCTGGGGCTGCAGTAAGTGGTTCTGACAGCTCTGGCTATCGAGCCAACGCTTTCAGTTTTGACCACTCCTCGATGGCTGACGTGCATCTCCTCCAACACCTCAGCTCCCACCCTGGACGGTACAACAACTCTCTTTCCCCACACACGGCGGCCTTCATCAAGGGCAAGTTCATCCCGGCGGTGGTAAGAATGGGGGAACTGGGATTCCTGTTGCACATTCCAGCCAGTTTGGGTACCCATGTAGACCTGAGACAGTGAGGGGTCTTTTCTGGTTTCCCTTTGGATCATCTCTGCCGTAATAGAGAGACTTTCAATTTGCATTAGGGAGAATAAGTCAAGAGGAGTGTCCTCTTTTGTAAATTTTTCAGGTATTTCCTTTTCCAAGGGTCAATGCACAATCCTTCAGCATTTCCATGATTAGTTGTCCTCTTGAATTCGATCTTGTAATTGTGTCCGACAAAAAACTGAGCCCATCTCTACATTCGTGCTGCTGCTGTTAGTGTGAATTGAAAATGCACACCAGTGGTTTATGATCAGTTATGAGGGTAAACTCTCTCCCATACAAGTACCGGTTGAAACGTTTTACACTCCAAACTAGACTCAAGGCCTCTCTGTCAATCTGTGTGTATTTTTTCTCTGCATCTGTAAGGGAATGTGATGCAAAGGTTATAGGGCATTCTCTTCCATCATTCATAACGTGTGACATGCCGCACCTATACCATAGGGCAAGGCTCCACAGGAGAGCTTCACTGGATGATGTGAGTACAACGTCTGACCTCACCATTTCCTTTATCTTTCAGAAAGCCACCTCACACTGTTTTGTCCATCGCCATGTCTTCCTGATCTGTAGTAATGAGTTCAAGGGGTGGAGCACAGTAGTCAGGTTTGGCAGGAACCTGTTGTAGTAATTGACAAATCCTAAAAAGGACCACAGCTGCGACATGTCCTTTGGCCTTGGGACATCCACGAATGCTTGAGTTTTCTCAGCACACTTGTGTACATTTTATGCGTCAATAGTTTGACCACAGTGAGTGATGCTTGGTTTAAAGAATTCACACTTGTTGCGTTGTGCTCTGAGCCGATAATCTTCTAATCTTTTCATCACTGTATTGAGATTTTGGAGATATTCCCTGTCATCCAGGTAACACTGAGGGCCTGGGCAGCCTTGCACCACCTGGTCCATAGCTTTCTGCCAGGGTGCAGGTGCAGATGCTACTCCAAAAATCAGCCTATTACAGCGATAAAGCCCTCTGTGAGTGTTTATGGTGAGAAACACTTGGGAATCTTCCTCTATTGCCATCTGTAGGTAGATCTCAGCTAAGTCCACTTCGCTGAAGTGTTTTCCTCCAGAAAGGTTTGCAATGATACCCTCTATCCTGGGCAGAGGGTATTGATCTATTTAAGTACTGGGTTAATGGTGGCCTTAAATCACCACAGATCCTGACAGACCCATTCTTCTTAGCTCCTGGGAGCACTGGCATTGTCCATGGGCTCCACTCAACCTTGGAAAGCATTCCTTCAGCACCCATGCGATCTAACTCACTGACTACTTTATCACAGATGGTATAAGTGACTTGGATGGGCTTTGCAAACCTTGGGTGTGGCATTTTCATTTAACACCGTTTTACCTGTGATATGTTTGCATTTACCAAAGGCATCCTTGACCACTGCTGTGGCATCATCCAGTACCTTTCTTAATTCACTTTCAGTTGACTCTGTTGCAGTGGGCGTGGCATGCAAATAGTGGGTGGATCGCCAATCAAGTTGTGGTCGTCTCAGTCAATCACGACCCCACAATGCTGGTCCTTAATTTTTACCATATACAAGTTCAGTGTGGCTTGTTGGTTGTTGTATTTCACTGTTACAAAGTCATTCCCACAGGAGTTAACTTTTCTCCAATATAGGTTCTCAGTCGGTATCTTCCGTACCTTTGAAATGCCATTCCAACTCATTTTGTGTAATGACTGAAACAGCCGAGCCAGTGTCTAATTCCATTTTAGTTAATTTTCTATTCACTCCTGTGTAAGCCATATTGTTTGTCTATTGTCAGTTTTCACATGGTAAATCTTAAGGCTACTCAGTCCTGTGCCCCTCTGATCATTATCAGATTTTTCATCAACAGCAGGCAGATTAGTGCTCTTTTTGTAACTGCAACTTGATTTTTTAAATTTTTTATCTTCCCTGCACCATCCATTTATTTTTGTCCACCTCACATGCTCCTGTATGTGTTCGAATTTGTGAGTCTTAGGTCATCATGGTGTTGGAAACTGGATGCTCTTGGAGTTCTGCACAGAACTAGGTCGGGTTATAACCAATATGCTGTTTCAACAGAAAGCCAGGACCTGGAGACACCCGAATCCGAACACTGGCATCTCCTGGACTACATTCTGGTGTGTCAAAAGGATGTGTCGGATGAGTGCAGACTGTTATACGGATCACAGATTGATCAGGGCGGAAGTCAGATTGGCTATCTAGCCATCAATAAGGAAAATGGGACCACTGTCAAAGAGACTGCAGGTGGATAAGCTCTCTGGCCTCTGAGATGTATACCAGATCAAGCTACGGGAGAATCCGGACAGCAAAGGTACCCAGGCACAGATTCCGACATGGGAAAAGAAATAGGAGCACGTAGACTGCCATCCAAGATGCAGGTGTCAAGATAGTTGGGCACTTCTCAAGAAGAAATGAGGACTGGTTTGATGAAAACGACATTGAAATCCGGAACCTGCTCCTCCCATCACGTGGTCCTGTCCAGACTCAACGACCAAGTGGCCAAGGCTGCAAGCCAAACTGAGACAGATGCAAAACAGTTGGTGGACTGCCCTAGCAGAACGAACGCAGCACTATGCAGACGCTGGCAACACTCGAGCCTTCTACGAATCGCTGCGCGTAGTGCATAGTCCGACTCGTCAGATTCAATCCCCTCTACGCCCATCCGCCGGCTCCAGCCAGCTGACAGACAAGGAAGCCAACATGAGACAATGGACCAAGCACCACAAGAGCCTTTTCAGGCATAATCGTCAAGTACAAGAAGTGTCCATTGAAATGATCCCTCAGCATGAGGTCAGGCTTGATGGCCAGCCGACTCTGGGTCACCATTTCCAACCTGAAATGCCATAAAGCCCCAGGCATTGATGGGATCCCAGCGGAAGTGTACAAAATGGGTGGAGACATTCTCCTGAGCAACTGCACAAACCCGTTCACACTCTGTTGGGAGAAAGGTTCAGTCCCAAAATGGCCCACGCAACACAGTAGTTGTCTCCCTGTACGAGAGCAAAGGGGAGAAACCGGATTGTTCAAACTACAGTGGCGTTACTGTGCCAGGAAAATCGTCCTACTGTTGGCCAAAGGCAAATCTCACAGAGAGTCGGTGCGGATTCAGACCGAACATCCAACACGATCTTCGTCCTACACCAGATACAGGAGGAGTCTTGTGAACGGAACACAGGACTGTATGCTGCATTCATTGACCTGACCGAGGCCTTTGATCCAGTCAGCCATGATGGTCTCCAGAAGACTCTGTCGAAGCTCGGCCGTACCCCGAAATTCCTCACCATCCTGCGGCAGCCCCACGAAGCCCGAAGTGGTCAGGTCGAACACAACGGCGACACGTCTGACCCATCAGTATCGGCGTGAAATGAGGCTGTCTTTGTGTGTTAACCAAGAGAGGGTTCCACCACCCTCCCTCAGCAGTGACAACTATCACCGTCACTGAGGCCCCCCTGTTTCCCATTAACATCCTTGTGGTGGGGGGACCTTGTGGGAGGTTATCATTAATGAGAGGTTCAATGGGATCAACTGCATCAAATCTGTGGCTACACACCCTCCCGACACCTTAGGGTGCTGTGTATGTAACATGCGGGGGGGTTCTCATTAACACCTTTTGAAAGGTGTGTAGATAGAGTGGATGTGGAGAGGATGTTTTCAATAGTGGGAGGCCAAGCCATACTTACAGGAGCAGAATCAGGCCATGCTGTCCATCCAGTCTGCTCCACCATTCGAATGCGGCTGATTTACTATCCCCTCAAATGGATTCTCCCCATGATCCTTGGTGGACTAACCTGTCTAGGAGCAGAGGGCACGGCCTCAGAATAGAAGGGCATCCTGTTAGAACAGAGATGAGGAGGGATTTCTTTACCGAAGATCAGAGCCCGAAGGTCGATCAGAAGTCTGAAGTTGAGTCGAAATGGCTGAAGCCCCTGAGTCTCCAAGTCAACTGGGGAATCAGAGGCCCGATATCTACGAGCCTACGAGATCACTGGAGGCTGGAGGCCCAGAGGCAGCTTGGCCTGGGATTGGAGGAGTGAGTGAGTGAGTGTGTGTGAGTGAGTTTGTGAATGAGTGTGTGTGTGTGTGTGTGAGTGTGTGTGTGTGTGTGTGAGTGAGTGAGTGTGTGTGTGTGTGTGTGAGTGAGTGAGTGTGAGTGAGAGTGTGTGAGAGTGAGTGTGTGTGCGTGTGTGAGAGTGAGTGCGTGAGTGTGCGTGTGTGAGTGCGTGAGTGTGCGTGTGTGAGTGCGTGAGTGAGTGTGAGTGACTGTGTGTGTGAGTGAGTGAGTGCGAGTGAGTGAGTGCGAGTGAGTGAGTGCGAGTGAGTGAGTGCGAGTGAGTGAGTGCGTGTGAGTGAGTGCGAGTGAGTGTGTGTGTGTGTGAGTGAGTGAGTGTGTGTGAGTGAGTGAGTGAGTGTGAGTGAGAGTGTGTGAGAGTGAGTGTGTGTGCGTGTGTGAGAGTGAGTGCGTGAGTGTGCGTGTGTGAGTGCGTGAGTGTGCGTGTGTGAGTGCGTGAGTGAGTGTGTGACTGTGTGTGTGAGTGCGTGAGTGAGTGCGTGTGTGAGTGAATGTGTGTGTGTGTGTGCGTGTGTGAGTGCGTGACTGAGTGTGTGTGAGTGAGTGAGTGTGTGTGAGTGCGCGTGAGTGAGTGTGCGTGAGTGAGTGTGTGTGCGGTGGGTGAGAGGGAGGAGACTTACTGTTGTTGTTTTTCCATTGTTGCTGTTGTTGTTTACTTGGCCTGTCCTGCTGAACACTGTGGGGATGCTATGTTGTGTCAGTCTGTGGTGACACTTGCAGCCTGACCCCAGCACACCCTTTAGTGGCGGCTATTGCATTTCACTACGTTTCAGAGTTCATGTGATAAATAAGCAAATCTGACCTGCGGAATCTGCGGAATTCATTGTCACAGATGGCGCGGGAGATTTAAAGCAGAGGTTGATCGGTTCTTGATTCGTCAGGGCATCAAAGGTTACAGGGAAAAGGCAGGAGAACGGGGCTGAGGGGGAAACTAAATCAGCCATGATCAGTGGCAGGTCAGACTCGATGGGCTGAATGGCCTAATTCTCCTCCTGTGCCTTATGGTCAAAGAGTGTTAGTGTTTTACTGTGTGCGAGGGAGGGGGTTGGAGATTTGATGTTATTGTCTGTTTCTTTTTTTGAGGGAGGGAGCAGGGGTTTTTGGGGTTTGTGAGTTTTGTTTCTTTTTCTTTCTCATTGGGTGGGGTGATGTCTTTCAACAGCTCCCATGGTTTTTCTGTGTTTCATGACTATCTGGAGAAGACGGATGTCAGAATTGTATTGTACACGCACACTCGACAATAAAACTGAACCGTTGAGCCTTTGTACAGGTTTATTGATGGAAAATTAGTTTATTGATGGAAAATTATTTTGGATGACTTCAGCGCAGACTAGATGGGTTGATGAGCCTGTTTCTGTGATGTTGTGTAAGTTCTCTAGGATTGTGGAGGAATTTGAATTTGATAAGGTACCAGAGTTTAAAGATGAGCTGCTTTGAATCTACTCTGAGTGTGATTGGCCAAGGCTGGAATGATATCATGCCCATCCAGCAAGTAACAGCCCATTGATTGGCTGCAGGAGAATCCTGAGTCATCTTTAAATTGGAACACGGCTTCCCAGCAGGGTGAGTGAGTCAGCAGAGAGGAGTCGGGTCCACTCGAGCCTGCAGCTCAGCGACAGGGAAGCTGGGAATAACCTCCGCAGGGTGATGTCTGGGAAGGTGAGGCTGAGGGTGAAGTTAGAGATGCGGGACTCTGTGCCTGCGCTGTCGGGGCTTTTGAGTCACAGATTGCACTCTTGTCTCTGGTGGAAGTGATCTGTATCGATATTGGTTTATTTCTGTCATACAGAACGTATCAGGATAAGGTAAAAATAGCTTGCCTTAAATGCTCTTAACACGAGATATTCTGCAGGTGCTGGAAATGCACAAAATGCTGGAGGACCCAGCAGGTCAGGCAGCATCTGGGGAGGGGAATAAACGGTTGATGCTTCAGGCCGAAGAAGGGTCCTGAAACGTCAACTAGTTATTCCTCTCCATAGATGCTGCCTGACCTGCTGAGATCCTCCAGCATTTTGTGTTCCTGTTTGTACAGATACAATCATCGCCAGGTGCATTGTGCTAGAAATAGGTAAATTGGGGCAGAATAAAGCTTAGAAGCTTCCGGAAGAGTACAGTGTAGGTGGATAAAGTGTAAGATCATAGCGAGGGAAATCATTAGGCCAAGAGTCCATTCTATCATCCACGAGGTCGATTCAAGTCTGATAACAGCGGGTAGAGAGAGACCCGGGCCGATGGAAGGACAGGGCTGAGGTGTTGGAGTTTTGGGGGATGGGTCCGTACCTCTGCTCCGGGGGGGGTGGGGGTAGAGAGAGACCTGGGTCGATGGAAGGACAGGGCTCAGGTGTTGGAGTTTTGGGGGACGGGTCCGTACCTCTGCTCCGGGGGGGTGGGGGTAGAGAGAGACCCGGGCCGATGGAAGGACAGGGCTCAGGTGTTGGAGTTTTGGGGGACGGGTCCGTACCTCTGCTCCGGGGGGTGGGGGTAGAGAGAGACCCGGGCCGATGGAAGGACAGGGCTCAGGTGTTGGAGTTTTGGGGGACGGGTCTGTACCTCTGATCCGGGGGGGTGGGGGTAGAGAGAGACCCAGGCCGATGGAAGGACAGGGCTCAGGTGTTGGTGTTTTGGGGGGGATGGGTCAGTACCTCTGCTCCGGGGGGGTGGGGGTAGAGAGAGACCCGGGCTGATGGAAGGACAGGACTCAGGTGTTGGAGTTTTGGGGGACGGGTCCGTACCTCTGCTCCGGGGGGTGGGGGTAGAGAGAGACCCGGGCCGATGGAAGGACAGGGCTCAGGTGTTGGAGTTTTGGGGGATGGGTCTGTACCTCTGCTCCGGGTGGGGTGGGGGTAGAGAGAGACCCGGGCCGATGGAAGGACAGGGCTCAGGTGTTGGAGTTTAGGGGGATGGGTCCGTACCTCTGCTCCGGGGGGTGGGGGGTAGAGAGAGACCCAGGCCGATGGAAGGACAGGGCTCAGGTGTTGGTGTTTTGGGGGGGATGGGTCCGTACCTCTGCTCCGGGGGGGTGGGGGGTAGAGAGAGACCCGGGCCGATGGAAGGACAGGACTCAGGTGTTGGAGTTTTGGGGGACGGGTCCGTACCTCTGCTCCGGGGGGTGGGGGGTAGAGAGAGACCCGGGCCGATGGAAGGACAGGGCTCAGGTGTTGGGAGTTTTGGGGGACGGGTCTGTACCTCTGCTCCGGGGGGGTGGGGGGTAGAGAGAGACCCGGGCCGATGGAAGGACAGGGCTCAGGTGTTGGTGTTTTGGGGGATGGGTCTGTACCTCTGCTCCGGGTGGGTGGGGGTAGAGAGAGACCCGGGCCGATGGAAGGACAGGGCTCAGGTGTTGGTGTTTTGGGGGGGATGGGTCCGTACCTCTGCTCCGGGGGGGTGGGGGTAGAGAGAGACCCGGGCCGATGGAAGGACAGGGCTCAGGTGTTGGTGTTTTGGGGGGGATGGGTCCGTACCTCTGCTCCGGGGGGGTGGGGGGTAGAGAGAGACCCGGGCCGATGGAAGGACAGGGCTCAGGTGTTGGTGTTTTGGGGGGGATGGGTCCGTACCTCTGCTCCGGGGGGGTGGGGGTAGAGAGAGACCCGGGCCGATGGAAGGACAGGGCTCAGGTGTTGGAGTTTAGGGGGATGGGTCCGTACCTCTGCTCCGGGGGGGTGGGGGGTAGAGAGAGACCCGGGCCGATGGAAGGACAGGGCTCAGGTGTTGGTGTTTTGGGGGATGGGTCCGTACCTCTGCTCCGGGGGGGTGTGGGGGTAGAGAGAGACCCGGGCCGATGGAAGGACAGGGCTCAGGTGTTGGAGTTTTGGGGGATGGGTCCGTACCTCTGCTCCGGGGGGTGGGGGTGGGGGTAGAGAGAGACCCGGGCCGATGGAAGGACAGGGCTGAGGGGAGTTTTGGAGGGGATGGGTCCGTACCTCTGCTCCGGGGGGGTGGGGGTAGAGAGAGACCTGGGCCGATGAAAGGACAGGGCTCAGGTGTTGGAGTTTTGGGGGATGGGTCCGTACCTCTGCTCCGGGGGGTGGGGGTGGGGGTAGAGAGAGACCCGGGCCGATGGAAGGACAGGGCTGAGGGGAGTTTTGGAGGGGATGGGTCCGTACCTCTGCTCCGGGGGGGTGGGGGTAGAGAGAGACCCGGGCCGATGGAAGGACAGGGCTGAGGTGTTGGTGTTTTGGGGGGGATGGGTCCGTACCTCTGCTCCGGGGGGGTGTGGGGGTAGAGAGAGACCCGGGCTGATGGAAGGACAGGGCTCAGGTGTTGGAGTTTTGGGGGATGGGTCCGTACCTCTGCTCCGGGGGGGTGGGGGTAGAGAGAGACCCGGGCCAATGGAAGGACAGGACTCAGGTGTTGGAGTTTTGGGGGGGATGGGTCTGTACCTCTGCTCCGGGGGGGTGGGGGTAGAGAGAGACCCGGGCCGATGGAAGGACAGGGCTCAGGTGTTGGAGTTTTGGGGGATGGGTCCGTACCTCTGCTCCGGGGGGGTGGGGGTAGAGAGAGACCCGGGCCGATGGAAGGACAGGGCTCAGGGAGCGACGAACACATTGTGTCTGGGACTCAGCGGGTCAGCCAGCATCTGTGGAGGGAAACGGACGGTTGATGTCTAAGGTCAAGACATTGCACCTGGATGGAAAGGTAGAGGGAAGGTAGCCGGTATAGAGAGGCGAGGGGAAGAGTTGGAGTGGAAACTGGCAGGTGATAGTTGGATCCAGGTGAGGCGGGGAGCCATAGGCAGATGGAGGAGGGAAGAGTGGAAACAGATGACAGAGACTCGGAGGTGATGGACAGAGGCAACATAGGGCTGTAGGTGATGGAGTCGGAGAGGTTAGGAACTCCGTGAGGGAGTTGAGGGGAGCAGATGGGACCAATAGGGGGCGATGTCCTAATGGAAGGATCGTGCTCAGGTGGAGTTGGTAGAGGAGCGGAAAGAGGCGGGGTGACGGGTTCTGGAGTGAGCGTAGGAAGAACTGGGTGGCTCAGGAGGAGAGAGAAAAGGGACGTAGAAAGAACAGTTTACCAGTATCCATGGCAGAGACACCAAGGAACAGATCGGAAGGCAGATTTTTAAAAGATGCGAAAAGTAATAGGGTTGTTGTCATGCATGATTTCAGCTTCCCTCATGTTACTTGGCACCTCCTTAGTGCAAAAGGTTTAGATGGGACAGATTCTGTTAGGAAAGACTCCTGACAAAATATGTGGACAGCCTGAGTAGAAGAGAGGCCATAATGGATGCAGTACTAGGTGATGGGCCTGTTGCTCAGTGAGGCAAACATTTTGGCGATAGTGATGTTGGTGTGGCACAGTAGCTTGCAGTTAGCGCCGTGTGTTACGGCTTGGTGCACTGGAATTCGGAGTTCGATTTGGGATCCTCTGTCGGAAAGTTAGTATGTTCTTCCTGTGTGTACAGGTGAGTTTCCTCCGGGTGCTCCAAAGACGTACTGGTTAGTAGGTTAATTGGTCATTGTAAATTGTTCTGTGATTAGGCTAGGGCAGGGGTGGCCAACCTTTTACATTCCATACATCAATTTCTTCACGTACAAGTTCAGATGCGCCATATAACTCTCGTACCCCCATTCAATTCTTGTAAAAATATCTTAATACAGACATATTTAGCATTTTTACATGATATATTGATTAAATATAAAAACAAGATAAACATTACTTACCTTAATGAGACTTTTAACAGATTTATTTTGCCTTCTTTTGATTGCTTCCTTTTTCTTAATCACATATTCTTTCCGTAACTCAGACCCAAGTACTAGCTTCAGTTTTCTTTCTATTTCAGTATGATGTTGTGTTTTATAGTGCCTATTAAGATCATGTCTTCTATTATGTGAGAAAGTATTTTCACAAACAATACTGGTGGCTGTTCATGCGCCACTTCTAATGATCAATGCGCCACTTTTGGCACACGTGCCATAGGTTGGCCATTCCTGGGCTAGGGTTAAATTGCTGGAGTGCTGGGCAGCTCAGCTCGTTGGGCTGATGGGGCTGTTCTGTGCCGTATCTCCCAATAAAATATAAAATGACCTTTGCCTTAACTTTGGATAGGGGTAGGAACAGAAGGTACGGAAAAGCTATTTAATTATGGGGTGGGGAATTATGATGCTCTTACGCAGGAACTTGGGAGGAGGATTTGGGATGTACTCGGGGAAATGCACAATAGAAATGAGGAGCATGGTGCTCTGGGTAGGTTTGTCCCACGGAGGTTGGTAGGGTGAAGGATTGACAAGAGAGGTGGAACATCTAGTTGAGAAGAAGACTTAAGAGAAGTAAACTTAAGGTTCAGGAAGCAAGGATCAGATGGGGCTCCTGAGAGTTATAAGGTAGCCAGGGAAGAGCTTAAGAAGGAAAATTAGAAGGGAACATGAGAATAGAAGGATGACGAGGGTAAGAGGAGGAGCAGTCAGGGATAAAAGAGAAAGTAGAGGCAGGGGATGTTTGCTGAATTCTTTGCTTGAGTGTTCACCAGGGAGAGAGAGCTTGATGAATGTGAGGCCAGTGTAGAACAGGCTACTATGCTGCAACGTGTCGACGTTAAGGAAGTGGATGTGCTGGAACTTTTGAAAAGCATTAGGACAGATAATCCCCCAGCGCCGGAAGGGATAGATCCCAGATTTCAATGGGAAGCAAGCAAAGGGATTGCTATGCCTTTGACAAAGACCTTTGCATCCTCACTGGCCACGAGAGTAGTACCTGATAGTAAATGTTATTCCTTTGTTCATGCAAGGCAATTCCTGGGAACTACAGTCCAGTGAGTTTTACATCAGTGCTGGGCAAACTACTGGGGAGGATTCGTAGAGACAGGATTTACCAATATTTGGAGATTAGAGATAGTCAGCATGACTTTGTGAAGGACGCGTCGTGCCTCAGTGAATACTTTGAGGAAGTGACAAAAGAAACCGATGAAGGTAGAGCAGTGGATGTGGTGCATATGGACTTTAGTAAGGAGATAGATAAAGTTCACCATGGTAGGTTTATACAGGAAGTCAGGGGGCATGGGATCCACAGCAACCTGGCTACGTAGATTCTGAATTGCCCACAGAAGGCAGAGGGTGGCAGTAGATGGAACGTATTCTGCCTGGATATTGATGATTAGTGATGCACCACAGGGATCTGATCCAGCACCCTCTGCTTGTTGTGATTGTTTTACACATGACTTGGATGAGGAAGTGCAAGGCTGGGTTAGTAAATTTGCGGATGATATGAAGACCGGTGTGTTGTTGTGGATGCGTAGAAGGTTGTCATGGGTTACAGTGGGACGTTGGGCTGCCCTGAGAAGTGGCAGATGGAGTTCCGTCCGGAAGGTGCGAAGTGACACCCTTTGGGAAGCAGAGTACAGGGTTAATGACAGGGTTGCTGGCAATGTGGTGGAGCAGAGGGAACTTGGGATCCACGTCCTCAAAGTTGCTGTGCGAGTTGATAGTGTGTGGTGTGTGAGTTGGGGGAGAAACACCCCGAGGTAATGTTGCAGATCTATAAAACTCTGGTTAGACCACACTTGGAGTACTGTGTTCAGTTCCAGTCATCGCATTATAGGAAGGATGTGGAAGCTTCAGACAGGGTGCAGAGGAGATTTAACAAAATGCTGCCCGTATTACAGGTCATGCCTTATGGGACAAGGTTAAATGGACTGGAGCTTTTCCCTTTGGAGCGAAGGAGGCTGAATTGGGAAGGCATAGACTTTTTTACCAGTGCAGCTTTAGCTAATATGAGAGGGCATAACTTTCAGGTGTTAGGAGGAAAGTATAGTGGCTGGGGGTAGGTTTGTTACACAGACAGCGGTAAGTTTGTGGAATGACTGCTGGGGTGATGGTCGAGGCATCACGTTAGGAACATTTATGAGATAAGGGTTAGATTGATCTTGGATTAGGTTAGAAGGCCAACACCACATGGTGGGACACAGGACCTGCACTGTGCTGGGATGTTCTATGACTTGTAGATCCAGCTGGAATATCAGGTGCTTTTAATTGTTTGAGATTAGTCTTCCCCCCCCCCCCCCCCGGCGGTGGAGGAGGTCGAGGGCGGGCATGTCAATGTGGGAATGGGGGGGGGGTGGGGAATTAAAACGGCGAGTGAACCAGGAGCTCCGGACGGCCATGGTGGATGGAGGGCAGGTGCCTGGTTTTGTGCCCGGTCTCACCGGTGCAGAGGAGGTCACGTCAGGAGCACCGGATTTACTAAGTGAACTGGAGGAGGCGCAGGTGAGTGGCTACCTCGCCCGGAAGGGCTGGTTAGGGTCGTGGGTGGAGATGAGGGATGAGGTATAGGGATAGGGCTTACACAGGGGAGGGGACGGGCATGGGTGGGAGGGGCAAGCAGACCAGGGAGTCACGGAGAGATCGGTCCCTGTGGAAAGAAGAAAGGGGCAGGGAGGGAAGTTGTGGCTGGAAAGTGTTGAGACAGCTGACGTACTGATAGAGTAATGGACTGCACTGGGAGAAGGGCTGTGCTGCAGAGGTTCTACTCCGGGAGAGGGGTTGCTCTGGAAGAGGTTCTACACTGGGTGAGGGTCTGCCCTGGGAAATGTTCTACACCGGGAGAGGGGTTGCTCTGGAAGAGGTTCTACACTGGGTGAGGGTCTGCCCTGGGAAATGTTCTACACTGGGAGAGGGGTTGCTCTGGAAGAGGTTCTACACTGGGTGAGGGTCTGCCCTGGGAAATGTTCTACACCGGGAGAGGGGTTGCTCTGGAAGAGGTTCTACACTGGGTGAGGGTCTGCCCTGGGAAATGTTCTACACTGGGAGAGGGGTTGCTCTGGAAGAGGTTCTACACTGGGTGAGGGTCTGCCCTGGGAAATGTTCTACACCGGGAGAGGGGTTGCTCTGGAAGAGGTTCTACACTGGGAGAAAGACTGCCCTGGGAAATGTTCTACACCGGGAGAGGGGTTGCTCTGGAAGAGGTTCTACACTGGGTGAGGATCTACTCTGGGAGAGGGGCTGAACTGGGTGAGGGTCTGCCCTGGGTAAGGTTCTATTCTGGGAGAGGGGCTGAACTGGGTGAGGGTCTGCTCTGGGAGGGGGGCTGAACTGGGTGAGGGTCTGCCCTGGGTGAGGTTCTACTCTGGGAGGGGGGCTGAACTGGGTGAGGGTCTGCCCTGGGTGAGGTTCTACTCTGGGAGGGGGGCTGAACTGGGTGAGGGTCTGCCCTGGGTGAGGTTCTACTCTGGGTGAGGGTCTGCCCTGGGTGAGGTTCTACTCTGGGAGAGGGACTGAACTGGGTGAGGGTCTGCCCTGGGAGAGGGACTGAACTGGGTGAGGGTCTGCCCTGGGTGAGGTTCTACTCTGGGTGAGGGTCTGCCCTGGGTGAGGGTCTACTCTGGGAGAGGGACTTCACTGGGAGATTGACACACTTTTGGAGGTCTCATCATTTGGTTGGATCATTGTGGACTGCCTGTAAAACACCCACTCACCTGCAGTGTGCACAAGCCTTTATGTGTTTACGCCTGGGGGTCTGATATCGAAGTGATGCCCCCTACTCTGTGAAGGGGTGAAGGTATGGCAGCAGACAGTGGGGGGCTTCAGGGTTTGACAAACAGTGCAGCTTCCATCTGCCCCTTTGACATGAAGAGCTTCTCACTTGGACCACGGCTTGAATGGCACTTTGCCCCAGGAACTGGGAAAGGGAAGGCTTGATAGACGAGGGAGTCATTCTTGGACCAGTCCTGAAAGGCAGGTATCAAATGAGTCAGTAGAAGCAATCATCACCTCTGGACCAGTCCCTAAAGGCAGGATTCACCCCTGGGTGAGTCTGTAGATTCAGGAGCCGCTCCTGAATGAATCTACACAAGTGGACGTCACCCCTGGACCAGTCCCTAAAGGCAGGATTCACCCCTGGGTGAGTCTGTGGATGCAGGAGCCACTCCTGAATGGATCTATACAAGTGGACGTCACCCCTGGACCAGTCCCTAAAGGCAGGATTCACCCCTGGGTAAGTCTGTAGATTCAGGAGCCGCTCCTGAATGGATCTATACAAGTGGACGTCACCCCTGGACCAGTCCCTAAAGGCAGGATTCACCCCTGGGTGAGTCTGTGGATGCAGGAGCCACTCCTGAATGAATCTATACAAGTGGACATCACCCCTGGACCAGTCCCTAAAGGCAGGTATCACCCCTAGGTCAGTCTGTGGATGGGGAGGAGCCACCCCTGGGTGAGCCTGTGGATGCAGGATTCACCCCTGGGTGAGTCTGTGGATGGGGAGGAATGATATTGAGACTGCACAGGACAGCCCCAGCGTGTGGTCGGCCCTCTGGGAGGAGAGTCCCTGGGTGGGTTCAACTGGAGCGGGTTTGGTTAGGGAGGCGTCAGATAATTCCCGGAGGCCCGAGCTCCATGTGCCGACCCCTCTGAGAATGTGGATGCCTTTGGTCCTCACTGACCCGGAGATGGACCAGCAGGGACAGGGTAGGACCGAGGAGGGGAGGGGTGACATAAGCTATGAGTGTGCAAATGTGCAAGTTTGTGAGTGTGCAAGTGCACAAGAGTGTGAGTGTGTCAGATGATGACCTTAAAGTTTGTCTGAGAGTCCCTGGGCTTTGGCTGGGCACCTTGACGACAAAAGGTTTCTGATGATGCACAGGCCTTGAGAGGTGAGGGGTTGAAGGTGGCAAGGTCAGGGGGCGGGGCAAGTGGAGAGGGAAGGAGGAGGGGTAGGAGGGAGGGCATTGGGCGGAGCTGGGGAAAGGCAAAGGCCAGGGGACAGTTGGAGTGGCAGTGGAGGGAGCAGGCAGAAGGGGAGGGGGGCAGGCAGGGTGAGGGTTAGGGGGCAGGGGTGAAGGATGGTCAGAGGGTGGGTTCAGGGGAGAGGACAGGGTGGACCAGGGCAGGGGGGATTTGTAGGGGCTGTTTGGTGGGAGACAGGAGGCAAAGGGCAGGCAGGAGGAGGAAAGGTGGGGGCAGGAGGAAGGTTACAACACCTCTGGGAGGAACTGAAGAGGTTTAGTAAATGGACTGCGGGTTAAGAGCAGGAGACGGGCCTGAATGGGCCCCACAGAGCTGACAGGCATTCAGTAACGACTTTCCAGACAGCCTGGCCGATAGCTCAGCAGAATCTCTCAAATTTACCCCCCGTGTAACAACCTCCTCGTGGGGAAGAATGAGTGGTTACACTAACGCTGTTGAAGTCAGTTGCGGGGGGAGGGGCTGGGGGGGCACCAAATTCTTTACGTTTCTTCAGTGTCTAAGACCCAGCACCACGCACAGAATATCTGGAGCAGTTGGCAGAAGGTGAGACAGGGGTCAGCAGGTATTCCCTCAAAGTTATTACTGAGGCGTCTGCTCCAGTTCCCCAACATGTAGTTAGTGGCATCACTGTCCGAGATCAGTGCTGCTCGGGGTTAAAATGGGGGGGGGGGTTGGATACAGGTTCTGGTGTGTCAGTACATGGGGGACTTTAATAATTGATGTCAATATTCCTGAAGGTGCTGACTCTCACTGGGTTCAGTCCCCTCCCCTGAAGGTGCTGACTCTCACTGCGTTCAGACCCCTCCCCTGAAGGTGCTGACTCTCCCTGCGTTCAGACCCCTCCCCTGAAGGTGCTGACTCTCACTGGGTTCAGTCCCCTCCCCTGAAGGTGCTGACTCTCACTGCGTTCAGACCCCTCCCCTGAAGGTGCTGACTCTCCCTGCGTTCAGACCCCTCCCCTGAAGGTGCTGACTCTCACTGCGTTCAGACCCCTCCCCTGAAGGTGCTGACTCTCCCTGCGTTCAGACCCCTCCCCTGAAGGTGCTGACTCTCACTGCGTTCAGACCCCTCCCCTGAAGGTGCTGACTCTCACTGGGTTCAGTCCCCTCCCCTGAAGGTGCTGACTCTCACTGCGTTCAGACCCCTCCCCTGAAGGTGCTGACCCTCCCTGGGTTCAGACCCCTCCCCTGAAGGTGCTGACTCTCACTGCGTTCAGACCCCTCCCCTGAAGGTGCTGACTCTCACTGCGTTCAGACCCCTCCCCTGAAGGTGCTGACTCTCACTGGGTTCAGACCACTCCCCTGAAGGTGCTGACCGTCACTGGGTTCAGTCCCCTCCCCTGAAGGTGCTGACCCTCACTGGGGTTCAGACCCTTCCCCTGAAGGTGCTGACTCTCCCTGGGGTTCAGACCCCTCCCCTGAAGGTGCTGACCCTCACTGGGTTCAGTCCCCTCCCCTGAAGGTGCTGACTCTCACTGGGTTCAGACCCCTCCCCTGAAGGTGCTGACTCTCACTGCGTTCAGACCCCTCCCCTGAAGGTGCTGACTCTCACTGGGTTCAGTCCCCTCCCCTGAAGGTGCTGACCCTCACTGGGGTTCAGACCACTCCCCTGATGGTGCTGACCCTCACTGGGTTCAGACCCCTCCCCTGAAGGTGCTGACTCTCACTGGGTTCAGACCCCTCCCCTGAAGGAGCTGACTCTCACTGCGTTCAGACCCCTCCCCTGAAGGTGCTGACTCTCACTGGGTTCAGTCCCCTCCCCTGAAGGTGCTGACCCTCACTGGGGTTCAGACCCCTCCCCTGAAGGTGCTGACTCTCACTGGGTTCAGACCCCTCCCCTGAAGGTGCTGACTCTCACTGGGTTCAGTCCCCTCCCCTGAAGGTGCTGACTCTCACTGGGTTCAGTCCCCTCCCCTGAAGGTGCTGACTCTCCCTGGGGTTTAGACCCCTCCCCTGAAGGTGCTGACCCTCACTGGGTTCAGACCCCTCCCCTGAAGGTGCTTACTCTCACTGGGTTCAGTCCCCTCCCCTGAAGGTGCTGATTCTCACTGGGTTCAGACCCCTCCCCTGAAGGTGCTGATTCTCACTGGGTTCAGTCCCCTCCCCTGAAGGTGCTGACTCTCACTGGGTTCAGTCCCCTCCCCTGAAGGTGCTGACTCTCACTGGGTTCAGACCCCTCCCCTGAAGGTGCTGACCCTCACTGGGTTCAGACCCCTCCCCTGAAGGTGCTGACTCTCACTGGGTTCAGTCCCCTCCCCTGAAGGTGCTGACTCTCACTGCGTTCAGACCCCTCCCCTGAAGGTGCTGACTCTCCCTGCGTTCAGACCCCTCCCCTGAAGGTGCTGACTCTCACTGGGTTCAGTCCCCTCCCCTGAAGGTGCTGACTCTCACTGCGTTCAGACCCCTCCCCTGAAGGTGCTGACTCTCCCTGCGTTCAGACCCCTCCCCTGAAGGTGCTGACTCTCACTGCGTTCAGACCCCTCCCCTGAAGGTGCTGACTCTCCCTGCGTTCAGACCCCTCCCCTGAAGGTGCTGACTCTCACTGCGTTCAGACCCCTCCCCTGAAGGTGCTGACTCTCACTGGGTTCAGTCCCCTCCCCTGAAGGTGCTGACTCTCACTGCGTTCAGACCCCTCCCCTGAAGGTGCTGACCCTCCCTGGGTTCAGACCCCTCCCCTGAAGGTGCTGACTCTCACTGCGTTCAGACCCCTCCCCTGAAGGTGCTGACTCTCACTGCGTTCAGACCCCTCCCCTGAAGGTGCTGACTCTCACTGGGTTCAGACCACTCCCCTGAAGGTGCTGACCGTCACTGGGTTCAGTCCCCTCCCCTGAAGGTGCTGACCCTCACTGGGGTTCAGACCCTTCCCCTGAAGGTGCTGACTCTCCCTGGGGTTCAGACCCCTCCCCTGAAGGTGCTGACCCTCACTGGGTTCAGTCCCCTCCCCTGAAGGTGCTGACTCTCACTGGGTTCAGACCCCTCCCCTGAAGGTGCTGACTCTCACTGCGTTCAGACCCCTCCCCTGAAGGTGCTGACTCTCACTGGGTTCAGTCCCCTCCCCTGAAGGTGCTGACCCTCACTGGGGTTCAGACCACTCCCCTGATGGTGCTGACCCTCACTGGGTTCAGACCCCTCCCCTGAAGGTGCTGACTCTCACTGGGTTCAGACCCCTCCCCTGAAGGAGCTGACTCTCACTGCGTTCAGACCCCTCCCCTGAAGGTGCTGACTCTCACTGGGTTCAGTCCCCTCCCCTGAAGGTGCTGACCCTCACTGGGGTTCAGACCCCTCCCCTGAAGGTGCTGACTCTCACTGGGTTCAGACCCCTCCCCTGAAGGTGCTGACTCTCACTGGGTTCAGTCCCCTCCCCTGAAGGTGCTGACTCTCACTGGGTTCAGTCCCCTCCCCTGAAGGTGCTGACTCTCCCTGGGGTTTAGACCCCTCCCCTGAAGGTGCTGACCCTCACTGGGTTCAGACCCCTCCCCTGAAGGTGCTTACTCTCACTGGGTTCAGTCCCCTCCCCTGAAGGTGCTGATTCTCACTGGGTTCAGACCCCTCCCCTGAAGGTGCTGATTCTCACTGGGTTCAGTCCCCTCCCCTGAAGGTGCTGACTCTCACTGGGTTCAGTCCCCTCCCCTGAAGGTGCTGACTCTCACTGGGTTCAGACCCCTCCCCTGAAGGTGCTGACCCTCACTGGGTTCAGACCCCTCCCCTGAAGGTGCTGACTCTCACTGGGTTCAGTCCCCTCCCCTGAAGGTGCTGACTCTCACTGGGTTCAGACCCCTCCCCTGAAGGTGCTGACTCTCCCTGGGGTTTAGACCCCTCCCCTGAAGGTGCTGACCCTCACTGGGTTCAGACCCCTCCCCTGAAGGTGCTGACTCTCACTGGGTTCAGACCCCTCCCCTGAAGGTGCTGACCCTCACTGGGTTCAGTCCCCTCCCCTGAAGGTGCTGACTCTCACTGGGTTCAGTCCCCTCCCCTGAAGGTGCTGACTCTCCCTGGGGTTCAGACCCCTCCCCTGAAGGTGCTGACCCTCACTGGGTTCAGTCCCCTCCCCTGAAGGTGCTGACTCTCACTGGGTTCAGACCCCTCCCCTGAAGGTGCTGACTCTCACTGCGTTCAGACCCCTCCCCTGAAGGTGCTGACTCTCACTGGGTTCAGTCCCCTCCCCTGAAGGTGCTGACCCTCACTGGGGTTCAGACCCCTACCCTGAAGGTGCTGACCCTCTCTGGGTTCAGACCCCTCCCCTGAAGGTGCTGACTCTCACTGGGTTCAGACCCCTCCCCTGAAGGTGCTGACTCTCACTGCGTTCAGACCCCTCCCCTGAAGGTGCTGACTCTCACTGGGTTCAGTCCCCTCCCCTGAAGGTGCTGACCCTCACTGGGGTTCAGACCCCTCCCCTGAAGGTGCTGACTCTCACTGGGTTCAGACCCCTCCCCTGAAGGTGCTGACTCTCACTGGGTTCAGTCCCCTCCCCTGAAGGTGCTGACTCTCACTGGGTTCAGTCCCCTCCCCTGAAGGTGCTGACTCTCCCTGGGGTTTAGACCCCTCCCCTGAAGGTGCTGACCCTCACTGGGTTCAGACCCCTCCCCTGAAGGTGCTTACTCTCACTGGGTTCAGTCCCCTCCCCTGAAGGTGCTGATTCTCACTGGGTTCAGACCCCTCCCCTGAAGGTGCTGATTCTCACTAAGTTCAGTCCCCTCCCCTGAAGGTGCTGACTCTCACTGGGTTCAGTCCCCTCCCCTGAAGGTGCTGACTCTCACTGGGTTCAGACCCCTCCCCTGAAGGTGCTGATTCTCACTGGGTTCAGTCCCCTCCCCTGAAGGTGCTGATTCTCACTGGGTTCAGACCCCTCCCCTGAAGGTGCTGACTCTCACTGGGGTTCAGTCCCCTCCCCTGAAGGTGCTGACTCTCACTGGGTTCAGTCCCCTCCCCTGAAGGTGCTGACTCTCCCTGGGGTTTAGACCCCTCCCCTGAAGGTGCTGACCCTCACTGGGTTCAGACCCCTCCCCTGAAGGTGCTGACTCTCACTGGGTTCAGACCCCTCCCCTGAAGGTGCTGACCCTCACTGGGTTCAGACCCCTCCCCTGAAGGTGCTGACCCTCACTGGGTTCAGTCCCCTCCCCTGAAGGTGCTGACTCTCACTGGGTTCAGTCCCCTCCCCTGAAGGTGCTGACTCTCCCTGGGGTTTAGACCCCTCCCCTGAAGGTGCTGACCCTCACTGGGTTCAGACCCCTCCCCTGAAGGTGCTGACCCTCACTGGGTTCAGACCCCTCCCCTGAAGGTGCTGACCCTCACTGGGTTCAGACCCCTCCCCTGAAGGTGCTGACTCTCACTGGGTTGTCCCCTCCCCTGAAGGTGCTGATTCTCACTGGGTTCAGACCCCTCCCCTGAAGGTGCTGACTCTCACTGGGTTCAGTCCCCTCCCCTGAAGGTGCTGACTCTCACTGGGTTCAGACCCCTCCCCTGAAGGTGCTGACTCTCACTGGGGTTCAGACCCCTCCCCTGAAGGTGCTGACCCTCACTGGGTTCAGACCCCTCCCCTGAAGGTGCTGATTCTCACTGGGTTCAGTCCCCTCCCCTGAAGGTGCTGATTCTCACTGGGTTCAGACCCCTCCCCTGAAGGTGCTGACTCTCACTGGGTTCAGACCCCTCCCCTGAAGGTGCTGACTTTCACTGGGGTTCAGGCTGACTCTCACTGGGTTCAGTCCCCTCCCCTGAAGGTGCTGACTCTCACTGGGTTCAGACCCCTCCCCTGAAGGTGCTGACTCTCCCTGGGGTTCAGACCCCTCCCCTGAAGGTGCTGATTCTCCCTGGGTTCAGACCCCTCCCCTGAAGGTGCTGACCCTCACTGGGTTCAGACCCCTCCCCTGAAGGTGCTGATTCTCACTGGGGTTCAGTCCCCTCCCCCGAAGGTGCTGACTCTTCCTGGGTTCAGACCCCTCCCCCGAAGGTGCTGATTCTCACTGGGGTTCAGTCCCCTCCCCCGAAGGTGCTGACTCTCCCTAGGTTCAGACCCCTCCCCCGAAGGTGCTGACTCTCCCTGGGTTCAGACCCCTCCCCCGAAGGTGCTGACCCTCTCTGGGGTTCAGACCCCTCCCCCGAAGGTGCTGATTCTCACTGGGGTTCAGACCCCTCCCCCGAAGGTGCTGATTCTCACTGGGGTTCAGACCCCTCCCCCGAAGGTGCTGATTCTCACTGGGGTTCAGACCCCTCCCCTGAAGGTGCTGATTCTCACTGGGTTCAGTCCCCTCCCCTGAAGGTGCTGACTCTCACTGGGTTCAGTCCCCTCCCCTGAAGGTGCTGACTCTCACTGGGTTCAGACCCCTCCCCTGAAGGTGCTGATTCTCACTGGGTTCAGACCCCTCCCCTGAAGGTGCTGACTCTCACTGGGTTCAGACCCCTCCCCTGAAGGTGCTGACTCTCACTGGGGTTCAGTCCCCTCCCCTGAAGGTGCTGACTCTCACTGGGTTCAGTCCCCTCCCCTGAAGGTGCTGACTCTCACTGGGTTCAGACCCCTCCCCTGAAGGTGCTGACTCTCCCTGGGGTTCAGACCCCTCCCCTGAAGGTGCTGACACTCACTGGGGTTCAGTCCCCTCCCCTGAAGGTGCTGACTCTCACTGGGGTTCAGTCCCCTCCCCTAAAGGTGCTGACTCTCACTGGGTTCAGACCCCGCCCCTGAAGGTGCTGACTCTCCCTGGGGTTCAGTCCCCTCCCCTGAAGGTGCTGACTCTCACTGGGTTCAGACCCCTCCCCTGAAGGTGCTGACTCTCCCTGGGGTTTAGACCCCTCCCCTGAAGGTGCTGACCCTCACTGGGTTCAGACCCCTCCCCTGAAGGTGCTGACCCTCACTGGGTTCAGTCCCCTCCCCCGAAAGTGCTGATTCTCACTGGGGTTCAGTCCCCTCCCCCGAAGGTGCTGACTCTTCCTGGGTTCAGACCCCTCCCCCGAAGGTGCTGATTCTCACTGGGGTTGAGACCCCTCCCCCGAAGGTGCTGATTCTCACTGGGGTTCAGACCCCTCCCCTGAAGGTGCTGATTCTCACTGGGGTTCAGACCCCTCCCCTGAAGGTGCTGACCCTCACTGGGTTCAGACCCCTCCCCTGAAGGTGCTGACTCTCACTGGGGTTCAGACCCCTCCCCTGAAGGTGCTGATTCTCACTGGGGTTCAGACCCCTCCCCTGAAGGTGCTGACCCTCACTGGGGTTCAGACCCCTCCCCTGAAGTTGCTGACCCTCACTGGGTTCAGACCCCTCCCCTGAAGGTGCTGACTCTCACTGGGGTTCAGACCCCTCCCCTGAAGGTGCTGATTCTCACTGGGGTTCAGACCCCTCCCCTGAAGGTGCTGACCCTCACTGGGGTTCAGACCCCTCCCCTGAAGGTGCTGACTCTCACTGGGGTTCAGACCCCTCCCCTGAAGGTGCTGATTCTCACTGGGGTTCAGACCCCTCCCCTGAAGGTGCTGACCCTCACTGGGTTCAGACCCCTCCCCTGAACGTGCTGATTCTCACTGGGGTTCAGACCCCTCCCCTGAAGGTGCTGATTCTCACTGGGTTCAGACCCTTCCCCTGAAGGTGCTGACTCTCCCTGGGTTCAGATCCCTCCCCTGAAGGTGCTGATTCTCACTGGGGTTCAGACCCCTCCCCTGAAGGTGCTGACTCTCCCTGGGGTTCAGACCCCTCCCCTGAAGGTGCTGATTCTCCCTGGGTTCAGACCCCTCCCCTGAAGGTGCTGACCCTCACTGGGTTCAGACCCCTCTCCTGAAGGTGCTGATTCTCACTGGGGTTCAGACCCCTCCCCTGAAGGTGCCGACTCTCCCTGGGTTCAGATCCCTCCCCTGAAGGTGCTGACTCTCACTGGGGTTCAGACCCCTCCCCTGAAGGTGCTGATTCTCACTGGGGTTCAGACCCCTCCCCTGAAGGTGCTGACTCACTGGGTTCAGCTCTTTGGGCTTGAGACCTCTCTTGCAAATTGATCCAAATTTCAATTGCCAGCTTCTTCACTGCGGAATTCTAATATTGTGTGAATTGAAGGGACATTTCCTGTTATGACTGTTCCCTCTCTTGGTCTGAGTTTTTACCCATTAAATGATCTCTCAGTGATCTTTACTAATTCCTGTCCTAGCAGTATCTCCATTTTAAATTCTTACTTTTAAATGATTGCAGTCCTGGCGAACGAACGCTTTCAGTCTGAAATGCTGATTGTTCGTTTCTCTTCATGGACGCTGCCTGACCTGCTGAGTCCCTCCCGTATTTCGTGATGTTGCTCCAGATTTCCATCATCTGCAGAATCTTTTGTGTTTCAGGCTCTTTCTGAACTCTGCTCCAGCAACATCCCCAGATTCAGTCATGGCACTGTTGGTATATTGTTCCAATCCAACCTCCGCAATTTCCCCTCTGACTTTCTGTCCTCCTTCCAAACTCCTTAAAACCTACCCGAAATCTTTGCTCACCTTGTTTTCTGTTGTTTGGTGTGAAATTCTATTTGATCATATTGAGAATACTTTACCGAGTTAGAAATAATATATTAGTATATAATTATTACAAATACATTTTAAATATCAATGATAATTTTATATATATTATAATGTACTACATTGTGCAGGTGTTTTGAGTTGGACTGGACGGATTCTGTTGACGTTCCCGATACTGCCACACGATGGCGGTATTGACCACCGTTTCACATTGTGACTCGGGCAGATCGGGACAATACTCGGCAGCTCCAGATTTCCCAGCGGCGTCCCTTCGGCATTCGCCACAGATCCCACTCCACCGTGATTTCGAAACGCCGAATAGCCTAACAATGAAAACACTCCTCCGGCAAGCCCCTTGCAAAAGCTTCTGGAACCACCGAGGCAGTATCGACACGCCGAGCCAATCCGATAGTTACCCCCCACCCCCCCCATCCCACAATGCTGGCACTGAACTCCCCCAACCACCTCGATACCCCACCACTGCCGACTCTCTCCAAATCTGGCTGTTTAAACATAACCCTTTACAACACCGAAATCCACATGACGCCCGTTGATCCCCTAACACTGAACCTTGCTTTCCACCACGACATCCGGCTCCCGACACTGGCACCCCATCAAGCTCCTCTCAATATTCAACAACAAACCTCCTTTCCCACCTCATGGACACTTAAAGTCCGGACCAAACTACAGACAGTGACCCCATTCCTCGACACCCATCTGATAGCGCCTCCTCCCACCCTTCCAGTGACAGGTTCACAGGTGCCGTGACGGGAAGTAACCCTCAGTGTTACTGATTCCTGTTCCAGCACGATCACGACCACGGGCACACGAGATGCCGGAAATCTTGAACACGAACACACACGCACACACACACTCACACTCACACTCACTCCCTCCCTCCCTCCTGGGGAAACTCAGCAAGTCAGGCAGCGTCTGTGGAGGGAATAAACAGTCGACGTTCCGTGCCGACACCCTTCATCAGGAACTGGTGAGGCTCCTTCCCAGTGGAGAGAATCAGCGCAGATTGTGTATTCTTCTCCACAGACGCTGCCCGATCCGCTGAGTGTCTCTCCCCCCCCCCCCCCCAGTATTTTGCGTGTGAAATTTCACAACCACAGCCTACTTGTGGACTGGCTGTGGGTCCTATGAGGGCTGTACGGGACAGGAGAATAGGAGGGTGTTCACTGTAGCTGGTGAGGGTGAGGGGAAGGGAAGGAAATGGGAAGAACGGGATGCGAATCATCGCCTGTGGTACGGAGCTCTGTGTGCGCAGGTCCTGCAAGTTCAGCGAGGGACGTGACTGTGAGATGGCTACTAAAGTGAGACTGCCTGATTAAAGTGGAACATCTGCATTTTAAATGCTCTGTTGACTTCTTGCCATGAAGGCTGATTTGCATGCAGCCACTTAGACAGGGTACAAGTCAAACACTTGCTCGCGGATTATGAACAACATTTTGTACTTTCTCAAAAGATGTTGTTCGCCTTTAATTACCGTACTTAACAATGTATCGGTTGCTATACAAGCACACCTCACTTTTCCTCTGGCACCACACCCCGTTTCCATGGTTATTTCCGCTCCTCTCCGCCTTCCGCGCGTTTCTGCTCCCCCCTGGATGCTGTCGGGGTCCGGCGGTTCGAACACAGCGATCCCCACATCTCAAACGCGAGAGAACCTGTTGATACTCAAAATCTCGAGCAACTCGCGCAGAATACTGGCGGGACTCAGCAGGTCGGGCAGCATCCGTGGAAGGGGATTCCGGACCTCCTCCCACTCTGCCTCTTGTAACCGCTGTCCCTCTCTCTCAGTATCACCGTCTCTGCTCTCACGCGAGTCGTTCTGCTCCAGGACACGGGAACGACTTCCCGACTTCGGGAAAGGTGGCTCCCCCCTTTCCTGCCTTCGATGGAGCCTCGCTCGCATTTCCAAAGTTCCCCGCATTTCTGCACACACGAGAAAGTCTGCAGTCACTGGAAGTCCGAAGCATCGCACACAAAATTGTGGAGGATCTCGGCAGGCCAGGCAGCATCGATGGGAAAGAGTACAGTCGACGGTTCGGGCCGTGTGTGTTCCCGCATGCCTGCTCTGTTCCTGCCTCCATGCAGACAAAACAGAGGTAATGGTCCCTTGGTTCTGGCCCCTCACCCTACCAACCTCCACATCCGGCTCAACGCCCTTCGGTATCATAGTTTATAGAACAGTACAGGCCCTTCGGCCCACAATCTTGTGCCAACCCTTTAACCTATTCCAAGATCAATCTAACTCATCACTCCCTCATACCCTCCACTTTTCTTTTATCCACGTGACTAAGAGTCTGTTAAATTTCCCTGGTATATCTGCCTGTACCACCACCCCTGGCAGCACGTTCCACACACTTACCACTCTGTGTTTAAAAAAAACCCACTATCTCTGACATTCCCATTTTCCACCAATCATCTTAACATTATGCCCTCGAATTAGCCATTTCTGCCCCGGGGAAATGTCTCCAAGATGCCTCTTATCATCATGTACGCCCCTATCATGTCACCTCTCATCCTCCTCTCCGCAGGGAAACGCCCAAGGCCACTCAACCTATCCTGACAAGATGTGCTTTCTAATCCTGGTAAATCTCCCCTGCACACAGTCTCTGAAACTTCCACATCTTCCCAATAAGGAGTTCCCAGAACTGAGCACAGTGTATTCCAGCCAGGTTTTGTGGATCTGCACCAGTGCTGGTTCTTGAATTCAGTCCCCGACTATCAGACCCCGCATTGCACCCTCTAACTTGTGCTGCCATTTGCAATGGAAACCCAACACCAACCGCACTGTCTTCTTTCAACCCCTTTCTTATCCCTCATCCCTCCTTGCCCAACCCTCCCCCTCTCCTTCCCCTGTAACTGCACAAGGTGCAAAACCTCCCCCTACGCCTCCTCCCTCAACTCCACCGGGGTTCTAAACAACCCTCCAAGGTGATGCAGGCTTCACCTGCACCTTTCCCAACCTTGCCTACTGCGCTGAACACAAGGGTTGCAGGCAGCCGTGGGAGTATGAAATGTAAATCTTTCGCAGGCCTGTCGTTTCTGGTGTGGGTGGGAGGTAGGAAGTGAAGAGAAGGAGAGGCACCTCCAGGAGATATCAAGGTGCAACTGTCTGTGAAGGCTGGGATCGTTCTTCCAGACCTGGCCAGCCTCAATGTGCCTGTCGGAATTGGTTTATTCTCGTGACATTGTGCCAAGATGCAGAGGAAGGTTTGTCTTGCATATACAGTTTGTACAGATCAAACCATTACTCGGTGCTTTGATCTGGAGTAAGCGAAAACCAAAACAATGCAGAACAGCAGAAAAGTCACTGAAAGAGAGCAGAGCACGGCAGGTAAACGAAGTGTGAGATCATAATGAGGTAGACTGCGAGGTCAGGGAGTCCATCATATCGTACCAGAGTTGACAGCAGTGGGGTAGAGCTGCCCTTGGGCCTGGTGAGAAGCTGGTACCATGTCCAGGAGGCAGGGAAACAGACCATCTGATGATGAAGGGGGAAACCTTGTTCTGTGGTTTAACGTTTTACACCCAGAACCCACAAAGGGCTTCAGACCTGAAACAGCTCCATTTCTCTGTCCAGCTGCTCCGGTGATCCGGTCCTCATTTACCCCGGTGAGCCGGTCCTCATTTACCCCGGTGCTGCCCTGTGCTGTAGCAGCTCGGCAGGAGCTCACCTTGCACCAGTTCAGGGTGTGAGTGGAATCACTTTGCCCCATCCACTCTTAAGGAGGCAAAGCTACTGATCTCTCCCCGACCGTGCGGTGACTTTGGTGAAGGGGTGGATGAGGTTATGTGAGGGGACGTGCGGGCTTCTCACTTGAAGGATGTTGAAAGCAACACACACAAAATGCTGGAGGAACGCGGCAGGCCGGGCAGCATCGATGGAAAAGAGTGAACAGTTGGCCTTTGGGGCCGAGACCCGTCATCAGGACTGAAAAGGAAGAGAAGTCAGAGTGGGGGTAGGGGAGGGGAGGGGAGGAAGAAGTACAAGGTGGTAAGTGATGGGTGAAACTGGGAGAGGAGGAGGGGGTGAAGGAAAGAGCTGGGAAGTCGATAGGTGAAAGAGATAAAGGGCTGGAGAAGGGGGATTCTGATAGCAGGGGACAGAAGATCATGGAAGAGAGGGAAGAGCATCAGGGGGAGGTGATAGGCAGGTAAGGAGAGAGGGAAACGGGAAGGTGAAGGGGGTAGGGGCAATTACTGGAAGTTTGAGGAATCGATGGTCATGCCATCAGGTTGGAGGCTACCCTTATGGAATATAAGGCGTTGCTCCTCCAACCTGAGTATGGCCTCATCACAGCAGTAGAGGAGGCCATGGATAGACATGTTGGGACGTGAACGGGAAATAGAATTGAAATAGGATGAGATCCCGCTTTTTCTGGCGGATGGAGCATAGGTGCTCGGTGAAGCGATCTCCCAGTCTAGGTCACATCTCACCGATACACAGGAGGCCACACTAGGAGCACCAGACACAGTAGGTGACCCCAACCGACTTACAGGTGAAGTGTCGCCTCACCTGGAAGGAACTGTTTGAGGCCCTGAATGGTAGTGAGGGAGGACAGGTGTGGCTGTATCTGCATGTTGAAAGCTGAGAACTTTATTGTGCAAGTTGCCCTGCTGATACCTTTTGCACTTTGAAACAACTCCTTTATGCTTTTTTAAAAAAAACATTTCTAGCTTGTTCTCCAAAGAGTTAATATTTGTGCAATGAACAACGTGAGACATTTCCTTGCTTTGACAGGACAGTGTCCCTCCTGCGCATTGAGCAGGGGCTGATTCAGATTTATCGATACATCCAACCAACACAGCCTAAGGATGTGCTGGGGGCAGCCCACAAGTGTCACCGCACATTCCAGTGCCACTCTTTGGAAGAGAGTGTGTTTGAGAGAGAAGAGTTGAAAGTGAGAGGAGAGATAGAACATGTTAGAAAGTAAGAAAGAGGAAGGATTGAGGAGAATGGGCTGGAGGAGAAGAGATCCATGACAGAGAGACGGGGAGCCAAAGAAAGAGAGGCAAAGGGTGATGGAGAGTATTAAATTGAAGGAGAGAGAGAGAAAAGAAAGTGCAAAGAAAAGCAGAGAATGAACAAGGAAGGTAGATGAGAGGGAGAGAGGGAGGGGGAGAGCGAGAGTGTTGGAGGGAGAGGGGAGAGAGTGGATTTAAGATGGAAATAATGGATTTAAGATGTGTGTGAGCAGTGGGGTCTTAACCTCCAATACAGTGCAGACCAATACACACAAGGTGTGAGGAGTTAAATCATGGTGTGCCCTTTATTCTACGGCTCCTCACAGACTGCCTCCGAAACGGAACACGAAGTTGTGGCTCAGAGAGCAGTTAGTTACCTGAGACAAACTCTAACAGGGTGACTTTCTCAAAGCCACAATTATGATTCACAGCCATTGTTACCTATACTGTACTGCGTCCCCTCCTCTTTCTTCAAAGAAAGGGCATAAATAAAGTTTCCATACATCCGGTGACCTTCCTTTACTGAGCAGACTGACCTTTCCTCTGGAAGCTGGGCGTAAATGAGAAGTTCACTTCAAAAACTTCCCCAGCTGCAGCTCGTGTTTCCGATCTCCGAGGTGCTGTAGTTATGGGTCTGAACAAACGCTGCTGGGCCAGGCGTCCACCGTCACCTGAAGTATTCTGGTGATAGTTTATTCCTTGTGCTGACTTGGTCTGTGAGCGCAGCCCCTTGTCGTGGTGAATTATCAAGTTGTGTTGTACCTCTCTGTTTGGCTGGGTGCTGGTGTGAGACAGAGATAATTTAATTATTTTTCTCCTTTTTCCCAATCCCCCCAAAAACATAGGTGAATCCTTTCAATGTGAGGGATCAGGTCAGAGTGAACTCTCGGCAGCAGTAAAATTGTGATCGAATTCCAGCCTTGCTTCATTTAGGCACACGCAAACACACTCACACACAAAAACACTCACTCTCACACACATATACACTCACACCCACACACACTCACTCTCATGCACAAACACACATACACACTCACACACAAATACACTCACACTCGCATACATACACACACCTATACATGTGCACACACACATGCATACAGATATATTTATATACACTATATTCATACACATGCAAACACATACACACGTGTATACATTTACATATGTATATATACACGAGCATATAAACATTTGCACATGTACAAGAGCAAAAGAAGCACGGTTTGTCACACCAGACAAGGCCCAAGATGCAGATTGTGCAATGAGTCAGCTGTAGCAGGGTGCAAGATGCAGACAGGGACAGCACATACTGAACGGCACAACCAGGTTGCAGGAATTGTGTACAGGAACATCTGCACAGAGTATGGATCGGACACTCCCAATCCCAAATGGGAAACACCCGAGAAGGTAGTGGAGAATGACAGAGCTCAGATCCTGTGGCGCTGCCAAGTAGAGTCTGATAAGCAGGTACTGGCCAAGCAACCAGACATAGTAATACTGGGAATGGAACTGCAGAAAGCGATAGTCACAGATGAGGCAATTCTGAATGACAGGAAGAAAGAATATGAGAAGCTGGAGAAATACCAGGGCTCAAAAGAGCAGATAGAAAGGATGTGGAAGGTTAAAGTCAGAGTAATCCCGGTGGTGATAGGAGCATTTGAGACGGTGACACCCGGACTGGGAGAGTGGCTCCGGCAGATCCTGGGAACAGCATCAGAGATCTCGGTCCAGAAGAACATACTACCAGGAACAGTGGCCTCTGGTAGAGGACCCAAGATTGAGAGGAAAATACAGGTATGTACATACCACCCATGTAAGGTGTGAGAGAAAACACACAAAAACAAACGCACACACACACAAACATAGGTTTACACACATGCACATGCATGTGTACGTGCACTTATACACACTGTGATCACTTTATTACGTACACCTGTACACCTGCTTATTAATGCAAATATCTAATCAGCCAATCGTGTGGTAGCAACTCAAAGCATAAAAGCATGCAGACATGGTCAAGAGGTTCAGTTGTTGTTCAGACCGAACATCAGACTGGGGAAGAAATGTGATCTAAGTGACTTTGACTGTGGAATGGTTGTTGGTGCCAGACAGGGTCATTTGAGCATCTCAGAAACTGCTGATCTCCTGGGATTTTCATGCACAACAGTTTACAGAGAATGGTGAGAAAAATATCTAGTGAGGGGCAGTTCTGTGGGGAAAATGCCTTATAAAAGAGAGAGGTCAGAGGAGAATGGTCAGGCCGGTTCAAAATGACAGGAACTCAAATAACCACACGTTACCACAATGGTGTGCAGAAAAGCATCTCTAAATGCACAACTTGTCAAACCTTGTCGAACATTTAAGTGAACGGGCTACAGCAGTAGAAGACCACACCAGGCTCTTCTCTGACATTTACTGGCCACTGCGTATAAACATACATACACATATACAAACACACCTACATACATAAAGGTTGGAGATGTTGTGGATAGTGTGGAGGGCTGTCAGAGGTTACAGCAGGACATTGATAGGATGCAAAACTGGGCTGAGAAGTGGCAGATGGAGTTCAGCCCAGGTAAATGTGAAGTGGTTCATTTTGATAGGTCAAATATGATGGCAGAATATAGTATTACTCTTGGAAGTGTGGAGGATCAGAGGGATCTTGGGGTCTAAGGACACTCAAAGCTGCTGTGCAGGTTGACTCTGTGGTTAAGAAGGCATACGGTGCATTGGCCTTCATCAATTGTGGGATTGAGTTTAAGAGCCAAGAGGTAATGTTACAGCTATATAGGACCCTGGTCAGACACCACTTGGTGTACTGTGCTCAGTTCTGGTTGCCACACTACAGGAAGGATGTGGAAACCATAGAAAGGGTGCAGAGGAGATTTACAAGGATGTTGCCTGGATTGGGGAGCATGCCTTATTAGAATAGGTTGAGTGAACCCTGCCTTTTCTCCTTGGAGCGACGGAGGATGAGAGGTGACCTGATAGAGGTGCATAAGATGATGAGAGGCATTGATCATCTGGATAGTCAGAGGCTTTTTCCCAGGGCTGAAATGGCTAGCACAAGAGAGCATAGTTTTAAGATGCTTGGAAGCATGTACAGAGGAGATGACGGGGTAAGTTTTTTACACAGAGAGCGGTGAGTGCGTGGAATGGGCTGCCAGCAACGGTGGTGGAGGCGGCTACGATAGGGCATTTTAAGAGACTCCTGGACAGGTACATGGAGCTCAGAGAAATAGAGGGCTATGGGTATCCCTAGGTAATTTCTCAGGCAAGATCATGTTCGGCACGGCTTTGTGGGCCGAAGGGCCTGTATTGTGCTGTATGTTTTCTGTGTTTCTATACACACGCACGCGCGCGCCTTCACCACCTACCTGATGGTAGTAATGAGAAGAGGGCATGACATGGATGGCGAGGGCCCTTCATGATGGATGATGCCCCCTGATGGTGGTGGGGGGGGGGGGGGGTTGTAATGGCGTCCGCACCGGACTTCGAGGCGAGTGGTCCCGGGTTCGAAACTGGCGGGCTCCTTGCCTGCTTTCCATCCGTGCTGGGTTGAGCCTCGAACTAACGACTCAGCCTCGTACAAAAACAGACATTTGCTAAAGAAGCGGTAAGGTTGCCGTCCGATATGCCACAAGCAGTGGAGAGGAAACAATTTGTGCCCAAGATACCTAATGAATGCTGAGTCCATGTTGTATACAGGTTTCCCCCGCGTTTTGAAGTAGAGCGTTCCTATGAAACCGGTGCAAGCTGACATGGCGTGAAGCGAAGAAGCAATTACCATCAATTTCCCAGACCCAAAAAGCAACTTACCAAATCATACCAATTAACACATAAAAACTAAAATAACACTAACATATAGTAAAAGCAGGAATGATATGATAAATAGCCTATGTAAAGTAGAAATAATGTACCTACAGTGTAGTTTCACTTATCAGAGTTGGGAAGATTTAGCCAAAACCGATTTGTATCGGCATTTGCACGCGTGCGCACACACCTGCCCGCGCAAGGCTTCACGGTCATGGTAGTCTTTCTCGGGGTAAACCAGTTTAAAGTGGGCGCCTTTTTTCGTAAAAGCGAACACCCTCTTCGGATTTCTTTCGGTTAGCGAAAACACGTGCTATGTAGGTCTTTGGTAAAAGCGAACTTCCGTAAAGCAGGGGACATTTGTATTTCCATCTCCCTTTAAGCACATGGGGTTCACCGGAATATCTTAATACATCTTATGAATCCTAATTATATCTTGGCCCAGATCCCGGAGCTTCATCAAACATTGTTCTAACTCATTCGGCCATGTATATTTCTCCAATCTAACCTCAGCCGGTGGAGCTGGTTCGTTCACAGATCAGTGACTGATCTTCGGCCCACTATTGGCGACACACATTGTACTCTCGGTATTAATGCACTTGTGGCAAGCGTCATCTCCCTAAACCGCTGGTAACCCTCTCCCTTCACGAGGTGATTGTGTGAATAATTATTCTGATTGCTAATCTACAACTTTGAAATGTTTGCCACTGCCAGTGTTCTGGGTAATATTCTCCCGCACTGCTCAAACTCATGAAAGCTCTGTAAATCTTCCTGTTGCGGTTTCCCAATTTAATTGCTTCCCATCCTTCGTCTGCCGTTTGTTTGCTGTACTCTGTTTAGCCCCACACATCGAGGATCTCTGTCCTGACTTTCTACCAGCAAACTGCCTCCCAGCTCTGGGCGTCGCGGATGTACTTTACTAACTCGGGCTGGATGCGTGCATCAGTTTGGTCCCGTGTTAACTCGCTTGGCAGCGTGCGATCCAGAATGTGTCAAATACAACGCTCTGACACATACTTCAAAACGACAATGTTATAGACGTCGATCATCTCCCCTGTCTTTGTTTGCAGGTGCTGATAACTCTGCGCTGGCTCCAGGTGGTGGTGTGTTCGGATGCAGCAGCCTCTCTGTGGCCAACCAAAGGTGTTTAAAACATCTTCTTTACCATGTCAGGACATTAAGAACTTCAGGTACTGAAGGCCTAACCCATCAGTATGCTGCTCATTGGTGGAGGAGCTGGACTTGGCATGGGCTGTGTTACTGCCTGCAACAGAAAGGTATCGGAAGTCACTACACGGAGGTGGTGTGCTGTCTTAACAGCTAGTGTTTGTCTTGGATGCTTCTCCTGTGATCATAGGACCCTATAGGACATTGGTAGTGTAAAATGCTGCACATTTGTTTCCCTTGTTTATCAGTGAGAAGGATGGTGGGGAAGCTGAGAGGACTCGGCCTCAAGCTGCGGGCTTGCCTGTTGGAACAGTCCAGCCGGGGAGACAGCATGCTGCGGTAGGGGCTGGCCCCTCCTGTTGGTCCTGGATTGCATGTGTACGTCTGTACATTTGTCTGCGAACTGCTGAGACCCGCTTGACACCAAGACACCATCGATCTACAGGACATGGGCTATGTATACCCCTTTTGTGACTACGTGTTCACTGCTATCCTATACGTACTTTGTGCTGTGTATGACTGATGGTAATGTGTTTTGTACCTTGGCCCTGGAGGAACACTGTTTCATTCAACTGTATTTATGTATGGTTGAATGATGATTAAACTTGAACTTGAATGATGCTGAGTTGAAATGATTTTGGAGATGTTTTTCTCCCTGCATTAAACGGGACATAGATCATCCACACACCTATGCCTATTCCTGCCCAATGACTGCCTTTTTGATTCCTTCATGGCCTTGTCTCATACACTTAAACCCTTGCCTTGTAGTCTGGCCTTTAAAAAATCCCAAAATTTCGATGCAGGGATAGGGCTGCTCCGTCACTTTGTTCTATGGTAAAATTCCGATAACCCAGCTTCCACTTGCTGGGAAATCCTGATGAGAACGTTTCCAGTGTCAGTTTTAATTTCCAAAAATTGTCTTCTTTTGCACATTGGTAGGTCATCAGTCTTTGTTAATGCCTAGTTTTTCATAAGTTTTATTGTGTTTCTTTATTTTTCTGTAAATGCCCATAATAAAGTAAATCTCCATGTAGTATGTGTTTACATACACATACTTCAATAATAAATTTTACTTTGATTTTGATTCACCACCTGACTAACTCATTAGTCTTGATTGTGAGTCGGGGTCGACAAAGAGCAGGCGGGATGTGTGGTCCAGAGTACAGGTGGGGCAGGGGTCTGGAGGATAGGCCAGGTGTGTGGTTGGAGCCTGAGACAGTGTCTGTGACACTAGGGGTTAGAAACGTCTGTAGGTTGTAACCAAGGACAGAGTCTATGTTGTATATTTCCAACTCCCTTTAAAGGCATGGCATTCACTGGAAAAGTTATCATGCAAAACACACCAGTACACCCACTTCTTAATGCAACCATCTAATTGGCCAATCATGTGGCAGCAACTCAATGCATAAAAGCATGCAGCCATGGTCAAGAGGTTCAGTTGTTGTTCAGACCAAACATCAGAATGAGGAAAGAAATGTGATCTCAGTGACTTTGACTGTGGAATGATTGTTGGTGCCAGATGGAGTGGTTTGAGTATTTCAGAACTGCTGATTTTCTGAGATTTTTCAGACACAACAGTCTCTAGAGGTTACATTGAATGGTTCAAAAACAAAGAAAGACATCCAGTTCTGTGAGTGAAAATGCCTTGTTAATGAGAGAGGTCAGAGGAGAATGGCCAGACTGGTTCAAGTTGACAGTAACTCAAGTAACCACTCTTAAAACTGTGGTGTGCTGAAGAGCATCTCTGAATGCACAATATGTCGAAACTCGAAGGGGGTGGACTACAGAGTGGAAGACCATGAATATACACTCAGGGACCCCTTTTCAGTAAAGGAACCCTGAGTAAAAGAAAGCAAAATAAATTATGCAATATGAGTAATTTGCAAAAGCTCAGAGAAACTGCTAGTCTGTCATCACCAAAATCGCAAGGATGCTGGATTATTGAAATGTTACTGCATCCGTGGACGTTTCCAACCTAGCTGCCCTGCCAGTTTGTGCTTTCGTCCTCTTCGACGGGCTCTAGGCTTGAGTTTCATTCACATTGACCTGGGCAGCCTCCACCCTTTTTTTCCCACGTAGCTGCAACGTATGATCAGGACACGCTCAGCGTTACAGCAGCAATGCAGCCCTGCAGTTACTGGCTGAAATCGATGACTTTGGCACTGCTGCCGCAGTTTGCTGCTGTAAAGTGTGTGTGTGTGTGTGTGTGTGTGTGTGTGTGTGTGTGTGTGTGTGTGTGTGTGTGTGTGTGTGTGTGTGTGTGTGTGTGTGTGTGTGTGTGTGTGTGTGTGTGTGTGTGTGTGTGTGTGTGTGTGTGTGTGAGAGAGATCTCTCTGGGGTTTCCACCTCTAACAAAGCCTGTTGCAGAGGGTGCAGACTCCTGCAATGGGAGCTCAAGCAGGGTGGGTCGAGTTTATTCAAGGTTTCTTTTCACAGACTGGAACTTACTACATGCAGTGTTGCAGCCATGTTACTTACATGCTCGTCTTAAAACAGTTAAAGTGCACGATATAACATTCACTCTGACGGGAGAGACACCTAGACAGAGAGGGGGAGAGAAAGAAAGAAATCATTGCCATTGACAGAGTGAGAGGGAGAGAGATGACACACAGCTATAAACAGTGCAAGTGACTGAGGTGTGAGATTGTGCAAAAATTGTTTGGATTTGTTTTGAAATTGGCCTCGTTTTCTGTGACAAGAGCTGGTTGCGGAATGTGGAGGCAGCAAAATGGTTTACCCCAAACGTCCTGAATCAGCAGCTTCATAAAGGTCATGTAAGGAGGAATGGCAGTGGCTGGGACCCTGAGTCCCACATTCTCTCACACTGGGCCGCAGAAACCCCAGAGTCCCGCATTTCCTGTCAAGGATCCAGGTGTAAATATTATAAACAACTTGACCTTGAAGAGAGTACCCCGTCCAAATGCAACACAGATTGGAGTGGCAACTGCTCGATGCAAGACTGCAAGATATTGCAGAGAGTTGTGAGTGCTGAACAATCCATCATGAAAACCAGCCTCCTTCGTTGACCCAGTCTACCCTTCCCGCGGCCTCTGGAAAGCACTCAATGTAACCAATGACCACACCCCAGTCATTCTTTCTTCTCACTTCCATTGGGCAGGAGATAACAAAGGCTTGAGTATATATACTACCAGGATCAAGGATAACTTCTGTCTTACCTTTGTAAGGTTGTTGAATGAACCACCTTTACATGTAAAGGTCTGTTGATTTCCCAGTCTCTATTCGTGGCCTTTTGCACGGTATTCATCCGCCTGCTCTACATTTTCTCTGTATATGTTCTGCATTACATATTGTCCTCCTTTCCCATCACTTCAATGTACGTACGCTCAGTGGTCACTTTGTTAGGTACACCTGCCCTTTTATACAAATATCCAATCAGCCAATCATGTGGCAGCAACTCAATGCATAAATGCATGCAGACACGGTCAAGAAGTTCAGTTGTTGCTCAGGCCAAACACCAGAAAGGTCAAAGAAAGATGAATTAATTGACTTTGGCTGTGGAATGGCGCCAGATGGGGTGGTTTGAGTATTTCAGAAACTGCTGTTCTCCTGGGATTCTCATGCCCAACAGTGTCTAGAGTCTGCAAAGAAAGGTGTGGAAAAAAAAACTCTGAGTGGCCGTTCTGCGGGTGGAAACGCATTGTTATTGAGAGAGGCCAGAGGAGAATGGCCAGACTGGTTCCCACCGACAGGAACTCAAGTAACCAGGCATTACAATGGCATGCAAAAGATCACCTCTGAACACACAGCACATCAAAGTGGGTAGGTTACAGCAGCAGAAGACCATGAACGTACACTCAGTGGCTACTTTCTTAGGTACAGGAGATACCTGATAAAGAGTTTCACTGTATCTCAGTATGAAAAACATTAATAAATCAATTACTAATTACTAGCGTCCTTGGGTGCTGAATCCACATCCCCTATCCCACAGCCCTTAATCCCACATTCCCAATCCTGAATCCCATTCTGCATTCTACATCCCAGGTCCCTGTGTCCCACATTTCTCATCCCAACCTCCTGAGCCTCGCATTCCCCGATCGAAGGTCTTGAGTCCTATAATATCCATCTCTGTGCCCTGAATCCCACAACCCCTACAGATCCCCCCCCCTCACTATTTTGTGGAGAAATCATTTACAAAACGTTCCTTATCTGGGCCCTTGTTGACAGTGCAATCTCTGTATCAGTCGGGCCTCCGGGGTAACATTCAAATTACTGGTAGCCCAAAGATGTGTGGAGAATCTCGGGCCAGTCCCTGTGTTTTTTTAGACCAATTTCCAGCCCTGTCTTTATGTTTCTGTCCCTTTGTTTGTGCATCTCAGTCTGTCTATATTTTGCTTTTTATGTGCATCTATTTCATTCACTCCCTTTCCTTCTGGCTGCATCCGTATCTCTCTGACTGCTCCTTAAAAACTCGTTATTTATTTTTAATTTTCTGACAGATTTGGTCCATAGATTAGGACCAGGAGCACGTATTAGCCTCCAATCTCAAATCTGTTCCCGTAACATGAGTTTGCAGGCGCAGAGTCAGTCTCAGCGAATCGCTGCCATTTACACTCACAGCGGGAAGCCTGCCACAGCAGAAGCTGCTCATTTATTTTCTGTTGTGCATTTGCAAATGTGAGCAGCCGTCGGCAGCTTAACAGTCACTCACTAACTCTGATGCAGCCAGTCAATTGAAACAGGGTGATGGATGAATTGAAACAACTTTTATTTTTAATCACACCTTAAACACTGTAAATTGTCCCAGCGGGCTTTACACGAGTGCTAATCAGGCAAGCTCTTGATTCCCAAGAAATTAAGAATGGACGAGTGAAGTCTTTAATCAAAGGTGCGGGTTTTAGGGATGGTTTTAACGGGAGGAGAATTCCCGAGCTTTGGAAATGGACACTCGAATCAGAGGAGACCTGAGATTAGGGGTGACGAGAGGGGCAAGGCCAGTGAATGAAAGGGAGCCGATGTAGCACAGTGTGTGAATGAAAGATTACAGACGAACGATTAGCTTTATTCGCCACATGTGCATTGAAACACTGAAACATACAGTGCAATGCGTTCGCGCCAAAGACCAACACAGCCCGAGGACGCGCTGGCGGCGGCCCGCAAGGGTCGGCTTGTTTCCGGTGCCAGCTTAGCATGCCCGTAACTTACCAACCCGTACGCCTTTGCACCCGGAGGAAACCACATGGGGGCATGTACAAATTTGCTCAAGGCAGCATTAGGAATTGAAGCTGGAGTGTTGGTACTGCAAAGCTACTCCCGTACTGCCCGTTACACCGCTGGCGTTCAGGGCAGCAGTGAAGGTCCCCGAACTCTGGGCTTCCTTCATCGTGCCAGTAGCTTCCTCTCGGTTTTCACCGCTGTCAGCCATCAAGTCCCGGGTAGACGCTCAGGAACGCCGTCACTCTCAGATGTAGAAGGATTCTTCCTTGTTGTTTCCATGGCAGTTTTGTTTTACCGGTCAGGGTTGTTAGCCCTGAGCTGAACCCCCAAACCCGGAGGACCAGTGGACCACTCTTAGTCTGACCTCTACCCTTTGACCTGTTTGACATGGGTGACCCTACCAAGAGGCAAAGTACAAAGCCCTGACTCCGGCCAACGTTGAGGCACACAAGCCCTATGACAAGGTCGTGGTCCTCTCGGAGGAGGGGCTGTAAAACGTTACGCTAACCGCTGCGGTACCGCGTCGCCCGTCTCTCCAGCCGCACCCAGATTCTGTTCCTCACTGACACGGGGATAAGTTGCTGTGGCCAATGGCAAGTCTTTGGGACGTGGGAGGAAACCAGGGAAGCAAGGGGAAACCCTTGTGTTCAAAGGGAGAAAGTGCAACTTCCCCTCACAGGGCCCGACCTTGGGCTTGAACCTGGGTCTCTGCCACTAAAGCCGGCACCTTACTCCCTTAACCGCTGTGCAGGTAGTACGTCAGCTAACTCAGAACAAGACTAGAGCAAGTAGTTTCATTCAGAAGATGTGGGCAGAAGCCGTCCTGGGAATTCCATTTACCATTAGACTAGAAAATTCAAGGTTCAAGATACAAATGTATTGGCCACATGTACATCGAAGCTTACAGTAAAACTATGTGTCATTTGTGTTAACAGCCAACACGGCCGAGAGTGTGCTAAAGGCGTTGCCACGCGTTCCAGCGCCAACAGATGGTTGTGCAAAGTTACACTAAGTAGAATTCAATTCAATCAATCGGTCTCGTCCCCAGCTGCCCTGGGAGTGTGCCCGGTGTACGATGCGTGTGAGGAGGGAGTTCTCACTGTGCTGTCTTGAATATCCCACTTCTGACGCTGTTCTGGAGGGAGAGGCATTGACGGAGCAGCTAAAAATGGTTTGGTCTGGGACCCTCCGCTGACGAACCTCCATGCTTCAGACCTGGAGCTGAGATTATTGACTTCCATCTTCTGTGGAAGGAGCAGTTCCAGTCAGTCGTGAGCTTTCCCCTCAGCTCACGTCGGCTGTCCTGTCCTGGAGTTGGAGGACTGTCCATGCGTGTGGGTTGGGAAGGAGGAAAGGGGCTTGCTTTGGCTTTTGACTTGTTCTGTGTTGAGCATTGTGGACGTGCCACGTTGGTGCTGGAATGTGTGGGGACAGTATCGGTCTGCCCCCGGCACATCTTTAGGATGTGTTGGTCGTTAGTGCATTTCACAGTATACTTCCATGTACGTGTGATAAATTTATCTGAATCCGATCACAAGCTTTTGTGGTCACCTGAAAACCACGTACAGTCAGACCCAGCCTTGATAAGCAGGGTGGGCCTTCTCACTCATCCATGGAGTTAGTTGGGAAGACATATCTGCAGTTCCTCCGAGGTGTCAGTGATGCCTGAGATGTGAGCTCAAAGCTCTGGAACCCAAGACATCCAGACCGAAGAGAAGTGATTACCAGTGAGGAACAAGCAACACACACAAAATGCTGGTGGAACGCAGCAGGCCAGGCAGCGTCTATAGGGAGAAGCACAGTCGACGTCTCGGGCCGAGACCCTTTGTCAGGACTAACTGAAAGGAAAGGTAGTAAGAGATTTGGGAGTGGGAGGGGGAGGGGGGAAAATCCAAAATGATAGAAGACCGGAGGGGGAGGGTTGAAGCTAAGAGCTGGAAAGGTGATTGGCAAAAAGGGATACAGAGCTGGAGAAGGGAAAGGATCATGGGACGGGAGGCCTAGGGAGAAAGAAAGGGGGAGGGGAGAACCAGAGGGAGATGGAGAACAGGCAAAGAGTGATTGTGAAAGCGGCAGAGAGAGAAAAAAAAGGAAGAGAGAAAAAAAGGGGGGAATAAATATAAATAAGGGATGGAGTAAGAAGGGGAGGGGGGCATTAACGGAAGTTAGAAAAATCAATGTTCATGTCATCAGGTTGGAGGCTACCCAGCCGGTATATAAGGTGTTGTTCCTCCAACCTGAGTGTGGCTTCACCTTGACAGTAGAGGAGGCCATGGATAGACATATCAGAATGGGAATGGGATGTGGAATTAAAATGTGTGGTCACTGGGAGATCCTGCTTTCTCTGGCGGACGGAGCATAGGTGTTCGGCGAAACAGTCCCCCAGTCTGTGTCAGGTAGGATTAGTGAGGAACAGGTGGCTCTATACCTTGAGAGGACCTCACCATCCCAGCTCTGTTATCAGCCAGTAAAGAGAGACAAGGGATCTATGATCTTCCCACAGATCTCCCTGCTGCTTCAGTGTTTATGTAGTACAGGCAACATCTGAACAGAATTGCACTAATCCCATTGAATGAAGCCTTTAATTTGTTGTGGGACAGAGTGGCGGTGTGACAGTGTTTGCTCTGCAGAGCTCAGTGTCTATGGGTTTGGTGATCAGAATCTGACATCGTTAATCAGTCCTGATTAGTTGAAAGGCACCAATTAATTTACACTAATCATAACATGCACAGGAAACACTTTCACCAGCTGTGAAATGGCAGTGTTCGGAAATTAGACCCAAAATGAGCTTGGCCCCATCAGGGGCTTTATTAGAAACTTCCAGTCTTTGCTTTCCTTTTGTTCACCTGATCATGTGTAACATTTCATGTGTAATCATTTCCTAGGAGCTCTCCCTCGCTCTCTTTCTCTTCCCTTTTCTCTCTCTCTTTCTCCCTCACACTTTCTTCTTTTCTCTTTCTATCTCTCCTCTCTCCCCCTCTCTCTTTCTTTCTTTCTTTCTCTCCCCTCTCTCTTTCTTTCTTTCTCTCCCCTCTCTTTCTGTCCCTCGTTTTCTCTCTCTCATCCCCTCTCTCACTCTCTCTTTTGTTCTCTCTCTCCCTCTCTCTTTCCCTTTCTCTCTCTCTCTCCCTCTCTCTTTCCCTTTCTCTCTCTCTCTTCCTCTCTCACCCCCTTGCTTTCTGTCCTTCTCTCAGACTCTTCTGCAATTTCCCTTTCTCTCTCTTTCTCTTCCTCTCTCTCTTCCATCTTTCTTCCCCCCTCTCTCCTCTCAGACTCTATTCTGCCATCTCCATTTCTTTTATTTTTTATTTTATTGAGAGACAGCATGGAATGTGTCTTTCTGGCCCCACCCAGCAACCCCTGCATTAACCCTAGCCTAATCACGGGACAATTTACCAACTGGTTATCTTTGGACAGTGGGAAGTGACCGGAGCTCCCGGAGGAACTCCACATGGTCACGGGGAGAACGTACAAGCTCATTACACACAGCGACGGGAAGTCTGTGGTCTTTCACACACAATCTTGTGTTTTTCTTTTTGGATCTCTCACTCTCTCTCTTTCTTCCTAGCTAACAAATTAAGTCATCGTCACTTTCCCCTGCCATGACTCGTTCTTTTTCTCTCTTTCTACCTCCCTTTCATTCTCACTTCATCATCATAAAATCGTCTCTCTCACAGACACACTCTCTCCTTGTCACTCATTCTCCGACTGCCTGTGATTTTCTCTGCCTCGGTCACTCTTCATAGCTCAGGAATAGGCCATTCGGCCCACAATGTTGTGCCAACCCAACTAGAAAGCAAATCAGAAACTTACAACCATTATTCCCTCCTATCTACACAATGTCCATATCCCTCCATCTTCCTCACACTCATGTGCTTATCTAAACATCTCTCAAAAGTCTCCAGTGTATTTGCCTCTACCACCATACCAGGCAGGGCATTCCAGGCATCCACCACTCCGAGTAAAAAACTTACCCCTCACATCCCTGTCTCGCCTTCACTGCATGCCCTCTGGTGTTAGACATTTCCATCCTGGGAAACAGAGACTCTCTGTCCACTCTATCTACGCCTCTCATAGTCTTGTAAACCTCTGTCAGATCTTCCCTCAGCCTCCACCGCTCCAGAGAAAACAGCCCAATCTTATCCAGCCTCTCATGATAGCACGTTCCCTCTAAACTCTCCCTCATCTTCTGTGCCTGTCATGTCCTCTTGCTCTCTCCCTCTGCCATCACTCACTCCGCCCTCTGCTCCCTGCCATCTCACCCTCTCTGGGTCACTACCTCTCTCACTGTCATTCCTCCTGCACTTGGAGCTGATGGGTTAGAATGAGTCGGTTCCCACCCCCAGTGTGGTGCGAGGTTGGCAGAGAGGCCTGAGGCTTTAGTAAAGATCGAGGGAGTGTGCTTGCTACCCTTACTCATTGTCGTTAAAAGGGGAACAAAAGTTCCACTCACACCTGGAAGGAGGGAGCTGGGGAGACTGTTGGATGTAGAAAGGTGGTATAAACAGGGGTGAAACTTTTTTTTCGTAAGGAGATTAGGGTGAAGCTGTCTTGATGATTGGTCAGTGCTCTGACACTCCCTGAACTTCAAAGGTTTCAAGTTTTCTTGCAATTCACCCATTGAGTGTCCTTTGGTCTCAGGATCCCATGATGACGTGAATGTGTGGGCGATGCGACGCATGGGCCTGCACTCAGTGGAAACTAACCTGCGACACTTGAAGGGGAAGATGGGAGGGGAGTGGAGGGGGGGGAAGGAGGAGTAAAGTAAGAGAGGAGGGGAAGGCAAGAGGGGAGGGTGTGGGGAGGGATGAGGAAAGTAACAGTGAAGAAGGGATGGATGAAGGGGAAAGAGGAACGTAATAGGGTCAGAGTTATAGAGCGATACAGCACAGAAACCGGCCCTTTGGCCCATCTAGTCTGTGGCAAGCTGCTAGTCCCATCAATCTGAAACTGGACCACAGCCCTCCATACTCTAAGGTGAAGGGGCTGGGGAAGGCGCGGGGTAAGGAAGAAAGAGGCAAATAGGAGAGTGGCAGATGAGCGGTGAGCAATGTATAAAGGATTAAAGGTTCGCTTCCTTTGTCACAAGTAGCTTGAAACCCCAAAACACACCGTAAAGTGGAATGCGCCGTATGCGTCAATGACCAATACAGTCTGCGAGTGGCTGGGGGCAGCCCGCAAGTGTGCTCAGGCTTCTGCCGCTGACGTAGCATCCCACGGGAAGGGAAGAAATGCGGAGAGAAGCAGGATAGGGAAGGAAGGGGGAAGCGACAGAGAGGAATGGAGAGAGGTAACAGAATGGGGCAATAGGAGGGGAATGTGAGGGGAAAGGAGGGGGAGAGGGATGGGAAATGGAAACAAGTAAGGAGGGGGAGGAAGGGAGTGGGAGAGATACTGAGGTGAGCGTTAGAAAACTGAGGAGAGAGCCGGGGTGGAGGATTAAGTGTATGGAGGAGCTGTAGTGTCTGATGTGTGGGGAAAGTCAGTGGCCCTGACTAAGGGAGGCTCGAGGAGCAGCTTGATGAACAGGGTAGAACATCGTGACTGTCATTGTATGAATTAATCAGTCAGAGCTGAAAAGCTTGTCCTTAAACAGGCGTCAGATTCATTTGTACAGTTTGATTGGGGCCTTGATTAAATTAGAAGTCGACACAAATAAAATAAGCAGATGGAGGTTATAGTGAGGGGGATTAAAGAACCTGACAGCCAGCCCGGTGAAGCATCAAGTGTACAGAATCACTCACGTTGTAGCACCAATTCATTCTCTCCAGTACAGCTGCCTCCTACTCTCAAAGCACTGCCTCTTAACAGGGTGAATCCTGGGCTTCTCCATACCTCAGTGCAACTGTCACTGCCCACGTGCCATCGAGTCGCTCTGACAACAGGCCCACAGACCTGCTCAAAGTATTTCCGGGACCCGGGGTTGGGGGCCGACTGGGGAGGCAGACGGCGTCACTTGTGAAGGGGTAGGGTGGCGGGAGCGAGCAATTGAGAAACCATTTAAAAGAGGATTTACAGGAAGACGATATGTGTATCCTGTTCCCAGGTGAAGACCGATGTCAGATTGGGACCTTGAACAAGGTGGGCAGCCTGGCTCATGGTGCGTGGGCCATGCTATTCACGGCCCTGTGCAAATTGCTTGTATTTTGAAACTTAACCTTTACAAGATACCTTACTGAACACCTCGTGGAAGACCAAATATATCCAACGATCCTCCTCTATGAGCTCTGGTTGAGCTTTGAAAACCTGTTTAAACTTTTCAGACACAACTTCCTCCTTGTGAAGCCACACTGACTCCACCTGTTTTTCCAAATGTGTTGCTACAGTTTGTGTAACCCTAATCTGAAATGCTTGGGGCTGGAAGTGTTGCAGCTTTCAGATACTTTTGGATTTTGGAATATGTAATGATATGTAGCTTGGGATCCCCATCATTTCCAACTGAATTAATGTGCCTTCTTTGTCTTACACTTGTTCTTATACGTACTAATCAGTAAAAATCATTACATACAATTAATATAATGAACTTAGAAGGTGCGCTGCGTAACAAAAGTAATATGGTAGCATCAGCAGAATACTTGACTTGGCTGTTGAGCAACAACAAACAACGGCAGGCTTTCAATCTCACCGATGATGCCATTTTTTAAAAATTAAAACGGTTACACTCCACTGTATTCCTATTTTACTTCTTTAAGGTTTTATGTAAGGTATAAAAACAATCAGCTTTGTCGACTTGTTCTCGTTTTAAGTTTTCATTGGCGTCAATCTTTGCAAACTCGTCAACGAACTTTCCTGCTACTTTGTGATTAGCAGACGCTTTACCTTTAAAAATTTTTAAATCTTTAAAAATTTAATGCAGTGCCCTTTCTTAAATTTCTGCAACCAGCCTGCTGATTATTGACAATTACCTTCAATTTTCAGTTCAGCCTGATAGATCTTTGCTTGTTTTGCGATTAAACGGCATATGTTCATTTCTTCATTTTTTCCTTAATGCAATATTTTTCTATTTTTCATCAACTTCTGTTCATTACATATGTGAGGTCACTTCTCCGAACTGTCTGTGATGCGCGGAGACCTGAGCATCGCCTGGGAACCTTCCCAGCACCTTGTGGAATTCCCCATTTGTGACGTCATGTCAGCGCTCAAAAAAATTTCGGATTTCGGATGGTTTGGGATTTTGGAATTTCCGATTAGGGTACTCAACCTGTATTACTTCCTAAATCATTGGTTCCAGCACTTTACCAATGATAGATGTTAATCAGCCTGTAGTTAACCGTTTTTACTTCCCTTTTTAAAAAAAGTGTGTCTCTTTGACCCTTTTCCAATTCTCTGGACCTTCGGATTCAGATCTATTTATCACATGTACTCTACACCAATAACATGCAGTCAATTGCATCATTTGCATTAACAACCAACACAGCCTAAGGATGTTCTGGGGGCAGCTCGCAAAAGGTCACCACACATTCTGGGTGCCAATATAGCGTGCCCAGCATGTTCATCAGAATAACAGAAGCACCCACAACAACAAAATATGCCTCTTCCCCACCCTAGCACCTTCCCACCTACACCCCCCCCCCTCCCCACTCACCCAGACAGACCTCCTACTCCAGGGCAGGTTGCCTCTAGACCTGAGGATCTGTGGAAGGTTCTAGTCAGTGCATTCACTACCTCAACTATGTATGCCAACCACCACAGTGTTGATCTACACTAATCCCACTTTACTGAGATTCCCTTGTGCCCTGTTCATTTGTGAATCTGTCCAGAGATGCCCCTTGGCCAGTCTACATTGCCCCTTGTGTGCAGGTGAGGGGTAAAATCCAGGGTAAAATGACGGGAACGTAGGCAGAATAAATGGGATCGGCGTAGCATTAGTGTATGAGGGACTAGATGGGCTGAAAGACCTCCACCTGGCCTGCATGACTCTATGATTCTGCTCACACTCTCCAATTGCTGTTAGACTGCTGAAGCCCAATTTTCAGCTAATATCAAGGTCGTGACAGCAGGCTATGAGGGCCTGGTAGGACATAATAGCAAAAGAATTGTAAATATTGGGTTTACTGAATGCGGAATGAGGAGTTGATGTGTAGGTTCCATTGCCTGCTCTCAGCCCTGACTAGGCTGTGCTGAGCAATTGGATTTTATATTCCACTGTGTCACATTAGATTTTCGGAGGTGCAGTGTGTCAGGTACACACCATTAGTAACACTTTAAGCTGTAATGAACCCATTCATTTATCATCCACACTTCTTATGAATACATAAACAGCTCTTCGACTGTGACAGACGAGCTGTGAGAGGGAGCAAAGTGTCCACAGGCTTTCCAATGCAAGATTATTTTTCTCGTGAACTGTAGAGGGACCAGCTGTGAAGGAGCAATCATAATTAACTGAAGCTGGTTAACTCTTTCTCCGGACACTTTTTTATTCTCTGACTGTGGCTTTGGTATCTGAAAATTAGTGATAGCGTGGGACTGGAGGAGGATCTTAAGGGAAGGGAAAGACGGAGAGGTTTTGGACGTGGATTCTGGAGCCAAGGGCGTGGTCACAGTGGGATCAGGGAGACTTAGGGGAGCATAGAGATCTTTGAGGTGTAAGTATGGGGAGGTTCCAAGACCAAGGAAAGATTGAAACGTAAGGATGAGAGATCAAAATTTAAGATGCTACTAGGTTACTAGGTAAGAGGGCAGTTTAGTTTAACAAGAAAGCAGGAACTTATGTACGTGGGGAACTTGGTCAATAGAGCTGAAGCTAATGGAGAGTGGAAGATGGTAGGTCAGTCAGGAGAATAGCAAAGGGCATGGATGAAGACATGGGCTTGGTCCATGTAATGGAGGTGGAAATGGAGGGGAGGGTGTGAAGGATGGGTCTACAGTGATGGGATGGACCACCCTTCCCCAGAGGAATCATGGGAGTTGGCATTATTGGCCTTAAAAGTGTGGTGGATCCTTGTCCACATTTCCGTCCAGTGCACAAATCTCTCAATTCTCCTGAATCCTGAGACCCAAAGATCTTACCTTACAGTGTAATCAACATCGAACTTCAATAGCCCCTAGCCAAAGATTCTCCCATGTTCTATGTTCCCACCCCTTTGCCGTGAGAGATTAGGACCTCTGTAAGAGACTGAGTTACTTTTATTGGATTGAGGCATTTAGAGATAATATGAGAGTGGATGGAATGATGAGAAAGTGAATGTGTACAAGGCTTAATGAGAACTCATGATTGTTATTGGTTTATGAACATGAATTGTGCATTAACTGTCAGCATCATCAGACCAACAAGCAGAATTAAGCTTTTGGCCCATTGAGACCGCTCCCCCATTCGATCAAGGCTGATTTATTTTCCCTCTCAACTCCATTCTCCTCCCTTCTCTACAGGGATTTGACACTTTGTCTAATCAGGAACCTGCCAACCTCTGCTTTAAACATACCCAATGACTTATTCTCCACACTCGCCTGTGGCAATGAATTCCAGATTCCCCGCCAAATTCCTCATCATCTTTGTTCTAAATGGACGTCCTTCCATTCTGAGGTTGTACACTTTGGAAACAGTCACACAATTGGAAATATCCTCTTCACACCTATGCTATCTAGGCCTTTCAATATTCAGTAGATTTCAATGAGATATGGGCAGAGAAATGGCATATGGAGTTTAACCCAGATAAATGTGAGGTGTTGCACCCTGGTAGGATGAATGCAAGGAGATGGTACACTACTAGAGGCAAGACCCTTAACAGTGCTGCTGAGCAGAGACTTCTTGGGGTCCAAGTTCATAGCTCCATGGCAGTGGCTACACGGGTCAATATGGTGCTTAAGAAGGCTTATGGACGTTTGCTTTTATTAGGCAAGGCATTGAGAACAAAAGTCAAGAGGTTATGTTGCAACTTGCTAAAACTCTGGTTGGGCCACATTTGGAGTATTGCATTCAGATCTGGCCGCCTCACTACAGGAAGGGTGTTGAGGCCATGGAGAGGGTGCAGAAGAGGTTTACCAGGGTCCTGACTGGATTAGAGGACAAGTGCTATCATGAGAGGCTGGATAAACTTGGGTTGTTTTCTCTGAAGCAGCGGAGGCTGAGGGAAGATCTGATAGAGGTTTATAAGATTATGAGAGGCATAGATAGAGTAGACAGGGAGTATCTTTTTCTGAGGGTAGAAATATCTATTATACCAGAGGGCATACATTGAAGGTGAGAGGGGGGTAGGTTCAAAGGGGATGTGAGTGAAAAGTGTTTTACTCAGAGAGTGGTGGATGCCTGGAATTTGCTGCCTGGTGGCAAATACATTAGAGGCTTTTAAGAGACATTTGGATAGGTAAATGAATATGAAGGAGATGGAGGGATATGGACATTGTATAGGTAGGAGGGAATAGCTTTAGAGTTTTTAAAACATTTACTTTTTAGCTGTTTCAGCACAACATTGTGGGCCGAATGGCCTGTCCCTGTGCTGTACACAGGATCCTCCCCTCATTTTTCTCAGCTCTAGTGAGCAGAGGCTCAGGGCCATCAAATGCTCCTCTTACATTAACCCTTACGTTCCTGGGATCATTATGAGGATGTGAGTGCGTATGGGTTTTAAGGAGAGTGTATAGGTCTGAATGAGGGTGCATGTAGATATGAGGCTTAATGAGTGTAGCGTTGGTTTCTATGAGGGAGTGAGGATATATAGGAGGGTGATGCTTCAGTGAGGAAAGGGAAAGGAGAATGTAGGAGTCGGTTAGCGACAAATGAAAAGCAAATAACGAGCTTCAACAGAAAGGAAAATCAGAATCAGGTTTATTATCAATGTATGTTGGGGAGTGTGCTGCAGTACAGTGCAGGATCATAAAATTCCTTTAAGTTACAAAATAAATAGTGCAAATAAAAAGGAATAATGTTCATGGACCATCCAGAAATCTCATGAAGAGATTGTTCTGAATCATTGAGTGTGGGTCTTCACCTCCTCCCAGCTTCCTGACGGTAGTGACAAAAAGGGAGCCTTTCCCAGATGGTGATGGTCCGTAGTGGTAGATGCCTCCTTCCAGAGGCACCGCCACTTGAAGATGGTGGGGCGGGTTGTGCCTGTCATGGAGCTGGCTGAGCCTATAATACTCTGCAGCCTCCTGCCATGCTGTGCATTGGAGCCTCCATATCAGTCTGTGATGCTGCCAGTCAGAATGTTCTCAACCATAGACAATAGACAATAGGTGCAGAAGTAGACCATTCGGCCCTTCGAGCCTGCACCGCCATTCTGAGATCATGGCTGATCATCTACTATCAATACCCGGTTCCTGCCTTGTCCCCATATCCCTTGATTCCCCTATCCATAAGATACCTATCTAGCTCCTTCTTGAAAGCATCCAGAGAATTGGCCTCCACTACCTTCCGAGGCAATGCATTCCAGACCCCCACAACTCTCTGGGAGAAGAAGTTTTTCCTTAACTCTGTCCTAAATGACCTACCCCTTATTCTCAAACCATGTCCTCTGGTACTGGACTCTCCCAGCATCTGGAACATATTTCCTGCCTCTATCTTGTCCAATCCCTTAATAATCTTATATGTTTCAATCAGATCACCTCTCAATCTCCTTAATTCCAGCGTGTACAAGCCCAGTCTCTCTAACCTCTCTGCGTAAGACAGTCCGGACATCCCAGGAATTAACCTTGTGAATCTACACTGCACTTCCTCTACAGCCAGGATGTCCTTCCTTAACCCTGGAGACCAAAACTGTACACAATACTCCAGGTGTGGTCTCACCAGGGCTCTGTACAAATGCAAGAGGATTTCCTTGCTCTTGTACTCAATTCCCTTTGTAATAAAGGCCAACATTCCATTAGCCTTCTTCACTGCCTGCTGCACTTGCTCATTCACCTTCAGTGACTGATGAACAAGGACTCCGAGATCTCTTTGTATTACTGCCTTACCCAACTCTACACCGTTCAGATAATAATCTGCCTTCCTGTTCTTACTCCCAAAGTGGATAACCTCACACTTATTCACATTAAACGCCATCTGCCAAGTATCTGCCCACTCACCCAGCCTATCCAAGTCACCCTGAATTCTCCTAACATCCTCATCACATGTCACACTGCCACCCAGCTTAGTATCATCAGCAAATTTGCTGATGTTATTTTCTATGCCTTCATCCAAATCATTAACGTAAATGGTAAACAGCTGTAGTCCCAATACCGAGCCCTGTGGCACCCCACTAGTCACCACCTGCCATTCCGAGAAACACCCATTCACCGCTACCCTTTGCTTTCTATCTGCCAACCAGTTTTCTATCCATGTCAATGCCTTCCCCCCGATGCCCTGAGCTTTGATTTTACCCACCAATCTTCTATGTGGGACCTTATCAAATGCCTTCTGAAAATCGAGGTACACTACATCCACTGGATCTCCCCCATCTAACTTCCTGGTTACATCCTCGAAAAACTCCAACAGATTAGTCAAGCATGATTTACCCTTGGTAAATCCATGCTGGCTCGGCCCAATCCTATCACTGCTATCTAGATATGCCACTATTTCATCCTTAATAATGGACTCTAGCATCTTTCCCACCACCGATGTCAGGCTGACAGGTCGATAGTTCTCTGTTTTCTCCCTCCCTCCTTTCTTAAAAAGTGGGATAACATTAGCCATTCTCCAATCCTCAGGAACTGATCCTGAATCTAAGGAACATTAGAAAATGATTACCAATGCATCCGCAATTTCCAGGGCCACCTCCTTTAGTACCCTAGGGTGCAGACCATCTGGACCTGGGGATTTGTCAGCCTTCAGTCCCATCAGTCTTCTCATCACCGTTTCCTTCCGAATGTCAATCTGTTTCATTTCCTCTGTCACCTTATGTCCTTGGCCCATCCATACATCTGGGAGATTGCTTGTGTCTTCCTTAGTGAAAACAGATCTAAAGTACTCATTAAATTCTTCTGCCATTTCTCTGTTTCCCATAACAATTTCACCCAATTCATTCTTCAAGGGCCCAACATTGTTCTTAACTATCTTCTTTCTCTTCACATACCTAAAAAAGCTTTTGCTATTTTCCTTTATATTCCTGGCTAGCTTGTGTTCATACCTCATTTTTTCTCCCCGTATTGTCTTTTTAGTTAAGTTCTGTTGTTCCTTAAAAACTTCCCAATCATCTGTCCTCCCACTCACCTTAGCTCTGTCATATTTCCTTTTTTTTAATGCTATGCAGTCTCTGACTTCCTTTGTCAACCACTGAGGCCCCTTTCCCCCCTTTGAATCCTTCCTTCTCTGGGGGATGAACTGATTTTGCACCTTGTGCATTATTCCCAAGAATACCTGCCATTGCTGTTCCACTGTCTTTTCTGCTAGGCTATCCGTCCAGTCAACTTTGGCCAGCTCCTCCCTCATGGCTCCATAGTTTCCCCTGTTCGTCTGCAACACTGACACCTCCGAGCTGCCCTTATCCTTCTCAAATTGCAGATAAAAGCTTATCATATTGTGATTACTACCTCCTAATGGCTCCTTTACTGCGAGATCGCTTATCAAATCCTGTTCATTACATAACACTAAATCCAGAATAGTCTTGTCCCTGGTCGGCTCTCGTACAAGTTGTTCCAAGAATGCATCCCGTAGGCACTCTACAAACTCCCTATCCTGTGGTCCAGCACCAACCTGATTCTCCCAGTTCACCTGCATGTTGAAATCCCCCACAACTACTGCAACATTACCTTTGCCACATGCCAATGTTAACTCCCTATTCAACTTGCACCCAATATCCATGCTACTGTTTGGTGGCCTGTAGACAACACCCATTTGGGTCCTTTTGCCCTTACTGTTCCTCAGTTCTATCCACACAGACTCTACTTCTCCTGACCCTATGTCCCCCCTTGCAAAGGACTGAATCTCATTCCTCACCAACAGGGCCACCCCACCCCCTCTGTCCACATTTCTGTCCCTACGATAGCACGTATACCCTTGTACATTCATTTCCCAGGTCTGATCTCCCTGCAGCCATGTCTCCGTTATCCCAACAACATCATAGTTACCCATTCGCACCTGGGCTTCAAGCTCATCCGCCTTATTCCTGACACTTCGTGCATTCAGATATAGAATTTTTAACCCATTTCTCCTCTCTCTGTTTGAATCGCTGCCTATTGTGCTTAACCCAGCTCCCCGAACTCCCATCGGGCTATACGCCCCTAGAATTTTGTTGTCCTTCCTACATTTACTTATTCTTTCAACACATCTAACTCCATGTTCCGTCAGACCATCCCTCTGTACACGAGTCCTCCTTATCACTTGTTCCGCCCCACCTTCCTCTACTACACACTTAATATTCCGGAACCGTGTAGTCTCCACCTGTCCTTTATTCTTCCTCTCGCTATCCTTTCTCACATTCTGGATCCCTGCCTCCTGCAAATTTAGTTTAAACCCCCCCAAGAAGCTCTAGCAAACTTCCCTGCAAGAATGTTAGTACCGCTCCAGTTCAGGTGTAAACCATCCCTTTGGAACAGATCCCACCTTCCCTGGAACAAGGCCCAGTTATCTACAAACCTGAAACCCTCCCTCCTGCACCATCCCCTCAGCCACGTATTAATCTTTATAATCCTTCTGTTCCTTGCCTCACTCGCACGTGGCACAGGTAGCAATCCTGGGATTGATACCCTGGAGGTCCTGCTCTTCAGCTTCGCACCTAACTCCCTGAACTCCCTACGCAGGACCCCCTCACTCATCCTACCCACGTCATTGGTCCCTACATGGACCACAACATCTGGATTCTTGCCCTCCCTCTCGAGAATAACCTGCACCTGATCTGAGATGTCTCAGACCCCAGCACCAGGGAAGCAACATACCATCCGAGACTCCCGATCTTCCCCACAAAATCTCCTATTCACCCCCTTGACTATAGAATCCCCTATCAATACCGCTCTCTTCTCTTCCCTCCTTCCCTTCCTAGTCAAGGGTCCAACCTCAGTGCCAGAGATAGGACCACTGCAGCTTGTTCCTGGTAGGTCATCCCCACCAACAATCCAAAATCGTATACTTATTTTTGATGGGAACGGCCACAGGGGTGCTCTTCTCTCCCTGTCTGTTCCCCCTGTCTCTCTTGACTGTCACCCATTTGCCTACCTCCTGTCTTTTTGGTGTGACTGCCTCCCGATAACTCTTATCTATCTCTGCCTCTGCCTCCCGAATGATCCGGAGTTCATCCAGCTCCTGCTCCAATTCCCTAACTCCGTCTGATAGGAGCTGCAGCTGGATGCACCTATTGCAGGTGTGGTCATCAGGGACAACTGTGTTGACCCTGACCTCCCACATACTGCATACGGAGCACACCACTGCTCTAACCGTCTCCCCCATTACCTGATCTTAGATTAGTCAGAATAAATGAAAAACCGGCTTCTTGTCGAAGTCCTCTTGCGCCGAAGCCCGCTGAGCCAAAGCCCAGCACTCTGCTCCTGCGCACTCCGCTGCCCACTCCTGAAATTGGGTCTGTAGAAATTTGTGCTGTACCAAATCCATATCCTATAAGACCATAAGGGATAGGAGCAGAATTAGGCCTTTCAGCCCATTGAGTCTGCTCCTCCGTTTCATCAGGGCTGATCCATTTTCCTTCTCAACCCTATTTTTCTGCCTTCTCCCCATAACCTTTCATGCCCTGAATAATCAAGAACCTATCAACCTCTGCCTTAAATACACTCAATGGCTTGGCCTCCACAGCCAAAGGTGGCATTGAATTTCCACAGATTCACCACCCTCTGGCTAAAGAAAGTTCTTCTCATTTCTATTCTAAATGGATGTCCCGCTTTTCTGAGGCTATGTCCCCTCGTCCTAGACTCCCTTGGCACCCCATTTAGAAAACGGTCTACGCTTTTGTTCCCTTCTATCAAAATGAGTGACCATATACTCTCCATCTGCCATTTCTTTGCCCATTCTCCTAATCTGTTTAAGTCACAAGACTAAGGAGCAGAAGTAGGCCATTCGGCCCATCGAGTCTGTTCCGCCACTCCACCATGAGCTAAAATATTCTCCCATCTAGTTTGAATTTCCGGCTTTTTCCCCATATCCCTTGATACCCTGACTAATTAGATACCTATCAATCTCCTCCTTAAACTCCTCCTTAAACTCACTGATTGGGCCTCCACAGCTGTATGGGGCAACGGATTCCATAAATCCACGACCCTCTGGCTAAAAAAATTTCTCCTCATCTGTTTTAAGTGGGTACCCTCTAATTCTAAGACTGTGACCTCTTATCCTGGACTCACCCACCAAGGGAAACAGCCTTTCCACATCTACTCTGTCCAACCTGTTCAACATTCAAAATGTTTCAATGAGATCCCCTCTCATTCTTCTATACTCTAATGAATACAATCCAAGAGCCGACAATCGCTCCTCATATGTTAGTCCCTGCATTCCAGTCCTTCCACAGACTCCCTGCTTCCTCAACACTACATGCCCCTCCACCTATCTTCGTATCGTCCACAAACCCGGCCATAAAGCCATCAATTCCTCATCCAAATCATTGACATATAACGTAAAAAGAGGAGGTCCTGACACCCATCCCTGCAGAACACCACAGTCTCCTGCCAATCAGCAAATCCTCTATCCACGCTAGTATCTTTCCTGTAATAGCATGGGCTCTTACTGTTAATGATGAGGTTCTGGGGTACTTGGAGACCAATGATACAACAAGTCAAAGTCAACGTGTAAAGGGAAATCTTACCTGACAAATCTGTAAGATGCCCCGCATGAGACTGCTTAACAAAATAAAATCCTGTGGCATTACAGGAAAGATACTGGCATGGATAGAGGAATGGCTGACAGGCCGGGGGCAGCAAGTGGGAATAAAAGGAGCCTTTTCTGCTTGGCTGCCAGTCACTAATGGTGTTCATCTGGGGTCAGTATTGGGACTGCTATTTTTCATATTGTCAGTGATTCTGGTAATGGAATTGATGGCTTTGTGGCAAAGTTTGTGGATGATACGAAGATAGGTGGAGGGGTAGGTAGTGCTGAGGAAGTGATGCGATTGCAGCAGGACTTAGACACATTGGAAGAATGGACAAAAAATGACAGATGGAATACAGTGTTGGGAAATGTATGATAATGCATTTTGGTAAAAAGACCAATAGTGCAGACTATTATCTAAATGGAGAGAAAATTCAAATATCAGAGGTGCAGAGGGGCTTTGGAGTCCTTGTGCAAGACTTGCAGAAGGTTAATTTATGGGTTAAGTCTGTGGTAAAGAAAGCAAATGCAATGTTGGCATTTATTTCAAGTGGAATTCAATATAAAAGCAAGGAGATAATGCTGGGGCTTTATGAGAAACTAGTCAAGCTACACTTGGAGTGTTGTCAACAGCTTTGGGCCTCAAATCTCAGAAAGGATGTGTTGTTATTGGAGAGAGTCCAGAGGAGGTTCACAAGGATGATTCTGGGAATGAAGTGGTTCACATATGAAGAGTGTTTGACAGCTTTGGGCCTGTACTCACTGGAATTTAGAAGAATATGGGGGGGGGGGGGGAAATCTCATTGAAACCTACCAAATGTTGAAAGGACTAGATAAGGTGGATGTGGAGAGGATGTTTCCTATGGTGGGGGTATCCAGAACCAGAGGGCACAGACTCAAAATTGAGGGGCAACCTTTTAGAACAGAGGTAAGGAGGTATTTTTTTGGCCAGAGTGTGGTGTGCCCTGTCACAGACTGTGGAGGAGGCCGAGTCCGTGAGTATATTTAAAGCAGAAGTTGACATTTTCCTGATCAGTCAGGGCATCAAAAGATATGGCGAGAAGGCAGGTGTATGGGGTTGAGAGGGATCTGGGATTAGCCATGATGGAATGGTGGAGCAGACTCGATGGGCTGAATGGCCTAATTCTGCTCCTGTGTCTTATGGTCACTGGCAGCCAACCATTAAAGGCTTCCTTTATTCCTACTCTTTGTCTCCTGCCAATTAGCCAATCCTCTATCCATGCTAGTATCTTCCCTGTAATACCATGAGCTCTTATCTTGCTAAGCAGCCTCATGTGCGGCACCTTGTCAAAGCCCTTCTGAAAGTCCAAGTACCCGACATCCACCAATTCTCTTTTGCCTGTCCTGCTTGTTATTTCCTCAAAGAATTCCAACAGACTTGTCAGGCAAGGTTTTCCCTTAAGGAAACCATGCTGACTTTGGTCTATTTTATCAATCTCCTCAATCCTAACAAACTTGAGCCACTGACTTGACTTTGTTGATTATTTAATCAATGTGTTGGGCCCAGGACAGATCCTCGGAGGTGTTGACATCTAGGAATTTAAAGCTGCTCACTCTTTCTATCACTAACCCCTCAATGAGGACCGGTGTGTGTGCACCCTACTTCCTCTTCCTGAAGTCCACAATCATTTCTTGGACTTCACAATCCACAATCATTGGTCTTGCTGACACTGAGTGTCAGCCTATCTCATTTCTGTATGTGTTCTCATTGACACCTGAGACTCTGCCAACAGTAGTGATGTTGTTGGAGAATTTATAAATGGGGCTTGAGCTGTGCTTAGCTGCTCAATCGGGAGCATGGGGAGAATAGAAAAGTGGGCTAAGCACACATCCCTGAGGTGTGTCTGTGTTCATCGTCAGTAAGGAGGAGATGTTCTTTCCAATCCATACTGACTGTGGTCTCCCGATGAGGAAATCGAGGCTTAGAAGCTTGATGAATAATATTGAATAATGATACTGAAACCTGAGCTATAAAAAACAGAAGCTAGAAAACTTATACTGGAGAACAATAGAAAGGAAAAAAATATTTTAAAGCTGTAATCAAGGAAGAAGGGACAGAAAATACTGAAGAAATGATGGTGGATTACAGGACCAGAGTAGGCAAGTAATTATTGACTTACTGAAGAAATTAATGGAACTGAAAGGTGCTCCATCTCTGATCCTGACCTGGATCCAGTGGCTTAAAGTGATGAATATGGACTCATGGATTCACTGGTTGTCACTGTCCAAAAATCTGTAGACTGATGTTGGTGGGTTGGAAAGTAGCAAATGTTTGACAATAGCAGGAAGGAAAATCACTGGAATTTACAATCAAGGAAGTGGCAACAGGCAAAATAATAAAAGAATTGGCAGAGTGAATGTAGATTTATGAAAAGTCAGTTTTACAAATCTGTTTCAATGTGTTGAGGTCGTAACTTGTGAAATGGATAAAAGTAAAAGGAGTCCTGAAAGAGATTATTAAACAGAAATAGAGCACGTAGTCTTGGGGATCATAAAATAGTGTGGTTTGTAAACTGGTTAACAGAGAATTGAAATAAACAGGTCGTTTTTGGACTAGGAGACCAAAACCAGTGGAATGCTGCAGGAATGGTTCAGGGGATACAGTTGTTCACAATCTAAATCAGTCATTTGGATTAGGGGTATCAAGTATTATATCTCCAAGTTTGCTGGTTATATGAGGTTTGGTGATATTGTTGCTGTGAGAGGCATACAGAGAAACTTCAGGGAGATATAGATGGGCTAAGTGAAAGGGCAAAGACATGGTAAAGGGAATATAAAGTGGAAATACAACACGCAAATAAAAAAAATGAGGTAATCACTTAGGTAGGGAAAATAGAAAGGCCCTACATTTTTTAAAAGGTGATAAATTGAATGTTGTTTGTATTCAACACAACCTGGGTGACTTAGTACAAGGAATACTGAAAACTACTCTGTGGATTCAGCAGCAATTTGGAGAGTAAAGAATGTGGCAGGTTTAGAGTACAAGAGTATAGGTATCTTATTCCGATCATAAAGAGCTCATGTGAAACTGCATCTGGTTTATTGCTAACTGACCTGGATGAATTTTGGAATAGGGGTTCACCAGATGCCTTCTCTCCCCCAGACAAGCATTAACCCTCCTCCTCCCCACTTCAGTAAAAAAAGCATTAGCACCTCCACCTCCCATGCAAAGCCCCCAAGAGAGCCCATAATCAGCAGCACAACAAAAATTAACCATCCACCCGAGAATTCGACATAACCACAAGGCTTGCTCTCTCTCTACAGAGAGGTGTCCCCCTTTCACAGCGAGAGGGGAGACCAACAAGGACAAGCAACTTGCTGATCGCAGTGTTAAAGTCTGCCGTGTTGCTTGGTTTTCTGAGTTCTCCAACTCGAGTATCGGCAACAAACTCTCCCCCACCAACGACGGACAGAGTGAGAGCACGCGTGCGTGAGTCGCCCAGTACAGAGCCCCTGTACAGCTGATCCATTGTTCCTGATGTTCCATTTTCTCCCATGATGACTCAGTCGGTGGCACAGGCATAAAATCGGCTTGTCCACGGGGCCGCGAAGCCTCAGAGTCCCAAATGCACGCTTGTATTCTAGGCCAAGTCCATGGGATATTGAAAAATGGCCGGTCATGAGCACCTGGGAGCGGATCCCCCACCGCAGAGATCTGAGGTTTGAATGTAGCTCCAGGTCAGGCTCTTCGATAGGACCCCATCCACCTTGAAAAGGAAAGGGAGAGGCATCAGAGGCAGAGATTACGACGTTTCCGCAGATGAGCTTGAAGGAGTGGCTGCCGAGCGCCGTCAAAGCTGGTTAATATGAGGACACGTTAAGCAGATAGGCCTGTCGAGTTTAGAAGAAGCGATTTCACTGAAACGGAAAGAATTCTTTAGGGACCCGACAGGGTAGATTCAGACTTAATTTTTCACTTGGTTGGGGTGCCCAGAATCAGGGATTGCAGTTTCAAGATAAAGTATCGACTAGTTGGGGCAGAAATTTCTTCGCCCAATGATTAGTGAGTCTGTGATATTCACCCTGCAAGAGGGCCAGGGGGATTCAGTATATCCAAGGAAAGACTGATGGATTCTTACGTATCAAGGGATATGGAGTTAGGACAAGAAAGTGACATTGAAGTAAATGGTCAGCCACAATTTACTGAACAGGGAAGCAGGAATGAGGGGCCGAATGGCCTGCTTATGCACTGTGTCTTAAATTGTTATACATTCATGTAAGGCTCTGGAGGGTTTAATGAGGGTGTGAGGGCGGGTGGAGTTTATTGAGGAGTGGGGGTGCATGGGGTAAAGTAGGCTTCAGATATGGATGAATGAAGGAAATTATGGAATTTAATGAGATTTAGATTGTTTAGGGTTTAGAAGAAATTTAGATGTATACATGATTTAATATGGATTTGTATGGTTTAATGAAAGTGCAGGGGCTTATGGGTTTAAATCAGCATATAGAGACTTACTGGGGCTAATGCAAGTATAGATCGTGAGAGGGTATGTGCTTTAATGAGGGGTTTAGGGTGTTATGGGTTTTTATTGACGGTGAGAAACCATGTGGACCTTAATGAGGTATTGAGATTCAAGTGACAATGTACAGAGAATGCAGGAGAAGGTAATAGTTGAATGTAGGTGCATCAATGTGCAGAAGTTAATGAAGGTGTGAAAGATTGAGGATTAATCATGTGCTTAGAAGTACAGGAATTTATGAGCAATCTTGTGGGTGGGTTTCTGACCTTACAGTGTGTGGAATTCAAAAAAGGTCAAGGGATGTTTTGGATCAATGAGAGCATGAGGTGTCTGGGATTTAATGTGGTGTGATGTGTTTGGTATTTAATGCGAGTGTGAGGTGTTTGGGATTTAATGTGAGAGTGAGGTGTCTGGGATTTAATGTGGGTCTGAGGTGTCTGGGATTTAATGTGAGTGTGAGGTGTTTGGGATTTAATGTGAGTGTGAGGTGTCTGGGATTTAATGTGAGTGTGAGGTGTTTGGGATTTAATGTGAGTGTGAGGTGTTTGGGATTTAATGTGTGTGTGAGGTGTCTGGGATTTAATGCGGGTGTGAGGTGTCTGGGATTTAATGTGGGTCTGAGGTGTCTGGGATTTAATGTGAGTGTGAGGTGTCTGGGATTTAATGTGGGTCTGAGGTGTCTGGGATTTAATGTGGGTCTGAGGTGTCTGGGATTTAATGTGGGTCTGAGGTGTCTGGGATTTAATGTGGGTCTGAGGTGTCTGGGATTTAATGCGGGTATGAGGTGTCTGGGATTTAATGTGTGTGAGGTGTTTGGGATTTAATGCGGGTGTGAGGTGTTTGGGATTTAATGTGGGTCTGAGGTGTTTGGGATTTAATGTGGGTCTGAGGTGTCTGGGATTTAATGTGAGTGTGAGGTGTCTGGGATTTAATGTGGGTCTGAGGTGTCTGGGATTTAATGTGAGTGTGAGGTGTCTGGGATTTAATGTGGGTCTGAGGTGTCTGGGATTTAATGTGAGAGTGAGGTGTCTGGGATTTAATGTGAGTGTGAGGTGTTTGGGATTTAATGTATGTGTGAGGTGTCTGGGATTTAGTGTGAGGTGTCTGGGATTTAATGTGAGTGTGAGGTGTCTGGGATTTAATGTGAGTGTGAGGTGTCTGGGATTTAGTGTGAGTGTGAGGTGTCTGGGATTTAATGTGAGTGTGAGGTGTCTGGGATTTAATGTGAGTGTGAGGTGTCTGGGATTTAGTGTGAGTGTGAGGTGTCTGGGATTTAATGTGAGTGTGAGGTGTCTGGGATTTAATGTGAGTGTGAGGTGTTTGGGATTTAATGTGAGTGTGAGGTGTCTGGGATTTAGTGTGAGTGTGAGGTGTCTGGGATTTAATGTGAGTGTGAGGTGTCTGGGATTTAATGTGAGTGTGAGGTGTCTGGGATTTAATGTGAGTGTGAGGTGTCTGGGATTTAGTGTGAGTGTGAGGTGTCTGGGATTTAATGTGAGTGTGAGGTGTCTGGGATTTAGTGTGAGTGTGAGGTGTCTGGGATTTAATGTGAGTGTGAGGTGTTTGGGATTTAATGTGAGTGTGAGGTGTTTGGGATTTAATGAGAGTGTGAGGTGTTTGGGATTTAATGTGGGTCTGAGGTGTTTGGGATTTAATGTGAGTGTGAGGTGTTTGGGATTTAATGTGGGTCTGAGGTGTCTGGGATTTAATGTGAGTGTGAGGTGTCTGGGATTTAATGTGAGTGTGAGGTGTTTGGGATTTAATGAGAGTGTGAGGTGTTTGGGATTTAATGTGAGTGTGAGGTGTTTGGGATTTAATGTGGGTCTGAGGTGTTTGGGATTTAATGTGGGTCTGAGGTGTTTGGGATTTAATGTGAGTGTGAGGTGTTTGGGATTTAATGTGAGTGTGAGTCGTTTGGGATTTAAATTGAGTGTGAGGTGTCTGGGATTTAATGAGAGTGTGAGGTGTCTGGGATTTAATGTGAGTTTGAGGTGTTTGGGATTTAATGTGAGTGTGAGGTGTCTGGGATTTAATGTGGTGTGATGTGTTTGGGATTTAATGAGAGGGAGAGATTAAAGGAGGTGGGGTGGCATTATTAGTCAGGGAAATGTGACGGCAGTGCTCTGTCAGGACAGACTGGAGAGGTTGTCTAGCAAGGCATTCTGGCTGGAACTGAGTAATGAGAAGGGTATGGCCACGTTACAGGGAATGTATTACAGACCAGCCAGCAGTCCATGGGATTTAGAGGAGCAAATTTGTAGGAAGTTCGCAGACTCTTCCAAGAGTCTAAGTAGTATAAGGTTGTTACACTAGGTGATTCTAAATTGTCACATATTGACTGGGAATCCCATTCTGTGAAAGGACTATAATGGATAAAGTTTGTCAAATGTGTTCAGGAAAATTTCCTTCGTCAGTACTGTATATAGAAGTCTCAACGAGAGAGTGTGCGATACTTGAATGAGATAGGGCAGGTGACCAGAGTTTGTGTCGGAGAACACTTGGCATCCAGTGATCACGATGCCATTAGCAAATTCAAAGTAATATGCAAATAGATAGGTCTGGTCTGTGGGTTGAAATTGTAAACTGGAGAAAGGCCAACTTTGATGGTATCAAAAACGATCTCGAAAGTGTGTATTGGGAACAGGTGCTTTCTGGCTAAATTGAACTTGGTAGGTGGGAGGCTTTCAAAAGTGAAATTTTGCGAGTACAAAGTTTGTGTGTGCCTGTCAGAATAAAAGATAAAGATAACAGATGTAAGGAACCTTGGTTTTCATGAGATGTTGAGGCTCTGGTTGAGGAAAAAAGGAAGTGCATAGCAATTATAGTATAGGTAGGTACAAATGAGGTGTTTATGGAGTATAAGAAATGCAAGAGAACACTTACGAAAAATCAAGAGGGCTAGAAGAAGGCATGAGGTTGCCCTAGCAAACAAGGTGAAGGAGAATCCTAAGGGATTTTACAGATATGTTAAGAACATGAGGATTGCAGGGGTCAAATTGGTCCTCTGGTAGATCAAAATGGTAATCCATGCATGGAGATAAAAGAGATGAGGGAGATCTTAAATGGATTCTTTGTATTTTCTGTATTTATCCTGGAGATGGACACAGAGTCTATAGAAGTGAGGCAAAACAACATCAACTTCCTGGATCTTCCAGAGAGGAGGTGCTTGCAGTCTTTAGGCAAATTAAGGTGGATAAATCCCCAGGGCTGACAAGGTGTTTCCTCAGACCCTGTGGGAGACTGGTGCAGAAATTGCTGAGGCCCTAGCAGAGATATTTAAATCATCCTTCATGACAGCTGAGGTACCAGAGGATTGGAGGATAACCAATGTTGTTCTGCTGTTTAAGAAAAGCTCTAAAAATAAACCAGAAAATTACAAGCCGATGAGCCTGAAATCAATAGTGGGAAAGTTATTGGAAGGTACCTAAGGGACTGGATATTTGAGTATTTGGATAGAAATGGACTGATTAATGTCAGTAGGTCATGTCTAACCAATCTTGTAGAGGTTTTTGAGGAAGTTAACGGGAAAGTTGATGAAGGCAAGGAGATGGATGTTGCCTACATGGACTTCCGCAAAGCCTTTGACAAGGTTCCGCATGGGAGTTTGGTAAAAAATGTTTAGTCGCAAGATGAGGTAGTAAATTGGAGTAGGCATTGGCTTTGCAAGAGGAGTCACAGAGCGGTAGTTGAAGATGGCCTCTCTGACTAGTGGTGTACCACAGGGATCGGTGCTGGGTCTTTTGTTTGTCATCTATATCAGTGATCTAGATGATAATGTGGTAAACTAAATCAGCAACTTTGCGGATGTGGAGATGCAAGATTGGAGGTGCAGTGTTCCATGAGAAAGACTATCATGGCTTGTGGCAGGATCTGGACCCGCTGGAAAAATGGGCTGAAAAATGGCAGATGGAACTTCATGCAGACAAGTGTGAGGTGCTGTGCTTCAATAGGACCAACCAGGGTAGGTTTTCCACAGTGAACATTAGGACACTGAGGAGTGCGGAAGAACAAATGGATCTGAGAGTACAGGTCCATAATTCATTGAAAGTGGTGTCACAGGTAGATGTGGATGTAAAGAAAGCTTTTGGCACATTGGCTTTCATAAAACAAAGTATTTAGTACAGGAGATGGGATTTTATGTTGAAATTGTTTAAGACAATAGTGAAACCTAATTTGGAGTATTGTGTGCAATTTTAATTACCTAAAGACAGGAAAGATGTAAATAAGATTGAAAGAGTGTAGAGAAAATTTACAAGGATGTTGCCAGGTCTGGAGGATCTGAATTATAAGGAAAGATTGAATATGTTAGGACTTTATTCCTTGGAATGTAGAAGATTGAGAGGAGATTTGATAGAGGTATACAAAGTTATGAGGGGTATAGACAGGGCAAATGCAAACTGCATATTTCCTCTGAGGTTGGGTGGGACAACTGAAAGTCATGGGTTAAGGGTGAAAGGTGAAAAGTTTAAGGGAAACATGACGGGAAACTTCTTCACCTGGAGGGTCATGAGAGAGTGGAATGAGCTGCCAGCTCAAGTAGTGCATGAGTACTCAATTTAATGCGGGTGTGAGGTGTTTGGGATTTAATGCGGGTGTGAGGTGTTTGGGATTTAATGTGGTGTAAAGTGTTTGGGATTTAATGTGGGTGTGAGGTGTTTGGGATTTAATGTGGGTGTGAGGTGTTTGGGATTTAATGTGGTGTAAAGTGTTTGGGATTTAATGTGGGTGTGAGGTGTTTGGGATTTAATGTGGTGTAAAGTGTTTGGGATTTAATGCGGGTGTGAGGTGTTTGGGATTTAATGTGGTGTAAAGTGTTTGGGATTTAATGTGGGTGTGAGGTGTCTGGGATTTAATGCGGGTATGAGGTGTCTGGGATTTAATGTGTGTGAGGTGTTTGGGATTTAATGCGGGTGTGAGGTGTTTGGGATTTAATGTGGGTCTGAGGTGTTTGGGATTTAATGTGGGTCTGAGGTGTCTGGGATTTAATGTGAGTGTGAGGTGTCTGGGATTTAATGTGGGTCTGAGGTGTCTGGGATTTAATGTGAGTGTGAGGTGTCTGGGATTTAATGTGGGTCTGAGGTGTCTGGGATTTAATGTGAGAGTGAGGTGTCTGGGATTTAATGTGAGTGTGAGGTGTTTGGGATTTAATGTATGTGTGAGGTGTCTGGGATTTAGTGTGAGGTGTCTGGGATTTAATGTGAGTGTGAGGTGTCTGGGATTTAATGTGAGTGTGAGGTGTCTGGGATTTAGTGTGAGTGTGAGGTGTCTGGGATTTAATGTGAGTGTGAGGTGTCTGGGATTTAATGTGAGTGTGAGGTGTCTGGGATTTAGTGTGAGTGTGAGGTGTCTGGGATTTAATGTGAGTGTGAGGTGTCTGGGATTTAATGTGAGTGTGAGGTGTTTGGGATTTAATGTGAGTGTGAGGTGTCTGGGATTTAGTGTGAGTGTGAGGTGTCTGGGATTTAATGTGAGTGTGAGGTGTCTGGGATTTAATGTGAGTGTGAGGTGTCTGGGATTTAATGTGAGTGTGAGGTGTCTGGGATTTAGTGTGAGTGTGAGGTGTCTGGGATTTAATGTGAGTGTGAGGTGTCTGGGATTTAGTGTGAGTGTGAGGTGTCTGGGATTTAATGTGAGTGTGAGGTGTTTGGGATTTAATGTGAGTGTGAGGTGTTTGGGATTTAATGAGAGTGTGAGGTGTTTGGGATTTAATGTGGGTCTGAGGTGTTTGGGATTTAATGTGAGTGTGAGGTGTTTGGGATTTAATGTGGGTCTGAGGTGTCTGGGATTTAATGTGAGTGTGAGGTGTCTGGGATTTAATGTGAGTGTGAGGTGTTTGGGATTTAATGAGAGTGTGAGGTGTTTGGGATTTAATGTGAGTGTGAGGTGTTTGGGATTTAATGTGAGTGTGAGTCGTTTGGGATTTAAATTGAGTGTGAGGTGTCTGGGATTTAATGAGAGTGTGAGGTGTCTGGGATTTAATGTGAGTTTGAGGTGTTTGGGATTTAATGTGAGTGTGAGGTGTTTGGGATTTAATGAGAGGGAGAGATTAAAGGAGGTGGGGTGGCATTATTAGTCAGGGAAATGTGACGGCAGTGCTCTGTCAGGACAGACTGGAGAGGTTGTCTAGCAAGGCATTCTGGCTGGAACTGAGTAATGAGAAGGGTATGGCCACGTTACAGGGAATGTATTACAGACCAGCCAGCAGTCCATGGGATTTAGAGGAGCAAATTTGTAGGAAGTTCGCAGACTCTTCCAAGAGTCTAAGTAGTATAAGGTTGTTACACTAGGTGATTCTAAATTGTCACATATTGACTGGGAATCCCATTCTGTGAAAGGACTATAATGGATAAAGTTTGTCAAATGTGTTCAGGAAAATTTCCTTCGTCAGTACTGTATATAGAAGTCTCAACGAGAGAGTGTGCGATACTTGAATGAGATAGGGCAGGTGACCAGAGTTTGTGTCGGAGAACACTTGGCATCCAGTGATCACGATGCCATTAGCAAATTCAAAGTAATATGCAAATAGATAGGTCTGGTCTGTGGGTTGAAATTGTAAACTGGAGAAAGGCCAACTTTGATGGTATCAAAAACGATCTCGAAAGTGTGTATTGGGAACAGGTGCTTTCTGGCTAAATTGAACTTGGTAGGTGGGAGGCTTTCAAAAGTGAAATTTTGCGAGTACAAAGTTTGTGTGTGCCTGTCAGAATAAAAGATAAAGATAACAGATGTAAGGAACCTTGGTTTTCATGAGATGTTGAGGCTCTGGTTGAGGAAAAAAGGAAGTGCATAGCAATTATAGTATAGGTAGGTACAAATGAGGTGTTTATGGAGTATAAGAAATGCAAGAGAACACTTACGAAAAATCAAGAGGGCTAGAAGAAGGCATGAGGTTGCCCTAGCAAACAAGGTGAAGGAGAATCCTAAGGGATTTTACAGATATGTTAAGAACATGAGGATTGCAGGGGTCAAATTGGTCCTCTGGTAGATCAAAATGGTAATCCATGCATGGAGATAAAAGAGATGAGGGAGATCTTAAATGGATTCTTTGTATTTTCTGTATTTATCCTGGAGATGGACACAGAGTCTATAGAAGTGAGGCAAAACAACATCAACTTCCTGGATCTTCCAGAGAGGAGGTGCTTGCAGTCTTTAGGCAAATTAAGGTGGATAAATCCCCAGGGCTGACAAGGTGTTTCCTCAGACCCTGTGGGAGACTGGTGCAGAAATTGCTGAGGCCCTAGCAGAGATATTTAAATCATCCTTCATGACAGCTGAGGTACCAGAGGATTGGAGGATAACCAATGTTGTTCTGCTGTTTAAGAAAAGCTCTAAAAATAAACCAGAAAATTACAAGCCGATGAGCCTGAAATCAATAGTGGGAAAGTTATTGGAAGGTACCTAAGGGACTGGATATTTGAGTATTTGGATAGAAATGGACTGATTAATGTCAGTAGGTCATGTCTAACCAATCTTGTAGAGGTTTTTGAGGAAGTTAACGGGAAAGTTGATGAAGGCAAGGAGATGGATGTTGCCTACATGGACTTCCGCAAAGCCTTTGACAAGGTTCCGCATGGGAGTTTGGTAAAAAATGTTTAGTCGCAAGATGAGGTAGTAAATTGGAGTAGGCATTGGCTTTGCAAGAGGAGTCACAGAGCGGTAGTTGAAGATGGCCTCTCTGACTAGTGGTGTACCACAGGGATCGGTGCTGGGTCTTTTGTTTGTCATCTATATCAGTGATCTAGATGATAATGTGGTAAACTAAATCAGCAACTTTGCGGATGTGGAGATGCAAGATTGGAGGTGCAGTGTTCCATGAGAAAGACTATCATGGCTTGTGGCAGGATCTGGACCCGCTGGAAAAATGGGCTGAAAAATGGCAGATGGAACTTCATGCAGACAAGTGTGAGGTGCTGTGCTTCAATAGGACCAACCAGGGTAGGTTTTCCACAGTGAACATTAGGACACTGAGGAGTGCGGAAGAACAAATGGATCTGAGAGTACAGGTCCATAATTCATTGAAAGTGGTGTCACAGGTAGATGTGGATGTAAAGAAAGCTTTTGGCACATTGGCTTTCATAAAACAAAGTATTTAGTACAGGAGATGGGATTTTATGTTGAAATTGTTTAAGACAATAGTGAAACCTAATTTGGAGTATTGTGTGCAATTTTAATTACCTAAAGACAGGAAAGATGTAAATAAGATTGAAAGAGTGTAGAGAAAATTTACAAGGATGTTGCCAGGTCTGGAGGATCTGAATTATAAGGAAAGATTGAATATGTTAGGACTTTATTCCTTGGAATGTAGAAGATTGAGAGGAGATTTGATAGAGGTATACAAAGTTATGAGGGGTATAGACAGGGCAAATGCAAACTGCATATTTCCTCTGAGGTTGGGTGGGACAACTGAAAGTCATGGGTTAAGGGTGAAAGGTGAAAAGTTTAAGGGAAACATGACGGGAAACTTCTTCACCTGGAGGGTCATGAGAGAGTGGAATGAGCTGCCAGCTCAAGTAGTGCATGAGTACTCAATTTAATGCGGGTGTGAGGTGTTTGGGATTTAATGCGGGTGTGAGGTGTTTGGGATTTAATGTGGTGTAAAGTGTTTGGGATTTAATGTGGGTGTGAGGTGTTTGGGATTTAATGTGGGTGTGAGGTGTTTGGGATTTAATGTGGTGTAAAGTGTTTGGGATTTAATGTGGGTGTGAGGTGTTTGGGATTTAATGTGGTGTAAAGTGTTTGGGATTTAATGCGGGTGTGAGGTGTCTGGGATTTAATGTGGTGTAAAGTGTTTGGGATTTAATGTGGGTGTGAGGTGTTTGGGATTTAATGCGGGTGTGAGGTGTTTGGGATTTAATGTGAGTGTGAGGTGTTTGGGATTTAATGTGAGTGTGAGGTGTTTGGGATTTAATGTGAGTGTGAGGTGTTTGGGATTTAATGTGGGTGTGAGGTGTTTGGGATTTAATGTGGTGTAAAGTGTTTGGGATTTAATGTGGGTCTGAGGTGTTTGGGATTTAATGTGAGTGTGAGGTGTTTGGGATTTAATGTGAGTGTGAGGTGTTTGGGATTTAATGTGGGTGTGAGGTGTTTGGGATTTAATGTGGTGTAAAGTGTTTGGGATTTAATGTGGGTCTGAGGTGTTTGGGATTTAATGTGAGTGTGAGGTGTTTGGGATTTAATGTGAGTGTGAGGTGTTTGGGATTTAATGCGGGTGTGAGGTGTTTGGGATTTAATGCGGGTGTGAGGTGTTTGGGATTTAATGTGGTGTAAAGTGTTTGGGATTTAATGTGGGTGTGAGGTGTTTGGGATTTAATGTGGTGTAAAGTGTTTGGGATTTAATGCAGGTGAGTGTGAGGTGTTTGGGATTTAATGCGAGTGAGTGTGAGGTGTTTGGGATTTAATGCGGGTGTGAGGTGTTTGGGATTTAATGTGAGTGTGGGTGTCTGGGATTTACTTTGGTGTGGGGTCTTTGGGATTTAATTTGGGTTTGAGTACATGGGAAACATTTCAACAGTGATCCTGTCATATTGCCTGAAGACCTTGGTTTCAATAATATTGCTGCTCATTGTACAAAGACCAAAAAATACAGAACTGATTTCTTGAGCCATTCGTCCCAAACCTCCCATCCTTCGTTCCCTGGAATCTGTTCTGGACTGCTTCCAATGTTGGCAAATCCTTTGCTAAATGTGAGCGTGAAAATTGTGCACAGTGTTTCTTGTGCAGCTTCACTAACACCCTCAAAGAGAAGGGAAGAGAGGTTCTCTTCTCCTCACTTGCCCATCACCTGCCCCTGGTGCCCCTCCTCCTTCCCTTTCTTCCATGTCCACTGTCCTCTCCTAGGTTTCCTGTAAGACCATAAGACACGGGAACAGAATTCAGCCATTAGGCTCATCGAGGCCTGCTCCACCATTCAATCATGGCTGATCCTTTTATTCCTCTGCTCAGCCCCACACTCCAGCCTTCCCCCTGTAACTTTTGATGCCATATCCAATCTTCTTCCGTGCTTGACCTCAATGGAAACTCTGGGTCAGATGGATTGAACAGGCAGGGTGTCGGGTCCAGAGGCAAGGGTTTGGGCCGCTTCTGCTCGTTGCTCGGTGATGTTTGTTCCACACTTCGCTGTACTGAGGCCGAGGCTCTGGGCTTCACGGCTTTGCACTCACTTTCATCCTGAATGCTGTTTGCTTGACGTTTAGTGTTTACACGATTTGTTTGTTTTCTCTCTCTCTCTGCACATTGGGTTTATTTTAATCGATTCTTTCCCGTTTCTTTGTTTTGAGGCTGCTGGTAAGGAGACAAATCTCAAGGTTGTATAATGTTTACAGTAGATACTTTTATAACAAACATACTTTGAACTTTCAACTTTGATCTCTTTCACCTATCCCGTCCCAGCTTCTTACCTCATTCTCCCTCCCCACCCTCCCCCTTCCTCCTCACCTGGGTTCACCTATCACCTGTCGACTTGTATTGCTTCCCCTCCCCCACCTGCTTATTTTGGATTCCTCACCCTTTCTTTCCAGTCACGATGAAGGGTCTCAGCCCAAAGTGATAACTAGGTTTTCCTCTCCATAGATGCTGCCTGACTTGCTGAGTTTGCCCCTCAGTGTCTGACCCTCAATATCAAGAGTGTTTCTAAACTCCAAGCCTCTTTCAGTCTAGGTTAATTTTCCATTTGCCTTCCTCTCCACTTGCACCTGTTGTCCTTTTGTGATTCATGCACTTGGATCATTCTGAGCTCCGTCCATTTGCGGTCCTGATCTGCCATCTGATTTCTTCTACAAAAATGTATGACCTCACACTGTCCCACAGTAAACTCCATTTGCCAAGTTTTCACCCACTCACTCTCTTCATTTTTGAGAGGCCAGCGGCCGTCACCACACTCCTGCCCACTTCAGCGCCATCAGCAAACTCGGCTCCTTTCGGCTCTGACCCTCCTCCAAGTCATTAGAATAGATGAAACGTAACTGAAGCCAAGAACTAACTCTTGAACCACTCAGTTAGTTTACAGCTTTCCAGCCTGGGAAAACATCATTGATTCCGACTCTCTGCCTTTATGTGATAATCTGTCTTCAGTCGATGTTAACGCACTTGCCCACAAGAACCTACAGAGGATAGTAAAAATTACCGAGAGGATCACTGGTGTCTCCCTTCCACCTGCTTGTGACTTTTACTGGGAGCGTTGTGTATGAAGCATTGCTGAGGGGCCCCCGTCACCCATCTCACAATCTCTTTGACCCACTACTGTCAGGAAGGAGGTACAGGAGCATCAGGACGAGGACGGCCAGACTGGGTAACAGCTTCTTCCCTCAGTCTGTGAGACTATTGAAGACTCTGCAAGCACTGAGGTCTCATCACTAGGATAGTGAGTTGTTTACTGTTTAACTGTGCTGCAGACTTCAGGCACATTTTGAATATTTTGCTAACATATGTGGCAATACTTCCTTTTATGTGCTGTATGTGACGTGTGAATTGTGGGTGCAATGAACTTCTTACTTACTCACTACCCGTTACGCCGCCGATGAAGGTCCTCCATCTCTGCTGGTGCTCAGAACTTGCTTCATCACATCAGTAGCTTCCTCTCAGTTTTCACTACCGTTGTCATGCAAGTCCTGGATGGAGACTCAGGAATACCACCACACTCAGACTTAGAAGGATTCTTCATTGCTGTTTCCATCACAATTTGTTTTACCAGTCAGAGTTGTAACCCTGAAACTGGAGGACTGGCACTGAGGCTAGAGGTTAGGGTTGTACGTACATACAGTCAGATGACAAACATGAACTTGAACTTGAGTAATGCAGTCAATCGTATCTTGATCAACAGCCATTTGTGTGGCACCTTGTAAAGATCTCTTGTGGGGATCCAAATACACTACACCTATAGGATCCAAATACACTACACCTATAGGATCCAAATACATTACACCTATAGGATCCAAACACACTACACCTATAGGATCCAAATACATTACACCTATAGGATCCAAATACACTACACCTATAGGATCCAAACACACTACACCAATAGGATCCAAATACACTACACCTATAGGATCCGAATACATTACACCTATAGGATCCAAATACACTACACCTATAGGATCCAAACACACTACACCTATAGGATCCAAATACACTACACCTATAGGATCCAAACACACTACACCAATAGGATCCAAATACATTACACCTATAGGATCCAAATACATTACACCTATAAGATCCAAATACACTACACCTATAGGATCCAAATACACTATACCTATAGGATCCAAATACACTACACCTATAGGATCCAAATACACTATACCTATAGGATCCAAATACACTACACCTATAGGATCCAAATACACTACACCTATAGGATCCAAACACACTACACCAATAGGATCCAAATACACTACACCTATAGGATCCAAATACATTACACCTATAGGATTCAAATACATTACACCTATAGGATCCAAATACACTACACCAATAGGATCCAAACACACTACACCTATAGGATCCAAATACACTACACCTATAGGATCCAAGCACACTACACCAATAGGATCCAAATACACTACACCTATAGGATCCAAACACACTACACCTATAGGATCCAAATACACTACACCTATAAGATCCAAGCACACTACACCAATAGGATCCAAATACATTACACCTATAAGATCCAAATACACTACACCAATAGGATCCAAATACACTACACCTATAGGATCCAAACACACTACACCAATAGGATCCAAATACACTACACCTATAGGATCCAAATACATTACACCTATAGGATCCAAATACACTACACCAATAGGATCCAAATACACTACACCTATAGGATCCAAATACATTACACCTATAGGATTCAAATACACTACACCTATAGGATCCAAATACATTACACCTATAGGATCCAAACACACTACACCTATAGGATCCAAATACACTACACCTATAGGATCCAAATACATTACACCTATAGGATCCAAATACACTACACCTATAGGATCCAAATACATTACACCTATAGGATCCAAATACATTACACCTATAGGATCCAAATACACTACACCTATAGGATCCAAATACACTATACCTATAGGATCCAAATACACTACACCCAAAGGATCCAAATACACTACACCTATAGGATCCAAACACACTACACCAATAGGATCCAAATACACTACACCTATAGGATCCAAATACATTACACCTATAGGATTCAAATACATTACACCTATAGGATCCAAATACACTACACCAATAGGATCCAAACACACTACACCTATAGGATCCAAATACACTACACCTATAGGATCCAAGCACACTACACCAATAGGATCCAAATACACTACACCTATAGGATCCAAATACATTACACCAATAGGATCCAAATACATTACACCTATAAGATCCAAATACACTACACCAATAGGATCCAAATACATTACACCTATAGGATCCAAACACACTACACCTATAGGATCCAAATACACTACACCTATAGGATCCAAACACACTACACCTATAAGATCCAAATACACTACACCTATAGGATCCAAACACACTACACCAATAGGATCCAAATACATTACACCTATAGGATCCAAACACACTACACCTATAGGATCCAAATACACTACACCAATAGGATCCAAATACACTACACCTATAGGATCCAAATACATTACACCCATAGGATCCAAATACACTACACCAATAGGATCCAAATACACTACACCTATAGGATCCAAATACATTACACCTATAGGATTCAAATACACTACACCTATAGGATCCAAATACACTACACCTATAGGATCCAAACACACTACACCAATAGGATCCAAATACATTACACCTATAGGATCCAAACACACTACACCAATAGGATCCAAATACATTACACCAATAGGATCCAAATACACTACACCTATAGGATCCAAATACATTACACCTATAGGATTCAAATACACTACACCTATAGGATCCAAATACACTACACCTATAGGATCCAAACACACTACACCAATAGGATCCAAATACACTACACCTATAGGATCCAAACACACTACACCAATAGGATCCAAATACACTACACCTATAGGATCCAAATACATTACACCTATAGGATCCAAACACACTACACCAATAGGATCCAAATACATTACACCTATAGGATCCAAATACACTACACCTATAGGATCCAAACACACTACACCAATAGGATCCAAATACACTACACCAATAGGATCCAAATACATTACACCTATAGGATCCAAATACACTACACCAATAGGATCCAAATACATTACACCTATAGGATCCAAATACACTACACCTATAGGATTCAAATACACTACACCTATAGGATCCAAATACACTACACCAATAGGATCCAAATACACTACACCTATAGGATCCAAATACACTACACCTATAGGATCCAAATACACTACACCTATAGGATCCAAATACATTACACCAATAGGATCCAAATACATTACACCTATAGGATCCAAATACACTACACCAATAGGATCCAAATACACTACACCAATAGGATCCAAATACACTACACCTATAGGATCCAAATACACTACACCTATAGGATCCAAATACATTACACCAATAGGATCCAAATACATTACACCAATAGGATCCAAATACATTACACCTATAGGATCCAAATACACTACACCTATAGGATCCAAATACACTACACCTATAGGATCCAAATACATTACACCAATAGGATCCAAATACATTACACCTATAGGATCCAAATACATTACACCAATAGGATCCAAATACACTACACCTATAGGATCCAAATACATTACACCAATAGGATCCAAATACATTACACCAATAGGATCCAAATACATTACACCAATAGGATCCAAATACACTACACCTATAGGATCCAAATACATTACACCAATAGGATCCAAATACACTACACCTATAGGATCCAAATACACTACACCAATAGGATCCAAATACATTACACCAATAGGATCCAAATACATTACACCTATAGGATCCAAACACACTACACCTATAGGATCCAAATACACTACACCTATAGGATCCAAATACACTACACCAATAGGATCCAAATACACTACACCTATAGGATCCAAATACATTACACCAATAGGATCCAAATACACTACACCTATAGGATCCAAACACACTACACCTATAGGATCCAAACACACTACACCTATAGGATCCAAATACATTACACCAATAGGATCCAAATACACTACACCTATAGGATCCAAACACACTACACCTATAGGATCCAAATACACTACACCTATAGGATCCAAATACATTACACCAATAGGATCCAAATACACTACACCTATAGGATCCAAATACACTACACCAATAGGATCCAAATACATTACACCAATAGGATCCAAATACACTACACCTATAGGATCCAAACACACTACACCTATAGGATCCAAATACACTACACCTATAGGATCCAAACACACTACACCTATAGGATCCAAATACACTACACCTATAGGATCCAAATACACTACACCTATAGGATCCAAATACATTACACCAATAGGATCCAAATACACTACACCTATAGGATCCAAATACACTACACCTATAGGATCCAAATACATTACACCTATAGGATCCAAACACACTACACCTATAGGATCCAAATACACTACACCTATAGGATCCAAATACACTACACCTATAGGATCCAAGCACACTACACCTATAGGATCCAAGCACACTACACCTATAGGATCCAAATACACTACACCAATAGGATCCAAATACACTACACCAATAGGATCCAAATACATTACACCAATAGGATCCAAATACACTACACCTATAGGATCCAAACACACTACACCTATAGGATCCAAATACACTACACCTATAGGATCCAAACACACTACACCAATAGGATTCAAATACACTACACCTATAGGATCCAAACACACTACACCAATAGGATCCAAATACACTACACCTATAGGATCCAAATACATTACACCTATAGGATTCAAATACACTACACCTATAGGATCCAAATACACTACACCTATAGGATCCAAACACACTACACCAATAGGATCCAAATACACTACACCTATAGGATCCAAATACATTACACCTATAGGATCCAAACACACTACACCAATAGGATCCAAACACACTACACCTATAGGATCCAAATACACTACACCTATAGGATCCAAGCACACTACACCAATAGGATCCAAACACACTACACCTATAGGATCCAAATACATTACACCTATAGGATCCAAACACACTACACCAATAGGATCCAAATACACTACACCTATAGGATCCAAATACATTACACCTATAAGATCCAAATACACTACACCTATAGGATCCAAACACACTACACCAATAGGATCCAAATACATTACACCTATAGGATCCAAATACATTACACCTATAGGATCCAAATACACTACACCTATAGGATCCAAATACATTACACCTATAGGATCCAAATACACTACACCTATAGGATCCAAATACATTACACCTATAGGATCCAAACACACTACACCTATAGGATCCAAATACATTACACCTATAGGATCAAAATACACTATACCTATAGGATCCAAATATGCTACCCCTTTAGGATCCAAATACACTACACCTATAGGATCCAAATATGCTACACCTATAGGATCCAAATACATTACACCTATAGGATCAAAATACACTACTCCTATAGGATCCAAATACATTACATCTATAGGATCCAAATATGCTACACCTATAGGATGCACTCTACCAATCCACTCCATCAACTCTAGAAAACCTGTCAAACCTGGTTTCCTTTCAAAAATCCATGAAATTGCCATGACCGGAGTTTAATGAAGGTGCTGGAGTTAGTGCTTAATGAGGATGCCGAAGGCCAGGTCCAATGAGCGTGCAGAAAACTGGTGTCCAACAAGAATGCAGAAGACCAGTGTCCAATGACAGTGCTGGAGTCCAGTGTCCAATGAGAGTGCTGGAGTCCAGTGTCCAATGAGAGCACTGGAGCCCAGTGTCCAATGAGGTTGCTGTAGTCCAGTGTCCAATGAGAGTGCTGGAGTCCAGTGTCCAATGAGAGCACTGGAGCCCAGTGTCCAATGAGGTTGCTGTAGTCTAGTGTCCAATGAGAGTGCTGGAGTCCAGTGTCCAATGAGAGTGTTGGAGTCCAGTGTCCAATGAGAGTGCTGGAGTCCAGTGTCCAATGAGGTTGCTGAAGTCCGGTGTCCAATGAGGTTGCTGTAGTCCAGTGTTTAATGGGAGTGTTTCTGCCCAGGCTCTCTAAGAGAAATCTGGATGCTTGCTCTGAGTAATTAGATTGCCATCATTCGACACAGGTTCAGTGTTGAATACTACAGTCTGCGTTCTCATCATTCTAAGTACATTGTTGACCGATGTTTCCAAATAATGAAAGTTACAGGTCAAATGATATCGGGGACATTGTAATGGGCCCACCCCCACTAACAGAAGTGAATAGCTGTTGACTTGGAACATGATTTGGAGAAATTGATAGTCGAAGATGAAATCCTCGTCATTTCCAGCTACACTTACCTCAGTTACCTTTGACACCTGACCTAACCAATATCAACCAATTGTAGTCTTAAATGTTTCCATTTAAACATTACTGCTTACAGAAATGCCTAGCACTCTTCTCCCGAAGAGTGCCATTTATTCACATTTTGTATCTGGGTTCACTGACCCGGTCTGTAATTATTCTCCATCCTTAATCACCAGTGATAATGTGGTGGTGACCTTTTGGAACTGCAGCATTCGCTGCGGCACTTGGAGTTCCAGAATTTAGACCCAGTGATGAAACCAAAGGACTGATCTTTCCAGATCAGGATGGTGTGTGATTTGGAGGGGAATGTGCTGCTCTTGTAGTTTCCAACAATATGGGAAGTGATGTTGGAATATCCCTGCAGGATATTTTACTTCAAAGCAAGCGGACAGTCAAGTTTAATTTTTCTGGGAGTTCTAAATACCAGGATCTGTTAGCCTGAGTTTTCTGTGCCCAAGTCGAGGTTCAAAGTAAAGTTATTGTCAAAGTCCGTATATAGCACTATATATTACCCTGAGAATCTTTTTCACAACAGATACAGAGAAACACAATAGAATCAGCCAGATTCAGTAGAATTGAAAAGACAGACAAACAACCAAAGTACAAAAGAAGACCAATTGTGCAAATACAAAAAGTAGATAGATAGATAGATAAATAGATAGATACGTCATTGATCCCAAAGGAAATTACAGTGTCACAGTAGCATCACGTGCACAGATATACAAATATCAGAAGAGATGTAAGAAAGAATAAAAAGTTAGCTACCTCAAGCATCCTAACAGGAGGGGGTCATCACTTCCTATAGGTTGACTCATTATAATGGCCGAGGGTAAGAATGACCTCATAGAGCGGTCTTTGGAGCAACGCACTCAGCATCAGAATCAGGTTCATCCTCACCGGCATGTGACGTGAAATTTGTTAACTTAGCAGCAGCAGTTCAATGCAACATATAATATCGAAAAAAAATAAATTGGGTAAATCAATCACACTATATGTTTATTGAATAGATTAAAAATCATGCAAAAAACAGAAATAATACATATTTAAAAAGTGAGGTAGTGTCCAAGGGTCCAATGTCCATTTAGGAATCGAGTGGCAGAGGGGAAGAAGCTGTTCCTGAATCGCTGAGTGTGGGCCTTCAGGCTCCTGTACCTCCTTCCTGATGGTAACAGTGAGAAAAGGGCATGCCCTGGGTGCAGGGGGTCCTTAATAATGGGTGCCGCCTTTCTGAGACACCGCTCCTTGAAGATGTCCTGGGTACTTCTAGTACCCAAGATGGAGCCAACTAAATTTACAACCCTTTCCAGCTTCTTTTGGTCCTGGGCAGCAGCCCCCATCCCCACCCTCCATACCAGACAGTGATGCAGCCTGTCAGAATGCTCTCCACGGTACATCTATAGAAGTTTTAGTCTTAGTCTATTACGAAAGGTGTTCCTCCATTCAGCCAAGGTGGCATGCGGAGGGTAATAAATAATGTTGAGACGTGAGTTGTAGATTACTTGAAATTGAGCCCATGTGTTGTGGAATCAGTTCAGTGTTGAGGTGGGTGAAGTGACACTCTGAGCCTGATGGTTGAAGGGTGCTAACTGCTCCTGGTAGTGTGGTTCCTGTACCTCCTTCCCAATGGCAGCAGCGAGAAGAGAGCACGGCCTGGACGGTGGGTTCCTTGAGGACGGATACTGCTTTCTGCGGCAGCACTCCTCGTGGACGTGCTTAATGGTGGAGCGAACCCGGGAGAAGCAACTTTCTGACTCCCAGTGAACCACAACAATGCAGCCCTCCAACACTCAGCTCTAAAAATGAATGAAAAGAAGATACAGCGGCGTATGGGAGGAAAAACCTTCTCACGCACAGCAGACACAGACTCACTGCCTTCATCTGTGATGGGCACAGAATCAAAGGATACTTTTGAAAGAGAATTGCATAGCACTTAGGAAAGATAAAGGGAAAAATGGAGGAATGAGACTTATTCTAGTAGGATAATGGGCTGAATAACTCCTTATGTTCCATAACAGAACTCTGATTGTACGATTTTCTAGACTATCCTACTCTTTCTCTTTGTTTAACCTGCACATCCCTTTAATCATTTTCAGCACTGTAGCAACTAGAGAAAAAGAGAACTTTAGATACCAACTTAAGAGGGTGTCACTGATAGGGTGGAGATTGCAGATAATGGAAGGTGTTTTTTCTCTCCCTGTGAGATACAACCAGCAGTTTTTTTTAATGGAAGATCGCTAATTTATTTTTAATTTTTTTCCCTTCTTATTCACTTTAATCTCCAGACTTCCATTGCTCTCCCTCCCCCTCTCCCATCACAACTCTGAATCTACCCCTCAGAAGGTGGGATAGCATAAGTGATACCAGGCTGATTGTATTTAAAAGCAATAGACAAAATAAAAAATATTTGAAAATGTATTTCATGGTAATAATGTCATATTTTATGGTGTGATAAAGGTACTGAGGCACGAGCTGGATGCCTTAATTTGTATAGAAATTGTAATCATTTGTTCAACCCAAGGTGAAAATTGCATTTTTTAATTTAAATTGTATCTTCCATGATAGGCTATTATCTAGTAAAATTGTCTCCTTGTTCTGGGCCCATACAGTGAATTCACGGCTGTTAAGGTGTCGCTTATATTCATAAAAGGTTGCATTGCATGTGTGTGTCTTTTAAAAGCTGTCCTTTTTTCATAGAAAACTGTACAAAGAAGAGAAGAAGTCATTTAAATGTTTTCTTCTTGTTAATTAGTCAGGGTTAGGGAAACCGAACACACAATATTTCAGACAGTAGCAGAATTTGTTTTATCTTTCCTTGCTCTGAGTTTTTCTCTCAGCTTGTGGACAGCAAGCTAGATTTTAACCCTTGAACACCCAACGCATTGTGCTTTGTTTACTGCTTGGTTTTTGAAGGGTGCTGTGGGGATGGATGGGTTGGGGAGGCATCTTCCACAAGTCACTCTAACCCCTCCTCACAGCTTGTTCCTACTACCAGGTAAAGCGATGTTTAATGTGGTAATTATAATGGAAGGGGTGACTATTCTCATTTGATTAGAGTGTTGCTGTGGCAACACATGGTAAAACGAGATGTTACAATGGGAAACTGTTATTGATAACGCATCAAGGATATACATAAAGAAAGGTGCTGGAAAAAGGCCAGCAATACCATGAAGGATCCACCCACCCTGCTCATGGACTGTTTGTCCCTCTGCCATCAGAGAGGAGGCTACGTTGCTTCCACTCCAGGACCATTACACTCAGAAACAGTTACTTCCTATAAGCAGTAAGGCTGATCAACACCACCATCCTCCCCTCACCCACCACAACTTTACCATTTCATGTCAGGGTCACCAAGCATCACTTTACGTATGAAACACTCTGGTTTCTTCAGCTGCGTAAGTCCAGGAAGACAATCTTCCGCCCCGCCAAGTATGTGAGATTGAAGCGTGAGGCCGCCACAAAACCCTCTGTTTGTGCGGATGCTGGGTAATTCGTTACCAGTTACAAATGAGTGCCACAAATGAACAGACAGTACGCCGCATACAATTTAAAGATTTAGCTTTATAATTCTTAATTTGACTGAAGGGTTAGTAAAGAAAGAACAGAAAAGGGCCCATTTTAATGAAAGAGTCTAATGTGCACAAGTTGGAGCTCACGGTTCCCCCGCCACCGATCCTCCATCGATCACCCCAGGCTTCGTCGAATCACGGCCCCACTCCGGGTCAAATCTTCTCTGGTGCCTTCTCTCTTCACCTCTCTCTGACCAAGACCCCAAGCCCAACCTCAGCGTTTCTCACTAGAGAAACCTCCACTTAATCCGACCATCCTAACTGGGTGGCACACAATCCTCCTATCTCCTATCTTCAACAGTAACCCAAAACAGCAGCTTGCGCAGAACAGCACAAAATGAAATACGGAACAGCACAACAGTAACAAATATGAACTAAGGCATCGCTTTATGTTCATATGATCAATTTATGTATATAAGTTATCTTATGTATTTATATTTATTCTGTGCTGCATTGGAGTACTGGAAATGATATTAAACAATTTTGATTCTTAAATCTTGAAAGGACCATTGCCACAGAAAGGAAGTGAGGTTAGGATTAGATAAAGGTCATGACGAGGCTTCGTTGTGTTAAGAGACTATCCCACCAAAGGTCTGGACACAATGAGGTATCTCAGCACCTACTCAGCATAGAAAAAAGACAAGAAAATCAGGTCCCTGGATTTATATAGTGCCTTTCACAACTTGAGAACTTCCCAAAGGGTTCATGGACGGGGAAACATTTTGAAGTGTACTTACTGTTTCAGTGCAGGAAATATAGCAGCCTGTGCATGGGAGGTTTCCACAGGCAGCAGGAAATTAAGTGAGCAGATTACCTGTTTTACCGACGTTGGCTACACATTCGCTAAAGGCTTTGGAGAGAACTCCTCCCTTCTCTAAATAGCACTGTGCCATTTCTTAATGGACAATTTTGAGGCCAGTGGGACTTGGTTTAGTGACGCACCTGCAGCAGTGGGAGGCTTCAGAGCAGTAAGGCAGTCTGGAGCTGAAAGTCACCGCCCCCGCACTGTTACCCCAGAATCTCCGCAAACTAAAGGGTGGTCTTCAGTACAGAGCTACAAGTGGCACAGTAGCAAAGTGGCTAGCATAATGCTCTTACAGCATTAACCAGTGATCCCGGTTCAATTCACGCCGCTGTCTGTAAGAAGTTTATACGCTCTCCCCGTGACCATGTGAGTTTCCTCCGGGTGCTCCGGTTTCCTCCCACAGTCCAGTGACGTACGGTTTAGTAGGTTAATTGGCCACATGGGTGCAAATGGGCGGTGTGAGCTGGTTGGGCCTTCCCTTCATGGGTGCTATGGTAACGTAGCAGTCAGTGAGACGCTATTACAGCATGGGGAATTCCGGAATTCAGAGATCAATTCCATTGCCATTCTGTAAGGGGGCTCAGTACGAACTTCCCATGGAATGCATGGGTTTTCCCCAGGTATTCCGGGTTCCTCCCATAATCCAAAGACCGACTGGATACATTGACTGGTCATTATAAATTATCCTGAGATTAGGTTAGGGTTAATCAGGGTTGTGGGGCTACTGGGACGGGTGGTCATAACTCAAAGGGCCAGAAGGACCTATTCTGCAGTGTATCACCAAATAAATAAAAGAAACAAGCAAGACTTGGGAGGAAAAAAAATCACAATATTCAAAGCTTTGCTCTGAGAAGCTATTCCCTTATTAGTTCTTCTGGGTTGGAGGTGTGAGGTCATGTGATGCAGGGCGTCCAATCAGAGTTTGAGATGTCTTTAAGGTGGGAGTTGAGGTTTGGCAGGCATCCCACTTTTAGTGTACGACGAATAATGAGAGAAGGAGGAGGAGAGAAATGTAAAAAGGAGGGGATTGGCCTTGCCTACCATTGCTGATCAGTGCATCAACCTGCAGTTAGTGGCCTCTGCCCCTCATCCCCTGAATCAGAATCAGGAGTAATATAACCATATAACAATCACAGCACGGAAACAGGCCATTCCGGCCCTCCTAGTCCATGCCGAACTCTTAATCTCACCTAGTCCCACCTACCCGCACTCAGCCCATAACCCTCCACTCCTTTCCTGTCCATATACCTATCCAATTTTACCTTAAATGACACAACTGAACTGGCCTCTACTACTTCTACAGGAAGCTCATTCCACACAGCTATCACTCTCTGAGTAAAGAAATACCCCCTCGTGTTTCCCTTAAACTTTTGCCCCCTAACTCTCAAATCATGTCCTCTCGTTTGAATCTCCCCTACTCTCAATGGAAACAGCCTATTCACGTCAACTCTATCTATCCCTCTCAACATTTTAAATACCTCGATCAAATCCCCCCTCAACCTTCTACGCTCCAATGAATAGAGACCTAACTTGTTCAACCTTTCTCTGTAACTTAAGTGCTGAAACCCAGGTAACATCCTAGTAAATCGTCTCTGCACTCTCTCTAATTTATTGATATCTTTCCTATAATTCGGTGACCAGAACTGTACACAATATTCCAAGTTTGGCCTTACCAATGCCTTGTACAATTTTAACATTACATCCCAACTTCTGTACTCAATGCTCTGATTTATAAAGGCCAGCGTTCCAAAAGCCTTCTTCACCACCCTATCTACATGAGACTCCACCTTCAGGGAACTATGCACTGTTATTCCTAGATCTCTCTGTTCCACTGCATTCCTCAATGCCCTACCATTTACCCTATAAGTTCTATTTGGATTATTCCTGCCAAAATGTAGAACCTCACACTTCTCAGCATTAAACTCCATCTGTCAACGTTCAGCCCATTCTTCTAACCGGCATAAATCTCCCTGCAAGCTTTGAAAACCCACCTCATTATCCACAACACCTCCTACCTTAGTATCATCAGCATACTTACTAATCCAATTTACCACCCCATCATCCAGATCATTTATGTATATTACAAACAACATTGGGCCCAAAACAGATCCCTGAGGCACCCCGCTAGTCACCGGCCTCCATCCCGATAAACAATTATCCACCACTACTCTCTGGCATCTCCCATCTAGCCACTGTTGAATCCATTTTATTACTCCAGCATTAATACCTAACGACTGAACCTTCTTAACTAACCTTCCATGTGGAACTTTGTCAAAGGCCTTGCTGAAGTCCATATAGACTACATCCACTGCCTTACCCTCGTCAACATTCCTCGTAACTACTTCAAAAAATTCAATAAGGTTTGTCAAACATGACCTTCCACGCACAAATCCATGCTGGCTACTCCTAATCAGATCCTGTCTATCCAGATAATTATAAATACTATCTCTAAGAATACTTTCCATTAATTTACCCACCACTGATGTCAAACTGACAGGTCTATAATTGCCAGGCTTACTTCGAGAACCCTTTTTAAACAATGGAACCACATGAGCAATACGCCAATCCTCCGGCACAATCCCCGTTTCTAATGACATCTGAAAGATCTCCGTCAGAGCTCCTGCTATCTCTACACAAACTTCCCTCAAGGTCCTGGGGAATATCCGGTCAGGACCCGGAGATTTATCCACTTTTAAATTTCTTAAAAGCGCCAGTACTTCCACCTCTTTAATTGTCATAGGTTCCATAACTTCCTTACTTGTTTCCCACACCTTACACCATTCAATATCCTTCTCCTTAGTGAATACCGAAGAGAAGAAATCGTTCAAAATCTCTCCCATCTCCCTCGGCTCCACACATAGCTGACCACCCTGATTCTCTAAGGGACCAATTTTATCCCTCACTATCCTCTTGCTTTTAATATAACTGTAGAAGCCTTTCGGATTTACTTCCACCTTATTTGCCAAACCAAACTTGTAACTTCTTTTAGCTTTTCTAATCTCTTTCTTAAGTTTCCTTTTACATTCTTTATATTCCTCGAGCAATTCCTTTACTCCATGCTGCCTATATCTATTGTAGACATCCCTCTTTTTTCGAGATGGATGACAATATCACCGGCATAGGGCATGAAATTTGTAGTCTTTGCAGCAGTAGTACAAAGCAATACATAATAATGGGGGAAAACATGAATTACAGAATACAGAAATAAGTAGTGCAAACATAAGATAGCAGGTAGTGAGGTAGTGTTCATGGGTTCAATGTCCACTCAGAAATCGGATGGCAGAGGGGAAGAAGTTGTTCCTGAATCACTGAATGTGTGCCTTCGGCTTCTGTCCCTCCTCCCTGATGGTAGCAATGAGAAGAGAGCATGACCTGGGTGATGGGGGGTCCTTAAAGGTGGATGCCGCCTTTTTGAGGCGTCGCTCCTCGAAGATGACCTGGATTCTACAGAGGCTAGGACCCATGATGGAGCTGACTGAGTTTACAACTCTCTGCTGCTCACTTCGATCCTGTGCGCACCACCCCCACCCCCCGCAATGCCATACCGGACGGTGATGTAGCTAGTTGGAATGCTCTCCATACTGCACCCATAGAAATTTACAGATAACCAGCAAAAAGATGCACAACTTTCACAAAGAGTGACCTGGATTACCAGTGCTCACGGAGTCAAGAAGTCATTAAAGTCCGGGAGGAAAATGGATCAGAGAGGCAAAGGTGTAACTGCGCCTCAGACTAGGACCCCTCTTTTGCCAGTGATGTGGTGCTGGAGCCTATTATCTTACGCCAGACCTGCCGGGTCCGCTGTTAACACGAGGGAGCCTGCGATTATTGCTGAGGCTGCAGAACCTGGAGACTTGCTAAGGGTAGAAAAAACGCCCCAAAAGACCTTCAGATTGTTGGCAGGAAAACACTGTGGTAGTGATGTCATTTACAGTTAGTTTTCTGAGAAGTCCATAGCCCCAGGTAAATAGAGCTGCTCATTAAAACCCCCGTTTACTTACCAATTGCACGGGATTAGATGTGTCTATTTCTGCTTGTAATCCAATGCTCTACAGCTGTATCCTAGGATTTGATTAAATCCTGATTAATACGAGCATGACATGGCGGGGATAGTTTTGGTGAATGGCTGATAATCTTCTTCCTTTGCTGAAGGATGTGTGTCCAGCAGGCCCACGCGTTTCACTTTTCCTTTGCCCTCACTTTAAGGTCCAGCCCACCCCCACCCCCACAAACAATCATTGTGAAATCTGCTAGGTTAACAATCATCAGCTACCCTCACCATCAGATAGTGTTGCAAAACTTTATATGAGCCCTAAGGTAGAGCAGAACAGTTACAGTACCAGTGACCTGGATTCAATCCCCTCCCCCAGCTGTTTGTAAGGAGTTTGTACCTTCCCCCCTCCCACCCCCATGTCCGCGTGGGTTTCCTCTGGGGGCAGCAGTTTCGTCCCACATTCTAAAGACTACCAGAGACACGGGGGTCACACGGGGGTTTTAGGGTACTGTAGGCTCGTTGGGACAGGAAGACCTGTTACTGTGCTGTATCTCTAAATAAAATTTAAATATGTGTCATTACTGATTTAATTCAAGTCAGGTTATCTGGTCATTTATTGCATTGCTTTCTGAGGGACCCTACAGTGGGAAAATTGGCTGTTGTACTACAGTATAACAGAGACTATAATTCCAAACTGTGCTATGGACTATGAGAGATGCTTTGTAAATATCCACTGCCTTCTTTGGTCCGTGTTATCGTGTCTTACGGGAAGATCAGGAGACTTGGGACTGGGACCACCACTCACTGGCACGACATATAAACCTGCTCCTCAGCACCTCAGCCTTTACTTTCCTCGTTTCTCCTCACTGTTCTCTCGTCCGTTATTTGCGCTTTACCTGGCTTTAACACTGCAATGCAGAACCAGCTGGTGGCTATCTGGAGAACTACAGCTAAGTATTTATCAGATCAAAGGTTTTAAAGGTTTCAAAGGTACATTTAATGTCAGAGAAATGTACTGGGTACCAGTACATCCTCGAAATGCTTTTTCTTCACAACATCCATGAAAGCAGAGAAGTGCCCCCCCCCCAAAGAATGAATGACAGTTAAATGTTAGAACCCCTAAGTCCCCCCAGCTCCCCTCCCTCCCATGCATAAGCGGCAGTAAGCAACAATCCCCTTCCCCCCCACCAGCAAAATTAAAAGCATCGGCACCCACCGCCGAGCACTCAAGCGTGCAGCAAAGACACAGACTAGCTGACTACTCATTCACCCGGTATTCAACATACCACAGGCTCTCTCTCTCTCCCTAATAAGAGAGAAAGAGGTGTCCCCGTTTCACAGCGAGAGGGGAGACATAACAAACAACTGGCCGGTTTACAATGTTAAAAGTCCGCTGTGTTGCTTTTTCTGAATTCTGTGCCCAAAGATCTCCGGTCTCTGGGCACACAGCCATAGATATTCCAACTCCCACAACACACTGAGCTCCTGTCGTGACACCGACCCTCCGTCTGTCCGTCTCCAGAGCCCCGAGATCTCAGACCTCTGAAGGCGAAAGCTGAGCTCTCAGGCCCAGTCCTTGGTATGTTGAATAACGGCCAGTCGTGAAACCCCGAGAGCGGGTCCCATTCCCACAAAGAACTGAAGTCAGTGTGTAACTCCAGGTCAGGGTCTTCAGAAGAACCCTGAAAAGGGAAAAATAGAGATGTTAAAGATAGAAATAGAGTTGTTTCTGAAGAAGCAAGCGACGGAGTTGCCGTTAGGTGTCATTGACTCTCCTGAGCTCCTTGTGAATTTAAACAACTGATGGTGTTATAATACCTCAAGATACCAACACCTCTTGGCCCTGTAACACACTCAGAATGCTGGAGGAACTCAGCGGGCCAGGCAGCGTCCACAGAGAAGAGTAAACAGTCGATGTTTTGGGCCGAGACCCTTCAGCAGGACTCCAGCACTTCCAGCATCTGCAGGTTTCCTCACGTTTGCGCTCCTTGGCCCTGTACCCGACAGAGGTTCTGGGGCCACACTGCTCATGTTTAGAAATCACGCACAGTCTAAGCGACCTAACACTGAAGCAAAAGTAACGCGCTTGACAGGAGACTCTGCAGCTGCTGGAAGTGTTGAGCAGCGCACACACACAGGGTGCCGGAGGGACTCAGCAGGTCAGGCAGAGTCGATGCGGGGACATAAACAGTCAAGGTGTTGGGCCAAGATTTTCATCGCCAGTCATTTGGTAGACTCTGGTGATATTCTCACATGTGATGTTACCTCAGATGATGCGTCAACAGCAAGAAGTCCAGTTATCTCACAGACTCAACATCTACAATGACCAATTGATACAATCAGTCCTCTGCACTTCCTCATTTTCATATCCTTCTCTGGGGTACAATTTTCCTCGGACTCTTGAATCCTACTGGGGTACAATTACTCAGCCACAGGATACCACTAGGCAACAGATCCACAGTCACTGAAATTCAGTGGGGTAGAGTTCTACAGTCACAATCCCACAAGGCAACAGGTCCAAAGTCATTGAAAGCCACTGGGGTACAGTTCCACAATCACTGAATCCCACTGGGGAACATTTCCACAGTGACTGAATCCCACCGGGGAACAGTGCCTCAGTCTTGGAATCCCATCCCACTGGGATACAGGTACACCATCACTGAATCACCCTGGGGAACAGTTCTACAGTCACTGAACCCCACTGGGGTACAGTTCCACAGTAAGTAAATCCCAGTGTGTTACAGTTGCACAGTCACTGAATCCGACTGGGGAACAGTTCCCAAGTGACTGATTCACAGTGGGGGACAATTCCACAGTCACTGAATGCCACTGGGGCACAGTTCCACAATCACTAGATTCCACAGGGGAACAGTTCCACAGTCACTGAATCCCAGTGGCGAACAGTTCCACAGTCACTGAATGCCACTGGGGAACAGTTCCACAATCACTAGATTCCACAGGGGAACAGTTCCACAGTCACTTAATCCATCCAGCCAGGGAAAAGTTCCACAGTCACTGAATCCCAGTGGGGAAAAGTTCCACAGTCACTGAATCCCAGTGGGGAACAGTTCCACAGTCACTGAATGCCACTGGGGAACAGTTCCACAATCACTTAATCCATCCAGCCAGGGAAAAGTTCCACAGTCACTGAATCCCAGTGGGGTACAATTCCACAGTCACTAAATGCCACTGGGGCACAGTTCCACAATCACTAGATTCCACAGGGGAACAGCTCCACAGTCACTGAATCCCAGTGGAGAACAGTTTCAAAGTCACTGAATGCCACTGGGGTAAATTTCCACAGTTACTGAATCCCAGTGGGGAACCGTTCCTCAGTCATTGATTTCCAATATGGTACAGTTCCACAGACAGTGAATCCTATACTGGAACAGCACCTGACTCATGGAATACCATACCACTGGTGTGCAGTTCTGATATCACTGAATCCCAGTGGGGTACAGTTAAGTTGTCACTGGATTCCACTGGGAAACAGTTCCACCATCACTGAATCCCACTGGGGAACATTTCCACAGTGACTGAATCCCACCGGGGAACAGTTCCTCAGTCTTGGAATCCCATCCCACTGGGATACAGGTACACCATCACTGAATCACCCTGGGGAACAGTTCTACAGTCACTGAACCCCACTGGGGTACAGTTCCACAGTAAGTAAATCCCAGTGTGTTACAGTTGCACAGTCACTGAATCCGACTGGGGAACAGTTCCCAAGTGACTGATTCACAGTGGGGGACAATTCCACAGTCACTGAATGCCACTGGGGCACAGTTCCACAATCACTAGATTCCACAGGGGAACAGTTCCACTGTCACTGAATCCCAGTGGAGAACAGTTTCAAAGTCACTGAATGCCACTGGGGTAAATTTCCACAGTTACTGAATCCCAGTGGGGAACCGTTCCTCAGTCATTGATTTCCAATATGGTACAGTTCCACAGACAGTGAATCCTATACTGGAACAGCACCTGACTCATGGAATACCATACCACTGGTGTGCAGTTCTGATATCACTGAATCCCAGTGGGGTACAGTTAAGTTGTCACTGGATTCCACTGGGAAACAGTTCCACCATCACGAAATCCCACTGGGGTGCAGTTCCACAGTCACATTTCCCACTGGGATACAGTTCACTGTCACTGAATTCCACTGGCGTACAGTTCCACAGTTACCAAATCCCACTGGGGTACGGGTCCACAGCCACTGAATCCCAATGTTGGTACAGTTCCACAGTCACTGGATCCCTCTGGGGTACAGTTAAGTGGCCACTGAATTCCACTGGCATACAGTTCCACAGTAACCAAATTCCACTGGGGTACAGTTCCATAGCCACTGAATCCCTCTGGGGAACATTATACAGTCACTGAATCCCATCACGCTGGGGTACAGTTGCACAGTTACTGAATCCCACAGGGGTAGAGCTCCACAATCACTTAATTCCACTGGGGAACAGTTCCACTCATAAAACCCAGTGGGTAACAGTTACTTAGTCATGGAATCACACTGGGGAACAATTTAACCGTCACTCCATCCCAGTGGTGAACAGTTCCACAGTCACGGAATCCCACTGGGGTAAATTTCCACAGTCACGGAAATGCATCCTGGGAACACAAGGAGCCACAGACCTGTGTCCGCTGGAAATCCCGGATCAGCGACTTGTCCAAGATGTCCTTCGCCGGGATCAAGTACGTTCTTCGGGGCCATACCCTTCCCAGTCCACAAGGTACTGGACCTTACCACGTACCCGACGAGAGGAGGCGCCGCACAGTGTAGACAAGGGAACTATCTACCAGGCGGGGTAGGAGGGGGAGGGAGGTGAGGTGACTGGGGCCAGGGGAGAGGTAGTAACTGACTTGAGCTGGGAAGCATGGAATACTGGGGTGGATCTTCAGTGATGCTGGTAGTCGCAATCTATAGGACACTTTGTTGACTGCCTTTCCCACTACAAACGGTCCCACGTAGTGCGGTGCCGATTTCCGGTTCCCGACTTTCAGGGGAAGATCCCTTGATGCCAGCCAGACCTTCTCTCCTGGTTTGAATGGCCTTACCTGTCGACGGAGCCGATCAGCCGGCCGGGAACGCTGTTTCTGGGCAAAGCCCTGGCTCGTCTCTGGGTGCGCTTGTAGCGCTGGATCGGCTGTTCAGCAGCAGGAACTCCTACGTCGATCTCCTGATCAGCGAAGAGCGGGGTCTGGAATCCCTTCTGGTATTCAAAGGGAGACATAGCGGTGGAGGACGACTGGAGGTTATTGTGGGCGATCTCTGCCCAAACCAATTAGGAGCTCCGGGACGTGGGTTGGAAGAGGCAAGACAGCGCAGGGTTGTCTCCAACTCCTGGTTCACTCTCTCAGTCTGGCCATTAGATTGGGGGGGGGGGGGGACCAGACGAGAGATTGGCCGTGGCTCCTACAAGGGAGCAGAAAGCCTTCCAAAGGCGGGAAGTGAACTGTGGTCCATGATCAGACACTGTGTCTTGAGGAAAGCCAATGAGCCTGAACACATGTTGAACCATGAGTGTGGCAGTCTCACGAGCCGATGAGAGCTTGGGGAGGGCAATGAAGTGGGCAGCCTTGGAAATGGTGGTGTTTCCAGAGACGGTGGCAGACCAGTGATGAGATCTACACAGGCAGTGGACATAACAGACCCGCAGTACGCCTGCGTGATATCTTGTTCCGAACGCAGGTGGGACAGGCAGATACAAAGTCGTGGACATTCTGGAACATAGATGACCACCAAAATTATTTCTTTATAAACTCCCGAGTCCGTTGAAATAGTGTCTGATCGTGGACCACAGTTCACTTCCCGCTCTTGGAAGGCTGAACAGCCGATCAAGCGCTACAAGCGCACCCGGAGACGAGCCAGGGCTTTGCCCAGAAACAGCGTTCCCGGCTGGCTGACCGGCTCCGTCGACAGGTAAGGCCATTCAAACCAGGAGAGGAGGTCTGGTTGGCATCAAGGGATCTTCCCCTGCAAGTCGAGAACCGGAAATCGGCACCGCACTACGTGGGACCGTTAGTAGTGGGAAAGGCAGTCAACAAGGTGTCCTATAGATTGTGTCTGCCAACATCACTGAAGATCCACCCAGATTTCCATGTTTCCCAGCTCAAGTCGGTTACTACCTCTCCCCGGCCTCAATCACCTCACCTCCCCCTCCTACCCCGCCTGGTAGATGGTTCCCTTGTCTACACTGTGCGGCGCCTCCTGGCATCTCTCCAGGTACGTGGTAAGGTCCAGTACCTTGTGGACCGGGAAGGTTATAGCCCCGAAGAGCGTACTTGGATCCTGGCGAAGGACATCTTGGCCAAGTCGCTGATCCGGGACTTCCAGCGGACATGGGTCTGTGGCATCACAGGGGCTGCGCCTAGAGAGAGGGGCCCTGTCACAACCACTGATTCGTCAGCGCCTTAGATACAGCAATTGCGCTTGAGAATTTGCACATGTCTGCTAATTATTATTTAGTCGTGATAGTATTTAACTCCATACTTGTCATCATAGTGCTTGTCGAAACTTAGACAGAGCACAGCAACGCTTCGCTGCCTGTTTGCCTTCGGCCTTTCCTGAGAAATTGGACTGTCGAGTCCACTGACTCTGAGGACTTGTCGTATTCACTTAAAGTTCAGATTTCCTTCATCCTTTCCCATTTGAGTGCTTCAGTTAACGGCCCCATTTGGCCGAGAGTTTATTTTCCCTTTAACACTTGTTCGGATTGAAGTTTGTGAACTATGGACCCGCTTCAGTGCCTTTCACTCTGCAGTTGGGCAAAGTCCGAACCTGGTAACAGAGGGATATTTCCGCTTTCACTTAAATCCATCCCACAGGGGAGCAGTTCCAATGTCACTGAATCCCTCAGGGGTACATTTCCATAGTCACTGAATCCCACGGGGAAACAGTTCCTCCGTCACTGAATCAAACTTGGGCACAGTTCCACAGTCACTGAATCCCGCGGGCCAGCAGCAACACAGTCACTAAATCCCACTGGGGAACAGTTCCACTGTCACTGAATCCCGCGGGCCAGCAGCAACACAGTCACTAAATCCCACTGGGGAACAGTTCCACAGTCACTGAATCCCGCGGGCCAGCAGCAACACAGTCACTAAATCCCACTGGGGAACAGTTCCACAGTCACTGAATCCCGCGGGCCAGCAGCAACACAGTCACTAAATCCCACTGGGGAACAGTTCCACAGTCACTGAATCCCGCGGGCCAGCAGCAACACAGTCACTAAATCCCACTGGGGAACAGTTCCACAGTCACTGAATCCCATCCCAGCGGGATACAGTTCCACAGTCACTGAATCCCGCGGGCCAGCAGCAACACAGTCACTAAATCCCACTGGGGAACAGTTCCACAGTCAGCGAATCGCAATGGGTCTGGTTCCTCTGTCATGGAATCCCAATGGAGTACAGTTCCACAGTCACTGAATCCCATCCCAGCGGGATACAGTTCCACAGTCAGTGAATCCCGCTCTCTGGGGAACAGTTCCACAGTCAGTGAATCTCAGTGGGGTACAGTTCCACAGTCACTGAATCCCATCCCAGCGGGATACAGTTCCACAGTCACTGAATCCCAGTGGGGTACGTTTCCGCAGTCAGTGAATCCCGCTCTCTGGGGAACAGTTCCACAGTCAGTGAATCTCAGTGGGGTACAGTTCCACAGTCAGCGAATCGCAATGGGTCTGGTTCCTCTGTCATGGAATCCCAATGGAGTACAGTTCCACAGTCACTGAGTCCCAGTGGGGTACGTTTCTGCAGTCAGTGAATCCCGCTCTCTGGGGAACAGTTCGTCAGTCACTGAATCCCATCCCAGCGGGATACAGTTCCACAGTCACTGAGTCCCATCCCAGCGGGATACAGTTCCACAGTCACTGAATCCCAGTGGGGTACGTTTCCGCAGTCAGTGAATCCCGCTCTCTGGGGAACAGTTCCACAGTCAGTGAATCTCATTGGGGTACAGTTCCACAGTCAGTGAATCCCAGTGGGGTACGTTTCTGCAGTCAGTGAATCCCATCCCACTGGGGAACAGTTCGTCAGTCAGTGAATCCCATCCCAGACAGTCACTGAATCCCAGTGGGGTACGTTTCCGCAGTCAGTGAATCCCGCTCTCTGGGGAACAGTTCGTCAGTCACTGAATCCTGTCACCACGGTTCGGATACGGCCCAAGAGCGGAGTGAGAGACACTGAAACAGGTCGATAGCTCACAGACTTTAATACGAACAGTGTTAAAGGAAAAACAGAACAATAAACGCTAGGACAAACAGGGCCGTAAGGAACTGAAGCCTACACTGCGGCTGAAAAGAAGGTCTAAAATATTAAACGAAAACCGCTAGTCTTCGGAGTCAGTTGATTTGAAAGTCCAATACCTCAGAGAGGGCCGAATACAAAACAGCGAAGCGTTGCTATGCTCTGTCCAAATCTTGACAAGCACTACGACTACAAGAATGGAGTTAAATACTATCGCGATTAATTACCTGACGCGTGCAAAGTCAATAGCGCGATTGCCGTATCTACTGCGCTGCCGAATAGGTGGTTGTGACAGAATCCCATCCCAGTGGGATACAGTTCCTCAGTCACTGAATCCCATCCCAGTGGAATACAGTTCCTCAGTCACTGAATCCCATCCCAGTGGGATACAGTTCCACAGTCACTGAATCCCATCCCAGTGGGATACAGTTCCACAGTCACTGAATCCCTATGGGTTACAGTCACAGTATCCCACTGGGGAACAGTTCCACAGTCACTGAATCCCTATGGGTTACAGTCACAGTATCCCACTGGGATACAGTTCCTCAGTCACTGAATCAGATGGGGGAACAGTTCCACAGTCACTGAATCCCTATGGGTTACAGTCACAGTATCCCACTGGGGTACAGTTCCTCAGTCACTGAATCCCATCCCAGTGGGATACAGTTCCACAGTCACTGAATCCCTATGGGTTACAGTCACAGTATCCTACTGGGACACTGTTCCACAGTCACTGAATCAGATGGGGGAACAGTTCCACAGTCACTGAATTCCAGTGGGACACTATTCCACAGTCACTGAATCTCTTCCCACTGGGATACAGTTCCTCAGTCACTGAATCAGTTGGGGGAACATTTCCATAGTCACCAAATGCCACAGGGGAACAGTTCCACAGTCACTGAATTCCAGAGAGATACATTTCATCAGTCACTGAATCCCACAAGGAAACAGTTCCACAGTCACAGAATCCCACAAGGAAACAGTTCCACAGTCACTGAATTCCAGAGAGATACATTTCATCAGTCACTGAATCCCACAAGGAAACAGTTCCACAGTCACAGAATCCCACAAGGAAACAGTTCCACAGTCACTATATCCTTCTGTGGTACAATTCCACAGTCACTGAATCCCACAGGGAAACAGTTCCACAGTCACAGAATCCCACAAGAAAACAGTTCCACAGTCACTATATCCTTCTGTGGTACAATTCCACAGTCACTGAATCCCACAAGGAAACAGTTCCACAGTCACAGAATCCCACAAGGAAACAGTTCCACAGTCACTATATCCTTCTGTGGTACAATTCCACAGTCACTGAATCCCACTGGAGAACGGTTCCACTGTCACTGTATCACATTGGGGTACAGTTCATAAATCACTGAATCATAGAACATAGAAAACCTACAGTACAATAGAGGACCTTCAGCCCACAATGCTGTGCTGAACATGTATTTACTTTATTACCTAGGTTATCCATTGTCCTTTATTTTTTAAGCTTCATGTACCTATCCAGGAGTCTCTTAAAAGACCCTATTGTATCCACCTCCACCACTGTCGCCAGCAGCCTATTCCACGCACTCATCACTCTCTGCATAAAAATCTTACCCCTGACATCTCCTCTGTAGAAACTTCCAAACACCTTAAAACTGTGTCCACTCGTGTTTTCCATTTCAGCCCTAGGAAAAAGCCTCTGATTATCCACACGGTCAATGCCTCTCATCATCTTATACACCTTTTATCAGATCATCTCTCATCCTCCACCACTTCAAGGCGACAAGGCTGAGTTCACTCAACCTATTCTGATAAGTCATGCTCCCCAATCCAGGCAACATCCTTGTAAATTTCCTCTGCACCCTTTCTTTTTTTTTTATTAGTTTTTCAAAACATTTTACAAAATTAAAAACCCCAAATCCCAATGAGGAGCATTAATACAGAGCAAGGTTAAGCATACAATAACAATATGCTACAAAGGAAGAGAGTTTAACAAAAAAGCACCTAAATTAAAGACAAGTGAGCTGAGTGTCCTCCCCAAACCCCACAACACAAGAAAAAAAACAACAATTCCAGACCAACCACCACACAATATAGAGAGTATAAGTCTGACAGTCAAACTCCCAGACTGTGAATACACTTAGCAACAGAGGATAATAATGCCTACTACCAGAAAAAAAAGGGAGCTGAAAGCAAGGGACCAAAAAGGAAAAAAAAACCCTAGTCAAGAGGAAGGTTATGAAAGTACTCGATAAAAGGCCCCCAGATCTTATGGAACTTTAAGTCCGAATTGAGAACTGAATAATGAATTTTTTCGAGGTCCAAGCAGACCATAATGTCGTTAAGCCATTGCGCATGAGTGGGCGGGGCAACATCTCTCCATCTAAGGAGGATCAAGCGTCTCGCCAGGAGAGAGGCAAAGGATAGTATTCGGCATTTGGTCGGACCCAGACATAAATCTGTCTCGCCCCAAAAACCGAACAGAGCAATTAAGGGGTTAGGTTCTAGGTGCTGATTCAGAATACCCGATAGTGTAGTGAAGACATCTTTCCAGAATTTCTCCAAGCTAGGACAGAACCAGTACATATGGATGAGAGAGGCCATGCCCCTCTTGCATTTATCACAGAGCGGACTAATGCCAGGGTAGAATCGAGATAGTTTAGATTTAGACATATGGGCTCTATGAACAATCTTAAACTGTAAGAGACAATGGCGAGCACAAAGAGGGGTTGAGTTAACCGATTTGAGAACTGAGTCCCAGCTCTCCTCGGATAAGGAGATATTTAAATCCTGCTCCCAGGCCATTTTAATTTTATCTACAGGGGCCCATCGTAAGGCTGCTAGTTTATCTTGGATAATTGAAATTAAACCTTTACCTAGTGGATTAATGGAGAGAAATAGGTCCATAGCATTTTTCGCAGGCATTTCAGGAAAGTTAGGAATTAAAGGAGCAGTAAAGTGTCGGATTTGGAGATATCTGAAAAAGTGAGCGTTAGGCAGGTTGAACTTAACAGAGAGCTGTTGAAAAGAAGTGAAGCGGTTATCAATGAAGAGATCTTCAAAATGTCTAATGCCCTTCCTGTACCAAACGTGGAATGCTGAATCGAACGTGGTAGGTAAAAAAAGGTGATTATGTGCGACAGGGCTAGAAATGGAAAACCCCTGGAAACCATAGCATTTCCTGAACTGAGCCCATATACGCAAAGTGTGTCTAACCAGAGGATTAGCTATTGATCTGGGCAGACTGCTAGGGAGTGCAGAGCCAAGAAGTGCAGATATAGATAATTCTTTAGTGGAGCTCAACTCCATTGCCACCCAGTTAGGGCACTCAGGTTGACCGTGGAAGAAAGACCAGAAGGCAGCACAACGTATATTAGCTGCCCAGTAATATAAGTGAAAGTTAGGTAAAGCCATGCCACCCTCTTTTTTAGATTTTTGGAGGTGGATTTTATTAATTCTAGAGCGCTTATTCTGCACCCTTTCTATAGTTTCCACATCCTTCCTCTAGAGAGGTGACCAGAACGGAACACAGTACTCCAAGTGGGGTCTCACCAGGGTCCTATATAAATGTAACATTACCTCTCGGCTCTTGAACTCAATCCCATGGTTGATGAAGGCCAATGCACCATATGCCTTCTTAACCACACAGTCAACGTGCGTAGCAGCTTTGAGTGTCCTATGGACTCGAACCCCAAGCTCCCTCTAGTCCTCCACACTGTCAAGAATCTTACCATTAATACTGTATTCTGCCATCATATTTGACCTACCAAAATGAACTACCTCACACTTACTTGGGTTGAACTCCATCTGCTACTTCTCAGCCCAGTTTTGCATTCTATCGATGTCCTGCTGTAACCTCTGACAGCCCTCCACACTATCCACAACCTTTGTGTCATCTGCATATTTATTAACCCATCCCTCCACTTTCTCATCCAGGTCATTTATAAAAATCATGAAGAGAAGGGGTCCCAGAAGAGATCCCTGAGGCACACCGACCTCCATGCAGATTATGACCTGTCTTCAAACACTCTTTGCCTTCTGTGGGCAAGCCAATTCTGGATCCACAAAGCAAGGTCCCCTTGGATCCCATGCCTCCTTACTTTCTCAATAAGCCTTGCATGGGGTACCTTATCAAATGCCTTGCTGAAATCCATACACACTACATCAACTGCTCTACCTTCATCAACGTGTTTAGTCACAAACTCAAAAATTTCAATCAGGCTTGTAAGGCACGACCTGCCTTTCGCAAAGCCATGCTGACTACACCTAATCATATTATGCCTATCAAATGTTCATAAATCCTGCCTCTCAGGATCTTTTCCATCCACTTACCATAGATGAAGTAAGACTCACTGGTCTATAATTTCCTGGGATATCTCTACTCCCTGTCTTGAGCAAGGGAACAACATCTGCAACCCTCCAATCCTCTGGAACCTCTCCCATCCCATTTGTTGATGCAAAGATCATCGCCAGAGGCACAACAATCTCCTCCCTCACTTCCCACAGTAGCCTGCGGTACATCTCATCCAGTCCCAGGGACTTATCCAACTTGATGTTTTCCAATAGCTCCAGCACATCCTCTTTCTTATTGTCTTTATGCTCAAGCTTTGCAATCCTGTGTAAGTAATCCTACTGGGGAACAGTTCAACAGTCATTGAATCTCATTTGGAACAGTTCCACAGTCACTGAATCCCAGTGGGGAACAGTTCCACAGTTACTGATCCCACTGGGGAACAGTTCCACAGTCACTAAATCCCAGTGGGATACAATCCTCAGATATTGACTCTCACAAAGATACACTTCCCCAAACACTGTGATTTGTATTCCTGTGGAGCTGGCTGACCTCTGGTGCTGATGACCACAGCAGGATGGTCTGTTCTGCCTACATGTGTAAATGTTGATGGATACATGGGCAGGTCCAGGCTTTGGGATCTTGACTGATTTCAGTGCTGCCCCCACTTCCTGGATCTGCCAGAATAACTTTCATTCCTGCTCAAATATTCTGAGCAGAATATCACTCTGACATTGACGGTGATGATCTTAAAGCCAGTTCTATCACTTTATGGGGAATTTTGTGAGGACCTCTTATCCCTGAAAGAAACTGTTGTTTGCTGTTCATAGGATCAAAAATTTTAACCTTTTGGCTTTCAGATGTGTGCCCAAACTGACCTGTGGATCTGGTAAATTGAGATACTCTGTACCACTCCTTTTATTTACTAAACCCTTCCTCAATTGCATTAATAAAATTAACGTGATCACTGCACCCATCCCGATCTAGTTCTTGATTAGTAAGGGAGTCAAAGGTTCTGGGGAAAGGCAGAATAATTGGTTGAGAGGGATAATAAATCAGCCATGATCAAATGGCAGAGCAGACTCAATGGGCTGAATGACTTAATTCTGTTCCTATGCCTTATAGTTTTATGGTCTTATAGTCTTCTATGACTTTGGCTGGTCTGGAGTCTAAGAGGCCAAATGGGCTCCTTCCATTGTATTTCATGCCAGTGTTTGTTCAGCTGGACAGTATCCAACTTCAGGCACTTGAGCACAAACCCACAGGCTGGCACTTCAGGGTGGGGCTGAGAAAGGGCTGCACTATTGAGAGTGCTGTCACACCCAGCCAGAGGCATCTGTCCCCTGCGGAGCTCAGTCCCCTACAACAGCCAACCACTTTCCAACCAAAGCTTAACTCATTCTAACGACAGAGCAGACAATGGGTTGACCCAGCCCACCCAGGTCAACGTCTCTCTATGCAGACACATAACCCATGTACCCACCAGGCCTACTCTCATTCCAGCCCACCCTGAAGATACCCCACCTGAGAGGTAGGCCTTCTTCAAGGACCATGTACCAGATTATTGATCTTGGGTATCTCTGAAATCTATTGTTTCCATTATTCTTCATGTACCATCATCTCTAGCACCCATCAGTTTCCACAGGCACTGGTGATGTCTAGCTTTACCCCACACACAATTGCCCCCCCGAACCCTCCTGTACTCTATGAATCACCACCATCATGTAGTCCCCGTGGCCGGGAGGTTTTTCAACATTTGGATGCTAGGGTCCAAACTTGCAACAGGTCCTAACTGGCCATCAGCCCTGTGGTCACTGTGGTTTTAAACCCCTGCTGAGGCTTCCTGCCTCTGCAGCTTCTGTTCTCTCCCCAGTGCTCTGCAACCTTGGTGCTTGTCCAGTTGTGCCCTCCGGACCATCACTCACTTATTTGCCCGACTACTGGAACAGCACAGCACAGCCCTTTGGCCCATGATGGCGTGCCAACCTCTTTAACCTCCTCCAAGGCCCATCTAACCCTTCCCTCCCACATAGTTCTCCATTTTTCTTTCAGTCATGTACCTATCTAAGAAACTCTGAAACGTCCTAAAGGATCCTGACCCTACCACCAACCCTGACAGGGCATTCCACACTACCATCAATCTCTATGTGAAATATCCACCTCTGAATCCTGTCCCAATGCCTTAGAGTTATGCCCCATGTGTTATCCATTTTTGTCCTGAGAACATCTCTATCCACTTGATCTATGCCACTTATCATCATTGACACCATGTCTTCTGCTGCCTGGACCTAAGATTTCACACTACTTCTGAAATTCCATCTTTCATTTTTTAAGACATTCCATAAAACATCAGGCTAACTATCAATCATTGGCCAATATCTCCCTATATGGGTTAATTGCAAACATTCCTAGGCAGTGCCTTTGGATGCTTTACTAGATTATGAAAGCCACGTAAAGCCTGGTTATTGTGCCAGCACTCAAAGATGTCGTGTTCAGTAGACCACTGGTTCCTGGCCTTTGTGGAGGGTGTTTCTGGAAGTGTAGGGAGATACAAACTTTGTTCATGATCTTTCATATTATCAATTACTTTTTGTCTGGTGTCGTATTTCCCCAATGTCTAGGCTGCAGACCCCCCACCCCCACTGACACACACGTGTTGTGATACCTTGAAGATCTTGGTTTCCTATTCCCTTCCACCCAGCGGATCTCTCCAATCATCTGTACCTCACCTTTCCTCTCACTGCCTGGCAGCAGTGTTTGTTGTAGGTCCTGGGTTACACCAGCCTCCAGGGAAGCAGGCTGGCCGAATGTCTGGATTTCTAATGAAGTTAAGCGCACGTCTCATGGAGCACACAGAATGAAACCCACCTCTTCCCTGTGTGCTTTGGTCCTGATTTCCCAGGGACTGGCTTTGGAGTCTTCATCGATGAGTGTCTCACACACGAACAAGCATTCAAGCATATACACACGTTTACACATACGTACTTCCATATACTCATGCACACGTGTATACACATAAATGTACACTCAGTGGCCACTTTATTAGGCACACCTTCTCGTCAATGCAGATTTCTAATCAGCCAATCATACGGCCACAACTCAATGCACAAAAGCATGCAGACGTGGTCGAGAGGTTCAGATGTGGTTCCGAGCAAACATCAGAATGGAAAAGAAATGTGATCTAAGTGACTTTGACCGTGAAATGACGGTTGGTGCCAGACAGGGTGGTTTGAGTATCTCAGAAACATTTTGGGATTCACATACACGGCAGTCTCTAGAATTTACAGAGAATGGTGCGAAAAACAACAACAACAAAAAAAAACAAAAATCCACTGTGCGGCAGTTCTGTAAGCGAAAACGCCTTGTTAGCGAGCGAGGTTGGGGAATGGTCAGACTGGTTCCAGCTGACCGGGAGGCCAAGGCGGCTCAGATAGCACCACGTGGTGTGCAGAAGAGCATCTCCGAATGCACAACACGCCGAATCCCGAAGAGACCGCGCTACAGCAAATCAAGAGGAATTTAAATTCAGTGGGCACTTTATGTACAAGCGGTATCTGATAAAGTGGCCTCTGAGTGTATACAAAAGCACCCCATACATACGCACACAAATATACACACAGACATACATAAATATGTATATATAATATGGCGCCAGCTAGTTTCAGTTAACTTTTAATAAGATAACAATTATAACAGGTTACAGAGCCAGACATCTACTGACCGTATGTAAATGCGAGTACAGGTTCCCATCTACTCTATAATTAACAACGTAGCAGAATAAATTATGCAGTGGATTTATATACACACATGCTCAATCAAATTATAACAAGCACAGAAGCTAGGCGACTCATTGGGACGGGGTCTAGGGAAGGAAGGTGGGAAGAAGTGAGTTGAAGAATCTGTTAATGGTTCAAGGATCAGCCAGACTGAGAATTTAATGGAAATCGAAGGTGCACTTGAGTGAAAATGAATGGGGCAAATGCCCTATAATGAGGTTGGACGTGCCCACAAATTGAGTCCAAATCTCGGGCCTTTGGATAACTAATATTTGCATTGCAATCAGATGTCCCTCTCTCCCGAATCCTTCGCCCAACCCAGCGTTAACCCATGAAGTTGAGTTCCCATTGACCGGAGGCCATTGGAGTGAATGTTTCTAGCACCAGGGTGAGGGGAGAAACTCAGAGTGGTTTTAAAACAAACCACAAAGTGAGTCGATGATTTTCCAGTTAGACGTATCGCAGACAGGGGAAACGATCGTCTGGTGGGAAATCACGCGACGGTTTGATAGGTCTGTGCCTCGGCCACTTCGGTCGCGACTCAGCCCTGTCTTTAAAATGGAGGACAGAGCCGCGAATCGCATTGGACAGGTCACTGCGGCAAGAAACTCCCACCTGGGGAGGTACAAAGGGGGGGGGGCATTTATACCCCTCTCTTCTCTCTGTCTATGAGGGTGGGCAGTGTCTCTCCTTTCCATGAAAACGCGTCTCGAAACGAAGACTTGATCTTAACTTCAAACAGACGAATTTGCATGGGGTGGGGGCGAGCTGGAGAAGACTGGATTTTAGGTATCAATTAACTTCTTGGGTCATCGTAATCAAATTGATTTATGAATTCGTCATGGGAAAGTACCTGTAACCATGTTACCACGGTGCCGCAGGTAAATATATTGCAGACCGGAACCTAATGATTACCATCTTCTGCAACAGCGCAGTGGCCTCTGAAACCCTGAGCTGGGTGCAAAGAGAGCGAAAGAACCTGATTTTCCTGCTCCTGTCGTCTTGCTAGGGAGAACCCGTCTGAGGGTTGTGTGAGGTCAAGGTCACGGGTGGGAATTGGCACAGGTAGAGCTCTCGCGGGTAAACCTCCGGGTTTCGATACAAATGTTCCACCCCATCACGGTCAACCACAGCCCAACTTCATGGGAATTAACCTCCCTCTGGACGAGGCCGCGAACAGTACCTGGAATTTCCATTAAATACATTCAGGCCGGACGAGTCTACAATATAGGGTACAGCATAGGTGGGAGGGAGCGGGAGGAAAGAGTTCGGGAGAGAGGAAGAGTTATTCAGTACCTAACATGCCAAAAATGTCTATAGAATATTGGTAAAGTTCTGTCGAATGTATTTTTAATTACAGTAAAATGCACGGAATCCACATTCTGCGACAGAAGATTACAAATCCGTCCTCAGTTCGGCGTCCGAAGTGGGAAAAGGATCAGAGTTTTGCCAAGTAACAATACGTCAGAAAGCGTCATCCCTGGCATCGGGGATGTGTCCATCAGTCACTGAGCGGGAACTGGAGGAGGATGGTAATTGGACGAGAGGAGAGAGGGGAGGGTTCTGAGTGAACGCAGCAGGGCTGTGAGGTGATAGTGAAAATAAAGCTCGACTTCATTCAGTTGGTCCGTAATCTTAATAAAGAGCCCACAGCCCCTATACAGTCTAGTTCGTGTCGAAATTCTTGTATCGGAGTCAATTTATTGGACAAGAAACCACGATCTCTCTCGTGCCAGCAGAGCGGAGACGAGACACTCCGTGAAAGCTTCTTCCTGTAATGAAGGCTGTGGTCATGCCCGAGGTCTGGGACCCAGCTTCACACCGCACGGCGGACACGGGACACTCTCTCAGAGTCTCAGACACAAAGTACATGGATATTTCAGCGCCATTCACTTGTATAAACAGTATAGCACTTGCTGTGGAATTACCGCTGGAATGTTTATATATACTTTGAATCCCCATTGACACTTCGCACTAATTAGAATTAAAAATAGTTAAAATCACAGACGTTATTTGCCTTCGCCAAACCCCTCGCTTCACTTCCCCTTCCCCCAACAAACATTCTGGGTGTCTCCACTTCGCCTTCTTCCAGTCAGTTGAAGATTCTCTCGGGCTCTCTCACACACACACAATAAAGCTGCCGCTTGTCAGCGCAGTCTCCTTCACCCCCCGCCCCACTCTGCCTTCCTTTGAGGGCCGGTGCAAATTTCCGTCGCTGCCGGAGAGGGCGAAGCCCTCTGCAGGGACAGAGACCTCGCCCTTCCACACGGAATCACGGCTCGGGGTCGAGAGTTTCTGTCGGCGAGAAGCGGCTTGACTGGAGTAATCAAAATGTGCATCTCGGTCTCCCCCGCCCTGCGGTCCGCGAACAGCCCGTGTTCACGGCGTCGCCGATGGGGACGAACGGGCCACGGCACCCGCCGGCTCCACGGAATCAGTCTGTGGCGGCGGAGCATGGGAGGCGCGGATGTAACTTGAACGGCAATAAAAATATACACCTTTACAAACCACCGAAGGTGTTGTACAATTTGGGATGGGGGCAATTCTAGGTGGGCGTCGGGCTTCAGCACGGCGGCCGGACGTGTTCGGAGCGTCGGAGGTCGCTGAGGATCGAGCGCGGAGGTCGAGGTCTCTAGAATCGTCCCACAGTGTCTCAGAGATCGTCACCCGCACGCCCGGCGACAATTTCTCTCTCGGTTTTGCTCTGTTTATTACTGCTCGGCGAGGGTGCGCGGACCCGGGCCATCCTCAGTAAGCTTGTCCCGTCTCGACCTGCAGTAACCCCAAGACAGCAGAGTGCTCGCTCAGCTTCATCCTCCTCTGTGTGGACAGGCTCACGTTCTTGGTCAAGTAGTCCACCGCACCTGGAATATCCAACGGAATAAATAAACACAAACTAGGAATCCCGCTCTCCGTTGTTCCCCTTTCGCCCTCCCGTGTTAGTGAAAACTACCTCCAGTGCTTGTGTGATGTGTTCTTTTTTTTTTAAGAGATGTCCCAATGTAAACATTTGCCACCCAGCCGCTTAAATGTCCGCGATTTGCCGGGAAATGCCGACATCTACTGGGGAACAGCCGGCCTGTGTCGGACTGGGGCCTCTGCGTGCACATGCAGACCCTAAATTTCCCGTCCCGACTGGGCCCCTCGGCTGCACCCCACGCCTCAGCGTTTTGAATGTCAGAGACATGCAGAAGCAGCGTTGAAACTTGACAACTTCGGCAAAACAAAATTACTGCGAGGCCCTGCTGTCACACAGTTCTTTGATGGGCAGGGCTTGTTTAGACCCGCCCCATCTCTGGCGTCTTGTGAATACAGATAAGGCGGGACAACCAGGTTCTTTCATGTGTTTCAGGCACGGAAGGCAGGAGCTAAGGGCTCGGTGAAAGGCGCAGGTTTAGAGGACGGTCCCGAGGCGAGGAGAGGAGTAGTAAGGTCTGTAAAAGGGAACTCTGGAGCACTGCAGTGAACAGTGGCGGGGCACAGGGAGGGTGAGATTAAGAAGAGGAATACAGAAGGTTGTATGGGCGGATCAGGGTGAAATCTCGGAGCAGGACAGCTGTGTGTTGGACTGTTGTAACACCCTGCCCACACCGAGTACAGTCAGTAGATGGTGGTCCGGTATCACAGTGCTCGCCTGAGACACTGCGAGCAGTCCAATAGAAACCAGCGGCGGCTCTGGAGATACAGCCGATGGTTTTCTTTTCTGCTGCTGGCTCGCATTAAACCTGGAACATCTTATATAAACAAATCGGCAAAGTTTTCTCCTGGCCCGCCCCTCCCTTTCTGCCTCTAGCCTCTGACTCATTTAACATTGAAAAGGCACTGGAACTTAAGGTTCATGAGCGACTGAGGAGTTCACATATCTGGACTTCAGGCTTCCCGTTCAGTGATGTAACCCCCGTATGTAAACGCACTCACTTGATTCGGGTTGGATAATCTTTCATTACCTCTCCACTTACTCTTCCAATAACTGCTCTGTGCACACTGGCACACCACACCAGACAATCATGCCTGATAAAGAAACAACATCTTCAGTATGAAGCGCTCGTCATCTCTCTGCCCCAAAGGGGGGGAGCGGAGTTCGAATGGAAGGCCTTATTACCGAGCTGTCATTTCCATTTAAATTCACTTCATGGTCTCGCACAAAGTATTTGATATTCCTTGGCACCAGCCTGGAGATGGGGGGGATTGGCTAATTAATACGTTGAGCATGCTCGGTGGGTCAGGGAGCGCGCCATGGCGGTGTGACTTATGGCTCCCAGCGGGCCTTTCTACCCAATAGACATTACCCATCACCTTCGATCTGTGACTTGGGGAGATCGGTTGGCCGACTAAATCGTTCAGGGTCCAGCCCAGAATTTGTCCTGCAATCTTCTTCATATCACTCACGGTCAGGGTAGCTATCAGATGTCAGAGTCGGGACTCCAGTAATGGGGAAGTCGACACGCAGACTGTGTACAGAGTGCCCGCCTGTTCAGGTTTTGGTCACAGGGAAGTGGTAAGGTGCCCGGTTTCAGAACGTGGTTATGCAGAAGAGATCTTTAAAATTTAATCATAAGTTGTGGCTATCGGCATCAAGGCCATTCTCTCATCATACTCTGTAAATGGGTGGCTATTTAAGACTAGAACGAGGAGAAATTTTTCACTAAGATAGGGGAAAGTCTTTGTAATCCTTTACCCAAACGACCGTGGCAGCTCAGATATAGATTGCACTCCTGAACATAAAAGAAATTGTGGGACATGGGGACAAGGCGGCTGGAGGATAGGTCTTGTGGATAGGCTCGAGCGGTGAAATCAAGCTTCTAGTTCTCATGTTCCTGCTCATCCCTATGACACCATGCTGATAAGCTGCCTTCTTGAATCCATATATTCTGGCTGGTGAAGGCACTCCCCCAGAAAAGCTGGGTATGGAATCTGAAGATTGAAAACTAGTGATATTGAAAGGAGGAGGATTTGATTTGAAGACAGAATCGCTTCTGACTTGGTGGCAATTTCAGTGAACAAAGTAGGAATGAATAATGCCACTCGATGGCACTGTTGAGAACACTTTCTTCAACTCTGCTGACGACTGAGTGGGCTGTAATTAGTCAGCACTGATTTTTTTTTCTCCATTCGGTTATGGGATGTGGAAAGCCCATTATTTCTCATCTACTCCTCCATCCTACATCTTGTGATTAGGACATCAAAATCAAAGTAACTTGTGACCACCGCGGCACAAATGCATATCCGTGTGCATCAGAGCTGCAGATGCATATTTTGCATCTTAGGTCATTCCCAGACAGAGTAAGCTGGTCCTGCTCATCTCCTCACTGGTGCTGCCATTCAAATACTAACCAGACTCTGTCTTCTCAGCCTTGCACATCAGGCAGGATCAAGTGTCTCCAGACTAGTATGCATGGGTAGAAAAAGCACGTCTGGTTTTCACCCAGGACCCAGGACCGTGCATGTCAGCCTTGTTGGCTCATTCGGGCTTCAGACCATGATCAAAGTTGACTGAAGGCAGATTGTAGTTATGGAACGGTTGTTGTTAAGAGAGTCCATTGCTCTGGAGTGTCTACATGCCAACTGCGGTTATGGGTTATCTGTGATTTAACGTGGCTGTGAGGTGTACGGGATTTAATTTGGGTTTAATGAGGTTTCAGGAGTGCACATGTTCAATGAAAGATCCATAATTTAATGGAGTGTTAGGATGTAATGAGTTTGTTCATGATATGAGCATTTATAATGTGTGTCATGGCTATGAGTTGCACAGGTTATTTATACATGTACCATTTTGGGGAGCAGGCATCACTGGGCAGTGCTAACTATTCTTGAGAAGTTGATAGTGAGGTAGTTTCTGTGTAGATACACTCCCTCAGTAAAGATCTCCCAATAGGCTTGTTTTGTAGGTACAGTGGATTGTGCCAAGAGTTAATCAGGGCAGTCACTTACTTGGGACAACTCTTAAAGGACAAAAACTAATCGAGAAAATGGCTGGGATTCACTTTGTTTATTTGGGAATGCTGCTTATTTGGGGCAGGAGACTGTTGCTGAACAGTTTCCGACTTGATTCAGACACGTGCATGTCATGTGGCAACTAGACACTACACCATACTTGGAGTGAACAGTTTTTAAATAGCGTTGGTTGCATGTGCTTGTGTTCAAAAATCACTGATAGTTGGCGAGAAATAAGCAGTTAAGACAATTCAGAACTATTCGGCTCCCAGTGGTTTCAAACATTCAGAAAGCCAAACAATCTCACTGCTTCAACGAGTTAGGACCTACGAAGAATTTGAAGGTATTGACAATCATCTTGAATGTTACAATGAAAATGTAGACTTGGAGGATGCAATTGTCGAAAATTGTATGAAGACAGTATTATCTACATGAGGTATCTGTGCTGAATTTGTTCATTTATGGTCAATCAAAAGAACATAGCATTATATACTGTACTAATTCCTCCATTAATACAATTTTATACTACTGTTGTACTATTGGTAGTGTTTTAATTTGTTCTGTATTTCATGGTAGTTTTTTTTTTATACCTTCTAGCTATTTCTGCAAAACTTAGTTCATGGGGACAGCCCTTTAATTGGGTCAAAATATACAGGTCCTGGTGTGTCCCAATTAACCCGAAATCCACTGTATTGGGCAGTTGTACTGAACAATAGTTGAAGGTTCTGGAGTGAGTCTCAGCTGTTTGGGCTTCAGTATGTATCATGGTGAAACACACCCTGGAAACTCTGATCCTTTCTGGATATTCCCTGGAGCCCAGCTGTGGAGCAGTGACGTGCTAAGAAAGGGTTTAGGTGCACACTACATCTGTCGTCAGCATTGAACCTGGGAAAGTAGCAACCCCACACTATCACCCTGTGGAAGGACAGCAATGTGCACAAGTGGATGACTCACTTCTTGTTAATATACCGCAAAGCATCTTAATATGTTTTAATTGAATTAATCTTTAAAAATGCTCTCAATCTACCTAACGAATTTTTAAGTATGTTCATCACAGACAGTTAAGAACTGCTCCAAAGACTTTGTCAACCAGTGAGTGGTCAAGTGCTGTCTGTGGGATTATGGTCTCAAGAGACGGTATGTAAAACAGAGACTGCTCCACCTCACCAGACCTCCGCTAGGTGCGAAAGGTCAGCCTGGAAGGGTAAATGTGGATGGGTGGGAACACTAGACTGTCAGTTTGGATGCAGGATAATCCAACCCATTAACTGGGAAGCTGTACAGGACAATCCCATCAGAATGGTCCTAGGGTTTAAAGGGTTAAAATTTGAGCAGCAGGTGCATTGATGAGGGGAAGATGTAATCCAGAGGTTTAAAATGATAACAAGCAATCAGAAGAGTGGATTGGAGAAACATTTTCCTTGGGTGGGAAAATCCAGAACAAGGGTGCTGAGGATTGGTGCCAGGGATCTGGCAGGTAAAGTATGAAATACATTTTCACACGATAGGTAATAGAATTCAGAATTCTTGAATACTGAGCGGGGATATTCTGGTGATCAGTAGAGTTTTACAAAGCAGAGGTTCACAGATCGTTATTGACTGAGTTCATTAAGGGAGATGGAACACAACTGGGAAAACTGTCCCTCTATGATCTCACAATATTCCTTTTGTTCAGCTACCAAACAGCCATGATGGTACAGCAGATTTGAGGGGCTGAATGGCCTAATGCCATTCCTGTAAGTTTACTTTTCTGAGGAAATTGAATAAGGACAGAAATTGGACTGTATTCTGATGTTCCCACAGTTACATGGCCCCACTGACAGTTAGGTTAGAGAAGCAGGAGAGAATGCAGATGCTGAAGAGCTGGAAAGACACAAACAAGATGCTGGAGGAACTCAGTATCTGTGGAGGGAAATGCACAATGTTTCGGGCTGAGATCCTTCATCTCAGCCCAAAACGTCAACTGTTCATTTCCCTCTGTAGTCACCGCCTGACCTGCTGAGATCGTCCTGTGTTTTGGATTTGTGTTGCCACTGACCATCATGTGTACGGTTTCTGATTAGGGGCATTTGATACAGCTTCTAAAGCTCTGAATAAAACCAATGACAAAATCCATCCAGGCACTTGAAGCGAGGACTCTGGGATGTGTCTAGGTGTCTGGGGGGGGGGGGGGGGGTCAGGACAGTGACTGCGAGGGCAGAGGGGAAGCTTCAAGTTCAGGAGATGTGCCAAGGCTCTGCTCCTTGTGAGAAATGTCACAGCTTGTGGTATGTCTAGGCTGTGGATTTGATGGAAGTTAGATGTGGGGGGGTGTGTGTACATAAATATCACCAATATCAAGATATGCTGGTGAGATTCTTAGAATGGCATGTGGAATCCTGACTCTATATGCATAAGAACAAAAGGAAATAGAAGCAAAAGTAGGCTATTTGGCCCCTCTAGCCTATTCTATTATCCAATTTGATCATGGCCGACTAATTGGATGCCTAATTTTTTCCTGTGTGTCAATTCCTCTAGGCCTCAATTCTCCAGTCTTTCAAAAATGTATCAATTTCCTCTCAAAGCACCTCCAACAATCGAGTCCCCACAATGTTCCAGGGTGGAAAGTTCTCCAGATTCACTACCTTTCTCCATTAGTTCGTATGCACCAGAGTTTTATATGTCAGACCATCAACCTTGTAACTATGCTCCCTCATTCAAGATTTTCTCACTAGTAGAAGCATCATAACCTCTTCTCTCTCCTTCTGCCTCTGGGGCAAAAATATATTTCAAAAGTATCAACCTCCATTCTTCTAATCTCAACGACTGTAGATCTAACTTCTTCAGCCACTTGTGGTAGGACAACCCTATCATTACTGGGAATTATCCTTGTGAAGTCTTTTTTGACAGCCTCCAATGCGAGCACATTCTTAAATAAGTGGACCAGAGACAGCAAATAGGCCAAACACAGGGCAGTTATGCGAATCACAGGTTGGGCCCCTCCCTGGAGAGCTGTGGCCAACCCGGTCACCACACCTCAGGAAGGACAGCAAGGTCCTGGAGAAGATGTAGGAGAGAATAGCCAAGGAAGGAAGGACCAGTTCATGTGGAGAAAAAAAGAAATTTGGGTTTTTTTTTTAGCAGAGAATGTTAAGGAGAGATTTAGTACTGTCACAGAGCCCTACAGCACAGAAACAGGCCCTTTGGTCCGTGTCATCTATGCTAAAGTGTTATTCTGCCTAGTCTCATCTTCCTGCACCTGGACCACAGGCCTCCATACCCTTCTCATCCATGTACCTATCCAATAGAGTTTATCAATGGGTTTTGCAGTGTAAATAAGGAGGAATTGTTTCTGGCTAGTCACTGGGTTGATAAATAGAAAATACTCATTAAATTGTTAAGGGAAAAAGTTTACAGGAGTTGAGTAGAATTCCATTCCGCAGCCAGAATACATTGCCTGGGAAGGTGCTGGAAACAAGACTCAACAGTGACTCTCAAAACAGATTTGAAAAAACAACATTTTTTCAGGGCTATGTGGAAGAAACATTGAAGTAGTTCTGGGAGGTGATGGAGAAGTTGGCTGAATTTTGAAAGAGCCAGCACAGACATGATGTTCCCCGTGTTGCAATATGTGCTGACGATTCTGAACTGCGCAGGTATATCAGCCGAGTGGTGTTCAGCCCCTGCCAGGGCCAGAAATGAAGGGTGTGACCGACTGATTGCCCCTGGGCACATGGTATTGGCAATAAACGATAGCAGTATTTATTCGAGATTTCTATCAACTACACATGTCCGTTCACATCCAGAGGCAAGTGTGGGGAGGTCAGAGGGCACTGCATGCACTCAGTGAAAGGGAAAGCTGCTATTGATCCAGCCAGCTCCTGCAGAAGGTTTCAATTTAACGGCAGGAGCTAAAGACATTAGGAGCGGCTGCAGAGGGAGCGTGGAGAATCCAGGCTGGGGTCGGAAAGGACAGTACAAGGGCAGGACAACGAGGATGATGGGGGTGGAGGTGGTGAGTGGGGGATGGAAGGAAGGACCTCTGAACCCATCAAGGACAAGAGCTGTGTCGCCAGGAAGCTGCGATTAGTTTAACATCCAGGCTGCAAACAGAATCGGCCAGTGAGACTTTCAGTTTCCACTCCTGCTGGTGATATGGTTCCTTCTATATTTTTAACATCAATATCTTTATCAGATTCTAAAGCTAACGTCGACCTCATCAAACACTTCATCACATGTCAAAACCCTTGAAACAAATGCAAAGACTCTGTGGTTTCAACCTTGAGTGATAGCTTCACTTTAGCTTTACACTTGGAAATCATATTCTCTTCCTTGCACGCATGCATGTGCGTGCGTAGGCGCGCGCACACGCGCACAGACATGCACACTCCCTTAGAACTCAAAGCAAGTGGAAGGCTAACTATTATCCTTCATGGCTGCATTGTCAAACATACTACAACATCATCAATACATATACTCTCTCTCCAGCACAATCCTCTGATTTAACTGACCACCCTGAATACTTTTGAGTCTCATATGAACTCCACACATATACTCAGTGGCCACTGTATTAGATGGCTCTCGTGCGTAATAAAATGGCCACTGGGTGTATGTTTGTGGTCTTCTGTTGCTGTAGCCCATCCACTTCAAGGTTCAAGGTATTGTGTGTTCTGCACATCACTGATGCAACGTTTGGTTGTTTGAGTTGCTGTCGCCTTCCTGCCAGCTTGAACCAGGTATCCATTCTCCTCTGACTTCTCTCATTAACAAGGCATTTTTGCCCACTGATCTGCATTAATTTTGTTTCTCACACCATCCTCTGTAAACTCTAGAGACTGTTGTGCGTGAAAATCTCAGAAGATCAGCAGTTTCTGAGATAGTCGAACCACCCCATCTGGCACCAACATCATTCCACAGCCAAAGTCACATTTCTTTCCCAGTTTTGATGTTTTGTCTGAACAACAACTGAACCTCTTAACCATGTTTGCATGCTTTTATGCATTGAGTTGCTGCCACACGATTGGCTGATTAGATGCATGCATTAATGAGGTGTACAGATGTTCCTAATAAAGTGATGACTGGGTGTAGTTGTAGGAAAGTCCCTCAGGGTTGAGGGTGATGTTTCCACTTGAGTCTTGTGGGTTTAGAAGAGGCTGATATGACTGACGTTAGAATCAAACTCTCCCACACATGGTGCTGGGTGTGCCTGTCTGGTGGGCAGGAGGGTGCTTTACTAGGTGATGTGTTCCCCTCCCTGGATCTGCATTGCCCCCTAATACCACCCTGGTTGCTCCTTCTCCATCCAGTGCACTCAGGGGACAGAGATCCCCAGGCGTCAGTCGTTCATTTCTTCAAGGAAACCGTGAGCGACTCCTTAAAGCTTCCAGCTGACCACCTGCTGATATCGCCCCGTGACAGAGCTTGGAGCAGTGTCTGTTTCAAGGGGCTGCTATAAATGACTGTAATGTCTGATGTGACATACCTCTCACTAAAACATTATCACACACACCTCACAGTAACACTTAAATATTCCTCACAGCAACTATGACATCACACACCGCTAACGGTAGCAATGATGAAACCAACTCCTTCGTGTAATGCCTGACCTAAAACACATCTCTTGTTTTAACATACTGGTTTAGCACATCACTAAATGTAACCCTCTCTGATGGAATACGTCCTCCAGTGTAACACAGAACACCACTCACAATAACTCTGCCAGAAGACAACCCCTAGTGTACAGGGGTTAGTCTATTTCAATCTGGGTGCTCCGTCCGCTTGAGACAAATTTAAGTCCATGATCCGCAGCCCACACCTGGATTCGGAGAAAATTCTGATGTCCTAATTAATTTTGTCAGCAGATGTTGGTGGCATAGAGTGGGAAGACAGGAAGGGAATTGAGTCTTTGGGCCCTATTTCATATTAATTTTCTAACTTGTTCCCTACTGTTATAAACCCAACAGAACAAACCCCTCCGTTGGCATCAGTGTTAACAGAGTAGCTCGGTATACTCTCACATAACACACACAGAGTCCAGGAGGGCAATGACCACAGACAGAGATCTTGCAATATTCCACCTCCATTGAGGCCAGTATTCCTACTGCTCACTGGTAGCTGAGAAAGACTATCCCTGCTTAGACCGGAGGTCTGTGAGTCTTCCTGCCGTGTGTGATACAAAGATGGACTATCATTTCCACCCACCCATGCTGGTGTCCTTCCACCCACCCCCTCCCCTCCCCAGAAGGTGGTTTCAACAGGCAGCGCTTACTCTGTCCGTACTGGGCGTACTGGTAGCCGGGCACGGGGTCCATGCTGTATCCAGACGTGCTGTAGGCGGGCGTGCAGTAGGACTGAGATGTGGGCAGGCTCTCCACAGCCTTGATGGAGTCAGAGCGCTGGCTGCAGCTGGCGGACAGCGGGTTCGAGGTGTCCAGGCTCCCGTGCAGGGGGGAGATGGAGAAATCATGCTGTGGCTGAGTGGAGACCGCTCCGGGGTTACTCAGGATGCTCATCACCTGCGGAAATGGGACCGAGAGGGGCAAGGAGAGACAGAGAGAGGAATGGTTAGAGGAAAGGAAGAGAATTAGGCTTCCAGTCCGGGCTGGGAGGTGGTAGTGGGAAAGAGGAAAGGAAACCATAAGGAGAGAGGAGGGGTGGTGAATGAGAAGGGTTGGGGAAGGGATTACGGCTGGTCGGGTAGGAAGGAATTAGAATTAATGAGGAATTAGAAGGAGATGAGAAAGAGAGGAAGGAAGTTGGAGGATAGGTGCTGGAGATGCTGCCGAGTATTGAGGAGGAGGGGAGGGGGAAGAGTGAAGGTTACAGCCCAGGGTTTCACATTATTACTGGCCTCAGCCCCAGCAGTGAGTTGGTGGTCAACATTGGCTCTTGAGATCCAGGCTCAGGCTCCCAATCACCTCCCAGTGACTTGGGCACAGAATGGGTGAGAAGAAGATCGGGTTTGATGGAAAACACACAGGGAATGGCAGTTTGAGTGTGCAAGGAAAGGGATGGGGGTAAGTGGGATACTGGGAAAGGTGAATGTGAGATTGTGGAAAAAGGGATAACATGGCAATATGGGATTGGGTAGGAAAGGTGGATTGGGAAATGGATAGATGGGATGGTGTGATAGGGATTGCAGATGAGGATTGGGAGGCTTGGGATGGCAGAATGAGGATAAGAAATATGAAAATATGGGAATGGGATATGTGGAAATGGTGATGGGGAATAAGGATGAAGGAGTCGGGCTGGTGATTGGATAACTAACAACAGCGAACATGCTGGTCATACACAAGGAGCAAAACGCAAACCTAAAGAGTATCATTAGAACATTAGAACAAGCTCGCCGACAGCTTCACACCAAAATTAGTAATCCCATTAAACACGGGAAAACCTGGACAGGGAATTTTATAAAATTCTTCTCCCCACAGTTTGTTCCCCTCCCTTTCCAGATGGTGAACGTGCAAAACAAGGACGAAATCAAATAGCGTGCGACATCTGCAAAGTTTTATCCGATCAGTGCTGAGTGGGTGGGGGGGAGCAGAGGGCAGGGGGGGGGGATATCCGAGTTGGTTAGCTGTCAATCACCCAGACTGACAGGACTGCTCTGAAATCACAAACAGACTGCAGTGATTACTGTTGGTGGATGGAGACGGTCTGTTCCCAGATCAAGGCTCTGCCCTGAGAAGTTTTTCCAGGCTGGATCACTGGGCTGTTCCCTCTGTTTGGAGAGGATGGTTTATGAGATAAATCCAAGAGGTAGGCATAAACATAGCAGTCTTGCTGAAAGATACACAAAATACCTTCAGGGCATCTCACACTTTCCCTGCAAGATAGTCATTCTTTGAGGGGGAGAAAAATAATTAATTTTGGCAACTTCAGAGCCAACAGCCTCAGGGAGTGCTAATCCCACAGGGACCATTACTTAACCCACACAAACAGCCTTGGCTGTTAAACAACAAGCTATCTGTTCCACTTACATGAGCTCCTGTTAAAGAGGGAACTGTTCTACTGGGCACCCTTATTAAAAAAAAGGGGCCTCGCTGTTAGGACCCCTTATAAGAAAGTTGGACAGTGAGGACCCTATAAAGACGGAGTTGCAGAGTTAGTGACCCTCATTAAGAGAGACTTGCACTGTCAGGAGTGCATGTAAAAAACTGTCATGCTGTGAGGACCCGTTATAAAATCAGAGTCTCCTTGTCAGGACCCCTCATAAAAGAGGGCTATGCTCTGAAGAATCCTCATAAATAACCAGCCATACTGTTAACACCCCTTATCGGAAGGAGCGTTAGCGTCAGAGTCCCTTATAAAGGGGGAAATCGGTAACAGTGCATTGGGGGAGGGTTACTGAGGGGCAGTGTGAGGGAGCTGCCTTAACAATAGAGGTACTGTCAGAAGTAGGGAGTGCTCCACGAGCAGTTAATCCATCTCTCTCTGTCACTCAGTCGCTCCTTCCCCAATGAGCTGGGAGTTCTGAACCTTCTGAAGAGGAGGGCTGGGGTATCGCTTTCACGTTTTAAAAAAGAAATTTGTGGAAGTGCCTGAAATGTTCCCTCGGTTTGAAAACTGATAGCTGCAAATTTGCCAAATGAAAGTGTTCCTCCAACTCACCAATAATCCAGTTTTTATTCACTTGCTCCTTGCACAGAATTCTCATGGGACGGCAGCCTGCTGTTCTATGGATAAGTTTCCAAAGTTTCACTTTGGATTTGTAATGTTATTAAAACATTGTCTAAAACGCAAGCTGTGAATGGATGGTGGTTGGGATCACTTCACCACTCAGCAATGCGACGAGAAGCTGTAGACCAACTCCTCTCATTCCCACCCAGATACACTTTCACTCTTGGCAGGGCTGGGGGATTTCTAAAACTAGCCTGCCAGAATCAGGCTCTCCGACTCATCACCGCATGGGGGGACTGTAGAATATCTTGGGTTGATAACCTTCTAGTGTTTGAACCCAAACGGGGGAGAGGAATCTCAGTTTATTTACTCTCACAATGAGCCGTGGCTCCGTCTCATCTTACTGACAGCTTGGCTCTACTAATGGTTGCAATCTGCAGCAGCGGGGAGCTGTAGTGTTGTAACATCTACCAACTGCATTATTACAGATTGGAACCTGCTGCTTGTGAGCGAATTCTTCAATGAAGAGTTCACCACAGTATGCTTTGACAAGGGCCACGTTAGTGTATAGGGCGCCATGGCGGCTTAGTGGTCACACGACGCAATTACAGCACCCGAGACCGGGGCTCAGTTCTGCCACTGTCTGTGAGGAGTTCGTGCGTTCTCCCGTGACGTGTGGGCTCCCCCCGGGTGCTCTGCTTTCATCCCACATCCCAAAGACCTGCTAAGACAGGCTAATTGGTCACATGGGCATAATTAGCTGGAAGGACCGGTAACCACGCTGTATCTCGTAAATCAAAAGTAAAAACAATGAACTCTATGCTACAGTAAGTCATAGCGGTCAGGACACTGTTTGACGCACAGTGCAGTGGTGGGAGCATTGAAGGACTTCAAGCAGAAAGTCGGGAAATGCTGACAGTCAGTGCGGAAGGAAGTCTGTACGGTCAGAAGGCAGTGGAAGGGAGATCCGGAGTTCTAGAAGGGTGGCTTTGAGAGCTCCATGCATGGCTGGGGAGGGGATTGAGTCAGGTTGATGGGGGATCTCTGCCCTGTAACACTGAAGGAGTGCTCCACAGTCAAAGGGAGGGCAGCGCAGTTGGAGGGTCAGAGCCCAGTGATGGTACACAATCAGTAGATCAGCAATGCGAAAATCTGCACAGCCAAAGGCCTCTTTATCACGATGGAACACGAAGCAACTGCTCTCCATCTCCATCTGGGTGCTAACATTTGCCAAGCCAAAGCTACTTTCCCTACTGACGTTTTGGAATCAGTGGCTGCTTCAACTAATGACAAAACAGTGTCCTTCTCTCTGCTGAGAATTACTGAACTCAAATTTATTTTAATTAAAGCCTACCTGTCTATTCTAGTCCCATTGGCAAACACTTGGGCCATAGCTTCTTATCTCAAGACAGAAAGAGGCCATTCAGCCCATTTCCCACAGCATTCCCAACTATCCATGGCCACACTTATGTGAGAGAAGACCAGAGCATTCAGGGGGAATCTCACACAGTAACAAAAGCTACGGGGAGCCAGCACAGAACAAAACCGCACAATGAAGGCCTTTTGGCCCTCTATGTTGTGCTGACCTTTTAACCTACTTCAAGATCAATCCTACGCTTCCCTCCCAAATAGCCCTCCATTTCTCCCTCATTCATGCGCCCACCTCAGGGTCTCTTATGTCCCTGATGTGTCCACCTCTACCACCGCCCCTGGTAATGTGATCCACGCACTTACTACTGTCTGATATCCCCCCTATACCTTCCTCCTCCAATCCCCTTAAAACATGCCCTCTTGTATTAATGACATTTTTTTCTTACAAATTTTAAAGACAAAAAAAGAACAGGCAAACTCCACCCGAGGTTGGAAAGGAACTCGGGTGGCTGGAACTGCGAGGCTGTGTCACTTCAAGGTGCGTTTATAGAACAAGTTATAGTAATTCTGTCAAGCCTGAGCATAATCAGTTCTCCACAAGCTTTCACAGCTTTAAACTATGATCATCAGAACATACCGCAGCAGGGCGATCACTATTCAGACAATCTGCTTAACAGCTGCAGTGGGAAGTGCGGTAGAATATAACAAAAAGAGATGTTGAGAAACTGAAATTGCAAATAACAATCAACTTAGTTCAGTAACCTTATTGCACGTTGTGATGGAGAAATAGAAAGAACAGATAATGGAAATGCTGTGGGTGTACTGTGTCTGGAGTTTCAAAAATACTTCAATAAGGTATGTAGTGTACCGTATTGCAGGATCGTGACCAAAGCTAGAAAATAGAACATAAAAGTATAAGGAAATATTAAAAGATATTTAGACAAGTACATGGTCAGGGAAGTTTAAAGAAGGATATAGGGCAGGTGCAGGGAATGGTAGACAACTTGGTTGGGTTAGACCAAAGAGCTGTATGATTCTGCCACTAAACAGCAGCAGGAATAAACCACTCGACCCCACAAGCCTGCCTGCCATTCAATATCTTAAAAAGCTGATCTTCCTCTCAGGCCTCGCTTCCTCTGCACCCTCACTAAAGCTTTCACATCTTTCCTAGAATGAGGTGACCAGAACTCAACGCAATACTCCAAGTGCCTGGGAGGAAACCCTGGACTGGAGATCGTGTCTTATGGAGAAAGGCTGAACAAGCTGGGGCTTCTTCTCTTTGGAGCACAGAAGAGCAAGAGGTGATAGAGGTGTATAAAATGATGACAGGCACCGACAGAGCAGACAGGCAGCAACTTTTTCCCATTGCAGAAATGGTTAATACAAGAGGGTTTGATTTTAAGGTGACTGGAGGTAAGTATAAGGAGTAATGTCAGAAGTAGTTTCTTTTTTACCCAGAGAGCTGTTGGTGTGGAATGCACTGCCAGGGGTGGTGGTGGAGGCAAATAAATTATGGAAATTTAAGAGACTCTTAAGAAGGCACATGGATGAAAGAAAAGTAGAGGGCTATGTGGGAGGGAAGGGTTAGATTGATCGTGAAATACGTTAAAAGATTGGTACAGCATCGTGTGCTGAAGGGCCTGTACTGTTCTATGTTCCTGTTCTGTGCCAGCTTCATACCCCTCAGTTCTCTGATCTTTTCAATAGGAACCTACTTCCTCCAGGAACACCCCAATGATCTAGCCTCCACCACCCTCCAGAAGAAAGGAAGGATGGGAAATAGACTAAGGATTGAAATCTTAAGCAAACCGATGCTAAATAGAAAACAGAGTCTGTTGTTTAAGTGGGTACCAGGCTGGCATACCATAATGATCGTTGCTGGGATCATTGTCCACAACTTCCATCAGTGATCTGCAGATGGTATCTCATTGGGAGGTGCAGTTAATGAGAGCAGGACAGTGATAAAATACAAGAAACACCACAACTTGCCAAATGGGCATGTAATTGAGTAGTTAAAAGATTAAGTTAATTATAATTAAGTATGAGGTAATAGATTCTGATTGGAAGAATAATTAGATGTAAGGCTCATTCAAATATAGGAAGGAAAGGTTTGATTGACCCTGGAGTAGGTTAAAAGATTGGCACAACATCCTGAGCCAAAGGGCCTGTATTGTGCTGGTCTATTCTGTGGTCCATTAAAGAAATTTGGTTGACGATAACACAGAAACACATTCATTAACAGTGCCAAAACAAATTCATAAGTCTTTAAAAAGTAAACAAGGAACAAGGTGCATCGCTGTTGGGACAGAATAGATAGACGTGTAAGAGCCTGGTCAGACCACCTGGAATACTCCAGATCTGCTCCCAGTATTTCATCGAGGAATTATTAGAAGCATTATAGATGTAAATTATAAAATGAGACCACAGCGAAGGCATGAGAAATCACAGATAAATACTGAATTTAATTCACCCAGTTCAAATTTGATCAAGTACTTAAAGACCAAAACTAGTAATCTAAATTGATTAAATCTATTAACTTCAATTAACAAAATAAGTAAAACACTGTAAGAATGGGAGAGGATGGAGATAAGGCAGGGAAAATGGATGAAATGTATTTGAAATGCTACCAACACAAAAGATGGAACGCATTAATAAGTTACAGCTGACGGTTCTCTTTTTTTTGTCAAGACTAGGACTCTGTCTTTATTTTTAAAGATTAGCATTTTTTTTGCCAAAATGTTATCGAAACTTACAGTGAAATCTGTCGTTTGCATCCAGGACCAACACAGTTGGAATATGCACTGGGGCAGCCCACAAGCGTTGCCATGCTTCCGGTGCCAACATAGTATGCCCACAACTTACCAAAGCTAACCCTTTTGAATGCAGGAGGAAACTGGAGCACCAGGAGGAAACCCATGCACTCACAGTGAGAGCGCAGAAACTCTTTACAGACAGTGGCAGGAATTGAACCCTGATCATGGATCACTGCCGTTGCACTAACCACTACATTACCATGCCAACCCACTAAGCAGAATTAGTGGTTTAATAAGCGGAGGTTTTGAAGAACCACTCTATCCTATCAAGCGCATATCCTGTGCCATGTGGGAAGACAGGTGTACAGGAAGTGATGTCAGCGGGAGGAGCTGGATCTCCAAGTTATGGAGTTCGAGCTGCAGCGGGCATACCTTTAATAATCCTCAAGGCTGGCATTGTTTGATTTCCTTAAAGGAAGCACTGCTTTAGTGTTCAGAAGCACCAAGAGGCTGGGAGCTGAGTGCCAGCGTTCTTCAGGAAGTGGTCACTCCACAGCTTAAGGTACACAGGCAGAGGGAAGACAGACAAGGGGAACTTAATTAGATCTCCGTAGGTGCATCTTGGTACTTCAGATCACTGAGGAGATGATTGTTCCTCCAGTCAGCAGAGTCAGTCCATGACAGAGTTGGTAGCTCAGTTCAGTATAGTAACGGGGCATTCAATAGTGCGGGAGATTGCCAGATATTTCTGCAGTCACTGATGTGATTCCAGGAATGGATATTGCTGCTTAGCACCAGCATCAAGGACATCAGTGAGTAAACGCAGAAAATTATGACAGACTTAGACAGTTGAAAATGTGTCCACAAAGCAGAGGTCTCTGAAATGAAAGGGCAAAATTTTACGGTAAGATGTGAGAATTTATAAGGGATTGCAGGAAACCTCTTGGACCCAGAGGAGAGTCGGTGTTTGCAATGCACGGCATGGGGGAGTGGTGAGGATATTTCACAACAGTTTTTTAAAAGTACTTGTATAAGCACTGAATACAGAACATGTGGACCAAGTGCTGGTAAATGGGATTAGCATAAATGGATGATTGGCTTGGGTAAGATGGATCAAAAACCTTATTCCTTATCATCTCTAACAGGGAGTGTGGACATCATTGTCTATATAAGATTTTCTAGGCATAGGCATAAAATGCAATGAAGTCCCTTGAGAAAATTATAGAGATATAGAAAAGAGACAAAAAGCAGAACATCAAAGGATTACTGCTGGTGCCCTGCACCAGTGAGACCAAAAATAGGAAGGTGGTTCAGAGGAATGCAGTCTGGAGAGATGGTCCAGGACAGAAAGCTGCAGATTCCTTCTGCACCAAGACCTGAGCTAGCAAGCTGGGACCTGAACCAGCTGGAACAGTTGCACGTCGATATGGATCGGAACCAATTCAACAGCAAGTTCATGCTTGTGCATTTTAGGAAGATTTAAATGAATTTGGCAGGGAACTGAGAATAGGAGTGCAGGTTATTCAGAAAGAAGTAAAATTAGAAATGGGTAGATGTCTTGAGAGGAAAGTCTGATAGTGATCTTTATCACAGATAGCAACAGCGATTTGAAAAAAACAGGTGGTTGTAATATTGCTTAAAAGATCAATTATGGTTGTGGGAATAGGCAATATGCTAGAAGGATCATTAAGTGGGGGTATAGCCAGGTAGAAATGGAGTACAAAAGCAAAAGAGTGCATATGCTGAAAAACCAAAGTAAACGGACAATACTAGGAATATTCAGCAGAGTATTTCCATACATCTGGGAGAATACTGTGGGTCCCCAGTCAGAGGACCATGGAAGAACAAATAGATAAAGAAACTGCTGAGACATGCAATTACATTATGGCAACTATTCTGAGAATTTGACTAACCGAACTTTAACTGTGATGGATCATGTAAGAGATGTAAAGGGTTCAAACTTCTTAAAGCGCAGCCAGATTTAGCCTATACTGACCAAATACATGGAGAGGGCAATTTAGTCTCAGTTTTAGGGAAAGAAACTAGGCAGCCGTAGTTAGTATAGGCAAATCAATGTTTTGAGACTAATGACTATGATTCAGGTAGAAATGTATTCTGTTATATTCATTTATGGAAGGTACAAAGATTGACCAGGTACAAATGTTCTTTCTTAGAGAGAAAGAGATCAAGTTTGCTTAGCTGAGATGTAAAGGTTCTAAAGATTAGCTTTAGTTGTCACGTGAACACCGGAACTGCATCGTTTGTGCCAACGAACAACACAGGCTGAGGAGAGTGCCACCGGGCTTTCGGCACCAACTCACGAACCCTAACCCGTACAACTTTTGGAATGTGGGTGGAAACCAGAGCACCTAGAGGAAACACACACCGTCAAGGGAAAAATGTACAAACTCCTTACAGACAGGGGTGGGAATTGAACCCTGGCCTTTCAATCACTGCCTTGGTAAAGTGTTACACTCTCTATGCCACCGTGCCACCCCTTTGGCAGAAAGTTATTCCAGCCAAAGGGCAGTGTGAGGTTTTGAGTCAGGTACTGAGACTATAAGACATATTTAGGCTATTCAGCCCATCGAGTCTACTTCACCACTAGACCATAGATCCCCATCTTCCTTCTCAACGCCATTCTCCAGCCCGCTCCCCATAAACTACTGAGTGCCTTTATCTATGTGGAATGCCCAGAGGTGCATTGAAAGTGTAAAGTAAATGGAAACTATTCACTATAAAGATAGAAAGGGACTAAAAATGTTGGCAAATTAAATTAAGTGTAACTCTAACATGCTTGAAAATTACTTTTGGAAAAAGAAACTGAAGGAGAAAGTAGAACCAAAAAGGCAACTTATCTACGGTGAGGCAAGATCTGGGGACAGTGCGGCACATACTCAGCATGTGTTATTACAAAACAACAGGAAGATGTAGACATTGTATACTACGGTGTGTTGGCTGGGTTAAACAAACGGAGACTGAAAATATGAATTAACTTAGTACCTTTACTAGAATAAAACTTCGTACTGAAGAACAGAACACTACTACAACACAAATTTTGTGTTAGGGCGCCACAGTAGTGTTGCAGTTATCCTTACTTACACATTTACAAATCCTTACACATTTACAGCTCCTGACATTCTGGAGTTCAGAGTTCAACTCTGGCGCACCTGTAAGGAGTTTGTACGTTCTCCCCGTGACTGCATGGGTTTCCTCCGGGTGCTCCAGTTCCCTCCCACAGTCCAAAGGCATACTGATTAGTAGGTTAATTTATCATGGTAAACTGTCCTGTGATTAGGCTAGCGTTAAGGAGGTAGGTTGCAGAGTAGAGTGGCTCATTGGTGCAGGAGGGCCTGTTCCACAGTGTATCTCTAAAGAAAACAAACTAAATAAATAAATACTTGTTATTCTGTGCAGCAGTGTTGTGGTGTTCTATTCTTTGTAAGCAGATAAAATCAGAGGCACAGATAAAATCTTTTACACCTGTTAAAAGAAGTAAGGTAGAAAATAATGGAAGTTCTGACTATCGTTTTCCAATCCTCTCTGGTTAGTGCCATGGTGCCAGAAAAGCCTGTTCAAATGATGTAATTGTTCAAAAAAAATGGCAAGAAATTAGAGGCCAGTCAAAAGTTCTCAGGAGACTTCTCTAGGCCAGCAGTAATAATTATTTAGAAAAACATTCCTTTCCTGATATTTTGTAATATTACATGGGAAATGTGGGCATAGAATTAAAACCATCGGGAAGGGGAGATAAAGAGAAATATTTTCACCCATTTGTGGTTGGAGTCTGGAACTCAGTAACCTGAAATGACAGTTCAGGCAGGAAGAATTATCCCATTTTAAAAATTGTTGAGTGGAGCTGGAAGGGTCACCTTTGGTCCCACTCAGACACAGACACAGACACACACACACACACACACACACACACACACACACACACACACACACACACACACACACACACACACACACACACACACACACACACACACACACACACACACACACACACACACACACACACACACACACACACACACACACAACAATCCGTGCTGTAAATTTCAATGGTTCAATGACTCAAAGGTGAAAAGGACATTTACTACAATGATAACAGAAGTAAGAGGAAAAATTGAACAAGGTGAGGCACTTCGTTCTGTAACAGTGTGACCTGATATGAGGTCACTGCGATAGTGGAAAAAAAACTGATAGGTAGACACAGGGAAAATGTTTCCTACAAGGAAGTTGATCAATAATTTATATCAGAAGGAAATTGGATAGGTACACAGGGGAAATAAACCTACAGGGCTACAATGATAAAGTGGGAAATTGGAAATGACTGGGTTCCGCAGAAAACCAGCTTAGTCTCAATGGCCTAAACAGTTCCTTCTGGGCCACCATGGCTCTATAACTCTATTACCAACTATTTATGGTACAGAAACAGGCCATCCAGTCCAGCAGAGGTATGGCCCACAACCACTGCAGACAAGACCAGAATCAAAGGCCATATATAAATACTTCAGCTAGGAATTCCAAAGTTCAGAATAAATTTATTATCAAAGTACATGTAATATACCAGAGATTTATTCAGCTGCAGGCATTTACAGGATAAAGGAAATACAATAGAATTCCACACACAAAAAAAACTCCATAAACAAACAAAGAATGACAAGCAATGTTAAAAAAAAGACAAACTGTGCAAATTTAAAAAAAAACTTTGGGAGCAACTCCTACACTTAAAGTGTGAAATTCACCACTATAAGAAATGGTTGAGTTAAGTGGTATGTTAGAGGTTGATTGATAAACAGATAGGGAGAAAGATATAGAAGGATGTATTGATGAGATTAGGTGCAGAAGTGGGGGAGGCTACTCAGGCTGAATAGGTTGTTTCAGTACTGTAAATAGGTTGCAATGGTCATAGAACCAGTACTCTCCAATACCACCTATACAGTAAGTTTACATTTACCATTTCTGCCTCCATTAGTAAACCTTGAGACAAGATACTTAGAAATTAGCCACCTTGACCGTCACTCCAGTTGGCTTCTTGGGCTACTGAATGCTTTGGATGAAAGATATCCCTTTAATTGTTATCGAGTTGGGAACCAAATCCACTGTGTAAATTGGCTCCCGGCAAATTGAATTTGTTGCTATTCAGACCCACTTTCCAATCTTCCACATCTGATATGAAGACCCCACCCCACATCTCATTTCACTCTCTTTCAGATACTTGGCCAATGTATGTACAATTTTCTTTGTCTCTGAGAGTCCCATCCTGCTTCTTACTATCCACCAACATACACAAAATGCCGGATGAATGCAACAGGTCAGACAGCAGATATAGAAGAAAATAAACAACCAATGTTTTGGGCCTGGATACTTCAACACAATTTTATTATCTACCCATTGGTTACATACTGACAGTAAATTCATTGCTTCATTTTATTAAACTTCCACTCAACATATTCTCTCTTTGCCAGTCTTATTTCCCTCTTTGTTCCCTTACACATCTCCAAGAATTTAGCTTGGCTTTCACTTGATGAATTCACATTTTATGCTTTGTACAATGTCTTTTCGTGTTTCGTCAGAACTACCATCTCTCACATAATTCCTGGCTTTGAATACTCTGCCTTTAAACTTCTGGGAATGTACCCAGCCAATAATATCCCCACACAGGTTGTTCCATTGAAGATACTCCTGTTAATCTTCGATTGCATTATACCCTACTTACATAACCTGTCCCATTAAAGTCCGCCCCCTCCCAAGTTAGAAGTTCTACTGGAGATTGTCCTTGCCCTTATTAATCTTAATGCTTGCTCAAAAATTTTAGCTGTCTTTGACCACCAACCCCACCACCCAGTCCCAGATCTAACAGTGACCCCTTCCAATTTGGACCAATAACATACTGGTCAGGGAAGTTCTCCTGATCACATTTTGGAAATTCCTCCTTTCTTTAACATTGTCCTGATTGTATTCAAGTAATTAAAATCCCCAACATCTCTGTGCTATAGCTTTTAATTACCTCTATAATTTCTCTGTAGGTTTGTTCCTCTAACTTCCTCTCACTGTGAGATGGGGTATAGAATATTCACAGTGACATGGTCAACTCCCTTCTGCTTCTCAAACAGATGTTGTCCTTGTTCGCTCAATTATACCCTCTGTTTCCAATGGGTTAATGAATTCGCCAATCAGTACCTCCTTAATCATCAGGACCATAAATTCTGCAGATGCTGGAAATCCAAAGCAACACACACAAAATGCTGGAGGAACTCAGCAGATCAGGCAGCATCCATAGAAATGAATAAACAGTCAACATTTTGGGCTGAGATCCTTCTTCAGGACGGGGTGGGGGGGGTCAAAGACAGTTAAAATAGCAGGGTCTCAGCCTGAAACGTCAACTGTTCATTCATTTCCATTGGTGCTTCCTGACCGGCTGAGTTTCTCCAGCATTTTGCGTGTGTATCCTCCTTAATCATGCTATCTTCTTTTCTTCACTAAATCTTCTTTGCACCTGTGAATATTAAGCACCGGGTCTTCGCAGTTTTAAGTTGAACTTTTGTTGCTGACACTACACCCACCTGATTTCCCACACTTGCACGTGGTCTAAGCCTGTTCTAGTGTTCCTTCTCGTTCTTAGTCTGTCCTATTGAACAAGATACTATTTGCTTCTGTGGAACTATCCAAAACTCTCAACTGCATGCTTCTTATTCCTATTCACTGCTTCTAAATGCTACTGCCATCAAATCTCCAGACATGGAAACTTGGATTGGGTAGGTCTCCCAACGGCCACACACTAATCCTCCTCACCTTCCTGATTCTACTCTAGTGTGTAGCACAGGTGACAACCCAGCCATCACCTCCCTGGCTTTCCGCAACTCTCTCCCTAGCGCCTGAACTCTGTCCTCTCTATGCCCTTGCTGTCCGTTAATAATCTGGTGAGAATTCGTACAATCTTATTGAAAGATATCCATAAAATGACATCATTGAGAAGCTAAAAAAAAAATCGTTGGTTCATTCGGTCTCGGCTTAACTTGGATAGAAATAGAAAGGGTAAGCCCTTCTGGTCCACGTCATTATCCAGTGATACCTTCCAGGCTGAATATATTGAGGAGAGGCCGGATGGGTTTTTTGAGCCGGACTGAGCATTCGTTACCTAAATGTATCCCTCCAAAGCGCCAATTTGGTTAAACCATCGGATAATGGGCTGCCGAGGAGGGGGGGGGGGGGGAATGCCTCTCCATAAGAGTCGGGTGTAGGGGTAAAAGACCAAGAGTGGTTCCCGAAATACTGAACTTGCACTCTTTATTGTTGGTCTGCAATACACCGATAATATTTACCTTGAGTGTGAATAACATCCACCTTCTCTCAGCCGCGGTAACAATTGTTTTAGTATTCGGAGGATTCTGGGACAATTCCGGAGTGCTGCATGGGATCTGTTAGCAAATGATTTTGATTAAAGTTTAAAGTTCACTCTGTGTCTCTTTCGCTCCACGCTCTGTATCAGGAGTACGCGGTAACCCCCTGCGGGCGCAAGTAATAGACTACGCCGAGTGACTTATTGGATCCAAACGAGGTTTCTCGAGATCTTTCGGGTCTCCTCTGTGGTTTCAATGAAACGTGAAAGTAAGTCAAAGTACAAAGAGCGACGAGGGGGCTGCCCGGGGCGACGCTGTTTGCGGTACTGATAGTCCAAGGCTTCAGATGCCTGCCCTCCACGCCATCAATCAGTCCCTGTAATCTGTATCGAGTGCGGAAAGAGGGTGTGAGGGAAACAGACAGGGAGGAGGGAAAAGGACGCTGGTCACAAAACCAGATCCAGTCGTGTTTTTTTTAAAAAAGTCTTTTTTTCCCCTTTAAGTACTGATTGCTTTGGGCAAATATCTGAACGAGAGAGGTGGGGGTTGGGGCTGTATTTAAAGGGGAAGAAACAATTGGAAACTGGGTCTAAATGTGACAACAAATGAATTCAATTCGCAGGGAGCTAATTTGCACATCAGATTACAATGGAATCTGTGACCAGGCCTGATGGCAATTAATGGAGAAGCCGTATAGCAGCTTTAGAGAACGGTCTGAGTGACTGACAAATGGAGCTAATTTCACGTAATTTAATCCCTTCACTTTCATATTTCAGTTTGCTGATGGAAGCCGATTTCTAAAAAGGCAGTTTAACCCTTTGGCATATCACACGTTGTTAGAGTACAGCGTAACACTCCATTCCCCACTGCCTGACTGAACACCCGCTCACGAACTTTTCTCCCATTGAGTGACTGAGCACCCATTCCTATCCCTCTTTCCCACTGGGTGACTGAGCACCCCTCCCGAACTCTTCTCCTATTAGGTGATTGAGCACCTACCCCTTTACCCCTCTCCCACTGGGTGACCGAACACCCACTCCTATCTCCTTCTCCCAATGAGTGACTGAACACTCACTCACATGCCCCTCTCCCTCTGGACGACTGAGCACCCACTCTCACTCATATCTCCCACTGGGTGTCTGAGCACCAACTTCCACACTGCTCTCCCGTTTGGTGATTGCGTTAGCATCCCTTGTCACACTCCACACCCACGGCCAGCCAACTCCCCCAATGAGTCAGGTTATTACGCCCATCATCGAATCATAGGATGACACAGCATGGAAAAAGGCCACGTGGTCCAACTCATCCATGCCAACCCTGTTAATCCTATCACACACCTCTCTGTCCACAGCCTAAATTATCCAAATGCTCACTTAGACTTTAAAAACATTGCCAGTAATCCAGCTTCAGCCACAGTCCCAGGAGGCGAATTCCAGGTATTCCCCACTGTGGGAGGAGAAGGACCTCTCCTATCCCCTCTGATTTCCTTCCCTTCCCCTCCCCTTTTACTTTTATTCATCTCTGATATTGGGGGAAGCTTCTTGCCGAAGGTACCCGATGAGGACCTGCCACAATCCTTCATTTCTCAATCATGTTCCCCCTTAACTCCTCCACGCACAAGGGTGAACAAGTAGCTACTCCAGTCTCTCCTCTTTCAATGGTGACTGAGTTAAAGTTTAAAAATTCAAAGTTAATTTATGATCAAAGTATGTGTAATATCACCAAGTACTACCCGGGATTCATTAGCTCGCGGGCATTCACAGTGGAACAAAGAAACACAATAGAATCAATGGAAGATGACACATAGAGACTGACGAGCAACCCATGTGCAAAAGGAGCTGTGCAAATACAAAATAATAATTATGATAACTAATAAGTAAATAAATACTGAGAATGGGTTGTATAATTCTTGAAAGTGAGTTAGTACTTTCCTACCCCCCCCCCCCCGGGGTAACAGAATCTCTGTCTCGGGGGGGGGGGTGAAGACTCACCCAATCCCACTGAATGATGCTGCATTGCTGCCCACTGTACCACCCTCCATACAGCACTCCTGCCGCTGGTAGGGAACTGGCTTCCAATACCTTTGCAGAGCCCAGTGGGATCATCCCGTGCTGGCTCGACCAGCTTGTCGGACCTGTACCTGAGGTGCCCCAGTGAGATAACCACGCAGCTCGGCGTCGTTGCGAAACCAGCCCCAGGGAAGCCCTGAGACACTATTCTGCAGAATAGCCCGACAAGCGGCAACATGATCAGTAATCACATCGGAGCCTTACAGACCTCTGCATGGAACAATCACACACGTCCCTGTGTTTCACTCTTACGGGAGGCACGATAAAGCACCTGCCATCCTTCAAGGTTTGTACTTAATAATCGTGTGTACGTCAAAGTATAGTGAAATGTGTCATTAACACCCAAGTGCGCGCTGGGGACATCCAGCAAGTGTTGCTATACACCCTGGTACCGACACAACATGCTTGGCAGAACCATAACAAAACAGGGCACCGCAAGGAATGGAATAACAACAGCAAACCCAGCCCCATTCCTCCCTCCCCACACACACTTACACAGTCCTCCAGCACGAGGACACACCGCCTCTGGCCTCCAGTCTCCAGTAGACTCAAAATACTGGAGAATTTCACTCTCCTCCAGCCCTTCCTTCCTGTCCAAAATAATATTCCTGCCAAGACGTAGTAAGAGGAGATCCCAAGCACACGTTGGAAGCAGCCCCAGAGCAACAGACACACTTGACAATAGTGCAGGAGGAGGCCATTCGGCCCCTCAAACCAGCACTGCCATTCACTGTGATCATGGCTGATCATCCGCAATCAGTACCCCGTTCCTGCCTTCTCCTCATATCCCTTGACTCCGCTATCTTTAAGACCTCTATCTAACTCTTTCTTGAAAGCATCCAGAGAATTGGCCTCCACTGCCTTCTGAGGCAGAGCATTCCGCAGATCCACAACTCTCTGGATGAAAAAGTTTTTCCTCAACTCTGTTCTAAATGGCCTACCCCTTATTCTTAAACTGTGTCCTCTGGTTCTGGACTCCCCCCACATCGGGAACATGTTTCCTGCCTCTAGCGTGTCCAATCCCTTAATAACCTTATATGTCTCGATCAGATCCCCTCTCATCCTTCAATGAGGAATCACGCTTCACAAGTAGAAGAAGGGAGGCAGTTGGGTGAGCAGGACGTTTTACCTGATCCAGGTTTGATGGGACAACAGAGAGGGAGCTTTGCCACGTTTGCAGCCCAAGTTGTACCTGACTCAACGGAAGGACCATGTGGGGTTAATCTCCTCTGAATTACTGCCAATTACTACACTGAAACGATGGGAAATAGTCTCCGTAAATACATTAAAAGTTCTGTGATTCTCAGATGGCCAATCCTGGGAATTGAACTGGGGGGAGGTGTGGGGGAGAAGTGTCAGGATATCTTTCAGCCAAAATAAAGCAAATTCACCAGCTTCAAAATAAATTGTGATGACCGCAATTATGGGGATTTTCACGCCTCATTCAATCTGTTCTAATTAATAGACCTGGACTGGACAGTGTTTGTGACTGAGCCTTGCTGCCTCCTGTCTGGCAGAGAACAGATGACAGAGATGATTTCTATCTGGTCTTCATGTCACTTGGCTAATTGGCTGCAGCGATTTAATGAAAACTGAAAAGCTCCAGAAGGAAAGCATGGTGCGGGAGTTGGGAGGAAGCGTTTGGAGTGGGCAGTGGGAAGGGAGAGGGAGGGGAAGGGGGTTTAGGGCACGAGGAGCAGCTGAAGGTGTGAGGGGGACATAGGGGAAGAATGAAGAGATGGGGGGAGGCATGGAGTGTGAGGGGAAACAGGAAGTGGATCAGCAGGGAGGAAGGGAGGGAGAATGGGACAGAGGGGTGGGAGGGGGGGAAAGATGATAGGAGGAGAGAGGAATGCATGCAATCTTGTTTCCAGGGAAAGGGAGTCAAAAACCAGAGCTCATAGGTTTAAGATGAGAGGGGGGAGATTTAAAAGGGGCCTGAGGGGCAACTTCACACAGAGGGTGGCTGGTATGTGGAACTACAGTGCTGTGCAAAAGTCTTAGTCAACAAACCAATTGTCTGGAATCAAATTACCTTGTCTGCTATGTCAGGGCTGGGTGTGTCTGCAAGTGCCACCCACCCCCCCATTACCTTGGCATCCTTCTCTATCACCTGTCCAACACCCCTCCCACGGCACTCTATCCCCACCATTCCCAACATCCTTTGCTCGCGCCAGATTTACAGACTCACTCTCCGCTCCACACTGACAAATACAGTACTGTGCAGAAGCCTGAGGCTCTCTAAGACTTTTGTTCAATACTGTAGCTGCCAGATGAAGCACTAGAGGCAGGTGCAACTACAACAAACTTGGACAGGTTCCACACACAAGATGCCGAAGGAACTCAGCATCATACAGAACCTACGGAGGGAAATAAACACCTCAGCTGTTTCCCTTTATAGATGCTGCCCAATTTGCTGAGCATTGAGTGTGTGTTGCTCAAGATCTCCAACATCTGCAGAATCTCTTGTCTTCAAGACTCGGACAGGTACATGGATAGGAGAGCCTTAGAGGAATGTGGGCTAAACACAGGCAAATGGGACTAGCATAGATGGGCATCTTGGCTGGCATGGCTGAGTCGGGCCGAAGGGCCAGGTTCTGTGCTGTGCTGCCCTGAGAGAGGGAGAGATGGTGGTGAGGGGTTGGAATAGAAGGTTGGGAGATGGGTGAAGGGGCAAGGGCAGAGATGGGTGGGAGGTGAGGGGGTGGTAGAGAAGTTGAGAGGGAATGATGGTCACCGCTATGGGTAGGAACTGTTTGAGGGAGAGGTGAGAATGTGGACCTCAAAGGAGGAGAAAGAGGGACATTCCCTGGAGAAATCTGACAGAGCACTGGGGTGTGGTGTAAATTTAGTTTTGCTGTCATAAAAAAGGGTATTGTCTCAATAGCAGGAAGGGATTGGTTTATGACTACAGGATATGGTCAAAGGAAGCAAAGAAAGCATGTTTCGTATTTGATGGAGATCAGAACTGAACATATCGCTTACAGTACTGTACAAATGTCTTCGACATCCTAGTATTCATAAGTGCCTAAGACTTTTGCATAGTACTGTAGTTTGCCAGAAGCCTACTGCCTAAGGAACACGATCGCCTGTTTGCACAGATATCATTGATGCCACAGTGGGAGGGATGTGTTCCTTGCATTGGGGGATTCTGCTCTTCACTCTACTGTGGTGAAGACTAATTTTCCTTTAATCTACGCATTAAAAATCTTGGCACCACAGGTCACTGGAGACGAGAAAATCTGCAGTTCACTGGAATTCAGTTTCTCTCTACGATTTACAGTCTATCACAATACACATTTAATGGTTCCACTCTTAGGAACTAACTCGGAAAGTGTATAGAGCTCGGGTGGTTAATGATTGGGTTGAGTTGTTCTCTGATCTTGGGGAACAACTCAACCCAACCATTCCACTCTTTACTCCCTCTCCAGTTTTTCTCGACTATTGTGTCAACTAACCAGTGAAATGCTGCCCCTGTTAGTAAAACATTTCATCCATGAGCAAGAAAGCAACAAACTCACTCTGCAATGTTATGAGGGCAAACACCTTTGGAATAGTCCCACCCCCCCAGTCCTCTAAAGAGACAATGAGAGATTACTCTGAACAAGTTGGAACATAACCCAACTGATCAGCATGGGAACTCTTCCGCAGAAGAAAACGATGTAAAATTGAGTTTGTAAATACAAAGTATTGAATTACATCCTTCTCATAATATCTCAATTTGAATTTACGTGGCGCTTTAAACATGTAAAAAAAAGGCTCAATAAAAGCACGTCATACAAAATAAAACACCCAGATCTTCAGATTAGGATGGTTGACCAAAGATGTAGTTATTAAGGAGGTAGAAAGCTCGAGGAAGTCCAAAACCTAGGAAGTTTGGATTTGACTGCCGGCTCACCTATACTGAAACAATACAAACAGGGGAAATGCAAAAACTCAGATTTGAAGGTGTATGGAGTTGAAGACAGGAGGGTAAGAGGAAGTCGAAGAGAGGAGGGAATGTGAAGGCTGGTGAAGGTTACAGAGTTGTGGAGGGGTTGAAGATTACACACGCCGAGTGAGTTGTGAAGGTTACATAGGACCAGGGTAGAGCTGAAGCATACTGATGTGGGGAAAGGGGGGAAGGTTGCATGGATAGGGAGAGGGGTGAAAGTACAGAGGTCAGGAGGGGGATAAAGGTTAAAGGGGCGCTGCAATACAATGGTTCTGCTAACCATGGGATCCCACCTCCAACAGTCACCACTCAAGGTTCAAGATTACTTATTGTCATTCTTCAATACACGAGTGTAAAGGAGAACAAAATTATTTAGTTTATAAAGAAACAATAAGCATGAAGAGCACAATAAAAAACAAAAAGATATAAAAGCCATCGGATAACACACAAGTAACACACGAGTTATATACATTGATTGGATTCCAGGTGATGTGTATATATAATGGTGGTGGAGGGGTTGGTGGGGTGGGTTGATGGGTGGAGGTGTTGATCAGCCTGTCGGCCTGGGGGAAGTAGCTGGTTTTGAGTCTAGTGGTCCTGACATAGACGCTGCGTAGCCTCGTCCCTGATGGGAGTAGGTCAAACGGTCCTAAAGCAGGGTGGGTGGGACACTTCCTGATCCTGCTGGCCCTTTTCCAGCACCTTTCCCTGTATATGTCTCCATGAATATCTGGTGTTAAGGAGGATCATTTGAATTGGGCCATTAAACGTGGAGTTCACCTTGCTCCACCATGTTGGTGAAAAGTCAAGATGCATTCTCCTAAAGTGTGGCTTCAATGCGTCCCTGGTCCTCTCACCTGCGTTACTGCAGGTCATGCCTTTCACAGTCAAGGCCCTGAGGTGCTGTCTAAACCTCCTTGCCTCTACACACGCACTTCCTCTTTAACCAAGCTGTGGATCTGCTCCGTGTCAGTTTAATGTGCCTCCGTGTCAATCTCCGTCTTATAAACGCTACTGCTGTTCCTGTCTCTTTGGTCTAATGCTGCTGACGAGAATGGGCACCGGATCAAACAGTCCAGTTTTACTTGCAATTTCCCTGGTAAAATCGTCCCTGAATTGTGGAGGATTAATCTCCCTGGTCTTGGGTCCTGTGATCAATACCCTGGAGTGAAGTATGATCAGGGATCATTACAAAGCTGGATGTCGTCCACAGTAACTTGGACTAGACACCTGGGAGAGACAGAGGTCCGCTCACCAATCCCTCTCTCTCTCCATCTATCACTTGATATGGTAAAGAACACATACAACAGAGCCCCTGGGTGCAAATACAGTGTCTGAGAAAATAATAGCTGGTTGTAGAAATGAATGTAGTTTCTCTCATTGGGTTTGTGTCGAGATAATAAATGAGAGAAGAGGAGAGAGACAGAATGAGAGAGAGAGGACTGTGATAAACATTATCTTCGACCCAAGGGTGAGATTTTGTACCCCAGAGAATGGAGCATATAGCAGCTGTTTCTCAAACATTTTCTATTCGTGTTTGTGATCCAGTAAGGACAAAAGGAATCTGGTGTATTAATTAAGATACTGTGCGTGTTACTGTACTGATAGTGCCGACACCAGCCACCCTCAGGGCTCGAGAGAGGAATGTTTCACTCATTGGGATACTCAGATGAACTACAAGCAAGATCCCAGATTCAAGCTGTGGTACCGAGCCGGTTTGTGCATTTCTGCTTGGATGGGTATTGGGTTGAGCAGTTTGTCTGAATAACATACAAATCAAGGAGAAAATCAATTGGGATTTTAGCTGCTGTACACTGCACTACAACTCTTGAAAGATCATATAGGACTCTGCGTGTTGGACAAAATAGTTTTGGTACTGGCTTTAAGGCCCACTGCCCTTCTGTGCTGTAGAAGTTCATGCATGACCAATGGATTTTTAGTATGGAGACTGAGCCCCAGTGAGAATAAAGCTTCAGGGGAGGGGACTTATCCCCAGTGAAGGTCAGCACCTTCAGGGGAGGGGTCTGAACCCAGTGAGAGTCAGCACCTTCAGGGGAGGGGTCTGAACCCCAGTGAAGGTCAGCACCTTCAGGGGAGGGGTCTGAACCCAGTGAGGGTCAGCACCTTCAGGGGAGGGGTCTGAACCCCAGTGAAGGTCAGCACCTTCAGGGGAGGGGTCTGAACCCAGTGAGGGTCAGCACCTTCAGGGGAGGGGTCTGAACCCCAGTGAAGGTCAGCACCTTCAGGGGAGGGGTCTGAACCCAGTGAGGGTCAGCACCTTCAGGGGAGGGGTCTGAACCCCAGGGAGAGTCAGCTCCTTCAGGGGAGGGGTCTGAACCCCAGTGAGGGTCAGCACCTTCAGGGGAGGGGTCTGAACCCAGTGAGAGTCAGCACCTTCAGGGGAGGGGTCTGAACCCAGTGAGGGTCAGCACCTTCAGGGGAGGGGTCTGAACCCCAGTGAGGGTCAGCACCTTCAGGGGAGGGGACTGAACCCCAGGGAGAGTCAGCACCTTCAGGGGAGGGGTCTGAACCCCAGTGAAGGTCAGCACCTTCAGGGGAGGGGTCTGAACCCCAGTGAGGGTCAGCTCCTTCAGGGGAGGGGTCTGAACCCCAGTGAGGGTCAGCACCTTCAGGGGAGGAGACTGAACCCCAGTGAGGGTCAGCACCTTCAGGGGAGGGGTCTGAACCCAGTGAGAGTCAGCACTTTCAGGGGAGGGGTCTGAACCCCAGTGAGAGTCAGCACCTTCAGGGGAGGGGTCTGAACCCCAGTGAAGGTCAGCACCTTCAGGGGAGGGGTCTGAACCCAGTGAGAGTCAGCACCTTCAGGGGAGGAGACTGAACCCCAGTGAGGGTCAGCACCTTCAGGGGAGGGGTCTGAACCCAGTGAGAGTCAGCACTTTCAGGGGAGGGGTCTGAACCCCAGTGAGAGTCAGCACCTTCAGGGGAGGGGTCTGAACCCAGTGAGAATCAGCACCTTCAGGGGAGGGGTCTGAACCCCAGTGAGAATCAGCACCTTCAGGGGAGGGGTCTGAACCCCAGTGAGAGTCAGCACCTTCAGGGGAGGGGACTGAACCCAGTGAGGGTCAGCACCTTCAGGGGAGGGGTCTGAACCCAGTGAGGGTCAGCACCTTCAGGGGAGGGGACTGAACCCCAGTGAGGGTCAGCACCTTCAGGGGAGGGGTCTGAACCCCAGGGAGAGTCAGCACCTTCAGGGGAGGGGACTGAACCCAGTGAGTCAGCACCTTCAGGGGAGGGGACTGAACCCAGTGAGGGTCAGCACCTTCAGGGGAGAGGTCTGAACCCCAGGGAGAGTCAGCACCTTCAGGGGAGGGGACTGAACCCAGTGAGTCAGCACCTTCAGGGGAGGGGACTGAACCCCAGGGAGAGTCAGCACCTTCAGGGGAGGGGACTGAACCCCAGTGAGGGTCAGCACCTTCAGGGGAGGGGACTGAACCCCAGTGAGAGTCAGCACCTTCGGGGGAGGGGTCTGAACCCCAGGGAGAGTCAGCACCTTCAGGGGAGGGGTCTGAACCCAGTGAGGGTCAGCACCTTCAGGGGAGGGGTCTGAACCCCAGGGAGAGTCAGCACCTTCAGGGGAGGGGACTGAACCCAGTGAGAGTCAGCACCTTCAGGGGAGGGGACTGTACCCCAGGGAGAGTCAGCACCTTCAGGGGAGGGGTCTGAACCCAGTGAGGGTCAGCACCTTCAGGGGAGGGGTCTGAACCGCAGTGAGAGTCAGCACCTTCAGGGGAGGGGACTGAACCCCAGTGAGAGTCAGCACCTTCAGGGGAGGGGTCTGAACCCAATGAGAGTCAGCACCTTCAGGGGAGGGGTCTGAACCCAGTGAGAGTCAGCACCTTCAGGGGAGGGGACTGAACCCCAGGGAGAGTCAGCACCTTCAGGGGAGGGGACTGAACCCAGTGAGAGTCAGCACCTTCAGGGGAGGGGACTGAACCCAGTGAGGGTCAGCACCTTCAGGGGAGGGGACTGAACCCAGTGAGGGTCAGCACCTTCAGGGGAGGGGTCTGAACCCCAGTGAGGGTCAGCACCTTCAGGGGAGGGGACTGAACGCAGTGAGGGTCAGCACCTTCAGGGGAGGGGTTTGAACCCAGTGAGGGTCAGCACCTTCAGGGGAGGGGTCTGAACCCAGGGAGAGTCAGCACCTTCAGGGGAGGGGTCTGAACCCAGTGAGGGTCAGCACCTTCAGGGGAGGGGTCTGAACCCAGTGAGGGTCAGCACCTTCAGGGCAGAGGTCTGAACCCCAGGGAGAGTCAGCACCTTCAGGGGAGGGGACTGAACCCAGTGAGAGTCAGCACCTTCAGGGGAGGGGACTGAACCCAGTGAGGGTCAGCACCTTCAGGGGAGGGGACTGAACCCAGTGAGAGTCAGCACCTTCAGGGGAGGGGACTGAACCCAGTGAGAGTCAGCACCTTCAGGGGAGGGGTCTGAACCCAGGGAGAGTCAGCACCTTCAGGGAGGGGTCTGAACCCCAGTGAGGGTCAGCACCTTCAGGGGAGGGGTCTGAACCCCAGGGAGAGTCAGCCCCTTCAGGGGAGGGGTCTGAACCCCAGGGAGAGTCAGCAGTTTTGGGATAGAAGCAAATATATAACCAATTTTACTCTCCATTTCGGAAAATAGAGCCGAATAAGTCGCAAAATTGGCTCCCATTTTGCTCTCACCCTTTTTGTACTGACATCTGTGGTGATTTTTTTTCTCTCCCCAAGTACACTGTCTGAATCTGAAATTGTCAGCATATTTTGAGGTTTACTGAGATAACAACTACGGTAACAGCTGCTCTCTGTTATAAACTATGACCGATTAATGGGAGGTTAATATTTCACATTAAGATTTCATTTCAAAAAATCTTTGACACAAATTTATTTTGAAAACTGTCAGACCCTGAATTCAGACTCACTAACAAGTATATAAAAAACACTTTCAATACACAGCTTGCTAGACATTTGATCAGGGAATGAAACCGCTGAGTTTAACAGTGAGGCACAGGTTTGTTATGAATCTATGACACAGTTTGAAGAGAGAAAAAAACAGTGCAGGTTCTGAGTGGCAAGCGGTTTTCGGAGAGAATGGTGGGTACGAGACAAAGTGAGAAATGTCAAAGCAAATTGCTGTTGACAGAGTTAATAACCGCACCTTACAGACATAATTACATGTAAATAAATAGTGAAATGGGCTCAGCTGGAGTCTGAGTGAAGACGAGCAGCCACTTGGAGCAGTCACCAGCTGAGAATTCTGAGTGGGCACAGGTTTAACTCAGTGAATGCCATCGCTGAGTGGGGATGGGTTTAACTCTGCGACTGCCAACTCCGTGTGTGTATGCTGGTTTCACCTCACGAATATCTGCTCTGTGCGGGCAAGAATTTAACTCGGTGGCTGCTGTATCTCTGACTGGGCACCATTTTAACCTGGAGAAGGCTGCCAAGATGAGGCACCAATTTAACCCTTAAAGTGCTGACTCCGGTGGTATAAACCGAACACACTGAGCACCAACTTTCTGAATGCTGGCTCTTGTAGGCGTAAGTTTGACACAGTGGATTCAACCCCTCTAAAGATGGTCAGTATTGACTGTGACGGGCCACAGTTTTATCCCAGGCAATGCTGATTCAGAGTGGACAGAGGTTTAACCCTAAGAGCCCTAACTTTGAGAAGGTAAGTTTTACAGAGTGCAAAAGAGAATCTGTTCACTCAAAAAGTGTCAGTTCTGAGAGACCAAACTGAGTGCCTATTCAAGGGGGGCATTTGTTTAAGGACACTGAATCTTGATGGGCAGCTTTCTAACCCTGAGCCAATGATGTGTGTGCACGCACAGATATTTAGACATACGCAGATTCAAACGCTCCTGGCCAGTCAAATTCACATCATCAAAATATAAACCCACTTACATAGGAAAATATGCATACTCATTCAGAGTATTTAAACATATTAATTACACAAGTACATAAAAATAACCTCGTACTGAACGTATGCAGACTTACTCTGCTAACTTATGAGCCAGGATTTCACACCTTCCCATTCACAAGTTTGTCTACACATTCAGTCACAATCCCGCATTTACACCGAGTGTGCCTACAATTCTGTATAATGAGCTACTTTCACAATGTGTGACGGGAACTACAAGTCTTATACACAATTTGGTTTATTCATTCTGCGGATCCCTCACTAGACAAAGCCTGAAAGAGACTCGATATGTTCTTTTATCTAAAGGGGCTTCATAGGCACTTAAAGTGAAAAGATGCACTTGACTACATGGGGAGAGCGCAGGAGTGAAAGGCACCCAGTTCGGGAGGGGGCGGGTGGCGAGGAGGATCTCCTGGTAGACCTGCTCCTGGGCCTGGCCAAGCTGGCCATTCAGAGGTCTAGCTGGCAGAAAGTGAAGGGCCAAATGCCTGCCCCTTTTCCAAAGATACGTTCGTGCCCGACAGTCCTTGGAGAGGGAGCATGCGGATGCAATAAGCGCACTGGGGGAGTTCCGGGAGCGGTGGGCCCCCAGGGTAGATTGTCTCATGGACGATAGAAACCATATTTTAATCTAAGTGTACTCACTGTCTTGTAAATACTGAATGTCTGTACCTTGTGTATTTGTGATGTAAATAAACTTTCATAGTTTTGTAAGAAAGAGTGGACGAACAGGTTTACAGAGAGCTAGCACAGGCTTGATGGGCCAAAGAACAGCCATCTGCTGAGCATTTTACCATAATCCATGCTTTTGGAATCAGGAGATCTGGCAGACACAGCGACATCCATCTGTGCTCCTCGTGATCTTATATGAGAAAGAGGAAATAATCTTACAGCCCCTCCGAACAGAATGGACAAGAATGGTGAGTTTTACTCTCAGGCTCACGGAATCATCTGCAGACGCAGGGTGAGAAAAGGAAGGAGCCAGGGAGAGCAGGGATTAATTACAGGGCCCGGCCCTGTCAGTCTGGTATTTGTAACTAACGCAAAGCACATGCGGCCAATTGACCTTTCCGTCTTGAGTAGGCTCTTGATATCTGTCTGTTTGTCACCACATCTAATGCTTCTTGTTCAACAGGCGGTGGATCAGGGGTGAGGGTGGTGTCAGAGGGCTTGGCGTTTGAAGAGATACACAGTGGCCCTGAGAGTGCCTGGTAGCACGAGCTCGTCAGAGAACAGAAGTGAGGAGAGGGGTGAGGAGAGGGAGATCAGATCGGAGGGAAGGAGGATTAAGAAGAATGAAGCAAGGGGAGGGAGTGAGGGAGATGATAGGGGGCAGGAATGAATGAATAAGGAAGAGAAAGGGGAGGGAGAGATGGAGAACTCCACCTTGGATGGCCCCAAGCCTGGCTATAAAAGGAGAAGGGTTGGGCAAGGGGCTAATAACCCCTTCCTGTAAAAGCCAGAGCTGCAGAAACGCCGACATAAGTTCCAAAGACCTTATTACTGGGAGAGGAAGGCCTTCGTCCAGACAACTGGAAAGATTGGCCCAGGACAGGGCTGCTGTTGGTGGGTGATGGGCTGAGAGAGAGAGAAGAGAAGATAAAGGGGAAGGGAGGCTGAAGTAGAGGGAAAGAGAGGGGTGGGGAGGAATGGAGGGGGAGCGGGAAGGAAAGAGGGTGAGAGAGGGAATCAAGCAGACTTCGAGAGAGATGAACAGGGGAATCTCCGCAGACAGCTGTTTTCCTATTGTGACATGTACTTTGACAAAACCTTTCAGTGTGTTAATTAAATGTTCAATGCAGGGAATGCTTGTACCAATGCAGCAGAGCTTGAAGGGGACAACTGTAATCAGAATTTGAACCTCCTAAGAAGAAGGAGAGGCAAAGATTTACAAAGGAAAAGCAAGAGCAAGGGGCGAGAATTTATGAACGATTGTATTCCATCTGACAATGACCCTTCATTACAGGTGCTTCAGAACATTTTAAAATACTTGACTTGAAGTACTTAGCGTATTCTGAAGCACCTATTCCGGGCTCTCTGTTCCAGACGTGGATTTCACTGTAATTCCACAGATTGGCCAGCTGCTGGTGTGATGGGTTGTGTACAATGCTGGGGTTCTGTTCTTATCTCCAACAGACACTTGCCAGGAATAACTGAAAACCTCTCACTCAGACTGGAAGTGGTTGTGAAGTGTGCCTGGGGCGGTGGATCAAAGGAGAGCGAACGTCTCTCTCATTCCCTCGCTCCAAACTCACCGGGTTGATAGCGGCTCAAGCAACATCAAATGCAGCCTGTCTCCCTCCAACTAAATCATCCAACAATTCTAATTATAAAGATTCACAAATTTCTCTCTTCCTACTTATCTAATGAAATAAATGAAAACGTGGCCACTTTACTCCCGATAGTGAATCGCTCGCACATTCAGGTACATTAAAGTCACTTACTGTTAATTGCTGGCGTTGGTAACTGATCGGTAGAAAACAAAGCAAAACACACAGACCCTTGGAATCATGGTTTCTGCAGACCTTGGTCTACAGGATCCAGGGCGTGTAGACCTCCTGGTAACTTTCACAGAGCCACCCAACCTCCCAAAGGCCTTGATTGCCTCCAAGCCCCAATTCTAGTTTTGGTTGAATTCCACACCCATTGCCATTCAGCATTGAAGGGGCTCAGCTCCTATCCCAGTCCTCAGGATTAAGTCAAGTGGCGTTTCATGTCACGTGCACAAGTCCCAGTGAGTTACAGGTGCAATCAAAAACTTCATCCCACCGCAAAGTTTCAAACAGCACACGGAACGTGAATTATACAAGAAATGAAGGAAGAAGAAGCCTGTGCAAAAGTAAGACTTTAGTGCAAAATGAAAGACTATCAGAGACAAGTCCATGGTATTGCAAGAGTTGGTCTGTAGTGTTCTGTTTCTGAGGTAGCGCCTGGGTTGTGCACACAAGCTCGAGAACCTGTTCCTGAAGGCCTCTGTACTCAAATCTCACTGTTCTTGCTGGATGTGACTGGGAAGAGTTTCAGAAAGAACTGCCAAAGTATCCTCCAGCCCTTTTAATATGGTAACTGGTGCCTCAGAGTGAGAGTGTGCCCTTACTGGGGTGGATAAATCAGTGACGGCCTTTGTCACTAAATGCAAAGCTGACCGCACACCATTATCGCCCCAGCGGTGCAGAGAAAAGGGAGAGGTGAGTTATTTCTGTTGGTCCCAAAGAGGTAGACCTGACCTACAGAAACAATTGTGCTTTTTCCCGGCCTGAACTCCAGAAGCCCTGTGATAAATATCTCACCCAACCTCGAACTCTGGGCTCTTCTCTTCCGGCCCTCAAGCATGACTCACCATCCATAAACCACGAGATCTTCCATGCAAACCAATCGCACCCACTCCAAGAGCCCCCCGAGACTGTCACATCATCAGACCCCACGCCACCCTGAAATGAAACTGTTTACAGGACACAGAGAATGGAAGTAGGGGGCACCGGTCTTGGTCTGGCCCCACAGTCAGACAACAGGATCTTGAATGAACTTTCCACTATTGGTGTCCCACTGTGTAATTGCATGTGGTCCTGTGTACTGAGTCCGTTCATTAACATGGTATGACTCCGACAGAGGTGGGTAGGTTCAAGTGTCCAAACCCCAGCAGATGTTCCAACAGATTAACATCACCAATTAATATAAAACTCTGAATTCTTTAAAGGACAAATATTACCAAATTTGGTAGAGACAATTTCACGCACACTTTCATTTCAGTGGGGGGGGCGTTGTGATGCGGTGCGGTGTGTGTGCGTGTGCGTGTGCGTGTGTGAGTGTGAGTGTGAGTGTGTGTGTGTGTGTGTGTGTGTGTGAGTGCGTGTGCGTGTGTGTGCGTGTGCGTGTGTGTGCGTGAGCGTGTGGTAATCTACACACTGTGGCCACTTTACTAGGTACACTGGTACACCTGCTTATTAGTGCAAACATCTGATCAGCCAATCACGCGGCAGCAACTCAATGCATAATAGCATGCAAACATCGTCACCAGGTTTAGACCAGACACAGAGTGGGGAAGAAGTGTGATCTCAGTGACTTTGACCGTGGGACGATTGTTGGGGCCAGACAGCGGGGTCCGATTATCTCAGAAGCTGCTGATCTCTGGGATTTTCAGCCTTTAGAGTTTACGGAGAATTGTATAAAAAGCCCGAAAACGTCTGGAGAGTGGCAGTTCTAAGGGTGAAAACACCTTTTTTAATGAGAAAGCTTAGAATTAGAATGGCAGACTGGTTCAAGCCAACAGTAACTCAAATAACCACGTGTTACAGCAGTGGTGTGCAGAAGAGCATCTCTGAATGCACAACACCTCGAACCTTGGCGTGAATAAGATACAGATCACACTGGGTTCCACTCCTGTACCTAATAAAGTGGCCACTGGGTGTATTTCCATCTGCTTCTCCCTCTCTCTCTGTTGCAAAACCTTCTTCTCTTCAATCCCCTGTTTTGGACCTCATTCAAATAAGTCATGCAAAAGCATTGATTTAACATTGCACAGTTTAAGAAAAATTTTGCGCTTATCAAGTTTACAAGATGACTGTGTGGCAGCCCACTCAAGGATCTCAGAGAAACAGTAGCGTAGATGGAGTGAGAAAATATTACTGGGATTACTGATTTCCCAAAAAAAAATGGGATTCATTCCAAAAGACGGTGGAAGCTGAAGAAAGGAACTTTCAACCAGTGCAAGAGTGAGAAATCTGTGAAAAGTATTTAAGTATTTAACAGCCCCCGGAGGATGGAGAGAAGCTTAGCTTTCCATAGTCCTGCCATAAGATCATGATGATATCTCATGCCATGTGGTAGCAGTGTGGCCCTGCCAAGTTAGAGTGCAGACATTGTTCGGACCGTACCAGGTGCTACTAACATCCGCTTCTCAGACAAGCTTTCGGCTCCACAGGGAATGTGAAAATGAAGAACTTTCTGGTAAATATGTCATACCCGCAGCCCCGCCTACCAGCAGAGAGTCAGGTCATGAGAAATTGGAAGCCTTCCAGAACCAGGCTTAATGCTTCCACTTTGGCTCTCACCAGCTCGAAATGGAGACTGACTCACTCTGTCCCTGGCTCATTTTCATAAGCCTTTTGAAGGTGCTGACCCTCACTGGGTTCAGTCCCCTCCCCCGAAGGTGCTGACCCTCACTGGGGTTCAGACCCCTCTCCTGAAGGTGCTAACCCTCACTGGGGTTCAGACCCCTCCCCTGAAGGTGCTGACCCTCACTGGGTTCAGTCCCCTCCCCTGAAGGTGCTGACTCTCACTGGGTTCAGACCCCTCTCCTGAAGGTGCTAACCCTCACTGGGGTTCAGACCCCTCCCCTGAAGGTGCTGACCCTCACTGGGTTCAGTCCCCTCCCCTGAAGGTGCTGACCCTCACTGGGGTTCAGACCCCTCCCCTGAAGGTGCTGACCCTCACTGGGTTCAGTCCCCTCCCCTGAAGGTGCTGACCCTCACTGGGGTTCAGACCCCTCCCCTGAAGGTGCTGACCCTCACTGGGGTTCAGACCCCTCCCCTGAAGGTGCTGACTCTCACTGGGGTTCAGACCCCACCCCTGAAGGTGCTGACCCTCACTGGGTTCAGTCCCCTCCCCTGAAGGTGCTGACTCTCACTGGGTTCAGACCCCTCTCCTGAAGGTGCTGACCCTCACTGGGGTTCAGACCCCTCCCCTGAAGGTGCTGACCCTCACTGGGTTCAGTCCCCTCCCCTGAAGGTGCTGACTCTCCCTGGGGTTCAGTCCCCTCCCCTGAAGGTGCTGACCCTCACTGGGTTCAGTCCCCTCCCCTGAAGGTGCTGACCCTCACTGGGGTTCAGACCCCTCCCCTGAAGGTGCTGACCCTCACTGGGGTTCAGACCCCTCCCCTGAAGGTGCTGACCCTCACTGGGTTCAGTCCCCTCCCCTGAAGGTGCTGACCCTCACTGGGGTTCAGACCCCTCCCCTGAAGGTGCTGACCCTCACTGGGTTCAGTCCCCTCCCCTGAAGGTGCTGACCCTCACTGGGGTTCAGACCCCTCCCCTGAAGGTGCTGACCCTCACTGGGGTTCAGTCCCCTCCCCTGAAGGTGCTGACCCTCACTGGGGTTCAGTCCCCTCCCCTGAAGGTGCTGACTCTCACTGGGTTCAGTCCCCTCCCCTGAAGGTGCTGACTCTCACTGGGTTCAGACCCCTCCCCTGAAGGTGCTGACTCTCCCTGGGGTTCAGTCCCCTCCCCTGAAGGTGCTGACCCTCACTGGGGTTCAGACCCCTCCCCTGAAGGTGCTGACCCTCACTGGGGTTCAGTCCCCTCCCCTGAAGGTGCTGACCCTCACTGGGGTTCAGTCCCCTCCCCTGAAGGTGCTGACTCTCACTGGGTTCAGACCCCTCCCCTGAAGGTGCTGACTCTCCCTGGGGTTCAGTCCCCTCCCCTGAAGGTGCTGACCCTCACTGGGGTTCAGACCCCTCCCCTGAAGGTGCTGACCCTCACTGGGGTTCAGTCCCCTCCCCTGAAGGTGCTGACCCTCACTGGGGTTCAGTCCCCTCCCCTGAAGGTGCTGACTCTCACTGGGTTCAGTCCCCTCCCCTGAAGGTGCTGACCCTCACTGCGTTCAGTCCCCTCCCCTGAAGGTGCTGACCCTCACTGGGGTTCAGACCCCTCCCCTGAAGGTGCTAACTCTCACTGGGGTTCAGACCCCTCCCCTGAAGGTGCTGACCCTCACTGGGGTTCAGACCCCTCCCCTGAAGGTGCTGACTCTCACTGGGTTCAGGTGTGTTCCTTCTCTATATATGGGGTTCCCTTCTAACTTCTGTCTTCTTTTATATCAATATGCTTCTTTAACCCCTATCTGACCCCACATCCAGGCAACCCCCCAGTTCAACATTTAATCCCATCTTCAACTTCCCCTTCTCCTCCGTGAGTTATGTTCCCCGTCAAGTTTCCTTTCCTGACCTTCAGAAGCACCAACCAGGTCTGAAACATCTGTTCCACAAACTCTTCATGATTACACACACCACCCTACTGCTCTTTCTATCCTCCCCTCCATTCACCTCTCCTTTCTCTAATAATCCAATGGCAGCATGACCAAGGGGACCATCATCTCCGGATTTGCCCTGCTAATCATTCCCCAGTCCAGACCCCAGGATTAAATCTGATGGATTCCTGTCACCCTGTTGGGTTTCTGAAGTGGGTTTATTTGAACATCTGAACGGCTGTACCATTCAGATGGCCTGTTTGTGAGAAAGAATTGAAATATGGAACTAATGCCAGTGCCAGTGAGATGGAAGCTCCTGTTTCAGAGACTTGAGCCTTGTCCCAGGTGGGGAGGTGGGGAAGGGGAGACAGAGTGGTACCGAGTGGTGTTTTGAGCATGCGATTGTGTGAAGGCTGACCTGTGGAGAGAGTCCATTGCTGACCTGGCTCATGGAGTTGTTGGGTCCTGTCGGGTTCATGAAGCTGTCGGGGTAGCTGGAGAAGCCGTGCCGGTTGGACGCCAGGCCGTAGGAGGCGCTCTCTGCTGCCGCTGCCAGGCCGCTCTGGTGCATGGAAGAGGGCGGCAGGGGCTGAGGCCTGTGGACGGTGCTCCCTCCATCTGAGTCCAACCACATACCACAGCCAGTTAGTCACACAAACATCACGTCCACAATGCATCTCTCTTCTCTTTCTCCAATCCTCTCTACTTTCCCTAATTTCTCTCTTCCCTCATCCTATCCTCCTCACGTCTCTCTTTCCTTCCTTCATTCTCCATTCCCAAGCCCCCACCCCTCCACTGTGCTCCTCTCCTCCTTTCCCCTCTTCCCCTTCCCTGCCTTGCCCACCTCCACCCCCTCTCTGTCCTCCCTCAAGGCCTCCCCACCACTCAATTTCATTCCACAGGCAGGAGCAGCTCTTCAGCTGATGTCAGGTGGGTCTTTGCGGTCACAGAGGTGCTGCATCTGAACCCAAGACCAAGCTCACTGCGGCAGAGTGTCCGGGGACTGTGATCAGTGGGAGGACCCCTGGTTAGTTCCTGTCCTCCCTCACCCAGCAGCTTGAAGACTCATCGTGCGCCCCTAGAGCAGAGGACGGAGCCTCGATCCCCCCGACAGGCTGCCAAGAAGAAGATCTCCTCAACGTTAGACTTTAAGAGTTTGGCTGGATCCACCATTAAATAGGAGCAAAATTTTCCATCATTTTACTTTTCAATTGAACACAAGTCAGAGCACTTGTGTACCGGCCAGTGATTCCACTCCAACCATCAGCCTCAGATAATCCCATCACCCATTCAATGCCTGTTCTACCCCGTAGAGAGCTTTGCCAGGAGCTGAAAAGGCTCAAAGCCAATATCAACTGTCCCAAGACCATACACTTGCCTGTTCAAGTGATCTTGTACGGGTTTGTCAATGAACTACAAGCTCGTCCCTTGCATGCTGTTCTGCAGATATGAGAGTGCCCTTACCTTGGGAGAGGGTAGTTGATGGGTACGATGACTCAGGCAACTGGTATGGGGGCAGGGTTGGCATTCCAGTGGGCGCAAAGCCTCCTGGTAACAGGTGGTTGAAAGCTGCCAGCTGATTGGCTCCAGCCTGCTTACGCCACCGAGCACGGCGATTACTGAACCACACCTGAAAAATAGAAAGGAAGACTATTATTTCAATACAGTATGAGGGTTAGATGGGGAATAGAGAGGGATCAGATAAGGTGTAGTCACTCTTAAATGCTCTCAGGGGAAGAACCTTTGCACCATTCACACCAAGACCACCAGACTCAAAATGAGTTAGGCTGATCATCGGCTCCTCGATTAACCCACCCCACCATACCCGTCCCCCCACTATCACTACTTTCTCATTTCCTGACAGAGTCATCTGATGTTCAAATACTCCTGTACCTAGTGTCACTCATGTACATACAACCAGTCCTTGTATATAAGCTAATCCTACGTACTTATGTTAATTGTGTTTTCCATTGTGTTCTTTATGTTTGTATTTTTTTTATGCTGAATCGGATCTAGTGTAACAATCATTTTGTTCTCCTTTACCCTTGTGTACTAAACAATGACAATGAACAGTCTTGAACCTTTAAACTACATGAAGGAACTATCCAGTGTGTGGGTCCTTTCTTTGAATCTGCCTTCAATCCACTGCTTTGAACACACACTAGACAGCAGCAGTTATCTCCTCCTTCCTTTCAACGCTTCCATTTCGCCCAGGTGGAGCTTCCCACTCTGAATTTCCCTCTTAACTTCTCCACCTTTCACCCGTACACAAAATTCATCTCTGTGGCCAAAACATATGCTCCGTCCTTCAACTTGCTGTCCAGTTTAATCTTATCTGTACTTCTATAGTGCTGCATCAGTAAAACACCTCTCCAGCCATACCTGTAGAGCGCGAGAGAGAGAGAGAGAGAGAGAGAGAGATCACACACACACCCTCCCCCCCCCCCCCCCCGCTACTTCCCTTCACTTTGATCTGCTGTGAAGGTGCAGATCCTTGTTGGGGTTTAGTTCTGAGAGCACTGCTCAACCTACTGCCCATTCCCTCTCCACTTGCCAGCCCGTGCATTCAGTAACGGTGGGCCATACACTGAAGGAAAAAATAATGATCAAGGCAATGGCAGCGGGTGCGACGTACCTACCTGGACTTAAGCCCAGCCAGGTATCGGAAAAAGGCCAGCAATATCATGAATGATCCTGCCCACCCGGCTAATGGACTGCTTGTCCCACTCCCATCAGGGTAGAGACTACTTAGCATCCATGCCAGGACCACCAGTCTCAAAAACAGTTACTTCCCTCAGGCTGATCAACACCTCCACCCATTAACCCACCACCACTTCTTTACCATTTTCTGTCACAGTCACCTTATGTACAGGTACTCTTGTACTTAGTGTCACTTTAATGTACACGCAGTCTACGTATATTAGCTAATCGATGTATTTATATTTATTATGTTTTGCTGTATTCATCATGCTTATTCTGCTTTTTTTATGCTGCATCGGGCCCAAAGTAACAATCATTTCATTCTCCTTTACACTTTTGTACTGATGAATGACAATAACAATCTTGAAAGTTTCCTGATTTGCAAACAATGCTAAACTGAGTTGGTGCATTGAGTGTGCTGGGGGTTTGAAATATTTCCTCAGGTGTAAACACTAAAAGCCATGTATGGTTACTCAGCTTTTCTTCCTTTGTCTTTGGGGCACGTGTCCAGTGTGTAGATACCTCTCACTCTCTTTGTGTGTCTGCAAAGAGCCTTGGGAATGTAAGGCAGGAAGCTGAGAGGGGTGAGGTTCTGCATTTTTGAAAACGGTGCCTTATTATTAAATATTCAAATGGATTCATGTGTCCTAATTTGCTTCCTAATTGCTTGCAATGCCTGCATGCAAGTCCTCTGTGTGTCTTTTGCAGGTACTGCAAGCAGTTAGGAAGCAAAGGGAAATATTGGACTCTACTGCACAAATCCATGGGTCCGCTGGAGGCTGAAGATGATGACCTCTCCTGGGGTTAGAGGACCGTGCATGCTCGTAGGGTGGGAGGGACAGGGCTTGTGTTCAGTTTTATTGTGTCCTGTGTCGTTTTTCCGAGCTTCGTGGGCACGTTCTGTAGGCAGCAGAGTACGTGCCAAAACTTGCGGGCTGCCCCCAGCACATCCTTAAGTGTGTTGGTTGTTAATGCAAATGCCACACTGCACCATATGTTTCAATGTACATTTGATAAATAATTCTAAATCTAAACGTCCTGGGCATCACTGTGACCTCACCCGGAGAGCCAAATGCACTAAAGGAAGGTCACGTTTGCCTCTCGAGGCAGAACCTTAAAGGCTCATTATTGGGGCAGTGGTTGTTCCTCTGAGTAAAGATTGGGACTCTGCTGTCTGCCGTTTAACTGAGTGAGATGCGAGATCCTGAGCGGCTTTGACAAATGTAACAGCTGAGAGGCTGTTTCCCACAGCTGGAGTCAACATTAGGTGATGGGAAATGCACTGGCCGCTTGGAACTGAGATAAATAGAGAATTCTTTACATGAGAACACAAACCTCAGAAATGGTGCCACAATTCCCATATCTGCCGTCTCTTGTGTCTCCACTGTGTAACAAGAAGTACAGTCAGCTCTTTCAATGAGACCACAGCTGATAAGTGCCACCTCCCTGCACTAACACCATATCAGTTCATTTGCAAAAATCTGGCTTTGTCTTTAATATAGCCGCAATCCAGCCTCCGCAGCTCCCCTGGGTAGAGAACTCCAAGGACTCGCCATCCTCCGGGTGGGAAGTTCCTCTTCATCTCTGCCCTGAATGGTTAACTCCTCATTTTGAGACTGTAACCCCTTGTTCGAGGCACCCAACAGTGGAAAAACCATCCTCCCAGCCAACCCCTTACATTATTTATACATTTTTACTGAGAATGCCTCCCATTCTTATAAACTGAGGGGAGAAAAGGTGTCGTTTGCATAATTCTCCCCCCCCCCCCAATTCACCTTCCCCTTTATCTAGCTTCACCGATCACCTGCCAGCTTGTACTCACTCCCCTCCCTCCACTTTCTTATTCTGGCTTCTCGCTCTCTTCCTCTCCAGTCCTGTTGAAGGGTCTTGGCCCGAAATGTCCACTGCTTATTCCCATTCGCAGCTGCTGCCTGACCTGCTGAGTTCCTCCAGCATTCTGTGTCTGTTGCGCAGGTGGTTTCTGCTTTACCTCAACCACAAGAGATTCTGCAGATGCTGGAAGACACGCAAAGTGCCGCAGGAACTCAGCGGGTCAGGCCGCATCTGTGGAGATGAATAAACAGTCGACGTTCGGGGAAGACCCTTCTTCAAGGCTGGAAAGGGAGGGGGAAGATGCCAGAATAAAAAAGGTAGAAAGACCAGCAAGAAGGTGATAGGTGAAGCCAGGTGGGTGGGAAAGCTGAAGGGCTGGAGAGGAAGGAATCTGACAGGAGAGGAGAGTGGACCACAGGAGAAAGGGAAGGAGGAGGGGGACCAGGGGGAGGTGATAGGCAGGTGAAGAGAAGAGGTATGAGGCCAGAGTGGGAAATATAAGAACAAAGAAGGGGGAGGGGAGGGAAAAAAAGATTTACCAGAAGGAGAAAGCAACGTTCATGCCATCAGGTTGGAGGCGAGCAAGACGGAATATGAGATGTTGCTCCTCCAACCTGAGGGTGTCCTCTTTGTGGCAAAGGAGGAGGCGTTAGACCAGCATGTTGGAACAGAAAAGGAGACAGGAATTAAAATGGTTGGCTTCTGGTGGAATGGACAGAGGTGACTGTTTTCCTCAATGCCCACTTAACTCATCAGCAAACTTAGACCTTTTACATTTGAGCTGCTCACCCAAGTCATTGACATAGATTGTGGACAGCTGAGGTCCCCGGCATCTCACCAGCCACAGCCTCAAAACGTGAACATGGCATATTTATTCCTCCACTCTCTTTTTTGGTCATTACTAATCTTAGAAATTAGAAATTAGAAAATTACAAGGACTTGAGGACCCGAGTTTTGGGGAAAGGTTGAACAAGTCAGGACTTTATTCCCCGGAGTGTAGGAGATTGAGGGAGATTTACAGAGGTATATGAAATTATGAGGGGTATAGATAGGGTAAATGCAAGCAAGCTTTTTCCACCGAGGTTGGGAGAGACTAGAGGTAGAGGTCATAGGTTAAGGGTGAAAGATGAAATATCTAAGGGGAACCTGAGGGTCAACTTCTTCGCTCAGAGAGTGGTTAGAGTGTGGAATGAGCTGCCAGCAGAAGTAATGGTTCTGGGTTCCAGTTCAACATTCAAGAGAAGTTTATATAAGTGCATTGATGAGAGGGATATGGAGGGCCACGGGCAGGGGGCGGGTCAATGGAACTAGGCAGAATAACAGCTCAGCATGAACTGGATGGGTCGAATGGCCCGATTCTGAGCTGCAGTGCCCTATGACTCTGTAACTCCATAACTTCTAACGACGACAGTCCCTAATAACAGGCACGGTAATTTTATCCAATAATCTCTTGCATGACACATCATCCAAATTTTTCTGAAAGTCCATTCTTTCACTGATCAGCCCTATCTGTTTTCATTGTTACACCTCAAAAACTGCAAACAGATTTGCTAAATGTGATTTCTCTTTCAATGATAGGGCTGACTCTGACCTATTGTTAATTCCCTGCATTGCCCCTGCTTCCTTTCTTAAATATTAAGTTTGTACGTATTACTTTCTGATCTGTGGAAGCCATTCTGGAATCCATCAACCTTTGGAAAATGACAACAGTAGCCTCCTCTTTCAAAGTTGTCGAGTGCACACCATGCCCTTGGGACCTATTGTCCTTTAGGCTCATTACCCTCTCAGATATTAATTTTTTTCTGATGTTAATTTTCTTGAGTTGTTCACCTCCTCAGACAGGCTCACTTTTCCCTGGAATTTCTGAATCCGTTTTCAGAAAGCAATACACAAAATATGTGACTGATTTCTCTGCCCATTACTTTATTTTCTCCAGTATAGTGTCTCTTGCCTTGCCCCGAAGGGGGGCCCACAGTCACTTAAGTTAATCTTGCCCTTTTTAAATATCTGTCGAAGCTTTGACAGTCTGTTTTTACGTTTCTGGCTGGCCTCTTCTTGAATTCTACTTTCCCTTTCCTTATCAATGCCTCAGTCCTCCCTTGCTGAATTCTGAAATTCTCTGAATCCTCAGGCTTACTGCTCTTTTTTTTTGGCAACGTTATAAGCCTTTTCCTTTGATCTAACACTATCTTTAACTTCTCTTGATAGCCATGGCTGGACCACTTTTCCTGCTTTTTTTTTGCTTTAAAAGGAAAATATATCACTTGCAATCTATGTATTAATTCTTTAAATGTTAGATATTCTTTGTTCACTCAGGGGCTTGTGGAATTTTGTGACTTTATGGTGGATGCTTGGGTGTTATAGGATGTTTAAGGCTGAGGAATTTTAAGGAATTGGTGATTTCCAAGGGTGGGAAGTGGTGGTAGAGGATCAGCCATAACATTACTGAGCGGTGGAATGGGAATCAGGAACCACAAGCTTTCTATTTCTCCATAAAATAATTAAAGATTAGCTTTAGTTGTCACATGTGCATAGAAACATCCAAACATAGTTTGCATCAAGGACAGATAGTCCGAGTATACGCTGGACCAGCCTGGAAGTGCTACCCTGCTTCACACTGCATAGTAGCATGCCCACAATGCACTAAATCTAACCCATATATCTTTGGAAAGTGGGAGGAAACTGGAGCACCTGGAGGAAACCTACACGGTCATGGAGAACGTACAAATTTCTTACAGTCAGCAACGGGATTTGAACCCTGATTGGTGGTCGCTGGTGCTGTAAAGTGTTAATGTTAACCGCTATGCCACTGTGTCACCTTACTCTTACTTTATACATCACAGCCAAATGGATCCCGGTCATTTCTGATTTAAAGATTTAAGTTAGGAATTGTGATCAGGAGAAGTAATCCTGGATGATCCTCCCCCTCCCGTTGAATGGATACACTGGATCCTCATTCCTGTAGTTCCCAGTGCTACCCCAGAACATTAAAAGAACAGGTTACAGGGAGGAGGCTTCAGACCGACCGGTAAGTACACAGCCAAATACATACAGGGAACTGAGACCCAAGCACAACGCCAGTGAGTGATTCCACTCACACACATCTGCACACATACCTGCACACTTGAGTCATTCCCCTCCTTCACACCATCGTGAGAAGTGAAGGAACCCACAGGTTGCAGGTTCAAGTTCAATCAGGTTACACTGAGAAGCTGAATTCAGTAGTTTGTGCTCTGGTGCCTAATTCAATAACCCTTGAAAGTTGCTGGATTGTCGTTTAGGGTACAGCAGCCTAGTGGCTAAGTTACTGGACCAGTACCTAGGATTTGAGGCCACTGAACCATCGGGGGCATGAATGTGAATCTCTTCATAGCTGTTGGGAATTTAAGTGTGCAACATTAGATAAATATGGAATTAAATTTCTTAATTACAGAAATTAGAAGAGCACTAGATTTCCACAGAAACCCCTTTGACTCACCAATGGGCTTCAGGAAAGGAAATCTGTCATTCTTAACCACTCTGGAGTGTATGACACTCCAAATCAACCAATGTGATTGACCCTCACACTGGCCCTGTATCCCACTGGTGAAATATCTGGCTGGTTCACCAGCCTCCTTTGGGAAGGGGGATTTGCTGCCCCTAAATGGTTTGGCTGCACACATGAACCCCATTCCACACACCAACCTTTCAATGTCCCTGGCGTAAGTGGAGATGGACAATGGTGCTGTCCGCAGGACACCAATATAGAGAGTAAAGCAGAGACCTTTGAGGTCAATGTCAAGTGCAGCACAGACTGATCTATGTGCAGTCTAGCTGAGCCTGTGAAAACATTGGCAAGTCAGGCCTCGGGATGGAATTGCCCTGTGTGGGTTAGCTACTTACCGAAGTATGAATCACAACATTCGGCTGCTATGGGAACTGAGTGGGAATTGGGCAAGACTGCCTCCAAATGAAAATTGACAGGAACAGTTGTGAGTGGGAGTGGGAGTTGTTTGCCTTCAGCCCCCAGCTACACAGAGATCTTTTGTTTTACAAAAACAAGCCGAATCACAACTCATTGGAAGCCCGGTTGGGATTACAGTCGGAATCGTCGCCTGGCTTCACAGCAAGGGCTGACGCCTTTTCAAATTAATTTATGACATCCTTAGAAAGTTCAGAGCACAGGCCTCATTTTTAACAAGATTGATTTCCAAAATATCAAGTGTGAAGTCAGCACAGCTCGTCCGAACTGGTAACCAGGACACCTGGCCGGTTTGTGTCCAGTACCGGGTCAGCTAAAATCACCACTCATTCCAGAATACAGAGACAACAGGCCACAGTAAAGGGGTTTCACTGGTTCAGATGGCCAATGTCCATTCACCCATTGTGGCTTAGTACGGTCACTGTATAATGTCCCCCAACAAATAGGGCAACTAGGGATGGACAATAGATGCTGGCTTAGCTGGTGACACCCACATCCTGTAAATGAATTTAAAAAACATAGGAACTTCCCAGTTCCATTCTCCTTCATACCCACTAAATCATGGAATTAACCTATGCTCAGTCCTGGAGAGTGACCCCTGCCATGAAGTCTCCCCTTCACAATCTCTTCTGCAGATCCTGTGTACTTCCCACCACCATTCACTTACCCACATCTACTCCACACCCCTGTACGCCCTGTCCCTGTACACTCCATCCTACCATGGATTCTGCCTCTCTCCTCTTGCCTCCCCAAGGAGCATCTGTGTAATCATCTGCTGAAGAACCTCAAGGACACTCTCTTCCATCTGCCAAAGGTAACCAAGGTGAACTTCCGGAACCGTTACTGCCCACCTCTTTAACCTGTTGCTTCAGGCAAGGATGAATGAAGTTTTCTGTATAACCAGGCACTGGCACTGGAAATAATTCACCATGAGTTAGAGACACACTTCTGCCGATGGGAAAACTCATGACTGGACCTTCCAAACACTGACTTTGACACACTGCGTCACCACCACATGCATCAAAAGGCTTATCTCAGCTCCACTGATTACCTGGACAACAACATTGCACTTCAAGCAGATTTTGAGGCTAAGCCTGGCACTACAGCTTGACATTTGTGCCCTTAGAAACTTAGTTAAGTTCAAAGCAAATTTATTATCAAAGTACATATATGTCACCATATACAACCCTGAAATTCATTTTCTTGCGGGCATACTCAATAAATTCAGTAGCCATAATAGAATCAACGAAAGACCAGACCAACAGGGCAGACAACAAATGTGCAAAAGACAACAAACTGTGCAAATACAAAATGAAATTAGTAATAATAATATTAATACATAAATAAGCAATAGATATTGAGAACATGAGATGAAGAGTTCCTTAAAAGTGAGTCCATAGGTTGTGGGAACAGTTCACTGATGGGGCAAGTGAGTGGAGTGAAGTTATTCCCTCTGGTTCAAGAGCCTGATGGTTGAGGGGTAATAACTATTCCTGAACCTGGTGGTGTGAGTCCTGAGGCTCCTGCACCCTCTTTCTGATGGCAGCAGTGAGAAGAGAGCATGATCTGGGTGGTAGGGGTCCTGATGATGGATGCTGCTTTCCTGCAGCAACGCTCCGTGTAGATGTGCTCAAAGGTGGGGTGGGTTTTACCTGTGATGGACTGGGTTGTATCCACTACTTTTTGGAGGATTTTCAGATCAAGGGCATTGGTGCTTCCATGCCAAGTTGTGATGCAGGCAATCAAAATACTTTCTACCACACACCTATAGAAGTTTGTCGGAATTTTAGATGTCATGACAAATCTTCGTAAATTTCTAAGGAAGCAGAGGTGCTACCGTGCTTTCCTCATAATTGCACTCATGTGCTGGGCCCAAGCCAAGTCCTCTGAAATGATAACATCGAGGAATTTAAAGTTGCCGACCCTCTCCACCTTTGATCCCCCAACGAGGATTGGCTCATGGACCTCTGGTTTCTTTCTCCTGAAGTCAATAATCAGCTCCTTGGTCTCGCTGACACTGAGCAAGAGAAACTTGTTACAAATGTGATGCACCTCTCCAGTTCACGTCTCAGGTTAGTTCTGCGCACATTTTTATGGCATATTGCTGAGTCACAACTAGGACAGACACTGTTGCTAGGATACAACTTAGTCCTCTTGCAGCAACTCCTCAGGCGCTACTGCACTGGTTTCTCAGTTGCTGCTGAATCACTGACGTTGTTCAGCGGTTTAGTCTTTCATTTTTGTAACTAGGAGTTCAGATGTCTGTGGGGGTTGGGTGGGACCAGTCCTACATCAAGGTTTACCAGAACTCCTTCTTCATTCCGCCTTGTGATGGAGGCCAGAGTGGGGGTGTAACTTAGGGTGGGGGGAGTACATTGGGGTGAAGGGGAACAACGCAGAGGGAAGAGCAGAGTCGGGGTATGGAATCGGACTGTGAGAAAACAAACAGGAGCCTGAAGTGGGTTATTTACTGCAGGTCAACATCAGACACTCCCATCTGCCCCCATGAGATAGATTTCACTGAAACTCACAGCTAGGCATCTGAACCCTGACCCTTCCTGTCCACAAAATCCATCCTCCCTTTTATGTTCTCTTTAACTCCATCCCTCAGAAGGGAATGTGCTTAGCGGGGAACTCAGAGAGAAGTCCTGGGTGAAAGCAGACAGTGCGTCACCCCGAGGTAACGCCGGGCCTACGCTACCAGGCTTATCACTATAACCACATTTTAGGTCAGATTATTCACTGTCAGCAGAGGAATGGATCAAAAGGGGAGGGAGAGGGAGAGGGAGAGGGAGAGGGAGAGGGAGAGGGAGAGGGAGAGGGAGAGGGAGAGGGAGAGGGAGAGGGAGAGGGAGAGGGAGAGGGTGTGTGTGTGTTGTTGGTCAGAGTCTTGAGGTCGCAGTTGGGTAATGGTTGAACATGGACTGAAATCAGGAAATGTGGATTGGCGGCCAGTTGTCTCCGAGCCTGACTGGAGATTCATACTGCTGTTCCTCCCCCTCCTTTTTCCCAGTTGAGCTTCCCCTCTCCCTAACCTTTCCCAAACACCTACCTCATTGTGGGGCCTGTGTTTCAACATAATAACATCTCTCACAGCAGCCTGACTAATAGTTAGTGTAGACATGGGAGATATTCAGTGTTGGAACCCTCCTCAGAATTTCAGGAGAAAACAGTGTTGAATGGTTGGCGGATGTACTACCCCACTAGCCCCATGCTATGAAGAAATCATAAATCTACAGTTGGGGGTTCTTTTTGGCTTTTCATTATCCAATGGACAATCAACATTCAAGACTGTTTAATGTAGTTTCCAGTACACAGGTGTAAAGGAGAATGAATCAATTGTTACTCCAGATCTGATGCAGTACAAAACAAAAATACAATAAGATAAAGAACACAATAGTAAAAAAAAATTAATAAGATAGCTTATATACATACATTGATTATGTGCAGCAGGCACAGGAATGTCTGTACTGACAGGAAATGACCTAGTAGTGGGAGGTGTGGAGGGATGGAGGTGTTGATCAACCTTACTGCTTGGGGTAGGTAAAGGTTTATGAGTTTGGTAGTCCTAAGTGGCCTCCTCTTATGGGAGAGGGACAAAGTGTCCATTAACAGGGTGGGTGGGATCTTTCATGATGATACTGGCCCTTTTAGAATAGATGTTCTTGATGGTGGGTAGGCTGGTGTTGGTGACGCATTGGGCAGTTCTGTAGACCCTTCCTGTCCGCCACAGTGCAGTTTTTTGTACCATGCAGTACGTTAGGATGCTCTGTACTGCACATCTGTAGAATGATGTGAGTTTAGATGAGTGAATGTCGCTGATTGAGTATAAATGAGTATTGTAGACAGAGCGACAATTGAAGACTCCTCCATTTTCAGGTTCTACTGCACCAGCCTTGGGTTGGTTGGGAGCACTCTGATCTGATCAGGAGCCTGTCTCTGTAGTCACTGTGGACTAGGATGCGGGGGTAATCTGCAATGCAGATGAATCAAGACTTGGTCTGCAATCGTAGATGTATAACAGCACCTGTAACTACTCAGAATAAAATCAAGACAGTTACCGCTGTATTTTTTAAATCTATTATTTCTGTTTGCGAACCCACTGGGGAAGTCGGAGGCCCAGTGCCTGAGAGTCCACGTGACTGATGGAGACTGTCTGTCCTGGGGCGGAGGACTGTCCCTGTGTGAGAGTGGTGGATGGGAAGGATGGAGGAGCCTTGTCTGTATTGGCGCTATTGTTCTGCTGCGTACTGTGGGCTCGCTATGTTGTGTGGCGACCTTTGCGGGCTGCCACCAGTACACCCTTATGTTGTGCTGGTTGTTAACGCAAATCACACATTTCGCTGTAGGTTTCTACAAACATTTGTTAAATAAATGAATCTGAATTATGGCCAATGTTCAATCTACAATAAACATCAAAAAATAGATTATCAAATCGATGTCTCAATCCAGCTTATGGAAGCTTGCTGTGTACAATTTGACTATAATATTTCATCCAAGTGTGATTATACACAAGACCAGGGAAGGTACTATTGAAATGTAAGTATTTGATTTCTTTGGGTTCTTCCAACTTCCCAGAGTTTCCGTTCTTCAAACCCTTCTCCAGTGATGTCTTTCTGCATCCATTGCCCCAGGGTCACTGAGAACCAAAATGAACTTTGTTCTTTTTTTTTGCTCTAATTTTGCTCTTTCTCATAAAAACTGTGGACAGTTTAAGTTTCCCTTCTCAATGCTGCTTATGTCACGCTGCATGCCTGTGATGCAGCTGCAAGATATTCACTGCACTTGTGCACACATGCACTTTTGCGAGTGACATTAACCTCAACGTGACTTGGGTCTCCCAGCGAGGATTGTGTAGGGGTTTCTGGGGACTCCGTAAAGAGCCACAACGTCATATCTCACAGAACAGAAGCATTTGTTGATAGCAAAGTGGAATCCTTGAGACAGACTGCAGGAGAAAGCTGGGCTCTTGAATCAGCCCCAAAGTCTGATTGAAGTCAATGGTTCAGATTGGCTCTGGCGTTGAGTAAGAAAGCTCAGATGTCCAGTGGAAGAGTGTGCTTCCGGCGGGGAAATGAGTCCCACTGACAAACTGGGAGCGTGCCCTAACCCCTCCAGGATGGGACTGCGCTCAGCGAAGGGTAGCATTGCTCAAATGCCAAGGGGGTCCAGTGCCCAAAAGTAGGAACAGCCCGCACGTTTGCTGCTCTGCACTCTTCAAACTGTGCAGAAGTAAGTGAAAGCTTCCAGTGATGTGGAACGCTTCATCATGGGACGGTTGTAGGATTGAGGACGGGGCTTTGTGAATGTCAGAGTGGGATCGGGGAAAGGCCGGGAGGGGATGGTTTGGGTGCAGGGTCTGCCTGACCGGACGGTTGTATTGCAGGACCAATGATGGCTGGGGGGTGGGGGGGGGGGTCCGTATCTAACCAAAACAGGCAAACTGAGGTCGAGGGAGGGACAGAAGATGGCAGAAGGAAAATTAGAAGAGGAAAATGAATGGGGGTGAGAACAAGTGGGAGCTGAAGGCAGGAGAGTGTCTGGATGAGTGTTGGACTGTGTCAGTCTGCAGGGTCTGGGATTGATTACACCGGGAGCTGATGATAAGGATCAGCGCCTACAATTTGTCAGACAAGCGGGTAAAGTGATCGCACAGGGGAGAGGCTCCTTCCATTGCAGCCTGGTCATTTTATGAAGATGGATTACCCTCCAGGTGCCGTGGGTAACAGAGCACAGCAAAGCACACAGGAGCTGACGCAGGCAGGGATCGGGCGAAGTGCCCGTCTCAGGAACCTCACCCGTCGCTGCCTCCCCCCCAGCACCGCTTCTCACAGAATATTCCAGAAGACAGCATCACCAAGGTGCTCTCTAGAAGGAAGTCACTTCCTCGGCACCTTGCACCACTGTGCAGAAGATATTTACCCCGGGAAAATGAGGCATTTGCTTAATTAACTGGACATATAGGCAGCCTGAATGATTAATACGCACCCCCCATTACCCTCTTAGAAAGGCACCGAGATCTAGGAACAGTGTGAGGGGGGAGGGGGGGGAAGACCGGGGTGCCAGGAAGAGTTGAGTCGACAGTCAGGAAGGCAGATGCAATTAACGCTCATTTCAAGAGGATTAGGATAGAAAGGCAGGGATGTAAAGCTGAGTAACACAAACAAAACGCTGGAGGAACTCAGCGAGTCAAGCACATCTAAGGAAAGGAATAAACAGTTTATTCTCGTCCTTTGATGCTGCCTAACCTGCTGTGTTCCTCCAGCACTTTGTGTGTGCTACGCTGGCACTTCCAGCATCTGCAGAATCTCCTGTGCTGATGTAATGTCAAGGCTTTTTAAGGCAGGGGGCAGATCACATTGCGAGCCATTTCGGACCCTGTATCTAAGAAAGAATGTGCTGGTGTGGAGAGGATCCTGAAAAGATTCCAGAGAAAGATCCCAGGAATGACAGGGTTAATGTATGAGGAGCTTTTGATGGCTCTGGGCCTGTACTCACTGGAGCTTAGAAGAATGAGGAAAGGATCTCAATGAAACCTATCAAATATTAAAAGGCCTAGATAGAGTGGGCCTGAGGAGGGTGATTCATATAGTGGGCGAGCCGATGACCAGAGGGCACAGCCTCAGAATACAAGGACATCACTTTATAACAGAGGTGAGAAGGAATTTCTTTAGCTAGAGGGTGAGGAATCTGTGGAATTCATTGCCACAGACAGCTGTGGACTCCAAGTCATTGGGTATATTTGAAGTGGAGGTTGATGAGTTCTTGATTAGTAAGAGCATGAAAGGCTACAAGGGGGAAAGTAGGAGGATGGGGTTGAGAGGGAAACTAAATTAGCCATGATGGAATGGCATACTGAATAGGCCAAATGGCCTAATTCTGCTCCTTTGACTTATGGGTGGGAGAGCTGGGAAGAGTGTGGGAGGGGAGGGAGGAGGAAGAGTGGGGTTCCAGGAAAGCAGCTTCAGGTTGATCGGAGGGGGAAGAACAAAGGGGAGAAAGAGGAAGATGATTGGTGAGGATTTGGGACAGAAAGGGGAATAGGCGAGGAGATGAGGAAGGAGAAAGAAGAGGGTGTAAATGAGGAGGCTGTGATGGCATGACAGGTCGGACAGAGAGGGGAGAGGGTGGGAAACAGAGGAGAGGAGGTGGTCACAGGACACAAACGAGAAGAGGAAGAAAAGGTAGAGGGGGAGGAGGGTAGAAGAGGGAAGAAGGGAGAAAGTCGCCAGTGGGGAGGACATGACAACGTGATAACGCGCACTGGCTTTATAAAGGGGTCAGTAAAATGAGCCCAAAACCTTTGGGTGGTTTCTTGCAGTGGGATCTTAAATAAAGTATGATGGGCAGCATTTCCAGTGTATAATGGGTAGCTCACCATTTAATTATTTATTGAGGTACACCGTGGAATGGTGTATAACAAAGTGTATCCAGGGAAGTTTGGCCAGGTGGATTCAGAATTGGCTTGCCTGCAGAAAGCAGAGGGTCTTGGTGCAGGGAGTACATTCGGATTGGAGGGTTGTGACTAATGGTGTCCCACAAGGATTGGTTCTGGGACCTCTACTTTTCATAATTTTTATTAACGACCTGGATGTGGGGGTAGAAGGGTGGGTTGGCAAGTTTGCAGACGACACAAAGGTTGGTGGTGTTGTAGATAGTGTTGAGGGTTGTCGAAGATTGCAGAGAGACATTGATAGGATGCAGAAGTGGGCTGAGAAGTGGCAGATGGAGTTCAACCCGGAGAAGTGTGAGGTGGTACACTTTGGAAGGACAAACTCCAAGGCAGAGTACAAAGTAAATGGCAGGATACTTGGAAGTGTGGAGGAGCAGATGGATCTGGGGGTATATGACCACAGATTCCTGAAAGTTGCCTCACAGGTAGATTGGGTAGTTAAGAAAGCTTATGGAGTGTTAGCTTTCATAAGTCGAGGGATAGAGTTTAAGTGTCACGGGGTAATGATGCAGCTCTATAAAACTTTGGTTAGGCCGCACTTGGAGTACTGTGTCCAGTTCTGGTCGCCTCACTATAGGAAGGATGTGGAAGCATTGGAAAGGGTACAGAGGAGATTTACCAGGATGCTGCCTGGTTTAGAGATTATGCATTATGATCAGAGATTAAGGGAGCTAGTGCTTTACTCTCTGCAGAGAATGAGGATGAGAGGAGACATGATAGAGGTATACAAGATATTAAGAGGAATAGATAGAGTGGACAGCCAGCGCCTCTTCCCCAGGGCACCACTGCTCAGTACAAGAGGACATGGCTTTAAGGTAAGGGGTGGAAAGTTCAAGGGGGATATTACAGGAAGGTTTTTCACTCAGAGAGTTGGTCTTGTTCTGGTTTCTCTCACATTGCCGGGGGCCAGTGTTAATGATAGCAGTGCTCCTCACACACAGGGAGGGGGGAGAGATGGGGAGCAGGGTTGCTGTCACAGATTCTCGACTGTGCGCCTGTCTTGTGACTTAGAGAAATGTTCCTGTCAATGGACTCTGCTGTTTAAATAAATCCATTTACTCATAAATGAAATTAGTGAGTATCATGACCGTTCATCTGAACAAAGATTCAATGATGACAATTCCAGTTTCTCTGAAACTTTTGCAGTGAGTCAAAGGCCAAAAAACCTCATCCAACCTGATACAGCCTGGAAGGTTGGACCAGACTTTGAGCTCAGAGAAAGGGGGGGGGGGGGGAAGCATTAATTTTTAAAAGGAGACAAATCGAACAAAAGTCTTACTATTTCTTCAGCACCTTCTATGACTGTATTATCTCCAAGTGTTTTCTGACCAGTGAAGTGCTTTGAGGATGTAGGCAGTCTGGGATCTGCCGTTGGTGTCAGCAGCTTGTCAATGAGGAGGAGAATTTGTTTGTCCCTGAGATGATGAAATGGTCAACCTGGAGTACAACAGTTCTTGCCCCTTTCCTCATTTGAATGCTGCTGAGTTTGGGAATGGATACGGCTACCAGTGCTCCAATAATAAATTCTGACCAAGGGTCTATGAAGCAAAAGGGATCGAGAGCAGTCAGCCTGTTTCACGTGGCAGAGCTTCCTGACAGCTGTTTGGAGGAAAACGCAACTTGGTGAATCCAGTAAGAAGTGAAACGAGCAATCTATAAATAAGGGTGATCAAAGACGTGACGTCAATTACGTTTGCTTGGGCGTGGGCACCTTGAAAAGGAGGCGACGTAACACCTCCATTCTCAATGCTGCGGGACCCAGGCAATGTACAAGTGGTAAGTGTGAAGAGGTTGCAGCCATTAGCACTGGTGGATGATACATCCCGGTCACCTCCTGGTTCCCATCATTGCAGCCAATCCATTGCAATCCATGCACTACCATGGAGTCATTGAGGATCTTGCATTGTGTGTGTGTGTGTGTGTGTGTGTGTGTGTGTGTGTGTTTACTTTAAGAAAATCCAACCGCGTTGTTGAAGCTCTATGCTCCAGACAAACGCACGTCCTGCCAGACTGCTGCAGTATTGGCATTTACCCAGTACATCCTACCCAGTAAAAGCAAGACAAATCCAATCCAATCCAAACCTACGCCACCCATTGGCAGCGTAGAAGGAGTCATCAACAGAGCTGTCGGGGGCAGTGAAGCAGATTGCATAACCCCAACAATCCCTGTCGAGAGAGGAGGACCAATTGGACAAGTGCTTCACTGAGCTAGCATGGGGACGGTGGCCAGAATGGACTCCTTCTAAGTGTTAAGATTCTATTAACCTAATTGGCTTCAAAGTAGCTGAAAGGCAGTTTACATTTATTTTCTTTCCAAATGAGTGAGGGATGGAAAAAAAACACTAAAGCTCGTTTGTAGAGAAAAGAAATAAAGGTACAGCTGTTGTCAGCGCGCATTCCAAAAGGATTTCTCACTGCCAGAGTCTGCCTCTTCCCACCACTTTCAAGCCCACCGATCCCTCAAACATTTTCTACATTTCATTGTCGATCTCTCAGCCTCTCTGGGGCTTTCTGAAAAACTGCAAACATTAATCACTGAAATGCCTGCGCTGTGCCAAGCCCAACTCGCTCCCTGCCCCCACAACCTAGGAGGTATGAGCCGAGAGGGTTGAACAGGAAATTGAGGATTTAAGATGTGGTAGGAGCCTCTCCTTGCTCGTGGAAACTCATTCAGTCATACCTGTGACTGATACCTTTCTTCAGAGGCGTGAAGACCCCAGAGGCTGTGATTAATCCATGATGGGCCAACCCTGAGGGTTAGTATAGGGAATGGTGCTGGGCTAAAGGGTGTGCAGAAGAAGAGGTTTAGTGTGATTTACTCTGCGCCGTTTAGCAATCAGCTTGGATCCTTCGGGCATAAAGGTTTCAGAACGTGTGTGTCAGCCATGGCTCAGTACATAACTCTTCATCCTCTGAGTCAGGTTTTGTTTTCAAGTTCCACCCAAGGACCTGAGCCCAACATGTGGTCTGACCCAGTACCCAGGGAGCACTGCACAGTGGGAGGCGCTATCTTTCAGAGGAGATGACAAATTGAGGCCCTGGCAGCCCTCCCAGCTGGACGTAAAGCATTCTGCAATACTAATTTGAAGAGAGCATGTGTTTTTTTCTTCCCCCCAGCGTTCTGACCACATCCAAGCTTAGCACCATTTATCACATTGCGGTCTGTGGGATTTTACACAGCTTCAGATCTGCTGCTCAAACCTTTCCAATCTTCAGCAGCAGTCACAGACATATCCTCAGAACTTGCAGTTTGCATTGAACCCTGGACCTTTGATATCTGGTCATTTCATTAAGCTTCATTGTGAACCTTCACAATAAGACCAAAATACATAGGAGCAGAATTAGGCCTTTCGGCCCATTGAGTCTGCTCCTGCATTCCATCATGGCTGATTTATTATCCCCTCGACCCTATCGCCCCATAACCTTTTACACCTTATTAATTAAGAACCTATCAACCTCCTCTTTAAATACACCCAATGACTTGACCTCCACAGCCATCTGTGGCAATGAATTCCATAAATTCACCACCCCCTTGTATTTTGAGGCTCTGCCCACTGGTCCTAAACTCCCCCACCATAGGAAACATCCTTTCCATGTCCACTCTATCTGGGCCTTTCAATATTCAATAGTTTTCAATGAGAACTTATTAAGTCAACAGTGGTGGCTCATTAATTCAGCCTGGGCCAGGCACTGTCACCAACTGGTAAACACTTTCATTTTCCTGTTCCAGTTTGTGCTTAACACATCTGATCCTTGCAATTAAATAGCAAGGGTTCCAACATGCTCAAAGTGCTAGTGAGATTCCCTTTGCTTCATCTATCCAATTCAGTCAGAACAGCCCAGTATTAAAGCAGAGAGTGCAGTGGCACACCAAACTCACAGGACAAAAACTAATTTTCTGTTTTTACATATTAAAAAAAAAACAAGATGTTACCCCAATAAATTAATAACAAGTATGACAGGATTGGGAAGAGGCTCCAACGATAAAAGGCATATTTCTATATCCTGCCCAGAAGCATAGAATGAAGGAGAATAGTAGGAAACCATTCAGCCCAATGTGCAACTGGCCTGCGGCAGGGATATCCAATTAGTCTCAACCTCTACACTTTCTCTGAAATGCCGTGTTTTTGTTTTTAATTCAAATATTTATCCAAGAGATTTATGAAAGTATCTATTGAATCCGCTGCCCACACTCTCTGACCCTCTTTCTCACAACTTTACAGACTACAACAACTTGTTGTGTGGCTGATTCACTCTCCTTTCATCTACATTCTCTGATTAGCAACTCTTCCGTCACTGAAAAAAATTGCAACCTTATTCTGGCAAACAGATCCAGGGTTTTGAACACCACCATCATCAAACCTCCCTTTGAGTCTCTGCTCAGAAGAGAACAATCTTACATTTTCCGGTTTTCCTGCGGAGAACCGAAGTCCTATAATGCCTCCATTGCCAACATGTCCCAGTCAGATACTGGGATGAGTTGGCTGACCCCAATCTGACTGGGAGATCCCACCCCAGGAAATGAGGACTTAATGCAATGAGGTCTACTTCATGCTTCCCAGTGAGATCCTTAAACAGCATTGGAGCTTCATCTCGTAGTTGTTGTTTACATAACTCTGAATATCGTTAATGTTGAACTGAGGATCTATGCACGTGTAGATGTGGAAGGACATACCAATGAGACACAGCAAGACGTCATCAAGAGGGACACCCACTGTTTTGTACAGATTTGTCCACCAAGGAACTGAGTCCCATAGTCCAGAACAGACCATGGTTTGTTCCAGGAAGACCTGGGTCTACAGTGGTATGGCGACAAATGGGGAAGGGAGGCAGAGAAATCAGCTAGGCTTCTTTCTTGTGATTTCTACCAGTGATCCACCTGTCTATGAGCACAGGATAGGCCAGGCTGTGGCCTTCTCCACTACCGATATTCTCTGGTTCTCCCTAGAAGGCAGTATGTTTGACGTTTAGACAAGCCAAAATACTTTTGAGCAGTGGCATTGTATGGTCACGTTCTTCAAAATCTGTAACCCTTATAACAGACACACAGTTTGTTTTAAGCCACTCCCAATGTTCCTTTCAAATTTTATTTTATTTTTTATTTTTATTGGGATACACTGTGGAATATGCCCTTCTGGCCCTTTGAGCTGAGCCACCAAACAATCCCTGGTTTAACCCTAGCCTAATCACGGGACAATTTACAATGACCAATTAACCTACCAACTGGTATATCTTTGGACTGTGGGAGGAAACTGGAGCACCTGGAGGCAGGGAGAACATACAGACACCTTACAGGTGGCGGGCGGGAATTAAATCGGTGCACTATTACTGTAAAGAGTTGTGCTAACCACTGCACTACCGTTCACTATGACCCATTCACTATGAATCCAATGCCAACTCAAGGTGAAGATTCTGCAGTGCCTTCGGGACAAATATGGGGGAAGGGGGAGCTTTGGCAAATGCTTATCAGTGCAAAGGTCCAGTGAAATGAGGAGTGCGATACTAACTGCAACCTGGGTAAAAAAAGGGGTTGTGGCCTCGCTATCAATCTGGCCGAGATTTGTCAGAGCAAACCATTCCCTGGAGCCTCATTGTAATAATGAAACTAAACAAACATCTTGTCCAACCTCTGCTCTCACACTTTGATGGTGCTGATTCACTGGATGCAGGCAACAACATTATTGCAGCTGCCCAGATATTAGATTTCCAATGGACCAAGTCCCTTTTCACGTCTTCCCCTTGTACAGAATTAGAATAAGCTTAAACCCTTCCCATTCACTCCTATTGTGCAATTCCCAATGATGCAACATACTTTTCAATTCATTCTCCTTATACAGAATTCCAATTAGTTTTAAAATCAATTGTGTTCATTCCATTACACAGAATTCAAAAATCATCATCGACATGGAATCCCAGTGGATTTATGCCCATACCCATTTGCTTCCATTATGCAGAATCCGAAAGGATTGAAATATATTTGCTCCCTTCACAATTTCATAATGTTTTCATCCTGCCTCACATTTCCATAGCAAGGAATCCGAGGTCCTCTACCAAATAAAAATATTTCATCCCTTGCATGCACTCCTACTGTGAAGAAATGCAGCAACTTTCGTTCATATGGTCTGTTTAACAGAGCAAAGATAATCTAATCTGCAGGTGTGTTGACAAAGTTAACATCAATTGAAAACACGGCAGATGACCAAAAATTCAAGCAAAGAGTCAGGTTTTAAGAAGCATCTTATATATAGCAGAATTGGAATGACAAAGATTTTTGAGGTGGAAACACCAATGTTTTGGGCTTTGATAGGTATGCTCAAGGTTAGTTCATAGAGCATTACAGCTCTTCAGTCTACACTGTTGCTCCTACTCCAATCTAACCTTTCCCTCTTACATAACCCTCTATTTTTTGATCATTCATGTGCCTATCTAACAGTTTCTAAAATGTCACTAATGTACCTGCCTCTACCATAACACCTGGCAGGGCGTTCCAAGCACCCATCACACTCTGTGTAAATAACTTTCCCCTGACATTCCTCCCATATAACATATAACCATATAACAATTACAGCACGGAAACAGGCCATCTCGGCCCTTCTAGTCCATGCTGAACGCTTACTCTCACCTAGTCCCACCTACCTGCACTCAGCCCATAACCCTCCATTCCTTTCCTGTCCATATACCTATCCAATTTTTTTTAAATGACAAAATCGAACCTGCCTCTACCACTTCTATTGGAAGCTCGTTCCACACAGCTACCACTCTCTGAGTAAAGAAGTTCCCCTTCGTGTTACCCCTAAACTTTTTCCCCTTAACTCTCAACTCATGTCCACTTGTTTGAATCTCCCCTGCTCTCAATGGAAAAAAGCCTATCCATGTCAACTCTATCTATCCCCCTCATAATTTTAAATACCTCTATCAAGTCCCCCCTCAATCTTCTATGCTCCAAAGAATAAAGACCTAACTTGTTCAACCTTCATACTTTCCTCCAATCGCCATAAAATTATGCACCTTGGTATTAGCCATTCCTTCCTTGGGAAAATATCTCTGGATAATCACTTGATGTATGCCTTTTATCATTCTGTACACCTCTATTAAGTCACTTTTCACTCTCCTTCACTCCAAAGAGAAAAGCCTTAGCTCTCTCAACCTCTATTCATTTGAAGATGATGGAAAGATTAAAAATGGAGAAGTGAAAATTGATGGAGTTGAGGAATTTGTAATGGGGACCAAGTAGCAGCAAAATCTTGAGGGATTGGAAGGTAAGAATGAATAAAACCTCAGTAAACCAAGAGGAGATGGATACCAAATGAGAAGAACACTGGCAACAGAATTTCAAGGACTTCAAAGCTCACAGGGGGTAGAACAGATTGAAATTTATTATAATGGACAGTCTAGAGTTAGTAGAGACAAGTTTCAGCCAGTGAGCTGAAGCAGGGGCAGAGCTGATTTGTAAAGCTGGAGTTGTAAAGAGACAACCTTAATTAAGGCTAATCCTAATGGAACAAACACCTCATTAGTCCCACTCTACAGGAAATCAAATGAATCAAAACCTTTCTCATTCAGTCCAACCACACAAGTTTCCAATGCAGCCAACTCCTTCTCATTTATTTCCAATTCATATACAAGAATACTGGTCTAAATGTTTTCCTTACAATGTCATTTCATCTGGGATTTCAAAGACACCAACCCTTTGACACTTATTCTCATTATGTTTCCTTGGTCCATAGAAGAAGAAAGGGGTTTGAAGAAGGGGAAGACTTTTAAATGTTCAAGTGCTTTTTCAGAAAGTCATGGTTGAACAAATGAGGTTCACTATAAAGGAATATGAGCAGTTCATGTGACTGTAGGAATATTTCTTATATGTTGCATATTGGGTGGCACAGTACTTGCAAACAAACTGAAACACATGCAATGTACTAAAAGTAAACCAACATAGACTACACGATGAGAAAGGCTGGTTGGTGAAATATGTGGATAAGCAAAAAAAAGGAAATCTAACACAGAAAATTAGGAAGTGTTTAATTTTGGTAGCAAAAATAAGAGGCAAAGTAAACTGGGGGGGAGCACATTTCTAAAAGGGAACAGGAATCAACTGATCAGAAAAGTTGTTGACAGTGGTAGGGCTGATTGAGAAAATGAGTAAAAAGCTAAATCAAGCATTGATGTTAGCACAGAAGGATGAAGCAAGGAATTGCTCCACCCATACAACATTTGTTTGCCCTTGATTAGGGCATTGCCTAATTCTAAACAGACCAGGAAAGACTTGAGACCTCAGAGAAAGATTTACCGAAATGGTTTCAAAGTTGAAGAACTTTAGTTATGTAAATAGCCTTGTAAATTGTTTTTCCCCCTTGAAATAAAGACTGAAAGGAAACTTGATAGAGATGTCCAGACTATGATGGGTCTAGGCAGAATGGAGAGAAATTGGTCAAAAGCCAGGGGCAGGTGGGATGAAAGTGACGAATACGGTAAGGATTTGCTCCAGAGTGAGCAGTTGGTATCTGGAATTCACTGTGGCAGATTGATTGCTGATTTATGTTTTCTTAGGAAATGAATGACAGAATGGAAGAGGGTAGGACAGTGAGATTGCCTGGGCTGGACTGGATGGACCAAACTATTTCAGTTCTGTCGTGGCCAGTGCAGATGTTTCCATCTGTATTGTCAAAATGGGCTTGCTGGTGGGACTGATAATGACTTAATGACTTCGGGGTCAGGGGAGGATCAAGTCCGCAAAGTGCAGCTAGAGGAAAACACGTGGCGAGGGGGTGGTTGGGTTCTCCAAACCTGTGGGCAGTAGAGATCAAAGAAAGATGGCAGTGAAGGCAATTATGGATACTACTGACATAATAAGAGCTGAACATGCTAACACTGAGAGTGTCCAGTTCAGTCATACTATCTACCTTGTGTATGGTGCAGAATAGTGAACATCAAGTCCTGGCTCTCCTGTTGCCTGCTATGCCACCCTTGTATTGGAGGCTTTGAGGTAGCACAGGTCCTCCAACTGAGATGAGACTAGAAGGATGACGTGATGAAAGGGCGCGGTGGTGAGAGGCACTCACCCGATGGGCCAAATGGTCTCTTTCGGCGCCAAAGTTTCTGTAACCAGAGGAAAGCCAGTGTAACTCACCTGGACCCGTGCCTCCGTGAGCTTAGTCCTCTGGGCCAGCTCCTCTCGAGTGTAGATGTCTGGGTAGTGGGTCCTTTCGAAAGCTTTTTCCAACTCCTCCAGCTGCTCAGCGGTGAACGTGGTGCGACTACGGCGCTGCTTCCGCTTCAGAGGCAGGTCCGGCTCGGATTCCACGTCCGAGGTCCCATCATCCAAACGATTACCTGTAGAGGAGCAACATTCAATAAATCACTAATCTGCGGGAAGAGAAGAATAGCACGAGCTCCCCCCACCCCACCGGTCAAAGGCACCGCAATGTTCAAAAGTAAAATCAATCTGGGAGGGGCGCATCCCGACCTCGATGGACCTCCAGCCGGAGACCGGACAGAACCTGCTCACCAAGTTCAATCGTGGCTGCTTCGGGACGCCGTCTCCCTGAGCAGCCTTTGAGAGTGAGTTAGGAGCTCACTGCCACGAACCTGTGTTGGTTTGCCCGGTCTTGTTTGTGCCTCTTCCCCAGATTAATTTAATTCCTCACCCATCCCACTCCCACAGTGTCAGTCTCTGTCATGTAGACTATTATCATCACAGCAACATTTCTGATTTAAAAAAAAACCTCTGATTGACGTCTCAGTTTCTTTCCTCATGGACGAAGCAACGACAAACCCAAAATCCTGAATTCGGGCTCCTAGCCACTTCCAATGATCCAGGCAAAATGGCCCATGAGCAATGCACGAGTGCGCATGCGCCCTCATAGTCGGTTGTGAGAAGGATCCAGTGTGAATGGTTTACCGCAAAGGGATTGGCGTGGGATAGAAAGGCTCGACTGCAGAAGGCGCCAGAATTGACCCTGATTCTGCCCTTTCCTCGTATGCACACAGACCCTATCCCAGCAGCAATCCTAGGCCGGTGAGCCATCTTTCCCCTGCGAAACCCAAACCTTTTTCAGTTGCGACTGACTCCATGGTGACCACGGTTTCTCATCATGAAGGATACGTCCCCTGTAGGGATTGAGACGTATTTACCTGTTAGAATTCTACAAGTTTGATCATTCGGCAAGCCCCTGGAGTGTTAATGTCAGATCCGTGCTTTCTCGAAGGGTGAAGGATATTTAATCCAGGCACGGACTGGTTACAGGGAGGCAGCTGTCGAGCTCTTCAGATTAGTCCTAACATGCCAATATTGCTGAGCCTCGCCATCAGGTCTAGGTGAGTCGCTGGAGGGCAGCTATGGGAGTCCGATCTCCGTGAGGTGTAGTTTCGTATGAATTGCAACTACAACTACTGTGCCTGTTAATGGATAGCCAACGAGTGTATACTTCCCAAAGTGGCTCGACGAAAAGCCTCGCCACCAGCCTCCCACGGCGGTTGCCATGGGCAATAAATGGGCTGAGGTCATCACATACCAGGATGAGAAAAGACCTGTCACCGCGGAGATCTCCGATGACACCGGGTGCGTGGAGTAGCAAACGCACCAAACGGTTCTTTCTCGCTGGCCACCGGATACCTCCCCAACCCGGGCGAGACCTTCGCTTGGTTACTGCGCGCCTCCTAGTTGGTCGACCATCTGCCGGCTCTCAGTGTCGGTGCTATGTTGGAGAATACAGCTGCGCCCGATCCTGTCCACATCCAACACACACAAGGATACCCCCAGGTTAATGAGCAACAGCAGTATCACCGCCTGATTTCCTCCTCCCTATCTCGGGGGCTCCTCAACTGACAGAGATAATCTAATTAACAACTGACTGCACGTCAAACTTTCCCGTCTTTGTAACTCTCTGATTCAATACACCCTTCTCTGCAACATCCTGATATAACACACCCGGCACCTATGCAACCTGATATAACCACGCAACGCGTAATTGATTTAAAAAAACTACAGGTGCTAGAGATCGGAAACAAAAACTGAAAATGTTAGAAGGAAAGGCCAGCAGGCCAGGCAGCATCTGTGGAAAGAGAAATGATCAACGTTTCCGATCCGCGGACCTTTTTCAGAACATTATGTTCTTATTATTGCAGATACAACACGGTAACAGGCCCCTCCAGCCCAATGAGCGCGCACCGCCCAATGCACCCATGTGGCCAATTCACCTCCTAACCCGTACATCTTAGTCAAATCGCCTCGCCCACAGTGTGAAAACATTGAGTTAATGCACCCCTAACTACTACGCGTTAATACCGGGGTGATTGATAAGTTCGTGGCCTAAGGTTAGACGGAGCCAATTTTAGAAAACCTAGCGAATTTATTTTTCAACGTAGTCCCCTCCTGCATTTGCACACTTAGCCCAGTGGTCGTGGAGCATACAGATCTTGGATCTCCAGAAAGTGTCCACAGCAGGGGTGATTGATAAGTTTGTGGCCTAAGGTAGAAGGAGATGAGTTATACAGCTCTCGTTACATGCACACGCAGGTCAACTTTGAGTGATGATGCAGAAAGTTTGGTTAATAACGATCTCCTTCTACCTTAGGCCACGAACTTATCAATCACCCCGATGAGTTATTCACTGATGAGTTATTAACTTCAAACTTTCTGCATCATCACTCAAAGAGTTGAACTGCACGTGCATGTAACGAGAGCTGTATAACTCATCTTCTTCAACCTTAGGCCACGAACTTATCAATCACCCTCGTATTTCGTATGGGAGGAAACCCACGCGGTCGAGGGAAGAACCTTTAAACTCCTTACAGCTGAGGTGAGGGTCTCCGTCAGTCGGGATGTGCGTCCTGTCTGTCTAGATACACGAGCCAGGGCAGTACGATACGGAGAGCAAGCTGGTGCCCATGTAGCAAGCGCCCCCCCCCCCCTCCCCACGCATCTGATGAACCCAAAGGGAAGGACGGCAGAGACCGATACAGTTTGGTACCAGTCAGCGTTGAAATCAACGGAGGAATGCCTTAGGTCCGGATGTTTTCCCAATGGGGTTTACTCCCGAAACCTTTCCCATGAGTGCAAGGCAGGAGAGGTTTGAGATCAGAGGTTTCCTTCTCCTAGATGAGCTGCCACCTACGGCTGACGAGCCCCATCTACCCGAAAACTCCTTACAGACAGCGGCGGGAATTGAACCCGAATCACTGGCGCTGTAATAGCGTTACGCTGAACGTTACGCTTTGCTGTAGTTCAACTCTCAGTATAATGAATACCCCGATACAGCTTACTAACGTTCTGCTTCAACGCGCCCTTGGCTTGCACACCTCTCAACTTAACCACAATGTAAGAACCCCGATTTTATGCACCTTTAACTTTGCTGCTCATTAATATTTCGTCTCCTCGCCTATTTACTCCGCTATATTCCAACACTGAAAAATGCGAAACCTTTTTGGATGAATCAGGAAGTGGTGCTCTGGACTTATGGCAGTTTGTTGCAATTCACCTTTAGGATGTTGGGACTGCCAGCGTTCCTTGTTCCTACCAGAAACATATCTAAGCCACGCCAGGTAAGAATATTCGCTTAGTGAGTCTTACGCTAGATTTTGAATTCAGTGTAAAAGGACTGGAAGTAGGAAGTTCGAGGATATTATTCCAAACCAGGCGATTAACCCGTTGGGTAATGCGTCCCCACCGGCTTTCTGGCCGGTTTAGCGCAGCCGGCTGGGAATGTTTCAGTAGAAGTGACCAAAACATGTCATGGATTGTTGTAAAGCAAAAGTGTCCAATAACGTCTTATAGGAAGGTAACTTGCTCCCCTGGTTAAAGTCCATCCGTGACTCCTGTCCCGAACCAAAATGGTTGACTTAACTCCTATTGAGTTGACCCAATGAAACACGCAAGTAACAGACACAAAATGCTGGATGAACTCAGCAGGTCAGGCAGCATCTATGGAGAGGAATAAAGAATAAAGATTCAACGTTTCCGACCAAGATCCTTCAGTGGATTTCCAGCATCTGTAAAACCTCGTGTTTATGAAACACGCAAATTAAGAGACAGGGGCCGGTCTCGCCTCGAGAAAAGGAAAATTGTGCATTCCTGGTGTGCAGTGTGCCGGCCGGGTCGGCGTACAAGTGTGGGCGCGGTTCCTCCGCCGTTTGAACAGCCGGCAGCGGAGCACAGATCCCGGCGGCCGAAGGGCTGCAGAGGGAGCTCGCAGGCACAACAACCCCCTCATATCCCAGCCTTCAAAATGTCTTCAGCACCCCAATCCCACACATACGCACCCACCGAAAAGGCACAGACATACACAGAGCCCCACAAGTACATACCAGCGTTCACACACATATTCAATATACATACACGCTAACACAGAGAAACATTACTCCACGTCCACCCTATACATACACCGGTTCGCTCACTCACTCACTCACTCACACACACACACACACACACACACACACACACACACACACACACACACACACACACACACACACACACACACACACACACACACACACACACACACACACACAGAGTCAGAACCAGCACCTTCTCACGTAACACCCTCCATCAGGAGTTTCAAACAGTCTCCCGACCCCAAATTGTGTGTTGACGGCCGCCACCGGATGTAATTTCAGGGGCTCTGGCCCAGTGTAACCTGGCGCTGCGACCAGACTAAATTGTCCGGCGTTTCCTACAGTGGCTGAACCCAACCCCCTGCCTGTTTGACAGTCCTCCGCAAACATCTGGGGCAATTGATAGCCAGATCTCCCCGCTCCTCGCCAGAGAAAGCTATGTGGGGGGAAAAAAATAGAGGAGGCGGAATCCGAAGGATTACTTCGAAATATATAAGTAAAGGCCTTTCAGGGGTTTAAAATGTAACCGTCCTTCAAATTCAATTTGATAGTGGCGGGATACGGTAAACAATGTTTGCAGGTGTGATGTGGCCATTTGTGCGGACTGCGAGGGTGGAAAAATTGCAGCTTTGTGATGCTGTCTACCGTGAACTAATGTGTAAATTAGAGAGTAGAAGTCAAACAGCCAGGGCACATTCTCCAATAATAAATCCAAACAAGCCCTAGAGTCATTCGAGGAGCGTCTTCGCGCTAGGAGTTTTGTGCAGTTAGGATTACGGAGAAACACATCTCTCGGTAGATTGAGGTGGGAGGGGGAGGGAGGTGTGGGGGCGGCGGTGCTTGGGAAATGGGACCAAGGTACGGAGCGAATCAGCAGTCTGCCGTGGTTTAATTAAACAAGGTGTTAAGGGATTAGGTGGAACTTGTCATTAAAATCCACTCAGGGCCTCCTCGGGACTAGGAGATGGTGTTTTACTTTGGAGAGGGAGACGCGGCTGGTTGAAGGCATGAGGATGCATTAATGAAATCAAATTGCGCGTCAGCCCCTTATAGCAGCATCGCTGTGCTGGGGCTTGTTTTCTCGGGATGACTGAGATCAGCTCTGCCCTTCATCTGGCCTGGCGCATCTCGAGGACCCAAGCTCCCGAGAGAGTGGCTCACATTTCCCCGGCCGAGGGCTCAGTCTGGGAGAGCGCACCGGGGGACCAAATTCAGAGCCACCACCCCCCCACCCCCAACTTCTCCGAAAGTCGAGTCGCCATTGTTCTTTGGAATATTGGGAGCAGAGGGAAGTGAGTATTCCAGCGTCAGGTGTGGAAATAGACCAAAACAGGAGGCAAGGAGTCTCCCTGACCGTCAGCCTAATAGATCTGAACCCCATGATCGTGTTATATAAAAGGGAGGCAAAGAATGGGCGGTTGTACTTCGCGGTATGGACAAAGGTGATAGGGCCTTGAGATTACGGGAGGGAGGGATGAGGTGGGGAGTGACAGTAAGAAACTTAATATTCAGGAGAAATGGTTTGCACCACAGTAGTAGGAAAGAGCCTCAAGAGGAGGCTGGGAGAGCAGCCCCCACCAAAGGCAAGAGGATCCGAGGGCTAAGCTTCCCGCAAAGGGGAGGGGGGGGTGGTGAAGGTCTGGACTCAGTGACTAGAGGAAATGGCGGGGTCAGAAATACTCACTATGTTCTAAAGGTGCTTGGGGATGTATTTGGATATGAACGGTGTTGAGGGATACTGGCCAAATGCGGACAATTGGGGTCAATATAGATGGGCATCAGCGTCCCCAGGCACAAGGTGCGCTGGGAGGGTCCATATCTACTATTATTGTAAATTGTTACACCACTGACCTCCACGGTTCCTCATACCCCCCCCCCCCCACTTTAAGTAAAAGTTCACCTGATAGGTAGTTGAGAGTGGAAAGCCAGCCCCAGAAGGAGGGTTCACTGATAAAGGATTTCAGCCGGGGAGCATTGGCTCTCCAAAGATGCTGCCTGACCTGGTGAGCTCCCCCAGCATTATGAGTGAGTTACCCCAAACAGGGAATCCCACACAGACTGTGAGTCCTGTTCATTGGTTGGGGTGCTTCGGGCTGGTGAGTTGAGTTCAGAGAAACATCAGTCAGGTTCCCGCTCAATGTCACTCTGTCCACTCTCAATGTACGGAGATGAGACTGACGTGGATGAGGCCCAGTTATATTGACCGTCTGCACTGGAGAGCAGAGTTCCCTCACGAAGAATTTCCCTTTACCCTGGTGATGCAGTGGACAAATCTTGAGAATAAAAAAAAATCAAACACGCAAATGAAAAAGAGCTAAGTCAGGGCAGAGTAAATTTGATCCTGTTACCCACACCACGGTCTGTGCAGCAACAGATGCCAGTGGCTACAGCGCCTTCCTTTCACATGTTCAAATGCTTTCTCTTTGCTACATCTGACCTTGCGGCAGGCCCAGCTCTGATGGGGTCTCAGCTAGACTCTTTCCACATCTGTGAAGTCTATTATAGGCTTTTATTCTGCATTCACTGGGGTGGGGCATGGCTGCCACCAGGCTCAGGAGCCCGCGTGAGTGGGCTGGAGGAGAGGGGTGCTAACAGACGGAGGAAGATAGAGAGGTCAACAGGAGTGGAAAGGAAGAGGGTGATGGTGACAGAAGGGATAGCAGGTACAGAGTCTGAGAGACAAGGAATAAGAGACAGAAAGAGAAACGGATTATTATTACCAGAGAGAGGCATAGACAGTGCAAGGCAGATAAGAGTGGGACAAGCCAGACAACAGTAGCACAGAAAGTCAGAGAAGGATTGAATAAGTGATAAACAGTGCGGGAAAGACAAAAATATAGAGAATGAGATAGTGTCAAAAGGAGATGCGTGGACTGACACAGAACGTTCAGTTCACTGTTTTATTGTTTCCCTGACCAAGCAAAACAAGGAGAGATAAAAGTGTCTTATTTTATGAATTTTTGTGTTTTAGCCCATACACACTTTCAGAAATAAGTAGAGTTCAAGGGCCTCACTTTGGGCAGTAAAATTGCTTCACAAGCTGACATACATTTTAAGTTTCTGAAACAGTATAAATTATTTATTTTTTGAGCCCAAGTGAATGAAAACGCTCCCGTCTTTTATTTTTTCGTTGATAATGGTTCCTTTTGAAGGATGGGGAATCACGGCCTTCAACTGAGCAGTTGGGCCTCCTCCCTTTTAGCACACAAAAACCTGGCACTATTTGGCTTTTAATAGCTCTTGTCATGTGTGCTGTGTGCACTCTGATTTTTTTGTCTCACCTAGGACAAAACAGAGGCCCAGGGACCCTTTCAGCGCTCTGCGGCCTGCACCTTAGGGGTCCATTAGTGAGTGAATACAGCACTGACAAACCCGTGCAGTCCAATGTGATATCTATAAACGCTGACATATTTACTCGATGTGCAGTGCTGTGAAGGAAGGTGCTCCCTGAATATTAAAACATTAAGCAGCAGGGGGTGGGATCACAGGGTCTCGAGCTGTTTTAGGCATAACAAAGATACCTGCTCTTCAGGCCTAGTGGCTAAGACGGGCTGTCATTATGACTGGCTACAAGGCCCTTTTCACACTTCTAGCCTCACCATTGATTCTCTTTATGGATGGGAGGGAGGTGGTGGTGAGAGAGAAGGAGAAAGTTTAAATTGACACTGTGAATGTATTTTTCTGCACTGATAGTCAGGCTGGGGCTTTCTTTTAACCATTTCTTGCCCAGGGCAGGTTCTGGAACCAGAACTAAACAGCTGCAGGCATCCAGAGCTGGAGGTGGAATCGGCTTGGATGTGACGTTGGTGCAAACAGGTTGGGATTAATTTCTCCGAAACTTCCCCTTCCCCACTCAGCACCTGGCTCTCCTCACTATCATGGACAGGTTGCCCCAAATGCCAAGAATCTAAGGGTTAATGGTTTAATAGTTTGCAGCCTACTCCAGAAAGTGCTTTACATGAATATTTCAATCCCACCTCCCCACCCTACGGACAAAGCACCTGAAGATTTTGTCTTGTTTCAAAACCTTCCCTTTCCCTCAGCACCATTCCCGCCAAGATTTGTTACAGAATTCGCTCAAATTATTTACACTGAGCAGGTCACGGGATTAAAGTTTCAATTCCATCCTCTCATCTCCCGACTTGGGGAAGAGGAGCTGGGAATCTGAACTGGAGTTTACAGTACAGCATCAGGCAACTCAGCCCATCGTAAGGTGAGTGAACCAGCCGGGAAACTGACCCAACTGTGCCGACTGCGATGCCTATCTGCATTAAACCCCATTTCCCTGCATCCAGCCCATATCTCCGTGCGTCTTGCCCATCCACCTACCCTCAGTCTGTGGTTGGGTTTGTGTTCCATGTGATCTCTCCTCTGGCCAACTCAAGAGTCCTTGAAAGTGAATCTGCAGGTTGTAGAATTAGTGGTAAGTGAATTTATCCACACCGGTTCAGGAGCCTGATGGTTGCAGGGTAGTAAGTGTTCCTGAACCTAGTGATGTGGGACCCAAGGGCTTCTGTACTTCCTGCCCAATGGTAGTAGTGAGAAGAGGGCATGGGGTTGGGAGGGGGGTGTCTTTGATGATGGATTCTGCTTTCTTGTGGCAGTGAGTGATCCTTGTAAACGTCAGTCTTTAATATTTAACAGAAGTAGTTCATCCCTAGGTGTAAAATCCTTCAATCCAAAAAAAAACACACACATGACTTTCCTTTATCTTAAACATGCTTGGAAAGAATTATGTTTCAGCTGTGCTGGAACTTTTATTTTTCAGACATTTGACTGTCTGCACCCACAGCCCCCGTGGTGATTTACGGATAGATTGAGTTACTCTACCCTCTGGTGCCAGCACTGGGGCGATGGCATTCCCATTCATCTGCAGGTCAGCCAGTGTTTTCCTTCCAAGTATCACTATCTCCTGAGTAGACATTAAGCTGCGCTCCTGCCATCCACACTAAATTCCTCTCACAGTCCAGACATAGCTAACGCATTGAGAATGTTGTCAGTGATCCTTGAAGATTTAGCATGGAGATCAAAACTACAAGCACGCTGATCTCATCTGGGGCAGCGAAATCTGTGTGTGTAAATCTTCGACAGGGAAAGGGAAAATGAGCTGCAGGACAGTCGAGTGCAGCCACAATTTCACAAAAACCCTTTCTAAGCTTTAACTCTAGATGGAGATGAGCCACTCGGAGGCCAGATTCAGACGTTTGTCAGGACAGGCATGTCAGACGTTGACACAACGGCTTAGTCAAGCACGGATTTGGTTCGGTGCCTGAACAACCAGCAATGGCCAACACACCGAGTCTGAAGCAGGGCCTGCAACAGGTGCTCTCCGATGTTTAAGAATTCAATCAGCTTGGAAATCCGGCTCCGGGTCAAACTGCAGGGACCCGGACAGCACGATCTGCCGTATCTGGCCAGGGAAGGGGGGTGCCATGCCTAGCACTGGGCTGGGATGTGAGATCTGCCAGAAGACTGGGGCACTGGTTAATCAGCTTTCAGGAGAAAGTTGTGACAGGCAACTTAAAGTGTAAATTTAACCTGCTGGAGGCAAATAGAGTGTTTGTAATGATGATCTGAGGTACAAGGGTGTTCACAAGGAGCCCCGTGAGACAAGGGTATGGACCACATGCTTTCTGCAGTTACTACTCAGACCCCTTAACCTAATTCTGTAGAAGCTGGGGACAGGTTGATTTCTTTGGGAATATATTAACTCGCTCTTGCCCAGGTCTCTTATTCTGTTTTCCCTGTGTTGAAATACATTCGCATAACTTGGCAGCTGCTGGCTGGACTGTGTTGGTTGTGCAAGAATGTTGGGCCAGGAAAGGAGCTGGTGTGAGCCATGCCTGGCCCACGAGCAGTTTCAATGCTGCCACGTACCTCGGGATTAGTTCAGAAGACAGTTAACTCTCAGACACATGGATCCGGCATTGGAATCACACACTGGCCCAGACTGGGCCAGGACAGCAGATATACCCTGACTGGCCACTTTATTAGCCACACCTGCTCATTAATGCAAAAATCTAATCAGCCAATCGTGTGGCAGCAACTCAATGCATAAGGGCATGCAGGCATGGTCAAGAGGTTCAGTTGTTGCTCAGGTTAAACATCAGAATGGGGGAAGAAATGCGATCGAATTGACTTTGGCAGATGAATGATCGTTGTTGCCAGATGGAGTGGTTCGAGTATCTCCTGGGATTTTAATACATAACAGTCTTCAGAGTTTACAGAGAGTGGTGCGAAAAGCAAAAATAAAAAACTTCCAGTGAGTGGCATTCCTGTGGGTGAAAATGCCTTGTTAGTGAGAGAGGTCAGAGGAGAATGGCCAGACTGGTTCGAGCTGACAGGAAGGTGACAGTAACCCAAACAACCTTACAACAGTGGTATGCAGAAGAGCATCTCTGAGCACACATCACATCAAACCTTGAAGTGAATAGGCCACAGCAACAGAGCACTATACCAGGGTCCTCTCCTGTACCTTATAATGTGGCACTTAGTGTATTCCCCTAACAGAGATCAGCTGCAGTTTCAGGAAGAGCTAATATGTTCCTGGTCACTTCTGCTGTTTCCACATTTGCTGAATACAATTCAAGCTCTGGAAATGCCTTTCTCAGTGAGATACCACTGCGCAGGAGACAGCCACTGGACCTCCAGTGTTAATGTCAGTGCCTGGTCTCCTGCTTGGAAAATTCCCTCCCAAATATCTACCCAATTTTCTTCTGAGATCATTGATTTTATTTTCAGAAGTAATGCAGTTCACAATTGCCCTCTAAATAGAGAAAAAAAATTCCTCACACGACCCTGATATCATTTACCAAAATCTCAAAGCTGGTCCTTGAACTGTACGACAATGGGAACAACCCCCCTTTATCTTCCTGAACTAAACCAATTCTGATCTTGTACACCTCTATCAAATCTCCCGTCAGCTTTAAACTCTTACCTGCTGAGTTAATAACCTGGAGCTCAGGTTCACTGATTCAGACACGTAATCACAATGTTATCCTATCCAATGTACCATGAATGTGTTTCACATCAGTGGAGTTCAAGAGCTCCTGTTTCTAACCTCCAACCAGGTATATCAAACAGAAAGTGACATATGTAAGATGATAGAAAAATGTCGATGGCTGTCTAGGAGGGAAGGGTTAGGTTGCTCTTAGAGCAGGTTCAAAGGTCAGCACAATATCATGCGCCAAAGGGCCTGTACTGTGTTGTAATATTCTATCTTCTACGTAGATGCAAAATCTTGAGGCGTTAGGACCTCCAAGAAGTAAAATGAACCAGAAATAATAACTATAGTAGCCAATAATAGCAATTGGCGATAGTACCCACAACAGATCTGCACATTATCAACTATAGCAGCAGACCAGAGACACCAATTTGAGTTCCCAGGTAATTACTTTCAGTAGAGCAGCTGTGAGCATTGTTGAGTTTGTCCTCATTCAAGGCATAAATATGGCCAAATGTGACCTTACCTGTTTTGTTTGTTCAGAGACAATAAGTGAGGACTGGATCAGACTTGACTATAATGCCCCTATTGGCTGAATCACTTCCTGGTGCTGTCTAGCTTCTCATAAGACCAGGTATCCATCAAGCTGCTTTAAATGTCCAATGTGGCTCACAGCTCAATCATTATGAGCCAAAATAAGTAGGTTTTAAGGAGGGCCTTAAATGGTGGAGAGAGATAAAGAGATGGAGAGGTTCGGGGAGGTAATTTCAAAATTTAAGGCCTAAGAAACAGAAGGCCTGGCTTCCAATAATAGAGATGAAAGTCAGGGATGAGCAAGAAGATGGAATTAGCCTTAGAGTGCTATGGGCTGGAGGACATTGTAGAGAACGGTAGGGGCAGGGGAGAGAAGAATGAAGACTGGGCAATGCCAATCCCTATCAGACTTGTATTCCATTGAGACGGACAGAGGGAACTAAATCTGCCTTTTGTTTTTAAGTGCTGCTGATCTGTCCCCTCTTAAACAAATAGGCTTCTTTAAAAATTACATACACAGTTTGAAAAGCACGATTTACAAAGAAAGCCTCCTAAAGTTTTGCTGCGAGCAAGAAGAATTGTTCAAGTTCTGCCTCAGTTAACCTCGGAATAAATAAAAGCAGGAGATCAAGCAAGCGGAGCCAGGCATCAGTGAAGCTCCCCCCTCCCCCCACCACCGCCTCCTGTCTCCTCTCCCCAACAGAAGAGGAATGGGAACAGTGAGCAGGCCCACAGCTGGTCAGTCCCTACTGCTGAGCCCACAGTTCACCTCATTGATACATTAAGTTGGTGTAAAAGTCTGAACAAATTACTGATTTGCAACACTCAGGGTAGGACCGTTTACCGCCTTTGTTTGTGTGAAAATCTCACGTGGAAATGAATCTGCTGACAGACTCTGGCAAACTCACTGAAAAGCATAAAATGGGAAATTTTCTGCCCGTAAGTGGCATGAGCTAATGTCCATGTTTGAGCCACTGGACCATGCTGCTGGTTAGTGCAACGGGCTCTGTGATCTCACCGGGTATCTGACTTCTTAATTAGTGCAGAATTGTGGCACAAAGGAGTTGTGATTTACTCTCCCTCTGAGGCTCGGTGGGCGCACGGACGGTCCTCTACACAGTTGAGAGACTGAAGGTCCCACAACAAGCACGCTCCACACCGACTGAGCGTATCACAACAAAGTGGGGGGGGGGGCTGCGGCGAATCATTTTCATCGTTTTCAAAATTAATTGTAAGTAACATCAGACTTGGTTCCGACTCTAAATTATTACTCATCAAATGCTTCCTACCGCATCATCCCATGGACAATGAGCAGTGGTGGCTGTGATTCCATCTGCTCCTGAATTACCTATTGCCAGTTGCCAATGAGGACAGGGCAACCCAGTGAGGGTCAGCACCTTCAGGGGAGGGGACTGAACCCAGTGAGGGTCAGCATCTTCAGGGGAGGGGTCTGAACCCCAGGGAGAGTCAGCAACTTCAGGGGTGGGGTCTGAACCCCAGTGAGGGTCAGCACCTTCAGGGGAGGGGACTGAACCCAGTGAGAGTCAGCACCTTCAGGGGAGGGGTCTGAACCCAGTGAGAGTCAGCACCTTCAGGGGAGGGGTCTGAACCCCAGGGAGAGTCAGCACCTTCAGGGGAGGGGTCTGAACCCAGTGAGAGTCAGCACCTTCAGGGGAGGGGTCTGAACCCCAGTGAGGGTCAGCACCTTCAGGGGAGGGGTCTGAACCCAGTGAGAGTCAGCACCTTCAGGGGAGGGGTCTGAACCCCAGGGAGAGTCAGCACCTTCAGGGGAGGGGACTGAACCCCAGTGAGGGTCAGCACCTTCAGGGGAGGGGTCTGAACCCCAGGGAGAGTCAGCACCTTCAGGGGAGGGGTCTGAACCCCAGTGAGGGTCAGCACCTTCGGGGGAGGGGTCTGAACCCAGTGAGAGTCAGCACCTTCAGCTGAGGGGTCTGAACCCCAGGGAGAGTCAGCACCTTCAGGGGAGGGGTCTGAACCCAGGGAGAGTCAGCACCTTCAGGGGAGGGGTCTGAACCCCAGTGAGGGTCAGCACCTTCAGGGGAGGGGTCTGAACCCCAGTGAGGGTCAGCACCTTCGGGGGAGGGGTCTGAACCCAGTGAGAGTCAGCACCTTCAGGGGAGGGGTCTGAACCCAGTGAGAGTCAGCACCTTCAGGGGAGGGGTCTGAACCCAGTGAGAGTCAGCACCTTCAGGGGAGGGGTCTGAACCCCAGGGAGAGTCAGCACCTTCAGGGGAGGGGTCTGAACCCAGTGAGGCTCAGCACCTTCAGGGGTGGGGTCTGAACCCAGTGAGGGTCAGCACATTCAGGGGAGGGGACTGAACCCCAGGGAGAGTCAGCACCTTCAGGGGAGGGGACTGAACCCCAGTGAGGGTCAGCACCTTTGGGGGAGGGGTCTGAACCCAGTGAGGGTCAGCACCTTCAGGGGAGGGGTCTAAACCCCAGGGAGAGTCAGCACCTTCAGGGGAGGGGTCTGAACCCCAGTGAGGGTCAGCACCTTCAGGGGAGGAGACTGAACCCCAGTGAGGGTCAGCACCTTCAGGGGAGGGGTCAGCACCTTCAGGGGAGGGGTCTGAACCCAGTGAGAGTCAGCACCTTCAGGGGTGGGGTCTGAACCCAGTGAGAGTCAGCACCTTCAGGGGAGGAGACTGAACCCCAGTGAGAGTCAGCACCTTCAGGGGAGGAGACTGAACCCCAGTGAGGGTCAGCACCTTCAGGGGAGGGGTCTGAACCCCAGGGAGAGTCAGCACCTTCAGGGGAGGGGACTGAACCCAGTGAGGGTCAGCACCTTCAGGGGTGGGGTCTGAACCCAGTGAGAGTCAGCACCTTCAGGGGAGGGGTCTGAACCCCAGTGAGGGTCAGCACCTTCAGGGGAGGGGACTGAACCCCAGTGAGAGTCAGCACCTTCAGGGGAGGAGACTGAACCCCAGTGAGGGTCAGCACCTTCAGGGGAGGGGTCTGAACCCAGTGAGGGTCAGCACCTTCAGGGGAGGGGACTGAACCCCAGTGAGAGTCAGCACCTTCAGGGGTGGGGTCTGAACCCAGTGAGAGTCAGCACCTTCAGGGGAGGGGACTGAACCCCAGTGAGAGTCAGCACCTTCAGGGGAGGGGACTGAACCCAGTGAGGGTCAGCACCTTCAGGGGAGGGGTCTGAACCCAATGAGGGTCAGCACCTTCAGGGGAGGGGACTGAACCCCAGGGAGAGTCAGCACCTTCGGGGGAGGGGTCTGAACCCAGTGAGAGTCAGCACCTTCAGGGGAGGGGTCTGAACCCCAGGGAGAGTCAGCACCTTCGGGGGAGGGGTCTGAACCCCAGGGAGAGTCAGCACCTTCAGGGGAGGGGTCTGAACCCCAGGGAGAGTCAGCACCTTCAGGGGAGGGGTCTGAACCCCAGTGAGGGTGAGCACCTTCAGGGGAGGGGACTGAACCCAGTGAGGGTCAGCACCTTCAGGGGAGGGGTCTGAACCCCAGTGAGAGTCAGCACCTTCAGGGGAGGGGTCTGAACCCCAGGGAGAGTCAGCACCTTCAGGGGAGGGGTCTGAACCCAGTGAGAGTCAGCACCTTCAGGGGAGGGGTCTGAACCCCAGGGAGAGTCAGCACCTTCGGGGGAGGGGTCTGAACCCCAGGGAGAGTCAGCACCTTCAGGGGAGGGGTCTGAACCCCAGGGAGAGTCAACACCTTCAGGGGAGGGGTCTGAACCCCAGGGAGAGTCAGCACCTTCAGGGGAGGGGTCTGAACCCAGTGAGGGTCAGCACCTTCAGGGGGGGGTCTGAACCCAGTGAGAGTCAGCACCTTCAGGGGAGGGGTCTGAACCCCAGTGAGAGTCAGCACCTTCAGAAGCCCAGCCACTCCGCTGAACACAGCAGCCGCTGGGACACAGTGATCCACAGGGCGCGCGACCTTGGCGACAGTTAATCTCACCCATCAGTAAGATGATACCTCCGGGGAGGTTCTGTTCGTCTGTGGTTTGTTGACATAAACTCTTCATTTGTAAAGTAATCTGCCCACGGTTTGACAATTATGCCGGCTGAATCATACTTTGCAAATTCTCAGCAGAAAGTCTCGATGCTCCTCGAGTGCAGCAACCCGGGAACTGTGCCAGAATGTGCCGTGAAAGAGTCAAGCGACCGCGATAGGCACAGTTCAATTACACCTCCAGTATCCCATGCCAGGGAGAGGCAGGATGAGCAAGAGGCCGCAAGTGGCTACGTTGCAAAGAGAAAGGCGGGTGGAGAACATTCAAAAACAAACGAGACGGAAAATCGAACAGTGACTTGTGCACACTGGCCCCAGAGCACATAACAGTCATCAAGTGCATGTCTTAATGTTTGAAATAATGTGGAAGAACCATGGCACCTGGAATCTTTAAACTCCAGCCATGGAATTTTATTGCATCTGTCTGAGAAGGCGATGGGGCTTTGGTCCTCTGACCTAACCACACTGTGTTAGAGGGTCACCCCAAATGCCAAGTTCTCCAGAATCCGAACAACCTTCTGACACAGGCTCTCTATAATATTAACGCCTGACTTCCAGCTCTGTGGCTTGCATTCAGTGTGATACAACCCAGTGAACAGAGAGTGGCATGCTGCAGCACTAGACGGCTAGTTTTAGTGCCTGTTGAGTCATAATTATAATTAGCGTTGGACTGGTGTAAGTGTATACCGGATGTTTGGCACTGCTTAGATGGGCTGAAGGGCCTGATTCCACCGTGTACGTCTGTGCCTCCTGAAGGAATGTCACTGAATTGTGTTGCCCCACAAAGGCATCTCATTACCCCGGTGCATTTCTGAGCAGAGTCTGCAGAGTTTGGAATTTTCCTGTTGAGGAACAGAAATGGAGAGAGACCTGGAAGTCAAGAGAGTGTAAATTTTAATCGGCAGAAAGGGGCTTGGTCATGAAAGGTCTCCAATTGTCTCTCCCTAGGTGGTGAAGATGCCATCTGATTCACTCTGTGTCATTTCGATTCTCTACTTAGTCACCCGAGCACCTTCCCTTTGCTGACTGTACGGCCAGAAGCTCTTCACTTCCTCTTTAAGTCACCTACTATTGAAGAAATTCCCCCTTCCTCTCCTATTGTGTACAATTCTGGTCACCGAATTATAGGAAAGATGTCAACTAAATAGAGAGAGTACAGAGAAGATTTACGAGAATGTTACCTGGGTTTCAGCACCTAAGTTACTGAGAAAGGTTGAACAAGTTAGGTCTTTATTCTTTGGAGCGTAGAAGGTTGAGGGGGGACTTGATAGAGGTATTTCAAATAATGAGGGGGATAGATAGAGTTGATGTGGATAGGCTTTTTCCATTGAGTGTAGGGGAGATTCAAACAAGAGGACATGAGTTGAGAGTTAAGGGGAAAAAGTTTAGGGGTAACACGAGGGGGAACTTCTTTACTCAGAGAGTGGTAGCTGTGTGGAACGAGCTTCCAATAGAAGTGGTAGAGGCAGGTTCGATGTTGTCATTTTAAAAAAATTGGATAGGTATATGGACAGGAAAGGAATGGAGGGTATGGGCTGAGTGCAGGTAGGTGGGACTAGGTGTGAGTAAGCGTTCAGCACGGACCAGAAGGGCCGAGATGGCCTGTTTCCGTGCCATAATTGTTATATGGTTACATGAACAGGCATGGACTGCCTCTATTAACCAACCTGACTGCTATCCCTCAAGGCAGGCTTTCTGACCAAGGAGAGCACTGCGTCTCAGTTTTTGTTACACGTCCACTACAGAATGAACTCTGTACATTAGTGAAAGGTGATACTGATCTGTGTGATCAAGATGTAGAATCATTTTGGGCACAAAAAAAAGGAAAGTAAATCACTGGTGAGAGGCAACTAAAGCCCTTCACTGTAGCCACCCCAGTGGAGAAGCAGTGGGGTTTTGTAAGAAAGGTGCTGCAATAATCGTGGGTTACTTCAATCACGTAGTTTGGACAAATCATATTGGTGAGGATGCCTCCATCGCAAGTACTCAGTTCCCTCGACCAATACATTGTGGAGCCGACCAGTGATCATACGCAACAGAACTTCACATTCAGTTCCAGAGTGAGAAACCTCATCTGAAACTCATACCTCACACTTAACAAAAGGCTGCTAAACGTTAAGAAGACAAAATTGGTTAAAGTGAAAATAGATTAAATGGTAAGGCAGTAGATAAGGAACGGTAAACATTTAAGGAGCTATGGTATACCATAACCCTCAAGATATATTCCATTGACTAAGTATGGCAGCAAACTGAACCAAATAGCCAAACGGCACACAATGTTGCAAAGACTGGTGAGAGGCCAGAGACTGGGAAGTTGGAGGAAGCCAGAAGTGGATGACCAAAGAAATAGTAAAAAGGAAAGGAAGGCATTTTAAACAGTAAACCACTAATAATTTTTAAAAAGACAGTACAAATGTCCACACATTTATAAGAAGGAAGAGTAATAAAATTAGAAATTGGTTTCTGAGTCATTGACAAAGCATAGAAACAGATCCCTCGACCTACTAAGCCCATGCCAACCACCAACTATCCACTTGCATTAATCTAACACTGATCTCCTTCTTTATCCTCCATCATAACTCATTATCTCCCCCCAAATTATACAAAACGGGAAGATTAAGAAGGTTCAGTCGCTCGGCATTCAGGACGAAATAGTACACTGGATTAGACATTGGCTTTGTGGGAGAAGCCAGAGAGTGGTAGTAGATGGTTGCCTCTCTGATTGGCTGCCAGTGACTAGTGGTGTGCCGCAGGGGTCGGTGTTGTGGTCGTTCGTTTCATGGTTTATTTCAATGATTTGGATGATGAAATTCATGGCATTGTGGCCAAATTTGTAGATGATACAAAGATAGGTAGAGGGTCAGGTAGTGTTGAGGAAGCGGGGAGTCTGCAGGAGGACAGATTAGGAGAATGGGCAAAGAAGTTTTAGATAGAATATAGTGTATGGTCATGCACTTTGGTAAAAAGAATAAAGGTGTAGACTTAACTTTTTAAAAGGAAGAAAATTCAAAAATCAGAGGTGCAGTAGTGGAGGGCAGGGGGAAGATTGTCCCAGTGCAGGATTCCCTAAAGGTTAACTTGCAGATTGAGTCGGTGGTAAGGGAGACAAATACAATGTTAGTATTCATTATTCATTTTGAAAGGACTAGAATATAAATGCAAACATATGATGCTGAGGCTTTATAAGGCATTGATCAGACCACACTTGGAGTATTGGGAGCAGTCTTGTGCCTCTTATCCAGGAGAGGATGTGCTGGCATTGGAGAGGGTCCAGAGGAGGTTCATGAGAATGATCTTGGGAATGAAAGGGTTAACATGTGAGAAGCATTTGATCGCTCTGGGCCTGTACGCGCTGGGGTTTTGAAGAACGAGGGGGGATCTCATTGAAACCCATCGAACATTGAAAGGCCCAAATAGAGTGGATGTTGGGGGAATCTAGGAGCAGAGGGCACAGCCTCAGAATAGAAGGTTGTTGCTCAAGAACAGAGAGGAGGAGGAATTTCTTTAGCCAGTGGGTGGTGAATCTGTGGACAGACGGCTGTGGAGGCCCAGTCACTGGGTATATTTAAAGTGGAGGTTGATATGGTCTTTATTAGTCAGAGTGTCAAAGGTTATGGAGAGAAGACAGGAAAATGGGGTTGAAAGGGATAATAAATCAGCCAGGATTGAATGCAAAGCAGACTAGATGGGCCCAATGACCTATTTCCACTCCTATGTGTTATCGTCTAAGACATCAAATAGTCCAATTTAATCTGGGGCTAAACATAAGTAACAATACGTTTCACAAGGCCAAGTGCAAAAGAAACCAAAGGGATTAAAGGCTGACAGTTTCCTTTGACAGATAGCTAATATTCCAAGGTTTTAAAACAAGTGCAGACACAAGAGACTGCAGGATGCAGGAATCTGGATCTGCAGTCCTGGTGTTGGGTCCTGGTGCAAGATCTTGACCCAAAAGATCGACAATTCACTTCCTCCCACAGATGCTGCTTGACCTGCTGGATTCCAACAGCCGAGTGTTTGTTGCTCCAATTGCAGAAACTGTGGAAGCATTAGTTGTGATCTTCCACAATTCTCTCGACTCTAAACAGGTCCCAGTGGATTAGAAAATTGTAATTGTATTACCTCTATTGATGAAAGTGAAACCAAGAATCTATGGGCCAATTGGCTGAATATCAATCCATCCTCAAAGAAATAGTAGAAGGATATTTGGAAAAATATTGACCTTGTCAAGTAAAGTCAACAGGGTTTCATAATGGGAAGACTTATCATAGATCTTTGGGAGTGGAATGAATGGGGTGGATAAAGAGAAAGATCAATATAGTATAATTGAATTTCTAAAAGATATCTGGTAAGGTGGCATGTGTAAGATAAGAACTTAATACACTGGGTTTTAATGTATTATTGTGGACAGAGTTGGACTACCTAAGATGGATGAAAAAGTTATTTTTATGTTGGCAGCTATCACTTGTGGGAGTGCCACAGGAAGTTTGCAGTGGGGCTTGAAATATTTACTCCAATTTATAGTTATGGTAGGTGAAGAAACAGAGATTATTGTGGGTAAATTTGTTGACAGAACTGTGGTAAATGGGAAAGCAGGTTGTAAGGAGGGCACAAAGAACCAGCGGAGGTTTAAATCTGAGATAGACGTAGTGTTGGAAACTAGAAGGTAGGAGGAGCAGGCCATTCAGCCCATCATGCCTGCTCTAGTATTTGACTCAGCTCTCAAATCCTGGAGCGACTCAGCAGGCCAGACAGCATCTATGCAGGGAAGTGGATTGTCATAGATGCTGCCTGAGTCGTTGAGTTTTTCCTGGGCTTTGTACATTGTTTCAAGTAGCTACCTGCATCCATCGTTTGGCTCAATCACGCCTATTCATCCATTTCAGAATTCTTTTCCTCCTTTGTCCCTGTATCTTTTGATTCCTTTGAAATGAAGACATATCTCTACTGCTTTTCTGAATATATTTCATGTCTCAGGGAACAGGCTGGGAAGTAGAGCCAAGTCCAAAATCAGATTGGTCGTGATGTGTTTGAATGGCAGTACGGGACTGAGAGGCCAATTGGCCTGACCCTACACCATTCCTGATGTTCTAACTTCACCCACTGTGCACACAGGGTTTGAAACCTGGGATTTCATTCAGACTGATGGATCAGATTGGGGAATGGCTTCCCAGTGGGGCAGAAGGAGCTGGGGCTTGCTGGAATATCAATAACCGCTTCTCATGGAGCTGATAGCCCTTCAAACATTGTGTTAAAATCACATGCACGCAGGATCCCCCAAGGTTTCAGTTAACTACTGCGAATCCGATACTCACCATAGACTAGACCCAAACATAATGCAAAGAGAAAAACTCCCTCATCAATCATAGGGACTTCTGAATTTTACACTAACAGACAGGGAGAAGAAATCAAGTTCTCCATGAAACAACACCCCTTTCTAAAGATGTTCATCAATCGTGACAGGAAGATAGACAGATTCATTCCAGATGATGTATCCCAAACAACCAGCCGCGACTTCTGAAACTACCTTAAGGTCACACCTCACTATGGAGCCTCTCTTACTCCTGTCTTGGGCTTTCACTCAGATTGCAAGGGAAGGTCCTCAGGGTCCCAAAGCTTGTTTGTTTGTGTGTGTGTGTGGGGGGGGGGGGGAGTGAGGGGAGAGGGATCAATTACTATCCCTCCTTTCTGAACTCAGGTGAGGAGAAATGGCTTTAGAGGCCAAGTCATTGGGTGTATTTAAAGCGGAGATTGAAAGGTTGTTGATCAAAGGTTATAGGGAGAATGGAGTTGAGAGAATAATCTATCAGCCATTATGGGATGGGGGGCCAGGCACGACGGGCCGAATAGCCTAATTCTGCTCCAATGTTTTATGGTCTTCTATGTGCGTTGTCGTACTGCCACCACCCTCTCACCAATTACCCCACCCCCACCACACAATCAGGTGTCAGTGCGTCATAAACAAGGCTTTGAAGTGCTGCCCGTCTCCACCCCAAGGCACTGGCTCATTGCCGGCAAACCGCAAGGTCCAGATCCGGCAGAGCCTTTCAAAGCAGCTGAGGTAAAATGGGGGCCTTCCGATCGTTTGCAACATGGGGCAACCTGTTACTAACCCTGCATATCAACCGGTTGCAAAAGGCATTCAAAAAAGTCACCCGAGCTGCATGTCGGAGATTGAAGAATTAATACTCCGGGAGTGTGTCTACATTACTTCTGTCCGTGGATGGCTGGGGTGTGTTTCTTTCTGTCGCCTCTCACTGCCTGCTCTTCCTTCCTTTTGATCTTTTTTTTCCCCCCTTCTGCTGCCTGATGCAGCTCGTCTTCAGATTTGATGTATCCAATCTCAAGGAAGAAAAACGGAATTAAATGATTGTAAATGAGCCCAAGACACGACAGATGACTGATTAAAGCTAAGGCAGGGTGGGGGTGGATTGAACTGTGACACTGATCAATGCAGCAAACAGCCCTGTTTATTGCAGGGCTGGTCTCCAGGGGAAGTTAATGCCTAAATGCATTGTCTTGCTAGTTAATTAATTGAGTTAATATGTACTTAACTATTGTGCGCTGTCCAAGTGACCCAGTTGGAGTCCGGGCTGTTGTTTAAAATATCTGAACAGTGGCCGCCTCTCCAGGAGTGAGGGGCCAGAAAACATTGTAACAATCTCTCAGTGGAGGAGGGGGAGCCGCACATTTTACAACGAGAAACTCGAGGAGGGGGTCTGGGAAATGCAGGAGTAAATCAAAGGCGTTCTAGCCGGTTGCTGGTTTACAATCATGGCTGGACTGCTTATGATGAAACCAGATGCTGCACCTGATCGCGGCACCGAACCAACCATCCGGGGAAGCGAGCAGAAACAAGAGGGGCTGCGCGACATTTAAATGAACTGAACATGTTATTGAGGCTCGCTGAACTCTGTCCGGTGGCTTCTGCTCAAAGCTGTTCCTGATACTTCATGGATGTGTCCGTCTTTCCCGAGTGCTGACTCTCCCTGGAGTTCAGACCCCTCCCCTGAAGGTGCTGACCCTCACTGGGTTCGGACCCCTCCCCTGAAGGTGCTGACTCTCACTGGGTTCGGACCCCTCCCCTGAAGGTGCTGACTCTCCCTGGGGTTCAGACCCCTCCCCTGAAGGTGCTGACCCTCACTGGGTTCAGACCCCTCCCCTGAAGGTGCTGACCCTCACTGGGGTTCAGTCCCCTCCCCTGAAGGTGCTGATTCTCACTGGGGTTCAGTCCCCTCCCCTGAAGGTGCTGATTCTCACTGGGTTCAGACCCCTCCCCTGAAGGTGCTGACTCTCACTGGGTTCAGACCCCTCCCCTGAAGGTGCTGACCCTCACTGGGTTCAGACCCCTCCCCTGAAGGTGCTGACCCTCACTGGGGTTCGGACCCCTCCCCTGAAGGTGCTGACCCTCACTGGGTTCAGACCCCTCCCCTGGTGCTGACCCTCACTGGGGTTCGGACCCCTCCCCTGAAGGTGCTGATCCTCACTGGGTTCGGACCCCTCCCCTGAAGGTGCTGACCCTCACTGGATTCAGACCCCTCCCCTGAAGGTGCTGACCCTCACTGGGGTTCAGACCCCTCCCCTGAAGGTGCTGACTCTCCCTGGTTCAGACCCCTCCCCTGAAGGTGCTGACCCTCACTGGATTCAGACCCCTCCACTGAAGGTGCTGACCCTCACTGGGGTTCAGACCCCTCCCCTGAAGGTGCTGACTCTCACTGGGTTCAGACCCCTCCCCTGAAGGTGCTGACCCTCACTGGGTTCAGACCCCTCCCCTGAAGGTGCTGATCCTCACTGGGTTCAGACCCCTCCCCTGAAGGTGCTGACTCTCTCTGGGTTCAGACCCCTCCCCTGAAGGTGCTGATCCTCAGACCCTTCCAGCGAGGCTGCTGACTCACTGGGGATCAGAAATCTCTCACCGTGTCAATTTTTAATTCAGAAATGTGGAGCATATACTTAGCTAACTTTTCTACTCCAGTGGTTATCACAGTGAAAAGTTTAACCATTTTGCAAAAAAAACACTCAAGACAATGATCAGAATCAGAAACTTTGATAGATAGTACTCCATCCCTGTGGGACTAAAATTGAGACGGAAGCCAACTGCTGTTCCCACCCCGGTAGGGTGCAGTCCTGGCAGGGACGTTGATGCCAGTTGGACTGTCCACTCAAGGCGCTGCATCTACAAATCGAAGCCGGCAGGAGACCACGGTTCAGTGACTATGGCCTGGCTTTGTCCTGAGAAAGGAGGTGAAGGGTTAATTCAGTTGTGGCCTCTGTCCTTTTGCCACTTGGCCCCGTGCTTGGCCTGAGAGGAGCGTTATGTCTGTGCCTCCCGCTGGCCCTCTGATCCCGTCCTAGTCCAGGTCAAATCCCACTGACACTTGTTCCCCTTTCAATGTGCTAAGTATAGGTTAGTGAGGTCATAAGTCAGGGGGCAGTCTGTGCTCAGTCAGCTACGAACAGGCATCCAGTTCTTTAAGAGCAAACAAGGGAGAGGCACACACTCATAAACTGACAAAGGAACTCTCCTCAAAGGTTTAATCTACCTTCTGATTCCAGCGGTATCACAAAATCAGTTCTAGTTAGACTTTTCGGTGCGGTTTCCAGTTGTATTTCTCCGTTATGTTGTTTGCTGCTCCGGAGAGTAACTTGCAAAGGGTGTTAGAAATCACGAACTCTCTCCCAGGCAGCTGTGAGTGATGTGGGTGACGATATTTTCAGTTCTTACTCTTCCAGGCATATGGACCACACTGCACAGGGGTCCTTAGCGTATGGACCATGTTGCATGGGTGGGGGTAAGTATGGAGGATGTGGACCGCACTGCAGAGGGGTACAGAGAACATGGACCTCGTTGCACAGAGGTGGGGGGCCACGTTCCACAGGAGTAGAGACCATATGGAACACATTGCACAGAGGTAGAATGTATAGACCACGTTACACAGGGGTACTGATGAATGGACCACATTGCACAGGAGTGGGGGGTGGGCAGGGTCATGAAATGTTAGGACCAAGTTGTGCACAGTATCTATGAAGAAACAGCGGGTTCTTTGACTATTAGTAGATTGGCTAGCAATGACCTAATGGAATGGCAGATGGAGCAGTAGTTCATTTTATTAATTTTTTGGGACATGGGTGTTGCCGGCAAGGGCAATGTTTATTGTCCATTGCCGTGAATAATACGTCTAAATTCGTCATGAAATCACAAAATAATACATCACAAAGGGGGCCTATTTGGATCAAGTTCTTACTCTATGGAATTAAAAGAAATCCCACACCATTGCCACTTCTCTAGAAATTAACAGATGTTTCCCCTTCATGTATGTTTCCTACACAAAATGCTGGAGGAACATGTTCTGTCTGAGTTGTATCTGTAGAATCTCTTGTTTCCTATCCCCCTTTTAATGTTACTATACAATTTACATCTAGCCATCCTTTCAGGCAGTTTTCTCTGAGTAGTTTTAAGAAGCTCCACAATCTTTTTCACTGATATTGTCTTCTCATGAAATGCAAGTCCTCTGTTAGCTGGTACTTCTAGCAACAGAAGCTGTGTCTACTTGAGTACTGTAATTTTGAACCCTTTGATCAAATCTCCCCCTTACTCTAAGTTGAGTTTCCCTGGTAAGGTAACTTGACTGACAACTTTCCTCCCTGTATCACTGCAGTAAACTGGACTTGCACCTTGTTTGAAGCCTGGATATTCACCATCTGTGTGCCAAGAACAGACAGCATACCCCAGCTGATACAGAACCAGGGTTTTAACAAGGCTCCCTCGCTTTGGTACCCTTTACCTGAGAAAAGGGATGACAAGATTGTCACTCAGGGCACCACAACAACTCTCCTCTGTCGCTGAAGCAAACAACCAGCATCCTCTTGTTTCAGGCACCATTTGCTAATTAGATAACCATGCACTCACCACCCTTCCCATCCCATGTGCCCTTCTTCATTTGTTGGGGCTCTTGCCTCCAAGTCTTTACCTTTCCCACTCCAAGGATTTGAACACAAGATATTAGGCATAAATCTCAGGGAAGTACTAAAGGAATACCGCAACATTGGATGTCTGTCCTTCGAATAAAACTTCAAGCTCTGCTCCTGTTTGCCTCCTCCAGTGATTGTAAAGGACCCTAGAGAGCTGTTCCCGGTGCATTGTCCAATGTTTAACCCTCGGTCCTTTTTGCTAAAGTGTTTCTTATCAGGAGTACCTCACTGCTCTAACTGGAGCTTGTGTACAAACTATCAGCTGCATTTCATACTTTGCATCAGTTACTACACACTTCAAAAGCACTTTGTGTGGAGAGGACCATGGGATAGATTTAAAATCCATATAAATGCAAATTATATTTTTCAATTTTGCTGAAAATTCTCAACACTTGGTGCTTTATCAAATTCCTGTTAAAATTCCATAGACCCAACTGCACAACACTACCTCCTCAACCTGCTCCTTACTTCAATAAAAGCTAAGAAAATCATGAGGGTCTTCCTCAAGTAGAATGTCCAAGACACTTGCAGTGACAGCCAAAGTGGAACCCTTGATCTTTTCGCTAGCTTTACCATTTCCTGCTTCCATCTTAATTCCTCCTGCCACTATTCCAGAGCTTCTCACTATCCTCCCCATCCCACCACAAGGAGCACTGACTCAAGAAAGCAGCATCCATCTTCAAGGACCCCAACCATCCAGGACATGCTGTCTTCTCACTGCTGCCACCAGGAAAGAGGTCCAAGAACCCTACATCCCACATCACCAGATTCAGGAGCAGTTATTACCTTTCAACCATCAGGCTCCTGAACCAGTGTGGATAACCTCGCTCAGCTCAACACTGAACATCCCACACCCTATGGACTCATGATGACACCTATGTACTTTGATCATAAATTTACTGTGAATTTTGAACTATGCAGTCTCCTCATCATTGGTCATCCCCCGCTCCAAACTGAACACCATTTCCTTCCTGTCCTTCCTCAACATATTATCCCTATGTCCATCCTCTACGTCCTTCTCTCTCACTCCTATCCCCGCCATTCACATTGCCCTTATTTCTAGCCGTACACACCCTCCCCAAGCCCCCCCCCCCACTCACAGGACCCCTCATGCTCCCCCCCTCCATTTATCCACCAGATTTAGCTCATCCATTCTCTACTCTGCCTGCTCCTGCGTTTTATATGAACCTCAATCTCCTTAGGGTGTAACAGTTTATTGGTAGAATTTCTGTGGAGGATATTATAGATTAAATCAGTCCAAACATTGCAGAAATGAGGGGTTAGTCCGACATCGAATGAAAGAGGCAAAAACATCTGTGCTGATGAACTCTCAAAGGAAATATTAGCATTTTCTCTCTCTCTCTCTTTCCTGTCTGTGTCTTTCTCTCTGTACTTCTCTCAAAGTAATATGCTGTCTCATTTATCTCTTCTCTCTCTTGATGTTGCTAGGGCTTGAGGACCTGAGCTACAGGGAAAGGTTGAATAAGTTAGGACCTTTTTTCCTGGAGTGTAGGTGAATGAGGGGAGATTTGATGGAGGTACACAAAATTATGAGGGGTGTAGGTAGGGCTAATGCAAGCAGGCTTTTTCCACTGAGGTTGGGTGACACTAGAACTAGAGGTCATAGGTTAAGTGTGAAAGGTTGAATATTTAAGAACATGAGGGAGAACTTCTACACTCAAGAGGTTTGTGCAAGTGTGGAACAAGCTGCTGGGTTCAACTGCAACATTTAAGAGAAGTTTAGTTAAGTACTGTGCATGCATCGGAAGCACGTGGCTGGTATTGTCCAGGAGTGGGTCGATAGGTCTAGGTAGAATAACAGTTTGACATGAACTAGATGGGCTGAAGGGCCTTTCTGTGCTGTAGTGCTCTATGACCGTGAATATCTCTCTCTTTCTGTCCACCTATTGGGTTAGACTGTCTCTCTGGTTTCATGTTCCAGGTTGGCAGGATTCACAGATTTTTCATTACATCCGTCAGGTAAATGAGAACCACTCGCTGCTGAAGTGCGGTAATCCCACTCCAGCCGCTCTGCACCTCCTTGCTAGCAGTTCACAGAGTCTGTATGCCTGACGATTATCTCAGCGGGTCAAAGAAAGACAAGGCTGCTGATCAGTGAAAAGGGTTCACATTCCTCAGAGACGTGGCTTCCTCAAGGGGAAACTCATGGTCGAGAGTATTGGAAAATTTCCTCAATCAACTAATAACACAGGCACCGAAACAATAACGTTCCCTGTGGCTTGCCTCACTCTTCTCTCTGCCAGTTTGCCCTGACGGAGTGCCACTGCACGACTTGTGTTGCTTTCGTTGCTTGTGTTGTTCTGCTGAACACTGTGGGCTTACTATGTGTGGTGACGCTTTCGAGCTGTCCCAGCCACCTCCTTAGGTGTGTTGTCCGTTAACACGAACAATGCAATTCACCGCATGTTTCAATGTACATGTGACAAGTAAACCTGAATCTGTCATGAATGAACTCTTTCAGGAGGTGCAGATTTGCAAAGTCTGCTTTCACGCCAGCGCCTGGGGTAAAACCCGGTTTCTCGCTCCTGAAGGCAACCAGGACAGATCACACTCCGCCACCGTGCACCTCACAGATGGACGCCCAGCCGGTCCTCATGTCACGGAGGGTGACGAGTGGGTGATGTCTGCGGCTGAGGAACTGGTCCTGTCTTCAGCTTGCGCTTGATCTGCAGCTCCGGGACGGCGGGTGGAGGAAACTCAGCGGAGAACTTTATCCTGCTCTCGGCAGTCTCCACATGTGGGAGAACTTCCCGGCTCTGGTGTCTGGTGTTTGCACAGGCTCTCTGGGTACCAGGTCACCACTGTCAGGTTGCACCACAGGCCAAATTCACCAATAGCCATTGGTGAACATATGTTGGTGAATAGCCATTCTGAACCATTTATGCACCTGACAAGTCCATCCTAGCGTTGGCCTTGGATCGGGGTTGAGCTCTTTAAAAGTGCATCTCAAAGTATTGATGGGACCAAAAGGCTCAGCTATGCCTTCCTCTCTGAACTATGGGCACAGGATAGTGTTCCCAATACCAAGGCAGCTTTAAAAACATCCACGTGACCCTGGGAATGAGCACTGGCAAGGATCACTATGGTGTAAAGATATAAAGACTTTGATCCTCCTTGACTAGCCAGGAAGCACCATTGTTGTAGGCAGTCAGGTAGTTCTGACCATAGTGTGAGACTACATTTACACGCGCACACACACAGTTTCAGGAGCAGCAACCTCAGGACAGAGTTTGGGACATTGAACGAAGAGGAGTAGAGCTCAGTGCAGGCTCTTCAGCCCACAATGCTGACATTTTAACCATTTCTAAGATCAACCTAGCCCTTCCCTACCACATAGCTCTTCGCTTTTCTTTCACTCATGTGCCTAAAAGTCAGTTAAATGACCCTAATGTATCTGCTTTTATCACCATCCCTGCTAGCGTGTTCCACACACCCACCACTTCCTGTGTGAAAACCTTACCTCTGACATCTTCCCCATACTTTCCTCCCAACACCATCAAATTATGCCCCCTTGTACTAGCCATTTCCAGCCTGGGAAAAATGTCCTTGGCTGCCATACTATCTATGCCTCTTATCACCTTGTACATCTCCATCAAGTCTCCTCTCATCCTCCTCTACTGCGAAGAGAAAACCCCTCGCTTTCTCAACCTATCCTCCCGCGACAAGCTCTCTAATCCAGGTTACTGAATAGAGAAACATTCTCAAGAACGCCTCAGAAAGGCGGCATCTATCATGAAGCACTCCAACCACCCAGGACATGGCCCTTTCTCATTACAACCTTCAGAGAGGAGGTACAAGAGCCTGAAGCCAGACACTCGACATTTCAGGAACAACTTCTTCCCTTCTGCCATCAGATTTCTGAACGGACAATGATCCCTCACCATTCTTGCACTACACATTTATTTATTTTTTGTTTTTTTAAAATATATATTTCTATGTTTCTCATTATAGTATATTATATGTAATGCACTATACTGCTGTCACAAAGCAATACATTTCATGACATCCAGTATGTCAGTGATATTAAAACTCAGTTTAATTCTGGTTCTGATTCAGAATTGTAGCTCAGATCCCACTACATGAGAATTCGAATTCAGACTTGTGGACAAAAAGCTCGTGTCAATATAATTTGCAATAAAACTGAAGAGTTCTTTAAAGCACCAACAGATAAATAAGGAGGAAAATCTACCATCCCCAAACAAATGGTCTAGGTATGACACCACAATGGGTGACATGTAACTGAGTTGGCCAGACAATTAGATCAGTTGAAGAAGGCTCAGCATCAGCATCTCAGGGCACGTAGGAATGGGCAGCAATGCTGGGGCAAGATCTCAAGAGCAGACAACTGAAGCAAGAACTGTTCTGCTCCTTCCCTCCTCAAACTGGGAGCTGACGTCAAGAGTTCGCTCCTTGGCACACGTCAGCAGGAACTCCCGGGTCAGATGCCTCTGCTGCTTTAGGAGTGCCTTTCTTTCCCCTTGAAAAATGGCTCCCGGTATGCCCCTCAGTCTGAAAAGCCTTCCCCTTAGTTTGTGGCCCCCACCGTGTACCGTCTCCCCTTCATCCTAGGAACTTCCTCCAGCATTTCTCCATTCTGGTCTCTGAAGCATCTTTGGGCTCTGCACTCTGGAATTCCCTCACTACTCTATCTTCTTTAAGGTGCTTCTTAAAACCTGATTCCATGTTCAAATGTTTAGTCACCTACAATTACTGTATATCTAATGAAATTACTTAGAAACATTCCTGTGATCAATAATTTAAAAGTGCTGTTTAAGTACTTGTAAGAATCTAAATCTTGCTGCAATGTGCAATATCGCAATGATTGGTATATTGTGGGCTGATTGGTGTGTCCATCCTTTGTGCCCACCCTAATGTGACCACCCCCGCCTCCCCAAGCACAGAGTTAGATTAAGCCTCTGAACCGGAGCTGTCCATGTCCTAGAAGGGAGGGTATCCATGGAGACAAAGATGGAATGAGCTGTATGCAGACAATGGGCCTAGAGAAAAAGGTATAATTCTCTCCACTCTAAGGTCATCAGATAGTGAGAGATCTCGGCCTCCGACTGTGTTGTGAAGACAGAGTGTATTGGCAGTAACACTTCTCTCTCAAACAACAGTGCGGCATTTTGGAATTGCAATCTTGTGGCATCCGGGAACTGAGCATGTTCCTGATCCTTGAACGTCTGATGATGTATCATCAGTCCTGAAGAAGGGTCTCGGCCTGAAACATCGACTGTCTATTCATTTCCATAGACCTGCAGAGTTCCTCCAGCATCTTGTGTGTGTTATCAGCAGTTACTGCTTTAGGGCTGGGTGCAGTGTCCAGTCTTCTCTTCACTGGAGGTATATCACTCCAGTGAGGAGGGAAACTGATGCTGGAATGAAGGCTGAACAAAGGTAACAAGAGGCTACTCAAAGAAGAAGATCAGGTTGTTCGCAAAATGAGCTCTGGATTTGCTTTGCATGCCCATCAAAACTCACTTTCCCCTCCAGTAGCTGCAGCACAAGAACAGACCATTTATCTCATACCTCTCTGCTTTCAGTCCACAAAGGCACTTCCCCTCACGTCCCTGTATCTGTCCAATCCCTCTGCTACAAACCTTCCCCTAAATGCCTCACCATGCACTCCATGTGGCAGTGGGACTCGCAATCTCACCACCTGTTGAGCTCTCAGATACCATCCACATTTTCTTTGACCTCCTCATGGCCATCTTGTACGGGACTCAACAACCTGCCAAATCAGTTTCTCCGTATCTAATCCAGAACACGCTCACTGATTTAAAGTCCTTCACCTTGATCCCTTTGCCGAAGAAATCATCTCAGCCTGTTCGATGTCACCCCCACTCAGTTCGGACCACTCGGCTTCTGCTTTCTCCAAAACCTCAGCGTCATTTTCCTCACAACTAACGCTGTTTACTTTGGCACAGAGTGGCAGGTGGTGAAGTGGGATTTGAAATGTCCTCTGCCAATCATTCTAACAGATTTCTCACTCTCCCGCATCATGCATTCTCACTGCCCTTTACTGTGTGTTCAGATTATCCCATACCGTGTTCCGATTCTCTGATCGTGTACTTTCGCTGCCCTTTCACCGTCCCTTACTATATCCCCACTCTGCTGTTCCTCCTGTACTGTGTGTTCACACTCCCTTTACCACTTGACAGTAAGCACATACAATACAGGATATCTACCCACTATAATATCAACTTCTCTATTTTACCACCTTGTTTTCAGTAACATGCACTGAAACTTAGTGCCTCTACCTAGCTTCTGTCCACGTTTTTCAGCCCTTTGAAAACATGCTCCTTTTCCTGTAAACTTCATTAAAAAAACACCCTTTCCCGACTAAAGATGGTGTCATAGGTTGATTCTTGTCATTTGTTAAATTACATTTGTTAGTTGCACCTCCCCATTTACTGGTGGTAAATAACCAAAAGCTATTGAGTCGGAGTCACTCTTTTCTCTTTTCTTGAGAGCATTTACAGGAAAAAAAAGTACAATAGAATTTGTGGAAAAAAAACTATACATAAAGATTGACAAACAAAAGATAGTGCAAATAGAAAAGAAAATAAATAACACTGAGAACGTGAGTCATGGAGTCCTTGAAAGTGAGTGTTTAGGTTGCGGAGATGAGTTTAGGTGAGAAGAGGGGAAGGAAGAGAATATGTAGGGAGTGAAGGTTAAAACAGTGACTCAACTAAAAGGCTTAAGAAATGTGAGCTTTTTGGATCCAGGATGTAACTTTTTGAGTCAGTAGCAACAGAAGCTGTAGGGACCACCTGTCAGACCAGGGTCTGTGCGGAGAGAAGCAGGTACGCTGGGCAGCAAAGACCCAGCACCGTCCAGCAGTAGCCACACTTTCTGTTGCCTCCTTTGTCTCGGCAGTGCAGACAATCGGCAGTGAAGTGGCCAGGCTGACACTGGGGGGGCGGGGGGGGGGGGAGCCTTCGCACTCTGCCGAGTGCAGATGTACATTAATGCAGAAAGCAGCCCAGAACCATAGATTTTAAAAAAAGGAGACTGAAATAAGCACCCTTCCCTTTTAACATACTGTTGTCTGGTTTGATGGTGTCACTTTAGTGAGTAGTCCTATTGGGAAGTATTCAGGCAGCAGCTATTGTGAGGGAGGCCTGATTGGGAGTTGATGAACTCACTTGCCTACTTGCTTCCACCCTTTAGTCCCCATTGTTTTCTGGCCTCTTAATAAACTTTTTGGAAGAGTTAATTAATCCGCTTGAATTGGTTGATGGAGTGATTCTCAGAAGTTGAAATAACAGAAGGTTCCCTTTCTGAAGAGGGTGAGAAGGAGAGTGTGCAGCAGACATCAGCTTGTCACATAATCAAAGCCAGGAAAGAAACAAAAAAAAAACAGCCTCCAACTTGGAGAAAAGGGAGTTAGAGTTGGAAGTGAGTTCTCTTTTCACTGTCCAAATGCCCTGTGTTAACAAGCCATCAGTTCAATCTGCCAAAACTGACGAATATATCAAGATCTGCTGCTTTAAAATGTGATTTATTTTGAGGAGGTCATGTCAAGGAGAATTAATTTAAGCTGTTTACTTGGCCCATTTCTTTTTAAACTGCATGGATTTCATTCCTGTTTTATTCAATTAAACTGTGTTCCATTTACTGAAGGCCTGCGATGAGGTATCTCCCCACTCTGTGGATTATTAGAGTGAAAAGCAGTTTAAAATATGTGTCTGCCTGAAGGAGCTGGTTCGATGTGACGGTGTTGCCTGTTATCAGGCAGACACATTTGTACTCTGACTGTTGGATTTCTGTAGTGTTTCACTAGGGAATCTGTCAGGATCCCAGTCCAGACAGCTGGCAGAGTGGAGCAGGATCTAGACATTGGGGACCTGGGGAGCAGGTCCACAGGGTGGGTCAGGACCATAGGGAGATGGGTGTGCTACAGTGCACTAGGATTCCAGGTAAGTGGATCAACTCCAGACTGCCCAGTCTGGTATCCCAGTCCACTCTTGCAAACTGACCAGTCCAGGATCATGTTCTGCTCCTGCAGACTGAATGGCGTAGTATCCTGTCTACCCCATGTAGACTGACTGGCCTAGTATCCTGTCCAACCCTGCAGTCTGACCAGACTGGTATCCTGTCTACCCCATGTAGACTGACCAGCCTGTGGAGCCTGGTCCACTCATGTAGACTGACTGGTCCAGAAGCCCTGGTCCACTCCAACCGACTGACTTATCTAGGGGTCCTGATCCAGTCCTGCAGACTGATAAGCTAGGGGTCCTCATCCACTTCTGCCACTTGACTAGTCTAGGGGTCCTGATCCAGTCCTGCTGAGTGAATAGTTTGGTATCCTGGTCCAATCCTGCAGACTGACTAGTCTAGAGGTCCTGGTCTGCAGTCTGATCATTCTGGGAGTCCTGGTCTGCTCCTCTCCAGGTCGTTCGGTCAGGAGCAGGCTCACAGGCTGGTTCCTGGATATTTTTCAGGTAGTGAGACTCAGTGTGGACATTTACAAGGCACCTAATGCACACACAGAGTAATGCAAGTGAAGCTCACTGCTGTACGACCTGAATGGCTTTCATCTCCTTTACTTGTGTATGGTCTCCCTTAGTTTTGATTGAACATGAATTCCTGACCCCTACCTGTATAAATATTTAGAAAGTCAACTCAATCATAGCACCCTCCTCTTTAATAAAAGACATTGGGGCAAACCAAAAGGACAGTAGCAAGCGACATTGAAGGTGACTTCACATCGTATGTCACAAAAACATTGAAATAAATTGTCAGTGACTTCAGATGGGAAGGGAGGTTAAGTAGAGAGTTTAATTTGTGGGACTTGACCTGGCAAGTGAGGAGTGGAGGCTAAGGACAGAAGGAGAAAACAAGGAAGAAAGGGAAATGCACTGATGAGTTTTAAAGATGCTTTTAAAGCTTAAACATTTCTATCACTTCCACCTACAGTGGATATCCATGCAGGTTCAATTCTAATGATACCAACATACCAATGTTGTCTCATTTACTTAAACGATTTAGGTATTCTTGACATTATTGAAGGATAAGCCCGTGTGCCTGTGACAATTTACACTCCCCAAACATCTCTTGCTTCTTTCTTTCATTATAAACTTCAAGTATTTTCTATTCCTACACCCTGGGAGAACTGGTGATCATCTAGAGAAATGTCACCTCCGTTCCACATTCAGCCTTTGCGCTGGGGCTGTGGTTGTGCGATTCCCAAGACAGACAACCCACAGGTAAACCTGTCAGCTAACTCACACCTGCTGAAATGCCCAGCCGTCTTTCTCCTGGAGGGAGAGAAATCTGGTCTGTTTCAAATGGTAGTTTGCTCCTCTCTCTGTGGACTGTAAAACGAATGAGCCATCTACATGCCCAGATTGTACAGCCGTTGGTATTCTATTGACTCCACGTTGTGGTATTTTGACTGCATATGCAATTGCATTCTGTAGCTAGTATGCCGAGTCCCTGTTCCTGGGTACTATGTGTTTATGCTTTTAACAGCCATGTTAATCTGTCTATAATCGCATTTTTGTCTGAATCAGTTTTGACCACATGTTATGTTCACTGCTCAGGCCGAGTCTTTCTTACAGGCTTACTTTAACTCAGATTCACCTGTAACCCTACACCTGGCCACTGCTCTTTCGAAACAGAACCTTTTTTTAAAAAAAAACCTGTTTATTCGCACAAAAATACACGAAAGACAAACAAGACAGTCAACAAATTCAAATTAACATATGATTATTACTGTCCACAAACAGTCAATTCGGGGGGGGAGGGGGGGACGTTCCCGGAAATCCCCCATGCTCCCTCTCCAAGGACTCTCGGGCACCAGCGTATCCCTGGAAGACGCGCGGGCACCTGGACCCATGAATGGCCAGCTTGGCCAGGCCCAGCAGCATCCTCCGAGCGACCCGCCCCCTTCCGTACTGGGTGCCCATGCGCACCAGGAGCGCGGATGCAAACAGAACCCTCTTACGCAATGTCCAATATCTAGCCTTTACCCGTCACATTCATTCTTTGCATTTGGTCTAGGCAGCTATGCCGAGTCTTTGATTTATGCTGGCTGCTTTACTGACGTATAAACAAAGTCCAAAGAGTGGAGGCCGTGGTGCGCTGAGCTGGGTTCTCAGCTCTCCGCAGTTCCATTGCCGTCAGTTGCCATACCAAGCCGAGGTGCACCTGGATGGAGTGTTTCCCTCAGTGCATCGATAAAAGTCGGTACGGGTCGACGGGGGCAAGTCCAAAAGGCACCGAATCACCAACCTCCCTGGGTGGGTTCCAACCACCAACTTTTCGGTTAATGGCAAATGCGCTGACCCATTACACCATAGAAGTAACTCTGTCCACGTCTCCACACAAGATGAATAATGGAACAAAAAAATAAATGTTGATTGCTATTTAGGACAATATTTATTTCCCCGAACGTATAGCAGGAGGATCCCTTATATTCAAACCTCGGTTTATTCATCCGTCCACTTGCATCGTACCTGAGACTGATTTAGAACGAAGTGTCAAAGCTGCCCATCCCTAAACAGCTCTTCTGTGAAAATAGATAATGGAGATAGCAAAGGATAAGCGCCTTTCTGAAACTAATGTAGCCTTTGAACTGACGCTGCCCCAGGGACTAATTATTAGCCCACCTTAAGTTGATGATCCCTCTTAATGATGCCGTTAGAGTCCCTTCAGAGAGTCACCCGTGCACAGGAATGGCCTGTTCTCTGGGTCTCCGCTTACCTGAGCCTCACTTTCCATGGTCACTAGAAACTCGTGGTCATCCTGGGCCCAGGCCCATCGGCACTTGCGCCTCATTGTAAGCGTGGTGCTTTTGGAAAGGCTGTTTCTTTTCATAAAGTTCTTCTTATCTTTCAAAGGAGAAAACCGGCCTCGTCAAGGAGGCAGTCAAATTCCCTTTAAATTCAATCATGATCGGCTAAACAAAAGACTCTCAATTGTCCTTTTATAGGTCCATTATGCAAAACAAGGCTGTGGATAAGACCAATAGCCACACCATGCCACGCTTCCCTCAGCGACCCTGCCTCAGTGTCGCTCGCCCTCCCCCACAGCCACTGTTTAATTAAAGGCGATTATAGACTGGGGCGCTGCCGGGACCCGGAGCTCCTTCTATCCAGGTGCAAGCCCCCAAAGGCAGAGAAATTACAGAGCTAGTGCGAATAAGTGGAGTTTACATCCAACAGGGTTCAAAACCCTTGGAGCCGCCGCCAAGTCTCCGCACAGCCGGTCAGTAATGAAGCGGCGATGCCAAACGGAGCACAAGAAGGCCAAGTGAACGAGGAAATAACAGAACACTTCACAAATGATTAACATTCCTCTCTCTCTTCCCCGCAGTGAGAAAGGGAGTTTGCGAATCTGACATTCCCCAAAACAGGGCAGCCCCGGGTGTTAACATGGGGCCCAAAATGAAGGACTGCTGTTAAACACGCGGGCAACAGCCGGCACCTCTTCATTCTCACCATCTCCTTGGACTGTAATAGCAACTAAAGAACTAAAGAAAAAACCATAAGTTTTCGCCATCTCCTGTAAATGGCATCCAAAATGCAGTGCGTGACAGAGTCAAGCAGGCTGCAGACTGGCGAAGAACGGAGGTGGGGGTAGCTAAAGAGAGATGGTAGCTGGGGAAAATAATGGAGCACAGGAAAGACGGGGGGGGGGGGGGGGGGAGGGTGTTTTATGTTGGTTGAACAGGAATGGAATTGACCGAAGAACTAAATGTACTTTCTACAATAACCAGTCCTCGACAATTCCAGAGAGGAATCCCACATTAAAGTGTAGCCTCCTTCCTGTATAAGGAGGACTGGTAGATCTTCTGGTGTTCGCCCATGTACTGCGCATATTAATCCTCTTCAGATCATTTTCAGGTAAATACGGTGAGCCAGGGAGGGAGACTTAATCAGCTCAAAGTGGACCAGGGGTGAACTGGTTGACTGAAACCCAAAGGCTAAAACCACTTGGAATTTGCCTTGGCTCAACAGGTCTAAGTTAGTTTTATACTCCACACGAGTCCGCCGACTCTCCCCTCGCCTGTCAACGTGCCCTTTCTCCCTTAATATCTAGCCTCCCTTTAAACGTATGCGGGCCATTCTTGGACCAACTCGTTCATTTTTATCCCCTCTCGCTCTCCGGGTGTTAGTAACATCACTTAATGTTCGGTCTAGCCCACCGAATCACTTCACAATGATGGAATCCACCTCTCCTTTCCTCAAGAACAGCAAGCAGTCTGTTGGTCAATCAATAAATACATTGAATTGGTTAAAGGGGAGCCCTAATTCGGGTTCAAGGTTGGAAATGTTCCATTGTTATGAAACCGAAAACCTCAGCGGGAGTCATTACGAATCCATTTCGCCGGTGGAAAAAAAAGCTAACCTGGAAGTCATTTCTGGGTCTTGTATCTATTAATCAAATATATTTTTAACAAAGGCTCCGACTCTCGGGTAACACTTAATAATGGAATCAAGAGAGTTCAAATTTTGTGTTGCATACACAGGTTCTCTCTTTCTCTCTCTGTCTCCTCTCTTTCTCTCGAGAACTATACAGCGAGTTAAGCATTGGCAATAATCTGTTAAATGATCTGTTTGACTAAATTCTTTGGTATTTTCTGCTTTTTCTCCCCCCGCAGATTCTGAGAACAACTTTCACATGATTTGATTTGGAATAAATCCGCGAGAGCCCTGATCCGCTAATCCGCGAGCAACGTTCAAACTTATTTCGGATTTTGACCAGTTATAACTAACGATGTAAGGGAGGGGAGAGGAGTTGGCGGTGGCTTCTCTAGACTATCGATACTGGTAACCAGTTATATATATAAGCATTAGACCTAGTCTGCGGGATTTGCGATTGGGTTTGGCAGAGTGAATGATGCATGTGTCCCAGGCCAGCCCTCGCCGCTTTCTCCTTTGTACAATCACCATCTTTTGTTAGATAATCAGTCGCTTGATGGGATGAGGAATAGATAAAGATTCTTGGCATCTGGCGGCTAAAATGAAAGGGGGATTAGGTACCGGCCGTTGCACACACCATGACACATGTGGCTGCTATTCCCGTCATTCAGGATACCATTGATTATACCCAACCCTCCGTGTTTCGTTACATCTCCCCGAGATGTTTGTATTTCTAAACTCGCTGGACAAAAAAAGCCAGTAGCTCCACGCTGCATGTGAAAGAAAACATCTTAGACTACTGGGAACCTTAAAGAGACAGTCCCAGCGTTTCACCGCCCTATCATTCACCGGCGCAATGAAAGAGGGAGAGAGCTTGCCTCGGCAGTTTAATGTACGTACACGTTACGTGGTTAAGTAAACACAGCATTTCCCAGAACAAGTTGTTACATTCGACAGTAGAGGTAGGAATGCTATAATCCCAGTCATATTTTGAAAATTGAGGTTGGCCACCGCAAAGGTTCGCTATCCTGCTGAGTGCTTTTTTGTGTACGTCACTGCCCCGACTTTGAGTCACAGCTACCGGAGTAACGTCCTACCAGAGGGACCCCAGCACACACCAGAAAAATCTGGTGCTGCCCACTCGGTACCATCAGGCTTTCTCAATGCCCTCCGTGGAGAAGTTAAAACATCCCAGGACACTATTTTGGAGAAGGGTGAGGCAGTTAACCCCACGTGTTGGAGAATATTTAGATCAAGTCACCAAAATCCAGGTTATTATCGAACTGTTGCTGTTTGTGGGAGCTTGCTGTGCGCAAATTGGCGACTGGTTTTCCTATATAACAGGTGTAATTACAGTTAACAGCACATGTGTTGGGAGTCTCCATAAGGAATGCAGGACTATATTTATTTTTGGACTGGAAAAGTCCTGACAGTGTGTACAAGAGAACTGCTAGGCTCTCCAGAGTCTATTGAAGTGGTGAGGTTCACGTTGTGCAACAAGTTAGCACAGTAAACTTTGTATTTAGAACTGAGGCATTAGTGCAATTAACAGGAACACTTCCTATGTAAAACAGAACTATAACAGCCTCTAAAATCTATATATCTCTTAGAGGCCATTTGCTAAGCACAATGTGAATAATCTCATGGAATGTGGTATGGGGCTAATTTGGAGGCTTGTGCTGTGCCCAGAGGAGACAACTGGCAACGACAGGCTGGTCCATTTAACCTCAGAGTTGCAGAAGCTGTTAAAATTAATAATCATGGGAAAATAATAGGCAGTTGGAGACATATGAGTTAATAAAGGAGATCAAGCAGCGACTGGATCAAGGAAAACAATGTTTGACTAACCTGACAGAGGTTTTTGATGAGGTAACAGAAAAGGGTGATTAGGGAGACATGGGAGATTTTCAAGAACTGTGAAAGTCCCATGATAAGGCTGGTTTTAGAAAAGGATGCCTATGGAATCAAATGGTAAGTGGCGCTTGGATAGGAAACTGGTATTGGGGAAAAAGTTGGGGATTATGGCTCATGGTTGATTTTTGGATTGAAGGGTGCTGCATAGTGATATTTGCCAGTATGTTAAAACTTTCACCTTTGTTTTCATATAAAGACTTGGATGTGGTAACAAATGACAAGAAGGATAGAAATAGACATGTGAACAGTCATGGATACACGTGCGGAGATACTTTTCAGCAGAGTAGTAGAATTGCATCTTGGCAGAGCGGATAATGCTCCTGTCTCACTGCTCCTGCACCCAGGCTCAGTGTACACCTCCAAGCTGAGTGGAGTTGTCTCTGTGACTGCATTGAGTTGCTCTGGTTTTGTTCCACAACCCAAATACATGCTGGCAGGTTCATCGCCACAGTAACTACCCGCCCCCAAACCCAACCCCCACACACCCAGTAGGTAGGCAAAGGAAATAAAAAGGGCAGGTTTATGGATATGCCAGAGAGAACACACCTCAGAGGAAATATAACAAGGGGAATTGGACAAGAGATTTCCCTTTGGGGGTAACATAATTCAGTGGGCCAACAGGCCTCCTTGGTTGTACTGGGTTAAGTGGCACTACTTGTAAAGTACATTAAATTGGTGTATATGAGCACCAATATGGTGCTTCCTATATGGTGTGTAGGAAGACATGCTGAGTCAGATAAAATTTGCAGGAAGTTAGGTTTAACTAAAGCAGAAATAACTGAAGTGTTACATTCAATTTGGGTTGTCGTATTTTAGGAAAAATCCGGAAATAGAAACATAGAAACGTTAAAAGCGATTTGATAGAATATTTCCAAGGAAAGAAATCTGGAGAGTCTGGAGTTGCTTAAGCAAAGAAACTTCAGAGGAAAACTGGTAAATTACAACTGATTTAAAAAGGGTCACTAAGATGGTGGGGTGGAGAGACGTCTGTACCAAAGGAGGTGTCAGGTGCTGCTTCTCTCTGCCAGCCAGCAAGTCACCTTTGGCGAAGGTGTAGAACCTGCTTAGCTCCCCTGATCAGGGTTATGTGAAGCCATGGGAGCAGGTGGTGGATAGTCGTATGAGCAGTTGGTGCATATCATAAGTCCTGGTTGTGTGACTACTGATGCCAGGCAGACAGTCTCTGAAGGATGTTGATAATGGCTGGGGTCACTCATCTTGTAAAGACACTGGCCAGAAGAAGGCAATGACAAACCACTTCTGTAGGAAAATCTGGCATTTTGTAAGGAAATAGCTGTAAGTGATAGAACTGATGGTTGAAACTGATTGGATTTCTCCATAAAAAGCCAGCATTGGCATGGTTGGCTGTAATGATTCTGAAGTCTGCAGAATTTATATTTTGTAGAACATTTAATTTATAGTGCTGGGATGGTTCCTTTGATCTACAGATCTCTGGTATTCCCTAATTTCTACAACTGTGAGATTCCCCTAATTATGTGGAACTGGGATAACTGTTGCATGGTTCCCACTTAATATATAAAAGGAATAGTCTTTATATTGTAAAGAACTGGGCTATTTCAAACACATATGCACAAATAAAATCGCTGTATTGAACTTGGAACAAATACAGTGAATCAGGCTAATGCCGAAACTGATAGACTCTGATAGGTCCACTGGCGTCATTCTTACCATGTATAAAACTAGGCTGTGGTTTGGAACTGTGAAGTCATTACAAAAAGATGAATCATTACTATATCAAGATGGGTAAAAAGAGCAGTAAAGGTGATGAATTATATCATTCATAACTGAAGATCTAGGAAACAGTTTTTGCCAGTCAGAGAATATGTTATGGTGAAATCACATCTGGTGAACATTGAACAATTCTCAACAGCAAAACTTCAACTTATTTCAGAATTTTAGCATTTATTGATCAAAGGATTGCTTGAGGTGCATATATGGTTGTGGATTTTTCAAATGATGCCTGGACTCCAGGGTTAAGTTAACGTGAGAAACGATCAGACTATCAATACATTGCCTTGAATTTGGTCCATTCAATAGTGATTAGAGTGAAATTTTAAAGGTAGTATCTGTGACTGCTAAGAGAAACTAATTCTGATGGTTGTGGAGCCTGACCTTTGAGGATTGAAACTAGGAAATACTTCTAAATGCAGATGGTGGTAGAAGATTAGAAATCTCTCCTACAAATGGCAGTCAAAACTGGGTCAATTGCCAGTTTTAAATCTGGGATTGAAATGTTTTTGTTAATAGAAGGCATTAAGGAATAAGGTGGATATATGAAGTTAAGTCACAGATCAGCTATGATCTGACTAGAGGAACAAGCCTGAGGGATAAACGGCCACCTTCTGTTCCTATGTTCTTTTGTTTGAGTGCTTTGATTGTCCCCTGGTGTGAACTGAGCTTTGTGGAGCCATTACGGTATGCAGAAGAGAAATAATTTCCACAGTGTTTAAAGCTCTAACAGTTACTGGCCCATAGAGCTCAGAAAAGGGAAGTTTCCAACATACGGGATACAATGCAGACATCTGCACTAACTGCTACAGAATATGGAACTGTGATGCTCCTGCAGAATGTTGAACAGGTACTCAGTGGCTGCTTTATTAGCTACACCTGTGCAACTGCTCATTAATGCAAATCTCTAATCAGCCAATCATATGGCAGCAACTCAATGCATAAAAGTTTGCAGACATGGTCAACAGGTTTGGATAAAATGACAGCATAGAGGAAGAAATGTGATCTTAATTACTTTGACTGTGGAATGACTGCTGATGCCAGACAGGGTGGTTTGAGTATCTCAGAAACTGCTGATATCCTGGGATTTTCATGCACAACAGTCATTAGAGTTTACAGAGAATAGTACAAATATATTTTTTTTAAAACATACAGTGAGACACAGTTCTGTGAGCAAAGGTTATAAGACATAGGAGCAGAATTAGGCCATCTGGCCCATCAAGTCCGCTCCGCCTTTCAATCATGGCTGATCCTTTTTTTTCTCCTCCAAAACCCCAGTTCCTGGCTAATGAGAGAGGTCAGAGGAGAATGGCCAGATTGGTTCAAGCTGACAGGAAGGCAACAGCAATATAATAGTGGTGTTCAGAAGTGCATCTCGCAATGCACAACACATCAAACCCTGAATTGCATGCTCTTGCCGCAAAAGACAACAAACATACACCTGGAGGCCACTCTATTAAGTACAGGAAGTGGCCACTGAGTGTATGTATCTGGGATAGTCCAAAATTGATCTGATCTGCACATTTGGAAGTTTTGTAGAGCCTGCATTGCATGGAACTAAATAGTTCCTAAAGTGTGCAAGACTAGAATAGAACTGTGTAAACTGAACATGTACTATGGTTTAGGAAGTTGCAATAAATCCCTCTTTATATAGACCAGGAATTGTCCCTATGTAATTGAGAATGTTCCAACAGCCCATAGAACTGCAATAATTGCTACTTTTTCTATATCTAAAGTTTATTTCTGTACATACAACTCTGATGTTCCTGGAGTATATTGAACTTGGACATTTCATAGAGTGCATGGAAGTTGGTCCCTGAGTGGTACGAGCGAATGGAGCCCCAGATAGGTCTAGAACTGGGCTTGTCGATGTATTATGTTGAATTGGCATTATTGCTGCTACATCTTGATCTGAATAGATCAGGATATTAAGAATAAATAATTTTGAATCCCACAGTATGTACAGCTGCGATGAATGATTTCACTGTGTGTGGAAATGTAAGAGTTCTCACTATAATAAAGAGACAGTACAGATTTTTACTCCTCATGTATATGAAGGATGTAAGAAATAAAGTCAATTCAATTCTTCCACCAGGCCATCAGACTGATGAACTCACACTGATTTGAGCATCCTCTATATTTCATTGACTGTTCTATTTATTGTAAATTACTATAATTGCACATTGCACATTTAGATGGAGACGTAATATAAAGATTTTTACTCCTCATGTATGTGAAGGATGTAAGAAATCAATTCAATTCAATCCAATTCAGATTATAAAACTGAATTGCAATAATCCTTATAGCATATTGCACCAGTTTGCTTGCTACATTTCACAAAATAGAGTATTTCCCTCATTGCCCTCATGGTGTCCAAACCAGGAGATAATTTCATTGCACCCCCTCCACCAAAGGAAGCCAGGTTGACAGTGTCCTGCTGGTATATGGATCGTACCTATTTCAGAAATGAAAAAAACTCCATGCTGTAAAGAATTAAGTCAATACAGTGCGTAGAACTAGATAGGTTCCAGCTAGTATGAAAGAAAGACAATTCAAACAGTCTGTAAAACTGAGATCAAACCTGCTGTTCATATACTCATCAATCTGGTACCATCCCTGCAAAGTCCAGAACTAACTGCAGAACTCGATTAGAGCAAAAATATTCAGAAATAAGTATACGGAGTGAGTGTAGTTCCTCTAGTACATGGAATAGGTGTCGTCCTTTATTATAGAGAACAAGTATGCTCTCTTTGCTTACGATACAGCAGTGGCCCAGCGACTCTGTGGAACGAACAAGCGCTGTTCATACACTCTGCTGCATCAAGCGTGGAATATCCGTGCAATTCTTACACTACAGTATGCGAAGCATATAGAAACATAGAAAATAGGTGCAGGAGTAGGCCATTCGGCCCTTCGAGCCTGCGCCGCCATTCAGTATGATCATGGCTGATCAGCAGGGACATATTGTCTGCTATAGAGAACACGCATCGCATTTCACTTCTGTGAAGCAAGTACATTTTCTCCATTATATGGAACAGTTATTGGCTCTCCGTACATGGAATGGATGTCATCCCTCCCCTATATAGATCAAGCAGAGTCCTTTCACAATACAGAACAAGTATGCTCCCGTCACCATATAGAGGAGGAAAACTCCCTCAGCTATCTGGAAATGTATGACCCCCCCCCCCATCCTTTATAGAAGTGTGATCCTATTCTTCATTTTATGGAATTAGCTTGCTCCTCACTCTGTGTAGAACTGAACGTGTCTTTGCAGTGCAAAATGCTGAGATAGCCACACGCTATTCAAAACTGGTATTGTCCCTAAAGTTAAGGATCAATAGAACTGAGGTTGTCCCCGCGGCACAGTACCTGGAACCAGGCTTTTCCTGTTATACATAATCTTAAAAAATAAATCAGTGATTTGATGTATTATTAGGGCGAGATGGTAGTGGCTAGCTTAACACTGTACAGAGCCAACGACCTGGGTTCAAATCGTGCGTTGTCTGGTGAGTCTGTACGTTCTCCCCGTGGCCGTGTAGTTTTCCTCCGGGCGCTTCGGTTTTCTCCCACGTTCCAAAGATGTACGGGTTAGTGGCCGAACGGATGGGATGAAAGGCCCTATTATCGTGCTGTATCTCTAAATGACATTAAAAACACAATATTGTCACATGTACCTAGGTACAGTGAAACATTTGCCTCGCATATTGTTCATACAGCACTGAACTGAGGTAGTACAAGGGAATGCAGAATAAAGTGTTCGAGTAGTTGTTTAGAAATGGCGCGGCTCCTGCAGTGTGTAAACGGCCGGGTTGGAGGCTACGGTGTGTAGTTGTAATATCAATTAGACCAACAGTCAGGGCATAGAAACACTTTAAAATGCTTTAATCCTGGCTCTGGCCGAACAGCTCGCTTTCTAAATCAGAGGCAACTTGCGGCGTACCTGGTTGTACACCGTGGCGGGGAATGGCTAGCTGAGACCGAGCACGCAGCCCGCCTCTTCATCGGGCGGCCGGTGTTTAGAGATCGCGCCTGGTAGGACAGGGACTAAGACTCAGAAGAATTGCAAGATTCACTCAGTGCTGGCACATTGACGCTACTCAGATACCCAGCCGCACCGGCAGCCGATGCGAGTCTCTCTGGATTCCGAGTTACATGTTAAAATATTGGGTCCACTCGTGAGCCCGGGGTCCTGGCCCTGACACGAGCTCTACCAGCGGTAGAGGCTCTTTCCCTGCAAGTGTTTTTGCCACCGCTGCGAACAGATTTGGTGGGGAATGCTTTTAGAGGGCAGATAATTCAGATCTCAGGGCGTATCGCCACGAATTGAAGCTGAGACTGTGGCGAGCAGCATTCTGTCACCGGAGTCCCCGTCCCGTGAAGTTTCACACTGCACACTTCCCTGCAGACTGTGATAGTTTAAAACGGACACCCTTTTGCGGCACGCTGCGACAGAACCCACCCGTTTTGCACTTGGGGCGTTTAGGAGGAGAGCAAACCCGAGCGATCAGTTGGTGATCACGTCCTGCCAACTGATTTAAACGAGCTTCATACTTCCTGCCGGCGGCCGACAGGGAAACACCGCAGCGGGTCACATGCTGATTATTAATTAACGAGTCTGATGTATGAGACGTGTGATAAACAAACCCCACTTCCGACCCAGGACGTTCACGGTTGTTACCCACAGATGAATATACCATGATAATTTGTTTCTAAAGACTTCTATTTATTTTCCTTAATGAAATCTCTCCTATTATAGATTTGAGGTTTTCCCCCTGTTCGGGACCCTTCTCAATGCGTACTCTCCCTACCAGTTAATATGGTCTGGATATTTAGTTCGCAGAGTTAATGCCTGATTGCTGTAGACTGCGGAGCTAATTTCGGAAGGGAACCTCGTCCCCCAGAAAGCAAGGAATGGTCCTGTGTCCGCACGGTTTTCCACCAGGGATCATCCCCCAGCGACCATTCCCCGTTCGCTTCCCGGAGCTGCAGTGGAGTGTCTCACTCCCATCACGGTGGCTGGGACGCATCTGTGACACCGGCCTCGCCAACAAGGAGCCCGGAGCCACCGAGCAGCTGCAGGAGCCGGCGGCTCCCGGGCAGAGATTCGGCAGGGCCCCGGCCGGGTCAGGGGAAAGTTGCCGCCCGCTTTCTAATTGCAGGTGGAGAATGCGTCAGCGGTGAGATTTCTCGCCGTCCTGAGAGAGCCCTCACAGGACCGCGAGGTTTGTAGGTGTAGCGGTGTTGAGGGAGTCAATAGAGTAGTATGGGTGCTGGGGGTTGTGGGGACGGGGGTCTCTGTAGAGGCAGGCCTGGCCGGAATGGCACAGAGAGAGAGCAGGAGAACGGAGGTGGAAGTGAATACAAAAAAACAGTGAGTTTAGCAGTATTGAGGAAGTCTGGGTGCAGTACTGTTGGAGTATTAATTATTTAAACCCCGGGCACTATTGGCACAGCCAGTGTTTATTGCCCATCCTTAATGGAGTTCTGGTGACAATTCAAAGCGTTAAGACGATTAAGCCAAGTTCTAAGGCATTTTCAGATAAAAAGAGCAGTGTTGTTGGCAGTTTGGAAGAAAGAAGGGAGATCTTATTGAAACATCACAGGAAAGGCCCTCCCCATCATTAAGCACATCTACTGGGAGTGCTGCAACAAACAGGCAGCATCCACCATCAAGGACCCCCACCAATCAGGCCATGTTCTCTTTTCGCTGCTGCCATCGGGAAGGAGGTACAGGAGCCTCAGGTCCCACACCACCAGCTTCAGGAACAATTATACCCTTCAACCATCAGACTTCTGAACCAGCGTACTCACCTTAACGCTGAACACAACTTACGGACTCACTTTCAAAGACTTTGCAACTCATGTTCTCAGTATTATGTTTGCTTGTTTATTTATTTATGTTTCTCTTTCTCTCAGGCCAAGCTGATAAAACCTGAGGTACCAGCGCAGCCAAGCACATTATTTCTCACTTGCCAGGAACTTTTGAACTGTGCTAGTGGTGCCTAGTATTGTGGTTTGCTGGAGATTTACTGCGGTGTAGGCCTTAACAGTTTGATGCTATTGTGTAGTGACGTTGGGATGATACCAGTTGTAGATATCACCAGCAGGACAATGTATATACCCTGTTCATGTTCCATTGACTTTCAATTTCCTCTTTTAATTCAGCATGTTTCTGGTGTTCTGGATTTCTGGATGCATTCAAGAGAGAATTAGATAGAGCTCTTATAGATAGCGGGGTCAAGGGATATGAGGAGGGGGCAGGAACAGGGTACTGATTGTGTATCACAGTGAATGGCAGTGCTGGCTTGAAGGGCCGAATGGCCTACTCCTGCACCTATTGTCTATTGTTTTTCACTTACTGATTTCTGAGTGTTACGTGTGTTTGGAATGGATAGATCTATCAAGTAAGTTGTTCTTGCCTGTCTAGCCTGTAATATTATAACTGGATGGTTATTATGGATTGTCCTATCCATAATAATGGATCTGTCATAATATAATTTGTAGGACTCTGACTCTAAAACTGGATTGAGCTTGTACTTATAGTGAGGTAAGGTGTTTTTTTATCAGTTTGTATTTTAAAGCAAGAATTTGGTGAATGAAGTTTGCCACTTGGTTGTGCTAGAGTAAATAATTAGAGTGAGTTAAACTGCTGCAGGATCCTGTAGTATGTTGCATTGACATTTTATGCATTTATCGTATTGAATTTGTTGGTCTTTTATTATGTATTTTTGTGTTAACCAGCTGCCGCTGCATTGTCACAAGGAACCCCTCTGTTTTTGGGAAGAGTTTTCCAACTCTGAGCCAGGCATTTGAGGCTTCCTTGTCAACATCCAGACTGCTCAGATCTTGGGGATATCTTCCATGGAGGATCTCGCTCTTCTATTGGCTAACCTTTTCTTCTATAGTAATAATTTCTTCCTTTTTCTGGGTTGTGCTTTCATTTAAGTTTAGTGGCATGTACCTCTTATCAGTTGCTTGTTAGTCTTTGTTTTGTATGTAATTTTTCATTGGGAGTGAGGTATTCTATTGTGTTTCTTTGTTCCACTGCCTGCAAGAAAATGAATCCCAGGGTGACATATATGTACTTTGATAATACATTTACTTTGACTTTGAGCATCCTATAACAACAAGGAGAGAGGGAGAGAGAACTTGATAGAAGTTTTCTGCCAGTGGGTGAATATTGAATGAGGAGATGTGGTACATTAGGGGCACTGAAAACTGTGGTGTGATAGGAAGCTGTTCTCACTGAGGGTGGTGACCCTCTGGAATTCTCTGTTCTGGGGGATGGATCACTGGAGATATTTGAGGAGGAGGTAGATGCATCTTTTAGGGATCAAAGTATCGAGTGGAAATGGCACAGAAACATAGATGAGGCCTAGGGAAGATCAGCCATGATCACATCGAACGGAGGTGCAGGTGGTCTATTCCTGCTCCTGGCTTCTTGTGCGAGTCCTGCCTGAAGGGGAGATATTATGGTGGTTACAGCACACAGTACTGAGTTAAGGAGTGCAGCCCCAAAGACTATTTGCCATAACTGTGGCATTAAGAAACAAACACTGCTCTGCTTCCAGCTTCCAAGATCTGGACTACCTGCAGCAGACACCCTAAGGCACTCAAAAGATGCTGGAAAATCCTCTAAATTCACTGTAAGGAAAAGTTACCCTCTCCCAGGACTAAGGCCTCAGTTATAGATTGGGTCGGCCCATCGTGTAACTGGTGGTTTGTTCTGAGCCTTGTCACAGGAAGGGATGACCCCGTGGACAGTAGAAAAGATTCATGGAACATACTCGAAGTCTCCATGAAAAAAAAAATCCCTACCTAGGAATCTCTGGCTCCAGACCACTCAAGGAGTTATTGAGAACCTAGAATCTATGCATCAGAGTAGCAGTGGCAAGAGAGCACGGCAGAGTTGAGGGATGAGTGAGTGGAGCAGTATTGAATGAGCTGTGAATGCAGCTTACAACTCCTGCAGTGCTGTAATACTTGTTGCGTCCATAATATTCCTTCCTTCAGTACCATTACACTTCATTCCCCTTACCACTGCAAGCACTAATTCTTCTAAAATGCTCTACTCCCTTCTCACTACTGCTGCAATGCTGAGGGAGCTGTGTGTACTGCAGTATTGGAGGATGTCAATCGTACGCGGTCTGGGAATGAGACAGCAACGGAAAAATATGCACTGTCACATTGGTGCCCTGCAAGTTGCTTCTCCCTGCATTGCATCAGATAATTCCACTGGAGCTCCCTTCATTGACTGCGGCTTTTTAAAATACTTAGATCTGATGCCATGATTATGCCTTGGCCATAACGTTTCAAATGCCTCTAGATTCAGGCTGAGTCATAGAACATTCCCAAAATTACAACCTTGCTGAAGGGAAACAGCAACTATTGACCAGCCAGTTTAACCTTGGTGTAGGTAAAGTTCTGGAAACAATTATCATCGACAATCACTTAATCAACTGTGGATTGATAGAGAAAGCCAGCACGCATGAATTCAAGGCATATCGTGTTTAATTAACTTAATAGCATTCTTTGATGAAGCAAAAGAGAGGGTTGCTGAGAGAAATGTTGTTGGTGTGTTGTATGAGGGCTTCTAAATGGATGTAAATTGGATGCCATATAATAGGCTTGTCATCAAGATTGAAGCTTATGGGACAAAAAGGACTGCAGCAGCATGCATCAAAAATTGGCTCAATAACAGGAAGAGTAATATTGAAAGGTTGTTTCTTAGACAGGAGGGAAAGTTACAGTGGAGATGTCTAGTGGTCAGTAAAAGGACATGGCTTTTCTAAATGTATCTTAAAGATTTGAACTTTCTACAAAGCCCTTCATTTTCCTATCATCCAGGTGCCTGTCTAATAGTTTATTAAATGCCCTGCCCACATCTGGCAGGATATTCCATGCATCCACTACACGCAGTGTAAAAAAAAATCTCTGACATCACACCTACACTTTCCCCCAATCATCTTAAAGTTATGTCCCCACATATTGACCACTTTGGCCCTGGGAAAGATTCTTTGGTTACCTCTAGATCTATGCCTCTTTTCATTTTATACAACCCTTATCAAGTCATCTCTCATCCTCTTTTGCTCCAAAGAAAAAAAACTCCTAGCTTGCTGATCCTATCCTCATAAGACATGATCTTTAGTCCAGGCAGCATCCTGAAAAAATCTCCTCTGCATCCTCTCTAAAGCTTCCACATCCTTCTGATAATGAGTTGGACTTGGGTACACAGGTTACAGTTTACAAATATCCAAATGACACAAAACCTGTGGATAAAAGGTACTGTGAGGAGGACAGCAATAAACTTCAAGGCCATGTATACAAGCAGGTCTGGTAATGGATAAGTGGTAAATACATTTTAATGTTAAGAACGGTGAATTGCTAAATTTTGAGAAGTGAAATGAGAAGATACAATATAAAATAGAGGCCACAATTCCTAATAGGATACAAGAACCCAGGGATCTGGGGCTACATGTGAATAGTTTGTTTGAAGTGGCACAGAAGATTGAAAAGGCTTGAAGAAATTTTATGAAACTGGTTCAAACACAACAAGAGAACTATGTCCAGCTTTAGAAATGTGACGAGGCTTTAGCAACATAGAGACATACAGCACAGAAATGGTCCTTTAGCCCATTAAATCCATGTAGGTAATTTCATGCCCATCTGGGCTAATGCAAGTTAAATCCCGTTCTATTTTCCCCACATCCTCATTATCTTCCCCCATATTCTACAAGGACAATTTGCAGTGGTAAATTAAACTTATCTGGGGAGGGGGTTGAGTGGGGGAATCAGAAACTGAATGGGTACATTCCAGGCACACAGTACCGGAGATCAATTTGAACCCACTGGATCTACAAGAAGGAGCTTTACGAGTTGGGTCACTGCAGCGCCCACAAGGCAAGAATGTCCTCAAGGACTTAACTGATTCCAACGAGGGATTTTGATTACCTGGATAGAGAGGGTTGTTCTCATTAGAACAGAGGAATTGTGAGGAGGATGGATAGTGAATAAAATGATGTAGGGAATGGACACAGAAGATAAAAAAAGAAATTGCCTGTATGGGTAAAGAAGTAAAAAGCTAAGGGTCATAAAATAAAGGTAATTAGAAACAGAACCAAAGAAGACTTGTGGAAAAATTAGTTTCACGCAACAAATGGCCAGGTGCTGAATTGTGCTTCCAAAGGTTGTACTGGAATCCAGTTCACTTGCAGTGTTCACGAGTGAAGTGGATAAAAACTTTTAAGAAATAATTTGCAGAACTATGGTGTCAGAGAATGGGGCTCTTGGTTGGTTCTTATACAAACTGATGGGGTGAAAGGACCTCCATCATTATGTGATTATCATCAGGAAGTGGTGTTGAGTATAGAATTGAGAGAATAGTTAATGTAACTATAGAGACTATAGATTATATAGCTTTTTATTAATTCCATTGTATATATTTGTTCTACTGTGAATGCCCACAGGAAAATGAATATTAGGATATGTACTGAATATATTTTGTGTAAAGATATAGAAATATAGATATATTTTATATAGTATTTACATACTTTCTTAATACATTTACTTTGAACTTTGTTAACTAGTATTGTATTAGGATAGTTGCAGGCACATCAATATGAGGTTTTACTTCATAGGATGTTTATTAGCCCTTATCAATTGCTCTGAACTTAAGAGCCAATCACATTGGTGATCTAGAGTCACTTTCAGGTAAAAGAGGACAACCGATACTTTGCCTGAAGGGGATCAGTGATCTGCAAAGGGTTATTCGACAGGCCAGTACTGAAACTACCTGTTGTTTTAAACATCACTTTTATTTAATGTTGGACTTTGAAATCCCAGCTGCCAGGATGGGATGTGAACTCTGATTCTTGGTGCAGTAACATAACTATGTCACCATATAATTCTGTACAGTGACAGTAGAGTACAGCAATACAGTGGGAGGACAGCATGTAGTGTTATAATCACAGAAAATAACTAGACATGTTGAAAAACCATTGAACTTCATGGCTGAAGGCCTGGTGTGAGAATTATCATGAGCCTTCTGGGCCTCTGCAGCCAAGTGTAGAGTTTGGGCTCTGAGGTTTCTAGTGCACCTGTATTTGTTAACTTTTGTCTTAACTAGAGTCATTAAGCTTTCTGTTTAATCTTGTCAAATTTATTTTAACTGGCATGGGTTTTCTACATCCTGTGATTATTTGAAGTGGACTCCTGACTAGTGCTTATTGAGGGGTCCTTGTTCTGAGATAGATTTGTCTTGCAGTGTTGGCTTGGTCAAGTCACCAATGTTCAGTTGGAATTCCTATGTACAGACTCTTGTTTCTGTCTCTACCTGGGAGTGTGACATTCCTCCACACCTGGGTTCAGCTGTTGCCAGTGCACTTTGTGACAAAATTGGAGATTAGTCTAAATAGTTCTTTTTGACTGGTCCAGAGACAATGGGCTGAATTATGCCCTTCTATAATTGGAAAGTGTCTGTGGTTATATGGAGAAACATCGAGGGAGCAGTTTACAATGTAGGAAGAACAGTGAGTGAAGGAGCAGTGTGTACAGCAACCTCAGGGAGTAGTGTGAGCATCCACACCACAGGAGTAGTGAAACTTCAGACATTGAGGGAATACAGATTACAATAGTAATCCGCATTCCCTATTTTGAAAGGTTGAGTAAAAGGCTTTTTTCTTTGGCGTGAAGGAGGAAAAGGTAGAGAATTATATAAGAGGCATAGACACAGTGGGCAGCCAGTGTCTTTTTTCAAGGGCACCAATGGCTAATACCAGAGGACATACTTTTAAGGTGTGTGGGAGAAAGTTTAGGAAAGATGTCAGAGGGAGTGTGTGTGTGTGTGTGTGTGTGTGTGTGTGTGTGTGTGTGTGTGTGTGTGTGTGTGTGTGTGTGTGTGTGTGTGTGTGTGTGTGTGTGTGTGTGTGTGTGTGTGTGTGTGTGTGTTTTTACACAGAGAGTGGTAAGTGCTTGAATTGCACTCCTAGGGGTGATGGTAAAAGCTGATACATTAGGCACTCAGATAGGCATACAGATGAAAGAAAGCTGGATGCTTATAGTCTTTGTAGGAAGGGTGAGACTGATCATGGAGTAGATTAAAATGATCAGCACAACATTGTGCGCTAAAGGACCTATACTGTTCTGATTTCGATGTTGACAGCACCAACGGAGCAGTTTTGGAGGTGGAATGGGTCCCATTCAGAGTATATTTATGTCCATTTCTAATTGCCTTGAACTGGGTAGCAAGTAAGAGTCAACCTGGTTGGTGGGTCTGGAGTCAAACACTGGCCAAATTGGGTAAGAACAGCTGATTTCCTTCCCTGAACAGAAACAGTGAACCAGATGTTTCTTCTTGACATCTCAGTAGTGAGATAAGCTTCTTTTTAAAACTTTTTTTAAAAAAAACCCTCCAGATTGATTTTACATTTTGATTTACAGTCCCCAGCTGTTGGGGTGGATTTTGGCTACTACTCTAGTAAATTAAATATTATGCCATTTTGAGTATTGTGAGAAATATATGTGCAGCAGTATCGTGAGAGTAGTTCTGAGTGCAGCAAAGAGATCATATAGTAAATACAGCAGAGTTTAGTGGACAGAGATCACAGTAGTGTTGATGGTTTTGGAATGAACTAGTATTGGTAGACTATTTTAAGAGAAGCTGACGTGTGGTAGAAGAAATAAAGGCATCGACTATTTCCAAAAAAATTGGAAGGGCAAAGGGGCTTGGTCTTATGCAGGATTCCCTAAAGGTCAACGTGCATGAGTCGCTGGTAAGGAAGGCAAATGCAATGTTAGCAGTCGTTTCGAGAGGACGGGAATTTAAGAGTAAGGATGTAATGCTGGGGTTTTATAAAGCATTGTGCAGACCACATTTGGAACATTGTGAGCAGCTTTGGGCCTCTTATCTAAAAGATGTGCAGGTGTTGGAGAGAATCCAGAGGTTTACTAGAATGATTCTGGGAATGAAAGGGTTAATGTATAATGGCTCTGGGCCTGTACTTGCCAGAGTTTAGAAGAATGAGGTGGGGGGAGGGGGGAAAATCCGCACTGAAGCCTGTTTTAAATTGAAAGGCCTAGATAGAGTGGATGTGGAATGTGGAGAGGATGTTTCCTATAGTGGGTGAGTCTAGGACCAGAGGGCAGAGCCTCAGAATAGAGGGACGGCAATTTAGAACAGAGGTGAGGAGGAATTTCTTTAGCCAGAGGGTGGTAAATCTGTGGAATTCATTGCGACAGATGGTTGTGGAGGCTAAGTCATTTGTTACATTTAAAGTGGAGGTTGGTAGTTTCTTGATTAATCAGGAGGTCAAAGGTTACAAGGAGAAGGCAGAAAAATGGAGCTGAGAGGGAAGATCAATCAACCATGATGAAATGGCAGAGTAGACCCAATGGGCCGAGTGGCCCGATTCTGCTCCTGTGTCTTATAAGGGAGAGAAAGAGAAGCAGCGAGAACAGTTTAGTTTGTTCTGTTACTACACGATTACATCAGAAACAACTGTTCTCTGGACTTCAATACCAGTCACTTCATTAAACTTACCAGTGGGGATTCTGCTATTTTATTGTCATGCATAAATTTTAAGGACCTTCCATCTTAGTCCAACACCCACCCTCTCCCACACCATTTTGAAATCAAAGTGAATGTAGGGCAGCGGTGCAGAAGAGTTTTGCTGATAGCACAGATCCTTCACTTCACACAGCTGTGGCCACTAATGCTCCACTGTCTCACATCCATTTTAAAACTTGCATCACTCTTCGGTGTACCAGCAGGGGTTGTGTCCAGGGAATCATGCAATGGAAGATCTTGAACAGAAACCCTTACCATATTGGACTATGCTATCAATAATAGACATTACTGAAACCTTATTTAAATTTCACAGACAAAAATTCGTACATACTCCAATGACAGACCAGTCATTTTGCATTGCCTTTTGAGTTTTCAGTATTTGAAGATTGGACAATCCTACAATGATAAATTATGGGGGAAGAGCATGTTCTGGGTTGTGAAAACACTGTCCAATTACCACCACACATTCCTATTCCATCCCACAACTCTGCAATGTTTTCCTCACTGTAAAGTTTTCCAATTCTTTTTTCTAAAGTTGAAAATGTTTTCTGAGAGTTTTTAGGAGTCTGAAGTGTAATCCAGAAGATGTGTCCCACATGTATTCACTTCCAGTAATCAGTGCAGAGTGGTTGAAACTGGCTGGTGGACAGAGTTATTTAATTCTATCTATGCACTTGAATCGGCATCAAGCACGAGATGGCAGAGACACCAGCGGACAATTCCATGAAATTGTCCCATACCTGGTGGGTTTCACAGTGTCTAGTTTATAGATCTGAGGATCCAGAGCTGCATTTCTTGACATTTATTTTATATATATCTAATTTAGGAGGGAGGGCTCGGTTAGACAATATGAAATAAATTCTCAGCAGTCACTCTGATAGACCCTTGCATGCCTGAGGTACTGGGTACACTGAATGCCACAGGAATATTGAGTGTCGTTAAGGAGGAACTCGGTGCCACACACACACAATCTCCAAAATTACACACTTACGCACAGATAAACACACGTTCCCCTACCGACATATACAGACACCAGCATACACATATCCTCTAAATCATACACGTTTTCCTTCTCCTGAGGCAGTCCCACAGGGTTGAGGATGACTTGGATTCCACACCACTGCTGTGTGTTCTTCCCACGGTGGGACCTGTAGACTCTGCCAGAGATGAGGCAGGAGATACTCATTCCAGTTGGTGGGGCAGATGATGGGTTGTTTGGGAGAGGACTCAATCCTTCCACCATTTACTCTGAGCTTTTGTGGACTCGAGGTTTTTAATGCCATCTACGATTATCCATCTCATTTTTGCTTAGTCAGTGTTTCCACAAGTTAGTGAGGATGTCATGAAACTTCAAGGAGAATACTTATGAATCATTTCCTCTGTCCACTTGGTAGCCCCTCGCTTGACAGAATTTACAATAGAACAGCCTGAGCTGGGAGTCCAGTGTTAGTCATAATAACAATATGGATTGATATAATTAGTCCTCCATACTGGGGATAATGTCCTGGGAGAGGATGTGGGCACCAGTTCAATTATACTGGTAATGGCTTTGGAGAATTTTGAAGAGACAATATGCATGGTATTTCTCTGGTGATTTGAGGTGCCTGTTGTTAATAGTCCATGTCTCGGACGCAGGGATCACTGCTGAACTCTCTATGAATTTTGTGCTGAGTTTAGAGCATTGAATCTTTAATCCCTTGGCCAACAGTTGTGCTGATGTAAAGATGACCTTCACCATCAAGGTCTGGTCTGTCTTCCTTGAGGAATGGCTCAATTCCATCAACTGAGGTCCTTGGGCACATCCTTGTCTTCCCAGAACTGATCTAAGGTGCACAAATCCCACACCTTGACAAGACCTGACGAAATATTCCCTCAGACCTTGTGAGAGGCAAGTGCAGAAATCGCAAGGGCCCTAGCAGAGATGTTTAAAAAATCCTTGGGCATGGATGAAGTGCTGAAATATTGGAGGATAGCTAATATTCTTCCATTGTTTAAGAAAGGGACTAAGAATAACCCAGGAAATTATAGACTGGTGAGCCTGACATTAGTAGTGGAAACGTTATTGGAAGATATTCTGAGGGACTGGATATGCAAGTATTTGGATAGACGGGGGCTGATTCAGAATAGTCAACATGGCTTTTATGCAGGGCAGGTCATGTCTAACCAATCATGAGTTTTTTGAGGAAGTTACCAAGAAGGTTGATGAAAGCAAGGCAGTGGATGTTCTCTACATGGACTTTAGCAAAGCTCTGCAAGGAAGGTTGGTCAAGAAGGTTCAGTTTTCGAGGTAGAAAAACTGGATTAGACATTGGCTTGCATGAGGTCAAAAAGCGGTAGGTAAACAGTGGCCTCTCTGACCGGTGGCCTGTAAGTAATGGTGTGCTGCAGGGATTGGTGTTGGGTCTATTGCTGTTTGTCCTCTATATCAACGAGCTGGATGCAAATTTGAGGATGACACCATGACTGGGGGGCTAGTGTACAGTAAGGAAAACCATTAAAGCTTGCAGCGGGATCTGGATCAACTGGAAAAGTGCGTGGAAAATGGCATATGGAATTTAATGCAGACAAAGATGAGGTGTTATAATTTTCTGTGTGGAATGAGCTTCCTGTAGAAGTAGGAGAGGCCAGTTCAGTTGTGTAATTTAAGGTAAAATTGGATAGGTATATGGACAGGAAAGGAGTGGAGGGTTATGGGCTGAGTGCGGGTAGGTGGGACTAGGTGAGATTAAGAGTTCGGCATGGACTAGGAGGGCCGGAATGGCCTGTTTCCGTGCTGTGATTGTTATATGGTTATATGGTTAATTTGGGACGACAAACCAGAGTAGGTATTACACAGTGAGTGGTGAGCAGTAGGGCACTGAGGTGTGTGGTAGATCAGAGGGTTCTGGGAATACAGATCTATAATTCCTTGAAAGTGGTGTCACAGGTGGATAGGGTTGTAAAGAAAGCTTTTGTTACTTCATAAGTCAATGTATTGAGTAAAAGAGTTGCAATGCTATGTTGAAGTTGTACAAAATGTTGGTGAGGCTTAATTTGGATTATTGCGTGTGCAGTTTTGATCACCTACCTACAGGAAAGATATAAAGATCGAAAGAGTGCAGGGAAATTTTTCAAGGATGTTGCTGGGACTTGAGTTGTGGGAAAAGGTTGAATAGGTTAGGACTTTATTCCCTAGAACGTAGAAAATTGAGAGGAGATTTGAAAGAGTTTAAAAGGTTTAGGTAGGGTAAATGCAAGGTAAAATGTTTAAGAGGAGCAAGAGGGGGAACTTTTTCACTCAAAAGTTGATGAGTGTGTTGTACGAGCTGCCAGTGCAAGTGGTGAATTTAGATAGGTCCATGGATGGTGTGGCGGCTGCAGTTACCAGCCGCACCATCAACCGGGCATATTAAAGTGTCCTGTAGCCGACCGTCCTCCTGATAATCTGGCAAACGACTGAGCTGTTTCATTACACCAGCCTAAGTAGATGCGGCTGGATAGTTTAATTGTGCCTTCCTGCTACAGCCAGGGTGGTGTTCTCTGGAGCTGCTTCATTTATGCCGTATCTTTTTAAGGAGAGGAATGCTTTTCCTCCCTTGCAGTTTACTATGGACTGGCCAGCATCGAATATAAACCCGCGGTGAGGAGATGAGTGGTGTCTCTTGGTTTGAGGAGTATTTACTATGTTGTTGTAACCAAGTTCTGTTTTGTTTAGCTGATTCAAGTTTGGACTCTGTTGAGTTTGTAAACATTTTGGGTAAATGAAACCCCTATTTTTCACCTTTACCTGCTCTCCTAGTTTTATGCTTACCCTGGTCCTTCACAGATGGGAAGGATATGGAGTGCTATGATCTGGGTCCAGATCGGTGGGACTAGGCAGGTTAATGGCTCGGCAGAGACTAGATGGGCCGAAGGGCCCGTTTCTGTGCTGTAGTGTTCCATGACTCTCAAGATGAGGGCACTAAAACAACTGCCGCAAAGAAATATTGCGACAAGCAAATCAATGTCGAAAGTTCTGTGAACCTCTCGAAGATGGCTCATCTCAGACAGCATATAAAAGATAACGTGATGATTTTCAGCCAATTGGAGCTGCAGAGTATTCATATAATCTGAAATGCATTGATCTATCATGGTTAGCATCTGGGAGAGACTCCAGGTCTCACTAACAGAAACCAACGGTGCTCTGCACCAACCAATCAGGAAATCTAGGAACGCAAACACGAGGAAATCTGCAGATGCTGGAAATTCAAGCAACACACACAAAATGCTGGTGGAACACAGCAGGCCAGGCAGCATCTACAGGGAGAAGCACTGTCGACGTTTCGGGCCGAGACCCTTCGACAGTACTTCTTCCTACAGGAAATCTAGGAGCTAATTTAACATTCATTCCCAGATTGCAATCTCCACTTGACCACAAGGGATAAGACACAGCACTAGAGACAACAGAATGTCAAGGCCGTAAACTCATAACCTAACGAACAGACTGTAAATGTAAAGATTATGAGATATCCAGCAATTCATTGGTAACTATGACGTGTATGAATTCTTCAGTATTGTCAAAGTTTCCTATGTCCCACATATCTACAGCCACTCTTTTCAGAGCCGATTCTCTGAGCGGTGAATGGAAGGAAGACTTCGGACAACTCCTCACTGAGACTCTGTCGTGAATATCCGTGACGCCTTGCCACAGGAATCAGCTCGTCTCACCGCTGGGTCAACTGACAAGAAATCAAGTGGGCCACACACCAGTTGATTAAAAAAACTGTCTGCGGGAGCAGATGGTAACTTCTTATGTTTTAACTTTGGCTGAGAGGAACTTCAGTCAGTGATATATACACACACAGTCACTGACATATATTTCAACCTATCACTGACGCATCTCTCCTATCTTGAAACGTTGGCTACAGACAGTCCTTGTAATTGATACGAGTGCATTGAGTTGACCTTTTTCCTAAACTAATCCTTTGGACTTGACACAGAATTTACCAAGAGATTAAACTAATGTAACCTCCGTTTGCTATCAATTTACTGAACCTTCGTCAGATTTAGTATCGGGTAGTATCTGCCCCTTTCTCTATTCTGTTGTCTGAAACTGACCAAGGCCGCCCTTTGTTCGAACCGATTGATATGAATAGATATCCAGAACCGAGGTTACGAGTTATACTTGTCTCATGTTAAACAAAATGAATAGACTACGTGTTGGCAAACCACAGCACAAATTTTGCTGCTAAAATGGTACCAATTTAGTTCAGAGAAATTGCACTTTAACTTCTTCCAGAACATCATACTGGTCACTCTGATTTGAGAAGTACTTCGATGGGAGAGGGTGAAGGGAGCTTTGCTCTGTCCGTCACCCTTCCCCCCCCCCCCCCCCCCCCATCTTCCCTGTCCCTGTTTGGCGGGATTGTCCAGAAAAAGCTTTATTCCGCAGGACAGTGTAAAGACCTGGAAGTGTTTGATGGGACCAGGGTAGAGGGAGCTCAGCTCCATATCCAACCCATCGTAATATAAGTGACCTGTGGACGTTGATAGTTCAGACCAGTGATTAAAAAAAAGACTTACATAATTCCTTAGACACATAGTTAAACCGGGAGATTTATTCTACAATTATCCAACAATGCTCTTCCTTTGCTGATAGCATCGAATGGGTTCCAGTCTTCTCATCTCATCATATTAACCGTGGGTTAAGATGACGAGACTCGGTCGCCCCAGCAGGTCGACACAACTCTGATGTTCAAGGAATAAATCCGGGACTGTGGGTTGAATGAATGACGGGTTTGTGGTGGAAGGCGGGAGATGGGCTAAAGGAAAGAGGTAAGGTGGAGTTCGAGGGGGAGTCAGATGAGGTTGGTCGAGGGAGGTGAGTAGAGTTGGAGAGACTGAGGTGAGTAGGGAAGTGGACAGGGGGATGGAGGGAGAGGGGTCGGGTGGAAAGAATGATGGAAAAAAGGTTTCTACATTTTGGCAACACTTGTTGTGTTGTTCTCAGTGGCAATCTATCTCTGGGCTTTAAGCCCGGACGTGTATTGGACTGTGCGGTGCCAAGCCTTTGCAACTTTTTATTCTGATTAGACCGAACGCCCCAACTTCAATGGGTAAGGAGAGTGGGCAGTGCAGGCAGGGCTAAAATCCTCAGGGGTATCCTGACTAACGGATGAATTCTCCGCCTGGCCAGAGTTCCCCAAACTAAGGCCAACCAACGCCTACCCCTAGTTCACTTTAGATCGAGTTGAACTCACTCACACCTGGTGCTAAAGGAGCTTAGACCATCCACGTGTTCTTGTGTCTTCACTGTAAGACCTGCCAACTGGGCGACCCTTACGGATACCGCTCGGAACCACCAAGCATCTTGCAAATAAAATCCAAGGTTAACTTTACACTTGTGTGGGCAAATCCCGATAAGGAATTACTTTATCAACAACAAAAAGACTATAGTGAGGGACAAGATTTATTCCGTACATTTTGGAATATTAGCATGGACTTTTTCCATATCCTCACCGTGATCTCCCTTTCTGCGAAATAGCTCGCAATCTCTATTCATTCCAGGGAGTAATGTGTGCGCTGAGATCTAGCCTGTCCCCAATGCAGACTCTCTTTAATTAGTTGAAACCGGGAGCCCTGCACCAAAGCATAGTGAGACTGTAATATGATGAACTCCCTTTGTTGAAGTGTCACCATAAATGTTCCCGATAAGCAAAGGCGAAAGGGATCAAAGGAAATAAGCTTCTCAATTTCCTGACTCGGTCTCGTACTTTTCCTTACCTAGCCTTCCTCCCTTAAACAACACACCCGACAATCCGTCCCGTTTCTTGCCGACAGAAGTTCAGAGGTCAACCGAGCACTTGGAAATAATTGTGTATTAATAACCCTTTCAAAAGGCTTATTCTATGCTTTTCCCTCAGATGACAAACGACTTTATAAATTCGCACTGAGATGACATCCAATTTTATTTTTTTCTGTCACGATTCTGTAAGCGGAGTTTGAAACCTAATCTGCTCTGGGGTTATGACCCAAAGTGTTCCTTTACAAAGCGCTCACAATCGGAGCTGGCATATCTACTCTTATTAAATATTTCTCCAAACACAACATAATCAGCCTTCCCTGATTCTCAACAATAGTGGCTGGCAGGCGGCTTTCTAAGGTACGTTTAGATGTTTTCTCTCTTTCCTTGTTTGTTATGACTAGAGTGGGCCTGTGTTTTGGGTTGGGCGCACGCCAGTCCCGAGTGTATGGACTATATTTTCTTGGCTACCTATAAGACCAGAAGGCTGCGTAATTACAGCGGCGAGGCTCCGTCCTTGGAATATGGTTTTCAATTCCAAGTTTAAGTATGAACGACAGTCTCCTAATGTATTCAGCGGTGCATTTCAATAAAGCAACCTGTTGATATACGTGGAATTAAAGTTACTCTATCTGTCAATCTTATTAAACCACGTGAATGCGACGCCCGATATCCGCAGTCTTCAATCTCAGGTTTCCAGCTAACATCCAATTGGAGGAACCCAGCAGGCCAGGCAGCATTTATGAAGGGACGTTTCGGAATTCCAGACTCCCGATGAAGGGTCTCAGCCCGAAACGTCTTCTCTTTATTCCCCACCATAGATGCTGTCTGACCTGCTGGGTTTCTCCTGCACTTTGCGTGCGTTGCTCAAGATGAGCATCATCTGCAGAATCTCCTGTGTTTATGACATCCAGGTGGACCCAGTCCCGTGGACGTGGAATGATTTATTGATATGTTCACTACGAAGCTCCCACAGTGTAGGTGAATCTCAGGGTTGAGTCCTCTCGTTGGGGGATTCCCAGCTTGAGGTTTGTCTTCTATCTGGAATATCATATCATTCTCGCCAGCTAATATCAAGACTCTCACCCTAAATTTCACTAATTCTAACATCGATTCAAATCGATTTATCAGTAACGCTCTACTTTCGGATAAAGTTTGGGATGAAGTCAATACAGTGATTGGATATTATACCCCCTGCACGATTGCCAACTTTGTTTCCCCAATCCTTCAACACTAAAGGATTATGGGTAAGGGGTATGAAAAAAAAAATTATTCAACGTAAATTCCGAACAGTGACTCTTACAATCAGCATTGGATGGAATTTCACCAACGGATTGAATTGCTGGGTCACTTTTTGTTATTATTTCATACATTTGAGAGGGGATTTAGAGTTTTGCTCCGTCCCAAAGACCTTTCAGCTTTAGGTGCTGGTTCCTATATGCTCTTTAAAATCCTTTCCATGTAAATTGCAATGAAATGTAGAAGGGGTAAGAGGGAAAGCATTGATGGGAAAGGGGAGGTTAATCCTGGTTTAATGCAGTGATGCTGCTATAGGACCGAGCTGTGCTGATTGTGTTATCTCTGCCTAACATTTGTATCTCGCTCAATTCCTGCAGCCAAATAGCTGGGAGAAAGTGGAGATGTATGGACTGCTGATGCCTCGGGAAAATGTGTTATTAATATCTAAATAACGTTGCCATATTTGAGCTAAATCTCTCTCTCTCACTCTTTCCTGGTGTGGGATGAATTCGTTTGAAGTGCAGCCCTATCGCATTCTCTCATCCTCTTTCTTCGTTATGCTTTCTCACTTCTGACACATGAATCGAAGATAGTTAAACTCATGCAAAATATTAAAACATACTCAATTTCCTAACTCAGTCTGGCAAATTATTCTCTCTCCCTTTCTTTCTGTATTCCTTTCTCTACACTTTTCTACCCCTTTTACATCCTTACTTTCAATTACTCTGATTTAAATCGTATTAATGGTTTCGAGTTCCTTTGCTCTGATGTCTCTCGCTGTCGGCCCTCAACATCCAAAAAGAGCATCATTCTCTCTTTCCCTAGGTCCTGGTTCCCCACCTCTCACGTTTTCCGTCACTTCATCCTCTTCAAATCCGATCTCTTTCCCTAAATCGTTTCCCCATTCTCTTTTTCCAGTTCGTTGAACTTGGACCACTCCGGTTTACTGTCATCAACTTGCGTTCTCGCTCGCCTACTCGCGTGTTTATTTATGTAAACCCCGACTAGTAAAGCACTCCGCGCTAGTATTTGCTTTAGTAATTACGATCTCAGTGCTGCGCCTTATTTGTCTCCGCTCTCTCTGGCAAGTGTTATTCGTGTGCTCGGTATATCCTTTCCTTTAATTGAATATGCACATTACAATGAGTTGCATCCTCAGATAATTTGACATTCTTCTATCTCTTCCTGGCCTCTATTATTTCAGCTGATTTCCCCTTGCAATCACAGAAATCCTCCCTGCTTTCTGTTTGATTAGATTCGCAACTTCCAGGTGACCCTCCGGTCTTCAAGTACCGACTGTAGCCTCTTTCCCCGATACAGAGTGCTGGTTAGGTAAATGGATAGGCGCTCCTCGCAAGCCACACACACACACACACACACACACACGAAGAAAACACCTCCACGAGCTAAACACCCCCCCCCCCGCCCCAAAATCACTTCAGTGGGTGTCACCTGTATTTTAATCACATCTCTTTTGGTCCAAATTAGATGACACGTTGCCGTGAGCAGGGCAATTGCGCCTCGGTTATGCGGTCTCACCCTGCGCAGCCAGATGCAACTGGCTTGTCTAAATGTTTACACGATCCCTAAAAAAAAAAATCACCACCTCCCCACTCCAGGACATACGGCTATGCAGCGAACACATGAACAAACCTCACCAAAAGCAATCATCCAGTCAATGATTCGAAACTTCTCAGCTGGAATCCCCAAACGCCCATCTCTGCGGTCCCCACGCATTAATTATACTATCAGACTGACCCATCGTCCATTTGTGTTTTCCAAATCTTTTTTTTAAAGCTACGTTTGGTCAGTTTACGTTAAAACTCTACTTGCTCGCCATTTTTGTTCAGCTTTGACATGCCACCCAATGTAGTTCTCCCGAATCTATCAATCTCCCATTTATAATTATATTCATGCATTCATTGTGTTGCATTTTCGTAATCGTCATCAGCATTTCTACCTGCCCCGTGTCACACAGATTACAAACATATTAAGAGATATTTCACTGTATTGAAATCACCCCGCGTGTTTTCGTTATATTGTCTCCCCTGTTTGCCGTTTTCCCGATTATGTAAAAATCTATCTCTATTTAAGACCTTTTTTTTGGGAGTCGATAATTGCAGAAATTGGACTTTTGGGAGGGACGTTGAAGCAAAAAAAATGCTACCCCTACCCCAACGCAAAAAAAGCACATACAAACAACTTTCGGCACACACCACTCTGTGAAACCGGTTAGAAGTCAGCAGATGAACCTTATCTCCCATTGCCATTCATTGTCTCTCAATTATTTCGATTGTTAACTATTTCCTTTTCAGATATATAGTTTAATTTCAACATGTCACATAGTTAAACGTTCCAACATTGATTTCCTGCACTGGACGATTGTTGTCAGCACGAGGTTGAAGGGGCATGTGACAAAATGCTAAATATGTTCTAAAATAATATATACATTTATAAAATTTCTCGGACTATAAAAATGAACTGAAATCTGGCGAATTGGTGCCTGGAGCTACAGAGAGCGAAGCGTTTAAAGATGAAAGTGCAAGAAATAAAAGGGCTCAATTTAATCTGCCTTAAAACCCTTCAACATAACGTTGCGCTTAAAAGTCCCCACAGTGGCTGATTGGGGCTAAATACACTTCTAACCATGGCTAGGAGCTATTACACTCATCGGAAACACAGCCCCTCATTCACACAGCGCCGTTTTCATTACTTTCTTTAATAAGCCTTAACATTATTAAATGTCAGAGAGATGAGAGAGAAAGAACAATCCAGCGAAATCTATGCTTAAAAAAGGAGTGAGGGCATTAGAGCCTCGGCCCCGAGTTACCGCAGTAAAGACACAAATTAACTTGAGATATGTTTGGGTTTCCTGTCGTTCTGGAAAATATAAATAATTATACAAAACAAATCGCTTAAAGAGACAAAGCTGTCCATTGACATTTTCTAACCAACTTGTACTATGGCAAGTATCGAAGACTGAGCAGTACACAAAATGTGTTATTAAATTCCTCTTTTAAAAAAGTTGTGTGTAGTAATACTCTCAGATTGGAACCGATGATTATCGATGATTGGGGGAGGGTGGGGTGGGGGTGGGGTGGTGGTCGGCATATTCTGAGGGTATTAATGTCTACGGCCGTTGACCAACGGAGGTCACCGGACGCCCGCGTTTTGATATCTTAAGCATTTCAAAAACAAAAATCTATTTTAAAGCGGTAAATACGAGTAAAAAATGCTGTATCCCACGAGACAAATTGTTCGAACAAAGCAAATATGCTCTTTAAAAGATCATATCAGTGCTCCCACTAGACAGTTTAGGTTAAAAAGTTTTACAGATGTCTTTTTAACACTTCCACTTAAAACTTATTTACAAATATAAACACGATCACGTCACCTAGGCCTCTTAGAGAAACAATCAGTCTTTTCGCTGTTACCCAGCGGGAACTCGGGCTTCTATTTAAAGGCTGATTGTAAAACGGCAGCACGCGGCGCTCGCTTTTTCAAATGTTTCAACATTTTTAAACATATTATAATATTAAGAGTCAGGAGTTTAGTCGAGTTCGGTTGATAGTTATATATAAATTGAATAAAATTAAACAGAAATGTATCCTTCTCTTAAAAACCTAACTGAAACTTAGGAAACACGTAAAAGAATTAAAAGTTTTTTTAAAGTTGGATTTGCCAAATCGACGACTAATTATTTTTTAACGATGAAAAATTTGCAAGTTGAGCTAAATTGATCTAGATCTACAAGTAAAACGTAAATGCATGAATATTTCACAGTGCATCTTGGTTGGAACTAGATTTATAAAACATTATCTTTTTCGTGATGTTTATAATGGTTTAAACACTTAGTAAAATCTTAAAATTGCAAAATTTTAACATTCCGAATGTCTTCCAGACTTTGTTCAGCTGAGATTTGATTTATATTTATACATTGTTAAGGGGTGGAAGGCTGGCAATGAGGGTTGCAGAGCAGAATACATACAATAGAAACCTCAGATTTTAAAAACGAGACGAAGTTGATAGTTTTTTTTTAAGAAATATCAAAGACCGGGTTTAATGAAACTTGGTGAAACAATGAAATACCTGACTAACTCAGAACAGATTTAAAAGTAAACGAAAAAACACTTCTTCGTTTCCTTTTTATCTGACTGCGATATAGTAAAGGTTTTTATTTTATAATTGATTTAAATATTTAAACATTTCATTGAATGGTTGGATTCAGAAGCAGACGGGGGGCAAACTGCATATGGAATCTGCTTCCCAAATGAATATTGACTGTTTCTAAATGTTTTTTTTTAAATCGTTTTGTACCTTCAGCCAGTTATTCTTTCCCAATATTATTACCAAACTCTTAACAGCGGGGAGGGTTTGCATTATTCATGTGAATCCCTTTCTCCATTATTTCCTCCCTCGCTCTTTTGTCCTGATATTTTTTTCCCCTCTCGCAGATTTTTTGAATGAGAATGTCGGACTCTGTCCGCCTTAGAACAGGCTGCTGTCTTTCTCTTTCTCTCTCCCTCTCTCTTTTCGGCTCTGTTCGCTTTTGTATTTCAGCTTTTAAAACATTTTCAATGGACTCACTGGTCTTTGTGCTCAAGTTCATCTCCAAGTCTGGAAATGAGTCCGTCTTCGAGAAACCCCTTTGTCAAATCCAGTAGAAATGTTTGAACATCTCGTTTGACAGTTTTTTGTCCTTTTTTTTAAAAAAAAGGGCAAATGTTGATTTAAATATTCCCGAGCGCCCCGAAGAATTAAAAATAACAAGCAATCTTTTTTTTTTCCAAAGTTTCGCCACGAATAGTTTCGAATTGGTACACAAGTCAGCGTACCGGTTTCACCCCGTCAACACTTAAAGAATAAAGCAGTTGATTTAACTTATAGGAACTTTGCATGTAATACGTCAAATAATATAGAGCGAGAAGCGGCGTCAGACCCTTGTGTGAGGGGCGCCATTTACTCAGAGACCACATTTCACTAACAAAAACAACCGCATGCATGAAACCAAAGGCAAATATTCGATTATTTACATAAAAATCGTGACAATCCATTTATTTCTGATTTCACCAAGAAGCAATGCTAAATAAGTGCAGGTTCGTAACTTTTGTGGTTCTCCCCCCCCCCCCCCCCCCACATTGATTCCTGGAACGTTGCAGTTTATTTCCTAACAAACTGATGGAGTCTGTTTTACCACCCCCCCCCCACCCCTCCTCTTTCTGTCCCCTTGCTCATCAGAGCAGAGTAAATGTTCCATCTCCTCGCCTTTCATCAGCCGGTCGCCCCGATCTCCCTTCCTAATTGTTACTGATTGGCAAAGCGGGCAACTGTCAGCCGCGGTTTCAAGGGACCGTTTAAGAAACCTGGAGAACGATCTGTCCACAACACAAATTAATTTAAGCACCAACAATACTTTCCATCACAGTCTGGAATGAATAATTGATGGTTCGTCCTGCCAAAGAGGACTGCAGCATATTCTGACTTTCTCCACCCAATGCGTTCTGCACTCGGGGCCGTCTGATGGGTTGAGAGTTTCCCCATTTTGGACAAATTATTCAGCCACGTCTACAGAAAGATTTTCAAAACCCGGTAACAGACAAAAATAACAAAACAATTCCCAATTTCACCGAGAGAAGGCAAGGGGCAGAGCTGCATGCGATCTTTTGCTTTACTACACATTCTATGTAAACATATTCTATGGAATAGAAGCTAAAACGTGGGGGTCGTACAAGCATTTCTTCCCAGATCGATCATGTATGTTTGAGTGAATCAGCAATAGGCAGGGAAACGATTTCGTATGAAGCCAACCCCGAGCTAAATCCCCATCGCTGAGGATCGAGCGCAGGGATGCTAACGGGGGCAGGTACAGGCCACTGATCTGCCGTGTAAAGCCAGACAGCAGTTCCCTATTTTTAAATCCAAACGTACACACACACACACACACACACACACACACACACACACAATGTAATCATTTTATCTTTTTACCAAGAAGCCCAAATTCAGTGAAATGCAAAGAAAACCTCAGCAACACCCCCACCCCAGCATCTTTCCAGCTTACACAAGACGAACCCAACTGCAAGCAAGTGCTAGTGTTACCTTTCTCCCCGAGGATGCCATCAATACTATGTTTAGTCTTTCTGCCCCCTTCTTCCTCTTTCTTCTCCATTTCTTCGTCATCATCTCTCTTTCCAAACTTGGCTCTTAACACCCGACTGATGGAACTCACTTTCAAAAATAAAAGGGAAAAATAAGGAGAAGGAAACTTGGAAAATCGGCAGTATGTTTCAGGAGTGTGGAATCCCTGACCCGTAAACCTTAAATAACTCATTTAATCTAAGCCGATTCTTTACATGTCTCCTGGCCATTAAAGGCAACAATTTAATAATTTAGGATTTAAAACTTCTGATGTAATTTGATAGCATTTACAATGTTTTATTAAAATTAATTGTTGGTACATTCGATCTCTCCTACCAATAATGGTTTTTCCAGATAGTTGTTATAAATTTCTTTTTTTTAAAAAAAAAACAACAAAAAATCTGAGAAGTTTGTGCTGAGAGGTAAATCTCGGGAATTGTCCATAACTGTAATAATCCCTCTCTATTCCCAGACTCTCTGAACATGTAAATTTCGAGTCATGCCATTGATAGGAATACCAATCGGGATGGACCCCCGACTGACGGGATGATCGGCGAAACCAACAGCTCTAGCCCAGCCACAGGGAAGAAAAATGATCACGAAGAAATGCTGCAAAAATGAAGTTTGGCAACAGACAAGGCAGTACAAACAAAACCATTCCAGTCCCATCCATTACACAAAACTCTAACGCAGGGCAGTTGGACTCCTCATTAAACCGACCTGCAACTTCAGTTAATCTGAAATAGAACGTTCAGTTCACCATGACGGAGGTGCAGTTGTATACTTTTTAAAAAGAACATTCGAATTGTGCATGTGAATTTTCGGGGATGTAGACTTTGTGAAGACCAAGTGAGAATTACTTCAACCCCCAATGAAACCCGGGCTTCAGTAACTGCAACTTATGCCATGGGTGGGTTCGGCCATCTCCTTCTGCAAGTCCACCTCTTTAACGTGGAGTGCCGAGCTCAGCCATGGGAGTTTGAGTCTGTCTACAGCGCCCAGGTAGCGGCAGCTACAAGTTGTCCTCACCTGAAGGCACAGTGCTTCTGTCGCAAATCCCATCTTTGAGCAGCTTATCCCTGATCTCCCAACTAAACATCCCCGGGTTTTCTCTCTTGTATTCCTCGATCTTTTTTTCCACATCAGGCGTTGCTACCTGCTTTAAGGGGGGAAAGGACACATAGACACAGACACAGGGAAATAGAGACACAGAAACAAAAAAAAAACTTTTAATTTATTTGACGTGAATCACAAAGTAACTAAATCATTACATTTCCATTCTTGGTTAACAAGTTGTCAAAATAAGTTTAAATATCATGTTTGTTTCCATTCCAATAATTACATCTCTCTATTGAGAATCACTACATGTCTTATCTAACTGCGTGAGAAAGCATGGGGAGGAAGTTATTCACGGTCGTGTATTTAACTTGCGCAGAACTGTGAATTTCTTCAAATTAAATATAATTTTATTGACCACAATGGCTTCGGTCCTACAGATTTGTGGACTATTGTGATTTCAGGTTTGAACTGAAACCCAGTGTCGAATTCCAGTTCAGTTCACTCTGATCTCACCGCCGCTCCTGCCCAGTTTTATTCTGAATGACCCCGTCTGTCCTCGTGAAGAATGAGAAAGCTATCCCTGCCGGTGTGTCAAACGCCACCAGCCGAGACTCTCACTCTTTTAAGTTAATTACCAACTTGATAGAATATCCGCTGGTTAGGGGGGGAGAAGAAAACTGCAACAATAACTTTAAGGAAAGTTTATTTCTTGCGAATTTTGGGAGCATGGTTGCTGTGGTTTAGAGACAAATGATTACGGTTTACCAGCGAGCGTGGAATCCACACTGGGCGTGCACGGGTTTCTGCAGTGGGTTATTTGTTTCGCGATTTTTAAGAAATTAACTTCTTATTTTTCTTCTACTTATACCATTCACAGTAGCGACAACCACCACCACACCTCCGGCACTGGGCCTGGATGAATGGGCAAGCATGAGGAAAAATGCAGGAGATTGGAAAGTGAAACTTCGGAGGGAAGTTGTATTTGCGCGGGTTGGGAATGGCGTGAGGATTTATTACCGCCTGTCTCGGATATGCATTGCTTGCTGCTCTGGCCCATCAACTGGAATGGCCGGAGAGCCTCCTCGCCCCCGCTATTTCCTCCACTCACCCTGGGCTTGCTGCCTCCAATAGCCCCAGGCCGGATTGAGCCAGTCTCTTGATAGCGGCACAAGATTTTGGAAACGCAGCCGTGAGAGACTCGCAACTGCCTGGAAATAACACAAGGCCGGATACCGTGATGGGCCATTTCCACAATTTTGTGTCGAATATGGTTCGGTAGGGGTCTGCCGTTTATAAACACTCCGCCCAGCTGATTAACTCTCCCTTGACCCAGAGGCGTCGACACTATTTATAAACAGAAAGAGAGAGAGAAAAAAGGAGAAAATCAGGAGTTAAACATGAACCGGCCTATACAACAGTCTGTGAGTAAAAGATATCTGGAACTGGGCTAATATAAGAAGCTGAGATTTAAAACTTCCCAATAGTGATCTGCGTCTGTTATGCCTTTATTTCACACGAGCAGTTTAATTAGGAGATCTTATTTCCCCTGAAGTCTCCTGGAATCTCCATCTGCCCCCAAGATTGTGATAATTGTAGAACGGATGAATGCAGCTTTTCAAACAGGTGTGTGTTACTGGCTCGGCTCCAGACTCGGCTGTACGAAGTTAAAGAAATACCCATATCTTACTTTTGCTTTAAGAAATAAATTTGAAAATAAATCGTAATATAGCCTTTCTCCTATTAGGGGAAAAGTACAGAGCTAAGCTTTAGCTGAAATTGTCACTAACTCCAGAGGAGATTAACGTTGTTGTAGATACGCAGGCTGGAAATGTAATCAGAATAATGCAATTAAACTTCCAACTTTTTAAACAGAACTAAGGATATCCGGTCTTGAAGAATTAAAAAACCTTGCTATAGAACTGAGAATAATTCTAATTTAACACATTCCCTCATTACAAATCAGGGCGACCTCTCTTCATTGAAATGTGTTATTTTCCAGTTAAAGGTTGAACTGGGCTAACGAAATCGGCTTAATAAATTCGTTTTCTATGAAAGGTTTGCTTATTAAATGAAGTGTGTTAGTTGTATTTAATGGATAAAAGGCGAGACCGAGTAAAAATACACAGAAGCTGATCGGGAGCTAGCGTTGCCGCACCAGCCTACAGATTGGAGCTCTTTATTTCTTAATCTGAATCAGGCATTGCTAATTTAAAGTAATGATGACCAACACATGCGGTTAGCTAGGGCACAACTCATTCCTCCCAAACATCTCCAAGTGGCTGATTTCTGCACTCGACAGACACTAGAAATTGAAACACTTTCTCCACTCATTATTCCCAGTCATGTTGTTCAAATATTGGTGTAATCCCCCTTATCCCTCTCCTGACTATTCTTCACTCCAGTGTGCTGAATGATGCACTTCATTAAATCCACCAAGCTTGTGTGTTTTGCGGCATGCGTGGCTTGTGGGGTTTCACGAATTTCTCCTTAATCACGAAATGTACGAGGCAAAAGAAGTAACTAAATAAATTCCACCCCAAACCCTACACCGACTCTGTGCAAGGCTGCACGTGCTCGGAAACATTATAACAAAACCAGAATTAGCAATAAATGCCCAGTGCCAATTAATTCAAGGCCTTATGTTAACACAGGTGCATCACAAAGGAGTATTTCGCCAGGGGAAAATAAACCAACTTTTTCTGAACACAGTTAAGCAAATGTTACATTTATCCCAAGTTATTTATTCCGAACAGACATTTAACAAAAAAAAAACAGGAACCCACGTTTATATCCTTACTGTTTGTACAGCCCCCTGATATATTCTAATTTATTTCATTACATTCAGATACACGGTTGATCAGGCGAGACATACCTTCTAAAGGAAATCCGGCCCTGCTGTAGTTTTGACTTGGGCTCGGGCGCATCATCCGCGGTACTGTCCCGGTTAAAGATGTCATTCTAGAATCGGTACCGAAATTAACAGTATCGTGGCGAGGGGAGGGCGGGAGTGGGCAAAAGGAGAAATTTGCAAAAATAATAATGAGCGAGTCACAAAGTCCAACAGACGGGGTGAATGGAGCGGCTCCCTCCCAGTGCACCGCAGCTTACGGCCACTCTGCGTCCGCCGCAAGTGCCTCCGCCGATAGCCTCGCCTCGCTCTGATCTTCCGGAGAGAGAGGAAAAAAAAGTTTCTTAGGAAAGTGAGATGAGGGGTAGAAAACTGATGGAGGAGTTGAGGAGAGCAGTACTTCTAATGTTGAAATCCCCTTCCCAACAGGGCTTTCTTGAGGGGTGCTAATTCTAAACCCACACCCCCCCTTTTTAATGCCCTTTGGTAGAGAGTTTTGAAACTGTTAAAAGTCTCCAGGAAGCTGTGAGATGTTCAGGCGCCCCAAGTTCGGCGCAGTGTGGAGGAGGAGAAGAGTTTAGACTCTGATAGGCTCGGGCGGATTCTTTTATTCACGAGGAGGGAATGAACACACTGACAAGTGAACGCGCCAATGACGGGGGGGTGGGGGGGAGTCTCCGGGCCGACCACACTCTTTCGCTGCCTCGTTATCAATCAAACAGATGTTTTATTAAAGCAAATTTATATCAAAATAACACATCAACCAACAGACAGAAATCGGCGCTAAAAGATGTTTTACCAAATAGAAATATCTCGCCCTGCCTTCTTACCAGCGAGAACCACAGACAGAAACAGCATCATTGACCGAACTTTAGGTGGTGAAATGTTTGGGACTCTCGGTAACAGACAACGCTTGATTTGACTCCCCAGTACTCAGATGGACAAATGTCGATTCAAAAGTAAAATGTCCAGACTCCACAGCCGTGGTGTGGCTGGCTGTCTCTGAACAAATCGTGTATACGAACACCATTAATGACAGATTCGGATACCCCCCCCCCCCCCACACACACACACACACACACACTGAATCTACAGTGCAGTGGGTGCAACGGCAGAAACTGAACGAATGTCAATATGCTCCTCAGATTTCGGGAAGGTTACACAGAACAAACATATCTTGGAAGTATTGTACACTTGAAGGTGTAAAGCAAAGGTGGACGAGTAACGATAAGCGGACGTGCTTTCAGGCCTGAATCTGTTACATTCACCCTGTCTTCCATTTCCCCAATAGTAGAACTGTCCTCCCCCGGGTTAGGTCATTTTGCCTTAACAGTAGCCAGTTTACCCCCACCCCGCCGACGCGTTTTAAAATTGATCTGACCACATTACCGGAGTCTTTCCCCCCAACGGTTTTAATTATTGTTGGTAAAATTTGTTAATCCACACCGGGGAAACGGTGAGAGGAAAAAGTAAATTCATTCTGTTTAAATCAGCTGTTTATGCTGATATCCTGACAGCGAAGGGGCGAGCATTTGCCCTGCCTTCTGCACAGTTTATAGAGCGCGGGTCTAGCTGCAGAAGGTGTGTGTTTTCAAGTCTTGAACCTTTCTGATGGATTTGTAAAAGAACCCCCTTATTCTGAAAAATCCGTGACGTTATCTCCTTTCCAAAGACACATGACTGAAAATACAGTGTTTTCTCCGAGGTACACATAACACCCACACCTACGCACACACTCAAACATTCAATCAACGCTCTTAATCATCTCCCCACGCACCCGCAGAGACACAGAGTCCCACAAACACAAACTCCCATACACGTCCACACGCACATTCTCTTCAACATACACACTAACTTATATCTTCCGTGCATTTAGACAAGCAATCACAGCACCCCCCCCCCCCCCACACACACATCACTAATGCAGACACAGCCCAGTATACAATTTTTACGCATGCATACATCCGCACGTTTTGAAATAGGGACACATAGATTTATCCACACGCACACACACGTGTACACACATCCACGCACTTGCCTAAAATACACCTTCTCTGAATATATACACACACATTGAACGCACAAGTGTGCTAGGACACACACACATCATGCCCATCCATACTCACCCTTCACAATTGTGACCCTGAGCGTAGACCGCGCACACACATGTATTCAAATTTACGCAACTTGTACAGAGACCAATCTTTTCCACACAAGCACCCCGCACACAAATAGAACCTTGTTGTGAGAATCACCAAAATGAGTCACAAAAGTTTCTGATTTAATTTCCCCTCGATGGCGGATCTCCCAAGCATGCTAATTGTTCTAATGTAATACAATACTGATCACTGGTGCCAGGAACCAATCGATGATCCCTTATGAAATGTGTTCTGTTATGGCTACTTTACCAAATGTCACTGATGTTAATTATAATAATAAGATTTTTTTTTAAGTTGCGCTTTGCTTCACAAACCCTCCCCTTAATCTTCGTATAATTCGTATTCACCTCGGCTAATAATTCGCCTGCCAAGTAATAACAACGCGTGTGTTCCATAAATGACTTCCTAAATGAAAATTGGTAACAAAGCGGTGACTCGCTGTGTGCCAGGTACCCAGTCTGGAGGTGAATTCCCTTCAGTCCACTCAAAAATTCATTCCAAGCCGCCTTTGCTTTTATTTAAAATGCTGCAACATTTTGCCCCTGTGCAGTCGACTTCGAAGCGCACTTTTGAAAATATGATCTCTGCAGGTTCAGAGTCACAAATTGATTCTTCTCCGTTAAGTCGTTGAAATATTTACTCCGAAACTATAACCATTTGACTGACGGTTTACTATTCACTGCAGAGTGTTAAATGCTGTACAAGGACTGACATGTCAATTATTCCTAACCCAAAGATTTACCACTCGGACTTCTCTTGCTAACTTTATTCCCGACCCCACCTCTGGATTTATTTTACCCCAAATCTAAAACCAACTCAATTTCATCCTAAATTATTCCGAATCCTACTTGGTGTGGTTTTGAAACCCTGCTCTGAACTCAACCCCAAGAGTGTCTGCGAACCGAACTCACATTTTGCAACCCAGCCTTCAACCTGAAAACCATACTTGCTTGGAGTCCCCGCACGCCATATGTGAACGAATTGATAAATCGCGCAAAATTTTGGAACCTGGAAAAGCGGAGGGTGAAACGGGCACCGTTTGCTTCGAATAGGGCGAATTTCTTCCTTCATTTATCCCTTGAGTTGCAAATCCTTACGCTTCAGAGTCGTGGTCCGATGTCCCTTTCATCCTCATCTCAATATTCAGACACAGAAAGAAGCAGCGAATTGGAAAAGACGGATGAACAGGGAAATGAAAAAGGAATATCAATCCCGTTATCAATAGGACGACTCTCTCTCTCTCTCTCTCTCTCTCTCTCTCTCTCTCTCTCTCTCTCTCTCTCTCTCTCTCTCTCTCTCTCTCTCTCACTCTCTCTCTGATGTTTAGTTCTCATTTAAAAAAAATCACCCAATACTGTTATCACAGTACAAAGTTATATTAGTCCCTAATGAGCTGATATTACGGTGTCACCATCGCTTTCCAATTTTATATGAGTCTACAATATGCAATACTATTCGTTTTAAGTATTCAGTTATTTGAAGCAATATCTCAGTATATATCCCTAAAATTTATTTATATAATCTATTAATTTAAAGGAAAAAATGAGTTATCACAGTTACTAATATCGAGTTATCAATCAAAAATTTCGAACTACTTCTGGTCCTGAACATTGTTATATTGGTTCCAACCATCTCGCTAAAATTATATCTCCAATGCCAAGTCACAGCAATTCTCAGAAATTGTTAGATCGCTCCAGATATCTGGTTATTTTAATCAGTTAATTTCAGATAAATCAGATCCTAGTGTCTAATTACTGTTCCCATTTTGAATTTTATGGGTTTCTTATGTCTCATATGAGTTAATATTCAGCCATTTAAGCCCTTTTTAAACAATCAACCTCCAATAGTCCAATGCTAGCTGTGAACATCCAAACAGCACTGATCTTGTCAGAAATGTCCATATTTTGTAAATGAAGGAAAACAAAATCCGGTTAAGTCTGTCGCTTGTAACCGGAGTAAAAAATCACAAACAACAGCAGTACATAATGATTAATATATTAGCCAAAAACTAAATGAAAATATTGGGTTGAATTTATTCAAAAGATGCATTTATTATCTACAAATGTTAGTTACCTATTTCTAGCATTGAGCTAAATTGTGTCTAATACATTGTCTTATCAGTCTCAATATCAGTTACAGTATAGCACATATTTGTTTGTAAAATCTATTTCAATGATTACTAATATCAGTGACAAAATCATATACATATGATTACGTATATTTATTTTCAATAACTTTATTTATCTTCTGGTCCAGTTGCCAGTATTCAATCTATCAGATCCAATATTTATTGATATCCATATCCCTCATTCTGTGTTTTTATATTCTATTATGTTGTTTATATTCTGTATTTTATGTTGCCCTGAAAGACACAATTAAATGCTTATTAATTCAATTATTATATTAATACCAAATATTCATCATGTTGTTAGTACACAACAGTTTTTAGTATTCAGGCATATTCTGATGAAAGGACTCTAACCCAAAATGCTAAACCTGTTTCTCTTTCCACAGATGCTGTTGGACTTGTTGAGTTTTCCCAGCATTTTCTTCTTTTGTTTCAGATCTTTGGCTTCTGCACTTTTTTTTAGAATTTGCATATTACCCCGATAACCAATTTATAATGTATCTGATATTGTGTGTGCTTGAATCAGTGGTCCAAAATGCATATATACAGTACCTGGTTTATCAAACTTGTAAAATTTGTTAATCCTCATTATCCAGTTTTATTATGTCCAATTACAACAGTCTCGATGCTCAGCAATATAACAGCTCAATATTCTGTCAGTTTCAATGTTATTATATATTTTATCAACTTAATACAACTGTCTTCAATCTGACAATAGGGAAGTGTCTCGGAATCCCCTGAACTCCAACTGTTATATCAACCCTGTCAGGAATGACATTCCTTACTGTTTTTTTCTGGCAGCACCCATATGTGGTTGCAGGGAGTTTGAGAGAAAATCCCTAGTTGTTTCCTTAGGTAGTTATGTGGGCCCCACACAGTCTTGTGTTGTCTGTAATCTTAGCAACAGGTGAAAGACGGAGTGTGAGCTGACCGCAAATCTAAAGCTGCCTCTGTTTCACAAAACAGCAAAACCCAGACTCTGGTTTCAACACAGTTAATAAACCCAAGATCAAAGCGGAAGTTTCACTGTGACCTAAAATACGTACACGTACTTAAACTCATTAAAACTTCAATCGGCACGCACAGGTGCATTTGGGAGGAGAGATGCATCTCGACAGTGTGAGTGGTTTGTTAAGTATCAATGGGAGGGTATCAAGGGATGGGGGCGGGGTTGCATGTGAACACGAGAGCATAAGTGAACAGAAGCAGGAGTAGGCCACTCGGCCTCTCAAACTTGCCCCACCATTTAAAATGATCATGACTTATCTATCCCAGGCTTCATCTTTTCTTCTGCACTAGTTACAGATAGCTCTCAATTCTCTGCTCTTTCAAACATTTATCTACTTTCTCATTAAATACATCCAATGATCTGGTCTCCATGACCTTCTGTGGTGGATAATTCCACAGGTTCATCACCCTTTGTGGAAGGAGGCTCCTACGCACCTTACTCTTAAATGACTGCTGGCTAACCTCGTGCACATTCAAGAGTCTTCCACTAGTGGAAACATTTCAACATCCACCTGTCCTGCACCCTCAGGACATTACATGTTTCAATAAGCTCTTCTGAACTGGAGAGAATATAGATCTCATTTCATTAGCCACTGTTGATAGGACAACACTTTCATCCCAGGAAAATCTAGTAGTGAACACAGGGTGTGGAAAGGAGGCTGCCAAAGGAGAACCTCCCAAATTATTTCTCTTCCAGCCAGGGTGTAGCATAACATCACAGGAGAAAGGAGAAGGGAAAAAGTGGAAAAGGGGAAGAAAATCAAAAAAAAGGAGACACAAAAAGTGAGTAAAGTGTAACGAGAAAGTGATTGGAGAAAGTCAGAAGATAGGATAGACAGAATGTGTGAATGGGAGAAATTATATAGGAAAGGGGTTGCTTGCTGACACTGTAACCAAGTGATATTGTACCTTCCTTGTTTGATGGCAAAACAAAGATTTTAATTCTACAACTCATAAAGGAAGCAAATAAACTTTGGTGAATTTCATGGCAAAACTTTGTGATGAACAACAAGTTATCGGGAAAGTCTTTAACCAACATTCCCGATGAAGTGAATTGTATTTGATATGATGGAGAGTCCGTCCAGCAGTCTAGGTGTGGGGCTGAACCTCACAAAGAAAGTCAGCTTCTCCTAGAGTTAGGTTTTGTAGTGCAGTAGTTAAGTTACTCGACTAACTGCTAGAATTCTGGACTATTAATCCAGGGACACAAATCCTAATACCATTATTGCAGCTAGGGAATTTAAATTTAAGCAATTAATTAATCTAGGATTTAATTAAAAAAAACCCAGTTTCAGTTTCTGTAACCTTGAAACAACTGGATTGCTGAAGAAAAGTTCATCTCTTTCTTTAATTATACTTTATGAAGAAAATCTGCTATCCTTATGCAGTCTGTCCTAAACTCTTAACTGTCTCCTCCAATCTGACTTGGGGTGTTTGCGTAGACCATAAATACCATCATTGTGGACAATACTACATCCCGTGAATGTATGTAAAAACAGCTTCCCTTGAGGGAAAGAGTTTTTTCCCCTGAAACTTTTATAAAGCAGTCTATTTGATGATCAATGAGGCATGACAATTAAAGAGACACGTGAAAAATTCACTTGGGCAAATCTTTTTACCAATATCCATCCCAATGTATTATTCCATGAATTCTGAGAGATGGAGGTATTCCAAGGCTCTTCCCATACAATTTAGGCAATGAGAAGGTTTCCCGAGCGCTATAGTGATTATTATAGCAGCTCTGCATTGATTCACAATCCTAATTGTAAGACTTAGCAAGTTGGTATTTTCTTGTTTAAGTGTCAGTGAGCCGAGAAATTTCATGCATTTGTGGACAAATAGATGTTCAGAATTGTTTTGGCCGTAGTGGGTGCTAGTTCCGTCCAGGACCTTTAATGCTGGATTCTCCAATAAGTATCATGGCAGATCTCAACACAGCTGAGATTCACCAGTATTAACATTGGCAATGGGGATTGAAGAGTTGTAATGAAGAAAGTCAAGGTGTAGATATTCCATTTATTGCAATTGTTTGAGCTTTTATTGATGTTTTTAATTTTTTGTGTATTTAGATAATTTTATTTTTTATAATTTCAGAAAAATCTAATTAAGTATTTAATTTCAAGAGTTTATAAATGGCCCCGAATAGCTGTCATTTAGAAATATCTGTAATTCTCATAGTTTTGACAGCCAGGAAAGCTGAAATATGGCTTTGCCAGCAGACAGTGGAGTTTTGGAGGCAATTCTCCTTCAATGCAGTGTTTGGCAGCTCTGTCATCACGTAGGAGATTCTTCTGGAGTCTGGGACATTTCAGGTCATCAGGAAGAGTCCCTTCATATCTGGACCTGAGAAGTTTGGGAATTGGTGACATACAGGAAATAGTTGCAGCAGCTGCCTACATCAGCATCATTGAGCCCATGATAAACTATATTTTTGTTTAAAAGATAAGAATTTTATCCTGGCCCCTCCTGCAGTGCACACGGTAATTCACCACTCATTGTGGGTTAGGAGCTGAGAGCAGTGTGAGGGTGTAATTATTATTCATATACTAATTGATAAGAAACATTCCTTCAGTTTGCCTAAACCTTGAGGTAGAGCCAGTCCTTACTGAAATATTGTAGGAATGTTGTATAATTAGCCAGCATCTAGATAATGCCAAGTTATGGGCCTATCTACACATGAGTTTGAGAAACAACTCAGAATGGCATTGAACTATTGGTTACTTTGTATCTTTTTTATTATTCAGAATGTATGAAAAAGGGTTTTTGGATTGGACGGGGCAGTGGGAATCGGGAGCCATGTGATGCTGCTCTAAGAAAAAGTTCAAAGTGCAAAGTAAATTTTATTATCAGAATAAATACACATCACCACATATTCTTTTTCCTGCGGTTATACTCAGCAAATCTATAGATTGGTAACTATAAACAGGATCAATGAAAGAGTGAGTAGAACATAGTAGACTACAAAATGTGCAACTGCAAATATAAATAAATAACAATAAATAATGAGAGCATGAGATAACAAGATAAAGAGTCCTTAGTGTGAGATCATTGGTTGTGGGAACATCAATAGATGAATGTAGTTATCCTCTTCTGTTCAAGAGCCTGATGGTTGAGGGTAGTATGTGTTCTTGAACCTGGTGGTGCAATTCCTGAGGCTCCTGTACCTTCCACCTGATGGCAGCAGTGAGAAAAGATCTTTGATGATGGATGCAGCTTTCTTACAACAGTGATTCATGTAGATAGGAATGCATCCAACCAGAGTTAGTCAGCCCAATGAAGTCTGGAAATTTACCTACCTGTGTCAGCATGGAGCAGCCCAGTAATAAGCATTCACTCAACTTCATCTCAACATAAGGAAGGTAAATTGGGGCAGGATATTCCCAATTTACCCAATACTGATTCCTACCCCACCTAGTGGCCAGCTGAAGTATTCCGGTATTGTGTACAATCCCTTACAGAGCTTGAAGGGAAAATTTCCTCAGTTCAGCTTTGCAAAAGCTTTTTCACCCAGAGAGTTGTGGGTCTGTGGAATGCTCTGACTCAGAAGGCTGTGGAGGCCAATTCTCTGGATGCTTTCAAGAAAGAGTTAGGTAGAGGTCTTAAAGATAGCGGAGTCAAAGGATATGGGGAGAAGGAAGGAACGGGGTAATGATTGTGGATGATCAGACATGATCACATTGAATGGTGGTGCTAGCTCAAAGGGCTGAATGGCCTACTCCTGCACCTATTGTCTATGTATTAAGTTCTGTCTTTGCCTCTGTGGCTGCAATGGTGGAGGGCTGGGGGGGGGGGGGAAGTTCAGTTAATCTTGTTTTGTACTTGTGATCTGGAACCAGCTCAATGGACAAATTCTCCCTTCCTTTTCCGTCTGATCCATACAGTCCCTTTTCCTTTATTGATCTCAGGAAGATTAGAGCGCCTATCTCATCTGCTGGCTTGGAGATGGTTATCCAGGAATGAGTGGCCATCGGCTTAATTGTGATGCCCCAAAGAACTGAAGGTTATCAGCCCCACATGAAGAATGGCCGTGGGACAAAGTGATTTATTATAACAGCATGTGACCATGGGTCAGCACGGACATTGCTGGCCTCAGGGCATGCAATTCTAGAGGGCATGCCTGGCTAATTTGCTACTGAACTTATGCTACATCTTCACGTGAACCTTCCAGTGGGCCGTCCAGACCGATGTATCTCTAGCTGAGGAACACTGAGAAGAATTGTATCCATTCTATTTCTTCAGCTGGGATCAGATGATTGATTCAGTGGAGGATAATTATATACGTGACACCATTCTTGGTCTCCAAACCCTTTTTATTCACACAGATACAAATCATTCTTCTGTCAGTGACTTCAGAGTCTTGTGTGTTTAGTGGTGATGGCAGTGGAGGGGGGGGGGGGCATGTGGAAGGGGAGATCATGACATATTGCCACTGAGGAACAGTGCAAAGCTGAACTTGAAGAACATGTTTGGACAATGAGGTAATTAAACAGGAATTAATCTTTCATTCTTCTTTTCATTGAACTTCAGTCTGATGTATAATTTATGTAGATTTTTAATAATTGGCTAGGATTACATTAGCTCAATCGTTTATAAAGCTGTGTGAGAATACCAGAATTGAGTTACATATCAGGAAAGAATAAATACGCTGGAATTCTTTTCTCTGCAGAAGGATGAGGACTGACCTGATTATGGTTGGGTTTCAATAGGTTAGACGTATGGAGGATGTTTCCTTCAGTATGAAATTCCAGAATAACAAGAATGACAGTCCCTGCTAAATCTAATAAAGAAATCTGTAAGAACTCCTTTCCTTATTATCCCCAAAAGTGATGAGAATGTGAAACTCACTGAAGCAAAGTGAATTTCACAGCTGTGTTTTAGGAAGAGGGAAAAAGGACTCGAGACGATATAAGTAGGGTTTGAGAAAATAGAGTGAAAGGAGGCCACAGTAAAACCTAAGCACTTATAAAATTGTAGGGACATCTGCCTATTTCTATGCCATAAAATATACGTAATTCTATCTAAGTTCAAACAGCCTAAGAAACGTTTGTATTGCCTCCTATTACACACAACCCAGAAACAATTAGGAAGTAAGTTGACACATACTATTCGACTTCAAGAATTTCACTCTATGTGTTAGCCAAGACAGTTCCAAATCTTGCTCAATAATTGTCCTATTGAGATCTTTCATCATTTAATTGAAATTTCCATCAACATAAATTGATATTTTAGTTTTGGTAATTTCTGTCAAAGCTAAGCATCATCAACATTTCTCAGTCATCTTTAAATATCGAACTGTTAATACAGGGACTCCTTTCTCCAACCGCTTCAATTTGTTACATTTATTTCCTCATTTGCAAAGGGCTTTTACAGTCAAACTATTATCTTTTCATTCTTTCCTGGAAAGAATGTTGCTTTTCTGGAAATGTAAACATTCATTCCCCATTCTTGTTTGTCCTGGGCCAGATGGTGATGAATTGCCTCAGTAATTCTACATTGCTGGTGAGCACAGTTTTCCAGCACTTCACCTGCTACTAATCATGATATTTCCAAGTCAGAATGAATTGTAGAGATGATTTTGAAGGAGTGGCTTCCTCAAGCACCTCTTGTCTTTATTTTTTGGAGAAAATGGTAAACTAAGGGTAGCATACCCTAAGAACATTGCTGAGCACCTCCAGTACATTTTTTTGTATAAAATTACGCTGTGGCCATGGTGTGCCTGTGGAATGAATTGGTATTTAAAGAGGTAGATGGACCACCAGTCAAGTAGACTTTGTTTTCCATGATTGTGTTGTGCCTCTTGAATGTTTTTATTGGGGTTGCCCTCTTAAAGAGATTGGCTTTGTCACACGTACATTGAAGTGAAATGCGTCGTTTGTGTCAAATCAGATCAGTGCGGATTATGCTGGGTGACCCACAAGTGTTATCACAATCATCACACTTCCAGCGCCAACGTAGCGTGCAAACAACTTACTAGCCCTAGCTGTACACTTACGGGAACTGGAGTGCCCAGGGAAAACTCACAGTTACAGGGAGAGCATGCAAACTCCTCACAGACAGCAGTGGGAATTGAACCTCGATCTTACAGCTGGCTCTGTGAAGCCTTGCACTAATCGGGACCGCTCTCCTGCGGTCCAACCCTGCTTCCAGGCTCTTGCCTTTTGAGATGAAGCATACCGTAGAGCTGAGAGCAACAGTGCGGGAGAAATGTTAAGTTACGGTGTGCCAAAGCTGAGCTTTGTTTCTTGCAACTGGAAGTGGGGACTACAAATATGGCTGCCATCCAAGGCATTGAAATCTATTACCTATTCCTAAACTATACCTCGCAAGTGATGGAAATGCTTTGAGGGGGATAGGAGATCCCACTCTTAGCAAGTCCCTTAGGCTTTGACCTGCTCCCATGGCCACTTATACTTACAATGTGTACATATAATGCCTAGTGCAGCAGAATGTTTAGTTAATAGTAATTCCAAGTAGTTGGTAGTAAGGGACTCAGCAATGTCACTGCCACTGAAGGGAACGGGTCAAGAATATCATCAGTTTTCAGGAAAGGAGAGAACATAAACTACAATAAGTACTCCTGTTTGATTACTATTGGGGTGGGGGGGGGGGGGGGGGAGAAACGGCCTACCTAGGGGAAGCAATACTGGATGAACCTCTGGCACTGAGTCTGATGCTGAGGCTCAGAAGGGTAGGGGAAGGAAGAAGGCGGCAGGGATAGGGGACTCTGTGGACCCCCTCTGTTAGTGGGTCAGACAGGCGATTCTGCGGATGCAACGTGGATGGTAGTTTGCCTCACAGGTGCCAGGGTCCAGGATGTTTCTGATCGTGTCCACGGCACCCTGAAGGTGAACAGCCAGAGGTCGTGGTACATATTGGTACCAATAACATAGGTAGGAAAAAGGAGGAGGTCCTGAAAACAGATTACAGGGAGTTAGGAAGGAAGTTGAGAAGCAGGACCTCAGAGGTAGTAATCTCAGGATTACTGCCTGTGCCACGCGACAGTGAGTATAGGAATAGAGTGGGGTGGAGGATAAATGCGTGGCTGAGGGATTGGAGCAGGGGGAAGGGATTCAGATTTTTGGATCATTGGGACCTCTTTTGGGGCAGGCATGACCTGTACAAAAAGGACGGGTTGCACTTGAATCCGAGGGGGACCAATATCCTGGAGGGGAGGTTTGCTAAAGCTACTGGGGCGAGTTTAAACTAGAAATGCTGCAGGGTGGAAACCGAACTGAAGAAACGGAGGAAGGGGCAGTTGGCTCACAGATAGAGAAAGCTTGGAGACAGTGTGAGAGGGAGGATGGGCAGGTGATAGAGAAGTGATATACTCAGACCAATAGTTTGAGATGTGTCTATTTTAATGCAAGAAGCATCATGAACAAAGCAGATGAGCTTAGAGCGTAGATCAGTACTTGGAGCTATAATGTTGTGGCCATTACAGAGACTTGGATGGCTCAGGGACGGGAATGGTTACTTCAAGTGCTAGGCTTTAGATGTTTCAGAAAGGACAGGGAAGGGGGCAAAAGAGGTGGGGGTGTGGCACTGCTGATCAGAGATAGTGTCACGGCTGCAGAAAAGGAGGAAGTCATGGAGGGATTGTCTACGGAGTCTCTGTGGGTGGAAGTTAGAAACAGGAAGGGGTCAATAACTCTACTGGGTGTTTTTTATATAGACCACCCAATAGTAACAGGGACATTGAAGAGTAGATAGGGAGACAGGTTCTGGAAAGGTGTAATAATAACAAGGTTGCTGTGGTGGGAGATTTTAATTTCCCAAATATTGATTGGATCTCCCTAGAGTGAGGGATTTAGTTGGGGTGGTGTTTGTTAGGTGTGTTCAGGAAGATTTCTTGACACAATATGTAGATAAGCCTACAAGAGGAGAGGCTGTACTTGATCTGGTATTGGGAAATGAACCCGGTCAGGTGTCAGGTCTCTCAGTGGGAGAGCATTTTGGAGATAGTGACCACAATTCTATCTCCTTTACCATAGCATTGGAGAGGGATAGGAACAGACAAGTTAGGAAAGTGTTTAATTGGAGTAAGGGCAAATAATGAAGATATTAGGCAGGAACTTGGAAGCATAAATTGTGAACAGATGTTCTCAGGGAAATGTATGGCAGCAACGTGGGGATATTTGCGTGGCGTTCTGCATAGGTACAGGGAAAGGATGGTAGGGTACAGGAACTGTGGTGTACAAAAGCTGTTGAAAATCTAGACAAGAAGAAAAGAAAAGCTTACAAAAAGTTCAAAAAACTACAAACGTTTGTAGGTAATGATAGAGATCTAGAAGATTATAAGGCAAGCAGGAAGGAGTTTAAGAAGGAAATTAGGAGAGCCAGAAGGGGGCATGAGAAGGCCTTGGTGAGCAGGATTAAAGAAAACCCCAAGGCATTATACAAATATGTGAAGAGCAAGAGGGTAAGACATGAGAGAATAGGGCCTATCAAGTGTGACAGTGGAAAAGTGTGTATGGAACTGGAGGAGATAGCAGAGGTACTTAATGAATCCTTTGCTTCAGTACATTACAGAAAAGGATCTTGGCGATTGTAGGGATGACTTAGTGGACTGAAAAGCTGGAGCATGTAGACATTAAGAAAGAGGATGTGCTGGAGCTTTTGGAAAGCATCAAGTTGAATAAGTCTCTGGGGGCGGACGAGATGTACCCGAGGCTACTGTGGGAGGCGAGGGAGGAGATTGCTGAGCCTCTGGCAATGATCTTTGCATCAATGGGGACAGAAAAGATTCCGGAGGATTGGAGGGTTGCAGATGTTGTTCCATTATTCAAGAAAGTGAGTAGTGATAGCCAAGGAAATTATAGACCAGTGAGTCTTACTTCAGTGGTTGGTAAGTTGATGGAAACGATCCTGAGAGACAGGATTTATGAACATTTGGAGAGGCATAATATGATTAGGAATAGTCAGCATTGCTTTGTCAAAGGCAGGTCATGCCTTATGAGCCTGACTGAATTTTTGAGGATCTGACTAAACATGTTGATGAAGGAAGAGCAGTAGATGTAGTGTATATGGATTTCAGCAAGGCATTTGATAAGGTATCCCATGCAAGACTTTTTGAGAAAGTAAGGAAGCATGGGATCCAAGGGGACCTTGCTTTGTGGATCTAGAACTGGCTTGCCCACAGAAGGCAAAGAGTGTTTGTAGACAGGTCATATTCTGCATGGAGGTCGGTGATCAGTGGTGTGCCTCAGGGATCTCTTCTGGGACCCCTTCTCTTCATGATTTTTATAAATGACCTGGATGAGGAAGTGGAGGGATGGGTTAGTAAATTTGTTGATTACACAATGATTGGGGGTGTTGTGGATAGTGTGGAGGGTTGTCAGAGGTTACAGTGGGATATTGATGGGATGGAAAACTGGGCTGAGAAGTGGCAGATGGAGCTCAACCCAGATAAGTGTGAGGTGGTTCATTTTGGTCGGTCAAATATGATGGCAGAATATAGTATTAATGGTAAGACTCTTAACAGTGTGGAGGATCAGAGAGATCCCAAGATCCATAGGAGACTCAAAACTGCTGCGCAGGTTGACTCAGTGGTTAAGGCGGCATTGACCTTCATCAACTGTGGGACTGAGTTTAAGAGCCAAGAGGTAATACTATGGCTATATAGGACCCCGGTCAGACCCCACTTGGAGTACTGTGCTCAGTTCTGGTCACCTCACTACAGGAAGGATGTGGAAACCATAGAAAGGGTGCAGAGGAGATTTACAAGGATGTTGCCTGGATTGGGGAGTATGCCTTATGAGGATAGATTGAGTGAACTTGGACTTTTCTCCTTGGAGCGACGGAGGATGAAAGGTGACCTGATAGAGGTGTACAAGATGATGAGAGGCATTGATCATGTGGATAGTCAGAGGCTTTTTCCCCAGGGCTGAAATGACTGTCATGAGGGCATAGTTTTAAGGTGTTTGGAAGTAGGTACAGGGGAGATGTCATGGGCAAGTTTTTTTTGTTGTTTTTTTAAATATAATCGCAGAGGGGTGAGTGCGTGGAATGGGCTGCCGGCGATGGTGGTGGAGGCGGATACAATAGGGTCTTTTAAGAGACTCCTGGACAGGTACATGGAACTTAGAAAAAGAGGGCTATGGGTAACCCTAGGTAATTTCTAAAGTACGCGTTCAACAGAACATTATGGGCTGAGGGTCTGTATTGTGCTGTAGGTTTCCTGTGTTTCTATAAAATTATAACAGGATGAGGGAAACCCCAAGCAACATGCTTGGGTTTGCGAATGCATGCAGCATGGTGTAAATCCAAGTTAACGGGTGACTATAACTCGGGAGACTGAGTATATTGTGCTGGTTGCAGTCGTTAATGAAGGAACCAAACTGAGCTAAGGCAAAGGGCAAAGCTATAAGAGTGGGAGTCAATGCCAGGCTTTGAGAGTGATAAATTTTCTCAATGGGATTGGGGAGTTGAGGCACTTAAAAAACACTAAGTTAAGGCAGAAGAATTGGACATGGGACTTTATGTCAAAGCTACTTTTATCACCACACTGGATAAATCTTAAATGCGAGAAACCTGCAGATGCTGGAAGTCTCAAAGCAACACACACAAAATGCTGGAGGAACTCAGCAGGTCAGGCAGCATCCTAGGAGATGAACAAACAGTTGACATTTTGGGCCAAGACCCTTCTTCAGGGATTGAACCCAGGTCACTGGTACTGTTAGTGTCAAGCTAACCTCCACACAATTTGCAAAAGAATTGCTCGTTTCCCAAACGGCAACTGTTTATTAAGTTCCAAGGATACCGACTAGCCTGCTGTGTTCCTCCAGAATTTCTAAGTGTTGCACAGGATAAATCTATAGGCTTTGGAGGAACACAGATTTAGATACTGACATAACATTTGATGGGTCAAATTAGGTCAATTTGCATAACCATGGTCCCTTTGAGTGTAGGGTTGCGGTGTTTGACATGAAAGTATATGTGAGCATCGGAACTAAGTTAATCGGGAGTGAAATCAGAAAGATGTGCTTACACAAATCATGATGGAAGGCCAGAGCCTTCTCATAGAACTCCCACAGATGTTTGGAAACAAACAGTACTTTGCAAATTGTGTGGAGGTTAGCGTAACACTATTACAGTGCCAGTGCCCTGAGTTTAATTCTGCTGCTGTCTGTAAGGAGTTTGTAGGTTCTCCCTGTGACCGCATGGGTTTCCTCTGGGTGCTCAGGTTTCCTCCAACATTCCAAAGATGTACAGGTCACTAGGTTAGTTGGTCACAGGGGGTGTAATTAGGTGGTTTGGGCCTGTTAATCTTTAAATTAATTAAATAAAATAACAACTGTAAATAAAAGAACTGCAGATCCTGCAAATCTGAAATAAAATGCAGGAGCAGTAAGAAACCAAGTCAGTGGTCAAAAATGAAACAGGACCTGTTTCTCATTCAACAGATATTTCTCTGCACTGAGTGAATTTTGTTGGCCGTGTGTTGTGGGAAAGGTACCAGGGTCAGGTAATTCAATCCAAGGTAAGTTTTGGTCATGATCTAATAGAATGGCAGAGGCTGAAAGGCCTACCCAATTTAATCTATTTACAATTACGGAGCGTCTACAATGGAGAAGTGTTTGGTGGACTGTAAACACACTTGGGAAGATGTTTGATAGATGTTTTGTACTTGCCTGAACCTTAGAGGAATTTGACAAATTTTCAGTTAAAAAAATCATGAAAATGATTTAAGTGCTGGCCCTGAATGTGAAGAACAAATCTTGAAAATAGCTTTAACTGTTAGGCGTGTTCAGAGGCCTCTGAAGGTGTACCAAGTGCACATGGGTTGAGGGTAGAATTGGTTGGGATGGAACAGTAATAGCTGCAGGTTGCAGGTGTGACCGACCGATGGCGCTGTGGTCCCAGTGAGATCCTATACAGAAAACTTATAGGGGACAGGGTCCTGGTACAGGAAACCCGAGACCCATAAACCAATTCTATTTTCAGTCACATTTCCTCTGTATTCTTACAAAAACACGTTTCATTGTTTTTCTGATTGTTTTTGCAAACTCCCCACCACCACAAAATGCACCAACCAACCTTCTCCTACCTCTGCCCCAGCTATCATTCCCCACCCTTAGCCACAGCCCATACCGCCACCTTTCTCTGCCCCCGCCATTCCTGCCTCTTCTGAAAAGTGAATTCTGAGGTAAGGGGTCATCTGGTGATGAGATAAACTGTAAGGATGGAAAAATGTATAAAACACTGCAACTTAAACGTGCAAGACCATCTCAAAGCCCATAGCCTGTAAATAACATCACTTTACCAATTTATGAACGTGCTTCCAAGAGGGAGAAAATTGCACAGAATTGTGAGAGAGCTTTTTTGTGCATGTTTACTTTGATATGTAATTATTGAAGTTGCAGAATGTGGGAATGCTAGTTTATTGTGCTTGAGAGTCTGTCACCAAATCTTCATCCAGAAATAACCCTTTCCTATCCACCCCCACTAAACTTTCCATAATATTACACATGGCAGCTAAATCTTTCAGATTTCCTAGCTTCACTGCACTTTCCCATCCCGGGCACCGTCTGTGGCTTTAATTTTCTTTCTAGTATTAAGATCTCCAACCTCCAGCGTCTTTACTGAGGCTCAAGCAGCGTTGCAGTATCATTTCAAAGTTCAAAGTATATTTATTATCAAAGTAAGTATATGTCACCATATACTACTCAGATTCATTTTCTTGCAGGCATTCACAGTAGAATGTAAAAGTATAAGATAATCAGTGAAAAATCACATGCAAAGACTGACAAACAACCAATGTGCAAAAGGCAAAATGTGCAAAAAATAAGTAAGGAAATAAACAAACAAACAAATAAATAGTACTGAGAGCATGAGTTGCAGAGTCCACAGGCTGTGTTCAGTGATCAGATCAGTGATGAGTTGAATGAAGTGATCCACGCTGATTCAGGAGCCTTACCTCTGACGGTGGTGTCTGAAAAGAGGATGCTGTCCAAGTTGCATGCCATCTTGGACAATGTCTCCCATCCACTCCATAATGTACTGGTTAGGCACAGGAGTACATTCAGCCAGAGACTCATTCCACCGAGATGTAACACTGAGCGTCATAGGAAATCATTCCTACTTGTGGCCATCAAACTTTACAACTCCTCCCTCGGAGTGTCAGACACCCTGAGCCAATAGGCTGGTCCTGGACTTATTTCCACTTGGCATGATTAACTTATTATTATTTAATTATTTATGGTTTTATATTGCTATATTTCTTCACTATTCTTGTTTGGTGCGGCTGTAATGAAACCCAATTTCCCTCGGGATCAATAAAGTCTGTGTCTGTATTATCACTAATGTACAACAGTTGCTATGTTTTGGACCCTCCTTTTGCTTTATTACAAACACTGAGACAAAGTAATCATTTTCATTAGCAGTATTGGTTATTGATAAAGTATGCCTGTCTGTCTTATGATTAAAGGGTAATAACTGTTCCTGAACCTGGTGATGTGGGACCTAAGGATCCTGTACCTCCTTTCTGGTGGCGGCAGTGTGAAGAGAACATGGCCTGGATGGTGGGTGATGGAGGCTGCTTTCTTGTGGCAGTGCTCCTTGTAGATGTTCTCAATGGTGGGGAGGGCTTTTCCTGGGATGAACTGGGCTGTATCCTCTACTTTTTGAAGGCTTTTCTGTTAAATTTATTCTAGTAACCTATAGTCCTATTTTCTAAGCTCTACATTTCATGATAGTAATAGGTTCAGTTGTTTTGCCACTGATAAAACTCTGCACAGGGAAATTGAGAGCATCCTGACTGGCTGCATCACTCCTGGTATGGGAACTGTACCTCCCTCAATCGCAGGACTCTGCAGAGAGTAGTGCGGATAGCCCAGTGCACCTGTAGATGTGAACATCCCACTATCCAGGACATTTACAGGACAGGTGTGTAAAAAGGGCCTGAAGGATCGTTGGGGTCCTGAGTCATCCCAGTCACAATCTCTTCCAGCTGCTTCCATGGTACCGTAGCATAAAAGCCAGGACCAACAGGTTCTGGGACAGCTTCTTCCACCAGGCCATCAGACTCACTGATTCACGATGATACAATTGCGTTTCTATGTTATGTTGACCATCCTGTTGTACATACCATTTATTACAAATTACTATAAACTGTAAATTGCACATTTAGATGGACATATAATGTGAATATTTTTACTCCTCATGTATATAAAGGATGCAAGTAATAAAGTCAATTCAATTTGTAATGCCAAACAAAAAGAGGCAAACAACAGCTTCTATCACACCCAGCAGTTGGTGACAAGAAGCTGTTAGATCCGGCCAGTTTGCTAACATATGGTGTCACCGCTTCCAGAACCCAGTAAACAACTAACTCAGCATATCAGCCAGTGTGTAGACCAGAAATCAACTTCTCCTGACTGAGCAATGAACCCCCTCATTCTAGCCAGCTGAACACCAGTCTCATGGGCAGTATCTCCACAGCAAGGTGCAAGGGCAACAGCTGCTGGATTTGCTTCCCGGAGCAGTGGGAAGGACAGGACTCCGAGCTGGCTGACAGAGCAGCACCGTGCACCTCACTATTTCAAATGCCTTAAGAACCCACGTCAGTGCAGTCCATTAGCATTCCCATTCTGAGGAGCTGAGTGTGTATAGCACGCAACAAACGAGACCGCACCTTCTGGGATCCAGGTCAAAAATCAGAATAGTTATAGAATTCAGCAGCTCAAGCAACATCTATTTATTTAATGAGATACAGTGAAGAATAGGTCCTCCCAGCCCTTCGATCCTCGCCGTCCAGCAATCCTCGGCCCAATCATGAGACAATTTCCAATTAACCTACCAACCAGTACATCTTTGGACTGTGGGAGGAAACCAGAGCACCAGGAGGAAACCTACGCAGTCATGGGCAGAACGTGCAAACTCCTTACAGGCAGCGGTGGGACATGAACCTGGGTCATATGGTACTATCGTGCCATGGAGGCAAAAGTCAACATTTTGGGTCAAGAGCCTATCAGGGCTCAGGGCAACAAACATATGAGAAGTTGTTGGGGCAAGGACAAGTTCTGCCAAACAGATGAGAATATTAGTGGAGTGGAACTGGTTGGCTCTCTGTTCACGGAAGAAACTGAAGACCCCCTTGATGGGAGATGGAAGTGTGTTGAGACTGGTTGCCCGGGGTGACAATGACCGTCTTGGCACATGGGAATTGGAATTGATGAAAATGCGTGAGAGGGGTGTGAGAGGTAGGTGGGAAGGGACTGGACAAGGGGAGATATAATTAAGTCCAGATATTAAGAAATGAGTTTAGTGGGGCAAGAGCAGGCAGAAACAATGGGCCTCCAGGCTAGACCTGCTTTTGGAGTTCAGGCAAGAGAGAGAAATTAGCAGTATGGGGTTGGGGGGCTGTGAAAAGATCCCCTGATGCGATGAGATCTGGAATGGGCCAGTGGATGGTGAGCTGGTGTTCGCTTGTGCGGTTATGGTTCAGAGGGAGGTACGGGGAGTTGTGTCTCACAGTCTCTGCAAAGTAGCAGACTGTGTATCAGACTAGTATGGCAAACCTCTAGTCTGCCGGATTAGGAATGGAATGAGTGATGGAGTGCTGTGTATTTGAAGGGGTTGAGGGTGAAGTTGTGATGGAACTAGAGAAATCAAGTTGGATCAATGCAATATGGAAATCAAAAGAGCCAGAGAGGGTATAAGATCGGTGGGGGTGGGGGGGGGGTAGTTTCAATTTGAAGTGCTGGGGATAGGAGAAGGGGTGGTCAGTGGGGAGGAGGTAATGAGGATTCATTGCTGAAGTAAGGGCAGAGCTCAGATGGTGGAAGAAGAGCTCAATATCACGTTGGGCCCATTGTCATAAGGTGGGCGTGGAGGGCAGACCCAAACGCAAGACACAGACACTGAGGTACCGTACGAAGGAAAGTGGGACCTGGTGTGTCAGAAAGCAAGAGAAGTGGGGGAGAAACAACGCTGGACAAGACACAGGCCCTAGATGAGACTAGGATACAGGGCCTAGGCCAAGACTACACTAGGAAAGTGGGACCTGGACGAGGAACTAGGAACTGGGAACTAGAAACCTGGACAAGGACTCCAAGCCAGAGACTGGACAGGGACCCGGAAACCTGGGTCTTGACTCGGGCTCGGACTCCAGAGCCAGGCTCGGACTAGGCATGGGAAGGCAACAGGACGCGGGACTCCAGGGCTGGACAAGGACATGAAGCTCAGACTTGGTCAAGGGAGAGCAGTAATGCAGAGCCTAGGTCAAGGGAGAGCAAAGCAGAAGCAGGAAAAGGCATAGCTAGACACAGACACTAGCCCTGGATGAGACCAGGACTTAGGGCCTAGGCTACAACTTGGACACAGAATGGAACCTCCTCAAAGCCTTGGACTGGAGCACAGGAACACAGAGCACAGAGCCAGGACCCCTCATTGGGAACAGGACATAGGGCCAGGACTCATACACAGGGGCACAAAGAGACAGTTCCAAGCTCAACAATAGATAGTTCCTTCTGTTGGTGTGTCAAGGCTCCGGTCTCACTCCTGCAGCTGAACTTGATGGCGATACAGGCAAGGCTTCTGGTGTGGGTCACAGAAAGAAGGGAAAGGGAAGGGAACAATCCAACCACAGGGTAACAGCAAAGACAGGCTGACTTACCCCACAGAGACACAAACAGACTACTGACAAAACAAACCAGCCACCACACTCAACCCCAGGGCTGCTTATATTCCAGCCCCAATATGAGAATCAGGTGCCTGTGATTAAGCCCAACTGAAACAACGGACAGCCAGAAGACCCGGAGTCCAGAGTTCACGGACCGGACCATGAACCGGAACGCAGACTTCACGGACCGGACTGCGACCCCCAGAGCTCGCTGTGATGTCAGCACAGGAATACAAAGCTAAGGCCTCTGTTGAGGACTGACTGCTGTGTTTTTTCTGGAGGGGGGTTGGTGTGAAGGTTAGGAGGGATTGCAAAGACATGGCAGGAATTGGAGCTGTGGTCAGACAGAGAGAGGTTCAGAGGATGGGGAATGATGTAACATGGGATTATTGGGTGTTTTGGGTCTTTCAACAACAGACTCTCTCACCCAGGTGACCCAGCCAGGCTGATCTGGCCCCTGCTGTGTCCATGGGTCACCCCTCTTGATTCATAGCCACCTGGGGTCTCGCTCATTAGCCTCTGTGATGGTGCTGATGGCTTTTTTTTTTCTTTGCAGCCCCCGTAGTGCCAAAGAGAGAGTAGGTTCTGTACAGCGATCAGCCAGCAAAACCTCTAAATCCCACCTCTGTAGGCTCGCTTTGTGCCGCCTACCCCTGTCTCTGGCACTGTTCTGGCTTTCTTATGCTCAAATGCCTCCTCAATCTGGTCTTTCCAAGGAACGGTCAGCTCTACCATGACCACCTGCTTCAATGTTTCTGACAGAATGACCATGTCAGGGCTCAAATTCCAGCTTATAACCCCTCTTTGTATCAAACTATTTCTTCTTAATTCTCTATAGCTTTTGTCCATCTGTCTCCCCCGTTCTTGAATAGGAAGTTAGCTTATCCTATCCTACCCGAACCCTTGAATCCAATCTCCTCTCAAGTTTCTCGTTGCAAAGAGAACAACCATTTTTTCTCCCTCCTTTAACCATGTCACTGAAATTTTTCATCTCTGCAATCAATCAAGTGAATCTTTATCCGTCTTTTCTAAAGTGTGTTGATCAGAAAGGAAGCAAAGTTCAAAGCAATTTTTATTATCAAAGTATGTACTTTGATATGTCACCAGAATCATTTCCTTGTGTGCATACTCAACAAATCTATAGAGTAGTGACTATAACAGGATCAAGGCCAGACCACCCAACTAGGGCATTCAACCAGAGTGCAGAAGACAACAAACTGTGCAAATGCAAATATAAATAAATAGCAACAAATATCGAGAACATGAGATGAAGAGTCCTTGAAAGTGAGTCCACTGGTTGTGGAAACATTTCAATGATGGGGCAAGTGAAGTTGAGTGAAGCTATCCCCTTGTAGTCTAAACAGTGTTCAACAGAATTAAAATCCAACATTATCGACGCACGAACCCTTTACTACCTATTCTCTGGATGTGACCTGCCACTTTCAAAGATTAGTACACATATTATATATACACTTCCTCCTGTTCCATAGTCCCTTTGAAACTCTGCCGTTTACATCTCTTCCGGAAAGTATCACTTCATCGACTCCGCATATCTCACAGGAACAACCCAGTTAGTCGCACCGCTTTACCCCGATCCATGCAAATTTCCTCGCTCAATTATTTATCTAACTTCCTTCAGAAGCCCACTGTTAAATCTGTATCAAGCAAATTTATTAAATGGTGCACTCCGAATCCTGAAGAACGCTGTGAGGTATAATTACACATAATAACATAGCTTATAAAGCATTAAGCCAGGGAGAATCATTATGAGGGTTGGGTGTCAGTGTCACTGTAGGGACTAATGCCATAATGTCGAAGCTGTATCAACGGCTGTTAACTATTAACCAAGCATTATGATGAGTTCCCATCTAAACCCTCTTTATCATAGAGGAACCTCACAATAATCTGAAACATGCCTTTTGTTGATTGATTTATTTGTTTTTTGCCCGGACCTTGTTTCTCAAAGTGACCCTAATGCCGTTGACCCCGAGTGCCGACTTCTCACTCCGCGGGAGTTGCGGCGCCCTCGCTGTCAATCACGAGTTGCCGTCACCGCCCACACCCCCCGGAGCACCAATCGCAGGCGCCAGAGGGCTGCCCACGTGACGCGCAGGTGAGCGGAAGATTTTGCAGGTGAACAGTGGGCGGCCGCGGCTCCTGGTTCCCCTCACTCTGTCCCCGGCGGCCGCCTACATGGACCGTCTGCTGAGCCGGCTGCGAGGGCCGGAGCTGGTGGCTCAATTTCAGTGGCGCTGCGGGCTCCGTCCGCTCCCGGGAGCCGAGCTGGCGGGGCGACGCTCCCCTGAAACTGGCAAACGGACAACACGGGTCTCCGCAGCCGGCTCCTGGAGGGAACCGGGCAGAACCGAAAGCAACGGCGCGCTGAGCGGCACTGTGGTGAGTGCAATGCTAATGCATTCGCCCTGTCCCTTGCAGCTCCGGGAATGGACCCAGCTTGGACTTCAGAATCTATAAAAGTCTGTTAAATAATAACGTTGTCAGGGAGGAGGCTGTGGGCGGATCTCACCGCCGCCCTTTAACACATTTGACAACTGATCTGGCGTCAGGTGGCCCAGTACCCGCGGTTTTGGGAAGGGAGGAATGGGCGGGCTTCTGTGGACGGAAGCTGCAATGCCTACTATGCTCGAAGAGCAGAATTGGGCACATGTCACAGCTCCGTGAACGCTGATGTGACCCGGGAATTATTTCTGTCTGAACTTTCTAAATGGTGTGTTGCCGCCTTGTGGTGGGAACCCCACCCCCTACCCCTACAGAGTTCAGATCGTTTGACTCCACAGCGACTCTGGGACCTGGTTTATGTCACTCCAAACTGTGCCTGTACTTGTAGTACTGGCGTAGCTCAGCTGTGTTTAGTCCCTGCGTGTCTGATCTTGGGCGCGAGGCTTTCCATTCTTTTAAACCTGATCAAATTTCGTGATGAGGAAATTGCAAGATGCTCACTGCACTGAAATTTGAGGATCTTTCACATTTCCTCTTTCTACATTGCTCAGTAAATTACAAGTTATGCCATTTGCCTAGGCGTATATTCACTAGAGTGTAGAGCAATGAGAGGAGCCTATAAAACTCCAACAACATTAAACAACTAGATCTAGGGATGGCTGAAGTCCCTGCCACAGACTGCTTCAGGATAAGGGATATGTCATTGGATCTGAAAGAATTGTCATCACGCAGAATGGTGAAATTGTGGATTATTCAAAAGTAGTGGAGTCCAAATCTTTAAGTTTATTCAAGGAGGAGGGAGATAATATTCAAGATCGGGTTTATTATCACCGGCTTGTGTCATGAAATTTGTTAGCCTAGCAGCAGCCATTCAATGCAATACATAGTATAAAAGAAGAAAAATAAAATAATAATAATCAAATCAGTAAATCAATTACAGTATACGTATATTGAATAGATTAAAATTTGTGCAAAAACAGATGTGGAAGCCTGAATGACCTAACCTGCTCCCTTTTAATGTTTCTACAATCAGATCTTTAAATATTGTCCATCCACTTAGAAAGACGATCACTCAGCTCCTTGGGCTTATACTGTCTGATTCCTGTTGTCCTGTGTCAGTCCTTGCTGATTATTCTCTCCTTTTTGGATGTAAAGGTATAAAACCTCTTGGTCTGTAATGACAGTCAGTGTATCTGAGTGACAGCTCTTCACCGTAAGTGTAAACCACAGGCTATTCGATTTCTAAAGCCAACAAAATCCACACTTTACAGCAAGAATGCTGAGTTCCATTTAGCAGACTGCATGTTGAACTTCAGGGTGCTGGTAACAGGTTTGTTTGTGTAACTGCAGACGCCTTCTGCAGAGATCTAAAGTGAGCTGTGAGAGACATTCAGTACAGATACTTCACTCTTCCCATTTATCCTGCTACAGAGTAATGACCTATTCGCAACTGAATTTGAGCCTAACTCTGCCCCAGAAATGAGATATCACTTTAATTGACACCAACTCCAGGTGGAACTAAAGTCAAGTCAGGTCACTTTTTATTGTCATTTCGACCGTTACTGCTGGTACAGTACACAGTAAAAACGAGACAATGTTTTTCAGGACCATGGTGTTACATGAAACAACAAAAACTAGACTGAACTACGTAAAAAAACAACACAGAAAAAAAACTACACTAGACTACAGACCTACCCAGGACTGCATAAAGTGCACAAAACAGTGCAGGCATTACAATAAATGATAAACAAGACAATAGGCACAGTAGAGGGCAGTAAGTTGGTGTCAGTCCAGGCTTTGGGTATTGAGGAGTCTGATAGCTTGGGGGAAGAAACTGTTACATAGTCTGGTTGTGAGAGCCCGAATGCTATGGTGCCTTTTCCCAGATGGCAGGAGGGAGAAGAGTTTGTATGAGGGGTGCGTCGGGTCCTTAATAATGCTGTTTGCTTTGCGGATGCAGCGTGTAGTGTAAATGTAGCTTGTATTTATGCATTAGGTTAGCATCAGCTCAGGTAGAAACCTGTTTTATTAATACATTTCAGATTCATTTACTTATCAAACGTCAGTACGTTGAAACGTACAGTGGAATGCATTGTTTGTGCTAAGAATGAACACAACCTACGGATGTGCTAGGGACAGACCGCAAGTTGAAGTGTGGTCACTGTTGTAATATAGTAAATTTGGCAGATAATTTGCACACAGCAAGATGTCACAAAATATCCTGTGATAATAATTTTTTTCTAGCGATGTTGGCTGCTGAATAAATGTTGTCTAGGACTCAGCACAAACTCTGCGCAATGGAATCTTTTGCATTCAGCTGAGAGGCTAGAAACAACTTCAGCTTAACATCTGACAGGGCGGCAGTACCTCGGTACAGTGCTAAAGGATTGTTGTGAATTATGGACGAGGAACTCTAGAGTGGGACTTGAATCTACAATTTTCTGAGACTGAGGTGAGAGGACAACCCAGTGAGACGCAGAGCCACAGTCGCGTTGTTCTCGGATTTCTGCTCACACTGCAGATTTAATCCTTGAAACTTAATTTAGTTTGCTGCGTTGGCAGAGGAACCCCAGACACTCCACGTTATGTTAAACTCAACAACAAATGAGCAAGTACTTTCAGTGCTGATTCCTTCCCTGTTGGTAGGTTGGGTGATGCACTAGGGTAAGAATGGCAAAAGATTCCTCCTCTCAAACTCAAACACGTGCATGTTGTGCTAACTCTTGTATAGACCTTTAACTGGTATAAAGGCATAGCACTGAGGAATTGTAATCAGGGCAGTGGCAGGTGAGTTCAGAATTAGGTTTAATATCACTGGCCTGTGGTGTGAAATTTGTTGTCTTTGCAGCAGCAGTACAATGCAATGCATAATAGAAAAAAATCTGTGAATGACAGTAAAGGCATATATAAAATAGTGCAAAAATAGAAATAAAAAAAGTAGTGTTCATGGTTTCAAGGTCCATTCAGAAATTGGATGGCAGAGGGGGAAAAGCTGTCCCTAAATCATTGTGTGTGCCTTCAGTTGACTAATCTTGAGCTGAGCTGACACTTCAATAGGTACATTTAATGTCAGAGAAATGTATACAATATACATCCTGAAATTCTTTTTCTTCACAAACATCCACGGAAACAGAGGAGTGCCCCAAAGAATGAACTACAGTTAAATGTTAGCACCCCAAAGCTCCCCCCAGCTCCCCCTCCTAAGCATAAGCAGCAGCAAAGCAACATTTGGTTGAGATCTTTAAATTATCCAATATTTTGCAACAGTTTCTAAGGTGACACTTGGCACCAAGATCCATTTATGTCGTTTCTCCTTCTCGGATTGATGTCCACTCAGAGTTTGATGACTGATTAAAGTATTTTAAAGATGTTACATTAATTATTGGCCGTGGCAGCTATGGCTCAGAAAGTTGAACTATTGTGTTGATTTAGAAGGTCATGGGCATTTCAATGACTTTGTCATATAGTTAAGACACTACTAGATGAAGGCTGCACTGCCTGGGGTGGCATACTGTGCATGCAACAGAACAGTTGAAGCCCTATCTTTCCTTGTACGTAAACAGAAATTATCCCATTGGAAGGATGGTGTACAAGAAATAGAACCAGGAGTTTGCCATGTGACTCCTCAAGGATACCGTGCCTTTGTATAAGACTATGGCTGGTTTGATCTTTGGACTTGAATCTAATTTCCTCCCTGATTCTCCTAACACTTGCTTCTCCTGTATTCCAAAATCTATCTAAACCTGTTTTGAGTATACTGAATATCTCAACCTTGATTGATGAACTCCCCCTCCACAAAGTTTAAATTCCTCTTACTTCACGTAATATACCCTATTAAGTTCCTTTCAGAATTTTGTTTCAATGAGATCACCTCTCATTCTTCTAAACTTCAGAGAATACAGGTCCATTCTGCTTAACCTTTCACCATTAAGATGGCAGCCACAGTGTTTTGGAGTCTGATTCTGTTTGTGATTTTTTTTGTTCAATAATAGTGTCTGGTGATCCTCACCAGATGACATATTACTCTTTATAATTGTTGAATGTTGTTGCGTTATTTTTTGGTTACACGGTCATGCCAGAACAAACACACCACAGAGAATTCCTAATACATATAAATGTATATGGTGAATAACACTAATCAGACAACTGTTCTTATTCCAGGAGTCAACTTAGTTAACCTTCACTGCAGCACCTAGAAGGCAATATGTCCTTCATGAATTAATGTACATTGTGCACCAGCTGTGATCTGACGAAAGACTTGTATATTTGCAGAAAGATTTCTTTATTTTTGTATTCTGTCCCCAACATCCTGCTTCTCTATTACTCACTGCATGTCCATGCAATTCTAAATTTCACTGAACATTAACATTTAGTGATATTACATAATTAAAATAATTTCTGTGGGCCACCTTGTACTTCTGTGTTTATGATTCACTTAATTCTCTAAATCTCTTTATAGACACTAGTACTGCCACACCTTACTTTGCTAACCGTCTTTGTATCATTAGCAAGCCTGGATACATTACACTACACTGCTTCATCTACTATTAATACATAATGAAAATAGCTGAGGCCCAAGCAATTTACATTGAGGCACTCCACTGGTTAAAACTTAACAACAGAAAAGAAATCACCTGTTTGCCCTTGCCCTTTGTTTTCTGTTGGTTAGCCAGCCCTCTATAATAGTATAACGTGCAGGACTTAATCCCATGAATTTTTCTGTTGCACAGTAACCTTTATTGCAGCAATTGAATCCTTTTTCTAAATCCAAATGTTCTATATCCAGGGACTTCCAGAAAGCTTTTGATAAAGTCCCACATAGGAGATTAGTGGGCAAAATTAGGGCACATGGTATTGGGGGCAGAGTACTGACATGGATTGAAAATTGGCTGGCTGACAGGAAACAAAGAGTAGCAATTAACAGGTCCCTTTCGGAATGGCAGGCTGTGACCAGTGGGGTCCCGCAAGGTTTGGTGCTGGGACCGCAGCTGTTTACAATATACATTAATGATTTAGATGAAGGGATTAAAAGTAACATTAGCAAATTTACTGATGACACAAAGCTGGGTGGCAGTATGAAATGTCAGGAAGATGTTATGAGAATGCAGGGTGACTTGGACAGGTTGGGTGAGTGGGCAAATGTATGGCAGATGCAGTTTAATGTGGATAAATGTGAGGTTGTCCACTTTGGTGGCAAGAACAGGAAGGCAGATTACTATCTAAATGGAGTCAAGTTAGGAAAAGGGGAAGTACAACGAGATCTAGGTGTTCTTGTACATCAGTCAATGAAAGCAAGCATGCAGGTACAGCAGGCAGTGAAGAAAGCAAATGGCATGCTGGCTTTTATAACAAGAGGAATTGAGTATAGGAGTAAAGAGGTCCTTCTGCAGCTGTACAGGGCCCTAGTGAGACCCCACCTGGAGTATTGTGTGCAGTTTTGGTCTCCAAGTTTGAGGAAGGACATTCTTGCTATTGAGGGAGTGCAGCGTAGGTTCACAAGGTTAATTCCCGGAATGGCGGGACTGATATATGTTGAAAGATTGGAGCGATTGGGCTTGTATACACTGGAATTTAGAAAGATGAGAGGGGATCTGATTGAAACATATAAGATTATTAAGGGATTGGATACACTGGAGGCAGGAAGCATGTTCCCGCTGATGGGTGAGTCCAGAACTAGAGGCCACAGTTTAAGAATAAGGGGTAGGCCATTTAGAACAGAGATGCGGAAAAACTTTTTCACCCAGAGAGTGGAATGCTCTGCCCCAGAAAGCAGTGGAGGTCAAGTCTCTGGATGCTTTCAAGAGAGAGTTAGATAGAGCTCTTACAGATAGCGGGGTCAAGGGATATGGGGAGAGGGCAGGAACGGGGAATTGATTGTGTATGATCAGCCATGATCACAGTGAATGGTGGTGCTGGCTAGAAGGGCCAAATGGCCTACTCCTGCACCTACTGTCTATTGACTATATATCCTGCAAGTTACTTCCTCAAGGAACTCAGATGCTTTTGTTAAATGTGATCTTCCTCTTTCTCTTCCACCTGTTACTTACGGATTCCAGTATTTACCCAACAGTTAATGTTAGGCTAACAAGCCTGTAGTTCTCATTACACTCTGTTCTTCCTTTTTTTTTGAATTGAAGTGTTATATTTGCTGTTCTTCAAACTACTGGAAACAAGAGTTCTTCACGGTATTGTTCCCATGCCTATTGGAAAGTGAACAGGCCATTTAGTTGTCCAAACCAGTCCCACTATTCATTGTGATATTAGCCAATCAGCAACCAAGTTTTATAGACATTTTCTCCATTTTCCTTACTAATAAGGGTCAATCTCAATCCATATGACAATAACATTTCCCAAATACTGTTGTGCCCACTCATTTATGCATTTATATGTTAATACTTACAAACCTGGGTGTTTAGAGCAGGTGAGCTGGACAAGCTCCACTGGAAGCCAGTGCATCAACTTCTTCTACACACTTTCCTTACATGGGTTACCTCACTGCAGCAAACACTTTGCCTACTGAATAGACCGAACCTGGACAGGAGGTTTTCATCAGTGGAAGAGTCTAGGATTTGAGAGCACAGCCTCAGAGTAAAAAGATGTCCCTTTAAAACTGTGACAACTAGGAACCTCTTCAGCCAGAGGATAGTGAATCTGTGGAATTTGTTGCCTTAGAGGGCCATGGAGGCCAAATTATTGGGTACATTTAAGTCAGAGATTATTAAGTTCTTGATTGATAAGGCTTTAAGGGTTATGAGGAGAAGGCAGAAGAATGGGTTTGGAAACAAAAAAAAACACAACCTTGACTGAATATGGAGTAGATTCAATGGGCCAAATGGCCTAATTCTGCTCCTTTGTCCTGTAGTCTTTATATGACAGAAGTGATATACTTTATCATTTAGGGAACTTATTTCAATGTAGACTTCCTAGATAGTTTTATTTTGTTCCAAGTCCTGAATGTCTTGCAGTTTGTTATAGTTTTGGTGGTGTTGCCATACCCTTCAAGCTGAATGTTGTGCCTTTAATTCATTTCGCTGTTTCTCCATGCATGTGGTTTTATATATGAGCATTTATTCAGATTTGTTTTTCTGATCAATTGTTTTATTCATACATTTCTTGTTCCTTTATCCTGGTTAATTACTTTATGCATTTGTAACTTTTCCTTTCCAGCTGTCAGCCCATAAGCACTTCCAGACTATTGCTCTACACTTTTCCCTTTCACTTGCCTTTGAGCTGCTTTCTGGGTCAACATGACTGGCCAAAGCTGGACCCTACACTTTGATTAATTTATGAAGCTGTGATTGCTTTAGCATCCAATATATAAAGTACATTAAAAACATTTGTATAGTGGGAAGTCAAATTAAAATTTTGGGGCAGTATTTTACTATACAGTATAATTTTATTGTTGTGCCATATTACTACATTATATTGGTAACCTTATTCTGCTCATGGTAATTCCTTCAAGGGCATTATCCATTAACTCTGGGTGAGATTCTTGGAGGTCAGTTAAGAGGCTACAGGCATCCTGGCTGCAATTCTTAGTGTACTGGAGAGTATTTTTTTCCTTTTGTAACACAGAATGTTGACTTAATAGCTTAGGCCATTCTTATAGTATTATTGATGGATTGACATATTGTACATTGTGTTTTACATAGTTCAACAGTCTATCACCATCTCAGCTCTTGACTGCTGCAGAATCTATTGGCTTGCTCCTCAAAGCCCAATGACTATGTTGTGTGTATGATTCCTCTAGATTCCTCTGAAGAAATACAAGATTGAGAATTATTTCCTCTACTACCTCTTCCTGTTTGCTGCTACATTGGGCCAGGAGGTTTTTTACATCACCTTCCTTCCCTTCTGCTACTGGAATATTGACCCACATGTTGCTCGGAGAGTGATCAATGTCTGGGCAGTGAGTTCCTTCTTTTGTTAATGTTACATGGGAGGGCAAACTCTTAAATGACAAAGCACTGGAATGAAAACAATCCCTTACAGTGGTTAATACAGCAATGGCAATATACAAACTTGATTTATTTTCCTTCTCCCAGCCTCTGTCATATTCAGTGTGATCCTGTTTAATATGTTATAATACAGTGAAACTCCTTGGGATATTTTATTATGTCAGCGTTGCAATTAAATGTTGACATCATTATATCCTGCTGGTACCTCATTGAAGCAGCTACTGCTCGTGTGTGTGTGTGATCGGACTGATCTGCTTATGCCTACATTTGCCAATAAAGAGCTTGACCCAAAATGCTCATATACCCTAGCTTCACTAATGGCTCGTTCCACCTCTTCAGCCTGGAGAACAAATGTGGGGACTTCCCTAATTTGAATAACAAGTGTAACATTTAACAATTCAGGTCCAAAGTCACCTTTCTTTAGGATTATTCCTCAAATGCTAGTTGATTGTGTCTGAAACTTGGGCATGAACATCTGATGTCAGACCCAGCACGTGTTTCTGGATTGAAGAGTTTATAGTGTTTAAACTGGTGTCCAAATACCTGAACCCAACACTTACCAGTGGATGTCCTGTCAATTATAGAATAACTTGAAGAGAATAATCTCATCTGTCAGTAATTCATTGCTAAACATCCCAACTGACAATTGATATCAGGGGTGGGACATTAGGGGAAGGATGAGATGGTGTTACAAAAGACTAAGACTGATGATTTTTAGTTAAGGCCTCCACCCACTATTCCTTCCTGATCAAAAGCTGCTTTCTGGATGATTGTGTTGGTGCTTGCCTTACATAGTTACGTCATCACATGGTAATTTATCTCGTGCAGAACTAGTTTACCAAGATGTTTTGTGAGTGGCTCATCATCACCAGCAGCTAAAACGGAAACAAAAGTCCCAGCTCAAAGCACAAAGAAGCAGTTAATCATTCAGGTTATATCCAGGTTAAAATACAAAACAAAATACTGCTGTTCGTTTTCTCATTCAATTAATTCCTTATACCGTGATTTTTGTTTGACATAATGAGCACTTTTGAAAGGCCACTGACTCAAATCACCAAATGCTTCTATTTTCACTGATGTTGCCAAACCTACTGAGTATTTCCAGCAGTTTTTATTGTAAAAGTTGTTATGTGTGACGCAGGTCAATGAGTGGAATATAATGCTGAGCTTTCAGAAAGTTGAATAGTCAGAAGGAAGAAGTGATCTAATATTTCAAATATCCAAATCACAAACCCTAAGAACAGTGGAAGACTAATCATGGCTCTTCTGCTGTTCACTCAATGTTTCACCAGTATCTTGTTTTTGTCCATTTATATTGATTCAATATCCCTTAAGATCTTACAATTTGCTACTGCAGATGCTGGAAATGTGAAATATAGAAATACTCTGGTAAGTCACCATTTACTATTCATAGCTTGAAAATTTTTGTCATTCATGTTCTCAATAGTCATTTTAGAGCAGATAATATCAAAATCTGGTGACAGGTAAACGGGAGAGAGCTGGAGACATTGCAGAGGGAGGAACCATGAGGCTGATCATTAGATAACAGACTTGGGAAAAGATTAGGGCTTGGTTATAAGGTAACTTTTAAAAAGGCGCATGTAGTGTTTAGGAAAAGCAAAAGATAATTCCAGAACATTACAACAAGTTGCACATGAGAGTGGGATTATGATAGTAAACGGAAATTTACAGCCTGAGCACAGCAATTTTTTTTTTCACATGCTGGGATTAATAAACTCATGGCCGAAACTTTAAGGTAGGGTGGTGAAGCCCCATCAAAATGACAGATCAATCATAACATTCGGTCTCAATGCTGGAATGAGTGCAGAATTGGCTGCACTGGTTGCAGAGCACCTAACCCCCAGAGTGCTAGGTGGCCATCTTACTGGTTCGCAAGAAAAAAATAAGTTGTGACTCTGAAGGTGATTAAAGCATCATCGCTGATGAGGATGGCAGAGTTTGTCATTAAAACGTTGGTTAAAATTGATACCTGTAGCCAGCTGGAAGCTCAAGAAGCGTTTATTCATTTGATCAAAGATGTTCAATAAACAATAGAAAGTCATAAGATAGTTAGGAAAGGGAACCACATTCTCAACACCTATCTCTTACCCCCAACTCTGTCAGCTTCACTATAGTATTCAGTTGGTTTTTTTCGGTCCCTCTCTTTGGGTTGCAAACTTGCGTCGAATGAGTTCCTGAAGGTTTCACCCACTACTCCCGACTCCAAGTGAACAGTTTGCATAGCAACCCACCTTCTCACAGTCATCCGAAAAATAAGAGGTCTTCTCATTGCCCGATTGGATGATTCTTAGCTGTCCATTAAAATTTTAATCTCTAGTGCCTTAATTACTAATACTTTGGGAAAAAAAGATCTAAAAAATGTACTATAATTTCTTTGCAGTTTTACTCGAAGTAGTGGCTGGGAGGTTAATCTTCAGTTCCTGGAGGTTTGGCTGACCCCACTTGTATCCCAGCCAGGGAACTGTTTAGTGATGAATCCACATAAGCAGGGTTCTTTTCCAAGGTCACATTAGAGAGTAAATAGCAGGAAGAAACAGGTTGGTGTGTTGCTTTGTGCAGAAGGGAAAGGAGAAGAAGGGCTCATTTGAGGATTGCCGTCATTATTTATTTAAATTGGACTCTAAAGGCTAAAGTGAGAAATTTAAATTTATCAAAGCCTCCATTGAGACCAAGGGTTTGACAGTAATTTTCATCATGAGATTAAGGTTGGGTCAAGCCATTACTCTAAAGGACAGGGTAAATATCCGGTTTGGAGCAAAAGCTATGGTTGTAAGTTAGAAGAGTTAATTAAAAAGTTTCCAGACACACAGATTGTGATGGGTTCTGACATCTTGGGAATGCAGAAGGTCAAGGATAGGAAATGTTTATAGTGGATTAATGTTTCTCTCCTTGCCTTCACAATATTCCAGGTTGTGATGTACATTGGGCAGGCTTCAAAAGATGTCTTAAGATGGCCGAGACCCCCATCACCTCCAGTAATCAAGCTTGAGGTGCGGGTGGACGCAGAGTATGGCATGCCTTCCACTCATGCCATGGCGGCCACTGCCATTCCCTTCACCTTCCTCTTGGCCACAATGAACAGGTACAAGGTGAGGCATAATTGTTTTCTTCCTTAATCTTTCAGAGTTAAGAATTCAGTGGGAACTTCAAAATGTTTGCATCTGTTCTATTTAATTACTAGTTCTCAGAATGATAAATCAATTTTTCTACAAAAAAAATTAGTCCTGTTTGATTTTTCTTCCCCATTTCTGACTTGCTATCATCCCTTGCCGTGCAAGGATGGCATGCAAATCCTTGTCTGATTTGGATTTCATTATTTTGCTTGTTGGTAAATCCCAACCAGGGTGAATGGAAGTTTTGGTAGATCCCACATATCCATACAGATAGACATTCGCAGATGTGTGCAACACACACACGTCATTTACCCCCGTCTCAAGTTTTCATTGTTCACAAACTCTCACAAAGTACCGTGGAAATGGGCGGTTTGAGGGAGAGATTGCTATGTTCCAACCTCTCACTGTCTGTTGACCAGAGTAGAGGAAGCTAAATGAGGAAGAACATGTTTTAAAAGCAAGATAACTGGAACCAGGTGTTCCCTATTCAGAGCTGCCAAGAAGCCTTTAAAATAACTGGCAAGGTCATCTCCAAGCTCAATAAAACCTAATTACTGTGAAAATGACTCTCTATCTGGTTAATCAGTTACTACTGAGTGTCAGAAAAGGAATTTCTGCATTTCTGCATCCACATACGATCAGATCACAAGCTGATGTGCTCTGCTATGCGAGTTTGTTTCAAATGAGACTGAGGCTATGTCCACACTAGACCGGATAATTTTGAAAACGCTGGTTTCGCATAAAAACGATAGGTATCCACACTGTGTTTTTAAAAATATCTCTGTCCACATGAAAACGGATATTTCAGCGAATCTCCTCCTGCGCATGCGTAGGACACATCTACCAAAAACAAGCGACATGTTTGGTGTCGAATCTTGCTGTGAAAGACTTGCTGTGCGTTTGTTCAGTTACAGACTAGAAAAACTTAAACGACGGACAGCTGTTGGCTCTTGCGCAGGAGGACTTAAAAGTTAAAAAAAAAAACAAATACTGGAGCGTATGGAGGCAACCGACAGGGAGTTCACGGGCAATATGACCCGGCTGACAACAAACATTGAAAAACTGACGAACTCTGTTGCATTAATAAAGCCCCTTGTTAAATGTATAAAACATGTCTGCATCAGTATTATCTTGTACTTCCATACAATGTTACATTATGCTGTTACACATCTATTGTCAGAGAAGTGCTTGCATAAATAGGTAAACCACCATCATATGAGCAAGGACAGAAAACAGGGCAAAGTGAGTATACTTATTTATTCAGTAAGTTATGGGTCAAAGTATTTGGTGAGTACATTTCTAACTCTTCTGGCTTCAGTCTCGTTGCTGTCTGTTCTGAAATTGTTAGGTTTCGTTCAAGAAAACAATGAAATAGCACACTGTCGTCACCATCTGTTCTGGCACATCATGACCGCGTTTTCAGATTTCTCCGGTTACCCCGTCCACACTGCTCCGGCCAATCCAGCGTTTTCAAAATTAGAGAGCATTTCTAAAAAGCTCTGTTTTCGGGGGACGAAAATACCGTTTTAGTGTGGAGGGAGGGTAAAAACGAAGAGAAAAAGCTTCGGTTATGGATTTATCCGGTGTAGTGTGGATGTAGCCTAAGTGAGGCAAAAAAAGGATTAACAAAACAATTAACCTGTAACCCACAGTACATGTTGGTTTCTGGTCACAGAATCTCTTCCTGTGGTATTGGTTTTATCAGACACTCCCTTTCTGCTCAGAGATGTGTGCATTGTCACAAAGGTGGGAGCCAATTTGCACGGAAACAATAATGTGATAAATGACCAGGTAATCTATCTTAATAATGTTCAGGGATAAACAATGACATAAAAAGTAGAAACAGCTTCCTGCTTTTCCCTCGATGAAGACCTTTTTCATCAGTGTCATTTTCTTCATACCGCTCTAGCAAGGGCAAGTCTGATTTTACTTTGAAAGTATGATATTCTGATTCATGACTTGAAGTGCTATCCGTGACCTGAAGCTAACAGGCAAAACAAGTTTACAGCAAGTCAAGGATGCATCTGTGGAATGATCCTTCATTGAATTTTGATTCTCTCAAGACCTGTAGTCCTGTACACTCAGGGCTTGCAAAGTGATGTGGTTTCATTTCTTGGAGAAGTGGACAGTCCGAGTGTTAAAAGAGTAGCTTGCACCACAAATTATCAGATAGTTTGGGTTTTATTCCAAACTTCATTTGGGCTACATTTTTCTGGGATTAAAGTTCATTGAACCCTAGTTCCAGTCTTGCCTTTTGGTTGAGATTGCCTGGGGATTTTATTTGAGTTATTCTCGATGCAATACATTCTCTTGTTCAAAGGTCACAAGCGCAGTTCGTGGCAAAGAACTGTGTGCATGGCTTATGAAATGGATTTGATAGCCTTGGGGCATTGCAAAGCAGAAAGCTGTGTCTGTATTGAGATCTTTATTTTACGCAAGAAGATGCAAGGAGTAGGATTAAGCTGTGACATTGACTGGGGACTATGGGAGACACACTGCACAGCTAGAATTAGAACATGTACAGCTGAACATTTGAAGTTCAGTCCCAAAGTGTATAATGAAATGTGGGTTCATGGTTTTGGATGTCAAGGATTATATTTATACTTATCTCAAGCAACCCCATCTCATCACATTTACTTAGATTCAGAGAGTATACTGAAAATGCTCCCACCTGTGTTAGCATTGACTTCAGAGAAAAATAGAATTCGATAGGTATTAAATATGTGCTGAGTCTAATCAGTGTGGTTCCTGCTCTTGGATTGTTTGATGGGGCAGTGCAGACAGAACCTTGCACTGTATCTAACCCATTAAGTGCATCTGTGTTTGTGTGTCTCTCTCTCTATTTTCCAGTACCCGTTCCCGTTTGAGCTGGGTTTGCTGATTGCGGTAGCCATTTGTACCTTGGTCTCCCTCAGCCGTATTTACACAGGAATGCATACAGTTTTGGTAAGACAAACACAGCAATTTATGCACAAAGGATTCTGTTGCAGAAGGTTTGCTTTATGACCTTCTTTGTTCAAAATGTTTTAAAACAAAAATTAATTGCCAAAATGTAACAAAAAGTGAATAAATTAGCATAAAAAGTGACTGAAGTATTTGTAAGTTTGCATCTTTGAGAAGCAATGGAAGGTTATGTTCTGAAGCACAGAATTTTAACACTAGTTCAAAGAATAATTACATCAGACTGTTGATAAAAGATGAGCTTAACAAATCCCATGCTTTGACTTTGTTATTAAGCCACTTTTGCATTAATCCTCATCTCCCTACTGTACCCCATTCACTTTCCCACTGTTTTCCATTAATCCTCATCCTTATTTTACCCAATTCACCTTCCCACTATTTCTCATTAATCCTTATCCCCCTACTGTACCCCATTCACTTTCCCACTGTCTCCCATTAATCCTCATCTCCTTACTCTTCCCCATTCACTTTCCCACTGTCTCCCATTAATTCTCATCTCCCCATTCTACCTCATTCACCTTCCCACTATATCCCGCAGACGTAAGTACATACATTCCCCACCTTGCCACTCTACCTCTCTTATCTGCCTTCCATCCCAATCTCACCTACCTACCAAGCCACTGTATTGTCGAACCCCCATCCCACCCAGAGCACCCACTTAATTCAATCGATCTAATGTTTCACCATGTTAACCTAATGGTTGTGGAATTAGACTAGGATCTCATTGGACACGAGTTCAAATCACATGGTGATAATATGATTTTAATTAATTGGTCAATTTGTGATGCCAGGTTCTTATAAAACTGTCAGGAATGGGACCTGTCATTGCACAGATTTGTGGCTCATGGCGACAATACAAAGTTAATCCTGATTGCCCCTGGGCCATTAGGGAATGGGAAATAAGTGCTGCCTTGCCAGCGTTTCATACATTCTCAAAGGGTTTTAAAAATGGTAACCAAAGTGTCACAGAGCAGGTGGCATACTTCTAAAGTCAATCTTCATTCTGAAAAAAATGACTGTGGTTTTTTTGGTTTCTAACAGTGAGCCTGCTCACTACCCTGGGGGTTGCAGGAGCAACTGCATACTTCAGACGATTCACCCTCTCCATTATTGCAGTCACCCTCGGGTTTGTTGACTTACTGCAGTCAAAACTGCCAAACAGTGCCTAGCCCTAAGTATTAACAGCTGAAAGCAGTGTTCCTTTCAAAGTTCCCTATTCACTAAAAGCTTCTGCTGTTATCTCAGTCCAAGAACCACACTTCTTTGGCTGGAAGACAAACAACAAAAAAAGAAGACTATCTCTCTACAGAGTGTGGATTGTTAATGAATAGTTAGGTATTGTAGAGCTTTCCACTGGAACATCTTCCATCCTGGAGAGCGTGTGCTCGTAATATGGTATGAGAGCTAACGTTAGGATTTCTTTTACAGTCAGATAAACTGCCAATTATCTTATATAACTCTGTGGGGTGTCATTGTAATTCATTCTCCAACTAGGGCCAAATACTTTTGGGAGGTAAAGGTTAAGCATGAAGTAAGATAATGTTTTGAATTCAGGACTGATTGCCATGCTCCCAAATAATGTTCGTGCTAAATCTTAATACTTCAGTATTCTTTTTGTTCAGTCCTTATCAGGTGATGTTTTAGTTCCTCACACTGTAAGTGGTCAGGCCTGAAAAGCCAGCTTGGAGAGAAATTGAAGTTGATTTGAATTTTATTCCCATGGCTCGCTCCAACTAATGGTCCTTTCTTTCCCTCAGGATGTGCTCTGTGGAATTGCAATCACTGCTGTGCTGGTAACTGTTTCCTACCCGTTCTGGGATGCCATTGAGACTTTCCAAATGAAGAATCACTTTGCTCCTGTATTAGCGTTGACACTGTCCTTCCTGCTATCTATAAACTATCCTGAGCTGGACCACTGGAGCACAGCAAGGGGTGACACCACTAATATAGCTAGTGCAGGTGGAGGAGCTGCCTTGGCCACTTGGATTAATTATCAGTGGGGGCTTATCCCAGAGCCCTTGTCAACTCCGCCCTATGAGATGCCTTCGGTGACACCTGAACTCCTCGGCAGGATGGTTGCCCGATTTACCATTGGCATTGTGATTGTGTTTTTTGCACGGCAGGCTATAAAATCACTGGCCTTGGCCTTCGTTTGCAGATTGGTCGGAGTCTCCCCCAGTGACCAGGAAGCTCGGAAGCTGCTGTGGGTGGAAGTCCCCTACAAGTACATTACGTATAGTTGCCTTGGAGTTGTTGGACTTGCTTTGTGCCCAGCAGTGCATAGATATTTATCACTTTGATCAGGTTACTGATATACTTTGCTGCATGCTGGGAAGCTGTAAGAGCTGCTGGTGCATGTAGTACTGAAGGCTGCACCAATTTGTCTTTTGGACTTTGGATTCAGCCTGAGTTTAGTCATAGAGATCTGAGGGATAGCAGTCCAAAGCTCAATAGTCCCTCAATCGACTGAGATACAAATTCTGTGGCAGAGGATTGACATTCCTGTCTTGTTATGACCCTGTTTGTTGCTTTGCAGATGTTTGTATTTGGGATTTTTGTTTTACACTGCCTTTCAGCGGGTAGGAAGACAGGTTGGAGTATAGGAACAATTGAATCATCTCCATGCCTTACGGCTCTTTCAAAGATGACAACCCTTTCCCACCCAAATCAGGCTTGGAATCAGTTTGTTTGCTTGCAGTATTATCAGTGGAGGTTCCATCACAGGCCAGCTGATGAGCTGAATAGTATTGCTGATATTGTTCTGGCTGCTGCGTTCGCTGGGGGTCATTATGCAAGGGCTTGTCTCCAGTGTACTCCTGGCCAAAGGCTAGTCACTGGGAAGGTTTGGGAGGTTGCCCTGGCCTTGCTCTCCACAGTTGCGCATGGCCCATTCAAGTTGAGGTCAGACAGTAAAATGAAATAAAAAGCTTTGTTTTTCAGAGTTCCAACCACTTTTCTGATCTAAGCTCAACCAATGAGGACTAAATTAATTCACCAAGCCCATACTACTCAATTGACTGAGCATATAGAGCTACAAAGATAGATGTGTGAGCAGCTCTCCACGTGTAAACAGGGCCCAGTCTGTGATCATGCAAGATGTTGAGTATATTCACGTGTTTCTGTAGATTGGATCTTGACTGAGCCAGCAATGTTGGAACTTCAGGCAGAGAAAGTTGCTGCACACACTGACACATACAGACACACCTCCTTGGTATTAATTAGGTTGTGGGCAGGTTCTAGATCTATCAAGGGCAGTAAGAAACACCTTGGATTTGTGCAGGCCCTGTTGCTGTTGAGCCTGCCTTGCACTCTGGGGGCACTCAGTAGGAGTCTTCGAGTCCACAGTGAATTTCCGCAAAAGTCTCCAACATGGTTAAATACAAAAATGAAATGCTGGAACTACTCATCTGGTCAGGATATTTTAACTCTTAGAAAACCGGGGTAAAGGGCTTGAGTGATAATGTGCTTAGTGACAAAACCTCGCAACTAAATCGTAAGAAAACTGAGTCGTTCAGTTCTGTCTCAGTTACTTTGCACTACAGAGTTCATAAGGGTGAAGATTTTACAGAGCAGGAATATTCACACATTCCATACATGAGCCATTATGTTAAGATGATCTCTTGTAATCTCATTTTATTTGTGCCCTGGTATGAATGTAAATGCAGAACACACCTAGACTGTTATAATCCGAGTTAGGCCGTTAAAGGATTCAAACTCTGCTTTAAAGGTAGAGTAACCAAAATGCCTCAGTTCAGTGTACAGCCAGCTGTACCTTTTACTGTACCTCAAAATGTGAGGGTGTTCCCTCATGCAGTATATTTTAAATATAATTACAATATGGAATTCAAACCAGTTCCAGTTAATGCCTATTGCACAAGCCCAATTTCCTTCAAACTTGCTCCCTTCAGTCTCATTGTAGGGAAACCTGATGGACTAACCTCCGCCCCTTCAGACAGATTGCATGGGTTTGGAAATGAATTAACCCTTTCCTATCTGTGTCACTTGTTTGAAACTGTACTGAACTAAATCTATTCCCCTGTATACCTGTTATATGGAATCCCACTGAATTAATTGCTTCCCATTCTCTCTAACTCTAACCCATTTTAGACTCGCATTCTCAAATATCTTTGCCTAATCCTTCCAAATTGTAGAAATGCTGTGTTTCAGATTGAGCCTAGTTATTATAAAGACTGGATTTACTGATTGTTTCCTGGCTTGGTTAAATTAATGAAGAAAAGGCTTTGTGATTTTTTTTTACTGTTATTTTGTTGCAGAATCAGCAATGTATAAAATTTGTAAAGAATTTTGTAGTTTCTTTGTGTACTTTCAACTTTTAGAACTTGTCTAAATGATGTATGTTGTTAACTTTTTGTACCTTCAGTTTGGCTGCACTTGGTCCATTATGGGTATTTTCACTGGCTATGATTATACCCGTTTGTAGGGCAAAATAAGAGGGAGGAGGAAGAATTGTTTTCTCCCCAAATGTCTGATATTTTAGTCTAAGGCTCTCCCTCAAGCCCGCCCAGTATAAATTATGTGGATTCTATCATTGCCCATGGTGCAGTATCACATCTAGTTGAACCGAATGCCATTTGACCTGTTCCCTGCCCTTGCTGTAATGCATTGATCTCAGGCCATGTGTGTCAGTGGTTTTGCTGAGCTAGGGTTCCTTGTTGAAAGCTGGCATTGTCAGTCAGATGGTTCCTCTACTCCATTTTAGTACATTATTGAAAAACAAACTTCTTTGCATTCTTGAATCATATATTTCCAGGTCAGGTACTGTACAGATTAGGAACGGACTAAAGCAACCTCTTCACTTCCTGTTGAGCACACTTGGGAAGGAGCACCATATGATAATATTAACAACCCCCTATCCCCACCAGATGGACAGGTATAAATCACTTGCAATAGTATAAGATTGATTGCAAAATTTCCCAAAAGTGGCAAAGTTGCTGGAGTGAGAGACGATTAAACATTTTGACACACCACATTCAATATGTTTTGTATATTTTTTTAAAAAGTCCTGCTCCACAGGGATGATCCCTGCAATATGTTGTCTAAAATCAGGAGTCACAGTTGCAAAGTAACAAGCCAGCCATTCAGGACTGAGAATGCAGAGAAATCTCTTCAGCAAACAGGCAGAAAGTCTTTTAAATTCTCTCTATCATAGCTATTGAGCCTCAGTTACTCAGTAGATTCAACTCAGCTAACCTCAGATTTGTTGATATTAAGGATATCAAGGTGTACGGTACTAGTACAGGAAAGTACTGGGGTAAAAATTACCCATGACTTTTGAATGGAGGAGGAGCTATGCTGGGTTGAATGGTTCACTCCTCATTCTATTTCGGTCCATCAACAGAAGGTGCTTGAAATCTTCACAGGCATAAAGATGGATAAATTCCCCAGGGCCGTACGAGCTTTAACTGAGGCTGCAAGGCGTGCCAAAGAAAGAGATCACTGGGGCTCCGGCTGAGATTTGCTTATCTTTGCTGGCCGCAAGTGAGCTACCAAAAGATGACATAAACATGGTCCTTCTTTTCAAGAAGAGCAGAAGGGAAAAGCCTGGCAAATATACCCCCGTGAGCCTAACGTCAGTGGTTATGATACAAAGCCTGGCAAATATACCCCCGTGAGCCTAACGTCAGTGGTTATGAGACAAAGCCTGGCAAATATACCCCCGTGAGCCTAACGTCAGTGGTTATGAGACAAAGCCTGGCAAATATACCCCCGTGAGCCTAACGTCAGTGGTTATGAGACAGGATTAATAATTACTTGGAAAGGCAGGGGCTAATAGAAGATATCTAGCTTGGTTTTGTTAAGGCCAGCATTTCCCTTACCAATCTTTTGAGGAAGCAATAGAAAGTGTATTGATGAGAGTAGTGCAGTAGATGTGGTTTACGTAGATTTCAGTAAGACTAATTAATCCAAAAGATTAGGGCCAGTGGGATCTAGGGCAAGTTGGCTTGGCACTAGGAGACAGAAGTGACAGTAGAAGGGTGATTTAGTTTCCTATAACCAGTGGTTTTCCACAGGGTTCAGTACTAGAACCCTTGCTGTTGAAATGCCCAAGCCACAGTCATTGTCCCAAGACAAGGGGAATAGTGGCAAGTTGCAATATTGGTGTCCTGTACATTGGGATTATGTCAGCATAGTGTGCGAGGCAAGGAATGTGTTAGAGCAACGTTCCCTCTGAGCAGGTCCTGTTTCTTCAGAGACTGAAACCCAGGTAACCAGTCACCAGAGGATACCGAGATTGCAGGCAGTTGTACTTGTCCACACAAATAAAAATCCATTATGAGAGGAGTTTTAGTTACGCAGTCATTTACAATTGTGGATGCAGGGTAATGGCCTGAATGTAAGGCCAGGCTGCTCAGTGCCGGCATGGCAGTGAGTTTCCAAGTCATGTTTTGAAGGCTGTGCTGGAAATTATTTAGCCTTTAACTGCAATTCTTGGTTCCACAGGGAGTCAAACACTGATGCACACAGCGGAGAGCTTAATACTGGCAGGCTCAGACAGGAGATAAAGACGTTTTCAGTTTAGAAAAATGCTTGTGTAACATCGTTACTGCTTTCTTATGCTCTGTCTACCAGACAGGGTGAGGGATATAGATGTTGCAATTGGAATTTACCCCAGTTTTGGCACTGACTCAAACACTCCTGCACCAATATTCAAGAAGCACACAGATAAGATGCAGCATACAATTCCCCCTCTGTTCAACAGTGGTTCAATGTTTTAATGCATTTCACAAGCTCAAAATATCCTAAAGCTTGACAGACAAATATAGTAAACCTGGAAAACAGTCTCTGCTTTTACTAAGCCCTGGTGTACACCGGGTATTTAGCCACAGGTAAGTGACAGCAATCTGCACAATGCTTATGGGTTGCTTCTGAAATTGTGTCACATTTGGCCGATTACAAAACATTCTGGGTCAATTCACAGAGGGGCAGTTTTCACAACACTGATTCATAGTAGAGGCAATGATGTTACATATGGGAGCCATGATCTGCAGAGTTTGGGAGGGAATCCAAGCTGCAAAAGAGACTTTGGATGAATTGAATCAAAATTAGGTTTATTATCACTGACCTGCAGTATATTGTGAATTCTGTTTTGTGGCAGCAGTACAGTGTTACCATAAATTACAATAAGAAAAGTATTTTAAAAATAGTGTGAAAAGAGAGCAAAAATACTGAGGTAGTGTTGATGGACCATTCAGAAAATTGACTGCAGAGGGGTAGAAGGTGGTCCTGGAACTTTGCATGGCTATTTCTTCAGCTACTACCATCCTGATATGGGTGCTGCATTTGTGACCCACAGGGCATATTGTACAAAGGAAGGCAGACAAGAGAGGTTAATGGCAAAGCAGAAATGCCCCAGGGCATACCAAAGAAGGGTTCACACCTGCATACACTATCCATCAGTATAAAATGAACTGCACTCCCACCCCCAACTGCTGAGGGGCAAAATAACCAATGACTAGAAAGTTAACGTTGAGAGAGATCTGCACCTAGAGCTGATTGCGGATTAAGCCACTGAGGTAGGCAAGGGTTAAAATTTATCCACAGTTAATGTTATGTGCCCTCTTCTAATCTCTGCACTGCTTATATCTGAGGGCTTTCACTAAAGCTACTGATAGTTATCATGTGCAATAAAGATGAGATGACACACTTTCCTTCAGTGACCTTGTGAGAGCATAGCCAAATAAGGATTGCTGACTGTGAAATGGGATATTGCCTGCTACTCACTGAACTGCAGGAGTTACCTAGACTGACAGCAGAGGATGATGCTGAGGGAGGATGCACATTCAGAGATATCAACTTTTTTTAAGCCCCAGTTTCTTTGGCTGATGTGAGATCCCATATTATATTTGAAGAAAATCCGGGCCATTCTTCCCAGTATTCTGGCCAATATTTATCCCACAAGCAACATCACAGAAGAATTTACTGAACATTCTTTGAGCGGTGTGCTCATCTTACTGGGTGCAGATTAGATTTGGATTTCCAACGTTTCAAATATGTACTGAAAAGTACTTCATGTGCTCTGAAGAGCTTTGGAATATCCTGAGATTATAAAATCTCAAATGAAAGATTTTGTCTACATAAACAGATCAAAATCTTTACACGATAAGTAACTATCAAAGGAATTTATTGTACTTCAGCAAGTCTGGGTACCTCAGGCTCTCTCATTGAGTTAATTACAACAAAGCCACAGTCTGTCAGAGAGTTTAAGTAGGATCCAGAAAGTATACATTTATCATCAGCCAGTTTGATGCTTTGTTTCAATAAGGGCTGGCTTTCAACTTGGCAGATGGTAATTTCAAATGACCTGCCTCCCAAATGGAAAACAGGCTATTGAGATGAAGACAGGATACAACAGTCCAAAAGCAGGAATGGCTGTAGTCAAAGCAGGGAACTCTCTGTACCAGGCCTGATAATGAGTCTCAGCCCAAAACGTCAACTGCTTATTCCTCTCCGTAGATGCTGCCTGGCCTGCTGAGTTCCTCCAGCGTTTTGTGTGTGTTGCTTTGGATTTCCAGCATCTGCAGAATCTCTTGCATTTAGAGCTTCCTGCTCCTCCTCATCATCAGAAGCTGGAATTGATCAACATCCTGTCAGATCATCAGTACTGCACAGGAGTGAGAACTGATTTGGTGGTTGTGTCCTGGAATAAAGGAGTAAAATTAATCATACCTTCTTCAACCTTTGTATCTCACAAACCACTTATAACCAAGTCACTGCCATAAGGAAACATGGCAGCTCTTTGTACAAGAAATGGTCCCACAAGTGGTGATATTTACCAGATAATCTAAATTGTTAGACTGAGGGACAAATATTGACTGGGATGCTACAAAGAATTCATTGGCTCTTTTTCAAATGTGATCTTTTCCATTCTTCTAAAGGGGAAGGTGGAAGCTAATATAACTTGTCATCAGAAATTCTGCACCTCTGGTAGGGTAGCTCTTTTCATTGGTGTCAGCTTGAGTCCTGGCAGTAGAGGCTGAAACCTTTGCCTTCTGATTCCAAAGAATGCCTGTATATTTGAACTACTGCTTAAAGAAATGAATTGACTTTAAAAGAACATGAGAAATCAAAGTCAGAAATAACTTGGTTTATAAAGGCTCTAAATCAAGCATGGTAAAAGCTGCCAAAGCTCTTTCCAGGAATGTAAGGAACAAAATTTGACATAAAGTGTCATTAGAACAATTGACTAAAAGTTCAGATTCTTATCTGTACAAAGATTTGGGAAGTGAATTTTTGTCCCATACAGGAGCCCGTCAGGGCTGCATACTGAGTCCCTTCCTTTACTCCCTGTTTACCCACGACTGTATTGCCATCCACAACTCCAATCTGCTAATTAAATTTGCCGACGACACTACACTGATTGGCCTTATCTCAAACAATAACGAGGTGGCCTATAGGGAAGAAGTCATCTCTCTGACACAGTGGTGTCAAGAAAACAACCTCTCCCTCAATGTCGCAAAAACAAAGGAGCTGGTTGTGGATGACGGGAGGAATGGAGATGGGCTAACCCCTATTGGCATCAATGGATCTGGGGTTGAGAGGGTAAACAGCTTCAAGTTCCTCAGCATCCACATCACCGAGGACCTCGTGGTTTGTACACACCAGCTGTGTGGTGAAAAAGGCACAACAGCGCTTCTTTCACATCAGACGGTTGAGGAAGTTTGGTATGGGCCCCCAAATCTTAAGACCTTTCTACAAGGGCACAATTGAGAGCGTCCTGACTGACTGCATCACGGCCTGGTATGGGAACTATACTTCCCTCAGTCTCAGGACCCTGAAGAGAGTGGTGCGGACAGCCCAGCACATCTGTAGTTGTGAACTTCCCATGATTCAGGACATTTACAAGGACAGTTGTGTAAAGGGCCTGTAGGATCAAATCACCCCAACCACAATCTATTCCAGCTGCTACCATCCAGGAAGTGGTACTGCAGCATAAAAGCCAGGACAGTTTCTTCCACCAGTCCATAAAACTGATGAACTCGTGCTGATTTGAGTGTACTCTGTATTACACTGACTGTTCTATTTATTATAAATTATTATAAATTGCTATGATTGCCCATTGCAAATTTAGATGGAGACATAATGTAAAGATTTTTACTCGTGTGGGAAGGATGTAAGAAATAAAGCCAATTCAATTCAATGTACTGTAAATCTAGCACTAAAACAGGCCTAATGGCTCAATAGGTTCTTGTAAGTGCTTGAAACCAGCACAAGCTTCCCCTCACTGTTCCCCTCCTGATGAAGGGTTTCGGCCCGAAACGTCATCACTACCTCCTCCTATAGATGCTGTCTGGCCTGCTGAGTTCTGCCAGCATTTTGTGTTTTTATTTATTTCCAGCATCTGCAGATTCACTCGTGTCCCCTCACTGTTCTTCATTTCACTTGATCAACATGTACTTTGAATTTTCTTTCTTGTGTTTTGTGCTAAATCCATCCAGGCTAAGTGCCTTAGTTGTTCTGTGTGATAGTAATTTCCCCATCCATACCATTCCCTGCATAAGTACATTTTTGCTTGTCAGATTTAGTGGATTTATTGTCAATAACTAGTTAGAATTCAGTAGGGATCCCGTTCTTCAAATGGTTGAATATTTCACTAAGAACTACACCTACGAGTCCAAGCCCACTCAAAAGGTCACAAAGTGTTTAACATTGATTAAAACATATAATTGATTATAACATATGAACATTTGCAGATTTTTAAAAAATGAAGTTGGTTTGGGCATAAATGAATTGACTCCAGTTTCCCAATAGACCTCTTTACTCAGAAAGACCAGACTGGAAATGAACAAATAATGATAAAATTCAATTTGTCTATAAATTTAAAATTGCCTATAATATCACAGTCACAGTATTCATATTACAAGAGGCCATATTGATATCTTTGGACAACGGCTACCTACATAACTGATCAGCTCCCAGTCAGGTTAATCTTTTGCCTACAGAGGCTTGGTAAAGATGACCAGCAAATGACCAGCCAGTTGCTGATCCTTGAAGTGGGCCAGTGTCAGATTTGGTGATATGGAAGAAATTAGGCGCATTTAAAGACTTGCTGTTTCAATCTCTGTCTTTTCCCAGAGTTAAGCTGCTATTGGATGGCGTTGCAGGGCCGGTCAAAGTTTCACTATTGCTCTGCTGCTGGACTGGAGTCAGAAAATCTACAACACAGAAGGGGGACACCCAGGCCAATTTTACCTGTGCTGGTAGGACTGGTCAGAGGGAATTGTTGTCTTGTGGACTCTGGCAGATGTTGTGGGATGCAGGAAAGACAATGTTCCTGTTGTCAGCTTCAAGAAAAAAATTGAGACGGGCTGGAACCATAGAGCACAGAAACAGGCCATTCGTGGCTGTGCTGAACCATTTTTCTGCCTAGCCCCACTGACCTGCACCTGGACCATATCCCTCCATACCCCTCTCATCCATGTACCTGTCCAAGTTTTTCTTAAATGTTAAAAGTGAGCCCGCATTTACCACTTCATCTGGCAGTTCATTCCACACTCCCACCATTCTCTGTGTGAAGAAGCCCCCCCTAATATTCCCTTTAAACTTTTCTCCCTTCACCCTTAACCCATGTCCTCTGGTTATTTTCTTCCCTAGCCTCAGTGGGAGAAAGCCTACTTGCATTCACTCTATCTATATCCATTATAATTTTATATATCTCTATCAAATCTCCCCTCATTCTTCTACGCTCCATGGAATAAAGTCCTAACCTATGCAACCTTTCTCTGTAACTCAGTTTCTTAAGTCCCAGCAACATCCTTGTAACCTTCTCTGCACTCTTTCAACCTTATTAATATCCTTCCTGTAATTAGGTGACCAAAACTGCTCACAATACTCCAAATTTGGCCTCACCACGGTTCTGATGTTTATTTAACAGTAAAAGATGAAAGGCCATGTATCTGTCCCATTTGTTGATAATTAATTGTATACAGGGATTTGTCAATGGACTTTAGGTCCTCCTTTAAAGAAATGCAGGAGGGAGGAGATGGAATTGAAAGCTTGTTTTTGGCATCTGCTTAAGACTGCAGAGATTGGGCAGAGGCAATGCTGCTGTTTCCAAGTCATTCTTCTCCCATTTTAGTCATGGGATAAAGTAGGAAAGGATGACATAAAACAATTCATGCCACAGTATCTCTTTGTGTATGTTTTTAACCTGCAACTGGGTTATGGGGTTGACATTCCATAAACAAGTAAGGCAGGAACTCTCTAACTGAATATGCAGCTTTCCAACTATCAATGGCGGGGTGGAAGAACATATTTAAAAAAAAAGGAATTTTAGAGTCTGTGACCTGTTTCAGAATATAAAACTTAACATATAAGCTTTCTGGGTCTCTGGGGGACAATGTGAAGTGTGAGAAAGTCTAAAAGCTGTCCAGCTATGAGTTGTGGGCCATGGAAATTCCAAAAATCCCACAAGGACTATTGGCTAGGTGATGACATCATCACCTGGACTTGCCAACTTGCAAATCATATTCTAAACATGGACCTGCTGTCTGATTAATTCTTTGTTAAATTATATTTCCAGGATCACACACACAAAAACTTAATTCTGTTCAGGATTTTAATGAGGTCTGTACCAGTTCTTATATTTGCAACACTTTGAAGTTGAGTCTCCGGATTAATGTAACATCCTTTTAACAGTCTCTGAGAGAATGAAGCAAATCTTTTCTTTTAAGACCTCGCAAAAAGATTAAGCAGCAATATGCAGCTTCTCCATTAAGCAAAGGCCAGGCAATCTGGTTTCTGTTAATGCAAAATCACCTCTTGTCCCACTGGTCAGTCAGGGACAAAATCAGACATGTCGGTTTGGTTCAGGGGTTACTGTCCTGTCCACACTGGATCAGCAAGTTACAACTGGACACATGATTGCTGTTCTACCAAATCCTCCACATTCTTAGCATTTGCAAAAAGGTGGGTTAATTGATGCCCCACACCGTCGGCTGTTAATAACAGGAAAACAACATTTGGTCATTCTGTAAAATGAATTAATCAATAGTGAGATGCCGGGTGAGAAATGTAAACACTCCCACTGGCCTAAGCCTCTCTTGTCCACATTGCTTCTGGATGTTTCTTTCCCAGGGTGAAGCAACAAGGGTGTGCACGATACGTATGGAAATGTCACCTAGCGTCAGGCACTTCATGAGAGAAGGGTACTTGAGATTTTCAGAGAGAGGATAGCCTGAATGATCCCCAGTGAGAGTCAGCCCCTTCAGGGGAGGGGTCTGAACCCCAGTGAGGGTCAGCACCTTCAGGGGAGGGGACTGAACCCAGTGAGAGTCAGCCCCTTCAGGTGAGGGTCAGCACCTTCAGGGGAGGGGTCTGAACCGCAGTGAGAGTCAGCACCTTCAGGGGAGGGGTCTGAACCCAGTGAGAGTCAGCACCTTCAGGGGAGGGGACTGAACCCCAGTGAGGGTCAGCACCTTCAGGGGAGGGGTCTGAACCCCAGGGAGAGTCAGCACCTTCAGGGGAGGGGTCTGAACCCAGTGAGAGTCAGCCCCTTCAGGGGAGGGGTCTGAACCCCAGTGAGAGTCAGCACCTTCAGGGGAGGAGTCTGAACCCAGTGAGAGTCAGCCCCTTCAGGGGAGGGGTCTGAACCCCAGGGAGAGTCAGCACCTTCAGGGGAGGGGACTGAACCCAGTGAGAGTCAGCACCTTCAGGGGTGGGGTCTGAACCCAGTGAGGATCAGCACCTTCAGGGGAGGGGACTGAACCCAGTGAGAGTCAGCACCTTCAGGGGAGGGGTCTGAACCCAGTGAGGGTCAGCACCTTCAGGGGAGGGGTCTGAACCCCAGTGAGGGTCAGCACCTTCAGGGGAGGGGTCTGAACCCAGTGAGAGTCAGCACCTTCAGGGGAGGGGTCTGAACCCAGTGAGAGTCAGCACCTTCAGGGGAGGGGTCTGAACCGCAGTGAGAGTCAGCACCTTCAGGGGAGGGGTCTGAACCCAGTGAGGGTCAGCACCTTCAGGGGAGGGGACTGAACCCCAGGGAGAGTCAGCACCTTCAGGGGAGGGGTCTGAACCCAGTGAGAGTCAGCCCCTTCAGGGGAGGGGTCTGAACCCCAGTGAGAGTCAGCCCCTTCAGGGGAGGGGACTGAACCCAGTGAGGGTCAGCACCTTCAGGGGAGGGGACTGAACCCAGTGAGAGTCAGCCCCTTCAGGGGAGGGGACTGAACCCAGTGAGGGTCAGCACCTTCAGGGGAGGGGACTGAACCCCAGGGAGAGTCAGCACCTTCAGGGGAGGGGTCTGAACCCCAGTGAGAGTCAGCCCCTTCAGGGGAGGAGACTGAACCCAGTGAGGGTCAGCCCCTTCAGGGGAGGGGACTGAACCCAGTGAGGGTCAGCACCTTCAGGGGAGGGGTCTGAACCCAGTGAGAGTCAGCACCTTCAGGGGAGGGGACTGAACCCCAGTGAGAGTCAGCTCCTTCAGGGGAGAGGTCTGAACGCAGTGAGAGTCAGCACCTTCAGGGGAGGGGTCTGAACCCCAGTGAGTCAGCACCTTCAGGGGAGGGGTCTGAACCCAGTGAGAGTCAGCACCTTCAGGGGAGGGGACTGAACACCAGTGAGAGTCAGCTCCTTCAGGGGAGAGGTCTGAACGCAGTGAGAGTCAGCACCTTCAGGGGAGGGGTCTGAACCCAGTGAGAGTCAGCACCTTCAGGGGAGGGGACTGAACCCCAGTGAGAGTCAGCTCCTTCAGGGGAGAGGTCTGAACGCAGTGAGAGTCAGCACCTTCAGGGGAGGGGACTGAACCCCAGTGAGAGTCAGCACCTTCAGGGGAGGGGACTGAACCCCAGTGAGAGTCAGCACCTTCAGTGGAGGGGACTGAAACCCAGTGAGGATCAGCACCTTCAGGGGAGGGGTCTGAACCCCAGTGAGGGTCAGCACCTTAAGGGGAGGGGTCTGAACCCAGTGAGAGTCAGCACCTTCAGGGGAGGGGACTGAACCCCAGTGAGGGTCAGCACCTTAAGGGGAGGGGTCTGAACCCAGTGAGGGTCAGCACCTTCAGGGGAGGGGTCTGAACCCAGTGAGAGTCAGCACCTTCAGGGGAGGGGACTGAACACCAGTGAGAGTCAGCTCCTTCAGGGGAGAGGTCTGAACGCAGTGAGAGTCAGCACCTTCAGGGGAGGGGTCTGAACCCAGTGAGAGTCAGCACCTTCAGGGGAGGGGACTGAACCCCAGTGAGAGTCAGCTCCTTCAGGGGAGAGGTCTGAACGCAGTGAGAGTCAGCACCTTCAGGGGAGGGGACTGAACCCCAGTGAGAGTCAGCACCTTCAGGGGAGGGGACTGAACCCCAGTGAGAGTCAGCACCTTCAGTGGAGGGGACTGAAACCCAGTGAGGATCAGCACCTTCAGGGGAGGGGTCTGAACCCCAGTGAGGGTCAGCACCTTAAGGGGAGGGGTCTGAACCCAGTGAGAGTCAGCACCTTCAGGGGAGGGGACTGAACCCCAGTGAGAGTCAGCACCTTCAGGGGAGGGGTCTGAACCCCAGGGAGAGTCAGCACCTTCAGGGGAGGGGTCTGAACCCCAGTGAGAGTCAGCACCTTCAGGGGAGGGGTCTGAACCCCAGTGAGAGTCAGCACCTTCAGGGGAGGGGACTGAACCCCAGTGAGGGTCAGCACCTTCAGGGGAGGGGTCTGAACCCCAGGGAGAGTCAGCACCTTCAGGGGAGGGGTCTGAACCCCAGTGAGAGTCAGCACCTTCAGGGGAGGGGACTGAACCCAGTGAAGGTCAGCACCTTCAGGGGAGGGGACTGAACCCCAGGGAGAGTCAGCACCTTCAGGGGAGGGGTCTGAACCCAGTGAGAATCAGCACCTTCAGGGGAGGGGACTGAACCCAGTGAGGGTCAGCACCTTCAGGGGAGGGGTCTGAACCCCAGGGAGGGTCAGCACCTTCAAGGGAGGGGACTGAACCCAGTGAGGGTCAGCACCTTCATGGGAGGGGTCTGAACCCAGTGAGAGTCAGCACCTTCAGGGGAGGGGTCTGAACCCCAGTGAGAGTCAGCACCTTCAGGGGAGGGGTCTGAACCCAGTGAGAGTCAGCACCTTCAGGGGAGGGGTCTGAACCCCAGTGAGAGTCAGCACCTTCAGGGGAGGGGACTGAACCCAGTGAAGGTCAGCACCTTCAGGGGAGGGGTCTGAACCCAGTGAGGGTCAGCACCTTCAGGGGAGGGGTCTGAACCTCAGTGAGGGTCAGCACCTTCAGGGGAGGGGTCTGAACCCCAGTGAGAGTCAGCACCTTCAGGGGAGGGGACTGAACCCAGTGAAGGTCAGCACCTTCAGGGGAGGGGTCTGAACCCAGTGAGAGTCAGCACCTTCAGGGGAGGGGACTGAACCCCAGTGAGGGTCAGCACCTTCAGGGGAGGGGTCTGAACCCCAGTGAGAGTCAGCACCTTCAGGGGAGGGGACTGAACCCAGTGAAGGTCAGCACCTTCAGGGGAGGGGACTGAACCCCAGTGAGGGTCAGCACCTTCAGGGGAGGGGTCTGAACCCCAGTGAGAGTCAGCACCTTCAGGGGAGGGGTCTGAACCCAGTGAGAGTCAGCACCTTCAGGGGAGGGGACTGAACCCCAGTGAGGGTCAGCACCTTCAGGGGACGGGTCTGAACCCCAGGGAGAGTCAGCACCTTCAGGGGAGGGGTCTGAACCCCAGTGAGAGTCAGCACCTTCAGGGGACGGGTCTGAACCCCAGTGAGAGTCAGCACCTTCGGGGGGAGGTCTGAACCCAGTGAGAGTCAGCAGCTTCAGGGGTGGGGGGGAGAGGAATTGATCCCTAGTGACAGTCAGCACCTTCCTGAGAAGATAGGACCTGAATTAAACAATTGTAAGCTCTTTCAACATCAGAAGGACATTCTAAATAAAAATAAATAACCATTGTAAATATATATTTTTGTTGAAACATGTGCATTAAAGTGAAGGATGTGATGAATAGGATACTGTTATCCCAGGCTACCAGAACAGATATGGATTAGCCTCAGAGTAAAGGTTTGTAAAGAGAGGTACTATGTAGACACCAGAAAGTTGCTCCATAATATTGAAGTATCCTGAGAATGTGTCCTATATTTTTCTATTTTTTAAGCTTATTTGCTGGGTCACTACATATTTTAATATGGGCCTTTAGTGTATCTTGAACTCGTGTTTCTCATGAACAAAGAATCTTCATCACTCTTTCCTGCTTCCGGGGCTAAATCATGTGTGTCTTCCATCCTTAGGTTGGGGGTGGGGGGTGAAGACAGTGTTCGGGATGTATCAGAATCTCTCTATCAACATAAGAGTGTAGTTACACACCAAGAGCCAGATTTGTTAAATGTCATCAAGATAACTCAACATCACTCAGCACGAGCAACTACCTACAGGAAAGAAACAAAACGTTGCTTCTAACAAAAATAATAGAAACAGCAAATTCCATTCATTGGTTTAATCTCCGAGTCTTTGCTCAAACCATTGACTGTTCACTCTTCTGCATAGATGCTGCCTGGCCTGCTGAGTTCCTCCAGCATTTTGTGTGTTCCCTGAAATTCCTGCTATTTCATAGGTTTATTTTATTGTTCAAGTATGCACGTTCTCCAGGCACAGCAACAGCCTCTCCCCTGTCTGATAGCAGAGCAATCCCCCAGTGATAAAATGCAGTCTCCCCTCTCTGATAGGAGAGCGATTCCCCAGCGATCAAAAGGCAGTCTCCCCTCTCCGATGATAGAGTGATACCCTAGCGATCAAAAGGCAGTCTCCCCTCTCCGATGATAGTGATACCCTAGCGATCAAAAGGCAGTCTCCCCTCTCCGATGATAGAGTGATACCCCAGCGATCAAAAGGCAGTCTCCCCTCTCCGATAGAGTGATACCCCAGCGATCAAAAGGCAGTCTCCCCTCTCCGATGATAGAGTGATTCCCTAGCGACCAAAAGGCAGTCTCCCCTCTCTGATGATAGAGTGATACCCTAGCGATCAAAAGGCAGTCTCCCCTCTCCGATGATAGAGTGATACCCTAGCGATCAAAAGGCAGTCTCCCCTCTCCGTTGATAGAGTGATACCCTAGCGATCAAAAGGCAGTCTCCCCTCTCTGATGATAGAGTGATACCCTAGCGATCAAAAGGCAGTCTCCCCTCTCCGATGATAGAGTGATACCCTAGTGATCAAAAGGCAGTCTCCCCTCTCCGATGATAGAGTGATACCCCAGCGATCAAAAGGCAGTCTCCCCTCTCCGATGATAGAGTGATACCCCAGCGATCAAAAGGCAGTCTCCCCTCTCCGATGATAGAGTGATTCCCCAGCGATCAAAAGGCAGTCTCCCCTCTCCGATGATAGAGTGATACCCCAGCGATCAAAAGGCAGTCTCCCCTCTCCGATGATAGAGTGATACCCTAGCGATCAAAAGGCAGTCTCCCCTCTCCGATGATAGAGTGATACCCTAGCGATCAAAAGGCAGTCTCCCCTCTCCGATGATAGAGTGATACCCCAGCGATCAAAAGGCAGGCAGCTGGCACTCACCTTCTGCATTGGCCTCAATGCTTCAATCTCCCTCGTCACTTTAATTGGTAAACAATGGAAGCTTTAATCGGCGAAATGGAGTCAAGCATCAGCTTGTGCCCTGTCCCGCAGCCTTCTCGCCACGAGGTTCACACACGCTGCCCCTGCCTCTCGGAGACCGCAGAGCGTCGCAACACCCAAATGATCTCCAAGTTGCAAATCCCAGGCTCCAACAGTTTTAGAATCACATTAAAGATGGAAAACAAACGTTAAAGACATAAACAAAGTGAAATATATGGTTTCATGATCTATCCAGCAGACGTCGACCGAAGGAGCGTTTTATGCAGGCACCAATTCAAACTGTAGCCCCAGATGTTATCCCACAACACACGGCATTAAGTTTGGAATCCTTTATATGTAGAAACAACAATCATGAGCTGAGCTAGGTGAGGATTTATTACCCATCCCTAGTTACACTGGAATTTAGAAGGATGAGAGGGGATCTGATTGAAACATATAAGATTATTAAGGGATTGGACACACTGGAGGCAGGAAGCATGTTCCCGCTGATGGGTGAGTCCAGAACTAGAGGCCACAGTTTAAGAATAAGGGGTAGGCCATTTAGAACAGAGATGCGGAAAAACTTTTTCACCCAGAGAGTGGTGGATATGTGGAATGCTCTGCCCCAGAAGGCAGTGGAGGCCAAGTCTCTGGATGCATTCATGAGAGAGTTAGATAGAGCTCTTATAGGTAGCAGGGTCAAAGGATATGGGGAGAGGGCAGGAACGGGGTACTGATTGTGTATGATCAGCCATGATCACAGTGAATGGCGGTGCTGGCTAGAAGAGCCAAATGCCCTACTCCTGCACCTACTGTCTATTGTCTATTACCCTGGAAAGCTGGTGATGTCTTTTCCTTGAGGTTACACCAGAGGACAGTTAACCACATTAACAGAATGGTGGGATGTGTTTGGTCAGGACAATAAATGTCCCATTGTTTACATGTCAGAATACAAACAGCAGGCCCAGAATGTTGTGAATCTAGACCTTTAATCTGTTTCAAATACCTCAAATGGTTTCCACACAAATGCCCAGAGGGTCAGGAATTGGATGAGAGGGCTTCAGCCTTTTCTCTCTGCAGAGGAAATCACTAGTCGAAAAAGTTGAATTAAGTCTAAATTTAACCTGGTGAAAGGTCACTTAGGACCTTGACTCTATGACTAACACCATCATGTTCCAGATATTCCATTTCACTCCAAGACTGTGATCAATGAAGTAGGAGAACTGAGGCCTTTGAAATAATTGAATTGTGCATTAGGGGAGTGCAGGGTCATTCTGCAAGTGGTCGGGGGTGAGACTGGAAAGTAACGTTGGATCTTGCTGTGTTGTGCAGGCTGCATAACAACAACCAGTAAGCAACAACAAAATAAATAACCCATCAATTGCCTAAAACCAGTGCTCCCTCTGCTTTATCGTTGGTGGGTGTCACAAAAGCAGTGTGGTTGGAGGGTTTGTGGATTGGAACTGGGCAGCCTACACAAGACTGTACTCAGAGAAGAGGTGTTTTTTTAATGAGAGAAAGTGGGGACAGGTGAGGACTAAGCCTACCTGTCAACACGTCCTGCAGCCTGCCAATCACAGGGGAATGATTACTTAAATCATTAAATAATTCAAGATTACTTAAAGTAATTTCCTTTAAGGAGTATGAAATAATTGTTACTTTGGATCCAGTGCAGCTATATTTCATTAGGAGTTTGATGGAGAATTGGTTTGTCACCTAAAACACTCAAAAACTTCTACAGATGTACCACGGAGAGCATTCTGACAGGCTGCATCATAATCTGGCATTGGGGGCTACTGCACAGGATCGAAAGAAACTACAGAAAATTGTAAAATTAGTCAGCTCCATCATGGGTACTAGCCTCCATTGAATCGAAGACATCATCAAGGAGCGATGCCTCAGAAAGGCAGCGTCCATTATTAAGGAACTGATTGCCCAGGACATGCCCTTTTCTCACTGTTTCCATCAGGAAGGAAGTACAGAAGCTTGAAGGCACACACTCAGTGATTCAGGAACAGCATCTTCTCCCATCTGCCATCCAATTTCTAAATGGACATTGACCCCATGAACACAGCCTTACTACTTTTTATCATTTCTGTTTTTGCACTACTACTTTTAATTTAACTATGTACTCTAGATATATATATTAATTTATATATAAATTTATTATTTTTCTATATTTCTATATTTATCATGTATTGCATTGTACTGCTGCCACTAGGTTAACAAATTTCATGACATATGCCGGTGATATTAAACCTGGTTCTGATTTTGATAAAAGACACAAAAGATAAAGAGCAGAATAATAATAAAAAACACAATTAATATAAATACATGAGCTAGCTTATACACATACTGTAGATTGATTGTATGTCCATAAAGGGACTCTAGGCTGTACATAAGTTAACTGGCAGGAAATAATAAAATAGTGGTGGATTAGTGGGTGGAAGTGTTGTTCAGCCTTACTTCTTAGGGAAAGTATCTGTTTTTGAGTCAGGTGGCATGGATGCTATGAACAAATATGATTCCTTACATCATTAGACGAAATAAATTCAACTTACAAGGAATAACAGGTGAATTTTAAGAAGCTTCCTTACTTACACAAGTGGACAAAAGTTTATTGCAGAGAGATCCGGGTTTCTGGAGGTCTGAGTTCATAGTTTTTTGCATATTTTATAGCTATTAAAATATAGTTAAAGCACTGTTTAAACCATGAGACTAATAGAACATTTCCATGTCTGTTCAGACAGATGAATGAAAGCCAAATGTAAAATCTGGAATCATCTACAAATGGTTTTCATCTCCCACCTAAACTTGGCAGCTCCAGTACTCAGCTGAATGTGATTAGTGGTGTAAATTAAAGATGGTGATAAATGGACCTTGGTCCCATCCATCATACTCGCTCAAGGTGAAAGGGTTTGCATGATATACAAATAGATCTGACAGTGATGACTGCCTGATAATGATTACAAATAGCTTAATAATTAAAACCAGGTCCTCCCCTGCTCTCTCCCAGAAATCATTGTACTGCTGTCAAGTCGTAGAATACTGTCAGGAAAATTATACAACAGCCCGTGAGAATTAAATTGGGGACTTTTTTTTTGTAAGCCATTTCTTTGCGGAGAGATTGAAAGAATTACGTTTTTCTGAACTCAAGTGCTGATTAAGTATGATTATTTAAAATTAATTACCTCAAGGAGAAGCCAGATAAAAGTGAGGGAAAAAAGGAACAGAAGGAAGTGTTAATTAGGTGAGCTGAAAGTGAGCAGGATGATTCGTTTAGCAAAAATTAGTTAGGCCAAATGGTTTGTCCTGGTACAGACCCAATGCATTTACCTGCGTCATTGTATTCATTCTTTAGAGATGATCAAGCCAACCACTTAATGTTCAAATCTCAGTACCCTGTGGAGGTTGCATTGTAGCCAAATGGCTGAGGTTATCACAGAGACCTTATCCACCACATAGACCTGGAACTGAAGACATGTATCAGCCCAGATTGGTCATGGATGGCAGTTTTCTTTCCTTTGAGGACATTGGTGAGCTACGTGACTATCTGACAGCTTCACAGTCAGTTAACAAAACGTCCCTTCCACCTGAATAATGCTCTGTGGTCAGCAGCCGTTGCTAGGTTCCTCTCAATGGCTCGCCAACAGGTCAATCCATTTATATCAGTTTGCTGAGTGCGTTAATTTAACTCTCATTAGCCAGTATAATTGTGTATACCTCCGTCAAATCTCCCCTCATTCTGCTATGCTCCAGGGAATAAAGTCCTGATCTATTCAACCTTCCCCTACAACTCAGGTCCTCAAGTCACAGCAAGATCCTTGTAAGTTTTCTCTGCACTCTTTCAATCTTATTTCTATCTTTCCTGTATTATACAATACTCCAAATTAGGCCTTGCCAATGTCTTATACACTTCAACATAACATCCCAACTCCCGTACTCAATAGTTTGGTATATGAAGGCCAATGTGCTGAAAGCTCTCTTTATGACCCTTTCTACATGTGACACTACTTTCATGGAATTATGGATCTGTATTCCCAGATCCCTCCATTCTCCCGCACACCTCAGTTTTCTACTGCTCACCCTGTAGTCCTACTCTAGTTTGTCCTTCCAAAGTACACTTGGCTGCATTAAATTCCATCTGCCATTTTTCATCTCATTTTTCCTGCTAGTCCAGATCCTGCTGCAAGCTCCGATAGCCTTTCTTGTTGTTCACTGCACCCCTAGTCTTGGTGTCACCTATGAATTTGCTGGTCCAGTTTACTACATTATCATCCAGGTCATTGATGTAGATGACACACAACATTGGACCCAGCATCGATCCCTGCAGCACACCACTAGTCCCAGGCCTTCAATCTGAGAGGCAACCATCTACTACCACAATCTGGCTTCTCCTGTAAAGCCAATCTCTCAGCCAATTTACTATCTCATCCTGAAAGCCAAGCAAGTGAGCTGTCTTGACCAACCTCCCATGGCGGGACCTTGTCAGATGCCATGGGAAGTCCATGTAGACAACACCCACTTGCCTTGCTGGTTCTTCTTTGAAAAATTCTATAAGACCATGCACAATGTCATGAGTGAAGCAAAAATAAACATTGAAGTGGTCCCAAATTTCATGGAAAATGATCATTTTCTGCAAATATAAAAGTTGGTCCTTAAATTCTTGGGCTCGATGACAATGATTTGGTTTGAGTCCAGGTACTTTAAGAGGATTGTTGTTACTGTGATAACTCATCAGGGGATAGAAGCATGTCTGAACTCTTGGGCTAGTAGAATTTCCCATGGTAATTGCTCCTGATCACTATCCATCACCATAATGGTGATTTGTTTAGACCTGCCACAATTGTGCTATTTCTTACTGAATAGCCTATTCTGTTGGCAGCTTTATTCAATAATTTTAGTCACATTGCTGCAATACTAAAAGGGCATCTAATCCCCAAACCAATGCAATGCAATCCACCACCTCCATCGACTGGGGATAGAATATATTCTACTTTGGGAAGTCCACCGAGATCGGAGTATCTGCTCCAAATCCCAATCCCAAGTGGTGCTAATCAGTTAATTCTGTCAAAGAAATGTGATTTGATTAACTGTTGACAACACTAGCCCCTATCCCCAGCAAAATGTCTTTGGGAAATTGGGAATATCAAAGCACAGAAAGAAACCATTTGCCTCCTAGTATCTGCACTGGCTCCAGCCATGGAGCAGGAATAATAAATGAAATACTTTACAAACTTTAACAGTTGTTGAAGAGAGCCAGACATGAGATAAGGAGATGTGATAGGGACCCCATTTAAGTAGTGTAATTAACATGGTATTTATCAAGAGATATATCGATGAAAAAAAAATTATTAAATATACAGTGGGAGCAGTTTGATTTTGGCCTGACCTTTAAAATTTGTGAATTCAGAGAGTATACAGGACATCATGTGCATGGTCTGAAGATTTGGCATAAGTAAAACCATGTGATGGACAATTAAATCCCCCTCCCAGCCCTCTATTCCTGTCTCCCTTAAGGATTTTTAACTGAAACCAACCAACTCAGCTGCCGCTACAGTGAAGGACATTCTTGTCTCTTCCCTGATTAACACTCTTCTGTCCTATTTTAAACAGTCTGACTTTTGTTTGATATTTAATAAGCAATGCTGATCAAATGACTGGCATTACGTGTGGCCCTGCGGTCATGCGTGTAGTTATTTCATCAATGAACGCATTTAGTTTTTAGCGATAAACAAGTGGTTAGAAGGCTTCATTGCTTGTGAGGGCCTGACAAGGTGCTGCAGGGTATGAGCTTTGAAGACATACAAAGCGGAAAGTATCTTAACCACAGTATCCTCTCTTCTCTTGGGAGTGACTAGGATAGCTGTGAGGCTTTTCTTTTGACACATAAGTTACATCTTTGTAAGCTCTTATCATCGTTCCATAATGATGTTTTTTTCCCTCAAAATTCAACTTTATCCAAGCCTGAACGTAGATTCAAATTCTCACTAGACTGATTTAAAGCTTTACCTCTTAAGTAGTTAGTAGCCCTGGCCCGGTTACATTTTATCCCATTTCTCTATACGTTTAAAATTATAAAATCACGGTCCAGTGACTCTTATTACCATGTAGCCTCCTTCTCGGACGATGCAGCCACCTTACGCTCTTTCCCAAGCAGGAGGTTGCAAGGGACAGCAAGGAAACTGAAAATGGGGTCAACCTGAATGCACTTCCATTTTTAAGCAGAGCTTATGGTACAGTGACAGGATCAGAAATCTTGCCTAATTTCCCCTCTCTCTGACTCAGGGTCACACTGTGGTGATTAGGAGTTGGTTTTACTCTCTGCGTTGGTGTCCTTGAGAGTAATCAAGTTCCGGATCCCAGACTGGTTTCTCCCCTCCCTGGCTCAAGGTCTCTGGACAGTGATCAGGATTACGTACCCCCTTACTATTCCAGGATTACATACAGTGACCTGAACCAATAATCTGATGTCCTTCACTGTCCACCCAGGAGTTACTGGACTACATTCACAAAACGTTCCTTAGCAAATTGCGTTTTTCTCAGTGGACAAGTGCAACACACTGTAAGGTTTCACTGCTAATGTAATGGCTTCTTTGTAATGTTCACTGCTGAGGTAATGGTTTCTCTGTAGCAGCAATGTTTTGGTTATGGCTGGAGATAATAGGATGCATGTTAGACAATAAGAGATTATTGCTGTTTCTTGTGAGTCTGGAAAGATGTTTTTCTCACGGTATTTTGTCGAGGAGAGATGAAGAGGGAGGATACGTGTGGAGAGAGCTGGTAGACCACCGGACGGAGTGGACTGGGATCTGAGGGTCCGAAGGTCGCCGATATTTGGAGGAGACCAATGCTGGAAGAATGACTACTGAGTGAGCTCCAACGTGACTTTGACTCGACCTTGGGCCCTTTTTTTTGTTTATTTTCATTACTAACCCTATATTCAGATTAAGATTCATAAAGTTCAATCATTAATTGCATATGGTGTACTGTCTGATATTTTGCGTTGTGGTTTTGTAACTGGGGGTACATTACACAGCATCCACACAAATGCGATTCCCCAGTTTGGCGGGGCCGAAAGCTGATTCCCCTAGACAAACATGAGTTGGGTGAGCCTGAGGGTTACAATGGTGGGAGCTACGTCCTGGATTGATTCCATTGGTTGCTGTGTGATTGCCCTGTTTAAATCAGTGCTGGTATGGATGCTGCTGATGTGCCTCTGTGGGATTGCTGGTAACTAGTGCGTGAGTGTTGAGTGGGGTGGATATTTGTACCCCGGATGAACTGTTAATTTGATTTTTGAGTATGGTTAAAGCTGTTGGCAAAGTTGAAATCGTAGCACGAAAGTTTAATAAAATGGCAAGCTCAGACCTTGTTTTAGTTCAGACTAGCGCTGACGTAACGGTGGTGGGTCTGCCAGCGTCTATCGGTGCCCCATGTGAGGTGGGTCCATACTGTCAGGGAGGAGGAGGAGGGAGCCCAGCAGGCTGGGTCACAAGCGGAGTTGCCCGCAGTTGCAGGCGGAGATTTCAGAGACAGGGTTCTATCGTTTCTGAGGAATGAGGGGAAAGAGTGGTCGGATTTGGAAAGTTTAATTAGTCCCCGTCCCCCATTGAAGAGTGAGAGTTCTGAGTTGGCATCAGCCCTTACCTCCCTGGCGAATAAGTGGCCCGGTGCACAGGCAGCGGGTCCCCGCCGGAAGTTAAGAATTTTCTCTAGAATAACGCCCACCCTGGAGGGGGAAGATGAGTCCAAGACGTGGGCGGAGCAGACCCCTCAGTTGTTAGATGAGTGGTAGTGCTCTGATGACGAAAAGCGACCGAGATTGGTTGAAAGTTTGAGAGGTTGGCGGCTGAGGTAGTAAGAGGCGTGAAATTTAACCAGCCCTCTGCTTCCCATGCTGAGTATCTAGACGCATTAGAGAGCACTTTTGGTCTGACCGGGAGCACACTGGAGCTCCTGGGGGGGGGTTCAAAACATGCGTCAGAAGAAGGGGAGGAGCTTTCCGCGTATCTTTTTCGGCTAGAGAGACAGTTAAATTGTTTGCGGTGCCCGGGGGGGTCAGGCGGCTGAGGTGAATAAGTTAAGGATGGACCAGATAGCCAAGGGTGCCCAGCCCCAGGACATGATTGCTTGGGGTCTCCGACAGTCCCGTAAAATGCGCGCCCCTCCCTCATTTGTTCAGCTGATCAGAGAGGAGAAAGTGTTGGGGCCACGAGATGACTCTATCAGCAGGGTGCAGTCCTCAGTAGTAACCCCTTGTGGTGAAGAGACCGGGGCCAGCCCAACCCGGGAAATGGTAAAAGAGATGGTGGCAGAGCTGAGAACTGAGACGTTCTGGGTGTTAACAGCGGGTGTGGACCCTCCATATGATAGGACCGGTAGAGAGGCCCCCCCCCCCCAGGGAATGGACTACGCAGAGGGCTGTGGGTGGCCAGGGCTCCGCAAGAAGAGGGGCGGCCAGTAGCATGTGCTATAACTGTGGGGAAAAGGGACATTTCCGGAGGGAATGTAAGCAGGAGGAAGCCCCTCGGAGAGTGAGCCCCTAGGTATCCAAGCAGGGAGAGGTGTCGGGAAACTTAGAGGAGACCCAGTGAGGAAATGGCCTGGTGTCTCTGGGGGTGTACGTTCCCAGCAATATACCAAGGAACTCCCGAAAGCAAAAGACCCTATTCCTGAAGGCTTAGTGGGACCACGCTCCAGTGTGTTGCTACGGATAGAGGGAATATACACTAAAGCCATACTCGACACTGGGTCGCAAGTCACATTACTGTACCGTTTGTTTTATGACCAGTATCTGAAGCATTTACCCTTGACACCATTCAGTGCACTGGAGATTTGAGGTATCAGTACTGGTGATTATCCATACAACGGTTATTTGTCAGTGAAACTGGAGTTCTCGGAGGCCAATGTGGGAGTGTCTGAGGTTCTTGATACACTGGTGCTGGTTTGTCCGGACCCTGTTGAGACGGGCAGCGTTTCAGTTCTGGTGGGGACCAACACACCTCTGGTGAGGAGGCTCATGGGGGCCTGCAAGGAGAAGGCTGGCGAGAGCTTTCTTGGAACATTTCTGTGCACCCGGTGTTTCGAGCTGCTTTTGAGGAAGTGTGTGGCAGCATTGGGCTGGATACTGAATTTAGACGAGGGGCTGTGTGGTTCACCCAGTCGAAGCCAACGGTGGTACAGCTCGGGGAAGTAGCGAGAGTGATGGGGACCCCCAAATTTCCCAGAGTGCCTGAGGGCAAAGCCCTCTTCGTGGATGCTCCGGAAGATCACGAGGGGGAGTTGGGATTTCCTGCTGGGGTACCAGTGAGGCCCAAATTGCAGAAGCCCTCGGTTGTACAGGCGAGCAGGATGGCAGGATCGTCAGGAACACTATGAAGAGGGAGGTCACCTTCAAGCGGGAGATGCCCCTGGCACATTTGTTCCCGGTGACGGTAATGTCTAGTGCCCCTGTAAGGCATGCCGGGGAGAAACTATTGGAAAAGGGGGGAAAGTTGACCGCTGAGTCATTCAACTTCGGGGACTCCCCAGTGCTGCCGGGTTGGAAGAGGAGGCTGGTAGAGAAGATGTTGAAGCTGGAAGGGGTCTTTTCCATTAGTGAGTTTGATGTGGGTTATTCCAAGAGCACTCGTCACACTATCCGGGTGACCGAGGACACCTCGTTCAGAGAGAGGTTGCAGTGACTGGCCCCTGCAGACATGGAAGATGTGCGGCAGCATTTGTGTAAGTTGAGGGAAGCTGGGATCATCACTGAGTCCCAAAGCCCCTATGCGTCCCCAATAGTAGTGGCCTGGGAGGAGAACAGGAAGGTACGTATGTGTGTGGACTATAGGACTCTGGTAGGTGCACCGCCCCTGACCAGTATACTGTCCCGAGGGTCAAAGACGCACTGGCCTGTCTGAGTGGTGCGAAGTGGTTCAGCGTGCTGGAGTTGAGGAGTGGATATTCCCAGATCCCGATGAGTGAGGCTGACAAAGAGAAGACGGCATTTATATGTCCCCTGGGATTTTTCCAGTTCGAAAGGATGCCCCAGGGCATATCGGGAGCCCCGGCAACCTTCATGGAGGTCATGGAGAAAATGGTGAGGGATATGAACTTGCTTGAGGTGTTGGTGTATTTGGATGACCTCATAGTGTTTGGATCCACCTTGGAAGAACATGAAGTGAGGCTACTGAAGGTGCTCGGCCACCTGAAAGCTGAAGGGTTAAAACTTACCCTGGACAATTGCCAGTTCTGCAAAACATCTGTTAGCTATGTCGGACATATAATCTCACGGCATGGAGTAGCTACAGACACGACTAAGATAGAAGCGGTGACCACTTGGCCAAGGCCCCAGAACAAGCTCTGCGCTCATTCCTTGGGTTTTGTGGTTATTATTGGAGACTCGTGAAGGGCTGTGCCGAAGTGAGTCACCCCTTGAATCAGCTTCTGTGTGGTTATCCTCCCTTGGGGAAGAAAGGGAGGGGGAGAAAAGGACAGGAGGGTGGAGAATATCTAAACCCGTCGGAACCCTTTGGACAGAGGTGGGATGTAAAATGTGAGGAGGCTTTTCAGTCGCAGAAGGAGTTGCTGACCCAGGCGCCGGTGCTGGCTTTTGCGGACCCTCGATTGCCGTATGTACTGCACACGGATGCCAGCCGAGAGGGGCAAGGGGGTTGTCCCGTATCAGGAGCAGGGCACCGGGTTGAGGCCTGTGGCGTTTGTCACCCTCCGAGAGAAACTATCCCACACACAAGTTGGAATTCCTGGTGTTGAAATGGGCAGTGGTGGATAAGCTGAGTGACTATCTCTACGGGGCCAAGTTTGAGGTGAGGACGGACAACAACCCCTTAACTTATATCCTGACCTCGGCGAAACTGGATGCCACAGGCCGTCGGTGGTTGGCAGCGTTGTCCGCCTATGATTTCAGCCTGAAGTACCGGCTGGGGAGCCGGAACATTGATGTCCCGACAGGTGAATGAGGGACTGGACATGGATGAGGAGTAGAAGATTGTTCTTGCCCCTGGGGTGAAGGCCATGTGTCAATTTGCCATCACCGTGAAGGCAGAGGGAAAGGAGGGGCAGTGTCCAGCAGTGGATCAACTGGGGGCTTCTGATGACACCATACCCCAAGTTTACTGTAACCTGACTGCTCTGAAGACAAACCAGCTGCCGGAATGGAGTTCTGGGGAAGTGGCAGCTGCTCAGCGAGATGATCCGGGCATTGGCACTATTTGGTCTGCAGTTGAAAAGGGAGACATGGCTCAGGCGGAGAAGACGAAACATGCTTCGGTGCCTCCATCTCTGAAAGAATGGCCTCTGTTGGAGTTGAAGAACCAGATATTATGCCGGATCACGTCACCCCCGGTCTGACCCCGGCGTTGCCAGCTGGTTCTGCCCGAGAAGAATCGGAGGATTATGTTGAAGTCACTTCATGATGGTTCTGGACATTTGGGGGTGGAAAAGACCTATGGGTTGCTCAGAGATCGGTTTTACTGGCCCCGGATGAAATCACAGGTCGATGAATACTGCAAGTTGTGCATTCGCTGCATATGGCAGAAGACACTGCCTACGCGGGCAGCTCCCTTGTCCCACTTGCAGAGTGCGGGGCCCCCGGACCTGGTGTGTGTGGATTTCCTGTCCATAGAATCTGAAGGCAGTAACACAGCAAATGTCTTAGTCATCACGGACCACTACACCAGATATGCTCAGGCTTTTCCTACCAAGGACCAGAGGGCGACTACGGTGGCAAAAGTGTTATGGGAGAAGTATTTCGTTTATTATGGCCTTCCTAGGATACATAGTGACCAGGGACTGGACTTCGAGAGCAGACTCATCTATGAGTTACTGGGCATGCTTGGATTTGAGAAGTCGAGGACCACGCCCTATCACCCGCAGGGTGATCCCCAGTCTGAGAGGTTTAATCGGACCTTGCTTGACATGCTCAGGACCCTGGAGATCAGCAAGAAGAGCAGGTGGAGTCAACATATTGGGCATCTAGTTCACAGTTACAACTATACACGAAATGAAGCTATTGGGTACTCGCCATATTATCTGATGTTTGGGCGTGAGGCAAGGTTGCCCATTGACCTTTGTTTTGGGACTGACGAGGGTGACTTACCACCAAAGCCTTGTCTGAAGTATGTGTCTGATATGAGGAGAGAGCTGAAAAGGGCTTATGAATTGGCTGGGGTTGCGGCCGCCAAGCAGAATCGAGGAACTGAAGAGGAGGTTCTCCCAACTCCTGCCGGGAGATCGTGTCCTCAGAAGGAATTTGCGGTTACCTGGAAAGCACAAGTTGGCTGACAGCTGGGCGGCCATACCCGATGTGGTGGAGAGTCTGATGCCAAACCCACCAGTTTTCCAGGTGGACCTAGAGGAGGGAAATGGGCCTGTCAAGATTCTCCTCTTACCCCTGGGACAAGATGTGCAGGTAGACCCGGAGCCCGACTTGGAGACGACACCTAGTAAGAGGACTCTGCCAAAGCGTGGGGCGACTGCAGGGCCCACAGCGGGAGGGGCTGGGGTTGGGCCCCGCCCATGAGAGGGATACGGATTCGGAGGATGATGATCTGGATGTGTGGTACATGCTGCCTTTCGCTAACTCCCCTTTGACTGAGGAAGAGACTTCTCCCACCGAATCAGGTGAGGTAGGGGGGCTATCTGTGGGCAGCCTGGGTTACAGCAGGATCCTGAAGGAGAGGAAGTGGGGCCTGGACATGGGACAGAGGGCTCCGAGGTGCAGGGGGCATGAGTGGTAGATTGGGGGAGGAATCGCCAAGTTGACCTGAAGTGTCCCCAGTAGTGCCTGAGCCTGAAGAGTCAGGTGAGGAGGTACAGAGGTCTCAGAGAATTAGGAGACCACTGGATAGGTTGGCCTATGTAGTGCCTGGGGAACAGGGCGTGATCTCATGATCTCTACTGTTTTGGCGAGCTATGTCACTGCCTTTTGCACCTGGGTTGGGCTTTGTTTTTTGCAGGAAGGTTTGGCGAATTATCTCAACATCATGAGGACATGACAAAATTTGGTGGGGGAAGAGTGTAATGTGCTGTAAGGGTTCACTGCTAATGTAATGGCTTCTTTGTAATGTTCACCACTGAGGTAACGGGTTTCTCTGTAGCAGTGATGTTTGGGTTATGACTGGAGATAACAGGATGATATTAGCCAATAAGAGATTGTTGTTGTGTCTTGTGAGTCTGGAAAGATGTTCTTTTTGCAGTCTTTTGTCGAGGAGAGATGAAAAGGGAGGATGCGTGTGGAGAGAGCTGGTAGATCACCGGACGGTGTGGACTGGGATCTGAGGGTCCGAAGGTCGGCGATGCTCAGAGGAGACCAGTGGTGGAAGAATGACTACTGAGTGAGCTCCAACGTGACTTTGACTTGACCTTGGACCCTTTTCTTTATTTATTTTCATTACTAACCCTATATTCAGATTCATAAAGTTCTATAATTTAATTGCATATGGTGTACTATCTGATATTTTGCGTTGTGGGTCTGTAACTGGGGGTACGTTACACAGCATCCATACAAACGCGATTACCCAGTTTGGCGGGGCCAAAGGCTGATACCCCTGGACGAACCCGAGCTGAGCGAGCCTGAGGGTTACACAAGGATCAGCAAGAATCTCCTTTATCTAACCTTGGAGTCGGGAGCCAGAACAAGGACTAATTTCCCTCTTTATTTCTAACTCTGGGGTCACTGAACAGGGAGCTGCCAATTTCCCCTTTCTATAACCCTGTAATCATGGACAGGTAATCAAGGCCAGCAACAAACCCTGGCTGATTTCCCCATTCTGTAGTTGGGAGGGGAGGGGTCATTGGACAAGAATCAGGAGAAGATCACTGACTGATTTAGCTTTTCTCTAACCCTGGGGTCATTGGTTCAATGTCAGAGCTGGAACATCAGCTGACTTGGCATTTTCATAAACCTGTAGTCACTGGACAGGGATCAGGAGCAGAATCACTAGCCAATTCAAAATTCAAAGTTCAAAGTGAATTAATTATTAAAGTACATATATATCACTATATCCAACCCTGAGATTTGTTTTCTTGTGGGCATTCTCAGTAAACCCAAGAAGAATCAATAGACAATAGACAATAGGTGCAGGAGTAGGCCATTCAGCCATTTGAGTCAGCACCACCATTCACTGTGATCATGGCTGATCATCCACAATCAGTATCCCATTCCTGCCTTCTCCCCATATCCCTTGACTCCGCTATCTTTAAGACCTCTATCTAACTCTTTCTTGAAAGCATTCAGAGAATTGGCCTCCACTGCCTTCTGAGGCAGAGCATTCCACAGACCCACAACTATCTGGGTGAAAAAGTTTTTCCTGAACTCCGTTCTAAATGGCCTAACCCTTATTATTAAATTATGGCCTCTGGTTCTGGACTCCACCAACATCGGGAACATGTTTCCTGCCTCTAGCGTGTCCAATCCCTTAATAATCTTATATGTTTCAATCAGATCCCCTCTCATCCTTCTAAATTCCAGTGTATACAAGCCCAGTTGCTCCAATCTTTCAACATATGACAGTCCTGCCATCCCGGGAATTAACCTCATGAACCTACACTGCACTCCCTCAATAGCAAGAATGTCCTTCCTCAAATTTGGAGACCAAAACCGCACACAATACTCCAGGTGTGGTCTCACCGGGGGCCTGTACAACTGCAGAAGGACTTCTTTGCTCCTATACTCAACTCCCCTTGTTATGAAGGCCAACATGCCATTAGCTTTCTTCACTGCCTGCTGTACCTGCCTGCTTACTTTCAGTGACTGATGAACAAGGACACCTAGATCTCATTGTACTTCCCCTTTTCCTAACTTGAGACCATTCAGATAGTAATCTTCTTTCCTGTTCTTGCCACCAAAGTGGATAACCTCACATTCATCCACATTAAACTGCATCTGCCATGCATCTGCCCACTCACCCAAACTGTCCAAATCACCCTGCATTCTCATAACATCCTCCTCACATTTCACACTGCCACCCAGCTCTGTGTCATCTGCAAATTTGCTAATGTTACTTTTAATCCCTTCATCTAAATCATTAATGTCCCAGCACTGAGCCTTGCGGTACCCCACTAACCAATGGCCGATGAACCAAAAGATCACTGGCAGTCATTGGAAACATGGTCACTAGGTGATCCCCCTTTTTCTTATCCCAGGACCATTGTCTCTGTACTTCATACAGGGGTTTTTGAGAATGATCCCAGGAATGAAAGAGATAATGTATGAGGCGCATTGGATGGCTCCCCAGTCAGTACTCACTGGAGATTAGAAGAAAGGGGGAAGGGGGATATCATTGAAGCTTTGAATATTGAATTGAAGCATTGAATATTGATGATTCAATAAGGATGATTCCCAAAGTGGGGGAGTCTAGGACCAGACGGCTGAGCCTCAGTATACAAGGACGTCCCTTTCAAACAGAGATGAAGGGGACTTTCTTTAGCCAGAGAATGGTGAGTCTGTGGAATACATTGCAGCAGACGGCTGTAGAGGCAAAGTCATTAGGTGTATTTCAGGCAGAGGTTGATGGATTCTTGATTGGTCAGGGCATGAAGGGATACGGGGAGAAGGCAGATGATTGGGGCTGAGAAGGAAAATGGATCAGCCATGATGAAATGGCAGAGCAGACTTGGTAGGCCAAATGGCTTAATACTGCTCCTATGTCTAAGGTCTTCTGGTTGTGCCCTTCCACAACTGAGATCAGCTGAATCAGGGGTTTGGATTTGCAGCAGACCTGCTTTTGAATTGATTACATGTTTTCTTTTAAGCAAAACATAGATGTAAGGAGCTGTGAGTGCTATTTTGAGTGGACTTATCCATAAACATTATTAAAAATGGGAACCAAATCATTCATTGACTACAGTCAATTACATTTATGATCATCATTGATAAGTGTATCATTAAGTTAAATATATTATACTTTATTTTAGAAAGGAAAGCTGTCTGCCTGCCCAAATAGAATTAATTCAGTATATCCATGCTCAATAAACCATAAAAATACATTAATCACCATCTCAGAAATAAAATGCTTTTAAAAAAATTGTATTTATTAAAATGTTAGTTCCTCTTTTTTAAGTAAAATAATCAGCCTTAAAATTCAGTCAGGGCTCTAACCAAAATAGTGTCAATTTGCCCAAAACCATATCAGATTAGCTTGGTCCAATTCCTTTACATTAATACTATGAGTTTGGGAGACTTTATATATTGATTAATACATATCTGATTGTTTATTTAAACTATTAATTGTGTACTCTCAAATATTTTGTACTCATATTTTACTTATGTTTTTCTTAAAATTAATAAAAAGATTTGAAAAGAAAGATTAGCTTGGTCCAACACTTACAACTGGGAGGGAGGAAGGCCTGAAATATCCTGGTTTGTGAGTCTGTTCCAAGTTTGAATCACCAGGCTTCTCTTCTCTGCTCCTGATTGTCTGATAGAAAGCGAGGAAATGTGGAAAATGTTCAGCAGGTCATAGAGAATTTATGGAGAAACAAATTTAACATTTCAGGTCTATAACCTTCCACACTGATCAATTCTGATTAAAGGTGAATGAACTCTTTTTGGGCTTTCAGCTGGGTACAGGTATCAATTACAGGACGTTTCGATGACAAACTCTGTTATCTACTATAATCAATAACTGTACCCGGTTGGAAGCCAGAGAAGAGTTTATTTGTCATTTACCCCGGGAAAGCACCAGATCCTTTTTCTATTAACGACAATAATCTACAACTTTAGCTCTTTTTTTTTCTCCACATATACTGGCTACCCTGCTGGATATATCCAGCCCCTTCTGCTTTTATTTCTGATTTCTGACCTTCCAAGTATTCTGTCTGATGTAGGACAGTGGCTAAAGCCCAGATGCACCAGAATTCTTCGCAGGACTCAAGAGTTTAATTACAAGGGCTGAACGCTTGAGCTTGCTTATTTTTGTTTTGAGTTCAGAAAATGGAGGATAATCAGACCAATGTGTTTAAATGTTGAAAGGACTGTATTAAAATCCAGCTGCACAGTCGGGCCTGTGTTGCTGCCAGTTTGGGATGGGTAAGGTGTCTGTTCTGCATCACATGTTTGGGTTCAGTTAGACTAGGCCATCACCTACAAAATTATTCCCAGCTTTGTTCGTATTATCCTACTTGAGTAACCAATCAAATGTAAATTCTGCAGTGAGAGTGTGTTTGAGATATCTTTAGTGATGGTCAGATTGAGTTGAGTTGCTTGTGAAAATATTTTACTGCACATTTAGGGTGTGAACTGAGGTCAGACTTCCCATGATCAGTTTAAGTTTATTCATTGGTTGCCAGTCTTTATTTATGTATCGTTTATCATAAACTGTATGGTATTTCTTTATTTTCCCATAAACACCTGCAAAAGATGGATCTCAAAGCAGGGTATGGTGACATATATGCACTTTAATAAACTTATTTTCACTTTTAATTGAAGTTTTGAATTTTACGCTCGAGCAGATCATCGCGACAGAAACAGAAATGACTTCTTCTAAGGGGACTGTCAAAAGCAGGGAGGTGCAATCTTAGAGCTTGGTCTTTAGGAAGCAAATTGGAAAGAGCTCGAGTGGAACTGTGGAAACGTCCCCCACAAAAGATTGTTTTCCTGCAGTTTATTGGGAGCTTTAACCACTAAGTTCATTCAGCTTTCATTAGATAGAGCAAGTCAGTGAGTACTGTAAATGGAACTGAAGTAACATCCTTGGCGTTGAGAATGACTCTCATCTACTCCAGTCTTGATGAGTGTGAGTTGTCAGAGCATGAATTCTTCTAACGTGGGCTGGGCATTGCCACTAGCTGCCACGTGAGCTAAACAGAGCAAGGTCATAGTCCACTGCAACTAACTAATTGGAGAAGCAGGCTGGAGGGGAATGAATGGCCTCCACTTCCCTTAAACCACAAGGACCAGACCGTGCGTCAGGAGCCGATCAAAGTTCATGGGTCCAAGGAGATGAGAAGTGGGAGTGCCATCGCCAAACAGTTACCCCACACAAAGAGTGCAGGGAAGTGAAGAGGCAAAGTGTCTGAGATCCCAGGGAGTGGTCAGTGGTTGAATTGAAGCCCAGCAACAGTCAGGGAACAGGAAAAATAAAAACACAAGACTACTAGAAGAGTAAAAACACAAAAATACAACTGCAGGTGCTGTGGATCAAAGAATACGTACACAACGCTGGAAGAACTCAGCAGGCCAGGCAGCATCCGTGAGAAAAGAGCAGCCAACGTTTCGGGCCGAGACCCTTCATCAGGATTGGGGGGGAAGAGAGGGCCGAAGCCCAGTAATAGAGATAGGGGAGTGGGTAGGGCCTAGAGGCGCCAGGTGGAAAACCAATCAGAGGAAAGATAAAGGGGGAGGAGAGGGGATAAGCATGAAAGATAAAGAAGCAGAAAGTTGAAAGGGGAGAGAGGCAGAGAGGGACCTGGGATAGGGGAAGGGGGAGGAGGAGGGAATTACCGGAAATTGGAGAATTCAATGTTCATACCATCAGGCTGGAGGCTACCCAGACGGTAGATGAGGTGTTGCTCCTCCAACCTGAGTTTGGCCTCATCATGGCAGTAGAGGAGGTCATGTATGGACATATCTAGATGGGAATGAGAGGCAGAGTTGAAGTGGGTGGCAACCAGGAGGTCCTGTCTATTGTGACGGACGGAGCGTAGGTGCTCGACGAAGCAGTCCCCCAATCTGCGTTGGGTCTCGCCGATGTAGAGGAGGCCGCACCGGGAGCACCGGATGCAATAGACGACTCCAGCAGACTAGAAGAGCGTCCTTTGCACCTCATCAGTTTTCCAACATTTGGTAAAGCTTCTTGTTATAAATCAAAGAGTGGTATTCCCAGCACAAAGCAGCAAAGCCTGATTAGTCATTTGTACCTTCTCAGAACAGCTACAGCATAGCTTGGGTATTGATACAGTGGCTTTTACTTTGCCGCATTTAAATTCTTTTATGAGACTTTACAGCACTGGTCAGATACAGATTAAAATTCCCTCTTCCCAGACACTGTTGGAAGGTCCATCCATGTTGACCATCTGCTTCTCTGCTGAGGTGATGTTTATGTCTGGTCTCCCTGGACTGGGAAGCATTTGGTGTCTGCTGGCTCACTTGAAGACTTTTGAGGTTGGCAGGCACAGCTGGGAATGAAGTGCACCTTTTAATTGTGCTAATGTTTTAACACGGTTATTTCAAAATAGAAAATGGATTTTAAAAACCGATGAGGTTAGTGTTCAAACCTCCAAATAACCCACAGCAGCACAACTTTGAGCAGTGATGTGGTTCTTGTTATATTGGAAATGCCAGGACATTGGCCTGGAACAGCTCTGACGACTGGTGTCTATAATGGTAGGATCTCAGAAGGAAGTTCAGATAGAGCAGTAGAAAAGTACAGCACAGAAGCAGGACCTTCAGCCCTGGTCCCAGCAACCTGCTCTCAGACCATAGGCATCGATACTCCGACTATCCTGTACCTAGCTGTTGATTTGGATGATTTAGATAGGTACTTTATTGATCCCAAAGGAAATTACAGTGCCACAGTAGCATTACAAGTGCATAGATATACAAATATCTGAAGAGATGTAAGAAAGAATAAAAAATAAGTTCCCTCAAACAGTGTAACAGCAGGAATTTGTGAATGTTTCCGGCTTGTTTTTTAGCACTCATACACTAAGACCTCCGATCAATGAGACTAGGATGTTCATGGAGTCTGCTCCTCCTGTTGATGGTTGAATTGTCCTCAGCTCAACGCGGTAGGACGGCAGAGCTTTGATCGTACCAGTTCATTCAGTTAGCTATGCCTACAGCACGGTGTTTTTGCATTACTGGTATTTATTTGGTATCCTTAAAGCAGGAAGGTTCTTTGGCAGACGTTGGAGGGATGGGAGGGCTATTGAATGAAATCCGGTTGAGTTGCTGACTGCAGCAACAGTAAAGGGACTGGATGCTGAGTTAAACTTTGTGGTTCTGTTCTATTCAAATGGTTTATCTGGGGTACTAGCAAGCTTTTTGGGTGTGCTTCATTATGCTTCTAATATGATTATGGATAATCTTTGAGGGTTCATGAAATAGCCAGGTCCTTGAATACCCAGTGACTGTGCAATATGACTGACGCTGCTCAGCCTTTGTCCAGTGGTGACTCTGACAGCACTTAGGATGGGTCTGTTGGTAAACGTGATGTCACCGGAGCTACCTCACATTATCTGTTATATGAGGTATTATACGTACATACTTTGATAATAAATTTACTTTGAAATTTGCCATATGGTCTGCCACCATAATCTGAGATGTTATTCAGGTCCTGTTGTGTGCTGGTGTGGGCCACATCGTTGTCTGAGATGTTGAATGCTGAAGAATAGTTCTCAACCACCCTTGTATCAGGAATCACACCAGTTATGGATGGTTTGGCTTTTGTTTTCTCATGCTCAGCACAGTCAGACGCTGTTTGAACATCACAACACTTGTTCTCATTGCTGCTCTGCATTTCCACTGCAGAACGTACAGTTGAGTTCAAACTGTGCTGAATTATTGTGCACTTATGAACTAGAACTATCTTCTGGTAAAATAGAGCATGCTCAGTTGCAGTGGTCGCTACAGGGCCAAACAAAAGTGATGGTGCCTTTTTTAAAAGTATTTTTTGCAATTGCAAGACCCTACTGGGCATTAAGAATTCAAAGTACTGCAGATCTACCCAATCAGCGAGTTGCTCGTTGGTGGGGAACCTGAAGGAGCTGGACTTGGTGCTGCTGCCTGCATCAGAGAAACGGCGGGGCGGGTGTGCGAAGGAGGCGAGCGGTCTAACAGTGAGTAATCATCTTAGTCATTTTTATTGTGATTGCAAGACCCTGTCTGGTGGGGGAGATACGTGACCTCAGTCATAGCACGGACTAGGCCTCCCGCTGCAGTGCCACCTGCTTGCGGGCATCCAGGAGAGAGGCGTTGGAGTCAGTGTGGCATGGCGTACACGCTGCAGCTGTCCTTTAGTGTTCACTCGGCGGAAGGTGAGGTGTATTGAGCTCGATTGCAGACTGCTGCAACATTCATGGACTTGGACTTTTTTTGTATGACTATATGTTACCGCGGTCTTATATATGCTGTATGTTCCTTGTGCTGTGTATGGTTGTTGGTACTGTGTCGCCAGAGTAACGCTGTTTTGTTTGGCTGTATTCACGGGCATTCGTGCATGGTTGAATGACAATTAAACTTGAACTTGAATATCTAGTTCAACACCTATCAGTTGCAGCTCAATGGTTTTTGATGAAACCTGTCTGGACACGCCCCTCTGCTGACTGCTCCTGTGGCTCCTTCCCACAGACTGTGGCTCCTCCCACAGACCCTCTGCTGACTGCTCCTGTGGCTCCTCCCACAGACCCCCTGCTGACTGCTCCTGTGGCTCCTCCCACAGACCCCTGTATAAAGGCGATTGGAGGCACTGCTCCCCCCTCAGTCTCCGAGATGCCGTGCTCCGTTTTGCTGCTAATAAAAGCCTCCCGTCTCCGAGAGTTATTGATGGTGCATCAGAAACTTTTGGAGAAACAGTGAGGTGCCACATTTCCACCCCAGAGTCGTGTCCAGATGCAGGTCTATACGTCACCTGGTCAGAATGTGATTCATTCATAGCCCCTAAACGTCCCAGGTTGCCTTGAAGTCCATGATGTGTTTTGGAAATGTAGTCACTGTATCGTGAAGGAAACACGACATCCTGTTTGAACACACCATGTTCACTCAGAAAGTGAAACTGAGCAGGTCATCTGCAATAGCTTTTGGTTATGGGGGGGCAGGTATCACATAAAACCCCTTACTCCTCTACATTCATTCCACTGGATATTTTATAATCGGCCTAGTAGGGGTAGCAGTGTAACACACACAAAATGCTGGAGGAACTCAGCAGGCCAGGCAGCATATGTAGAAAAGAGTAAACACTCAACATTTCAGTCCAAACCCTTCATCAGGACCTGAGTGAAAGGTTTTGGCCAGAAACGACGATTGTTTATTCTTTTCTGTTAGATGCTGCCTGGCCTGCTGAGTTCCTCCAGCATCTTGTGTGTATTACTTTGATTTCCAGCATCTGCAGATTTTCTCCTGTTTGGGGTAATTGCGTATCACGGTGGGCACAGGCAACGACTGAACCCAGGTGTGGAGGAATGGCAGATTTTTGTCGGTCCAGGGAACCTTGGAAAAATTCTTGAACATAGATTGGAGAAGCTTAGAGCTTAGACTCGGGACATGAACTGAGTCAAGAAGGAATCCCTTCCAGCTGACTGATGTCCAAGCCACTGTTGTACATCCACCTGGTCTATTGATCGCGGGCTCCTTCTGTCACACTGAGCACAGGAGTGGAGGAACAGCAGACACCAATGTAGAAATGGAAACAAGAATTTGAACATAGGAATTCCAACAGAATATCAGCAACCCAGCAAGACGAAATATTCTCCACACAAGGACCCCACAATGAGTGCTAATCAGGTGTCCGCTTTAAATAATCACAGTATGTGGAAAACCCGTGCCAGTCACAATTAACTTGACAAGATTAAACAGAAAGCACAAGGGCTTAATGACTCATGTTTAGACAGCAATTAGGAAATACAGGTGCTCTAGAAACCTAGAAGCCCAACGCTCTATGGCAAGTCGCAGAGGCCCACAGAGCTCCTGTCACAGTCCCTCAGCTTAATTCCCGTTTTGAAAATGTACCTGCTAACCATGTATCCACGCTCAAGTGTGGGCGTTAAATTATGTCATCCACTTAAGAAGCTGGAACCGAGACAAATAATTTATTTGAGGGTCTTCGATGGTGAGGAGAGGTGGAGAAAAGTTGAAGCAAGGCTTTGCAAGTGCAACAAGAAACTTGAGATGATACTGTGAATGAACTGACACTCATTGATCCAGCTGGGGGCTTGACTTTCCTACTATGGAGGAGTAGTCTCTGGTTCTGACCATGACCATGAACACTCAGGCAATAGAAACAGAACCCCTGCAACAGTTCCTTAGTGGAGACTTTGGATCCACGACACTGGCACTATTGTGCTGCCCTTGTTGGGCCTGGATAAATCTGCACACTGCCTCAGGGTTGTACTCACTGTCAGCATGTGACCAATGTCAAGGCAGAAGCATTGTACTCGGACAATCACATACAAGGGACCACAGTCCTCTGCCTTGCGAGAAATCGCAGCCCTTAAACAGGAAGGTCTGGAACGGACCTGTGTTTGTGCAGAGTTGTTACGTCAGGAATCGTTACTCTCAGCTTCAGTGTCCACGGGATCTAGAGAAGGGATTTGACCACACTCCGTTATGATCCAGCACCACTTTCTGGAAAATGTGCAGCTCTGCATGCAAGAAGCTGCCATGTAGTCAGCAGACAAGCCCTCCTGGTCAAATAGCCCTCTCTAATCTTTTGGCTCACTCTAGGATTCACAGCTGTGGACTGGCAGGAAGATTTAAATAGAAGTTATGGGATATGTAGTGAATAATTAAGCATATAACAATGGATAAATAGAATAGATTACAGAAGGAACAATGAGTAGGAGAGATTACACAGAGAATTGTTGATGAAAGGGGCGAACAATTATTGATAGAAGAGAGATTACAGAGAATAGTGGAATAAATGGGTATGAATGCCCAGAAAATGACATACAGAACAGTGAGCATATGCACTCAAAGGTCACTTTATTCTGTGGAGTTCCTTCTCTACCTAATAGAATGGCCACTGAGTGTATGTTCACGGATTTTTGCTGCTGTAGACCATCTTATGCGAGGTCATCCACTTTGGAAGGAAAAGTGGAAGAGCAGATTAATTTTTAGATGGTAAAAATTCGCAGAATGCTGCTCTGCAGAGGGACGGGAGTGCTTGTGCATGAATCACAAAAGGTTGGTTTGCAGGCTATCAAGAAGGCAAATGGAATGTTGGCCTTCATTGCTAGAGGGATTGAATTTAAGAGCAGGGAGGTTACGCTGCAACTGTACAGGGTACTGGGTGAGCCCACCCCTGGAGTACCTCGTGTGGTTCTGGTCTCCTTACTTGAAGAAGATATACTGGCTTTGGAGGCAGTGCAGAGGAGGTTCACCAGGCTGATTCCAGAGATGAGGGGACTAGACTATGAGGAGAGATTGAGTCACCTGGGACTATACTTGTTGGAATTCAGAAGAATGAGAGGAGATCTTATAGAAACATATAAAATTATGAAAGGGGTAGATAAGGTTTCAGTTCAAACCCTTCACCAGGACCTGAGTGAAAGGTTTTGGCCAGAAACGACGATTGTTTATTCTTTTCTGTTAGATGCTGCCTGGCCTGCTGAGTTCCTCCAGCATCTTGTGTGTATTACTTTGATTTCCAGCATCTGCAGATTTTCTCCTGTTTGGTCTACGTGGCACTGGAATGTGTGGCAGCTCGCAGCAGATCTTTAAGTTGTATTAGTTGGAGTTCTCTGTCCTATGGGGCTGAGGATGTTCCACCAATGAGGATATTCAAATCCACAGGGAAATTTGGAAAATAAGGAAATTGAGGGCTAGGGAAAACAGGTAGGAGAGTGGACAGGGCACAACAGTAGCCACAATCATATTGAACACTGCAGGAAACTTTTAAAACTCTATGATCTACTTTTGCCTCTGGTTTTTACTGCAAATGTTTTATTGCATTGAGAATAATTGTGCATTGGAATGTTTATACCAAGAGTAAGGGACACATTTGAGTCATTAAAATGTACTTCCCTCAGGTAAATGCTTTTGCCCTGACTTTACCTTTGTTGTCAATTATCAAGGTTGCCTTAGAGTGGCAGACCAACCCTTCTTCAATCCTCAAGAACTCTGATTCCTCTAATTCTTCACCAGGATGAGCTTTAAATTAAAGGTAGTTTCAATAACGATAGTCACAAAATGACTGGATAGTCTCAAAAATTCATCTGGTTCACTCAAGTGCTCCAGAAGAAGACATCTCCCATCCTTACTCGGTCTGGACCATAAAATCAGCATCAACTGGAGATGGCCAATAAATACTGGTGTTGCCAGTGATGTCCACATCCTGTGAATGCATAAGATAGAGACAAGTAGGAGCCTTACTCTTATAAAATCACCAAAGCTAGTCGATGAACTGAATGTTTTCTGATACGTCAACTCATACCAGGAGCCAAAAGTGAATGTGTCCCGCAAGCAGGACTACAAGGAATCACCAAGGTAGTGAAATATATTAGAAAGTGGAACTTTTAAAAGTAAGGACGTTTTTTAAGATCTCCCATTTTCCTCAGTGTCCGCTTAATTGAAAACATCTTGTAATTTCACACCTGAGGACTGAGTCCACTTCTTGGGCCTGACAGTAAACAAATCAAAATCTGTTCCTGCCGTGGTACAACAGAAATGCCATATGACAAAGTGTGACAAAAGAGCCGTCAATCCCGTCACACCATTCAAACACAGTTAAAGGTAAAATGGCTGTTCATTGCCAATGCTGTAAACATCTTAAATGTCTCAGAATCAGTCTCAGTTGAGTTAGATATTTATTGAGATACACAGCCATTGAATTTTGAAAAGCAAACATAATACTTGCTTTCAGCTGATCCCATGATGTGCATTCTGAGGGCTGGCATTTATTTCCAGGAGCTTCAGAGAAATGAACATCCTCTTTCCAGTGACGATTCTGACTCCTTCCCCTCTGAAGATTCTGATCCGTGTTTTTAAGCTTAATTCTGCAACCACTGACTTCCATGCCTGAAGGATTGCTCCTTGCTCTGGAGACCAGGCAATGGATTTGAATGTGTTACCTGATCAAGGGAGTTATTAACCAGGATCAAAGCATGACCGAACAAGCAGGTGGACACCTGGAAACCTACCCTCAGTCACTGGTGTACAGACACAATCTCCCTCTCACTCTCTCCTCCCCTCTTTCTTGGTCTTTCTCACTCTCTCTCTCCCCTTGCTCTCTCTCCCTCTCACTCTTCCTCTGTCTCTCCCTCTCCCTCTCTCTCTCTCACTCCCATTAGGGAAGTAGTAGGCCTCCGTTTGTCTCGATAGACCACGGGTTTGTGCCTTGGAAAGTTTCCAGGGCGTGAGCCTGGGCAAGCTTGTATGGAAAACCGGCAGTCGCCCACGCTGCAAGTCTCCCCTCTCCACACCACCAATGTTGTCCAAGGGAAGGGCATTAGGACCCATACAGCTTGGCACCGGTGTCGTCGCAGAACAATGTGTGGTTAAGTGCCTTGCTCAAGGACACCCACGCAGCCTCAGCCAAGGCTTGAACTTGTGACCTTCAGATCACTAGACAAACGTCTTAACCACTTGGCCACGCGCCAACACCATTAGGGAAGAGGCTGCACAGCATCCATGCCAAGACCATGAGACTCAAAATCAGTTACTCCCCCTAGCCTGATATTGATCAATACCTCCACCCATTAATCCGCCCCAGCATCACTACATCCACTCCTCTCCACAGCCCCTCAGCACCCTTCACCCCGATACACTGCCACTTTACGTTTTCCACTCAACACCTCATACTCACACTGATACAGTCACTGTCCTACTGTGTTCTCATAGGCCCTGCTGCTGCCTAGACCAGTTCTTCTTGCCAAGAGTCTCTTTGTCACTGGATTTCCAATCAGCATCATCGTATGTACAGAACTTCCTGTACCTAGCTGTGCTTTATGTACATACAATCAGTCCATACATATAAGCTAGCCTTATGTGTACTGTTCTATATATGGTCATACTCAAACAATTGTTTGTACATTGTGTTTAATATGATTGCTCTTATATTTCAAAGTTCAAAGTAAATTTATTATCGATGTACATATATGTCACCATATACAACCCTGAGATCTATTTTCTTGTGGGCATACTCAATAAATCCATAATAGAATAATAACCATAATGATCAATGAAAGATGGCACCAACTTGGGTGTTCAACTGAGTGCAAAAGACAACAAACTGTGCAAATACAAAAAGAAAGAAATAATAATCATAAATAAATAGGCAATAAATATTGAGAGCATGAGATGAAGAGTCCTTGAAAGTGGGTCCATAGGTTGTGGGAATATTTCAATGCAAGTGAAACTGAGTGACATTATCCCATTTGTTCAAAGGTCTGATGGTTGAAGGGTAATGACTGATCCTGAACCTGGTGGTGTGAGTGCTGATGCTCCAGTACCCTGTAGCAGTGAGAAGAGAGCCTGGATGGTAGACATCCCTGATGATAGATGATGCTTTCCTGTGGGAGGGTTTGACCTGTGATGGACTAGGCTGTATCCATTACTTTCTGTAGGATTTTCTGTTCAAGGGCATTGGTGTTTCTATACCAGGCTGTGACGCAGCTGATCAATATACTCCCCTCTATATATCTATAGAAGTTTGCCAAAATTTTAGATCTTTGCAATCTCATGGAACTGCCGAGCTTTCTTCATATTTGCACTGATGTGCTGGGCCCTGGACAAGTCCTCTGATATGATAAAACCAAGGAACTTAACATTGCTGATCCTCTCCACATCTGATCCCCGATGAGGCCTGGCTCATGGACTTCTGGTTTCCTCCTCCTGAAATCAACAATAAGCTCCTTGGTCTTGACATTGAGTAAGAGGTTGTTGTTGTGGAACACTCAGATGGATTTTCAATCCCCCTCATAAATGCTGGTTCGTCACCACCTTTGATTTGGCTTATGGCAGTTGCATTGTCAACAAACTTGAATAGGGCATTGGAGCTGTGCTTAACTCTAGGTGTGCAGCAAAACAGAGCAGGTGGCGAAACACTCAGCCTCGTGGTGCAGTTGTGCAGACGGAGAGACTGGAGACGTTGTTGCCAATCTGAACTGCACGTGAGGAGACCCAGGATCCAGTTGTACAAGGAGGCATTGAGGCCTAGGTCTCGAAGCTTATTGATTAGTTTTGAGGGGATGGTGGTATTGAATGCTGAGCTGTAATCAAGGAAAAGCATTCTGATTTATGCATCTTTGATGTCCCAGGGTTGAGTGAAGAGCCAGTTAAATAGCATCTGCTGTTGATTGTTGTGATGGTAGGCAAACTGGAGCGGATCCAAGTCACTTCTCAGGCAGGAGTTGATATGTTTTATCACCAGTCTCTCAAAGCACTTCATCACAGTGAGTACAAGTGCTACTGGGCGATAGTCATTGAGGCAGGTTACCACGTTCTCCTTAGGCCGGTACCGTAAGTGAAGTCTGCTTGAAGCAGGAGGGTACCTCAGACTGACAAAGTGAGAGGTTAAAGATCTCAGTGAACACCCCAGCCAGTTGATCAGCACATGTCTTTAGTACTCGGACAGGTACCCCATCTGGGACAAAGGCTTTTTCTCAGTTCACCTCCTGAAGGCTGCTCACGCGTCGGCCTCAGAAACTGAAATCACAGGATCATCGAGGACTACGGGAGTTTGTGATGGTTCCTCCATGTTTTGACGATCAAAGCGAGCCTAGGCACTGGGCTCAACTGGAAGCAAAGCCCTTCTGTTGCCTGTGTTGCTTGGTCTATATTTCTTGTGTTCTTTATGCTTATTGTGTTTTTAATGCTGCATCAGATCTGAGATAACAATCAGCTCGTTCTCTATAACACTTGTGTAATGACGAATGACAATAATCTCTCTCCCTCCACTTGCCTGCATGAGAGCAGTTGCAACAACATTCAAGGAATTTGTCACCACCCAGCAGGGAGCAGACTGTTTGGTTAGCACCTCTTCTGCTATGTTAAACATTCAATTCCCCACCAGTTACACACCCGAGTCCAGTGTGGAACTTCACGCAGTGTCCCTAAGCAACTCCGTGATCTTCCCACCACCTGAATTTTCACACCCTGTTGCCAAAAGTTAAAACTCACTGGTATGCCACCAGATGCTGGTTCCTGTCCAAAACACACTTTGCCCCGACGTGGTGATTTGCCCTTCATTACAGCTGAGTCAAAATGCTGGAGGTCCAAATGTTACTGTCATCCACCACCATGGACTCCAACAGTACAAGAGCATGCCTTATTATGAGTGATGAGTGAGCAGTGAACACTAGCTTTATTGAACAATCAGCGAGGAGATTGATGAGAAACACACTCTAAATGAGGTAAGAGTGGCTGCCCTTGCCCTTGATCAAGCCGGCATTTAATGGAATGTGACACCGAGGAGCCCTGGTAAAACTGAACTCAATAGGCATCAGGTGGACACGGTCCAGTGGTTGGATTCAGAACACACACAAAGAACCACAGTTATGTGCGTAGGAGGCCAATCATTCCAGCCTGCAATATCACTGCAGGAGCTCCTCAGTGTTCTCATCCCAACCCTTTCCTATTGCTTCATCAGTGACCTTCCCTCACGAACACAGAACAGGCCCTTCAGCCCACAATGGCTTGCCAGCCCTTTAACCCACTCCAAGATCAATCCAACCCTTCCCTCACACATACCCTTTGCTTTTCTTTCATCCATGTGTCTAAGAGTCTCTTATATCTCCTTAGTGTACTGTGTCTGCCTCTATCATCAGCGCTGGCAGTGCATTCCACGTACTTACCACTTACCCCTGATATCCCTCCTGTACTTTGCTCCAATTACCTTACAATTATGCCCTCGCGTATTAGCCATTTCCATCCTGAGAGAAAGGTGCGGGCTGTAACCTCTACCAAATCCTCTTACCATCCGATAAGCCTCTATCAAGTCACCTCTCATTCTCCTTCACTCTAAAGAGAAAAGCCCTAGGTCACTCAACCTCTCTTCAGGAGACATGCTGTCTCCACAAAACTTTGAGTTATGAAGGCCAATATGCCAAAATCTCTCTTTATGACCCTAACTACCTGTGACACAACTTTCAAGGGACTATGGGTCTTTATTCCCAGCTCCGTCTGTTCCTCTTCACTCCTCAGTGCCCTATCTGACACAACACCCCAAACATATAGACGATAGTGCAATCTTTTTCATCTTTCCCACAAGCATCACCGTTAATAAAATCAGTCATCCCAAGGTGTTTCACAGAAGAATAACCCAAACAAGTTGCTCACAGGACTGCACCAGGAGTTGTATGAGAGATCGCTAAAAATTGGACAAGGAGGTAGTTTGAAAGAATGTCTTAAAGTAGAAAATGTGAGTGAAGAGGTAAATTTATAAGACCATAAGACCATAGGATATAGGAGCAGAATTAGGCCATTTGGTCCATTGAGCCTGTTCCAGCATTTGACCATGGCTAATCTATTTTCCCCTCAGCTCCAATCTCCTGCCTTCTCCCCATATCCCCTCATGCCTTGACTAATCAAGAATTTATCAACCTCTACCTTAAATATACCTGATTATTTATCCTCCACAGCTGCCTGCGGCAACAAATTCCACAAATTCACCGCTCTCCAGCTAAAGAAATTCCTCCTCATCACTGTTCTAAATGGATGTCCCTCTATTCTGAGGCTGTGTCCTTTGGCCTTAGACTCCCCTGCCATAGGAAACATCCTCTCCACACCCATTCTATCGAGGCCTTTCAACATTCAATGTTTCAATGAGATGGGGCCCCCATTCTTCTGAATTCCAGCGAGTACAGGCCCAAAACCATCAAACGCTCCACATATGATAAGCCTTTCAATCCTAGAATCGTTTTTGTGAATCTCCTTTGAACCCACTCCAATGTCAGCACAAAGGGGCCCAGAACTGCTCACAATACTGCATGGAAGGTGATGAATCTACTTAGGGAAGGCACATCCACGAATGAAGGAGCAATATGAACCAACGGTAAGAGTTTTAAACCTGAGCCATGGCCAGGCCTCATTCTAAGTCATGTCCAAACTTTGCACCGCTGCTGGACTTGTGCCAGGTCAGAAATCAGCCAACAGATGCTAGAAATCTCGAGCACTTTGGCAGCAGCTGTGGAAGGGAAAAGTAGAGTTAATGTTTCAGTCCGCTATCTTCTCCTCAGATAGACAGAGTGATCATATTATAAAATGCAGTGGAAGGGGAGAGGGGAGGAGAGAGAGCAGGAGGGACTTTCTGATAAAGTGGAGGGGAAGAGAGGTGGAATGACAAGCTGAATGGCAGAGTTGCATAAAGAAACATGGTGAAGGCTAATGAGTACAGATCCATGTCTGGAAGTGAAAAAGACAAAATCTGCAATTAACAGTAAAAAAAAGAGAAGGGAAAGTAAAGAAATAAGCAAGCAATGAATGCCAGAGATTTTATTTTTAGTTTTGTTTTTGTTGAGACACAGAGCAGAATAGGCCTTTCCGGCCCTTTGAGCTGTGACACCCAGCAATTTCCCAGTTTAACCCTGGCCTAATCACAGGACAATTTACAGTGATCTGTTAACCTAGCAACCAGTACGTCTTTGGACTGTGGGAGGAAACGGGGGCACCCGGAAGAAACCCACACGGTCACAGGGAGAGCGTACAAACTCCTTACAGGCAGTGGCGGGAATTGAACCCGGGTCTCCTGTACTGTAAAGCGTTGTGCTGACCACTGTGCTACCGTAGCACCCTAAAGAGATACAAAGGTCATAATGCCAAATTATCTGAAATTGCTGAATTCAGGATGAAGTCCAGAAGGCTGAAACGTTCCAGTGGGGCTGAACATCTCCTTTTGCTCGATTCACTTCCTCGTGAAGAAGGTCGTAGCTATGGGAAGTAAACAGGTCCAAGCTGCACTGAACTTTTGTGGGAGAAGCAGAACATTCTTGGTTTCACACCCTCATTTTCCCTCCCTTATGTCCTTTGGCAGTACATTGATAACATTATCGGTTCTTCCTCCCACTCTTTCACTGCAGTGGGAAATGATCAGTTTTGCTCCATACTTTACCCCTGCCCATTTAGTACTCTTGGCTTTCTATGTATTTTGGACCTCTGCAATCTATTAATCTGTTCATTTCCTGGCTTTGCATTCTTAATCTCTGCCTTGAGCCTGATATGTGATACTTAAACCAGGGGCTTTTGTGACAACTTTATAAGACCATAAGACACAGGAGCAGGATTAGGCCAGTCAGCCCGTCGAGTCTTCTCGCCACTACAAAATGATTGATTTTTTTTATCCCTCTCAACCTCAGTTTCTAGCTTTCTTCCTATAACCTTTGAAACCATTTCTAATCAAGAACCTCTGCTTTAAATATACCCAATGACTTGGCCTCCACAGCCGTCTGTGGCAATGAATTCTACAGATTCACCACCAACTGGCTAAAGAAATTCCTTCTCATCTCTGTTCTAAAGGGGCATCCTTGTTTTCCGAGGCTGTGCCCTCTGATCCTAGACTCCCACACTATAGGAAACATCTTCTCCACATCCACTCTAACTCTTTCAATATTTGATAGATTGCAGTGAGATCCCCCTTCATTCTTCTAAATTACAGCAAGTACAAGCCCAGAGCCATCAAATGCTCCTCATATGTTAATCCAGAGATTTATCTACTTTTCTTTTTATCCATTGAAATAATTCTATTGGTTTAATTAAATGTCACTTAACCTTTTGCAATCCATACTATTTTTTTATTACATTTTCTGCCTAAACTAGTTGTTCTCCAACTTCTAGTCTAGTTTTTGGTATTTTTCCTACCACTTGCCCTTTAGTACCAGCCTGTCCCTAGTAGAAATTTTGTATTTATAAAGTAATGTTTTCACTATTTCTCCCCAAAGTTCGCAGTCGGCACATGATCTTTCATTCTCTTTGTCCTCAGTCCTTTACACCAGTGTGGCACACTTCCCCGCACATCCCACGGAGCTTGCGGGGTCAGCTATCTCCTTTTCAATTCAACTCATTTCATGCGGTGATGGTCAATGTCAAGCAATGCTATCCACTATCAGCCAGTCAGTGTTGTACAACGTCAACACTAATCGCTGTTTGCCCTGCTGCTCAGGGTCAAGCTGTGTTACCCAACGTTAATCGGGTAAGGCCAGCCAGTTTCAGAATGCTAGTGCCAGTCAGTCATACTGGAAAGCACTCGGGGAAAAACGAGAAGTGATGTGGAAGTGAGCACTGTTTCAGCTTAATTACCACACTCTTTCAAAGCTCCTTTCTTTTTGCACATACTAAAAGATACAAAGTTATCAGAACATCCTATCAGTCTTTGACTATGAAAGGGAACCTTGTCCCATTCACATTGTCAGGGCTTGTGATATTAATACAGCTTGGGCCCTTTCCACAAACAAGGGCAAAAACAAACGAATGGCGCACACTAAGAAACTTTGCATCAAACCACTTGGTCAACAGTTCACTATTTCATCAGACGAGAGGAGTAACTCCAACAATTTTCTTGTCCAATCATAAATATTGCAAGTTTGATTAGATAGCTTCACCTATCACCTTCCAACTTGTCTTCCCTCCCCTCTCCCCACCTTCTTGTTCTGGCTTCCTCACCCTTCCTTTCCAGTCCTGATGAAGGTTTTGGCCCAAAACATTGACTCTTTAGTCCTCTCCCTACATGCTGTCTGACTTGCTGAGTTCCTCCAGCATCTGTGTGTGTGTGTGTTACTCCAATTACAAGCTGTCCCTGGGCCACAGACACCTTACTTTGAACACCCACTACAAGTACACAAGCTGCCCTGTTATTATTATATTCAGAACTCTGACATGTGTACATACATTTGTTCCTATGTATGTGCATTCATTCCTTCAAACAGCAGAACTAGTTTACTCTTCCCACCCTCTTACTTGTAAAAACACCATCCCTTCTCTCAATTCCTCCATCTCCGCTGCATCTGCTCTCAGGATGAGGCTTTTCATTCCAGAATGAAGATGTCCACCTTCTTCAAAGAAAGGGGCTTCCCTTCCTCCACCATCAACGCTGCCCTAAACCGCATCTCTTCCATTTCACGCATGTCTGCTCTCACCCCATCCTCCCACCACCCTACCAGGGATAGGGTTCCTCTTGTCCTCACCTACCACCCCACCAGCCTCCGCGTCCAGCACATAATTCTTTGCAACTTCCACCATCACCAATGGGATCCAAACACATCTTTCCCTCCCCCCTCCCACTTTCTGCTTTCTGCAGGGACCGCTCCCTACGCGGCTCCCTTGTCCATTTGTCCCTCCACAGTGATCTCCCTCCTGGTACTTATTCTTGCAAGCGGAACAAGTGCTACACCTGCCTCTGCACCTCCTCCCTCACTACCATTCAGGCCCCAAACAGTCCTTCTGGGTGAGGTGACACTTCACCTGTGAGTCTGTCGGGGATCCTATACTGTGTTCAGTGTACCTGGTGTGGCCTCCTGTATATCGGTGAGACCCATCACAGATTGGAAGACCATTTCGATGAGCTCTGCCAGAAAAAGTGGGATCTCCCTATCGCCACCCATTTTAATTCCACTTCCCATTCCCATTCCGACATGTCAGTCCATGGCCTCCTCTACTGCTGTGATGAGGCCACACTCAGGTTGGAGGAACAACTCCTTATATTCTGCCTGTGTAGCCTCCAACATGTTGACATGAACGTCGATTTCTCAAACTTCTGGTAATGGCCCCCTCCCCCCTTCACCATTCCCCATCCCCTTTCCCTCTCTCACCTTATATCCTTGCCTGCCCTCCGTCTCCCTCTGGTACTCCTCCTCCTCTTTGCGTTGTTTCAGGCCTTCTATCCTATTCTATTAAACTTCCCCTTCTCCAGCCCTGTATCTCTTTCACCAATCAGCTTCCCAGCTCTTTACTTCACCTCTCCCCCTCCTAGTTTCACCCATCACCTTGTGTTTCTCTCTCCCCTCCCCCCACCTTTTAAATCTACTTCTCATCTTTTTTTTCTCCAGTCCTGATGAAGGGTCTCAGCCTGAAACGTTGACTGTTTACTCTTTTCCGTAGATGCTGCCTGGCCTGCTGAGTCCCTCCAGTATTTTGTGTTTGTTGCTCGGATTTCCAGCGTCTGCAGATTTTCTCTTGTTTGGAACGAGTTTACTCTCTCTCTCTCTCTCTCTCTCTCTCTCTCTCTCTCTCTCTCCACTTTAGTAATTGTCCTTTCAAATCAGCCTCATGTACTTTTGATGCGATTCACTTTCATACCACAAAGGTATGTTTACCAAATGAAGAGATTTTTGTGGGTTTTTTGTTTCATGTGAATCTGGAACAGTGGTATGAAGCTGTGGTTACAAACCTGGAGCTTTACCATTAACAGAGGGGTCTGTGGACGCCAGGTTGGGAAGCCCTAGTGTAAAGGAAGGTTCACAGGGAGAAAATATCAATAACTAAGTGCCAAAGTCTCTTTGGGATGTTTGTGACAACCACAGCATTGACGGCAAGAAGCACCCAGCAGGGTGTAAAGTAGGGAAACTCCTGGTGGTTAACATCCATTCCGGGGCATGCCCGCGAGGCTGGTATTTACTATAAACACAAGGGATCCTACAGACGCTGGGAACCTCGAGCAACACACACAAAATGCTGGAGGAACTCAGCAAGTCAGCCAGCATCCACGGAGGGGAAGAAATAGTCGATGTTTCAGGTCGAGACCCTTCATCAGGGCAGGAAAGAACGGAAGCTAGAATGAGAAGGTGTGGCGAGGGGATGGAGTAGAAGCTGGCAGATTCCTGACCTGTCTGTCCCTCACCACTTGCTGCTTCTCCTCCCTGTTCTGTGCACATTCTGCTGCCTCAACAGGGACAGAGTTCCTCTTGTCCTCACCTACCAGCCCACGGGCCTCCGCATCCAACATTTCATTATTCTGTCACCTTCAATGGAACCCTACCACTAAACAGGTCTTCACCTTCCCCCACCTCACTCTCCACCGCGATTCCCTTTTCCATTTGTCCCTCCTCACTGATCTTCCTCCTAGCACTTATCCCTGCAAGCGGCAGAGGAGCTACACCTTTCCTACACCTACACCTCTTCCTAGGTGCCAAGCAGGCTTTCCAGGTGAGGGGACACTTCACCTGCACATCTGTTGGGGTCATCTGCTATATCCAGTGCTCCTGATGTCTCCTCTACACTGGTGAGACCTAAAGTAGATTGGGGGACCGCTTCGTCATGTATCTCCGCTCCATCCACAAAACACAATGCTTCCCAGTGGCCAACGAGTTAATCACCATCCCCACTCATGTCCTGACATCCCCATCTATACCCTCCTCTTCTGCCACATTGAGGCCACTCTCAGGTTGGAAGAGCAACAGCTCATGTTCCATCTGGGTAGCCTCCAACCTGATAGCCTGACATGGATTTCCCCAACTTCTGGTAATTTTATCCCCCTTCCCCTTTCTTCTTCAATTTCCCACTCTGGCCTTCTACCATTTCTCTGTGCCTGCTTATCACTTCCTTCTGGTGGCCCTTCTCCTTCCCTTACTCCCACGGTCCACTCTCCTCTCCTATTAGATTTCTTCTTCTCCACCCCTTTACCGTTTCCACCTGTCACCTCCCATCTTCTTACCTCACTCCCTCCCCCACCCACCTGGCTTCAACTTTCACCTTTTAGATAGTCCTCCTTCCCCTCCCCCAGCCATCTTACTCTGGCATTTCTCCCCCAATTCCTTTCCAGCCCTGATGAAGTCTTGACCTGAAATGTCAACTTTTCATTCACTTGCCCAGATGCTGTCTCACCCATGGAGTTCCTCCATTTTGTGTGTGTTTCTTCTTCCATTTCTTCCATGCTCTACTCTCCTCTCCTATTAGATCCTTTCTTCAGACATTTACATCTTCTACCTTTCCCTTCCCAGTTTCCTACTTCACCCCCCCCCCCCATTTCCCCATCTACCCACACACATTCCTCCTCACCTGGTTTCACCCATCACCTGAACTCCTACCTCTTCCCCCATTTTCATATTCAGGCTTCTGCCATCTTTCTTTCCAGCCCCGATGAAGGGCCTCAGCCAGAAACGTTGACTGCTTATTCCTCTTCATAGATGCTGCCTGACTTGCTGAGCTCCTCCAGCACGTTGTGTATTTTGCTGGCACTTCAACCCTTCACTGTGTGGGACTGGAGTCACTGAAGGACAAGACTATGTAAGGAGTTCTTCCATCATAGACATTTACCCGATTTCCATCATGCTTGTTCAAGAATTTGAATTCAGTGTAATTCAGCCTGGGAGTAAAACATTTCTTTCAGCGGGCCAAGCTGTCAGATTGAGATAAATGTCCATCTGCTCATTAATGGGTGAGAAACCTGATCTTTCTCATCTGGAGTTATAGACTCAGAGAGCACTACACCTCCTTCAGCACATCTAGTCCATGCCAAACTATCACTCAGCGTAATCGCATAGACCTGCCCCTGGACCCCAGCTCTCCATCCAAACTTCTCTTAAATCAAAACCGCATCCCCTGTCCTCTGGCACCTCAACCGTGGTTAGGGACATTTTAAATACCTCTGCCAGGGCCCCTGTAATTTCTGCACAGGAATCCTTTGTTAGGACCCTGGGGATTTATCCGCCCTAATTTAGTCTAAAGGTGACTCCTGTTCAACAACAGCATGGCTCACTCTTAATTGACATTTGAGATGGCCTTTCACTTGTATCAAAGCTTACTAATGTAATTCTTTGAGAAGATGGCGCCATTCCAACTTCTCAAGGCAATTAACCTTGAGCTATAGAGTGTAATGTAGATGAATGTGAAGCTCTTCATTACAATAGAAATGTTATTGAGCTCATAATGGATTGGGAATATTGATGTACAAAGGGACCTGGGTGTCCTTGAGCACCGATCAGTGAAACTGAACGTGTAGATGCGTCAAGTAGATAAGAGGGGAAATGGGATGCTGGCCTTCGTTAGAAGAGTTTGTGAGTAAAGGAGCGAAGGTATTTTACTTCGATTGCACAGGGATTTGGTGAGAAGACGCGGCAGCTTTAGCTTATCTTCTAAAAAAGATATATTGCCAAAGAGGGAGCACTGCAAAGGTTTGCCAGACTGACTGCTGGGACTGAAATATGAGGAGAAGTTGAATTGTCTGCGACTGCATTCACTATGGTTTAGAAACACACAGAATTCGAACAGGCTGAATGCAGGGAGGATGTTTCCTCTGGCTGTGATCCAGAAACAGGAGCCAGTGTCAGGAAATGGGATAAATCAAGACGGACAGAAATGAAGAAACATTTCTTTACTCAGAGGGCAGTGAATCTGAAAGATGGAGAGGTCAAGTTAGAGAACATATATTTCAAAAAAGAGATAATAGAGGCATCAGGTAGAAGCAGCAAGAACGTAATTTTGAGATAATTGTATTGATTGGTGGAGCTTGGCTTACTCACTACTTTTTGAGGGTGACATGAAGCTGAGCAGGAGGAGTTCCTGGGGAAAACAAATATCAGTACAGACACATGGGCTTTCTCTGCCTGGTAGCTTCAGTACAATTTTACATAAACATGACATCCAGTGAATCACAGCTGACAGGACTGTGGGGATCCATGGACGTCACTTAAAGCCTAGTTAAAAATCAACTCCTGACCATCAGCTACGCAAGACATGAGGTTTATTGGAAAGAAATGACACCGAGTTACTTCACTGTAACTAACCAGAATTTGAGATGGAAAGGACCACGTCACCTCTCAACAACTACAACAAGGCAGTCCTGGGCACCAGTCAGAAGATTACTGTGTCACAGTGTAAATTTAAGAACCTTTATCTAACATAGTTCTCTTTATCTGTGCTCAGCAACTGATATGTTTTACAGCCATATGTAAATCTTTGTCCTGTGAGGGGCACATTTACTGGAAAACATGTAACAGCCTGGTGTCTTGCAAGCAATTGAAGACGATCTGTGAAAAGTATTAGCAGGTGTACGGACAGTATGATTAATTCCCTTGCCTTTGCTTCACAATGGGACAGTCTCCATAAAGACTCCATCAGCTCAGGTAACAAATTAAATGATTCCACTTGTGATTGTTTTGAGTAATATTCTTATAAAGTTGAAGGATATTAGTACCAGGATTTGGAAGGCATTCTATTTCAGGCAGTAAATCAGATTCCCAAACATACTTGCTAATCTTTTTCATACATCTGTTTTAAGTGTCTTGCTACGGTTATCCTGTTTGATGAAGAGCTTCACTCTGCATCTCACAGTACCGTGGCGACCTAGGTAGTATCCAGTAGATCAGGACACAGGATGCTCCGCATTGACCCAAAACGTAAACCCTGAATTTGTTTTCTGTCACAGTGTGCGCTCACAGGACTGTACCCACGTGCGGAGGTCGGCAGGCTTTCTATGCCACGGGAGTTGCTGGCACCAACTCACCCCAGGAGTGGAGGGTGGCAGACAGAAACGAGGAGTTAAACGTAGGGATACCAGCAAAGCCTCAGAGTGAGTGACACCCCGAGACAATCCATTCTCTCCAACACAATGATTCCACTAAGGCATGACATAGAAAACCTACAGCACAATACAGGCCCATCGGCCCACAAAGTTATCCCGAACATATCCCTACCTTAGAAATTACTAGACTTCCCCATAGCCCTCTATTTTACTTTGCTCCATGTACCTACCCAAAAGTCTTTTTAAAAGACACTATCGTATCTGCCTCCACCACCGTTGCCAGCAGCCCATTCCACGCACTCACCACTCTCTGAGTAAAAAACTTAACCCTGACATCTCCTCTGTACCTACTCCCCAGCACCTTAAACCTGTGCCCTCTTGTGGCAACCATTTCAGCCCTGGGAAAAAGTCTCTGACTATCCACACAATCAATGATATGAGAGTCCTCTTTAAATAGATCATAGAAACCCGTGCCAGTCGCAATTAACTAACCCTATTAATCAGAAAGCAAAGGGCTTTTTGTTGTCTTGTAAGACAACAATTAGTAAATATGGGAGCTGGAAAAACTTAGAAGCCCAATGCTCTTTAGCAAGCCGCGGACGCCTGCAGGCTCATGACGATTTTACAGGTCAGGGAGGAAAGGCTTTACTTGGTATCAAACTTTGCTGGCAGAAGTAGCTTTGTTTTAAACTCTGCTTGGGGAACATTTGACAGAGATTCTTTGCTCTTGGTTCCCATAGGCAGTGCCTTGCTGCTGCAGCGAGCAGCTGTTCCCCACTCACTGGCCTCAATTCCAGGCTGAGCTTCACCTTACCAGCAAGCAACCATCTCTGCACCTGCACTGGCTGTGTGATAGGACAGTGCCTTTACAAGATGGGTGACCCCAGCCATTATCAATACTCTTCAGGGATTGACTGCCTGGTGTCTGTGGTCACATAACCAGGACTTGTGATAAGCACCAGCTGCTCATACAACCATCCACAACCTGCTCCCATGGCTTCATTTGACCCTGATCAGTGGGGTGGGGGGAAAGCAGGAGCTACACGGCCCAAGGGTGACCTGCAGGCCAGCAGAGGAAAGGGCCACTTTACATCTCCTTTGGCTGGGACGCATCTCCAACCATCCATCCAGTATAGGTAGAATATGTGCCAATAAAATCGTGAGTTTTCATAGACTGCCATCTGCTGGCTATGGTTGGAATAGCAGAAGCAGTTCACAATATTGCTCTCAATAAACCTGAACTCCAAAATGAAGGTCAGCGTCTCTGTGATGACTATTTGGGGTTTGTAAAATTAAATCCTCAGTAATACGCAAAAAGGACAGTCAAGATATTATGGGAAAGAATTGACGCGGGAATGTGTGGTGACTCTTGTGGGCTGCCCCCAGGACGTCCTCAGATTGTGTTGGTTGTTAACGCAAACAACATGTCTTGATGTACATACGATTAATAAACAAATCTAATCTAATCTAATCCAGGTCATGCCATTTTTTGCAACTACCATCGAGCAGGAGGTACAGAAGCCTAAGATCTCACACATCCTGGTTCAGGGAAAGCTGCTTCATTCTTGAACCAACTGGTACAACCCTAATCAGTACAGTTTGACAATACCATGACTATTTTGATGACTTTGCGCTAAAATAGACTTTGTTTATTTTGTCCTAATCATGGTCTTTCTTATAAAAATGTGTATAATTCATGTTTAATTTACACTTTTCTTGTGAATGCTATTTAAGTGATGCTGCTGTGAGTAATGTTTATCATGGTGTTTGTGCATCCCTGTGCTTGAGCACATACCAATAAAGCTGAATTTGAATAACTGAGTGAGATGAAGAAGTTTAGCCTGTACCAACGCACGGAGATCCAGTCCACCCTGCAAAGAATGAATGGCAACACAAGAAGTGGAAGCAGAACTCGGCCATTTCGTCTCTTGCACCAACTCTGCTTTTCATCAAGATGAGGCCTGGTCTTCCAACTCAGTTTCATTTTCCTACATCGTGCCACGCCCCTGATCGACATCCTGAATGAACGTAACAACTGGGCCTTCACAGTGCTCAAGGGGGTAGAAAATCCCAAATGTTCACCACCCAGCGAGAGAAGAAATTTATCCTTGTCTCTGTTTACTAATGGCCTACCCTCATTCTCAAACTGCGGCACCTAGCCCAGGAGTTCTCCCTGCATCTAGTCTGCCAGACAGTTTAAGGATTTTAAATGAAAAGCAGAGAACATTGGAGACACTCAGCAGTTCAGTCTGCATCTGTGGTAAGAGGCACAGAGCTAATGTTTCAGGTGAAGGATGAAGCGTTTCAGTTTAAAGGTAACATGAAACCTGATGGATTGCATGCAATCTGCAGGTTATAAATTCCCTACTTATGGAGATTACAAAGGAGCTCCCATAATAGTATAGATTCAAAACTCCAATGTAAATGCATACATATCTTCCTATGAACAGTGAAACGGGTTTCTCAGGCTTACAGGATGTGTTTTTGGTTACAATCCTGTGGAGGCATGGTTACCACATCCAATGGATTTTTGTTTTGCATTTTCCAAAGCAGAACCTGTTTGTTATCCAGGGACCTGCAATGATGTCTGAATCATCCAGGCTATTACATGCACCAATGGGTATTGGCCTGACCAAGCCTAAAATGCACAATTACCTCCATCAATCTGGTCGCAAAACAACAGAGACAATGACAAAAAAAATCTGTTCTGAAGTTCGTAATGCACCTGAACAGGAAGCCTTTTTTTAAAGCACCACAACGCGATGACTCCCAGCCGACGATCGAGTGTCCACAATGCTGGGACCGCACTGGTCCATCATAATCTGCAGACTGGCTTCTCCACCAGAAAACTCCAGTGCATATTTAGTGAGTGTGATCAGGAGCTCATTTAAGTGATTAACAAACATAAGCTACTCCTAAGGTCAGCTATGGTTCACAAGAGAAGTTCCACAAGCACCCACATGAGCTGAAGAATAGACAGTGGATGCAAAGAAAAAATCACTGAGTCAGAATTTATCATCACTGTTAAAGCCCACCCCAAGAGAGCTGAAAACAGAGGTGAACTTATCGAGGACAAGGGGGAGGTTGGAAAGGAACACCTTGAAAGTATCTTCAATCATGACTCTGTCCTCACTTGTGGACACCATGAGCCCTTCCCCTGCAATCTTTCCACTTCAGGCTAACTATCACCATTGAATGGTAAGAAGGTCTAATGATCATATGGCAAATATAACATTTGTCACTGAATTTAACATCATTGTCTACATCTGGACAGATGTTGACATGTTCACGGACATTTGAGATGTTGTAATCGTGCCTACTTTCAAAGAAGGCCACGGTGAGATCTTCCTACATCTGCTACATTGACCTGGGACTTCCTCAACCACCTACTTCACATAGTCTTCTCTGCACAACAAGTCCCAGGGAAATGCAGAGAACAGGACCCATCACTATATGTGCCCTTTTTTGACCTCACTAAAGCCTTTGGCCTCACCAGGAATTGTGGAGCTCTCCCCTCAAACCCAGAGAAAGCTGCCTCCACATTTGCCTCAAAGCGGCAGACAAACCATGATCATAACCGACAGGTCCACGGCATCCATTCCTTATCAGGACCACGCTGCTCCTCATGCCCATGAGCCTCCAGCTGAGCTGGGACAAATCCACATGTGTCACCTCCACACCAGAGCCAAGGTTACCCTCAGGAGGTAGGCCGCAGTATGCAGGCAGCACTTGCATTTACTCACATTTGGAAACTGGGTTCCATGTCGTCATCATCATCTTCTTCGACCATAAGACCGAAAGACATGAGTCTTAGGCCCATCTATATAGCGAGGGTGCCCAAGGTTTTTGCACTGCATTTGTCAAATGTGGAGTGGATCCATAAATCTGTCAGGAGCAAAGGACATTTGGAATGGCGAGGCTTGAGAGGTCCACAATAGAGACCCATACCAGGATCAGGTTTATCATCACTCACGTATGTCATGGTTTTTTCCTGTGGCAACAGTACAGTGCAATTCATAAAATTACTACAGTACTGAGCAAATGTCAGAGGCGACCTAGCTATATATAGGCGTCTAAAACTTTTACACAGTACTGTAGGAGCAGAATTAGGCCATTCAGCCCATCGAGTCTACTCTACCATTCCATCATGGCTGATTTATTGTCCTTCTCTGCGTAAGCTTTGACGTCCTTACTGATCAACATCCACTTTAAATATACCCAATGATTTGACCTCCACAGACCTCTGTTGTAATGAATTCCACAGTTTTACTACCCCGGCTGAAGAAATTCCCTCTCATCTCTGTTCTAAATGGACACCCCTCTGTTCCTAGACTCGCCCACTTTAGGAAACATCCTGTCCACATCCACTCTATCTCTTGAATAACTCTTTCAATATTCAGTAAGTTTCAATGAGATTCCCCCCTCCCCAACCAACTCCCCATTCATTCTTCTAAAATTCTTCTTATTCAATGGAAAAAACTTGAGGGTGGGCCTTACTTTGAATCTGAAGAACAATGTTCCTCTGCCAACCTGGTCTCCAACAGTAAAGGCCCACAGCTAACCAGAAACCCATGGACCACTTCTATGTGTTCCTGCAGGACAGTAGTGTAGTGGTTAATACACCATTTCACGGCACCACTGATCAGCAATTGGGGTTCAGTTCCCAACACTGCCTCTAAGGAGTTTGAAAGTTCTCCCAGTGACCAAGTGGGTTTCTTTTGGGTGCTCCCACGTTCCAAAGACACATGGGTTATGGTAAGTAAGTTGTGTGGGCATGCTATGGCCACACTTGTAGGCTGCACCCAGCACGTGTTTGGACAGTGCTGGCCATTGATGAATAATGATGCACTTCACCGCGTGTTCCAGTGTTTCGATGTACCTGTGACAAACAATGCAGCTTTCCGTACAGGCTAGCGTTGATGATGAAATCCACCATTGTCGTCAGTGTGCCAGCACGGTTTTTTGTTACCTGAGGAGAAGGTGCTGAAGATCAATGCCTCAAACCTGGGACAGAGCTCACGGTCAGCATTGATTCCTCTCCTTCTACATTATTTGACCAATTTAGAGCTGGAACCTCGAAGATCCTCAAGAACCATTTTGATGCAGGAGAGGTAAACAACCCCCAAGAGGACCACAACCTTGTCGTGGTTTCGAGATTCGTGAGCCTCAATGACTTGGAGAGCTATGCCTGCCGGAACCAAGGCTTCGTAGAATTCTGTGAATAAAACGTGAGAATTCATGCCAGACCATGAGTGATAAACACTGTACAGTGTTGCCTGGTTCGGAGCCACGGGCATGAGTCTGCCAAAGGCTCTTATTGAGACAGGGAAAGGAGGAAGAACGATGCATCTCTGCCTGGCTGAGGGTAGACTATCGACCATTTTAGCAAACTCCCTACATTCCCTCACAGGTGTATTAGCGAGGGCTATGCCAACTCGATCAGGCATTTGTAGCATAAAGAGTTCTTTAAAAATAAAACAAGGATGGAAACTGCCCAGGGAAGAAAGCGAGTGTCCTGTTAGATCCGAAGGCCTAGCGCCACCCAGACCGGGCTGCGAGAGCAACCGTTTGGTGAGCTCAGACTCAGACAGTCCCGAAGTCCGTAATGGGCGAGTTTTCAGAGTGACGTATTTATCAGGTGCAGGCAGGTCTTCTCGTAGACTCACTGCTCTGGCTGCAGTGGAAGTTCTCAGCACTGCAACGGCCTAGTGAAATTTGGTAGTGTCCGTGGTGATTTCTCACTGCGTGAACTGGGCTTTTGCCTAAGGAAACCACACAGTAGCATGCTGCTCCCAAAACTCTGGCAGCTTCAAAGCGGTTGTGTTGGTTGACATGTCACTGAGTAACTCTGGAACTGTCTGAGGGTGTCGGGGTCACCAGTGTAGGATTTTGTGAATGAAACATGCGAGTAGTTTTACATGCTTAACAAAAACCTCAGCCCTTTACGAACAAACCAAGAGCAGTCGCCCTACACTGACATCATTACGCCAGACACTGTTTCTTAAACTGAACACAATAATGGCGTTTGTCAATTATGTAGAACAGTTTCTATTATGGACAATACGTGTCATCTGTTACCCATTACGTTACCCTATACAGGCCCCCAGTCCCAGAATTCACCAAAACTGGCACTCTGAGTCTATCTGGAGCTTGTACTCAGGTTCGATGTGCCTTGGTTGGAGTAACTGCAGGCGCCTCTGGCTCATCTGGGGGGGTGCTGACACGCGCACGGTCACGTTGTGATGCTGGGGGTATGGAAGTGGAACCATCCAGGTCTCAGTGGGCTGGTTTAAGGTGATCGATAGAAATATATTCAGGTTTACCCTTCTTATGTATGATAAAAGTCTTCTTGCCCTGATCCAAAATGTGTAACGGGCCATTGTACGAGGGCTTAAGGGGGTGTTGATGTGCATCATGACAGACAAAAATGAATAAGGTAGAACACAGGTTCCGTTCTGATGGGAGGTTTCGTTCTTTACACGATGGGAGGCAGGAATAGGTGTAAAAGAATTGAGGCTGCTGAGGAGGGCTGACAGGCAGTCACGGTGTCAGGAACGAAATCACCTGTCCCCACAGCGGCTGCCCGTACACAAACTCAGCTGTGGCAGACTGCAAGTCCTCCTCTGGAGCTGTTCTGAGCCCCATCGGGAGACAGTCCTGGACCTGTGGGTTGGTAGCTTGGTCAGCTGCCATGCTGGCATGGTCAACCTCAATGTGGATGGCATTGATGGTGGGCCGTGAGAGGCAATCAGGCACAGCATTATTTTTCCCGTCAGCGTGCTGTACGGCAGTTGGGAATTCCGAAATGCAGTCTAGGTGGCGTTGCTGCCGGGCAGACCAAGGGTCTGAGACTTCATCCATCATGTGCACAAAGGGTTTGTGGTCAACAAACGCTGTAAAATGCTGACCCTCCGGCAGAAAGCAAAATGGCAGACGGCCAGATAGTGACCGAGAAGCTCGCAGTCAAACGTGCTGTATTTCCTCTCGGGGGAGAGGGGCAGAGCTGCTGGCTGAAGAAGGCAAATGGCTGCCACACGCCTCCAACCAACTGTCCGTACACAGCACCCAGAGCGTAGTCCGAGGCATCAGTAGTGATGGCTATATGTATGTTGGGGAGTGGGTACACCAGTGGGGTCGCGTTTGAAAGTGCTCGTTTGGAGATGTCAAATGTTGGTCATGCTCATTGACCAATCAAACATGCACTAGACAGTCGTCATGGGGAACTTACTGGGGATACATGGTGACGACCCAAAGTCCTTTGCATCCACGCGCCAGAAGTTCTTAAAATGTACCAATAGTCCTTTGAAGCACAAGAAACCTGTGCTGAGCAGATGCCTAGCAGCTTTATCCCATAGAGTACCGTGTGTAGCATTGTCCACTGAAGCAGAGTCCAGATCCTGCTGCTGCTGGTGGCCTCCAGCGAGGGTTCATCGCTCTCTGCCTTAGAACCAATGGGCAATGCTGGCAGCACACTCGCTGGAGAAAGGGTGCCCGTAATGAACGATAGATGACCCCGGAACCTACGGTGTTCTCCTCCGATGTAGGGTAATGTGTCATCTGTCACCCATTACATTACCCTACAGCAGTGGTTCCCAACGTGGGGCAAACGCCCCACAGGGGGGTAATTTGATTTTTAAGGGGGGCAATTCGAGAATGAGTTACTAACAGTGAATTTTTTCTAGTAAGTCTGTGAGTATGAGTGTGTGTGCGAGTTAATACATATGTGTATATACAGCATGCATACATAAAAATACTTGTGTGTATGTACATGTGTAATTGCGTATGTACTGTATATATAGTGTATCACCATCATTACAACCATCAAATGGCTTTCATAATTAAATTAATGAATTGACTGATGTAGGAAGGAATGAATGAACAAGTCCAAACACGTAAGAAACTCGTACGAGGTCGCGCCAATGCTGCTTTTTGCAGTAGCTTTCGGTTCTTGGTGGTGTGAAGGTGTGTACATTGCGTCATCTCTTTTAAACGGTGTATCTGTCTTTGTATGCTGTAGAAACGAATCGGCATTGTTTTATTTATTTATTATTATTATCCACATATGAGACAATCCACATATATTTCAATATTCTATTTTCTCGCTCTCTCTCTTTATTACCAGTGAATACTCTTTTATTATTATATTTATCATTATTATTATTTCAATATCACTTAATGTTCTTTTTTTTACAGTTTCTTAGTAATTTCTTCCTCAGAACTTTAACAGTCCTTTGGTTCTTTTATTTTTCTCTTTCATGAATGCCATGTTCTTTGGAAGCTTGTTTAAACCAAGTTAATGGTCTTTTAGGCTTCCTCCAGGTGAATAGGAGTTCACTGTTTGAATAATAAGAATTATATATCACCACAGGGGGCATCAGGATTTTAGAGGTGATTAGGTGGAGCATGGCCAAAAAAAGGTTGGGAACCACTGACCTACAGCCTTGTGCTTTGGTTCTTGGTAGGTCAAAGGGTAGAGGCCAGACTAACAGTCCTCCAGATTTGGGATTCAGCGCAGGCCTAACGACCCTGACTGGTCAAACAGAACTGTTACAGACACAGCAATGAAGAATCCTTTTGCATCCTGAGAGTGACGGCGTTCCTGAGCCTCCGACTTGCGTGACTGACAGTAGTGAAAACTGAGAGGAAGCTACTGGCACGATGAAGGAAGCCCTGAACACCACCAAGACCAAGACCAAAACTGACAAAGGACAAACAGATGGAGGACCCTCATTGCTGGCCTAAACACCAGCAGGTGCAATGGGCACTAAGTAAGCGACAAGTCAAGTTTATTGTTATTTAACTACATACATGAACATAATGCATATAATGTATATAGAAATAAGTCATTTCTTTGAACTAGGGTGTAAAGCGCTATCGTACACTTAACACGTGATGACTTATGAAGGAAAGGATAAAATCTACAGATGAATCACACATAAATAACAAAACTAAAGTGCATGAATATTCTTCGCATAAGTAAACCAACATCCGCGGCCTCTCCCATCCCCCAGCACCACGGTCCCGTATATTCATTTGGCTCTGGTGGGCAGGCCACTTCTTTTGCGTTGCTCACAAAATGCTGGAGGAACTTGGCAGGTCAGACGGCGCTACCTCCTCCTGTAACATCGACCATTTGTTTCCCTCCATAGACACTGCCTGGCCTGCTGAGTCCCTCCAACATTTTGTGTGCGTTGCTCAAGATTTCCAGCGTCTGCAGAATCTCCTGTGCCCCCACGTTTTTGTTTTGAGCCCAAAACCAGACTCTTGAAACAAATACATTCCTGATTCCTGCAATGGACGGGCAAAGCAATAGATTCAGGGATGCTCTCAAAACCTCCTCGTACCCCTAGAGAGCTGGGAATGCCTGGCCCCAGGCCGCTCAGAATAGAGAAGAAATTCAGAACCGGGGTGAGAACTACCAGACCACATGTTGGGACCATGCAAAAGCCCAGTGTAAATGTTGGAAGGCCTACTACTCAAAGACTGTTTACTCTTTTCCATAGATGCTGCCTGGCCTGCTGAGTTCCTCCAGCATTTTGTGTGCGTTGCTTTGGATTCCCAGCATCTGCAGATTCTCTCATTTGTTTTTGCAAACCCACCCACCCTGCAAATGAGGCAAGATGAATTCCCATTCTCCTTGAGTTTATTAAAAGTATTGATACGAGGCCTCCGTCGGTCAGGGTCGACCGTGGATGTTGCGTCCTAACTGTCTCGATACGCAAGCCAGGGCGGTACGATATGGAGAGCAAGCTGTTGCCCGTGCAGCTGGCTCCCCCTCTCCATGCAACCGATAAACCTGAAGGAACGGCAGAGACTGTTACAGTTTAGTACACCAGCGTCACAGGAGTTGCCGGTCAGCATAGGACTACCTTAGGGACTCCAGCTCCGGATTTTTCCCTCACGGTTTACTCCTCATGAGTGGGTATTGTGCAAGGCAGTAGTGGTTTGAGTTCAGTTATTCTTCTCCTAGACGAGCCCCATCTGCCCAAAGCGACTGGGTTTAAGGTGCCAGTAACCCGCCCTTGCCCCTTCTCCTGCCAGTAGAAATGGTTCTGCCGGGCTTAGTATCTAAGACACACAAAAACGCCAGGAGCTGGACTTGGTTGTCGGAGGCGATCTGAATAGCACCGATTGGGAACATTTAATAGGTAATAGGAGCTTGTCTCCAATATCATTCCTGGCTATAACAACTTTAAGGAACCATAAAATATTAATAAAGTATAAAGTATTATAAAATTTGCTTCTTTGTCCTCAAATTGTAGCAGTTTACAATCGGCAAACACCCGATTTATAATTCACTCTGTGAATTCTGGTACAGTAGTGACTTGATTAACCTACAGAAACAGTGCGTAACTTTCTCATTTAATCCATGATTGACAACGCCGCTCCAGGGTTCGACTTCCGGTTCAGAGTGCGGCAAGATGGCGGCGTCCAAGCCTCAGCTTTGAGAGCTGGCGAGTCGGAGAGCGGTGAAGGTGAGTGGGAGAGCCGGGTTGGGAGCCCACGGAACGGGAATGCTCAGGTGCCCAGTCCCGGCCGTGAGCTCTTTCGGCTTTGGGAGGCATCGGCGTGTGTATGGTATGGAAGGGCAGTAGTCGCTCTCGTCGACCTCTTCCCCCTCGTATTTCGGAGCACTGGCCAGCTCCAGCAATCGTGTGCCTTTGATACTCAGTGCAGTTACCCTTCACTATCAGTTTCGTAAGAGTTGAAATGCTAATGGCCAGAAACTCAGCTGTATTAAACAAAACGTGGCTATAAGAGTAGAGTGTGTCTTGCAGCATTTGATTCATTTCCCGAATCTCCAAAGCCTTTCCAGTTTCTGTAAGGCAAAAATTGAAAGGCTTGAATAGAACGGCTTGCAGCGGTTGTTTCCGTTAGTGGAGTGTCTAGGACCAAAGGGTACAGCCTCAGAATAAAAGGACGTCCCTTTAGAACGGAGATGAGTAGGGATGATAATCTATGGAATTTATTGCCACAGACGCTGTGGAGGCTAAGTCATTGAGTATATTTAAAGTGGAAGGTTGATAAGTTCTTGATTAGTGAGGCTGGCAAGGGAGAAGGCAGGAGAATGGGGTTAAGAGGGGAATTAGATGCACCAGGATTGAATGATGGGCAAACTCTATGGGCTGAATGGGTCACGCCTTATAGAGGCTCCTATATCCTATACAACACACACAAAATGATGGAGGAACTCAGCAGGCCAGACAGCATCTGTGGAAAAGAGTACAGTTGACATTTTGGGCTGAGTAAGAAAGTGGTGGGGGGAGGGGAGGAAGAACCACAAGATTATTGGTGAAACTGGGAAGAGGTGAAGTAAAGAGCTGGGAAGTTGATCAGTAAAAGGGAGAAGGGCTGAAGAAGGGGGAATCTGATAGTGGACGGTATCTGCAGATTTCCTTCTATATCTTATAATCTACTTGTGAGTGTTATGGAACACTCTCCGGTTGCCTGGATGAGTGTAGCACCAGGAGCTCTAACGAAGCTCGATTCCATCCAGCTTACTTGATTGACGTTCTTCCCCACCACCACCATTGACCACCCGAACATTCATACCCGCTTCCACAGACAGACAATGGCTGCAGTTACTCACCCAGGCTACACTGTCACCACCTCCCAAACCCATTATCTTTGCTGCTAAGAAGGACAAGGGCAGCAGGTGCCTGGAAATATCATCATGCAGACGTGCAGTAGTTTAAGATGTCCGCTCACCACCACCTCAAGGGTGATTGGGATGGGCAATAAATGCGAGCTGGCACTGTCCAGATCGTGACAATGTAACATGTATGCGTGATGAGTTTCCATTTGGAAATACTGGACATCTTAAAGGCTCTAATATGAGAAATTGGTTATCAACTTTCTATGACATTGCTTGGTGTGGTACAGGGTGCTGAGGTCTCTGATCTGGGTTTTGTTGATTGGTTTTTGCTAGAAAGGCTGTTTGGGGCTCAGTAGATATCAGAACTCTTGGTCGATGGGGACAAGCAACCCGGGTTTTAGGGTATTGATCTTTTCCGTGTCACTCCTTTTGGAAAGAGTTTGAGTGTGAGGATTAGAAAGTGACAAGTTCAGGATGGGAATTAACTAAATTTTAAAACACAGACACCTTAATGTGCATAGAAAAGACTGAACACTTGAATAACATAATGGAAGCTTGCCGTGCAGAGGGATAATAGTAATAACTTATTTATAGAGCATTTTTCATGCAAACAATTTACAGGTGTCCCCTCCCCCCTTTACAAAGGTAGAGCGTTCCTGTGAAACCTTTCTTAAGCCAAAATGGCGTAAAGTGAAGAACCATTAATTTATATGGGAAAAGTTTTTGTAAAAACGAAAATCCTCTTTGTAATGTGAAAACAGGTTACTAATGTAGGTCTTTTGTAAAAATGAAGTGGCGTGAAGCGAACATTTGTAAAGCAGGCGACACCTGGAGTTCAAAGGGCTTTACAATGAATAATGTGCAAGAGTAAAAATAAAAGGGACAATGCTGTGATATAATCCATAACATCTCGCTGGCCAGAAGAAAGCTATTGAAGGCAATGCCATCAGAAACTAACAGATGCTAACAGAAACTGTTTTGGCCTGTCAGCCCTATGTAGCTTTCTCATAATTTTAATCTCAAATAAAAAATGTAAATTAATTTTATTGTTAATTTATTTTATTCATTTCCCTTTTCCCCAGGTATAAAATTGGAAGAGGAAAGTCATGGTGCATCTTTGTAAGTATTGTTAAACAGCCTCTTTGAATTTAGTGCCACCTAGCTAGATTATGTTGTTAGCTTTGAGCTCAGAAAGGGTTTAACTCTGTCCGCAAGATCAGATCATTTTACATGGGTTGTGTTTATGCTTGATGTCTTTGCAAGGAAATTGAGGGAGCTCTGGTGCCTAGCAGCTCATAGTCCCACTCCCTTCCCCAAAACATCTATGATGTTTTCACTCTTTCCTGGTTCTATTCCTACACTTACAACCAAAGTGACTTGTTAGCATTGACAGAAGTTTCCATGTTGCAGTTCTAGTTACTCGTTGACCTCATTCATTCCTGGTTAAGGCTGAATCTTTCTTGGTCTACATCTGTAACTCTGTGCATCTGACAACGCCTCAGCTCTATGAACGAGATGACATAACCTTAGTTCTCAGCTTATGATTGAAATCGCTATAATTGTTCTCTCCTTATGTGTAGTTTTTCATCTCTCTATTGTCCACTTGCCCCTCTACTTACTTCAACCGTTGAGAAATCGAGCTGGAGGAAATGAACCCTTGCTCCCTTAATCACCTTTCAGTACTTGAGGTTCTTTAGTTTGGATGCTCCCTCCTTGTCCCCATCTGTCATCACCACTTCTCAGTCTAACTCTCGTCTTCTCCCTGGCAAGTCATTCCCAACTTCACTGTGAGTACTCAGAACCCTGAGTCTGAAAAGGCTGGAATTGTGTGGCAGTTTATCCCTTCTCAGACAGTGAATTACTTTGAACTGACGCCTTGCACTAGGCAAAAAACAGCATCAATTTTGCACAAGGCAAGGAACCATTAAAAAAAAATTGCATTGTTTTCAATAGTATTGGTGGAGGGGGAACTATACAAAGAACTATACATAAACAGGCCAAGGAAGACAACCATAGTCATAGAGCACAACAGCACAGAAAGAGGCCCTTCAGTCCATTTAGTCTGTTCCAGAATTATTGAGCCTAGTCTCATGAAGCATAGTCATACTCCCATCCATGTACCTGTCCATACTTAAATGTTGCAATTAAACCTGCATCCACCACTTATGGTGGCAACTTGTTTCACACACTCACCACCCTCTGGGTGAAGAAATTCCTCCTCAGTTTCCCCCTTAAACATTTCACCTTTCACCCTTAACCTTTGAACTCTAGTTCTAAGTTGAATCAACCTCAGTGTGGAAAAAAGCCTGTTTGCAATACCATCATCCCCTCAAAACTGATAAGCCTCAAGACTTAATACCTTCCTATGCATCTGGATCCTCAATTTCCTCACTTACTGACCCCAGTCAGTTCGATTAGCAACAATATCTCCTCCACAATCTCCATCAGCACAGGTGCACCATAAGGCTGTTAGCTTAGTCCCCTGCCTTACTCACTTTACGCTTATGACTGGCTAAGCACAGCTCCAATGCCATATTCAAGTTGACACCACTATCGTAGGACAAATCAAAGATGGTGACAAATCAGCATATATGAGGGAGACTGAAAGTCTGGCTGAGTGGTGCCACAACAACCTCTCACTCAATGCCAGCAAGATGAAGGAGCTGATTATTGACTTCAGGAAGAGAAAACCAGAGGTCCATGAGCCAATCCTCAGAGGTGGAGAGGGTCGGCAACTTTAAATTTATTGGTGTAATCGTCCGGGCCCAGCACGCAAGTGCAGTTATGAAGAAAGTATCGCAGCACCTTCGATTCCATAGGAGTTTGTGAAGATTCGGCATGACATCTAAAACTTCGACAAACTTCTGTAGATATGCAGTGTGGAAACACCAATGCTTAAACAGAAGATCCTATGAGAAGTATCGGATATGGCCCAGTTCATCATGGGTAAAGCCTTCCCCACCATTGAGCACATCAACATGAAACATTGTCGCAGGAAAACAGCATCCAACATCAGGGACCTCCACCACCCAGGCCAAGGTCCCTTCTTGCTGCTGCCATCAGGAGGAAGGTACAGGAGCCTCAAGACTCACACCAGCAGGTCCAGGAACGGTTATTACCCCTCAACCATCAGGTTCTTGAATCAAAGCAGATAACATCACTCAGCTTCACTTGCCCCATCATTGAAATGTTCTCACAACCTATGGACTCACTTTCAGGGACTCTTCAACTCATGGTCTCTATATTTATTTATTATTATTATTTCTTTCTTTTTGTATTTGCACAGTTTGTTGTCTTTTGCACTCTGGTTGAACGCCCAAGTTGCTGCCGTCTTTCATTGATTCTATTATGGTTGTTAATCTGTTGTGGATTTACTGAGGACATCCCCACAAGCAAATTAATCTCAGGGTTCATGTATGTACTTCGATAATAAACTTACTTTGAACTTGTATGCCTCTATAAAATCTCCCCTCATGCTCCAATGCTCTAGGGGAAATCTTCCTAACCTTTTAATCCTTTTCCTATAACTTAGTCCTCAAGCCCTGGCAATATCCTTGTAAATTTTCTCTGTATTCTTCCAGTCTCACTGATACCTTTCCTGTAGGTAGGTGTTCAGAACTGTACACAACAGACAAATTTTGGCCTCACCATTGTCTTGTGCAAATTCAACATAAAATCACAGCTCCTGTACTCAATATTCTGAGTTATAACATCAATGTGCCAAAAGCTCTCTTTATGATCCTATCTACCTGTGATGCCACTTTCAAGGAATTATGAATTTGTATTCCCAGATCCCTTTGTTCTGCTGCACTCCTCAGTACCCTACTGTTCACTGTGTATGTCCTATCTTGGTTTTTCCTCCCAAAGTGCTACACTTTGCACTTAAATTCCATCTGCCATTTTCTGCCTTTGTGAAAAAGAAGACAAACTGCAAATAAAAAAAATTATAGTGAGAACATGTGTTGTAAAGAGTTCTTGATAGAGAGTCTGAAAGTTATCGAATCAGCTTATAGTAGTGATGAATGAAGTTATCCAAACTTGTTCAGGAGCCAAATGGCTGTAGAGTAATAACTATTTGAAGAGCGCCCTCTTCTTTGTGGTGGCGTGTTGGGGAGGAAGCATTAAGAAGAGGGACGCCTCACGTCTTAATAAGCTGGTAAGGAAGGCGGGCTTTGTCGTGGGCAAAGTACTGGAGAGTTTAACATCGGTAGCTGAGCGAAGGGCGCTGAGTAGGCTACGGTCAATTATGGAAAACTCTGAACATCCTCTACATAGCACCATCCAGAGACAGAGAAGCAGTTTCAGCGACAGGTTACTATCGATGCAATGCTCCTCAGACAGGATGAAGAGGTCAATACTCCCCAATGCCATTAGGCTTTACAATTCAACCGCCAGGACTTAAGAACTTTTTAAAAGCTATTATTAATGCTTTTTGAGATAGTGATTTAGATGCATATCATTTTTTTTTACTGAGTTAAGTATTGTATGTTATTAGTTTTGCTACAACAAGTGTATGGGACATTGGAAAAAAAGTTGAATTTCCCCATGGGGATGAATAAAGTATCTATCTATCTATCTATTTGTGAACCTGGTGGTGTGGGACCTAAAGCCTCTGTACCTTTTACCTGATGGTAGTAGTGAGAAGACAGCATGGCCTGGATGGTGGGGGTCTTTTTCTTGTGGCAGCGCTCCATGTAAATGTATTCAAAGGTGTGGAGGGCTTTGCCTGTGGTGGACTGGGCTGTCTCCATTATTTTCCGTGGCCTTTTTCCTTCCTGGGCGTGGGGTTTCCATTCCAGGCTGTGATACAACCTGTTAGGATACTCTCCACTCTGTATCTATAGAAGTTTGTGAAAGGTTTTGGTGACATGCTCAATCTAAGGAGACTCCTGAGAAAGAAGAGGGGCTGCCACGCCTTCTTTGTGATGACAGATGTTGGTACCAGGCCAGATCCTCTGATATGTTAGTGCCAAGGAATTTTAAGCTATTGACGCACTTCACCATCAATCTATTTAGCACTGGCTCATAGACTTCCAGCTCCTTCCTCCTGTAGTCAGTAATCAGCTCTTTAATAAGTGTATGCTTCTTTCTCCTCTGAAAGCCAGCTGGCGATTTCTGCCCTTGGACTACCTCACCCAGTCACTACTTGCTTCCTCGAGGCGTCCCCTCGGTGTGCAGGGCTTGGGGTAGCCTCGGTTCAGGTGATGGAAGAATTTGTGTCTTTCCCTCCTCAGCTCCAGCCTTGCTGAAATATTACCACCGAGGGTTTGTGTGCATCCGGCTGGCTCTGGGCGGCTGCACCAATCGCCCATTCTACAAGATCGTCGCCGCGCACAACAAGCGGGCCCGGGATGGCAAGTACCTGGAGCAGCTGGGCTCATATGACCCCATGCCCAACGTCTTCAATGAGAAGTTGGTCAGTTTGAATTTGGACAGGATCAAGTATTGGCTGGGCTGTGGCGCACAAATGACGAAGCCAGTCGCCAAGCTGCTAGGTAAGAGTGCCCCTTGCGTTTTGTTCCTCACTAATTTTTTGAGTTAGTCCTCTTTCAGAAGGATCTGGGAGTTGAATAGTCATTTGCTAAAGACAAGGTGTTGAAGATCTCAGATATCAGCCTGTCAGGTGTAGGTAACTACAGCACAGTCCCCACCTAACCCTTCCTGTCCCACCTACACAGGCTGGAACGTGTTCCATGTGCGTCTGAGCTGCAGCAGGCAGTGCTGTCCCATGCTCTAACACCAGGGGGAGCTGGTGTCCAGTTTAATTCTGTGTTTGTTGCATTCTGAACCATCCGCTGGATCTGGTCAGCCAGGATATGTGACCCCAGAGAGGGGTGGACGGACAGATGGCAAAGGGTTCCTCACTTGAAGGTCAAACTGTCAGTGTCTCAGTTCCAACAGCAAGCCAGTGGCATGGATGGTGGACCCGCTACTTCTGGCTCCAGTGACCCAGTTCATTGTCAGCCTCCAGTGTGGTCTGTGTGGAGTTTGCACCGTGTGACCACCCGGGATACCTCTGAGTTTCCTCCACATCCCAAAAGTAGGCAGCTTGGTGGATTAATTGGCCACTGTAAATTGGTCCTAGTGTGTAGATAAAGAGTAGCATGTGGGGGAGTGGGTGGGAATATAGGGAGAACAAAATGGGATTGATGTATGGGTCGAAGAACCCAAATCCATGCTATGTGACTGGGAGAAACTGGAAGTTGATCCACTAAATGCTAATGTGTCCCTTGTTTGATTGCTAGGTCTGTCTGGCTTTTTCCCTCTGCACCCCATGACAGTGACCAACCAGGAAAGATTCCACCGGGCACAAGCACTGAAGGCAGAGGCTGCATCGAAAGAAGAGCCTGTGAATGCTTCGGAGGATGAGCAACCAGCTGCCTAGGGGCTGGGGTCAGCGATTGTCTCCTGCAGATGGATGGTTACAGACAGCAGTGATCAATTGAGTGTTGTCTGCAACAAAATGAATTCAACCTGTATCTATAGAAGCAAGTAGTGTTGTCATAGGGATTATTCCCAGTGGACTAAGAATTGCACATTAAAGCCAGTGTCTTCTAATATTGTGTATTTCCCAGTATTTCATTAGAATATTATAAGAATGCCCAGACACATGCAAGATGGGAGTGGCATGTCGTGTTGCTGTCGTAACAGTTGGCTGTTTATTTCAGTTCATCTGAGCGCAATGGAACCCTTTTCCACTCAATGTTACCTAATTGAAGCAGTTGTTCTTTCGAATTTTAACTCTCCTTCCAGCCTCTGGTGATATCAAGGGATTGTTCTGGACCATTCTGTTGCAGGGTAACTTTGAATGACATAATCTTGCCATGCAGAAATCTGCTCTTTTGGCACAGGAGGTCAACACACAAACGGCTGGAGGAGATCAACATCCTCGGGCAGCATCTATGGAAATGAATAAACTGTTGACATTTGGGGCCGAGACCCTTCAGCAAGACTGGAAAGGAAGGGGGAAAATGCCAGACTAAGAAGGTGGGGGGAGGGGAAGAAGGACAACTAGAAGGTGACTCGGAGATGTTGGATTCTAATATTTTAATCCAAGCTTCTTTTAGAAGTCAGGAAAAATGCACAAAACTTGTTGTTTCACAATCATACTGTTAAGTGTTGATAGAACAGAGGAAAGTTAGACAGTGTCGGGGTCAATTAGTGAAGAGACAGCTAAGATTAAAGACTAAAAAGATTACGATGGCACTGCTTTGTGGTTAGCTGTTTTATACCCAAAGATAAAGAAAATTTCATTCAGAAGTATAGATAAGAAGTAACCTATGAGAATGTGCTTATTCTATATTGTAGTACCAAGTTAACCATTGGGAAAGCACTTACTCAAGTAATGCAGAACCCCCCCTCCCCATTAATTCTAAATTACACATAGAGAATCATTACATCTGGGGAAATAAAAGAGGCAGAGAAATATATGGTATCTATGTTATGTATAAGATAATTAAAAACTACTTATGAAATATCAAAGGGTATATATTCACCTAAGTATTGATAAGATTGTCATGATTAGGCAGCATAACAGGCACAGTTATGTGAGTTTGAATTATTCTATCAATGATTGCCTTGAAATTAATAAAAATATGGAATTTATGATAAGGCATATTAGTGTTAATATTAATACTCATAATAAGTAGGCAAAATTGGTAAATATGACAACAACTGATGCAAGAATTAACTTCATAATGTTCAGTAGTTGTTGACTTGCTCGATGTTTTCTAGCTGATTAGTGATTTACTCAGTGGCCAAGCGGTTACTAACATTAACCACAGCACTTGCTGACCTTGTCGGGTACCACATTGGCTCACTTGCAGCGGCTGGTGTATATCCAATTACTTTTACATTCTACTTTCAGCGCTGTTGGTGATTGACAGCACTTGATAAGGACCCTCACATCCAGCTCCCAGTCATTTAGGAGTGGCTTTTACATTTTAATGCAGTATCTTCTGAAGGCAGTTGTATGACATGAGTTCTTGTACTAGTTGGCGATTCTTGTTTGAGATTCTTACTGTAGTAAGAAATCCTCTTTGTCTCCATACGTTTCTAAAATCATGAACAACTCCAAAAACGTAGAGAGAATCAGTGTAGATATTAGCTGATCTTCCTTCTGCCAACTTACAGAATTCAATCAGAGCTTTTAGTTCTGCCTGTTGCACAGAGTTTTAGTTTCAGAAACAACAGCCCATCCAGCTATTCAAATTCCTCTCTCTCAGTGTACAGAATCAGGTCCGGGTCCGATAAGGCTGTTTCTTTGTCATAACTTGTCTCTTCCAGGCATGTTTTTGTTCTTACAGTCATGGTCATCATTAGTCTTCCATGACCAACATTAACAGTGTAGCTGAATTCACTGGACTTGCTTGTTGAATGATGATATTAGGTGCCTCCAGAACAGTATCATGGAGCAGCTGTTGCTTGAGAGGCCCTATTCATATTCAAAGTGTGTACGAGTGTGGACATCGAACATTTAAAATTTGATCCAGCATGAATTATTAACTTCAAACTTTCTGCATAATCACTCAGAGTTGAACTGCATGTGCATGTAACGAGAGCTGTATAACTCATCTTCTACCTTATGCCACGAACTTATCAATCACCCATGGTGGAAACGTTCTGGAGGTCCAAGATCCGTATGCTCCACGATCGCTGGACTAAGTGTGTAAATGTAGGAGGGGACTATGTTGAAAAATAAATGTGCTAGGTTCTCTAAAATTGACTTCTACCTTAGGCCAAAAACTTATCAATCACCCCTCGTATAAGTAGATAATTGTTAAACAGCAAAGAAAATAACAATTAAACTGTTTAAGAATTAAACAACAGGGAGGAGGTCAATGCCAGCATTTATGATCCATTCAAGCCTTTTCCCTTAGCATATTATTTTCTCAAGTCAAAATAAAATGTATTATCAAAGTATATACAGTATGTTAACATGTACTACCTGGGATTCATTTTCTCGAAGACATTTATAGGAAAAGCAAAAAACTTCATATAAGCAAAGACTGACAACCAGTGAGCAAAAGAAGCAAAATTGTGCAAAAAAATACTAAGAACGTAAGTTGTAGAGTCCTTGGAAATGATTCTGTAGGTTATAGCATCAGTTCAGAGTTGTGGTGAGTAAAGTTATCCAAGCCAAGTTCTACCTTGTGTTTATTTTGTGCTGTCTTAACCTCACTCCAACTTTTTCCCAGCCTCCTCCAGCGGCTATTTACAGAGTGGAAATGAGCAATAGATATGTCGAGTTGCTATTTTGCTTGTCTTAGTAACCAGACTTGATGTTAATCCTTTCTGCGCTGAGTGCTAACACTGTAGGCTTGAATTTGACTGAAGGTCTGTTAACTCTGTGTCTGACCTGTATTTCCACTTTTCCTTTAGGCTCCAACTGTAAGCTATTGCTGCCTTGCCCAAATGAGGGCTATAGACATATCAAGGGCACTGGTCCATTTGAGTTTTGTAACTTGAGCTCCTCAATAACTTGTCTTTCTCTTGTGCACAGAAGAAGCCAGAGGTTCATAAAATTCTGATGCTGTGCCTGTTATCAGCCATGCCTCAGTCTTAACTCAACGACAGTTCAAGCCAGAAGAAGTTGCTTAATCTAGTCAAAAGCTTTAGTGCTAACATTTGGATCAGGTCATCTAAACCATCGCTTTTATGTCCTCATTTGCCAGTTGATGAGTATCAGAAGAGCAACTGGAATGTAACTGTTTCAGAAACTTTATTTTCCTTTTGATAGTTCAGAAATTTTTTCAGTTTCAAAGGACTTGATTCTTCCACTGCCCACTTGCAGTGCTGGACTTTTGCCATTAGGTGGCAGTTAAGAGGTAGGCATACAGAAGCTGGGTACACGGCTGGTATCTTAGTTCTATCAGGAGCTAAAGTGCAATGCACCTTCTTTTGAAGTGTTGGATTTAGATACCAGCGCTTTCCAAATTTGCTCAATAAAATTAAATGAACACCTTTAAGCATGTCTTTTGTTGAGAGGCTAATAAATCCAGAATTGATTTTAAATATTATATCCCCTCTTAATTTCTTTTATCCTTTACAGAAATGGTACCTCAAAAATGTTAGATATAGATGCTGTCTGTGTTCTAGAACGGGTTGTTGGCTCATACAGTAGGTGATGAGGGCATGTGGGACAGTGGAAAGATAATGATGGGAATTGCACCACACGAATGGTGCTGAATAATGTTTACTGAAGCCAGCTATCCTGACATGAGGTGGTATCCATTCACCCAATACAGTCCAATAGCAACAGTGAGTGTTACTCTTTACTCTAAAGGGAATTTGTAAAGAACATTTCATACGAGGTGCTAAATATCCACTGAATAGCAAACAGCGTGAATCTCTGAACAAAAATGCTAGAAATTTGAAATTAAACCCAGATCGAGCAGGAGTACGAGAAGAGAGCTACCCTTTTAATCAGGTTCATACTTCAGATTGATAAGGCAGAACTTAGTGGCAGTTTTCTCGGAGTTGGACTGTGACCAGTCACCGGGTGGCACTCATTTGAAAAGGTGAATAAAAATAACGTAAGTGCAAGTGGAGTGGCCATTGTTGTGAGTGGGCCAGTGTATGGAGTGGCATTGTCTCAGGTTTGGGTGAGGTAAGTATCTGGTAAGCTTCTCTTTTCCTCCTTAATTCTTCGTTCCTCACCTGTCAGGGCATAGTAGTGCAGTGAGAATGGCTTTGTACTGTGTGTAAAATGTCGGAATTCTGGCAGTCTCCCAGATAACCACATCTGAACCAGGTGCACCAAGCTGCAACTTCTCAGAGAACATGTTAAGGGATAAGCTGCTGTTCGATGACCTTCAGCTCTTATGGGAGCATGAGGAGGGAGGTGATAGGAGCGACAGCGAGGTAGTCATCCCGAGGCTGCAGGACGCAGGTGAGTGTCAGGAGAAGGAAGGGAAATGTGCAGCCAGTGCAGAGTACACCTGTGGCCATTCCCCTCAATAATGTATACCATTTTAGATACTGTTGAGGCAAACTAGCTAATAATATTAAAGAGGATACTAAAAGTTTCTTCTAATGCTGAAAGTGTAAAAGAAAGGCAAGAGTAGATATCAGACCACTGTCGTCTTCTGAATTACAGGTACTGGCAAAGAATGCTGAAGAAATAATAATGGTGGGGGGGGGGTACGGAAGTGGCCAATGAACTGATTAAGTATTTTGCATCAGTCTTCGTGATGGAAGCCACTAACAGTAGAACAGAGGTTTGAGAGTGTCAGGAGGCAGAAGTGTGTGAAGTTGCCATTACTAGGGAGAAGGCCGTTGGGTGACTGAAAGGTCTAAAAGTAGATAAGTTACCTGGACCAGAGTTCTGAAAAGGGTGGTTGAAGAGATGAGCAAGCATTAGTAATGATCTGGCATGGCTCTGGAAGAATGGAAAATTGCAAATGTCACTCCACTCTTCAGGAAGGGAGAGGCAGAAGAAAAGAAATTATAGGCCCATTCGTCTGACCAAAGTGGTTGGGAAGATCTTGGAGTTGATTGTTAAGGATGTGGCTTCGGGGTACTTGGAGGCACATGGTAACATAGGTTATAGTCATCATGGTTTCCTTAAGAGGAATTCTTGCTTGACTAACCTATTGGAATTCTTTGAAGACATAACAAGCAGGATAGACAAAGGAGAATCAGTGGATGTTGTATACTTGGATTTTCAGATACGCTTTGACAAGGTGTCACACATGAGGCTGTTTAACAAGTTAAAACCCTGTGGTATTATAGGAAAGATACTAGCATGGATAAAGCAGTGGGTGATTGGCAGGAGGCAAAGAGTGCAAATTAAGGGAACCTTTTTGGCTGCCGATGACTAGTGATGTTTCACAGGGGTCTGTATTGGGACTAATTAATTTTATATTATATGTCAATGATTTGGATGATGAAATTGATGACTTTGTGGCCAAGTTCGTGGACGATACGAAGATAGGTGGAGGGACAGGTAATTTTGAGGAAGTAGAGAGGCTACAGAAGGACTTAGGCAGATTAGGAGAATGGACAAAGAAGTGGCAGATGGAATATAGTGTAGGGAAATGTATGGTCATGCACTTTGGTAGAAGACATAAAAGGGTAGACTATTTTCTAAATGGAGAACAAATTCAAAAAGCTGATGTGCAAAGGGACTTCGATGTCCTTGTGCAGGATTCCCTAAAGTTTAATTTGCAGGTTGAGTTAGTGGTGAGGAAGGCAAATATGATGTTAAGAGGACTAGAATATAAAAGCAAGGCTTTGATGTTGAGGCTTTGTAAAGCACTGTTGAGGCTTCACTTGGAGTATTGTGAGCATTTTGGGGCCCCTTATCTAAGAAAGGATGTACTGACATTGGAGAGGGTTAAAAGGAGGTTTATGAAAATGATTCTGGGATTGAAAGCCCAGTGAGGAGAGTTCCTTCACAAATGCAGAGTTTTCTCTCAGTTAATGTGCTGCCTGGGGTAGGGCCAGCTAAGTAGGCTGGAGAAGAACCATTTCAGTCCTCAGTCCAGACTGTGGGCCAGTTGCATTTTTGCGCTACACAAGTAAGTATGTTATCTCCAGCAAGTGTCCCCTTAGAGTAGAGCTAACTTGCTGGACTAGTGGGGAAGCAGTTTAAACAATGCCCCCTGATTATAAACATCCACAATGAGGCCCCAAACTAAATGGACTACTTCCCATACTACAGGGGCTACTCTCAGCAAAGGCAGAATTTGATGGTGAAGTCCACCGTTGGTTTTGGGGCGTCAGCCCTGGGACAACTGAGAATAACCGCAAAGATAAAGATCTCAGATATGAGCCAAAACCAGTGGTCTGTCAGGCAGCCCTCTCATATGCTCTGAAACTTGGACAATTTATAGCAGGAAGCTCAAGATTCCGTCTCGGCAAAGCCCTCCAAATTCACTGGAAGAACAGGTGAACCGGCTTCAGTAACCTTCCTAGACCAACATCTCCAGCATCATTGCCCTAATCACAATCTTGTTTGCACTTTTCTTTCCAGCCTCTGAAAACGGACACTACATTTCAAGCAACGTCATGGGAAGAGGCTGCCAGACAGAGGAAGTGATTCAAGGATGTTCTCAAAGCCTCTGTGGAAAGCTATTAACATCTCCACCTACTCCTGGGGATCTCTGGTTTATGACTGTTCAGAGGGAACAAGCAGCATTTGGGATGCCATTGGAGTCTCATGGCTAACCAGGAACACATAGAGCCCAGTTTAAACAGTCAGGGTCTTCCCAAACCAGAAACCCTGGATCAATAGTTCTGTGCGAGCAGTACTTACAGCACGACATTGGACTTACATCGCTGGTGATCAGCTAGAGCTCAAGAAAAGCAGCTACGATCTACGTAAAGCTATCAAGGCTGCAAAACAACAATATAGGGACAAGACTGAGTCAAGATTCACAACGAATAGCACACGTGAGTTGTGGCGAGGGCTGCATACCATTGCAGACTTCAAAGCCAAACGTTGTTGTGCTGCCAACATCGCGGCCTCTCTCCTAGATGAGCTCAATCACTTTTACGCTCAGTTCGATGTCGCTAACTCTGAGCCTCCCAGGAAAGCCACCGCTACAGCCTGCAACCCGGTCACCTCTGAGGCTGAGGTACGCAGGTGTTTCCAATGAGCAGACAGTCGTGAGGCTGCGGGACCGGATGGCATTCCAGGATGTGCACAGCACAAATGGCAGGTGTGTTTACAAACATTTTTAATCTCTCCCTCTCCCAGTGTAGAGTGCTGTCCTGCTTCAAATTATCCACCATTATCCCTGTACCAAAAATGACCACGGTAACATGCCTGAACAACTGGCATCCTGTCGTACTCACCTCAATAATAAGCAAATGCTTTGAGAGGCTGGTCAAGGATTACATCTGCAGCTTGCTACCACCCAAGCTGGACCCCCTACAATTCGCCTACCTACACAACTGATCGACAAGATGATGCAATAGCCACTGCTCGACGCACTGTCCTTACACATCGGGAGAAGAAGGATGCCTATGTGAGAATGTTGTATGGTGTTCAGCATTCAACACCATAGTTCCATCCAGGCTCGACAAGAAGCTCAGCAACCTCGGCCTTGACCCTGTCTTGTGCAGCTGGATCCTGGACTTCCAGTCACATCGCCAGCAGGTTGTAAGAGTGGGCTCCCTCACCTCCAACCCTCTGACTTTCAACACAGGAGCCCTTCAGGGCTGTGTACTGAGTCCCCTCCTTTACTCCCTGTATACCCATGACTGTGTCACCACCCACAGCTCTAACCTGCTAATTAAATTTGCCAACGACACTACATTGATTGCCCTTATCTCAAACAATAATGAGGTGGCCTGCAGGGAAGAAGTCATCTCTCTGACACAGTGGTGTCAAGAAAACAACCTCTCCCTCAATGTCGCAAAAACAAAGAAGCTGGTTGTGGATTACAGGAGGAATAGAGATGGGCTAACCCCTACTGGCATCAATGGATCCGGGGTTGAGAGGGTAAACAGCTTCAAGTTCCTCGGCATCCACATCACCGAGGATCTCACGTGGTCTGTACACACCAGCTGTGTGGTGAAAAAGGCACAACAGCACCTCTTTCACCTCAAGATGGTTGAGGTAGTTTGGTATGGGCCCCCAAATTCTACGAACTTTCTACAGGGGTGCAGTTGAGAGCATCCTGACTGGCTGCATCACTGCCTGGTATGGGTATCTTCCTTAATCACAGGACTCTGCAGAGTGTGGTGCAGACAGCCCAGTGCATTTGTAGATGTGAACTTCCCATGATTCAGGGCGTTTACAAAGACAGGTGTGTAAAAAGGGCCCACAGGATCATTGGGGACCCGAGTCACCCCAACCATAAACTGTTCCAGCTGCTACCACCCGGGAAACGGTACTGCAGCATAAAAGCCAGGATCAACAGGCTCCGGGACAGCTTCTTCCACCAGGCCATCAGACTGATGAACTCACACTGATTTGAGTGTACTCTATATTACATTGACTGTTCTATTTATTGTAAATTACTATAATTGCACATTGCACATTTATAGACAATAGACAATAGGTGCAGAAGTAGACCATTTGGCCCTTTAAGCCTGCACCACCATTTTGAGATCATGGCTGATCATCTACTATCAATACCCGGTTCCTGCCTTGTCCCCATATCCCTTGATTCCCCTATCCATAAGATACCTATCTAGCTCCTTCTTGAAAGCATCCAGAGAATTGGCCTCCACTACCTTCCGAGGCAGTGCATTCCAGACCCCCACAACTCTCTGGGAGAAGAAGTTTTTCCTTAACTCTGTCCTAAATGACCTACCCCTTATTCTCAAACCATGCCCTCTGGTACTGGACTCTCCCAGCATCTGGAACATATTTCCTGCCTCTATCTTGTCCAATCCCTTAATAATCTTATATGTTTCAATCAGATCCCCTCTCAATCTCCTTAATTCCTGTGTGTACAAGCCCAGTCTCTCTAACCTCTCTGCGTAAGACAGTCTGGACATCCCAGGAATTTACCTCATGAATCTACGCTGCACTTCCTCTACAGCCAGGATGTCCTTCCTTAACCCTGGAGACCAAAACTGTAAACAATACTCCAGGTGTGGTCTCACCAGGGCTCTGTACAAATGCAAGAGGATTTCCTTGCTCTTGTACTCAATTCCCTTTGTAATAAAGGCCAACATTCCATTATCCTTCTTCACTGCCTGCTGCACTTGCTCATTCACCTTCAGTGACTGATGAACAAGGACTCCTAGATCTCTTTGTATTTCTCCCTTACCTAACTCTACACCATTCAGATAATAATCTGCCTTCCTGTTCTTACTCCCAAAGTGGATAACCTCACACTTATTCACATTAAACGTCATCTGCCAAGTATCTGCCCACTCACCCAGCCTCTCCAAGTCACCCTGAATTCTCCTAACATCCTCATCACATGTCACACTGCCACCCAGCTTAGTATCATCAGCAAATTAGACAGAGACGTAACGTAAAGATTTTTACTCCTCATGTATGTGGAGGATGTAAGAAATAAAGTCAATTCAATTCAATGAAATAACTATATCACCACTCCCAGTCCTGTCAGGCATGTTCTGCCCCATCTCTGGAAAACCCTGTGGTTCCAATATTGGCCTCATTAAAACAAGGATAGACACAAATCATGAAGAAGAAGAAGTAACTGACTGGGTAACTCTAGGAACTGTAAAACAACTTCTTGCCCTCCTGCTTTGGAGTACACCAGCCTCTTCTTCCTGGTCTCAATTCCAAACTGTACAGTGACACCTGCTGGATAATGCACACGAGGCGGAAGTGAAAATGATAAAGCAAGGACCAGCAGTAGACTATTCAGCCCCTCAAGAATGGTCTAACCCAACTTCCCAAGCCTTGCATTCCTTATTTTCCTCAGCATCTAAAGATCTCAGTGGTAGATGTACCCTGACTGAATGTACTAATTGCCTCTTCCTATGATGTAGCTAGTGGGTAGGGAGTTCCTTAGCTCCATCAACGCCTCATGTCAATTGTAAACAGCCATCCACCTATTCTAGTCCAGGAGAGATGACAACTTAGGACTAACTCTTTGTTAGCCAGCTGACTAATTCATGGGTTCGGGGTCCTGTCGCCAACAAGTTCTGGCACCGATACTGAAGATCGAAGCCTGAAAGTTGATGGGAAATCTGGTAACTGAGGTTGAAGGCTGAACGCTGTGCTTCTGAGTCTGTGAGTCTACTAGAGAAGTTGGAGAGAGGCCTGATGCCTGGGAGACTGCAAGTCCACTGGAGGTTGGAGATCCAGAAGTGACTGTCCTGGGGTTGAAGGACTGTCTGTATATGTGAATGGGTGGGAGGGAGAAAAGGGGTTAATGGTCTGTTGCCATTGTTCTGTTGCTGTGGCTTTTGTTAGTTTGCTGGACATTGTGGGCATGTTACGTTCATGTTGGAATGTGTGGCAACACGTGGGTTGTCCCAGCACATCATCCTTGGGAGTGTTGGTTATTAATGCAGACAATGCAGTTCACTCTGTTTTGATGTACGTGTGATAAGAAATGAATTTAAATCTTCATCTGGCACAGTACTTACCTGGTCTAAGTGGAAAGGGGTTAAACACAGGCAGTGCAGAAAATTGGCTCGCTGCTTCTACAATGGAATAGACATCCAGATGAACAAACAAATCTAAAAGGGAAACCTGGTATTTGTTACTTACTGTACTGGCCACTGCATAATAGAATGAAAAAGAATGGTGTTTGTGCAATAATGCCATTAGGTTGTACAAGTGAGGGCATTGTGCTGTCGAAAAAGAATGTCATTAGCATAGCTTTGAACTGGTGAATTAATCATTTGCTTGTTTAAAGAAAACCTGGTCTTTTCAAAATTCACTTTAGTGAATTTAACAAATTTATGGGTCTGCCACTTCCAACAAACTCCAACCAGCCTGTAGAATGAGCATTGGTGAAGTGGACTGATGTCAGCTCTCCCTGTTCTCCCTGCTAACATGGGTGTGAGTTGTGAGTGGTTCTGGAACTAGGCGAATGCCTGCTGGACACCCTCGGTTACAGAGCTTGCCGCCAGCTTATGAGGGTTTTGGTATTGCTGAGGAAGTGCAACAGTCAACTGTCTGAAAGCTGGAGGTGAACTGGGTAAGGATAGGATGTGACTTTTGCCAAAGTCTCCTCCCATAAATGTATGATAGAAGCAGAGAGCAAAAAACAACAGTACATTTTGGAGATTGCAATCACAGCTCCCAGATGCAAGCCCAATAGATAAAGTTGTAAAGGAATAGGTCATTTAAGAAATTATTAAGATGCAGTGCTTGGATTTATAGAGGTAGTTGGGAGGAGAAAGGGAACTCTGAGGGAGCTGAGAAGTTCTTGAAGAACCAAAATATTATATTCATCAGCAGCTTTTGTGCCCACAGGTTGACTCAAGCTTTTGAGGAAATGAAATACTTCAAAGGTGTAATCAGTATTTTGATAGAGAAATTAGTTTTATCGCATAACCTAAAAAACAGAGACAGGAGCAGGCAGCCACCCCCTTGTGTCGGCTCTGACATCCATTAAGATAAGCCTGACCTTTCACCTCAACAGCACTTCCATAAGAGAAAGGAGCAGGAGGTGGAGTTCTTTGAGCCTGCTCCACCAGTCATCAAGATCACGACTGATCTACAAACGTTTGTATGTCAACACCACTTTCCGCCACTAACTCTATGAGGCTGTTCTGAATGAACACATTAGCTGGTCTCCACAGCCTTGAAGTGAGAGAATTGCAAGGACTTGCATCTTCCAATGAAGAAATTTCTCCTCCTTTCAGACCTGAACCTTCTATCCCTTATTCTCAGATAGTGTCCCCGGTCCTGGCACCCTCAATCAATGGAAATTCTTCTTTCACCTTGCTATCTAGACTGTCAAGACCTTTTGAATATTATAAGTTTCAATGTGATTTTCTCTCAATCTTGTCATGCTAGAGAATATAATTCTGACTCCAGAGAATTTGATTTCTTCTCACAAGGGAGACCACTGTGCTTGTAACTAATATAATGAATTATTTCTGCATTTTCCCTCTGGCAAATATATCCTTTCTTAGCCAACTCTCCTCTCATTCCTTCATGCCCTGATTTTTTTAAATAAACTACATCACTTGCAATCTGAATATCATATTGTGTCATTATTCCCCAAAGCCACCTCTACAGCAAGGTTATCAATTACGTAGCTCTTTCTCATTACACAAACCAGATCCAAAACAGCCTTTTACCATGTAGGTTCCTCAACATACTGATCGAAAGGAGCATTGTATATGTTCTATGAATTCATCGAGCATTAACTAGTCTCCCACACTAAACACTTTAATTAATTTACTTAGCCTCCAAAATCCAACCAAAGTCTGCTATGAATACACTCCACTCAGTAGTCAATGCCCTCTGGGGTAGATAGTTCTAAAGATTCACTATGCTCTAAATAAGGAATATTTTTCTCATCTCAGTCTCGGATATTTGACCCCTTATTTTCAGACTGTCTCCTGGTTCTGGGTACCCAGTCACACGATCCACCCTGTCAGCTCCATGGGAGTTTTAGGCAACAAAACACTGCTGGAGGAATTCAATGGTTCGAGCAGCATCTGTGGGCAGAGGAATTGTAATTATTCTGGGTTGAAACCTTACCTCAGTGCTGGAGTCTCTTGTGTCCTAAAGAGAATTTTGTGTGTTTCATTGAGATTACCTCTTTTTCTTCTAAATTCTTGAGACCATAATCTCTCCACATTGGACAATCACCCTCATCCCAGTAATTAATCTAGAAAATTTGCATCATACTCCCTACATCATATAATGTCCTTCCTTGGTCAGAGAGGTCAGAACCATATCTAGTATTCCTAAATTCAAGAGATTCTGGAAATCCAGAGCAACACCCATAAAATGCTGGAGGAACTGGACGGGGCTCCACGGTACAGCTCGGAGTTCATTTCCAGTGCCCCCATTACGAAAGTTTGTACATTCTTCCTGTGTGTAGGTGGATTTCCTCCAGTGTTCTGGTTTCCTCCCACAGTCCAGTTAGCACATTAATTGGTCATTGTAAGTCGTCCTGCAATTATGCTAGGGTTAAATAGGTTGCCAGGCAGCGTGGCTCAGCTGGAAGGGCCTGTTCTGCGCTGTCCCTCTAGATAAAATAAAAAATAAATAATACTCAGCAGGTCGAGCAGCATCTATGGAGGGGAATAAGTAGAGGATGTTTCAAACTGAGACCCTTCATCAAAGTACTATCTTATTTCTGTCCAAAAATGCTGCTTTTCCTGCTGAATATTTCCAGCACTTTCACGCTGAATGGGGTTGAGACGGACAATAAATCAGCATGATGGGCCAAATGGCCTAATTCTGCTCCTATGTCTTATGATTATTATGGTTAAGCAAGCAGTTATGTGCCTCAGGGTGAACTGATTCCCCTTATAAAGTTAGAAAGTGGTTGTTGTCTGTCAGATTTGATTTTCTCTTTGTGGATAGAGTTTCAGGAAGTGAAGTATTAGTTTCTATACCATTAATTGTTTCATAGCAAATCCCATGCTCAATATGGGTAATCAAGTGGTAATTATCAGAATATTGCAATTAGAATCAAATTTTAAAAAACACAAATTTAGTAGTGAACTCTATTTTGCTCATTGAGATGATTATTGATTTTTTTTAGAACAGGGCGTTCAATAATGAAGATTAATTTGTTATGTTGAAGTGAGCCTGCACCTGAAGAGGCCTGCGTTTGTTGTGGAGACTCAGCCAGCTCTCAGAGGCACGAATAAACAAATTACTACTGTAGTATTCATTGGGATTAGTATAACAGAGCGCAGCCAATGTTCCCGATAAAGGAGAGTCTTTTATAACCTTGCAGTCAGGCCGGATTTTGATTGATCATTTTGCTTGCTGACTGCCGAATTGGAACGACTGCAGCCAGCACTGCAAACCCTGGCTGTAGCAAGTCAGCTCATTTGCCGTCATTGTGCTTAAGCTTCAAGAGGGTATCAGGTGTTGGGGTTGTGTACAAGGAAATGTGGGGGAAAGGGCAAACAGCTCACACAGTAGCCAGAGAACAAATGATGCATGATGGATTTAAAAGGCAAACACGAGGAAATCTGCAGATGCTGGAAATTCAAGCAACACACACAAAATGCTGGTGGAACGCAGCAGGCCAGGCAGCATCTATAGGGAGAAGCGCTGTCAACGGGTCTCGGCCCGAAACGTCGACAGCGCTTCTCCCTATAGATGCTGCGTTCCACCAGCATTTTGTGTGTGATGCATGATAGATGCCCGTTTGCCCCTTAAGTTGAAGGATCTACACACACATCCTTCAGGTCAGCAAGATCAAACAACAGTGCAAGGCCCTTCCATTCTCCTCTCCTACCTTGAGAGTTTATCTCTCCGAGCTGACTCAATGGGCCAAATGGCCTAATTCTGCTCCTATGTCTTATCTCACTTACAAGAACCATTGTGTTCTTTAGTAAAGCTAATAACATAAATTAATTGAAAATTATTGAGAGCTAAGGCTGATAGTGTGTGCATCTTACATAGAAGTCTCACATTTAAAGCATGCCTCTGATGACTGTGAGACATTCAAATGAGGTACTGTAGAGCTATGATATTATCATAGTGCAAGGACTGCTGCAAATTCCCACACACAACGTGATAATGGCCAGATAAATTGTGTTAGCAATGGTGATTGAAGGATAAAAATTGGCCAGTACACTGTGGTGAAATTCCCAGGGCTTCAAATAATCCCGTGGGATCATTTATGGTTTATCGGGTAAGACAGATTTAACATCTTCGTGCCAGTAATGACTTGGAAGGACATAGATGCTACGTAACAGGGAATGAAAAATCAGAAATTTACTAACAGCAGAAGCGTGTTTTACTCAACAGGTAAAACATAAATGATTTGATAAGGATTTATAAAATTTGTGCACATAAATATTGATCACTTGGACTGTGCACTGGGTGAACACAGGCAACAAAAGATGCAATAATATGAGCAAATTCAACCGGAAATAATCCTTGCCATTACCTCACTGAATAGAATAATTTCCAAAATAATGGTTACATTCTCAAAGCAGCTCACAGTTTTATCATACATGGCGTTTCTTGCATAAATCCATGTTGACTTTGCCAAAACTTATATATCAAGTGCTCTACCACCACATCCTTAATGATGGATTCCAGAATTTTCACACTTGCACTGATGTTGCATTAACTGATCTGTGTGTGTGTGTATATATCCCTCTCCCCTCCCCTCCCTCTCTCCCCCTCCCCTTCTCTTAAATGTCAGGGTTGCATTTGCCAACTTGCAAGCTGTGAGAACAACTACAATGTAAATCCTGGCTGCAGGAGTTCTGTCCATTTGCGTTGCATTTACGTCACCCCAAAAGTGTGAGCACCATGTACAGGGCAGAAGGGACAAAATGGTGCCTGGAACTCCTGTTTTGGACACCTGCACCTTCAGCAAGTTTAAGTTTTTGTAGGTGCCTCTCCCAGGTTGTGAACCCCTTCCTGAACCCCTCTCTTCCCTCAACAATCCATGCATTAACCACCTCCATGGCTACCACTGTCAAAAAGAAAGATGAAGTAGACTGGACATTTATGTTCTAGTACAGAAGATGAGAAATGATCTTTCTGAGACATGCTGAACTCTAAGAGGGGTTGACAGGATAGATGCAGAACTGATGTCCTTAATTGTGATGTCTAGAGCAAGGGAGGATAGTCTTAAAATAAAGGCTCAGGTTTTCAATATAAAGAAAGCAACAAACCTTATCAACCAGAGGGTAAGGAATATTTGAAATTCTCAAAACAAGATGACTGTGGAGTTTCAATCGCTAAGTAACTTTCCTATACCCAGTTTATGAATAGTTTACAACCTATCCGTATACACTCAGTGTCCACTTTATTAGTTACCTGCTGTAGCGAATAAACTGGCCACTGAGTGTATGTTCTTGGTCTAATGTTGTTGTAGCCCTGCCAGTTCAAGGTTCAACATGTTGGGCATTCAGAGATGATTTTATGCACACCACAGCATGGTTATTTAAGTTACCAGTCTGCCCATTCTCCTCTGGCCTCTCTCATTAACAAGGTGTCTTCGCCCAAAGAACATCCGTTCACTTGTTTGTTTTTGTTTTTCTGCACCATTCTGTGTAAACTCCAGAGACTGTTGTGTGTGATAATCCCAGGAGATCAGCAGTTTCTGAGATACTCAAACCAGCCTGTCTGCCACCAATAGTCTAGGTCACTTAGATTACGTTTCTTCCTCCTCCTAATGTTTGGTTTGAACAGCAAATTGCCACATCTGTATGCTTTTATGCACTGAATTGCTGCCACATGATTGGGTAATTAGATAACTGCATTAATGAACATCTCAAAAAGTGACCACTAAGTATATTTCTCCTATCTTTCCCCCAGATTTGCCGTATCTCCTTACGATAACTTATCTATCTATCCTTTGATCTCCTTACAGACTTCTTATACTTTGCCCACAAATTTCCTATTATATGCTCCCTCCACCTTATCCGTACAACGCTACCACTAGGTCCGTATACCCTAACAATATGGATTTTATATCTTATCTGAATATTTTCTACCTATTAGGAGGCAGGTTAGTTTTGCAGAAACTCATTATTTAGTTATTTGTTCCCTGTCATCTCAGGATGAGTGCTTGACAGTTTGTGATTGAAGCATCCAACAGGACGAGAGTTAAATCTGAAACTGTGGAGACATGAAGCAATTAGCCGTAATGATCTAACACTCCAAAGCAGGAAATGGCTGTTGCCAGCAACATGCTGAGCTTGGCATAGAGTGAAAGGGCATGAAACAGATAATGATATGAGGGCTCTCAAACACCAGTGAAATTAACATTTCAAACCGTGACGGCAACTTTCTTTTCTAGGCTTCTTGACTGGTACCTGGAGCGTTGATTCCCAACTATATGAGTGTCAGGCATCCTCCAGACCTCCTCACCTGTCATCTTCATTCCTCTCCGTAGATGCTGACTGACCTGCCGAGTTCCTGCAGCATTTTGTCCGTCTCCAGAACAGGGCTCTGAGGCGGCTTGTCTGTGCGTGCAATCTATTCTTGTTCCTAATCTTGTTGAGTCTTTCACATGCACTCTCCACCAGTCTGTGAAAAGTAATTAAAACAATGAAGCATTTTCTCTCGCTGTAATCCCAGTGCCCCAAAGTCAACATCTGTATTTATTCAATAACTCCATTTAATATCAGAGAATGGATACAATATACAACCTGAAATCTTGTTCTTTGCAAATATCCACAAAAACAAAAGGGCACTCCAAAGAATGAGAGACAGTAAAAATGCTGGAACCCCAAACCCTCCCTACTCCCCCCTCCCACACATAAGCAGTGTAGGGAGCGATCCCTGCAGAAAGCAGTAAGTGGGGTGGAGGGAGGGAAAGATGTGCTTGGTGGTGGGATCCTGTGGGAGGTGGCGGAAGTTTCAGAGAACTATGAGCTGGAGGTGAAGGCTGGTAGGATGGTAGGTGGGGACAAAAGGAACCCTATCCTTGGTGTAGTGGCAGGAGGATGGGGTGAAGGCAGACGTGCACAAAATGGAAGAGATGCGGTTGAGGGCAGTGTAGATGGTGGAGGAAGGGAAGCTTTTCTCTTTGAAGGAGGAGAAAATCTCCTTCATTCTGGAATGAAAAGCCTAATCCTGAGAGCAGATGAGGTGGATTGGAAGAACTGACAGAAGGGGGTGGCACTCTTACAAGTAACAGTGGGAAGAGGTATAGTCCAGGTAGTTCTGAGAGTCAGTGTGTTTATAATGGACATCAGTAGATAAATTGTCTCCAGAGACAGAGAGATTGAGAAAGGGAAGGAAGGTGTCAGGAATGGACCAGGTAATTTTGAGGGCAGGGTCATAGTGGAAGACAAAGTTGATGAACTTGACGAGCTCGGCGTAGATGCAGGAAGCAGCACCAATGCAGTCATCGATGTAGCGTAGGAAAAGAGGGGGACGGTCACCAGTGTAGGCTTGGGACTGTTCCGTGTGGCCGACAAAAAGGCAGGCATAACTAGGACCCAAGTGAGTATCAATGGCTACACCTTTTGTTTGAGGGAAGTGCGAGGAGCTAAAGGAGAAACTATTGAGAGTGAGGACAAGTTTTCCACTAGATAGAGGAGAGTGGTGGTGGAAAGGAAGTGATTAAATCTAGAGTGGGCATGAACCTTTGTCCAGAGTCCCCAGTTACTGCACGCAACTGTCCCCCCTTCCACAGTGTAAGTCCCGGCTGACCCACCATTCCTCTTAACTCAGCCACACTGCCATGAATGCCGTGGGGAAAATTCACATGGGTACTGGCTAGGTCAACACAAATTGAATTTGGCCCTTCCTACTCTGCATGTATTAGTAAAACCCGGAGAGATATAATTGTTAAACATGCCATGAGCACAAAATCTCTTTTACCACTTAATCTGCTGATTATCTTCAAATATCTGAAGATATTCAGCCAATTAAGCAGTAAAAGAGTTTTAATTCAAATGAAATATAAGTGCAGAAAATGAAATTCTGATTAGATGAACAATTCTAACCAAACAAAGATCACTTAAAGTAGCATTTGCTCTTATCTAAAGTTAAGACCAACAGCCTAGGGCATTTGAAGATTAATCTTTACTCTTTTAGTCAACATAAAGGTTATTTTTTCTCTCAGTTTTCCTTCCTGGTTGGCTTGATTGGTTCCAAAACTTATCAGAACCTGTTCTCCATATCTGAGACTCCATGCCAAGTTTCAGTAGAGAAGTTTGATGGTGAGGAGCAGCAGATCTGATCTGGACTACACTCCAACTCCACGTGCATGTGTGTGCAAACGTGCCTTTGTGCAGGGCCCCACGGCAGTGGTCCGGAGCAGTTTCCCTCCTAATCCTGGGCATGCCTCAGAAAAAATCTTCCTCACATGATGTCATTGTGGTACTCATTACCTCAGGAGACCAGTATCCTGGTTGATATAATTGAGAATCACAACATAATAATGCACCTACTTTACAAAGGGAGTGATTTTTGTACATGTTTTGATTTGATTAATTTCTTGATTTGCCCTTTTCTCTGAGCACCTAACCCCAGTCCTTGACGATGCAATAGCCACTGCTCGACGCACTGTCCTTACACATCGGGAGAAGAAGGATGCCTATGTGAGAATGTTGTATGGTGTTCAGCATTCAACACCATAGTTCCATCCAGGCTCGACAAGAAGCTCAGCAACCTCGGCCTTGACCCTGCCTTGTGCAGCTGGATCCTGGACTTCCAGTCACATCGCCAGCAGGTTGTAAGAGTGGGCTCCCTCACCTCCAACCCTCTGACTCTCAATACAGGAGCCCTTCAGGGCTGTGTACTGAGTCCTTTCCTTTACTCCCTGTATCCCCATGACTGTGTCACCACCCACAGCTCTAACCTGCTAATTAAATTTGCCAACGAGACTACATTGATTGCCCTTATCTCAAACAATAACGAAGTGGCCCACAGGGAAAAAGTCATCTCTCTGACACAGTGGTGTCAAGAAAACAACCTCTCCCTCAATGTCGCAAAAACAAAGGAGCTGGTTGTGGATTACAGGAGGAATGGAGACGGGCTAACCCCTATTGGCATCAATGGATCTGAGGTTGAGAGGGTAAACAGCTTCAAGTTCCTCGGCATCCACATCACCGAGGACCTCACATGGTCCGTACACACTGGCTGTGTGGTGAAAAAGGCACAACATTGCCTCTTTCACCTCAAGATGGTTGAGGTAGTTTGGTATGGGCCCCCAAATTCTAAGAACTTTCTACAGGGGTGCAGTTGAGAGCATCCTGACTGGCTGCATCACTGACTGGTATGGGAACTGTACCTCCCTCAATCGCAGGACTCTGCAGAGAGTGGTGCGGACAGTCCAGCGTATCTGTAGTTGTGAACTTCCCATGTTTCAGGACATTTACAAGGACAGGTGTGTAAAAAGAGCCCACAGGATCATTGGGGACCCGAGTCACTCCAACTACAATCTATTCCAGCTGCTACCATCCGGGAAATGGTACCGCAGCATAAAAGCCAGGACCAACAGGCTCCAGTGCAGCTTCTTCCACCAGGCCATCAGACTGATGAACTCACACTAATTTGAGTGTACTCTATATTACATTGACTGTTCTAATTATTATAAATAATTATAAATTACTATGATTGCACATTGCACATTTAGATGGAGACGTAACATAAAGATTTTTACTCCTCATGTATGTGAAGGGTATAAGAAATAAAGTCAATTCAAATTCAAATATTCAAATCTCTCTGAATTTTTCACATGCATTCTTGCACCAGTCTGTGGAAAGTAATTAAGATCGTGAAGCACTATCTCCCTCTATAATCCTGGTGTCCTCAAGTCAACACCTGTATTTATTCTTACGATGTTGTCACCATTGTAAAATATGTCTTTTTCATCTCCTCCCCCAGAAGGTGAGGGTGAGTTCCAAAACAAGTGAGCATTTGAGGAGGCCAAGTGGTCACGAGAAGTGACACTCTATACCCTGACCAGGTTCTGAGGGAGCTTTCTTTTACTAATGCCCAATATTAAATTGGGGTTTCAAACATTTCAGCACAGCACAGGCCCTTTTGCCCATAATGTTGTGCCAATCTTTATACCTGCTCTAAGATCAGTCCCTTCCCTCCTACCCAAGAGCTTCATGGTCTTTTTTATTTTTACTGTGTCTTGCCTTTTATTGGTAAATTCTCAAACTGCTGTGGTGAAAAATCAGTATTATCTGACAAGGCCCCCATACTATCAATCTGTAGTATAAATAGTGCTGTGTGTAGTACAGCAACAGATATTATCACACTGGATCAAACCTAATGAGTCAATTTGCTTCAGTCGTTCACAGGTTAACCAACCAAACAGTCAAATCAAGAGTGGGTGCTCCCCGTTATCTGAATCCGAATCAGAATCAGGTAGAATATCACTGGCATACATCATGAAATTTGTTGTTCTGCTGCAGCAGTACATTGCAATCCATAATAATAAAAAACTATAAATTAAAGTTGAGTGATAAACTTAACATAATTAAATAAGTAGTGTAAAGGGGAACAAATAAAAAAGTGAGGTAGTATTCATGGGTTCATTGTCTATTCAGAAATCTGATGATGGAGGTGAAGAAGCTGTTCCTAAAATGTTCAGTGTGTGTCTTCCTTGATGAAAAGACAGCATACAGTGCCTATAAAAAGTATTCACCCGCCTTGGAAGTTTTCATGTTTTATTGTTTTACAACATTGAATCACAGTGAAGTTAATGTGGCTTTTTTTGACACTGATCAATAAAAAAAGACTCTTTCGTGTCAAAGTGACAAGAGATCACTACAAAGTCATCTAAATTAATTACAAATATAAAACACAAAAAAATTGATTGCATAAGTATTCACGTCTTTTAGTATGACAAACCAGATCATCACTGGTGCAGCCAATTGGTTTTAGAAGTCACATAATTAGTTAAGTGGAGATCTGTTTTTAAAGTTGTGTGTGGTCAAGGTAAATACATCGGTATCTGGAAGTATTCTGGCAAAACTACACCATGAATACAAAAGGACACTCCAAGCGACTCCATGCAAAGTAATTGCAAAGCACAAGACAGGAGATGGATACAAGAAAATTTCCAAGTCACTGAATATCCCTTGGAGTACAGTTAAATCAGTCATCAAGAAATGGAGAGAATATGGCACAGCTGTAACTCTGCCTAGAGCAGGCCGTTCTCAAAAACTGAGTGACTGTGCAAGAAGGGGACTAGTGAGGGAGGCCACCAAAAGACCCATGGCCACCCTGAAGAAGTAATAAGCTTCAGTGGCTGAGATGTGAGAGACTGCGCATATAACAACTGTTGCCTGGTGCTTCACCAGTCACAGGTTTATGGGAGAGTGGCAAAGAGAAAGCCACTGTTGAAAAACACTCACATGACATCTCGGCTGGAGTTTGCCAAAAGGCATGTGGGAGTTAGCTGGAAGAGGGTTCTATGGTCTGATAAAACTAAAACTGGGCTTTTTGGCCATCAGATTAAACACTACGTTTTGCTTAAGCCAAACACCACACATCATCAAAAAGACACCAGCCCTACTGTGAAGCATGGTGGTGGCTGCATCATGCTGCGGGGCTTGTGAAGGTAGGGGGTACAATGAATGCAGCAAAATACAGGGAAATCCTGGAGGAAAACCTGATGCAGTCTGTAAGAGAACTGCAACTTGGGAGAAGGTTTGTTTTCCAACAAGACAATGACAACAAACATAAAGCCAAAGCTACACAGGAATGGCTTAAAAACAACAAAGTTAATGTCCTGGAATGGCCAAGTCAGAGTCCAAACCTCAATTCAATTGAAAACTTGTGGCTGGATTTGAAAAGGGCTGTTCACTCATGATCCCCATGCAATCTGACAGAGCTTGAGCAGTTTTGTAAAGAAGAATGGCGAAAAATTGCAGTGTCCATATGTGCAAAGCTGATAGAGACCTAACCACACAGACTCAAGGCTGTAATTGCTACCAAAGGTGCATCTACTAAATACTGACTTGATGGGGTGAATACTTATTCAAACAATTATTTTGTGTTTTATATTTTTGTAATTAATTTAGATCACTTAATTGAGGTCTGTTTTCACTTTGAAATGAAAGAGTCTTTTTCCGTTGATCAGTGTCAGAAAAGTCAAATTAAATCTACTATTATTCAATGTTGTAAAAGAACAAAACATGAAAACTTCCGGGGGGGGGGGGGGGGAGTGGATACTCTTTATAGGCACTGTATCCTGGGTGATAGGGGTCCTTAATGATAGATGCAGCTTTTTTGAGGCACTGTCTTTTGAGAATGGCCTTGATGCTGGGGTGGTTAGTGCTCATCATGGAGTTGGCTGAGTTTGCAACTCTGCATCTTTTTCCTGATCCTGTGCAGTGACTCCTCCTTTCAGGCGTTGATACAATGAGTTAGAATGCTCTTCACAGTACATCTTTAGAGATTTGCTAGAAACTTTGGTAACATACCAAATCTCCTCAAACTCCTTATGAAGTATGGCCACTGCCATGCCTTCTTTGTAATGGCCCAGAATAGATCTTCAGAGATGTCAACACCCAGGAACTTGAAGCTGCTGACCCTTTCCACTTTTGATGCCTCAGTGGGAACTGGTATGCGTTTCCTTGACTTTCCCTTCTTGAAGTCCACACTCAATCCCTTGGTCTTAATTATTGTTGGTGTGACTCCACTCAATTAGCTGATCTATCTCACTCTTGTATGCCACATTACCAACTGAAATTCTGCCAACAAACATTGGGTGACCAACAACTTTATAGATGGTGTTTGGGCCAGAGTCTCCAACTACTTCACCCAGCTCTTCTCCCTTCCCCAGTGGAAGGCCTGGCTGATCCAGGCTAGGCTTTTCACCCAGTCACACTGCCCATGGGGAAAATTCACATGGATACTGGCTAGGTCAACACAAATTGAATATGGCCCTTCCTACTCAGCATGTTTTAGTAAAACACTGAGAGATATAGTTGTTAAACAAGCCATGAGCACTAAGTCAGCAGATGCTTAAAGATATTCAGTGGATTAAGTGGTAAAAGAGTTTGAATTCACATAAAATGAATGTGCAGAAAATGAAATTCTGATTAGATAAAGATTGGCCTTTATACTTTTAGTCAATATTAGTATTTTTTTCAGCCAGCTTCCTGATTGGCTTGATTAATTCCAAAACTTATCATTACCTATTCTCCTTACCTTGAGATATGGAGAATAGGTACATGTGAGCTGCTCCAGTGAACACCAAAGATTCTGTCTAAAATGTAAATACATGTTAATAAAGCAACAACGAAACTGATGATTAAATTTATGCTCTGGACCGCACCTTGAGAAAGGACAATGCTTACTTTATAGACAGATATGCAAAGAGTTTTGAGATTGTACATATGTGAAATAAGGAAGTATCATTTAATTCAACAAGTTACTTGTGGATCCTGATAAAACTGTATTTGACATTTACAGAAGTCCTAGGAAAATCAACCTAGGGAGAAACCAGGGAAAGCACCAACAGATAAAGCTAATTCAGTTGCTGTATTCTCAAGCCAATACCTAATGTTACAGCTTTGACTGCCTTATTTTCCCAGTGGGTTGTTGTCAAGTACTGTAATAACTATATTGTATATTACACTTATCAATATTCAGTGGGTTTAACAATGGGCAATTTTTACTTCATATGTTAATGATTTGGATAATGGAATTGATGGCTTTGTTGCAAAGTTTGCAGATGATATGAAGATAGGTGGCGTGCAGGTAGTTTTGAGGAAGTAGAGAGGCTACAGAAGGACAGACAGATTAGGAGAATGGGCAAAGAAGTGGCAGGTGAAATAGAGTGTTGGGAAGTCTATGGTCGTGCACTTTGGTAGAAGAAAGTGTTGATTATTTCAAAATGGAGAGAAAATACAAAAAAATGAGGTGCAAGGGGACTTGGGAGTGCTTGTGCAGGATTCCCTAAAGGTCAATTTGCAGCTTGAGTCTGTGGTGAGGAAGGCAAATGCGATGTTAGCACTCATTTCAAGAGGACTTGAATATAAAAGTAAGGACGTTGAGACGTTTGTGAGGCCTCACTTGGAGTAGTGTGAGCAGTTTTGGGCACCTTAAAAAGGATGTGCTGAAACTGGAGAGAGTTCAAAGGGGGTTCATGAAAATAATTCCAGGATTGAACGACTTGTCATAAGAAGAACATTTGATGGCTCTGGGCCTATATTTGCCAGAATTCAGAAGACTAATTGAAACCTATTGAATGGTGAAAGGCCTTGATAGAGTGGATGTGAAGAGGATGTTTCCTATGGTGGAAGTATCTAAGACCAGAGGACACAGCCTCAGAATAGAGGGGTGTCCTTTTAGAACAGAGATGTGGAACAATTTCTTTAGCTAGAGAGTACTGAACCTGTGGAATTCTTTGCCACAGGCAGCTGTGGAGGCTAAGTCTTTATGTATATTTAAGGCAGAAGTTGATAGATTCTTGATTGGTGAAGGTATGAAGGGATACAGAGGAAAGGCAGGAGATTGGGGTTGAGAGGAAAAATGGATCAGCCATGATGAAATGGCAGAACACAGTCAAATTTTGCTCCTATATCTTATGGCCTTGTGGTCTTAACAACAGCCCTACTGTTTGTTGGGTAGGCAGGGTGGAGATATGTCTCTACCAAAGGAGGTGTAAGACACTCCTTCGCTCCGATAACCTGCAGGGTCACCCTTGGGCAAGGTGTAGCATCTGTTTAGCACCAAACCCTCCACCCCCCACCACCGCCTGATCTGGAACAGGTTGTATGAACAAGTCCTGGATTATACCTGTATAACCGCCGATGCCAGGCAGACAGTCTCTGAAGAGTACTGATATGATGGCTGGGGTCACCCCTCTTGTAAAGACACTGCCCAGAAGGCAATGGCAAACCACTTCGGTAGAAAAACTTGCCAGGAACAACCAGGATCACGGAAAGACAGTGACTGCCCACGTCATGCGACACAACACATAACGAATGGACTTAACTATTTTAATTGGATGGTGCTGTCATTAGAGAAATAATATAATAGAAGTCCAAATGGACTCTGTCAGTGAGCATGCTGGTGGGAAAGGAGAAGGCAGGAATAGGCCAAGAGGGTCCTAGTCCTAGTGCCTAAGTAGATGACCTCCACAAGAAAATGCCTGGGCCATGTAGTTGCATTTCATACACATGTAGCTGACAGAAAGAGGAACATCAGGGAAGGTCCAGGGTCCAATGTAGCAGTTTACACTGGTAAATGGATGCTGTGTGTGTCGATGTGATTGATAGTTATGGAGTCAACTGACCATCACAGCTCATACCTGAATAGGAGAGGAGGTGGGAGTAGCGGAGCGGCTGATCTGGGGAATGGGTAAAGATGTGGTGGGTGCAGGAGGAAGTAAGTGGGAAGAGAAAGAGAAAGAGAGAGAAAGTATTCAGCATGAGAGGGTGTATATTTGTGATTAAGTTAAACAGTCCTAAATCAAAATAGTCTTTGTGTGTTGAAAGCTCAGCTATTATTCTGAAACTGAGTCATGTTGTTGAAAATATGCGATCAGAGGCAGCCATCTTGTTTATTCCAGAGACAGAAGCACAGCCCAGGCTGTACGGGTTATGCTGGATCCAAGGGGCAAGACTGTGGGGTTGGGAGCAGTGATCCAATCAGCGATACCCAGGTCAAAAACATCCAGCCACTGTTCTCTAGATCCAAGCAAATCTCAGCTCCTAAAATTGGGTTCTTGTCCCACAAGCCTGGGGCCTGTGCATACAAATCTTGGATGACCTTCCAGTGTAGGAGGGTCTGCACTGTTGGATATGGTGCCAAATCAAAAGTCCACCTGCTGTCTCTAGTGGATAGCGCTAGCATGAAGGAGGGACTGGGGGTTAATCTTCAGGGCCAACCACCTTGCCTTAGGGACACTGGCTCTCCTTATTCTTATATCTTAATGGGAAATTTGGTTCAAATGCATATAATTGGCTGTTAAGTGCCATGTCGGCACTAAAGGTTGTGAAATGAGTGACACAAGTGCAAGAAATTATTTTTTAAAGATATGATTTCATTAAGGCCCAAAGTCTATCAATATGTAATATCCCAATTAGTATCTCATGGCACACAGAACATGTTGTGAGGGATGACAGAGGACTCCAAACCCAATCCATAAGCACAGTGACAGAAATGGTTAGAAGTTGCACTAGAACACTACAGCACAGTACAGGCCCTTCAGCCCTTGATGTTGTGCCGACCCATATATTCCTTAAAAAAAAGTACTAAACCCACACTACTCTGTATCCCTCTATTTTTATGTAGTGAGCTGGATCATATCAAATTAAATTAACTGAATAAAACCTTTAATTCCTTACGCTTGTGAATGTTGTACATTTCATTTCTGGATAATGGGCTCCCAAGTCTTGTCCATCTTCACCACTTTTCATGGAAGTGAGAAGAAATATTCTTGAGGACTGTCCTTGTTTTGTCTTTGCTTCTCATGGAGGATGAATTCCTGCCCTCCTTGGGTTGAGAATTAGCACTGGAAGAGTCATCGGCGTAAGTAGGCGTGCTTAGGGCATGGAGACATAACGTAAAGATTTTTACTCCTCATGTATGTGAAGGACGTAAGAAATAACGTCAATTCAATTAAATTCAATGAGGAAGGGAGTGGAGGAAGAAAGTCCTCATTGTGCAAGTGAGTGAATCACAAACACGTTCCTCAAATGCAGGAAAGATTTTGGTGATCTTGAAGAAAAGCAGCAAGATATGCAGTAGATTGAGAAGTTCGTGGGGGAACCAAACAGACGTGGAGGTGTATAAGGGTGAAAGATTTAAAAGATATCAAATGTCTTTCATATCATTAGGATTTCCCAAAACTTTTCACAATCTTTAAATTATTTTGTGTAAGAAAACACAGCACAGGTCTTGTGGAAATCAATGATATAAATTGAATCAATTGCTCGTGGGAGCAAATGTCCTAAACTCCCCCGCTCTTTAGTTAGTGTGATAGTACAGTTTCCAAGGCCCAACCAACTAGAATCCAGCTGGTCCATGGCCAGCTCACTCTGTGTAAAACAAAGAAGACAACTGGCTGGAAGAACTTTCGAACATTTTTCACAGACTTTGAAACTAGGTGCCGCACTACAGACACATTGTACCACTGATAGCAGGTGATCTTAGTTACCTATTGTTTTAAACAAAAAAAACTTGATAAAAATATTGTTCAATATAATTGAAACCCATAAATAATCTTGCCTTATCTCACTACAGGAAGGGACTGCAAAATGAATTTCTTCTGTAATGTGGCAGCAGGAAACGAGATATTGACTTTTCTCAGCTAAAATGAAACAAATCAATTTAAGTGGAGTTTGTTGTCATGTGCACAGGTACAGTGAGGTGCAGGAACAATGAAAATCTTGCCTGCTAAGGCATCACAGGCATATACGTTCAGACAACACACTGAAATAAATTATAATTATACAAGACAGCAGAGAGAGAAATTGCTTAAACAAGGCAGTGCAAAGAAAGGGCAACCAGAGACTAGTATTTAGTCCTTGGTATTCAGTTACTGACGTAAGATTAGGGCTGTACGGGCTCATTCAAAAACTTGAAGGTTGGAGGAATGTAGCTGGTCCTGAACCTGGTGGTGTGGGACCTGACAGTAGCAGAAAAATGTGCCCATGACCTGGTGCAGCTCTTGATGCACCATCAATAACTCTCAGAGACGGGAGGCAAAAGATAGGCTTTTATTAGCTGCAAACGTGACCACGACATCTTGGAGATTGAGGGAGGAGCAGTGCCTCCAATCGCCTTTATACAGGGGTCTGTGGGAGGAGCCACAGGAGCAGTCAGTCAGCAGAGGGGCATGTCCAGACAGGTATACACATAGTTTACCACAGCTCTATAAAACTCTGGTTAGGCCACACTTGGAGCACTGTGTCCAGTTCTGGTCGCCTCACTATAGGAAGGATGTGGAAGCTTTGGAAGGGGTACAGAGGAGATTTACCAGGATGCTGCCTGGTTTAGAGAGTATGGATTATGATCAGAGATTAAGGGAGCTAGTGCTTTACTCTCTGCAGAGAATGAGGATGAGAGGAGACATGATAGAGGTGTACAAGATATTAAGAGGAATAGATAGAGTGGACAGCCAGCGCCTCTTCCCCAGGGCACCACTGCTCAATACAAGAGGACATGGCTTTAAGGTAAGGGGTGGAAAGTTCAAGGGGGATATTAGAGGAAGGTTTTTTTACTCAGAGAGTAGTTGGTGCGTGGAATGCACTGCCTGAGTCAGTGGTGGAGGCAGATACGCTAGTGAAATTTAAGAGACTGCTAGACAGGTATATGGAGAAATTTAAGGTGGGGGGATATATGGGAGGCAGGGTTTAAGGGTCAGCACATCATTGTGGGCTGAAGGGCCTGTACTGTGCTGTACTATTCTATGTTCTATATGGTGGGGATCCTACATGATAGATGCCACCTTCATGAGGCAGTACATCATTTAGCCATGTCAAAGGTGAGAATGGCTGTGCCCACTGTGGACTGGATTGTGTCCACTACTCTCTCCAAACTCTTCAGCTCCTGCGTGTTGGAATTGCTGTACCAGCCCATGATGCAACAGTGCACTTGCAGAGTTTGTTAGAGTATTTAGTGACATACTAAATCTCCTTAAACTTACAAGAAAGTAGAGGCAAATGGTTCTTCATAAAAATAAGCCATCATTAATTTTCAATATTTTGCATTTACCATTAAGCCAACTAGCTCCCAATGTATAAAACAAAATATAATACGTTTAGGTACTTTTCACACAAATTAAAAGTAACCTAAGGAACTCATCTTAGGTCATGTCCTGTTTGTTAGATAAAACAAAATTGTTGGCCACTTCTGGGTGTCCCCGAATACTATCTTTAAGCACTATTTTTGTTATGTTGTAGTACAAGAGGCATTTTAGTACACAGCAAAATTCCACAACTAGCAGGGTTTTAATGACCAGAAAAACTTAATTAGTGATACTAGTTAAAGTTTGCTATTTTCTTGGTTAGTGTGGAAACTGCACTCTTTCAATGCCATTGCATCTCATTTGTCCATCTGAGTGAGCAGACGGAACCTTGGTTTAATACACTCAGTGCCCCTTTATCAGGTACACCTGTACACACTACCATTAATGCAAATATCTAATCAGCCAATCATGTGGCAGCAACTCAAAGCATAAAAGCATGCAGGCACGGTCAAGAGGTTCAGTTGTTGTTCAAGACCAAACATTACAATGGGGGAAGAAATGTGATCTAAGTGACTTTGATTGTGGAATGATCATTGGTGCCAGACGGGGTGATTTGAGTATCTCAGAAATTGCTGCTCTCCAGGGATATGCATGCGCAGCAGACTCTAGAACAAAGGTTCCCATCTTCTTTAATGCCACGGCCCAATGCCATTACACAAGGAGTCCATGGACCCTATCATGACTGTGAATGAAGCCACTGGAGAGACCCAGCTGGTAGATATAAAAGTCTTAATTCAGGACACACACAAGCTGGCACCCTTTGAAGTCACTCGAGAGAGAGAGAGGCTCTCCAGCCCATCATTTTTATAAAGAACAAGGTAACATGACAATTTCTATAGTTATAATGCCTTCATAATGCTTCTTTTGAATTACATGTTATTTTTCAAATACCTGGATCTTCCCACCATCACACCCAAAATCAGTGTTCATGCATCTGCAAACATGGCAGGTCGATTGGGTGTTTGCTGGCCTGCAATTTACTCTAAGATGCAGCCCCAGGACGACTGTTGTTCTGAGCTGCATTCTAAATTCAATCTACAATCCACATGGGCTGGATTGAAACTTCGGGCCAGACTGAAGCGGCGGCACACGGGCGCGAAAGTGGAAAACAAAGCCAATGTTTACAAACAGGAGAAAATCTGCAGATGCTGGAAATACGAGCAACACACACAATATGCTGGAGGAAGTCAGCAGGCCAGGCAGCATGTACAGAAAAGAGTACAGATGACGTTTTGGACCGAAACCCTTCGGCAGGACTGGTGAAGCCCATGTTTAGCTGATTTAAGTGCCGAGCCAGGTTAAAAAGATTAGGGTATTGGGGCCAAGGGTGAAGAGCGAACTGCTGTTCAGCTCACCTCTCTGTGCGTCTTTATGCACATTAGCGCCGAACTGGCCCCGTGACTGAGGACTCAACAGGGTCTCTGCTGTTCATGTTCTCTGTTTTATCTGATTGCACACGTTGTTCTTTTTACTCGCATTGGATGTTTGACGGTCTTTCTTGTGTGGGATTTTACACGGATTTTATAGTGTTTTTTTTTGTTTTGTAGCTGCCTGCACAAGAATCTCAAGGTTGCCTATGATATACATACTGTGCTAGTAAATGCACTTCGAGCTTTGAAGGTGATAGGTGTGGTGAACTACATATACCTGTCTGGACACAGACAGCTGACTGTCTGACTAGCTGACTGCTCCTGTGGCTCCTCCCACAGACCCCGGTATAAAGGCGATTGAGGCCTGAGCCCGGCCTCTCAGTCTCCAGGATGTAGTATGGTGGTCAACCACTGCTTGTTCCTTCTTCCAGTCAATAAAAGCCGATATCTTGCCTTTACGTCTCAGAGAGAGTTATTGATGGTGCATCAATAGGAAAGCAACAATACCTCAAATAATTAGAATATGGTATGCAGAACAGCATCTCTGAAAGCCCAACCTTGAAATGGATGGGCTACAGCAGCAGAAGACCATGAACGTACACTCAGTGGCCACTTTATAAAAAATACTTCCAGTGCTGATATAAGTGAGATTGCAGCACTCCCTCACTACTGCACTGAAACATCCACCTGGAATTCAGCCCCGAGTCTCTGTGGTAGAATTTAAGCCCCTAACCTTCTAACGCAGGGATCTGCGCAAACACATTGGGCTTGCCTGAACCCCCTGAAGGACCCTGGCTATCCTGAAAGAAAGTTTGGCAGAACCCAGTAAGGGAATCACTTCCCAGCACTCAGTGTTGTGCAATTACGTTTGTTTCAACAATTCAGCTATTGGTCCTGCACAATCTGATACAAATTATTTTGAAATCCATTTGCATGCTGTTTGCACAGACCTTTCCAAAAGGTCTCAGGAAGGGATCAAAGTATAATCCTGTGATTCAGTTTATTTAACCTATTTAATTTCCAAACATTGACAAAGGCTGGGCAGTTAATGGGGAATTGTTTGTAGTATGTACACAAAACTGGAGATAAAGAAAGAGTTCTCAAAGGAAAATATTGCTACAATTGCAAAAAAAGCAATAATTAAATTCGATCTGTTCTACCAAGAAGTCTTTCTCTCTTCCTTGGTACTCTTACATGACTCACGACCACTCCACCTTTGAGAAGGTGTCTGTCAATTCTCCAGTTTCTTTTAACACAGGATAGCCACTGGACACCAGGTACTGCTGTGGTGAACTACATATACCTGTCTGGACACGCCCCCCGCTGACTGCTCCTGTGGCTCCTCCCACAGACCCCTGTATAAAGGCGATTGAGGCCTGAGCCCGGCCTCATTCTCCAGGATGTAGTATGGTGGTCAATCACTGCTTGTTCTTTCTTCCAGTCAATAAAGGCCGATATCTCGACCACATCTCAGAGAGAGTATTTGATGGTGCATCAACCGCGTAGTCCTGGCCAAGCAAGATCTTGGTCCAATAGCAAGGAGGTCCAAAGCAACTGGAGACTAGCACGGCCACTCAGACTAGGAATACATATATCATTGTGCTTCTTGTCCAGGAATGCTCCGTGATTGCTGACTGCCCACACTTTCAGTAGCTGCCCCACCAGATGCTTGGGGATGAATCAAAACCTGTCCAAACTTCAGGAGAATCTTGGGCTTCCTATCCCTGTATTAGCAGACCATTGCTTGTGGGTGTGCCGGTGGGTCCCTGCACACAACCTCCTGGCTCGGAGGCACTTGACGCTGGGTGAGCAGAAGGCTTTCACTCAGTTGCCTTCATTCCATCTCGCACCTCCACTTAGCTCCCTGCTACATAACATAAACATCATTCTTTTCCCCAGTCTTTCTCCTGATAACATTTCACAGCAAAGTTACTAACATGGCATACCAACAAGTTTGCATTACCTAAAAACTAAATAAAATCGCTAGTAGTTACTGTACCATCATAGTAGTCCCTCTTCTCGGGTCACTTAACTACAATTTTCTGTAAGGACTTTCTTTATCTAAACCTTATAAAGAGCAGTTTTACATCATGTTGATGATACCTCCACTCCAGGATCACACCCAACATTTCTCATCATTTGGCTCAAGTTTAAAACATGGCCCGGAGCAGTTCGACATAACAATCCCCAATGATCAATGTTATATGGCTTGCTTTACAGCTAGGTAACTCTGGCTTACTGCCCATTCCCTTCCTCATCAAGCCTATGACCACCTTCCACAGAAAGCAGTGTTGGTCTCCTCTCACCCTGTAATACACTCAGGCAACTTCCACTCGTACTCCTGGCTGTGCATTGTCTCATTTAGCTTCTGACTCCCTTTCCTTCATTCTTTACATGCCTGGCTCTCGTTGACATGACTTTGAAGTGCATTTTGTACATGAATACCAATGATTTTTGGCATTCAACTGAATCTGACTGATAAACACACCCAGAAAGTGAAACCTGGAACAGTCCCACAAAGTGGAATCCTGTTGTACTGCAACCACCCTCAACCCTGCTTCCATCTCCCAATCCTCTGTCAAGGAGTTCAGTCCCACTCTATTTATCATTGTTTCCCCTGTGTACTTGCCTGCCAAGACTCTAATCAGTAGATTATTTTGTATTTTAACATCACTCTTCTTAATGGCTTAACAATCAAAGATCGTTCAGAATGCGGTGAGATCACTCCTCACTGAAGGCCATCTTCAAATTTAAGATCTCTTCCCTCTAGTACTACATTTTATTCACCTTACTTTCTTTTACATCTCTCACAAACCTTCCAGTATCTAATTTCTTCATAGGCGCTACTGCATATACCTCATCAGTGGCCACCTCCCCCTATCTCTGTAGCTCCACGCTACAACATGGTCATATATCATCTCACTTACGGCATTCAAAAATCTGCTGTAACCTTCAAAGGCGGTTTTAGCCATTCCCAAGTAATACTGCCATTCAAACTGAGAGAACACATTCCCCATGTTATTAATAAAGCTTGCTCAACAATGAACCTCATTATTAATGCATGAATTCAGCAGAGACAAAGCTATCGTAGATGACAAAGCCATTGTGAAGAGAAACAAAGATGATAAAAGCACTGCATTGAGAATGTGGCAACAGTATAGACACTACATATCCAATGGAAGAAAGTTACGGGAAAATAATAGGTATAGTTGCAATTGTACCATTTATAGATGCATTATACAGAGTGGTTAATCAGAATCAGGTTTATTATTACTGATACATCATGAAATTTGATGTTTTTGGCAACAGTATCGTGCAGTACATAAACATTACTATACATTACAATAAGAAATAATTTAAAAATTATAAAGGAGAGCAAAATAGTGAGGTATACTAACATTGCATACCAACAAGATTGCATTACCTAAAAACTAAATTAAATCGTTCCTCATTATACGTAAACCATGCAGATTATAGAGAGATATAAGGCAATATACTTGGGGTGGGCATGGGTAGCGTAGCGGTTAACACAATGCTATTAAAACAATAAATAAATATGGACCAGGTTTGTAGTATGTAGAATCTGAATATGTAAAATGAGGAACTACAATTATATAAACACATCAGGTTTAAATATGGCAGATTGGAGATATGAAGCAGTTACACACTTGGAACTGTGCTAGTTTTTGATAACATGCTCCATTTTATTCACAAACAAAAACACTAAATGTGGACAATAATTCTGTTGAGAAATTCAAAAAGATTTTGGTTTTATACTGCAGTTATTTTTGGTCTGTTCTTCTGAGCCAATTGCTCTCACTCACTGTAAACAATCCCTCCCTCTGTTGTTTAAATGCTGTATTAGCTCTAATCACATAAACTGCAGATGTGGTAAATATTGAATTCAAAATTAAACGCACTAGTGAATGTTCAGTGTTGACACTGAAAGCATTATCAAGATGAGAGTTCAAATCAAATGGTTCAAATGGTTTAATTTAACAACAGAGAATGTATACGGTATACCACCTGAAATTCTTACTCTTCACAGACATCCATGAAACAGAAAAAAAATTAATGACAGAAACATTAAAACCCCAAAGCCCCCTTCCCCTCCCACACACACGCAGCAGCAAAGACATCAACTCTCCCCCCACTTGTTCCAGCAGAATCACCAAACCACCCCCCCCCAACCCCACCAGGCAAAGCCACCTAAGAGACCATGATCTAGATTCCCATCAAAAAACTACTGTCCATCGCAACACTTCAATATCTCAGACAGGCTTTCTCTCTGTAGTGAGGTAGAGAGAGATATCACTCCTGCAACAAACGAGAGCAGGAGACCAGCAGCTTGTTGTTTCGATGTTACAATCTGTCCAAGTAGCTGCTTGTCCAAGTCCCCCGATGTGAAAACCAATAGTTTCTCACTCACCATTGAACCACGAGAGAGAGAGAGAGAGTGCGTGGGGAAGGGGGGGGGAGGAGAGAGAGAGAGAGGGGGAGGAGAGAGAGAGAGGGGGGGAGAAGAGAGAGGGGGGAGAAGAGAGAGAGGGGAAGAAGAGAGAGAGGGGAAGAGAGAGAGAGGGGGGAGGAGAGAGAGAGAGGGGGAGAAGAGAGAGAGAGGAGGAGAGAGAGGGGAGGAGAGAGAGAGGAGGAGGAGAGAGAGAGAGAGAAAGAAAGAGAGAGAGACTAATACCCTATCTCTCAAGCACCTTAATGTTTAAGAATCTACTGACCTCATTTCTGAATACATTTATCAACTAGATTTCAAAGATTCACTGACCGCTAAATAAATTTCTTCTCATGTCCATAACAAATGACAGATGCTTTATTTTGAGAGAACACCTGCATTTAGACATAAGCAACATAAACTTCCCAAACTGTTTAAGAATTTTATGCATTTCAGTCAGAACATCTCAAGTCAAGTCAAGTCACTTTTATTGTCATTTTGACCATAACTGCTGGTACAGTACATAGTAAAAATGAGACAACGTTTTTCAGGACCATGTTGTTACATGACACAGTACAAAAACTAGACTGAACTACGTAAAAAAAACAACACAGAGAAAGCTACACTAGACTACAGACCAACACAGGACTACATAAAGTGCACAAAAACAGTGCAGGCATTACAATAAATAATAAACAGGACAACAGGGCAAGGTGTCAATCCAGGAAAAATAAGAACATCTCTTATTTTTCCAAACTCAAGACAATACAGACCAAATCAGCAATATTGCTTCTCATTCTCATTGTATGGAAGAATATACATAATGTTTATATTAGACCGGCACACAATATTCCACACATGGTCAAAGCAAGATTTGATATTTGATATTATTTGATCCAGGAATCTATACTCTTTTTCATAATTCCAAGCAGACTGTACACCTCTCCTTAATACCTCCTGTAATAAAGGCAAACGTACCACTTACCTTCCTAAATTTTCGCAGATCCTAGATCTTAACTTTCAGTGGTTTGTGACCAAGAACATGGCACCCCAATCCCTGTCACACTCTCACCATTTTAAAATACTTAGCCTATGTTTTCTACGCGATTACAGCTGCCATGTCCTTGTCCATTCATGTCAACTTCAACCATGCCCCAGAACCCTTCTGCACCCTCCTCATGCCTCGAGTTTCCCCCCCAGAAACCCTCAATGTTCTGCACACCATTAGCCATGGCAGGATACTGTCCACAAGATCATGCACTTCAAATTTGTTCAATAATTTCTTGGGGGAGCATCTTGACAACAGCCTTTTGATGGCTAGCCACACTACATCTACTGATTCCCTCTTCTATTCTGCTGGTTACAAAAAAATTTCAACAGGGTTGTCAGCTGTGATTTTCCTTTCATAAATCCACACTGACTCTGATTATTATTAGTTTCAAATTACCTCAGTTCCACTTAATTTCCACCTAATTTCCCAATTGGGCCAACTGGTCCATAAACCTGTGTTTTCTTTCTCCGTTTCTCAAATGGTGGAGTTATATTTCCCGCTTTCCAAGAGCTGGAGACCGTTCTGGGATCCACAGAGCTCTGTACCCACTTTCCCCTTCACTCACCTACTCCCAAACCAGGTGCCAGTTCCTGGCTCTACACAGAACTTAAAAAGTAAATCAGCCATCAGGCACAATGTCACAGCACTGTTGAATTTCACTGAAGGGTCCTTATGAACTGTTAAGCTTGTATTAACGTATTTGGATGGCTGAACACCCGTTCCAGATTTCAGCTGGCATTTTGAGGGGCCAATACTTGTGGGTTTTCTCCCACAGACCAAAAATGTGGTAGGTTAATTGGTAATTGTAAATTTTCCCGTGATTAGGTTAGGGTTAAGTCGGGTTGTTGGACGTCGCAGTTCAGAGGACAGGAAGGGCCAATTCCACAGCAAATAAACAAACAAACAAATAGATATTTATTTGGCTTGATTTACATCTATTCAATATACAGATATGAGGCAAATGCATCTGGATTTGTAATCCAATGTTATTTGACTTCAGTAGTGATGGGGATAAAGTGAGTTGGATGATTTGAGACTGTGTGTAATGGCAGTGGGTTTGGAAGAGGCAGAAGCAAAGCATATCCCCTCTGCCCACCCAAACATACACGTTGAAAAAATGCATAAGGCAAGGTTGCGGACGGCCGTGCGCACATTTGGCGCTTAGCTTTAAAGACCCTACAAAAAATCAGCAAGTATAACCCCACACACACATCCCATTGAAGACCAGAAAGGTGAAAAAAGGGGGACGTTCAGGAGAAATTCATGGATAATCGGCGTGGTGAGAATGAGAGATTGGAGCCGGCAGAGGGTGTACACTAATGAATAAACGTTCAGTAACACGGGCCTAGAGCCTACATGCACCTTTCACCACCCAATAGAAAATATAGATTTCTTGTTCATTCCTGCATGTGGAACCATACAAAACACACACAGGAATAACGCTGCTGCTTTAGCTTCAGTCTACATGGGGACATAAATAGCTGCAGGAAAAGCCCGATGGCATTTAAAAATGTATCCCACCTGCAACCTCCCTGCCATACCTTACTTAGTAATAAGCGCCCACAGAATGACCTATGGTATGTTTGTACTTGGCAAATAAAGAATTGCTAAAATCAATTTGCCAACTGTATGCATTTTGTAAAAGAACATGCTCTTTAATGCTTTTGTTTTGGACGAGAACTGTTTACTGGAATGTTCTGCCAAGGTTTCTAGGTGTTGAGCTTGTGCCTTAATGTAGTGGCTCTTTAGGAATTAGGTCCTGCCCACAAATACGTTTGAATGTCAGTCACTGGATTAGGCCTCTTGTTTTCACTTGGCTTTGCCCAGTTTGCCATCAATTTTTAGCCACAACTAGATTTAGGTGATAATTTGGTCGGTTTGCAGATTAGGTTAGCCATGGCCCAGAAACTACGCTGCAGAATACCTCAGGTTAAATCAGGTGATTGTACAGCCTAAATGACAGACCCACACTGACTAAACAGGTAGTTTCTCTCTCTGCTCATTATCTTCTGCCAGTTTGCTTGGGACAAAGGCAAAAGAAATCACCAGACAAGTTAAGATACCCATTTACCTAGCATATGGTGATATGGACCTGTCATAGCAATTAATCAAAACCAAGCTCACCACCTACCAGGTGTGAGATAAGGAAAACCACAATGGCAGGAGCATTTGGAATCATTGGTCCAAATTTATCTGCCTGCTCCTCCCAAAACCAGAGAAGAGGAGGAATTCCTCTAACTGAAGGTAGTAATCCTGTTCCTTTAAGCTTCTACTATCTTTTTAATGCTCCCAATGGCGTGCATCTCAAATAGCCTCTGACGACCAAGTCCAGTTTCCGCCCTTCACATGTGGCTTAGCTACTGAGCCTGGTGGAACCGTTTCTACTGACAAGAGAAGGGACAAAGGTGGGTTACTGGTGGCTTAAAACCAGTCACTTCGATCACTAGACACTACCTCACTTTTTTAAATATATATTTCTGTTTTTGCACATTTTTAAAAATCTGTTCAATATATGTAATTGAGTTACTTGTTTATTTTATTTTATTTATGTTTTGCATTGAACTGCTGCTGCTAAGTTAACAAATTTCACGTCACATGCAGGTGATAATAAACCTGGTTCTGATCCGGATTCTGAGATGGGGCTCGTCAGTTGTGGTTGGCAGCTCATCTAGGAGAAGGAAAACTCTGATCTCAAACTTCTGCTGCCTCGTGGCGATAGCCGCTCATGGGAAAGGCTTTGGGAGTAAACCCCGAGGGAAAAATCCGGAGCTTGAGTCCGTAAGGCAGTCCTACACTGACTGGCAATTCCAGCGACACTGCTGTTGCCAGACTGTCAGTCTCTGTCATTCTTTTGGATTCATTAGCTGCATGGAGAGGGGGAGCCTGTTACATGGGCAACAACTTGCTCTCCGTATCGTACTGCCCTGGTAGACAACTTGGATGCCACATCCAAGGTCACTTGAGGAGGGGCTCAAGTGAATCTGTGGAATTTATTGCCTCAGATGGCTGTGGAGGCCAAATCACCGGATATATTTAAAGCAGCTGTTGATAGCTTCAGTAGAGAGGATGTGCAAGACTTTGGGAAGAATACAGGACAGTGGGGTTGAGAGGGATAATAAATTAGCCAAGATGGAATAGTGGTGCAGACTCAATGGGCCAAATAGCTTAACTCTGCTGCTATATTTTATGGTCTCATGCTGTCTCTCAGATTATTTAAACTCTATTTCCCAAGTGTTATTTTCTTAAAGAAAGCAAGCACAATTTTCTTTGAATGAACCCATCCTAATTGCTTCTACCACCTCCTTTGTCCTATTATTAACCACTCACCCATTCATTGAAATGTAGCTTCAGGCTTGCCTGAGGTCTTGTCACTGATAAGGTAAAGGGATAGGTAAATATGGGTATAGACTAAGAACAATGATTAGCTAATGATGGGTACCTTATGTTACTGGGTAAGTCAGAAAGAAACCCTACCCAGCAACAGGTGACGCACTAGACATTGTTCTCTGAAAATGCTAGACAAAGGTTCAAATAAGGAATTATCTGGTCATACAAAAGCATTTTGAGGCATAACTAAATATGGGTATAGGAATGATTGAAAGGACATCTCAAGGTATACCTAAATATGGGAAGGATAGCGAAGGGGACAGAACGTTCGAGAAAAAGGAACTGATGGGCTAGCTTTGGTAGAAAATAATTATAACTAACCAATGATGATTTTGTATCTAATTATATCTTAGCATGTGATCGAAACTATTCTAAAACTGTATTAACTCGCATAATTGTAAGATTTCCTGCGTACGTGATGATCAATGTTATAAATTGTAAAGAATTGTGATTCGGTGGGGGGGGGGGGGGTAGTGTCCGGACTGGCTCTTTGGGAGATCAGTCTGTAACTTCTCCTATAGCATGCTATGAATAACGAGTAAAGTTTGATAAAGTTTTGCTTGTCTTATTGTGTTTGTGGTACTTGCGCTCTTGCATTGGGTGGATCCGCCGTGACATTCCAATGTTGGATAACACCTCGGGTTCCACTGCTGTGGGGGAGTTGAAACTGTTCATTGTGTGCTTGGTATGGGGGTTAGATGGGGTAAGCATGGGGGAGATCAGCCAGGGTTCTGCTCTAGATCACCACCTAGTGGCCAGCTGACAGCAGTCGGGAGGGAAGAGCAAGTGAGAACAGGTTTAATGTTTGCATGTATGTCCAGACATTCAGTGAATTAGAAGAAAACTGTGCAAACTTCTTTGTCTGGTTTAAACTGAAATCTATCTTAGACACCGCAAATTAAAATGCACATTGAACACTTCAGATTATACAATATTGATCTACGAAAGTCCTGAAAAAAGAGCCAGGATGGACATGAGCAGACATTTATTTTGAGTGACTTAAAACGCATGGCCTGAATGAGTGTTAGAAGAAGATTCAATAACATCTGTAAAAGAGATTTAGATAAATAATTGAAGGGGGAAGTTGCAGTGAATGGTTAACACAAGAACCTAAGAAATAGGAGCAGAAGTTGGCCATCTGGCCCGTCGAGCCTGCTCCACTATTCAATAAGATCATGGCTGATCTGGCCATGGACTCATCTCCATCTACCTGCCTTTTCCCCATAACCCTTAATTCCCCTACTATGTAAAAGTCTATCCAACCTTGTCTTAAATATATTTTCTGTGGTAGCCTCCACTGATTCATTGGGCAGAGAATTCCAGATTCACCACTCTCTGGGAAAAGCAGTTCTTCCTCATCTCTGTCCTAAATCTACTCCCCCGAATCTTGAGGCTATGTCCTCTAGTTCTAGTCTCACCTACCAGTGGAAACAACTTCCCTGACTGTATCTTTGATAATTTTATATGTTTATATAAGATCTCCTCACATTCTTCTGAATTCCAGTGAGTGTCCTCATAGTCTAACCCCCTCATCTCTGGAATCAGCCTGGTGAACCTCCTCTGCACTGCCTCCGAAGCCAGTATATCTTGGGAGCATGGGAGACATACAGAATTGATTAGTTCTTCCCAAAGAGCTAGTGCAGAGCTGAATGGTTTTCTCCCGTGCTAAAAGATCCTGTGATATGATCCCAAATCTTTATCCTTGAGCTACTTTTCCCACTTTTCATTCTCTTTTTTTGCCTTCTTCCATTTTTTAAATAGAACATCCCTGCCTTATCCTACTCACCAGTCGCTGCAAACCCAAGTCTTCTCTAGACCTGCCCATTACCTTTGCCTCTCTAGTTAATTCCCATCTCCTCATCACCTATTTCAAAGGCAATAGCCAAACTATTTCATCCATTCTTCTTGGGGAATGCCTAATCTATCTCATTTACCATAGTTTAATCTGTAAAGAAATCTCTGTACCTTTCCAAATACAAAAAGAATTATAGAATCACTCAGTTGAGCTGTTGGAGATGATTTAAAAAGTGGTAAAATCAGATGAAGAGGAATTATTTTCTCAGGAGGGAAGTATCTTCTACAGGGGTAACAGGAGGAAGTATTTATTCATAAAAATATTAATGTTAATCTGGATCTGCCGCAGAAGGCCATGAAACTGAGGGGCATCCAAGGGTTAAAGGTGAAATTGACAGATTTTTCTTGGTCAGGAATTTTAAATGGAACAGTACCAATCAAGTACAGTTTTGACTTTATTAGTGGTTGAATATGTTCAAGGGCCATGTTCCTTGCAATCAAGTCTCATCATTCAGTTTGCTTTTCAAACTCCCATTCCCTGTCCCACTGACAATCTCAACAGGTTGTGTGTGTGTGGTGGGGGGGGGGGGGGTGCTATCGGGAAGGTTAGGGAAAGCAGTGAGTAGGAATAGGGTATAGGTGCAAGATGGTATATCTCATATGGTTTTTGCCTAGCAGTTCATTAAAGTCATTCAAAACCATTAGGATCTTCAATAAAGAAACACATTATAACCATGGACCATAGAAGCAGGTGCCCTCATCATAGGACCCTCATCAAACTTGGAAGTTAGTGAACCTTTCAACCCCAAGAAGCCACTGGGATTCTAACAGAGGCCTATCATTCAGATTGTTCTTGGGATGAAGAATGCCGCAGTGTCTGATTCTGCTGGGCAACATCTTGCTGAGATTATAATAAACCCTACTCTGATATTCAAAGTAAAATATGCCAGGAGCTATTTAGAGCAATAAACAAATTATTTACTGTTGATTTATGATTGTTAATATGATTAGAAGCCGGATCAACACCACTACAGATAAACATACAGCACAACTCTAACACGAGATGGCAAGCCAGAACTTAAAATCAGATTTAATCACATTGATTCTGTCAAAAACAATAAATCACAATCCAGCCTCTTCAAAGTTGTCAGAATTAAATGTGTCACTGAGGATTTAAATCACTTTCCAACTACAGTGACTTACCTTTAGTGCCAACAGACATTACTTGTTCCTGTGAAAAATAGCCATCATTAATATGCTCACTGCTAAGATGTCTACTTCCTGATCATCAAAACAGAACATTGTAAATGGTCGTTTTTTCCCCATTTTTGCGTCAACACTAAAATACACAGCAGATGTAAATATCAATTCAGAGTTAGAGGGAAGCTTTTATTTTCTAAAATCAGGTTATTTATAAAAGTTTTATTCTTCAAGAACAAGAATGGTCATCCAGGGGAGTGGAATACTTCACATTTTTGGCATGAAGGGAAAGTGCACCAGAAGTGAGTTGCAGAGAAGTAGTCCTTCCACTTGCCCTAGTACTGGGCGTTGGGTAGAACCACTTGTTGTCTTCACACTTCCCTAGGATCAATAAGATACTTGATTCATTTTCAATTACCATGGTTTGTTCCAAAGCCTACATGCCTTCAAGATGACGCTGGCGAAACGTGGAGACATTTTGCAGGCAGCAGACTAAGCTACTAACTGTTCTATTAAATATGCTTTTTTTCGGGGCTCTGATCACTGTAGTCTGCAGCCTGTAAGTTCCCATTTTGATTTGAGCTTTTGAACTGGCTGAACGACCAGGCATTCTAGCTGTATCCTGAAGGATTGGGCAAACTGGACTCTTGAGACTGCAGGTACTGTCATAGCGGCCATTGCTGGAATGGACATTTAAACAGTGGGTTCTGGACCCAAACTGAAAAATGAACTGATATTTAGCAGAATTAAGTGCTGAGACAGATGAAAAAGATCGAGGTGTCGAGGATAAAGGATGAACTGGTGTTTAGTTTACTATTCCATAAGGCCTGCAGGAATCAGGCACCTGGACCAGCTGCAGCTCTAAAAGAAAGCAATGGATACAGTCCAGTTCATCATAGGTAAAGCCCCATTGAGCACCTGGACCATTGTCACAGGAAAGCAGCATCCGTCATCTAGAACCCCCTCACCATCCAGGCCACGCTCTTTTCTCACTGTTGCCATCAGAAAGAAGGTAGAGGAGCCTCAGGACCCACACCACCAGGTTCAGGAAAAGTTATTCCCCTCAACCATCTGGCTCTTGAACAAGAGGGGATAACTTCACTCAACTTCACTTGCCCCATCACTGAACTGTTCCCGCAGCCATGGACTCTCTTTCAATGACTCTTCATCTCATGTTCTCAACAGTTATGGCTTATTTATTTATTTTTTATTTGTACAGTTTGTTGTCTCTTGCACATTGGTTGTTTGTCCATCCTGTTGAGTGCGGGGGTTTTTCATTGATTCTATTGTGTTTTTTGGATTTACTGCGTATGCCTGCAAGAAAATGAATCTCAGGATTATATATGGTGATATATATGTACTTTGAACTGGCTCTGTGGCTGTTGTCTCACTTTCGGGGGCTCTGTGGTTCATGTTCTGTGCCTTACTTGTTTACTTTTTTTCCCACACATTGGGTGTTTGACCATCTTTGTGGTGTAGGGTTTTCTCGCAGATTCTATTGTGCTTCTTTGTTTTGTGGCTGTCTGCAAGAAGACAAATCTGAAGGTTGTATATGGTATGCATACTTTGATAATAAATGTACTTTGAACTTTGAAGGATGAGAATAAAAAAAGGCCTCACACTTAACTTGCAATAGTCGAGACGTTGTATAAGATATAAAACCAGGTTTGAATATGAAGGGTGTGAATCCCGAAAGGCATCTAATGTCATATTCCTAGAGCTTCTGCAGCCACTCGTGGAAGGTTGGGAGCAATGCCAACAGAGCTCACCCCTATGTGTCACAAAGGTAAATTTGCCCATATACTTTTAATGCTAAAGGGTGGTCAAGATGGAGTCAAATTGCAAGGTTGGTTTTGCCTGTGTTTAGGACAAGTCACTATCTTCATCAAAACAGTTCAAGTCAGCAACAGGAATGGCTGCCTGGAGAATTTGTGACAAAATTGACATTGAAATTTCCTGATGGGCAGCATGGCTGAGTATAGACTGTGAGCACAAAGTACACTGCAGATGCTGTGGTCAAAGCAACACGTACAACAAGCTGGAGGAACTCAGCAGGTCGGGCAGCATCCGTGGAAATGAGCAGTCAACGTTTCGGGCCGAGACCCTTCGTCAGGACTGGAGAAGGGTCTTGGCCTGAAACGTTGGTTGCTTGTTTCCACGGATGCTGTTCGAACTGCTGAGTTCCTCCAGCGTGTTGTACGTGTTGCTATAGACTGTGAGCAGAAGCTATCAACCAGGACCTCTGGTGCTGTGCCCAGGAACCTCCAATTTTGGTAAAACATCCAAGTTTCATAGAAATCTGTAACAGAAACCCTTCTTTGTTGTAACCAAATGATCTTATGCCTTATTTTCTTCCTTCAAACTTCACTGTAATGTCAAAAGTTATACAAAACTGTTGTCACAAGATGGCCATTCAGACCATTATATCCATGCTAGTATGAAAAAGAATTCTTCAGCTCAATCCCATCTTTCAGTAGAATCAGAATCAGGTTTATTATCACTGGCATGTGACATGACATTTGTTAACTTAGCAACAGCTGTTCAATGCAATACATAATCTAGAAGAGAGAAAAAAATAAAAATAAAATAACACATAATAAATAAACAAGGAAATCAATTATGCATATTGAATAGGTTATTTAAAAAATGTGCAAAAACAGAAATACTGTATATTAAAAAAGTGAGGTAGTGTCCAAAGCTTCAATGTCCATTTAGGAATCGGATGGCAGAGGGGAAGAAGCTGTTCCTGAATCGCTGAGTGTGTGCCTTCAGGCTTCTGTACCTCCTTCCTGATGGTAACAGTGAGAAAAGGGCATTCCCTGGGTGTTGGAGGTCTTTGATAATGGACTCTGCCTTTCTGAGACACCGCTTCCTAAAGATGTCCTGGGTTCTTTGTAGGCTAGTGCCTAAAATGGAGCGGACTAGATTTACAACCTTCTGCAGGTTCTTTTGGTCCTGTGCAGTAGCCCCTCCATACCAGACAGTGATGCAGCCCGTCAGAATGCTCTCCATGGTACAACTATAGAAGTTTTTGTGCGTGTTTGTTGACATGCCAAATTGCTTCAAGCTCCTAATAAAGTATAGCCACTGTCTTGCCTTCTTTATGACTACATCGATATGTTGGGACCAGGTTAGATCCTCAGAGATCTTGACACCCAGGAACTTGAAGCTGCTCACTCTCTCCACTTCTGATTCTTCTATGAGGATTGGTATGTGTTCCTTCGTCTTACCCTTCCTGACGTCCACAATCAGCTCTTTCATCTTACTGACACTGAGTACCAGGTTGTTGCTGCGGCACCACTCCACTAGTTGGCATATCTCACTCCTGTATGCCCTCTCATCACCACCTGAGATTCTACCAACAATGGTTGTATCGTCAGTAAATTTGTAGATGGTATTTGAGCTATGCCTAGCCACACAGTCATGGGTATAGAGAGAGTAGAGCAGTGGGCTAAGCACACACCCCTGAGGTGCGCCAGTATTGATCATCAGTGAAGAGGATATATTATCACCAATCTGCACAGACTGTAATCTTCCGGTTAGGAAATCGAGGATCCAATTACAGTAGATCTTTAGCCAGCCCCCCCCCCCCCCCCGCCCCATGCATTTTTAAATACAGTGAGGGTTTTTGCCTCCAGCACTCTTTTAGACCAGGAGTTTTGGATCCTAATGACACAGAAGGAGTCATTTTCACCCAGTGAAACTACGGCAGCTCACAAAGCATTCCTGTCATGCCACTAATTTTCCCTATAATCTATTCTCACACTCCCATCAATTCCTTGAAATTCCACTACTTACACGCATCACGGGAAATTTATGGTGGCCAAATAACCTTGCAGCCTACACGCCTTTGGGATGTGGGAGGAAACTGGAGAACCCGGAGGAAACCCATGTAGTTACAGAGGGAAATGCACAAACTCTACACGTCACTGGAAGCCAGGATCGAACTCGGGTTGCCAGGACTAAGAAACAGCAGCTTTACTAGCTCTGCCTTCTCCTGCAGTGGAGTGTCTATGACTCTCCGCTTTCTATAGTGGACTGCAAACTGAGATATGTGGCATTTACTAACTGCTGCCTGCAACGATCCAGAAATACAGGCCAATGATAGCTATTCCACTCCACCATCAGATTTCTGAACAGTTCATGATCCCATGAACACTATCTCATTATGTAAATTCGAGGAAATCTGCAGATGCTGGAAATTCAAGCAGCACACATAAAATGCTGGTGTAACGCAGCAGGCCAGGCATCTATAGGGAGAAGCGCTGACGAAGGGTTTTGGCCCGAAACGTCGACTGCGCTTCTTCCTATAGATGCTGCCTGGCCTGCTGCGTTCCACCAGCATTTTGTGTGTGTTACTATCTCACTATTCCTCTTTTGTACTATTTATATATATATATATTTCAAAGCTTATAGTAATATTTTTATGTCTTCACAAATTTCACAACATATGTCAATATGATAATAAACCTGATCCTGGTTCTGAATTATTGAGAAATACAGCACAAATACAGGCCCTTCGGTCCATCACTTATACACTGACCATCCATCATCTTCTTACACTAATCCCAATTTATTCTCCTCATGTTCCCATCAACTACCCCCAGATTCTACCACACTTCTATTGACTTGTGGCAATTTAACCTATCAACCCATACATCTCTGGGAGCCGGGAGGAAACCAAAATACCCGAAGAAAATACACATGGTCCCAGAGAGAACGTGCAAATTCCACACAGGCAGCATCCAGGATCAGGACAAAACCCGGGTCTCTGACGCTATGAGGCAGCGGCTTCACCAGCTGAATCACTGGCCCACCTATCACCGTCAAGCCCTCGGGCAGAGCAATCCCAGTGTTGCTGACGGAGGAGGCGGGTCTCTGCTGCCAGTTCTGGTAACCCAGCTGCATTCCTCCTCCGGGAACTGGAGATAGGAGTCTCTCGGGGAACAGGCTCCCACAACCAGGAAGCTTCCTCTCGCTTTTGACAAAACTCGGTTCCTGCAGGCCAAACGCGATAACTACTCAGTAGGCAAGAAGGGCAAACTCAAGATCAGTGCTTATCGAGACTCGGGCAAAATCTTTCAACTGCAGTTTCTTTCCTATGAATTAAATGTGTTGACATTTGATTAAGGCCACTACAAATGTAGAGACAGTTGTTAATCCCTTTAAACAGCACAGTTGCAGAGCATAAATCTCCTGTTAAGATCCACTTTCCTTTGCATGGTCCACTCTGAGTATTAATTACATATTTGTAATCCAGTTTCACAGGAGAGCATTCAAGAAGTATTGAGCAGGGATTGAAATCACCCGATTGTACTTTATGTCCTCTGTGAGTGCGCAGACGTGCCTGATTAAAACATTCATTTATGTGTCGACTCGGTATGTTCCACAAACTGTTTTACATTGCAAGTAAATCATACGGCACTTAAAACGGGTGCTATCGGATTTCTAGACGGCTTCATTAACCTTGTATTGAACTCACAAAGCCCGCGGCTAGTTCACACAACATAAAGAATATTAAAAAACTAGAAAGGGTACAAAATAGTTGGATGAGTGATGCTAGAACTAAGAAGCGTTAACTGCCATGAAAGACTAAATTTTCTGTGATGGTTTCCTCTGAAAGTTTCACAGGGTAGACACAAAAAAATAAATTTTCGCTCGCTACTGGGGTTGGTCCCAGATCATGAAATACACACATCACTGAGATAATTCATTCAGGAAAAAAGTCTTTTGCCGCAGAATTTGAATGTAGAATACGATTTCACATATGTGAAGAAAACAACTAAAGGGGAAATAAGATACCCGAGAAAGGAAATCTGCGCCATTTACTTATTTTTACAGATTTTTTAATGTCCTTGCATTGTACTAAACATCAAATTTTACATCATATGTCAATGACAGTAAACCTGACCCTGTGCCCTGAATGCTGCTTGTGTTGTGTGCAGGCAAGTGGATCAAAGCTGCACATCTTCCTTTAGCTGGCATGGGATCCGAGGTGGTCCAGAACCAGTGCGATCTTCGGTGCCTGCTCAACACCGTGACCGTGCGGCTATTCCGGTGTATTTGCTCCGATGGGAAGCTGTGGAAAACTCTCTACCTTTGTCAATACACCTGCCTGAACAGCCGTACCTGTTGCTCTTTTAGCACACCCCACGTCCTCCATCGTTCTAGCGTCAGGGAGTTTAAAAATCTCTTTGGGATTTGTCTCTCCCCTTTGCGCAGTCACTAATTATTTCAGCTGCCCTTCTATTTCTTGCACATATAACTTACGTGCGCTGAACTTGTGCTTCGTGAAAGATTTTTGAAAAGACCTTTCACTTTCCATTCTCTTCTGAGACTGATTTTGCCTCTTTAAACAAGATCATCCATCCTAACCCCCCCCCATCCTTCCCTCTCTTAGCTTTGAAAATGGAGAAGTAGATGTAAATTTACTGTTTGCGCTTTCATCCGACCTTCGCCATCTATACATATTGCCATCTGACCCGCTTCTGCCGATATTTGATTGCCCAAGTGCAATACGTTTATTGTGGGAAAAACCTGTCAATTCACACTGTTACTGCAGCTAAGAAAGTTTGAGATTGGTCGTTTATGCAGCCACGTGCCAGTGTATCTCTGGGACAACTGTATTCAAAGTTTGTCGGACCTTCGGAATTTATTTCTCGTTCCTACTGCAGGCTGCAACCTTCCCACTGTTGATAAAGACGCTCCTTGTAGCGGCATCACTGAGTTACCACAGAAACACGGAGCCGGAGAGGAGGGGGCAGCGAATAGTAGTAACATTTCTTATATGTGGGAATTTTTCGAATGATGCGTTATAAATTAATTCCCACTTAATTCCTATATGCGTCGATTTAATCGATCGCATCGACCACGCCTTTAAAGAGAGGATTTCAAGGTGGACTTACAGGAAACTATTTTCAATGGTATTGTTCACAGCAAAAAGTCAGTGAGAAACTTCCCGAAGCACGCCGAACGGACAAAGATGAAACCCGGGTCTGGTGGTTAATACTGTACAACCTTGAAGACCGCGATCGTCATTGGCGTAAAGCCAGTGACCTAATTAACGATTGTGTATTCTCTTTCACTTTACGTCAATAGGGTCACAGTTATTAATCCTTTAAACTAAATGCATATCTTTACTTGTTGACTCATTGCTTGTTACTGTGTTAAGATCATTGGGTCGTTTCTTTGTCCAAGGTGGGACTAAGTGAAACTTCATCATTAACATTAACAGTACCAACCTGGTGCCAAGTCCCAGCGCCAACTTCACACCCTGATCGGTTGCATCGTCGGAGGAAGGACGCAAAACAGGCGTAGCTCTCGAAAACCCAGGAAAACTCTCCGCAGTTTAACGAGGGTCTGTGCACAAGGGCGCGATTTTGAAATTGAGATCGGACTGGCTGTTTTGTCAGAACTGAGGGATTAAAAAGATCTATCGGAGATCGATTTTCTAAACGAGGGGCGCCCATGGTTTGAGGACAATTTGTTGAGTACAACTCGACATCATGAGGTACAAAATGGACAAAGCCCCTCGGGAAGTCACGGGATGGAGGATGAGAACTTTGATCCCCCTCCTCATTTTTATCGCACAAGCGTTTCCTTCAGCAGGTAAATCACCGGTCGGTGTCTCTGTTCATGTCAGTTCACATTCCGCAGCAAATGGAAGTTCTGTTACTTGGGTAAAAGTTTCACTGCGCTGCGAACCTGTGGATACACATTTTTCTTTACATAATTTGAAAATGTTTTAACGGGTTCGATAAGCGGAGAGGTGTTTTAATAGAATTAATTTTATAGTGAGGAAAAGGAGATTAGAGTGCCAAGATATATATTTCAATCAATTGGGGTCATTTAACGTGTATTGCAGATACATCAGCGTATGTGGACGCCCCTTGATTTTCTGTTACAACTCTTTTGCTGGAGAGGGGCGCTTTAGTTAGGGTCGAACTGCCTTGTTGTGGAGGGATGTTGCGATGGCTGTGACTCCGCCGGAACACCCGGCAGTGGTTTGCAGGACTGACAACCTAGAAGCCCGAACTTCCAGAACCAACTGGACGCGAGATAGTGTGTGTGTGTGTGTGGGGGGAGACACTGAATCTGTATTGATCTCGCTCAAATCGGACTATTCGATTGCGCAAAATGCATCTTAAACAGATTTCATGAAAGCGGGTTTGGCAGCTTTAAATTCCGATTAGCGCCGGCCAGCTCTTGTGTAGTAGTCCGTTACTGGGCAACCCAATACCTCGTGCTGAAGCCCTTTCAGTGAGCAGTGTGGTCCTTTGATGTACCTAGAACTCCAATTACCATTTCAGGAATGACATGTACATTGTGTTCAGCAACAATCCATCGAATTATTTTTAAAGTTCTTCTTATAATCAAACTCCTCCTTGGCCTTACCCTTTCCTGTTCTGCAACACCTTTTTTCAAATCTGCAACCCGACTCGGGGCGTATTGTTCCAAATGTGCTGGCCTCTGGAGTTACTTTGACTTTCTCTCCTTCACTGTGGTGGGTGTGGCTTTAGTTACAAACTTTAGTTACCATCCTCTGGCTAAAGATATTCCTCCTCATTTCTGTTCTAAAGGAAAGTCCTTCAATTCTGAGCCCTCTGGTCCTAGACTCCCCCACACACACTGCAGTGAGATAAGACCACTGTATATTCTTGGGAAGAGATACTGACCTGAACTCTGAATATACTGTACTATTCTTCAAGATGGTTCCATGGGATATTTTACCCTTCCCACCACCTGAAAGAGCATCATTGTAAATGATAGCACTTCTCGTTGGAAACATGGCACCAAAGACAGTTTCGGACTCCCTCAGTACTGAACAGATTTGTCTTCTTGCTCAAATGCCTGGACTTGGACTGAACCCCCAAACATACAATTCCACCCACTGAGCCTGGCTGACATAACTGGGAGTAGATGAGATTTGATTCAATCATCACAGCACCAGTCGGTTGGCAACAATGAAAATTATTCCATAAACACAAGAGTTTCTGCAGATGCTGGAAGTCTTGACCAACACATAAAAAGTGCTGGAGGATCTCGCCAGGTCAGGAGGCTTTTGTAGAGGAGAATAAAGAGTCGATGTCTCAGGCCAAGACACGTCATCAGGACTCTTCCCTCTTTCTTTCCAGTCCTGATGAATGTTCTTGGCCCAAAACATCGACTATTCATTCCTTTCCATAGGTCCTGCCTGACCTGCTGAGTTCCTTCAGGTCTTCTTGTGTGTTGATGAAAATCGCTCCCATCATTTTAATGTACCTTACATACTATGAGAAATTTTCATCTGGGATCGTTTAATGCAAGCTATGATATTAAACTTCTGTTTGTGTTTTGCTAAATGTTCCCCTGGGTAGAAATGTCAAATACTGGAGGACATATCTTATGGTGAGAGGGGGGAAATTTAAATGGGCAGCTTTTTACAGATAATGGTAGGTACCGAGCATCATTGCCAAAGGTGACAAGGGAAACAGATGTGATTCTTCAAGAGACTTTTAGGGAACATGAACATGAATATAGAGGGAACAGAGGCATACGGATCATGTGCAGGCAGCAGGAATTCATTTAATCTGCAATCATACTTGGTGCCGATATTATAGGCAAAAGGGTCAGTTCTTGTGCTGCACTATTCTTTATTCTATGCTCTATATAGATGAGGCAAGATTAAAACTCTGTTAATATTTATAAACAACAAACTTTCCATTCAAAATAGCCTCCACATGTCATACATGGCTGTTCCCAAGCCTTAAATGAACAGTGTTTCCTAACAATAACTAACATCATTTTGCTGGCCAAAGTTGCAATTTCATAGTTATACATCCGACAAACTTTAGCCATTATTGTTAAATCAAAATCAGAATTAGTTTATTATCATTGTCTTATATGATATGAAACTTGTTGTTTTGACAGCTGCAGTTCTGTGCAAAATTATAAAGGCATAAAGATATTACATATATTTGGGAAAAATCAGACAAAGGATAATTTATGAAACCATAGTTTGAGGCTTGGGTAATTAATCATTGTATTGTTTTGGTAGGATCTTGCATTATTAGACATAATCTTAAATTCCAAAGTAATATTGTATATGCACTACCTTTGCTGCCATATATGATGCATCTCCTCTCTGTTCCATGCTAAACCCATAGACAGAGGAACCACGATACATCAGGAGCATCATATCAACACCAAGTATCTCTTCAGTCATCCTCCAGTCTAAAACTTGGCCTTTTTATACATGGGGGCACCCTAGGTCTTGGGGAATTCCATGTGGCTGAGAGTAACTCTGCATAAACTCTATCCCTCACCATATACTCTGGTTAGACTGGGTTGTCCATTAATTCTAAACTGATCCTATCCTGATTTGAGATGGAGTGGCAGAGATGTAAACTTGAGAATCGTTACCAGATAACCCAGTAATGTGGAATAATGGGGAAGAACTGGGGAATAAGAATAACGGAGGTGATGGCTATGTTTGGCATTGAGATGGGAATTGAGAACAGAGTTGGAAATGAGTAGGCTTTGCCGTTGTCTAAGGGTTAGACATGGAGATTGAAGATACATTTGGAATTGGACAGGGGTTGGAAATGAGGATGGGATTAAGAATAGGGATTGGGATTAGTGTTCAAGATGAGGATTGGGTTGGGAAAGTGGATTGAGGATTAGGGATGGAATGGGACTGGGGAGAAGAACTGAAGCGAGACTTGGGGCTGGGTTAAAGATGTACATTGGAGATTGGGATGAGTGTAGGTTTTGGATGGAGATCATGGACAGAATGTGATGTGTTCTGTATGCAGAAAGCTGCAGTGAATGATTAACATGAATCTCATCTGAAATATGGCAGGAGGAAAAACTCACTAGTTGGAAGTGTAAAACAGGAGCCAGACAATGTGGTGAAGGAAAATTATTCCAAATAGGTTTGCAGTTATTGTGCAGTGGAGTGCAAATCTATAATTATTATATATACCAGCAAATGAAGTAGCCGTATTAACCACTCAGGTCTTCAAGCTTGCTTCACTATTTAATAAGGTCACGGCCAGTCTGAGTGTAACCTCAATGCTCCTTAACAAGCATCCATCTGCCTTCATCTAGAAAATATTCAAAGATTTCACATTCTCTGCCCTTTCAGGAAGAGAATTTCAAAGAGTCATGACCCTCTAAGAGAAACAATTTTGTCTCAGCTCTGTATAAAATGAGCAATCCTACTTTGTTAAACAATAATCCGTCATTCTAATTTTCTCAGACAATGAGTACCTCTCAGGATCTTACACTTTTCAGCAAGTCACCCCTCATTTTTCTGAAGAGACAAACCTAGCCTGTCTAGCCTCTCCTCATAAGACAGCATGCCCATTTCAGGAAGGGTAAGACAAAGGAACACATACCAATCCTCATAGAGGGATCAGAAGTGGAGAGAGTGAGTAGCTTCAAGTTCCTGGGTGTCAAGATCTCTGAGGATCTAACCTGGACCCAACATATCAATGTAGTTATAAAGAAGGTAAGACAGTGGCTATACTTTATTAGGAGCTTGAAGAGATTTGGCATGTCAACAAATACACTCAAAAACTTCTATAGTTGTACCGTGGACAGCATTCTGACAGGCTGCATCACTGTCTGGTATGGAGGGGCTACTGCACAGGACTGAAAGAAGCTGCAGAGGATTGTAAATCTAGTCCGCTCCATCTTGGGCACTAGCCTACAAAGTACCCAGGACATCTTCAAGGAGCGGTATCTCAGAAAGGCAGCGTCCATTATTAAGGACCCTCAGCACCCAGGGCGTGCCCTTTTCTCACTGTTACCATCAGATGGGAGATACAGAAGCCTGAAGGCACACACTCAGCGATTCAGGAACAGTTTCTTCCTCTCTGTTATCTGATTCCTAAATGGACATTGAATCTTTGGGCACTACCTCACTTATTTATAAATACAGTATTTCTGTTTTTGCACATTTTAAAAATCTATTCGATATATGTAATTGATTTCTTTGTTTATTCATTACTATTATTTTTATTTTATTTATAATTATTATTACTTTTCTCTGCTAGATTATGTATTGCATTGAACTGCTGCTGCTAAGTTAACAAATTTCACGTCACATGCCGGTGATAATAAACCTGATTCTGACTAATAAATCTTCCCTGAAATGCTTCCAATTACACCCTTTCATAAATAAGGAGACAAATCCTGCACACAGTACTTCAGATGTGATTTCACCAATGCTCTTCAATAGTGACGAATAATCTCACTACTTTCATATTCAGTTGCCCCAGCAATAAACAGTAACATTCCATTAGGTTTCCAAATCACCTGCCATACCACATACTAGCCTTTGGTGAATTATTCATTAAGACACTCAGATCTCTTTTTCTTCTTACAGTTCTGCAATCAGTCACTAATGTGCTCTTTTAAAAAAATTTTAATGTCAAAGTGGACAATTTCACATTATACTCCACTTGCCCATTCACTTACCCTGTGCATATCTCTTTGTAGGGTCTTTAGGACCTTCTCACAATTTGTTTTCCTAACCACCTTGTGCCATCTGCAAATTTAGCAAGTAAACCCTGTCTCCATTCAAGTAATTTGTATAACTTGTAAGCAGTTACTGATCCCAGTGATCCCAGCTCGTTACATCTCATCAGAAAAAGAGCTGTTAATGCCTATTTTGTTTGCTGTTAACCCTAATGCCAAGATGCTGCTCCTGCACCAAGAGCTTTTGCTTACTGCGGTAACTTCTGATGCAACATCTTATCAAATGCTTTTTGGAAATTTAAGTTTAAACAATATATCCACCTTTACTTACTTGATTACTATGAATTTGTTCTAAGCACCTTCTATAACTTTAGTAATATCTCCTAACATCTGCCACCTACATTTTCTGAATAAAATATAATAATTTCCTTTTAAGAATGTAAGACAAAGTCCATCAAGACCCAGAGACTTGACAGCCTACAGCTCCAACAATTCATTTCATATGATTTTCCTGGATACAGTAATTTTTCTGAATTCCTCCTTTCCTTCTATTCCTATTTCTGCGATCTTATTTATCCTTTTTTCGAATGATTGATGCAAAATACTAGTTGTAATTCATCTCTGATCTTTGCTTTCCATTATTAATACTTCAGTTTCTATAGGGCCAATATTCCCTTTATTAACTCTCTAGTATTATATATCTGTAGAAACTCTCACTCAAGAGCCCTCTCCACATTTTTCAAGCTGTCTGAACTTCTTAAGTGTCATGAACCTTCCAATATTTAGATCCCAGCCTGTCATGTTGTCTTGTAGACTTGCCTCTGTCATCAATTCATATTTATTTCTATTTGCTCTGTCAGTTCATGTTTTGTTCTAAATGCAGAATTTAGAACAAATGCAGTATCTGTTCTAAACACTGAACCTTTAATTATGCCTTCTATTACTTTGGTAATCTCTAAGTAAGTTTGTTACTTACTTTGAACTTCGTATTCTCTGCCCTTCCTGTCACCATCTGTCACTCAGGTAATTTGACAACAAAAAAATCACACTGATTACATTACACTTTAGAGAAGTTACTTCAAGCCATTCTAACAGAAGAAGCAAGAAGACAACTTGAAGATCCCCATCTCCCAGGACATGCCTCTTCTCACTGCTACCGCCAAGGAGGAGGTACAGGAGCCCGTAGTCACACACTCAACGTTTTAGGAACAGCTTCTTCCCTACTGCCATCAGATTTCTGAATGGAGAATGAACCCATAGATAGATAGATAGATACTTTATTGATCGCAAAGGAAATTATAGTGCCACATTGGCATTACAACTGCATAGATATAAATATTAGAAGAAAAGTAGAAAGAATAAAAAATAAATTTCCACAAAGCGTCTAATGGTGGGGGGGGGGGGGGGGGGTAATCACTTTACTGGCTATATGTTGACTCAACATAGAACCGAGGGTAATAATGGCCTTATATGGTGTTGTTTGGAGCAGAGCAGTTGTCTCAGTCTATCATTAAAAGTGCTCCTCTGTTCAACCAAGGTGACATACAGATGGTGTGAAGCATTGTCCAGTAGATAGATAGATAGATAGATAGATACTTTATTCATCCCCATGGGGAAATTCAACATTTTTTCCAATGTCCCATACACTTGTTGTAGCAAAACTAATTACATACAATACTTAACTCAGTAAAAATATGATATGCATCTAAATCACTCTCTCCAAAAGCATTAATAATAGCTTTTAAAAAGTTCTTAAGTAGTTTACTTAAATACATTAAATACAATCAACCCCGGCACTTAAACATATCTTACTCCTGGCGGTTGAATTGTAAAGCCTAATGGCATTGGGGAGTATTGACCTCTTCATCCTGTCTGAGGAGCATTGCATCAATAGCAGCCTGTCGCTGAAACTGCTTCTCTGTCTCTGGATGGTGCTATGTAGAGGATGTTCAGGGTTTTCCATAATTGACCGTAACCTACTCAGCGCCCTTCGCTCAGCTACCGATGTTATACTCTCCAGTACTTTGCCCACGACAGAGCCCGCCTTCCTTACCAGCTTATTAAGACGTGAGGCGTCCCTCTTCTTAATGCTGCCTCCCCAACACGCCACCACAAAGAAGAGGGCGCTCTCCACAACTGACCTATAGAACATCTTCAGCATCTCACTGCAGACATTGAATGACGCCAACCTTCTAAGGAAGTACAGTCGACTCTGTGCCAGGATTTTCCGTGGGGTCCTTTGTTCTACCACAGCCTCCAGTGTGTCCAGTTTGACTCCTATACAGAGCCAGACAGCATATTTTGTGACAAATGCCAGTGATATTGAGTCTGATTCCAAGTAAGACAAGCAGAGAGACCTCCGGGCTTGCATACAGAATTCCATGAAATTAAATGTGCGGACGTGTACAAATAATAATGTTATATAGAGCTTTGGTTAAACTACAATTAGAGACAGTTTTAAGCACACCTTTATAGAAGAGACATTAACCAGTGTAGATTTGCCAGAATATCGCGAGGATTAGGAAATTATAATTAGGAATAGTAGTGCGATCACTAGAATCGAGTATGATGTTCTCCTAAAAGGTTGTCTAGGGAAGATTCCCTTTAGGGAGAATGCCTGTGTGTGACTCTGTTTAACGTGTGGAGGCTGATGCTTAAGCACCCACCACATGGTCATTGACAGATCAAGGTCAGGATCCAATGCAAGACGAAAGGGGACTGTTCACCACTGCTGCCTTCCTCCACCTTCCCGGCTCATGTGATGGATCATTATCTTCTGCCAGCTCTATCGGTGGGGTCTTCGATTGGATCGTTCTTTGTCTGGAAGCATCACCCGACCTTACCACCATGGGTGACCTTACTAGGAAATTGGGATTGTTCTTGGCATCTCAGGAACTTGCGAGCCTCTCCACCATGACAAGGTGACGATCCTTGGAGAAGAAGTCTCTCAAGATACCAGGGTGATTTTCACCGGAGTTGGATGACTGAGGAGATTTAATAGTGATTTTAAAAGTACAAAAGGTTTTGGGCAGAGAGAATGGTAGGCAGAAGAATGTAAGGAAGAGGAGTAGCAGTAGACTATGTAGCCCACTGAGCCAGCCCAGTAAGATCATGGTTGAATTACCATTTCAAATTTCACTTATTTCATATTATTTTGATACACTTTTATGAACAAAATCTATTGATCTCAGTATTGAATTTTCTTATTGACTGTACTCACAACCTTCTTGGATTGAGAATTCCAACATTGACAATGCTTTAGGGTAGAAATTTCACACTCCGACCCTTGAGTTCTGCTCTGTCTGCCAGAGGAGTCTGCTGCTGGTGAGCACGGGATGGTGAATTTGGCTAATATTGCTCCTATAATCGTTAGGCCAAAATAGCAGCCTATAACACAGAGTCATTATGAGCAAAAATTTAAGTGAATTCAAAAGCTGGATGTAAGCTTTTTAAAAAATCTCTTGTTTTCTTGTTTGTTTCCTGCTGGATAATTGACATGGAGATCCTAGTAATGCCTTCTCTGGGGGGGGGGGGTGTTGGGAAGGGAGGGGAAAGCCAAGAAGCATGACCAAGAGTTTCCATGTCAATAGTCCATTGAATCAACGCTGTGAGATCATCAGAGTGCACAAGATTAGTCACATCATCCCACAAAAGCACAGAGAGGTGCTGAGTGAACCACAGTTTCATTTTTGCAAACCTAGTCAGGGATTCGGCAGATTGATCAAAGAATGCCAAGTGTCAAGTGTTGTGGGTGTAGCCTAACCTCCTCTTGGCAGCACACATCAGGTCAGATGATTCAGCCCCCCATTTGCCTGGTGGTACCCGAGTGCTATCTTCCTACATTTTGTGGACAAGAACCACATCCTGCTCAATACTGAGTTCAGTCAGTCACTCACCATTTAAAAAAAAGTTCTATTTTTCTATTCTTTTGACCAAGTAAGATACATTCAGCCTTATTCTATTGTACTAAATTACCACCTTCCTGCTTAGTTAGCCAAACAATCTGCATCCCTTTTGCTTTCCATTTTTTGTCTCTTTGAATCTTTATCAGATTCTGGTTACTCATTTCTTCAATATGAATATCGAAGAAATCCTTCGCTTTCTTTTTTTTATATTTTGCACATCTTTTCTACACTTTTTGAACATTGTGTTCAGTTCTAGGCACCTTATTATAGGAAGGATGTGGAAGCTTTAGAGAGATTTATCGGGATGGTGCCTCGAGAAGAGAGCATGTCTTATGAGGATAAGCTGAGCGAGTTAGAGCTTTCCCCTCTGGAGTGAAGGAGAATGCGAGGTGACTTGATAGAGGTGTACAAGTGAAAAGAGATGTAGATCAAGTGGACAGCCACAGTTTATTTTCCTTGGGCAGAAATGACTGGGGGAGCATAATTTTAAGGTGATTGGAGGACGTTAAAGGTAATTTTTTTACACAGAGAGTGGTGAGAGCATGGAATGCTTTGCTGGGGTGGTGGCAGAGGCAGATACATTAGAGGCATTTATGAAACTCTCAGATAGTCACATGGATGATAATAAAATGAATGGCTATGTAGCAAGTAAGGGTTAGATTGATCTCAGAGTAGGTTGAAAATTGGCAAAACAAAGGACTTGTACTGTGTTGCAATGTTCTATATTCGAAATTTCACAATTTTGGTCAGCCTGGAGCTGTAAGTGACATCTCTGTGATGGTTACAGGAGCCACCTCCTTTATCTACATCAATTGATTCACCTTGGAATGAATGTAATGTGCATTGAGTAATACTACTTGCACATTCAAACTTATTTCTACTTAATCTTTCTGTTTCATATTTACAACTAATTTCACCCAACGGTGAAATGCTAAACTCTCTTTACCAACATCAAATTCTCTGACAACTGATCGTAAACACATTGGTCCTCTGGTCACTGGTTTACTTTCTTTAGTTGGGGAGTCGGTAACAAGGAAGTACCACTGGATGAGGTTAGGGATTAGGAGCAGCTTCTTTGTAAAAAGAAGCTTAGAACATGGAAGGCTCTGATATAATGATGGTTGGGGCAAACAGTAGGATCAGAATAAGGCCATTCAGCCCATTTAGTCTGCTCACAGCTGATTCATTATCTTTCTCAACCTCATTCTCTTGCCTTCTTCGCATAACTTTTGTCGCTCTGACTAATTAAGAAGCTAACAACCTCCACTTTAAATGTACCAAATGACAGCCTCCATGGCTGTCTGTGGCAATGAATTCCACAGATTCCCTGCCCTCTGGCTAAAGCAGTTCCTTCTTATCTCTCTTCTAAAGGGATGTCCTCACCTTCTGAGGCTGTGCCCTCTGGTCCTGGGCTCCTCACTATAGGAAACGTCTTCTCCACGTCCACTCTATCTATAATTAGTCAATATTTGACACATTGCATGATGGAAGCTAATGGGGAGAGAGGAGGGCAGGAGGCTTTGTTTCAGATTGTTTTTCTGAAGATTTGAAACAGATATGATGGAGCCAATCTATGATAGTTTCTCTGACTCTGGGGGGTGGGGGTGTAATTGTGACTTGTGCAAGTTCAGGCCAGTCAGGGGGCTCAACATGATGTCCTTTGGTTCTAATACTCAACACTCTGTGGATACATCAGAGGTCAACAGTTACCTGGATCTAACAATCATGTCAGAGGTACTCATAAAGAGTCTTGAAAATAAACATGGCATGTAATAACCACTGCAATAACAAAGAACGATATTTCAAGCACAAGGTTTTGGAAGTAAACAATAATGCACCCTAGACAAACATAAGGAGTTCTAACAGGCAAGGTCTAAGCCAATATCTACCTCCAGCCTCAATCTATATGACACATTTACTCAATGCATCTCCCATGGTCTATCACAGATTATTAATGTGAATGTATTACAGATTTCAAATCTGTATTATTATGTACAAGTAGTGTATAGACTTGTTAATGGTGCAGTTACTCCGCCCCTGCCGTTTACCTTTCTGTTACTAAGGTTTGGCCAGCAGCTCCACATTACTCCTGCTACTTCACCCAACAATCCTGAAACCATCTACCTGCAATTGGCAACTTCCCATTGGACAGAGATCAGGAGTAATCTTCCTCTCTCTCACACAGAACTCTCCTGACCATTGTGCAGCAATCTTACGGAATGCTGGAATGTAGTAAAATACGAAACCCCATGAACTGGAAAAGCTTGACCTGGATATTTGGCAGAGTAGAAGATTGATCTAATAACCAAAGTGACTGCTATGATCCCAAACAGGTCTAAGTGAGATAATATTCTTCAGGAGGAACTAAGTAGGTTGAGCAGCATCTGTGGGGAGGAGAGAATTATCCACATTTTGGGTCGAGACTGTGCATCAGGATGTTTCATTCCCAAAAGTCAATAAATCCTTTGCCCCACACAGATGTTGCTCGACCTGCTGGGTTCCTCCAGGAGATTCTTCTTTGCTCCTGATTCCAACATCTGAGTCCATATACAGTGAGTGCAGGTTCAGGAGAGTAGGGGTCCACGTGGTCATGGAATGACACAGCACAGGAGGCCTTATCTGTGGTGGCTCCTTGTTGGAACTGGGAGGGGGAAGAATTGGAAGTATCTATCCCCAGTGCCCTGCAAATATCCTTGCTCTTATGGTAAGCTGCCAGTGTTCCTTTGAATAGGCTGGATTGTACATTCCAGATCACAAACATAAAAAAAAAATATTCCGACTGTAGACTCAAGATTTTTTGACAAGTAGTTTAATGCTCTTTCTTACTGTGGATGCTGACCTTTCAAACAATAGAAACTATTATTGTTCTATCAAAATTACTCACCTATCAAATATCTTCATAACCTTTACTTTTCTATGGTGAAAAGAGCTAATCTAAGGTCTCTATGTACTGAAGTCCCAAATCCCAAGAAGTCGTTTCTCTTTAATCTCAAAAGCGTCATAAAGCTGTTGCCTAGATTTGGGAACTTTATTTCAGCAGATAAAGTTCTTTCTGGATAGAGAAGGATTATTTCAAGAGTCTTGATAATTAGATTATAATACTGCTTTCCTCTTTTTTTCTCTCCCCTGAAGGCGCAGACTCTCACTGGGGTTTCTTGTAACTGTTGTACCCTAGCACCAGACTGTACCTTCAGATTCTCCATTCACACCCACAATGCTTTGTGTAATTGTTTCCAATCGGAGTATGTGACGTCAGATTTGTTCACTTAAAGACTGTGATTTTTTTCCCTACTATTTATGAGACATTCTTGGTGAAATGAAGGAAGGCACACACTTTCATTCTTTACAGGAAGTAGAGGTGGTAAAAGGCCAATTTCCATTTTTACAGTCAAATCCTGCCGTGACAACATTGTTCATGCATGCAAGACCAATACAAAATCAGCCTTTCAATGCAGCAGTAAAGTTCCTGATTTACTCTCAGTCTCCATCTGGCTTTGTAATATTTTGCCTATTCTTCTTTGGGAAACGACATAACCTGTAGCCTACTGAGAGACACATCGTTATAAAGCAGGGAAGCTGCAAAGTGGAGAAGGCTTTGCCTAATGACTGAGTGGATTTTAAAATTCATGAAGGTATGGGAAGGGTGTTGGGGGGGTGGGGTTGAAGAGTATTGTGAACACATTTCCACAATGGGGGCTGCAGAGAGGTAGAAGGCTGAGCGGGGCTGTGGGCTACACTCTCTTCCCACAGCCCTCACACTTGCTTTGATCAGAGATGGAAGGCCTGAGCAGCTGATGTAACAACCCCCAACATGCTTCCACCCCCGCCCCCACCCCATCGTGCCACTGCACCTTTTCAGCAAGTTGAAAAAGACCAAGCGGCAAATGACCTCACGACACAAAAACAATAAAACAAACAAAGCCAGGCACTGAACGTTATCTACAACCACTCCTTGCCTGTTCACCTTGGTATAAAGCAGAGGGCCAGACATGAAGTAACTAATCAATGCTGCAATGCAGGCCTCAGTTCCAGATGGAGGGTGTGTTAGATAAATGTCTACGCACTTGAATGGAAAGACCTACAAAAAGTAGTGGATTCAGCCCAGTCCATCATAGGCAGAACCCTCCCCACCACTGAGCGCATCTACACGAAGCGCTGTTGCAGGAAAGCAGCATCCCCCATCCAGGCCATGCTCTCCTCTCTTGCTGTCGCCATTAGGAAGGAGGTACAGGAGCCTCAGGACTCACACCACCAGGTCGGAACAGTTATTACTGCTCAACCATCAGGCTCTTGAACCAGAGGGGATAACTTCACTCAACTTCACTCACCCCAACCCCAACACTGAACTGTTCCCACAACCTACGGACTCACTTACAAGGGCTCTTCATCTCACATTCTCGGTATTTATTGCTGTTTCATTTATTATTTTTTCTCTTTTTGTATTTGCAGAGTTTGCTGTCTTTTGCTCATTGGTGTTTGTCTGTCTTGTTGAGTGTGGTCTTTCACTGATTTTATAGTATTTATTTGTATTTGCTGTGAATGCCTGCAAGAAAATGAATCTCAGGGTTGTGTATGGTGACATATATATTTTGATAATAAATTGACTTTGAACTTAGAACTTTGAAGTGGACCAGCATTTTACTTTGCTCAGGTCTCAAAGTTGCACATTTTACTGCGCACACCTGGAAATCTCTGATAATAGCCGAGTATTTGCTTTGAAGCTATCGACTATCAGTCAGCTCAGTTTAACTATGAAGTGTTTATGACATTTCTCTCTCTCTCTCCAGTTCCTCTGGGGAAGAGGCTTCATATCTTAGTGTTTATTTAATGTGAATCAGGAGGACAAGAACTGAAGGATATAAACAGAAGTGAAAACCTGAATGTTTCCAGCTATGATTACTAGATTAAGAGTTTAAACCTAGCACTAAGTTTATGGTCTATCAGGTGTCAGTGATCCTCTGCCTACCTGGAGGCTTTAGAGATATGGATTATCTTCAGCAGACACAAAGCAATGGAGAGGTGCTACAAAGAATGGCTTTACAAAATCCTTCAGATTGTGAGTGGAAGAAGTGAACCGGCATTAGCATTCCCTTCCAGGCTAGTGTGCTCAGTATCGAGGCTTTAATTGCACCCGGAATTTCAATAGATGGCCCTGTATTAAACTATACTTCAGAAAAACAGGACTTTACTCTGAGCTCTGACACAGAATGAGGCAAACATGAGGGCAAGGAAATTGCTTCATGGATGTTTTCAAAAACTCATCGGAAAAAATTTAGCCTCCCTATTGAGGCATGTCTAACTCAGAACCGATCAAAACCGAGCAGGAGACCTCAGAGCGAGTTGGAGACACTTCCTTGTGAACTTTACGTGTCAGGTTTAAAAAGTGACCAGGGCCTGTCAGGACTTGTCTGCTGAGTTGCTTCAGTTATAAGTAACTGAGCAAGAGCTAATACAAAGAAGTGAGGTGTAAGTGGAGTGGCCATTGTGTGAGTGGGCCTGTGTTAGAGTGGTCAGGCTTTGGCTCGTAGGCTTCAGGAAAAACATCCAGAGGCTAAGAGCACTGAGTTGTTCAGAATCATCTGATTGATTGTGGAACTTAAGCTTATGAAGTTTGAGCCAAAGATACAAAAAATGTAGGCAGAATGGTAGTTAAGGCAGTGAAATGCTCCTCCTGTGAGATGTGGGATTGCAGAGTACCTAACGGTCTCCCTGATGACTACATCTGCAGGAAGTGCATCCAACTTCAGCTCCTGACTGACAAGGTCAAGGAACTGGAGCTGAAGTTGGAATTACCCAGGACCATCTGGGAAGCTGAAAAACACTATAGATAAGATTTTGACTAGGAGTTGGTCACACCTAGGGTGCCGACTTCAGATAGGAGAAGTAAGGGGAATAAGCAGCTGGTGCAAGGCTAACCTGTGGCCATTCCCCTCTGAAACAAGTATATCCCTTTGGATATTCCGGGGATGGGGCAGATAGCCTATCAGGGCAGAGCAGCAGCAGCCATGCTGATGGAGTAAAGGGATAGGTAAACAGGGGTATAGTTTAAAAGACAATGATTAGTTAATGATCAATTACCCTACAGGTGCCTTATGCTTGGTAATGTTGCTGGACAGCCAAAAAGGAACCTTACCCAGCAACAAGTCACTTCCTTATTTGAACCTATATCTAACCTATTAGAGAACAATATCTGATATTGTTCTCTAATAGGTTAGATATAGGTTCAAATAAGGAATTCTCTGGTCACACAAAGCATCTTGAGGTGTGACACAGCTAAATAGAGGAACTAGTGTTGTATCCAGGCTAGATTTGGCAGAAAATAATTATAACTAACCAATGATGATCTTACATCTAATTGTATCGAAACTCTTCTGTATTTTAACTCGCGTAATTATAATATTTCCTGTAATGATCAATGTTATAAATTGTGAGGAATTGTGTTCGGGGGGAGGGCAGTGTCCAGACTGTCTCTTTGGGAGATCAGTCTGTAACTTCTCCCATAGCATGCTGTGAATAAAGAGTAAAGAGCAAAAATTTATCGCTTGTTTTATGATTTCATTGTGTCCTTGGTAGTTGTGCCTTTGTGTCGGGTTGATCTGTCTTTGACAATGCCAGTGGCACTGTGGATGGCTCCCAGGCTCAGCAGGGAAGGATAAAGTTGGATAGAGCAATAGTGATAGCAGACTCGATCATTTGGGGACACAAACAGGAGATTCAGTGGCTGTGAAAGAGAAGCCAGGATGGTGGGTTGCCTCCCAGGTGCTAGGGTAAAAGATGTTTCAGGGTGGCTGCAGGACGTTCTTGAGAGGGAGATTGAGCAGACAGAGGTCATGGTGCACATTAGCACCAATGACGTAGGTAGAAAGAGGAAGAGGTCCCACACATTGAATATAGGGAGACAGGGAAGAAGCTGAAGAGCAGGACCTCCAAGGTAATAATCTCTGCATTACTCCAGTGTCTCATGCTCTTCCGGCTGGAAATAGGATGATAGTACAGATGAATGAATTGCTGAGGAACTGGTGCAAAGGGCAGGCTTGGGTAAGGCATGACCTGGGTAGAAATGATGTGTCATACCTGAACCCAAGGGGGACCAATATCCTTGCGGGCATGTTTACTAGATCTGTTCAGGAGGGTTTAAACTAACTTGGCAGAGGAGTGGAACCAAAGTGATAGAGCTGAGAATGGGGCAGTTGGTATACAAGTATATGCAGAGGGAGTGGGGTGGCTTTGTTGGTAAAAGATGAAATCAAATCCTTCGATAGAGGTGATAGAGGATCAGAAGATGTAGAATCCTTGTGGGTTGAGTTAACAAGTTGCAAAGGTAAAAAGACCCTGTTATATCTAGGCCTCCAAACAGTGGCCAGGAATACGGAATACAAATTATAGTGGGAGATAGAAATGGCATGTAAAAAGGACAATGTTACAATAGTCATGGGGGATCTCAATATGCAGGTAGATTGGGAAAATAAGGTTGGTGCTTATTCTCAAGAGGGGGAATTTGTAGAATGCCTGCGAGATGGCTTTTTAGAACAGTTTGTGATCGAGCCCTCTAGGGAAAAGGATTGGTGTTGTACAATGAACCAGATTTGATTAGGAATCTTAAGGTAAAGGAACTCTTCGGAGGCAATGATCATAATATGATACAATTCACCCTGCAGTTTGAGAGGAAGAAGCTAAAGTCAGATGAGTATTACAGTGGAATTAGGGAATTAGAGGCACAATGTTGATTGAAAAGAGACACTAGCAGGGATGACAGCAGAATAGCAATGGCTGGAATTTCTGGGGGCAATTTGAAAGGTGCAGGATAGATACATTCCAAAGATGAAAAAGAATTCTAAAGGGAATATGAGGCAACCCTGGCTGACAAGTCAAAGACAGCATAAAAGGAGGGCAAAAATCTGTGGGAAATTAGAGAATTAGGATGCTTTTTTAAAACCAACTGAAGGCAACTGAAAAAGCGATATATAAAAAGATAAAGTTTTGGGTTACTTGGAGGCCCAAGATAAAATAGATCAAAGTCAGCATGGTTTACTTGAGGGGAAATCTTGCCTGACAAATCTTTGGAATTCTTTGAGGAAATAACAGGCAGGATAGACAGAGGAGAGTCAATACTGTTGTTTACCTGGATTTTCAGAAAATCTTTGACAAGATGCCGCACATGAGGCTGCTCATAAAGCTAAGTGCCCATGGTATTACAGAAAGGATACTAGCATGGATAGAAGATTAGTTATCTAGCAGGAAGCAAGAAGTGGGGATAAAGGGGACCTTTTCTGATTGACTGCTGGTGATTAGTGGTGTTCCGCAGGGGTTGGTGTTGAACCTGCTTCTTTTCATGTTTAATGATTGGGATGGCAGAATTGATGGCTTTGTGGCCAAGTCTGTGGACAATAAGAAGATAGGTGGAGGGGCAGGGAGTGTTGAGGAATCAGAGCCTACAGAAGGAATTAGACAGATTGGGAGAATGGGCAAAGAAGTGACAGCTGGAAATATAGTGTGGGGAAGTGTGCTGTCATGCACTTTGGTAGAAGGCATAAAGGCTATTTCCTACATGAAGAAAAAATCCAAAAATCAGAGGGGCAAAAGGACTTGGGAGTCCTTGTGGAGGATTCCCTAAAGGTTAACTTGCAGGTTGAGTCAGTGGTGAGGAAGACAAATGCAATGTTAGGATTCATTTCTAGAGGTCTAAAATATAAGAGCAAGATTGTAATGTCGAGGCTTTATTTGGTCAGACCACACTTGGAATATTGTGAGCAATTTGGGACCCTTATCTAAGAAATGATGTGCTGCCATTGGAGAGAGATAAAGAAGAGGAGGTTCACAAGACTAATTTTGGGAATGAAAGGGTTAATGTGTGGGAAGTGTTTGATGGCTCTGGCTCTGTACTAGCTGGAGTTTAGTAGAATGAGAGGAAGTCTCATTGAAACCGATCGAATATTGAAAGGCCTAGATAGAGTGATGTTGGGAGGATGTTTCCTATAGTTGGTGAGACTAAGTCCAGAGGGGACGGCATCAGAATAGTGGGATATCTACTTTAGCAGAGGGTGGTGCATCTGTGGAATTCACTGCCATACGCGGCTGTGCAGGCCACGTCATTGGGCATATTTGAAGCAGAGGTTGACAGGTTCTTGATTAGTTAGGGCATCAAAGGTTGCAGAGAGATAGCAGGAGAATGGGATTGATAAGGATAACAGATCAGCTATGATGGAATGGTGGAGCAGACTCAATGGGCTGAATGGCCTAATTCTGCTCCTGTGTCATGTGATCTTTTAGTCTTAAAATGGAGAAAAACTGGCTTTGATTGTCTCGATGCTCTTCATTGGGAAGATCTAGGAGTCAGTCAAAGGAACACAGCATTTCCCATCCGCCATCCTCATCAAGTACCTGCTCCACCACCCCCCCCCCCCATGACAGAATTTGTGAATCACTCTTTGGCCTTATTAGCCAACTAAGAATCAAAAAAAAGAAGTGGTGTTTGCAAGTCTCCCATGACCACAAGAGTGCTTAATTAAAGAGTGAAGATTAGTAAAAATAAGCTTTAAGAAGGAGGTCACCCTGGAGATTGAGGTTATACTGCCAATACTACGAAATATTCTTTCCTTATTTTTGTTTTTGAACAAAGTTTCATTTAATATGGAATTTGTACAACATCCCTGATGGCTCAGATAAACTGAAGCCATGTTTAATTTTCAGCCTGTGTTAAATTTGCTGGCTCAACTTGAGTAGTGTTACAACTGGAAACCATCTCTGTAAGGTAGGAGTTAGCCAAGTAAGATTCATGTTCCTCACAACTTTGAAGTCAGTAATCCTGCTAAAAAGTAATAAATAAAAAAGGAAGATCATGAACAAACCAAACTTTGATGAAGAATGAAAAAGAGGAGTATGGAAGGGGTTACATGATTTTATAATATACGGTGTTCATTGCGTATTTCTTTGAGCAGATACTGAGTTGGGTGCATCAGGGCAAATTAGTAGCTGTAACATATTTGGCTTCCAGAAGCTAGTCAATGAACAGCCATGTAACAAGGCAATACACATGATAAAAGCTCATGAAATTGGATATGGCATGAACAGAGGACTAGCCAATGAACATAAACAGAGTCAGGAGAAATCACAGAACCAGATTTACAGGAGGCACTCCAACATAGGAATGACTCATCTATTTCCAATTACACCTCCTCCCGGTCCTGTTACCATTCCATTTGCCTTGCATCATCATCCCTTTTGTCATTTATCACTCTACCCTATTCATAGGCCTTATCTGTATCCTCTGGTTATCTGCAGTCCTAACCTCCCATCTCCTTGAATAGGACTAACTTTTGTTGACCAGGAGCATTAGTTCAGTTTTTCTCTGCACTGTTACATCCTGAGCATCTCCACCTTTCAATGTTTTTATGTTTACAATGCCTATTGATTTTTGGCTGTTTGCGATTGCTGTTATCTAAAATGAGATTAAGATTTGAACAATTTTAATTCATTGCATGCTATGTTTATTTGCCAGCTCTGGTCCCTCTGATTACTTGCTAAGTTACCTAATTTTGAAACTGTCAGCATTTAGTGCCAAGACCCTTCACCAGAACTGGAAAAGAAGGGGGCAGAAATCAGAATAAGGTGAGAGGAGGGGAAGGAGTACAAGCTGACAGGGCGTAGGTGAAACCAGGTGAGGGGGAAAGTCAATAGGTGGGGGGGAGAGGGTGGAGTGAGAATCTCGGAGGTGATAGGTGGAAAAGAACTCCAGAAAAAGGAACCTGATTGGAGTGGACACTGGACCAGGTGAGAAAGGGAAAGAGGAGGGACACCAGAAGGAGGTGATGGGCAGTTGAGGAGAAGAGAAGAGGTTGGAGGGGAACCAGAATGGGGAATGGAAGAACAGAAAAGAGGAAATGTGGCCTCACCGAGGCCAAGGACCAACATGTCGAACTGAAGCTGGTGGCCACTGGGAAATCCAAAATGCCAACAGTTTATCCCCCTCTATAGGTGCTGCCTGACTTGGTGAGTTCCTCCAGCACTTCGTGTTGCTGTAGATTTCCAGCAACTGCAGAATCTTCTGTGTTAGTAACTCTGAAGCTGTCGCTGCATGGAAACATTTAGTGTTTTATTATACTTTTCATATTCCTTTTGGGTAACTGTTGCTTTGAAACTTCTTTTTGATGCATTCTCTACATCCTGAGCACAGTTTGTGTTTCAGAAACTTAGGCAGTTGGCTTGAGATGTTGGTGGTCATTTGAAACTTGCTCTTGACTGCTAGGCCTTAGCTCATTGAGTTAATGTTGCCTCTTCAGCTGTGGTTCTTTTCCCTGCTCTTCCTCCACATTATACCTCACTTAAAGGAGCTCTGCTCAATAACTCAATAATCTTTAACGTTGCTACAAGGTTTTATTGGGAAAATGTGGGGCTCTTTCCACTTACGAGCAGAGTGAGATATAGTAGTCGTTAAGTACCCATAAACAAACCGCTGAGGCTGTCAGACTGCCCTTGGCGGCTCTGCTTTGTGTCTGTGACCTTTATAACGATTTGCCCCGCCAATATGATGAACTGAATACTGAGGCTTTGGGCCTACTCCAGGCCACTCTGGGGATTTGGATCTAAGGACTTAATCTGGTTCGGAATGCTGTTGCTCGCTTCTATTGTTTGCATGGTTTGTGTTTCATTTTCTCTTTCTCTGTGCACATTGGGGAGTAGTCTTTATTTTTTTTAAATTGGGTTCTTTTGGGTTTCTTGCAGCTGCCTGTAAGCAAACAAATCTCAAGGTTGTATAATTTATACATTCTTTAATAATAAATGTACTTTGAATCCCTCCACCTAGAACACATTGCAATCACTGACGAGTTACACTTATGTCCTCACAGACTCTCTTGTCAAGGTAGCAAGACATTCCTATGTCTGCCATAACACTATCATCAATCTATATTTGACAGTGAGTCACACCTGCACATCACCTCACAAACTCCCCTGCTGCGCCACTTGTAGAAGAGTCACACCTCACACATTGACCTCATCCATGCCCGGAGAATTCACGTCAGAGCAGAAGCAAGTCCTGAGAGACTACCTGCATAGTGGAGTATCCAAAGATATTAAGGCAGGAGAGAATCAGTCTGAGTTACGTACGTGCTCGGGTCTCTGGAAGGGAGGTCGCAAAAGAAATGCTGAGACTAACCCACAGCTGTCACCTAATCTGTCTTCAAATGCAGACACAGTAAAGGAGCTGCTAGCTCACCTTTAAAGCAGTTGTACTGACCATTGCTATCAAATTATCTCCACTGTGCAAATGCAGGGACATTGAAGTGAAACTGGATAGAGCAGTGGATTAGATATTGACCTTGCATCAAAATGGCTGGGATTTATCTGACCCAGACTAATGTGGTAAAGCTCTGCTGGTTCCTGCCTGCTTGTTACATAGAACTTGTTCGGGCTATCTTATTTAATTTCCTCATGGCTCAGGGCTAAAAGCACAAAATTAGCCTCAACTTCCCTGTTGGATGGAACAGCGCAGGGTTACTTTGAGTCACCCATGCTGTACCTGCCATGAGGAGGCTTGCTGTGACAAGGTGTGAAGACAGCAACACTTCAGCCATTTACCCAAAGCTCCACATTTGAATCCCATCAATGACCAAGACTTGCTGGACCCATTCCCAAATAATACCTTCCTTCACAACACTTTGAGTACAAAATATTAAAGGAAAAAAAGAAACTCGCAATTATCAGCAGCAATGGTGCCAGTGTGAGTAGGCATCAAGTCAAGTTAAGTTTATTTTCATTTAACTATTGACGTGTATATAACGTTTGTGATGTATATAGAAATGAGACAACGTTTCTCCGAACCAGGGTGTAGAGCACAGCAGTACACATAACACATGATAACTTATGAAGATAAGAATAAAATCTACAGCTGAATCATACATAGATAACAAACTAAAGTGTATTAATATTAAATATTGTAAGATATGGAACAAATTAACCAGTGATACCTTGAATGCAATACGGCAGGGAGTTCAGAAGCCTGATGGCCTGAGGGAAGAAACTGTTTCTCATCCTGGCCGTTCTCGTTTTTATGCATCGGAGTCTCCTGCCTGATGGCAGAAAGTCAAAGAGGATGCCGGATGGATGGGTGGGATCCTTAATAATATTAAGGGTCAGAACAGGTGGTATCAGAATGAGCCTGAGCAGTGGTAAGCAAGTGGGCAGTCAAAGTGAAGGGTATGAGGAGGGTAAATATGAGGGGGGATGGAGTCAGGGTGAAGGGCGATCCAGGTGAAGAAGAAAACCAGTGGTGTCAGGGTGAAGAGGAGGGAGATCAGGATGGAAGGAGGCAAGGTGAAGGGGATTGTCAGGGTGAAGGTGAGGGAGACAGCCCAGCTGAAGAGGTATTGGGGAGTAACAGAGGGGAGGAGAATGTTACTGAAGTGAGAGGCAGAATGGAGGGGTGGGGTGCAGTAAGTAATGAGTGAGTGTCAGGGTCGGAGTGAACGGTTGTCAGAGCAAGGGATGGCCCATGTGATAGAGACAGCATCAGGGCATGTCAGTATGGCCAAGGTAAGTCTGAAGTGTTCCTGTGGGTAGTGGGCAGTGTGGACAGGGGTCAGTGTTGGTTGGGGGGGGGGGTGTCAGTGTAAACAGGGGGAAAAATAGCCAATGTTTGTTTGAATTAGAATAAAATTAACTATTGTTGAACCTGTGGAGAGAAGACAGCTACTGTTTCAGATTAATAAGCTTTCATTAGGGTGAAAGAGAGGGAAAGGGCTGGAGGGAAGAAAGGGAATGCCTGTGATAGGATGTGGTGATGAGAAAGGGAGAGTGGGGATGGCTTGCTAATCACAGGGCATCTGTCTTGTGAAGTTGGAGCGAAAAAGAACACTGAGAGAATAGGCCGGTGGGAAGGCGGGTCAGGGGAGGACGGGTCAACACAAACGGAGGTAAGTGAGAGTGCAGGTCAGCGGAAAGAAAAGTCATAGAAGCGAAAATCGGTGGGTGTGAGGGATGAGTGGGTACCGGCGCAAGTGTGTGCAGGGGAAGGGTGAGTGAGAGCAGGGACGCTATTTTGTGTATACTGTGATTACAGAAGAAATGTCAGCAGTTCTCGTCACCACACTGTAGGAAAGGTGTGATGGCACTGGTGAGGATGGAGAAGAGAAACCTGGACATTGCTTGGGATGAGGTATATCAGTTGTGAGGAAGGATTTGGATTGGCTAGGGTTGTTTCTCTTGGAGACGGTTTAGAGGGAACCTGATTAAGATGGAGAAAACCCATGAGGGTAGATCCTGAGAAACATTTTCCTTTCTCAGAGCCAGAAGATACAAATAAGGACCAGATGACTGAGAAAGTATCTTTTTCACCCAGAAGATGGTTGAAATCTTATCTATACCAGAATTACTGCAACTAACTGAGGGTCTGATGGAGGCAGGTACTCTCACAGCACTTGAAGAAGTGTTTAGTTGAGCACTTGAAACACCGTGGCATTGAGGGCTACAGGCCAAATGCTGGGAAATGGGACTAGTATCGTTGGGTAGACATGTGGGCCAAAGGGTCTGCTTCTGTGCTACATGACTCTTTAAATCTAATAGACTTTGGTAGAAGGTACAGCTTCAAGTAGAATTGTTATCAGCACAGAATGTTAAAGTGGAACAGACTATCGGCAAAATCTGTTCTCAGCAAATGGATTAACTCCTTCAGGCAGGAGAAGCATGTAATTCCGATGATAAGAGTATTTGCTGAATATTTTAAGGATAGGTCATCCACCCTCTCACCTTTCAGATTTCACATTGGGCATGGCCCCTCACGTTCAATAATGTTCTCTGTAATATAATTCCTACAATCATTGTCTTTGTTCTGAATCATTCGATTGTTCCTCCCAATCCCTGTAGGAATTCACTCACCGCCCATCTCCCTTTGTTAACACCTTAGACAACTTGCCTCACACAAGGTTTCATTCTTTGAGAAATCAGCAACCTTTTAAAGCCAGGTCCAACGTCAGAAACAGTAGTTAGTTAGGCAGCATCTGTGGGAAAAAAAGAGAGTACATATTTCAAGGGCAATTCTTTGTAGATACAGTAAGACTAAAACAACTAAAGACCCAAGCTCAATGCCAGACATCAGCCCCTGTTCATTTACTTCATATATGTTAGGACATTGTCCTCTACATGAGACATAGAAGTTCCTAGAGCCTGTACAGTTATTTAATTATATCTTGGCTTCAACTTCCTTTTGGCAGTCCCTAGCCCACAATTTTATCTTCTCCTTCAAACAAAATATACTGAATTTAATTTTTAAATATCCATTTACATTTTAATATCTTCACTCTTTTGTAGAACTGAACTGCACCCTCCCTATGCAAAGTTTTACTGATCTCAACCTTCAGCTTACTGGGTCTTACTTTAAGATAATGGCTGCACTTTCTGGAGAAAATAGTATCTCTTCAACTGCCATTCAAAATCTTGTTCTCATTTAAACACCACGATCAGGCTGCACCTTTATCTTCAAAATTCAAGGGAATGCAAGCCATGTGCGTGCTATCAGCATGTTGATCATCAACCGAAGAGCTTAACATCCAAGGATACACATTGTTTCAAAAGGACAGCTAAGTGGGCAGAAGGGGTGGGTGGCGTAGCTTGGTTGGTTGAAAAAGAACAACTCCTTAGAAAGAGGTGACAAATGATCAAAAGGTGCAGAATCCTTCTCAGAATCAGGTTTGATATCACTGGCATATGTTGTAAAATTTGCTGTTTTGCAGCAGCGTAACATTACAATACATAATAATATTTAAAACTATAAATTTATAGCTTAATTTATAGTTATAAACTATAATCTATATTTATGTATAAAATAATTAAATAAGTAGTGCAAAAAGAAAGGGAAAAAATAGTGAAGTAGTGTTCATGATTCACTGTCCATTCAGAAATTTGATGGCGGAGGGGAAGAAGCTGTTCCTCAAACACTGAGTGTGTGCCTTCAGGCTCCTATACCTCCTTCTTGATGGTAGCAATGGAAAGAGGACATGACCTAAGTAATGGGCATCCTTATTAATGGATGACACTTTTTTTTAAGGTATCACCTTTTGAAGGTGTTCTCATTGCCGGAGAGGCTAGTCCCACAATGGAGCTGGCTGGGTTTACAACTTACTGCAGCTCTTTCTGATTCCGTGTAGTGGCTCCTCCATACCAGACGGTGATGCAACCAGTTAGAATGCTCTCCACGGTACATCTGTTTTCATTTGCAAGGGTCTTTGGTGACATATCAAATCTCCTCAAACTCCAAATGAAATATAGCCACTGCTGTGCCTTCTTTGTAACTGCATCAATACGTTGGGCTCAGGATAAATCTTCAGAGATGTTGATACCTGAGAACTTGACACTGCTCATCCTTTCCACTGCTGATTCTTCAATGAGGACTGGTGTGTTTTCCCTTGACTTTCCCTTTTCCCTTGGTTTACTGACGCTGAGTTATTGTTGCAATCCACTCAACCGGCTGATCTATCTTGCTCCTGTACGTCTCATCACCCTGAAATTTTTACCAACAATAGTTGTGGGCAAATTCATAGATGATTTTTGAGCTGTGCTTTGCCGCACAGTCATGGGTGTAGAGAGAGTAGAGCAGTGGGCTAAGCATGCATCCTTGAGGAATGCCAATACTGAATGTCAGTAATGAGGAGATGTTACTTCTGATCCACACAGACTGTGATCTCTTGGTGAAGAAGTCAAGGATGCAATTGCAGAGGGATGCCCAGATTTTGGAGCTTGTTGATTAGAACTGAGGATATCATTGTGTTGAACACTGAGCTATAATTAATTAACAAGCCTGTCATTGGTATTACTATTGTCCAGGTGATCCAAGGCCAGGTGGAGAGCCAATGAGAATGCATCTGTTGTAGACCTATTGTGGTGATAGGCAAATTGCAGCAGGTCCAGGTCCTTGCTTATGTAGAAGTTGATTGTAGCCATACCAACCTCTCAAAGCACTTCATCACAGTAGATGTGAGTGCCACTGGGTGACAGTCGTTGGGGCAGTTCACCCTGCTCTTCTTGGGCACTGGTATAGTTGTTGCCCTTTTGAAGCAGGTGGGAATCTCCAACTACAGCAGTGAGAGATTGAAGATGTCCTTAAACAATCCCACCAGTTGGCTGGCACAGGGTTTCAGAGCTCTACAGGGCCTGATGCTTTGTGAGGGTTCACCATCTTGAAAGATGTTCTGACATGGCCTCCGAGACAGAGATCACGGGGCCACCAGATGCTGCAGTGCAGTTTTATTCTCCTTTTCAAAGTGTGCATAAAGGACATTGAGCTCATCTGGGAGTGAAGCATCACAGTCATTCACAATGTTAGGTTTCACTCTAGGAAGTAATGCCCTGCAAGCCCTGCCAGAGCTGACGTGTATCTGATCCTATCTCTAACCTCAATCAGAATTGTTTTTTCACTCTTAAGAAAACCTTCCGGAGTGATCCATATAGTTCTGGATCACTAATATTGAAAGCCACAGATGAAGCCTTCAGCAGACTACGAATCTCCTGGTTCATTCAAAGCTTTAGGTTTGGGTATGTCCAGTATGTTCTTGAAAGCACATACTCATCCACACAGGTCTTGATGAAGTCGGTGACAACTGTGGTGTATTCTTTCAGATTCGAAGATAAATCCCTGAATATTGTCCAGCCGATCGAGTTGAAGCCTTCCTGCAAGTGCTCCTCCACTTCCCTTGACCATACCTTCTTGGTCCTTGCCACTGATGCTGCAGTGTTTAGTCTCTGCGTATACGCTGGGAGTAGAAGTACAGCCAGGTGATGGGATTGTCCAAAAGAGGGCGTGGCATGGCATTGTAAGCGTTCTTGATGGTGGTGTAACAGCGGTCAAGTGTGTTGGCTCCTCTGGTTCCACAGGCGATATGATGGTGGTGGTTGTTCAGAGACTTCTTCAAGCTGGCCTGGTGAAGTCCTTCGCAATGATAGGGAGGGCATCCGGGTGTGCGGTTTTGTACCCGCTGATTACAGTGTTCCGCTCCTCCGGTGCCTGCGTGACATTGGTCTGAGGTAGAATTTACACCGCTACCAGGATGATGGCAGAAAGCTCCTTCAGCAGATAAAAGGGATGACATTTGACCACCAGACATTCCAGGTCAGGTGAGCAGGACTGAGACAGAATGACCACATCGGTGCACCATGATGAGTTAACCATAAAGCAAACTCCATTTCCTCTACCTTTAAAAGATTGAGTTGACTTGGCTTTGCGGATTACAGTGAAATCATCAGGCCACAGTGCTGCGTCCAAAATTAGAGGGGATAGCCACATTTCCATGAAGCAAAGTACACAGCAGTCCCTGATGTCCCAAACAGGAGAAAATCTGCAGATACTGGAAATCTGAGCAGCACACACAAAATGCTGGAGGAACTCAGCAGGTCAGGCAGCATCAATGGAATTTTTTTTTCTCCAGGCCTGCCGAAGGGTCTCGGCCTGAAACATCGACTACTTTTTTCTATAGATACTGCCTGGCCTTCTGAGTTCCTCCAGCATTTTGTGTGCGTCCCTGATGTCGCCCTGGTATTGCAATCTTGCTCTGTGGTTTTCAGTTTTATTTTCCAGCAGGATAGTCGGAAGTGGAGGAGTCTAAGGTCTTGGCATTTCAATCATACCGGCAGACTGGTGTGCCATTCCTGCTTCTGTTTTCTTAAAGGGGAACTGCACTCACAACCCAAGTCTGCCATCCGAGGTTCATCGATTTTGAGTATCAATTTTTAAAACAATGCTGCCTATTGAAGATCGCCTGTGGAACCAGAGCAGCCATCACATGTCTGTGACTGTGGATTTCAGCTGTCATAGTCCTAAATGGGAATATTCAATGATTCCCATTGGAGATGCGCTTAATGAGTTGAAATATCAGTGCCATCTTAAAGTTAAGCAAATGCAAGGGCAAAAAAGATCCTGATGGGAATTATATACAGGCCACCAAACCATAGCCAGGATGTGGAGTACAAATTACAATGGGGGATAGAAAAGGCATGTAAAAGGGGCAATGTTACAATATGCAGGTAAATTGGGGAAATCGGGCTGGTGCTGGATCCCAAGAGAAGGAATTTGTAGAATTCCTAAGAGATAGCTTTTTAGAGCAGCTTGTGGTTGAGTCCATTATGGAAAAAGCAATTCTGGATTGGGTGCTGTGTAATGAACCAGATTTGATTAAGGAGTTTAAGGTAAAGGAACCCTTAGGAAGCAAAGTATTTTGAGAGGAAGGAACTAAAATCAGATGTATGAGTATTACAGTGGAGTAAAGAAAATTACAGAGGCATGAGAGAGGAGCTTGCCAAAATTTATTTGAAGGGGACACTAGCAGGGATGACAGTAGAGCAGCAATGGCTGGAATTTCTGGGAGTAATTCTGAACATGCAGTATTGGTTCATCCCAAAGAAGAAGAGAGAGGATTCTAAAGAGAGGATGAAGCAATCAGGGCTGAAAAGTCAAAGAAAGCATTAAAACAAAAGCGAGTGTAGCAAAAAATTGTGGGCAGCTAGAGGATTGGGAAGCTTTTAAAAAACAACATAACTCTACTGGAAAACCAATAAGGAGAGAAAAGATGAAATATGGAGGCAAGCTAGCCAATAATATGAAAGAGGATACACAATATTTTTTTATGATACCGGTATATAAAGAGTGAAAGAGAGGCAAGAGTGGACATCAGTTCATTGGAAAATGACACTGGAGAGGTAATAATGAGGAATAAAGAAATAGTACACAATTTGAGTAAGTATTTTTTGCTAGTCTTCACTTTGGAAGACATTAGCAATATGCCAGAAATTCAAGAGAGTCCTTGCAGGAAGTTTGTGAGTGCTGACTGAGTTGGGGTGGGGTGGGGAGGTAGAGGGGAGGAGGTTTAAACTAGAGTTGCAGGTGAATGGGAACCAGAGTGCCAGAGTAGAGAGTGGTGTGGTTTTGGGGAAAGATGTTGTTGAGCTCATATACAAAGTCAGGAATTGAAGGTTGAGTGTGGTGGAACTAATGTTCTGGGTTGTGTATATTTCAATGTAAGGAGTATTGTAGGAAAGGTGGAGGTTCAGGAATCTAAAGGGTCTAAAACTAAACTGGCAAATTATAGGCCAGTGAGCCTGAAATCAGTATTGGATAATTTACTAGAAAGGACTGGATATATATGTACAGTGGATTCCGGTTAATTGGGACTCATTGGGACCAATACATTTTGGTCCAATTAAACGGCTGTCCCAATTAACCAAAGTTTCATTGGAAATATTTAAAAAGGTATAAAAAGGTCTTTGTAGTTCCTAGCTTGTTGAAGCAGTGAAATTGTTTCATTTTCACTCCCAGGCATTTATGGTATCTCCAAGCCTGAATGCTTGAAACTGCAGTGAACAAAACGGTTCTGAATTGTGTTACTGGTTATTCTTTGCCATATATCAGTGACAAAAATTGCTGCTTTTTAAACACAAACACACGAAACTGACACTATTTAAAACTTTTCACTCTAAGCATGGTGTAGTGTCTAACAAGTACACATAGTGCACGTGACTAGTTAGAAATTGTTCAGCAACAGTCTCTTGTCCCAGCTTAAACATATAATGTCCCTAACGAACAAAGGGAATCCTGGCTATTTTCTCAAATAGTTTCTGTTCTTAAAGAGTTGTCCCAAATTAGCAACTGCCCCGATTAACCAATGGCTCAGTTAAGCAGAATCTACAGTTTTTGGATAGACACGGACTGGTTAGGTATGGTCAACAGGTCTTTGTGAATGGTAGGTCAGGTCTAATTAAACTTAAAGGGTTTTTCCAAGAAAGTTACCAGAAAAGCTCATGAAAGCAAGACAGTGGATGTTGTCTAAATAGACTTTAGGAAGGCTTTTTGACAAGGTCTCACATAGGAGGCTGGTCAAGAAAGTTCATTTGCTTGGCATTCAGGATGAGGTTATAAATTGGACTAGACATTGGCTTTGCAGGAGAAGCCAAAAATGGTAATAGTTGGTAGCCCTTCTGACTGGAGGCCTGTGTCTACTGGAGTGCTGCAGGGATTGGTGTTGGTCCATTATTATATGTAATCTGTATCAGTGATAATGTAATAAAGTGGATCAGCAAATTTGCAGGTGACGCCAGGATTGGGGGCATAGCAGACAGCAAGGAAGGCTACCAAAGCTTCCAGCAGGATCTTGACCAGCTGGAAAAATAGGTTGAAAAACAGCAGATGGAATTTAATGTAGAGAAGTGTGAGGTGTTATATACTAGGAGGACAAACTGGGGTAGGATGGTGAGTGGTAGGACACTCAGGAGTGCAGTAGAAGAGAGGGATCTAGGATAACAGATTCATAATTCCTTGAAAGCAGTGTCACAAGTACTTATAGTGCTAGAGAGGGCTTTTGGCACATTGGCCTTCATAAAACAAAGTATTGAGTACAGGGGTGGGATGTTATGTTGAAGTTGTGTAAGATGTTGGTGATGTCTAATTTGGAGTACTGTGTGTTGTTTTGGTCACCTACCTGCAGAAAAGATATCAATGATATTGAAAGAGTGCTGAGAAGACTTACAAGGATGTTTCCAGGACTTGGGGACCCGAGTTATTTGGAAAGGCTGATTAGGTTAGGACTTTATTCCCTAGAGAGTAGGAAAATGAAGGGAGATTTCATAGAGGCATACAAAAATTCTGAGGGCTATAGATAGGATAAATGCAAGCTGGCTTCTTCCACTGAGTTTGGCTGAAACTACAACTAGAGATCTTGGGTTAAGGTGAAAGGTGATATGTTTAAAGGGAACATGAAGGGGATCTTCTTCATTTGATGGTGGTGAAAGTGTGGAATGAGCTGCCAGTGATAGATGAGAGAAATTTGGATGTACGTAGATGAGAGGGGTATGGAGGGCCCCTGCACCATAGTCTAGTGCAGGTCAATGGGATTAGGCAGATCAAAAGCTCAGCATGGACTGGATTGGGCGAATGACCTGTTCCTGTGTTGTACTGCTCTATGACTCTATTGTTATTGTTTTAGGGGTGATTGGAGATTGGAGACTGAAGATGGGAATTTGGGTCAGATAAGATCTATTGTGAAACTTTAATTGACACAAGTGTAGGTGAAAGACAAGAGATAGCCCAAAGCCCAATCCAATCTCCTGCAAGTTAGTTCCTCAGTAACAGTAACAAGTTATATTCTCAGTTGAGAATAGAAAGGACAGTGCACCAATATAAGGCAGCATGAGATGAAATTTAAATGTAACAGCTCATCTATGATTATAATACAAGAATCAAAACAAGGTTTAATATCACTGGCATATGTTGTGAAATGTGTTACCTTTGCGGCAGCAGTACAATGCAATACATGATAATATAGACAAAAAGACTGATTTACAATAAGTGTATATCTATGTATATTAAATAGCTAGATTAAAATAAGTAGTGCAAAAAAAACCCAAAAAAATAGTGCGGTAGTGTTCATGGGTTCAGTGTCCATTCAGAAATTGGATGGCAGATGGGAAGAAGCTGTTCCTGAATTGCTGAGTGTGTGCCTTCAGGATTCCATACTTTCTTCCTGACAGTAACAATGTGAAGAGAGCATGTCCTGGGTGGTGCGGGTCCTTAATAACCACTCCTTGAGGATGTCTTGGATACTATTGAGGCTGGTACCCATAATAGAGCTGACTAATTTTACAACTCTCTGCAGCTGACTATGATCCTGTGCAGTAGCCCCTGCCCATCATACCAGATGGCGATGCAAGTCAAGTGACTTTAGAATTTCACGTCATAGAAAACCTACAGCACAATACAGGCCCTTCGGCCCACAAAGTTGGGCCGAACATGTCCCAACTTTACCCATAGCCCTTTATTTTTCTAAGCTCCATGTACCTATCCAAAAGTCTCTTAAAAGACCCTATCGTATCATTCCACACACTCACCATTCTCTGATTAAAATACTTACCCCTGACATCTCCTCTGTACCTACTCCCCAGCACCTTAAAACTGTGCCCTCTTGTGGCAACCATTTCAGCCCTGGGAAAAAGCCTCTGACTATCCACACAATCAATGCCTCTCATCATCTTAGACACCTCTATCAGGTCACCTCTCATCCTCCATTGCTCCAAGGAGAAAAGGCTGAGTTCACTCAACCTATTCTCATAACGCATGCTCCCCAATCCAGGCAACATCCTTGTAAATCTCCTCTGCACCCTTTCTATGGCTTCCACATCCTTCCTGTAGTAAGGCGACCAGAACTAAGCACAGTACTCCAAGTGGGGTCTGACCAGGGTCCTATATAGCTGCAACATTACCTCTCAGCTCCTAAATTCAATTCCACGATTGATGAAGGCCAATACACCGTACGTCTTCTTAACCACAGAGTCAACCTGCGCAGCTGCTTTGAGTGTCCTATGGAGTTGGTTCCCAAGATCCCTCTGATCCTCCACACTGCCAAGAGTTTTACCATTAATAGTATATTCATATTTGACATACCAAAATGAACCACCTCACACTTACCTGGGTTGAACTCCATCTGCCACTTCTCAGCCCAGTTTTGCATCCTATCAATGTCCTGCTGTCACCTCTGACAGCCCTCCACACTATCCACAACATCTCCAACCTTTGTGTCATCAGCAAACTTGCTAACCCATCCCTCCACTTCCTCATCCAGGTCATTTATAAAAATCATGAAGAATGAGGGTCCCAGAACAGATCCCTGAGGCACACCACTGGTCACTGACCTCCATGCAGGATATGACCCATCTACAACCACTCTTTGCCTTCTGTGGGCAAGCCAGTTCTGGATCGACAAAGCAATGTCCCCTTGGATCCCATGCCTCCTTACTTTCTCAATAAGCCTTCCATGGGGTACCTTATCAAATGCTTGCTGAAATCCATATATACTACATCTACTGCTCTTCCTTCATCGATGTGTTTAGTCTCATCCTCAAAAAATTCAATCAGGCTCGTAAGGCAGGACCTGCCCTTGACAAAGCCATGCTGACTACTCCTAATTATATCTCCAAATGTTCATAAATCCTGCCTCTCAGGATCTTCTCCATCAACTTACCAACCACTGAGGTAAGACTCACTGGTCTATAATTTCCTGGGCTATCTCTACTCCCTTTCTTGAATAAAGGAACAACATCCGCAACCCTCCAATCCTCCGGAACCTCTCCTGTCCCCATTGATGATGCAAAGATCATTGCCAGAGGCTCAGCAATCTCCTCCCTCACTTCCCACAGTAGCCTGGGGTACATCTCATCCGGTCCCGGCGACTTATCCAACTTGATGCTTTCCAAAAGCTCCAGCACATCCTCTTTCTTAATATCTACATGCTCAAGCTTTTCAGTCTGCTGCAAGTTATCACTACAATCACCAAGATCCTTTTCCATAGTGAATACTGAAGTAAAATATTAATTAAGTACCTCTACTATTTCCTCCGGTTTCATACACACTTTCCCACTGCCACACTTGATAGGTCCTATTCTTTCATGTCTTATCCTCTTGCTCTTCACATACTTGTAGAATGCTTGGGGTTTTCCTTAATCCTGCCCACCAAGGCCTTCTCATGCCCCTTTCTGGCTCTCCTAATTTCCTTCTTAAACTCCTTCCTATCAGCCTTATAATCTTCTAGATCTCTAACATTACCTAGCTCTCTGAACCTTTTGTAAGCTTTTCTTTTCTTCTTGACTAGATTTATTACAGCCTTTGTACACCACGGTTCCTGTACCCTACCATAACTTCCCTGTCTCATTGTAACGTACCTATACAGAACTCCACACAAATATCCCCTGAACATTTGCCACATTTCTTCCATACTTTCCCCTGAGAACATCTGTTTCCAATTTAAGCTTCCAATTTCCTGCCTGATAGCCTCATAATTCCCCTTACTCCAATTAAATGCTTTTCTAACTTGTCTGTTCCTATCTCTCTCCAACGCTATTGTAAAGGAGATAAAATTATGATCACTATCTCCAAAATGCTCTCCCACTGAGAGAGCTGACACCTGACCAAATGTTCATTTCCCAATACCAAATCAAGTCGCATCTTGTAGGCTTATCTACATATTGTGTCAAGAAACCTTTCTGAACGCACCTAACAAACTCCACCCCATCTAAACCCCTCGCTCTAGGGAGATGCCAATCGATATTTAGGAAATTACAATCTCTCATCACGACAATTCTGTTATTATTACACCTTTCCAGGATCTGTTTCCCTATCCGCTCCTCAATGTCATTACTTAATATTATTTAAAAGTATCAGTTAAATATACTAGGTAAAAATAGTTGTGTTTTTACTGCAGCTAACGGGAAACAATTAATTTTCAGTCTGGAACTCTCCACAGAGTAGGTGTCAGCCAGACTTCTATTTATAGCACCTTTGGCATTGAGTCAGACATGACAGATTAAGTTCATAACCAACCACAAAACCCAGGTTCTATTTCAGCAAAAACGGTCAGGGAATGTGGTACTTTTAGAGATGTTTTCCTGTTGAAATCTTAAGCCAAGGTCCCAGCTGCCATCTCAGGTCAATATTCAATATTCCAAAATTTTCTTGGAAGAAGTGCTAGGTACTGACTTACCCTGGAAAATATTTGTTCTTAAACAGCTTCCCTTAAAACAAATGATCCAGTCACTATCAAAATGATGCTGGTGGAATCGTGCTCAGCACAAACTGCCTGCTCAATTGACACCATAAGTCTGTTCAGTGATGGGTCAACCCCGTCCTCCCGCCTTCTCCCCATATCCTTTCATGCCCGTATTAATGAAGTGTACCCAAACACTTGGTTTCCACAGCTTTCTGTAGCATTGAATTCCAAACTGGCTAAATCCAGCCTGCAGTATTTCCTCCAATCCAAATGTAATTACAATGCAACTCAAATTCGAAAGTATTTCACTGACCACTTTGGAGCTAGCTGTTGTGAAATATATTTTAACAAAGACGCATGTCTTTTGGATAAACTCCCTTCAAACGTTTTTGATTGGATTCCAGTCCAGCCTGTAACTTCATCTCAACAACCTATTATTCTAAATAGAAACCACCTGATCCTTACAAGTGAATTCCAGCCTGTAAATCACTCCGAGATTATCAGCTAGTCAATAGGTAAAGTTACTCAATCACAATGCAGCCTGTAACTCCTCCCAGCAGTTGCAAAAGTGGTCGGATTCAACCGTGAAGCCACTCCGCAAGCACACAGGCAGTTGTTAAAAGTGTATACAGAATTACGAAGGAGGCTTTGCTGAAAGATCACTCTCCCATGAGGGACAGTCACCCCCTTGTGGATGAAAAGTTTAAAAAAACACCATTTCAGTGTATAAACGTATTCAATGAAGAAAGCCGGGGCACCGGGAGGATGGAGGAACTAGTGCTGCTGCTGCCACCCTCTGGTAGTCCATCAGAATGCAGATGACGCATTCTTCTTGCATGATCGGAAAAAAAATTGGAATGAAAAGCAGTCAGTAAAACAGGTAGAAACAGGCTACTGCATTTCTGATCGTCTTGTAAAGACATTGAACTTCCAATGTAAATGCTCTTCCTTCTCTCGTCATCTAAGTAGATAAAAACACTGCTTCCATTTCCCTCTGTGCAGAAGAACCATAGTACAGTAATCAATTTCCCACCTGGGGAATGCCCAGAAGGGGCAAACAGGCATTCTTTCTTGTCCCCTCTCCCACCCCTTCCAGTAGTCCAAAATAAATCTAACTTTATAATAAAAATGGATGCCTGCTTGCACATTCTGTTATTATATGTAATATTAAGAACGCTTGGATGTGCCTCCTTAAAAGCTGGCAAAGTCTAATTCTTGTTTCACACGCCATTGGGGAAACCCTCCATGTTTCGAGATCAATGTCCTCACAGATAATCACCCGGAGTAGTCACCAGTCGGGGAGGGGGGGGGGCACCACGTGTTGAAACAACTTGGGAAAGTAGCAATGCCACAATGAAACAAACGATTTGTTAATATGATTAATTATTTAGACAGGTGTTTACAGATAACATTGAGTCGGCTAACAAGATTGGCTGGGTGGAGTATGGTAGAACATACGACTAAATGCAAACAAAGGCAGTTTAAATGTAAATACAGAGTACTATAAATACAAACTATGATTTCTCCAAAACGCATCAAGTTGAGGATAGCTACGTGCAACTTATGCACAATAAATTACTCACGAGTGAGGACACTATGCCCGGGGGTGAAATATAAACCGGAAGTACCAGCCACCCTTAGTAGAGCCGGTACAAGGTGAAGGTTTCACACCACTGGCCGTTTTCTCCGAAATTGGTGGACGAGTGGTGTAAAACATCTTGTATGTATGGTTCATACAGAGTAGGGGGAATGGGGGGGGGGGGGGGAGTTGTAGTGTAAGATACTTTTAAAAATTGGCCAATACCTCTTTGCTCCACTGTTAGGCATTTTTCAATACATTCAATCTGCTACCAATAAATAAGTTTGAATTTTTTTCAGTTTCCCTTCTGGGAGAACTACACCTGAAATGCTCCCAGGCTTGATGTATGCCTGCGGAGCTGTAGTGGGCTTCTAGCAGTTAGTGTTTTCTCATTTAGTTGCCATGTTGAAAATACAAATTCAGTGTAAATCTCTAATGCTGAATATTCTGCCATAATCACGTTCCTTATAATATCACAACTGATTAAAATACTGTATGAACCACACTTTAGTGATTTTGTGGAAGAGAAGCGAATTACAGATTCTGAACTCAGAAATGCTAATCAAGATCTGGGAACCTCATATAATATAATAGTGGTGATTTACAACAAGCCTGTGAATGGAAATTAAATATATGTATATAGTTTAGAAAAGCGATTAACATTAGGGAAGGTTAAAATTTTCTGTTCTATTTTAAGTCATTTTTAAAGTAATTTTCAGTTTTGTTTATGAAGTGTATATTACATGGTACATCATTCCTATATCTGTAAAAATAGTGAAGCAATGAATAATGGACCAGGTTTTATGAAAATAATAGAATACTGTTTTAGTAGTTTTAGGAGGGGCATAGTTTTAAATAGGTACTGAAGGGATGTCAGGGGTAAGTTTCAGGCAATGAGTGGTGGGTTCATGGAATGCACTGCTGGTGGTGGTGGTGGTGGAAGCAGATACAATAGGGTCTGTTCAGAGCTTCTTAGATAGATACATGGAGCTTAGAAAAAGAAGGCTGTGTGATTGGCCCATATTCCTCCATGTACTTATCCCAGTGCTTCTTAACTGATAATATTGTACCTCCTTCAACCGCTTCCTTTGCCAGTTCAGATGACATGGAATTATTCTCCTAAATCTATCAATTCGTCGATATTTCCCTGCTCCCTTAAGAGATTCTTAAACCCTTTTTCTCTCTGTGGCTCAACTTTGTGCTGATGTGACTTGGAATGTTTGTCAATGTGAACAGAGTTATATAAATGGACTATGCGGTTGTGTCCATTGTTAGACCACATTGTGGTTAGTTGGTATGTGTGTGTGAACCTCTTGATTAGATTAGCTGGAAAGTATTGAATCGAAAGATTATTGCTCAAGTAATAGAAATGCTATATGGATTTGAGGCTTAGTTTTTCCAATTTTTCCAATATTGTTATTCTATTAAGATTAATGAGATAATTATGAAAGTTAGCATCCTGTCATTAAACATCAGTATGTAGTTGTGCAGTTTATTGGTAGTTTTATGGCTATGGTTGTAGACAAGTGAATTCCAGCCTGTAAATGAATGTTGCAGTATTGATTCCTGCATTGGAAAGCTGTAATAATTCTGTGACACACACAACGAAGGGTCTCGGCCCGAAACGTCGACAGTGCTTCTCACTATAGATGCTGCTTGGCCTGCTGCGTTCCACCAGCATTTTGTGTGTGTTGCTTGAATTTCCAGCATCTGCAGATTTCCTCGTGCTTGCTTTAATAATTCTGTGAGTTGGCTCTGGAATAAATGGTTTAAAAAGCAGCTTGTACCCATATTATACTGCTAGCACCCCTATCTGAAAACAACTGTGGATGAGTAATAATCAGGCTAGTGTCAGTGATATGACCAAACTCCTTAAAAAATGAGAGACGGAGGGAAGGGGAAGGTAAAGGGAGTGGGTCCAGTTGTCATGGATCACAATGCCTTCTTGGAGTAACAGGCATTGGTACATTAACAGGTACCAGTGACCTAGGTAGAACCACCGGAAAGCAGTTCCTGAGAAGCTTTACAGTGGGTGTTGTCCAAGTAGCAGCGGTAATATATGGGATGCCATTAAGCAGGATATTAAATATGCCTATAGCAAGGTCACACAGCTATTATGTGTAAAATTAATCAACTCATGAATTGCCCAAACCAAATGCACAGTCATAAATAAATAAATGACAGTGTAAGGGCAAAATTCCTGAAGTGTGTATGGGATGGCTTCTTGGACTAGGACACCATGGTAGCACAGCGATTAGCGTGACACTATTACCAGTTCAATTCCGATGTCACCTGTAAGGAGTTCTGCCCCATGTACATGTAGATTTCCTCTGGGAGCTCCAGTTTCCTCCCACATTCCAAAGAAGCACCATTAGTAGGTTACCTGGTCATTGTAAATTGTCCTGTGATTTTTTTTGAGCTCTCCGTTGGTCCAGGTCAACCATGGATGTGACCCCGTCAGCTATATGCCAGCCAGGGTAATAGAATATGGAGAGCAAGCTGTTGCCCATGTAGGAGGCTTCCCCTCTCCTCTTAGCTGATGAATCCAAAGGAACAGCAGAAACTGATATAATTTGGCACCAGCAGTGTCACAGGAGTTACCAGTCATCATTGAACTCAACATAGGACTGTCTTAGGGACTCAAGCTCCTGATTTTTCCTCTAGGTTTACTCCCAAAGCCTTCTCCATGAGTGGGTATAGCCACAAGGCAGTGGAGGTTTGAGATCAGAGTATTCCTTCTCCTACATGAACTGCCAACCTTGGCTGACAAACCCTATCTGCCCGAAGTGACTGGTTTTAGGGCACCAGTAACCCGCCTTTGCCCATTCTCCTGTCAGTAGAAACAGTTCAACAGAGCTTAGTAGCTAAGTCACACGCAAAGGCCAGGAGCTGAGCTTGGTTGTCAGAGGCTATTTGAGATGCACGCTGTTGTGAGCATTTACTCGGTAGTGGGAGCTTGTCCCCATTCCCACTCCTGGCTATAACAACCTTGTGGAACCATCCTGTGATTAGGTTTAGGGTTGAATATGTGGGTTGCTGCGCTGTGGGGCGGGAAGGACCTGTCTTGCACGGAATCTCTAAATAATTAAATAAAAGCAAAGAAAAAGTTATTGAGCAGCCAACCAGGCACCTGGCTACCCTGGGCTAGGTATTGTGCAATACAAAAGAGTTAGTTAATAATCTTGTCAAGTAGGGTCCATTAGGGAAGAGTAACCATAGCACGACAGGACTCTGCCAAATGGAAAGTGACATACGAGGGGTGATTGATAAGTTCGTGGCCAAAGGTAGAAGGAGTCAATTTTAGAAAACCTAGCACATTTATTTTTCAATATAGTCCCCTCTTACATTTACACACTTAGTCCAGTGGTCGTGGAGCATACGGATCTTGGATCTCCAGAAAGTGTCCACAGCAGGGGTGATTGATAAGTTTGTGGCCTAAGGTAGAAGGAGATGAGTTATACAGCTCTCGTTACATGTACATGCAGTTCAACTCTGAGTGATTATGCAGAAAGTTTGTTTTAACTCATCAGTTAATTACTCATCGGGGTGATTGATAAGTTCGTGGCCTGGGGTAGAAGGAGATGAGTTATTAACCACAGACTTTCTGCATAATCACTCAAAGAGTTGAGCTGCATGTGCATGTAATGTTAGAATTCTAAGAATCCGATAAAGATGAGGAACAAAAGAAAATTAATCAATAAGAAAAGTAGTGCTGGAGAAAATATTGGCACATAAAGCTGATATTTCCCCAAGGCATAATATATATCTCAGAGGCTAAAAAGATGTAGCCATGGAAATAGTGGAAGGATTGTCTGTCCAGAATTCTAACATTTTCTTAGATTAGAAAGTGGCAACAGAATCTTCACTAATTAAAAGAATATGTTTGAGAGAATACAAGGTACGTGCTACACCCTTGTTGACTTAACATATGCAGTTGGGACATTTCCAGGAGCTATATATAAAGGATGAGATAATGGCATTTGGAAAGGTCAGTGAGATTAGGCGAAGTTATCATAGGTTTCAGGATGTTTAGTCATCTGACAAACCTACTGGTGTTTCTGTAGAATCAGTAATGGAAAACCAGTGGTTGTGGTATCCTTGGAGTTTTAGAAAGCCTTTGATAAATTCTCACATTAATGATTCATGCAGGAATTAAAGCACACATATAAGGGTAATGTATTGGCATGGATTGAAAATAAGTTGTTTGACATGGAATGGAATAAGAATAAATGTGACTTTTCCAGACGGCAAGGTGGAGGCTAATGGGTCCCATACGGATCAGTGTTGGGAGCTTAGCTGTTGTTACCATATGTCAATGATTTGGATGAAGGAGCAACACGTAATGTGTGAAACTTGTTGAAGAAACTAAACTTGGTGCAATTATAACGTGAGGATGATACAAGGAGGCTTGAGAGTGGCATACGCAGTGGACAGAAAAATGTCAAATGCTATATAACATGGATAAACGTGAAGGTGCCTACTTTGGCAGGAAAACAGAAAGAAGACATGTTACTTACATGGTGTTAAGTGTGTAAGTAATGTTACGAACCCCGTAACTGGGTCACTTACCAGCAAAGATAGAGAGGTCCGTTGAAGTCTGATGGTACTATTTTTAACAGTATTTATTAGTAAAAATACACAAAAATAATATCAATGCAAACATACAGATAATATACGTTGTCAATACTAAATCTAAAATTGCGGGTATAATAATAATCAATAAGAAATAGCTCTATTGTTGTCTAGGGGATAAATGTATTGTCCGATGGAAATATAAAAGTCACTCAGTTCATTCAGGCTGCAGCCTTTGGTTGGAGTCAAGAGAGATTTTTAGAAACTTGCCAGCTTTTCCTTTTAATGATTTCGAACCTTCGAGAGTTCCATTGGTGTGGCCTCTCCTTTAGCCAAAGCCGTTCTTCTGTGGCGAGCCTGCCAATTCCCAGGCAAGGGAAAAGGATGCACGCGAGCCCCACCGGCTGTCGCTATTAAATGCTGTCATGGGATTTCTAGCGTTTCTCCTGGTGCGTCTAAAGGGGTTGTTCCCCAGACCCTCTTTTATCCTTACTCATGGGATCTCAGATGTCAATCAGGTTGGGATGATGCAATCCCTCAACCAGCCCACTCTGGTCATCCCCTGAGGGCTTCAATGAATAGTACAGTACTCAATACACAATTCCGTCTCCAAGAGACAATGGCCGTTATCCGTGGCTTTGTCTTGCTGAGGCCAGGACACATTCCAAACCTTGTGTATTCTGGACGTCTCTCTCTCATTTCCTGGGTCCCAGACCCGAATTACTAGCGATCTTGCGATTCTCAAAAAGGAGGGGGGCTACTTTGTACCCTTCGGCCCCTCAGAGTTGTGGCACATTCGTAACAGTAAATAAATATTTAGGAACTTGGATGTTCTTGGACAGCAGCCTCTGAAAGTAAACATGTAGTTGTAAGCAACCAGTTAAAAAGGCAAATGGACGTTGACCTTCTTAGCAAGAGGAACTGAGCGCAGAAACAAGGGTGATCGCTACTGTTATAAAAAGCCTTGGTGAGACTCCTTCCAGAGCCTTTTGTGCAGTTTTGGTGTCCTTATCAGAGAAACAAAATCCTTGCCAAAGAAGAAGTGCAATGAAGGTTTGTCAGATTGTTTACTAGAATGAGGAGACTATTATATGGGGAGAGATTAGGTTTCCTGCCAATGCCTATATGGAATTTGCACCTTCTCCCCATGACCACATGGGTTCCTCTGGGTGCTCGAGTTTTCTCCCACATTACAAAAGAGGTACGGGTTAACTGGTCACGTGTGTAATTGGGTGGCACACGCTCATTGGGCCGGAAGGGCCTGATACTGTGCTGTATCTCTAAATAAAAAAAGTATTCACTACACTTCAGAAGAATGAGCAATGATCTAATTCAAATTTCTAAAGCTGCAGCAGGGCAGGACAGATTGGATGCAAGGATGCTGTTTGCACTGGCTGCAAAGGTCTGGATTGCAGTCTCAGAACTCAATTTACTGTTCATTTGCAAACAAAGTCAGAATCAGGTTTAATATCACAAGCTTATGTCGTGAAATGTTCTAACTTTGTGGCAGCAGTACAATGCATTACATGATAAATATAGAAAAAAACTGAATTGTGTTCATTTTTAGTATATATATATAAAATAGTTAAGTTAAAATAAGTAGTACAAAAATAGACATTTAAAGAAAAAGTATTCAGGTAATGTCCATTTAGACATCAAATGGCAGAGGGGAAGAAGCTGTTCCTGAATCGCTGAGTGTGTCCCTTCAGGCTTCTGTATCTCCTTCCTGACAGTAACAGTGAGAAAAGGGCATGCCCTGGGTGTAGGGGTCCTTAATGATGGACGCTGTCTTTCTGAGGCACGGCTCCTTAAAGATGTCTTGGATATTACGGAGGCTAGCACCCATGATGGACCTGACTAATTTTACAATTTTCTGCAACATACTTTGATCCTTTGCAGTAGCCTCGCCCCCCCCCCCATACCTGATGGTTATACAGCCAATCAGAATGCTCTCCATGGTACATCTGTAGAAGTTTTCAAGTGCTTTTGGTGACAAACCAGATCTCCTCAAACTCCTAATGAAATATAGCCACTTTCTTGTCTTCTTTATAGCTGTATAAATATGTTATGACCAGATTAGGTCTTCAGAGATATTGACACCCAGGAACTTGAAATTGCTGGAGTGATCTATGGTGAGGAATAAACAGTTGACATTTTGGGCTGTGGTTCTTGGCCTGAAGTACTGAATGTTTATTCTTCTCCATTTCAGAATCAAAATGGTGGGTAAGGCATGTCTTCACTCAGAGGGCAATGACCCCATGGAATTTGCTATCACAGTTCCATAGACACCAAGTTGTTGAAGGTATCAGAGAAGGGAACAGATACAAATGCATCAAAAGTTATAGGGAGTGAATTGCAATGGAGATACAGTAGATGATCAGTCATAATGGAACTGAATAGCAGAACAGCTCCAAAGGTCAAACAGTGTATTCCTGCTCTTCTGTTATGGCACTAAAATTATATTTAGTAACTTAAAATGTTTTGTTGTAAGGTCCATTTTCGGTTTGTAACCAGAGGAGATCCAACAAAATCATCAAAAGATTTAAGTTGAAGTTGAAGCTCAAGTTTAATTCAACACCCCACCAACAGTCAGACACAGCCCAAGGCACACGTAGTACACATAAGAGAGCAGTAAAATAAAAAAATACAGTCCATGTCCCTGAGTCCATGAACGTTGCAGCAGTCTGCAGTCAAAACAACACAGACTTAGGTAAGCTATTATCTTTTTTAGCCTTCCTTTACCCAAAGTTTGATGTTGCCTTATTAGCATTACAATCAACTCAGTAGTGTTAGTAAAGATGCATTGTTAATCTTCAAAAGGATGTCCTTCTGACCTTTCACCTCTGCTTTCCCACACAAATTTTACTTTGAAATAAGACCGTAAGACACAGAAGCAGAAATAGGCCATTTGGCCAATGGAGTCTGCTCTGCCAATCAATCATAGCTGAACCTTTTTGTTTTCCCTCCTCAGACCCACTCCCCGTAACCTTTGATGCCATGTCCAATCAAGAATCTATCAAGTTCTGCCTTAAATACATTCAATGACCTGGTCTCCACAGCTGCCTGTGGTAATAAATTCCACAAGTTCACCACCTTCTGGCTAAAGAAATTTTTCCACATCTCTGTTTTAAGTAGATGCCCCTCTATCCTGAGGCTCTGCCTTCTAGTCTTAGACTCATCCACCATGGGAAACATTCTTTCCACATCTTCTCTGTCTAAGCCTTTCAATGTTCGAAAGGTTTCAATGAGATCCCCCCTCATCCTTCTAAATTCCAGCGAGTACAGACCCAAAGCTAGCAAATATCCTTGTATGATAACCCTTTCATTCCCAGAATCATGACTGTGAACCTCCTCTGAACCCTCTCCAATGCCAGCACATCTTTTTTTAGATGGGGAGCCCAAAACTATTCACAATACTCAAGGTGAGGCCTCACCAGTGGCCTATGAAACCTCAGCATCACATCCCTGTTCTTGTATTCTAGACCTTTTGAAATGAATGCTAACATTATATTTGCCTTCCTCACCATTGATTCTACCTGCAAGTTAACCTTTAAGGTGTTCTGTACAAGGACTCCCAAGTCCCTTTGCATCTCAGTTTTTTGGATTTTCTCCCCATTTAGAAAATAGGCTACACATTTATTTCTTCTACCGAAGTGCATGACTATGCATTTTCCAACATTGTATTTCACTCTCTTGCCCATTCTCCTAATCTGTCTAAGTCCTTCTGCAGCCTACCTGTTTCCTCAACACTACCTGCCCCTCCACCAATCTTCATGTCATCTGCAAACTTGGCACAAAGCCTTCTATTTCATCATCTAAATCATTGATATACAGCATAAAAAGAAGCGGTCCCAATTCCGACCCTTGCAGAACACCACTAGACACTGACAGCCAACCAGAAAAATGATCCTTTTATTCCACTTGCTACTTCCTACTAATCAGCCAATGCTCTAACCATGTCAGTAACTTTCCAGTAATACCAAGGACTCCTAACTTGGCAAGCAGCCTCATGTGTGGCACCTTGTCAAAGGCCTTCTGAAAGTCCAAATATACAACATCCATTGATCCACTTTAGCTATCCTACTTGTAATCTCCTCAAAGAATTCCAACAGGTTTGTCAGGCAAGATTTTTCCTTAAGGAAACCATGCTACTTTGTCCTATCTTGTCCTATGTCACCAAGTACTCCATAACCTCATCCTTAACAATTAACTCCAACATCTTACCAACCACTGAGGTCAAACTAACTGGTCTATAATTTTCTTTTTGCTGGATTCCTCCTTCCCTAAAGAATGGAGAGATGTTTGCAGTTTTCTAGTCCTCTGGCACCATGCCAGAGGCTAATGGTTTTTGAAAGATCATTGCTAATGCCTCTGCAATTTCAATCACTACCACTTTCACAACCCTAGGGTGCAGTTCATCTGGTCCAGGTAACTTATGTACCCTTAGGTTTTACAGCTTTTTGAGCACCTCCTCCTTTGTAATACTGATTTGATGTTGTTCTTTACCAGCAGAACCATGCCACCCTTCTGCCTACCTCCCTACCCTCCAATACAACTTGTAACCTTGGACATTCAGCTCCCAACTACAACCATCCTTCAGCCACGGTTCAGCAATGGCCACAACATCATACCTGATGATCTGTAATAGTTCAACAAGATCATCCACCTTATTTCTTATATTCCATGCATTGAGATGTAACACTTTGAGTGCTGTATTTGCCACCCTTTATTGATTCTGCATCACTAATGCACTGATACTCACCCTGCTGGCTGCAATTTTGTCCTAGTATCTGTCTGCCCTTCCAGACCGTCTGACTGCACGCTATCTTTACTTTTTTTTAACCCTCTGTCCTATTCTGAGACCATTCACTCTGATTCCCACCGCCCTGCCAAATTAGTTTAAATCCTCCCCAGCAGCTCCAAAAAACCTGTCAATCAGAATATTGGATCTCCTCGGGTTCAGGTGCAACCCGTCACTTTTGAACAGGTCATACCTCCCCCAGAGGAGATCCCAATGATCCAAGATCCTGAAGCCCTGCCCTCTGCACCAACTTCTTAGATAAACATTAATCTACCAAATCATCTTTTTCCACCCTCACTGGTGCGTGGCACAGGCAGCAAGCCAGAAATGACTGCTCTGGAGGTCTTACATATTAGCATTCTATCTAGCACTCGAAATTCTCTTTTCAGCACTTTGTTGCTTTTCCATCCTATGTCATTGGTACCAATATGTACCAACACATCTGGCTGCTCTCCTTCCTTCTCCAAAATGCTGAGGACGCAATCCGAGACGTCCCTGACACTGGCACCTGGGAGGCAAAATACCCATCCTGTTTATGTCCACAGAATCTCCTGTCTGTTCCCCTGACTACTGAGTCCCCTGTCACTACTGCTCCCCCTCTTCTCCCTCTTTCCTCTATTTGTAACGAGGATCAGTTGGAATGTACCACTTTAGGAAAGTGGCCAGTCATGCAGATCAGAAGATCCTTTGCTCCAGATTCCAGCATCTGCGTCTTATATGTCTCCATCTCAGCTTTATTGATGTCAGCATGATTTTCCCCTTCATTGCTAATTCTCCAGCTATGTTGATACTTAGTTCCTCTTTGATTCTGTATCAGGTCCCCTATCAGCCCTATTTGCTCCAAAGAAAACAAACCCAGTCTATCATTTTAATTAAAATGCTCCATCCCAGGCAACATCCAGATGTTGTCTGTACTCTGCACCCTCTCTGCTACAATCATGTCCTTCCTACAGCTTGGTAATCAGAACTGCATACTGTACTCAAGTATTGCTGAACTATTTTTAAAATAAAATTGCACCATAACCTCCCTACTCCAATATTCTATGCCCTGGAATGAAATCAGGCATCCTATATGCTTTCATAACCACTTCATCTTTCTGTGCTACCATCTTCAGGGGTTCTGGAACTTATTCATCAAGGTCCCTTGATACTCCTGGGGCCTTATTATTTTCTGTGGACCTCCTCTGTTCTCTCCGTGATCCACACGCTTCTGACATTCCTTGCATTTTTTGCCCTGACCCCTTGCTTCAAGGTCTCTGACACCTCTGGGAATAAAGTCCCAGCGATCACTCCCCACACCTGAGTCTCTCAAGTCTTGGCAAAATCAATGTAAATACTTTCTGCATTCTGTGAAATCTGCACTACAGCAGGCTGACTAAAACGGAATACGATATGACAAGTGCAGCCTGATAGTTGGCCTCAGATGAGATACATTCACTTCCAAGGTCTAATGGTATTCAAACAGGTTGGCTCCTTCCTTTTCAAGAGCTCAGGATCACACCAAGATCAGTATCAGCAGCTGAAGGAATCTCAGTTTAATCAATCAACTTACAGAAGTTTAGTGAATTCTGTTATAATTCCATTTATTTCATTTCACAGTAAATGAAATCAGTCACTCAAATTCTCATCTATTAGAACAACAATCATTTTCCAAAGTGGCATGAGATAGGGCATTTACAGTTGCTCCTGTGAACAGAATGCTGCTGGGTGTGGCCAAAGCATACTTTGAAACTAGTGGAGTTCAGCCAGTTGTATCTACAATGAAGTCCTGCAGCTGTCCACAGTGTCGAGGCCCATGTGAGCCAGACGACAGAACCCTGTGATGTTTCAGTTTCCCAATCACCATTCACAGCAGACACCAGGAGAATGGTAGAAAGTCATAAACAGCAAAAATCATGAATTATAAATCAATCACTTCATACATTCTAATTATTCATTATTTTTAGTATGATTTTCAAATTAAGCCTCAATTACAAAATAAACTAACAACACTATTCTAATTGATAGCTGATCAACTATCAACAACATATCCAAAGGCAATGGACAAGTCAGAAAAACCTCAAATATTATCTGAAAACAATTCAACAACAAAAGGAACATCAAAGAACATATCCTCAACAGAAACAAAATCAATAACAGAAGCAGGAACAGCCAATGAAACTTCAACACTCACCAGAACAAGATCAACGATATCTTCAGATACAAGATCTTGGACAAAAATATATTCAACGACACCTTCATCGCATATACGAAGAAGAAAACGACGATCAGCAGAAAAACAGACAAAAACGCAGGAATCCGCAAGTACAACATTTTCACCAGAAACACATCCAAGTACGTTAACAGAGTCATCTGCCAGTGTGTCCACATCACAGTCACACTTAACAACAGCACCTTCATCCCTCGTAACTGAGTACTCAACAGAAAGATATTCTACATCAGCGGAGGTGTCATCAAAAAGGGAATCGTCATCTGAAATCCCTACGACAAAAGAAGTATCATCAATCACTGCATCCTCATCAGAAAGTTCTCCACCAACCGAAGCATCCACTATCAGAAGACCCTCTACAGAAACCCCAGCACACACTCAGGAATCTCCAACAACACAATCACGTCCACACAATTCAGAAGTGTCATCATCCGCAACTCTCTCCCCCTCAGAAACATACTCAATTACAGCACCATCATCAATGGAAACTGAGTTGTCTGCAGAGACCCATCAGACAGCGCATTCTTCAGCAAGATCCAAGTTTTCATCAGAAACACCCCCAACAACACAGCAAACTTCTTTGACTGAACATTCAACACAACTCCATCAATCCTCAACAGAACCTTCATCGGCAACTCTGCCTGCATCAGAATCGCACCACACTTCCGCGGCATTGTCAAGGGTTACTGAGTCAACATCAGAAACAAATTCACCAGCAACTGAAGTATCAGAGGCATCTCAGACTTCCACACAAACCCATCCAATGTCGGAGCTATCTTCAATGACCACATCCACTTTAGAAAGTCTTCCACCAACATCAGAAACGCCACAAACAGCACAAACACATCCAAGCACAACACGCATTTCCTCAGAAACCGTGTCCCCATCGGAAACCCATGTAACAGCAACAACGTTAAGTTCGGTTACTGAGAGCTCTACCACAAGATATTCTGAATCAACACAACTCACGATGCCGACAGACACTTCATCGGAATCCCAAGCCACATCAGAAGCACCAGTGAGCTATGTGTCCTCAACTGAAAAACCTCACAGCACAACCCAGCAACTTTTGAGTTCGACACACCCAAACACAATACGAGCCTCGACAGAAACCATATCGCCATCCGAAAAACTCTTCACAACACCAACCACAGGAGTGACTGAGTCATTATCCACAACGTATTCAAGCACAACAGAAGAAACTTCCGCAACGAAACACTCATCGCATACACCAAGAGGAAGTCGAGCATCTTCAGCAACAACAAACTCGGCAGAAACACAGCCAACAACGCAGGAATCCACAAGTACAACATTTTCACCAGAAACCCATCCAAGTACGTTAACAGAGTCATCTGCCAGTGCGTCCACATCACAGTCACACTTAACAACAGCACCTTCATCCCTCGTAACTGAGTACTCAACAGAAAGATATTCTACATCAGCGGAAGTGTCATCAAAAAGGGAATCGTCATCTGAAATCCCTACGACAAAAGAAGTATCATCAATCACTGCATCCTCATCAGAAAGTTCTCCACCAACCGAAGCATCCACTATCAGAAGACCCTCTACAGAAACCCCAGCACACACTCAGGAATCTCCAACAACACAATCACGTCCACACAATTCAGAAGTGTCATCATCCGCAACTCTCTCCCCCTCAGAAACATACTCAATTACAGCACCATCATCAACGGAAACTGAGTTGTCTGCAGAGACCCATCAGACAGCGCATTCCTCAGCAACATCCAAGTTTTCATCAGAAACACCCCCAACAACACAGCAAACTTCTTTGACTGAACATTCAACACAACTCCATCAAACCTCAACAGAGCCTTCATCGGCAACTCTGCCTGCATCAGAATCGCACCACACTTCCGCGGCATTGTCAAGGGTTACTGAGTCAACATCAGAAACAAATTCACCAGCAACTGAAGTATCAGAGGCATCTCAGACTTCAACACAAACCCATCCAATGTCGGAGCTATCTTCAATGACCACATCCACTTTAGAAAGTCTTCCACCAACATCAGAAACGCCACAAACAGCACAAACACATCCAAGCACAACACGCATTTCCTCAGAAACCGTGTCCCCATCGGAAACCCATGTAACAGCAACAACGTTAAGTTCGGTTACTGAGAGCTCTACCACAAGATATTCTGAATCAACACAACTCACGATGCCGACAGACACTTCATCGGAATCCCAAGCCACATCAGAAGCACCAGCGAGCTATGTGTCCTCAACTGAAAAACCTCACAGCACAACCCAGCAACTTTTGAGTTCGACACATCCAAACACAATACGAGCCTCGACAGAAACCATATCGCCATCCGAAATACACTTCACAACACCAAGCACAAGAGTGACTGAGTCATTATCCGCAACGTATTCAAGCACAACAGAAGAAACTTCCGCAACGGAACACTCATCGCATACGCCAAGAGGAAGACGAGCATCTTCAGCAACAACAACCTCGGCAGAAACACAGCCAACAACGCAGGAATCCGCAAGTACAACATTTTCACCAGAAACACATCTAAGTACGTTAACAGAGTCATCTGCCAGTGCGTCCACATCACAGTCACGCTTAACAACAGCACCTTCATCCCTCGTAACTGAGTACTCAACAGAAAGATATTCTACATCAGCGGAAGTGTCATCAAAAAGGGAATCGTCATCTGAAATCCCTACGACAAAAGAAGTATCATCAATCACTGCATCCTCATCAGAAAGTTCTCCACCAACCGAAGCATCCACTATCAGAAGACCCTCTACAGAAACCCCAGCACACACTCAGGAATCTCCAACAACACAATCACGTCCACACAATTCAGAAGTGTCATCATCCGCAACTCTCTCCCCCTCAGAAACATACTCAATTACAGCACCATCATCAATGGAAACTGAGTTGTCTGCAGAGACCCATCAGACAGCGCATTCTTCAGCAACATCCAAGTTTTCATCAGAAACACCCCCAACAACACAGCAAACTTCTTTGACTGAACATTCAACACAACTCCATCAAACCTCAACAGAGCCTTCATCGGCAACTCTGCCTGCATCAGAATCGCACCACACTTCCGCGGCATTGTCAAGGGTTACTGAGTCAACATCAGAAACAAATTCACCAGCAACTGAAGTATCAGAGGCATCTCAGACTTCCACACAAACCCATCCAATGTCGGAGCTATCTTCAATGACCACATCCACTTTAGAAAGTCTTCCACCAACATCAGAAACGCCACAAACAGCACAAACACATCCAAGCACAACACGCATTTCCTCAGAAACCGTGTCCCCATCGGAAACCCATGTAACAGCAACAACGTTAAGTTCGGTTACTGAGAGCTCTACCACAAGATATTCTGAATCAACACAACTCACGATGCCGACAGACACTTCATCGGAATCCCAAGCCACATCAGAAGCACCAGTGAGCTATGTGTCCTCAACTGAAAAACCTCACAGCACAACCCAGCAACTTTTGAGTTCGACACACCCAAACACAATACGAGCCTCGACAGAAACCATATCGCCATCCGAAAAACTCTTCACAACACCAACCACAGGAGTGACTGAGTCATTATCCACAACGTATTCAAGCACAACAGAAGAAACTTCCGCAACGAAACACTCATCGCATACACCAAGAGGAAGTCGAGCATCTTCAGCAACAACAAACTCGGCAGAAACACAGCCAACAACGCAGGAATCCACAAGTACAACATTTTCACCAGAAACCCATCCAAGTACGTTAACAGAGTCATCTGCCAGTGCGTCCACATCACAGTCACACTTAACAACAGCACCTTCATCCCTCGTAACTGAGTACTCAACAGAAAGATATTCTACATCAGCGGAAGTGTCATCAAAAAGGGAATCGTCATCTGAAATCCATACGACAAAAGAAGTATCATCAATCACTGCATCCTCATCAGAAAGTTCTCCACCAACCGAAGCATCCACTATCAGAAGACCCTCTACAGAAACCCCAGCACACACTCAGGAATCTCCAACAACACAATCACGTCCACACAATTCAGAAGTGTCATCATCCGCAACTCTCTCCCCCTCAGAAACATATTCAATTACAGCACCATCATCAACGGAAACTGAGTTGTCTGCAGAGACCCATCAGACAGCGCATTCCTCAGCAACATCCAAGTTTTCATCAGAAACACCCCCAACAACACAGCAAACTTCTTTGACTGAACATTCAACACAACTCCATCAAACCTCAACAGAGCCTTCATCGGCAACTCTGCCTGCATCAGAATCGCACCACACTTCCGCGGCATTGTCAAGGGTTACTGAGTCAACATCAGAAACAAATTCACCAGCAACTGAAGTATCAGAGGCATCTCAGACTTCAACACAAACCCATCCAATGTCGGAGCTATCTTCAATGACCACATCCACTTTAGAAAGTCTTCCACCAACATCAGAAACGCCACAAACAGCACAAACACATCCAAGCACAACACGCATTTCCTCAGAAACCGTGTCCCCATCGGAAACCCATGTAACAGCAACAACGTTAAGTTCGGTTACTGAGAGCTCTACCACAAGATATTCTGAATCAACACAACTCACGATGCCGACAGACAGTTCATCGGAATCCCAAGCCACATCAGAAGCACCAGCGAGCTATGTGTCCTCAACTGAAAAACCTCACAGCACAACCCAGCAACTTTTGAGTTCGACACATCCAAACACAATACGAGCCTCGACAGAAACCATATCGCCATCCGAAATACACTTCACAACACCAAGCACAAGAGTGACTGAGTCATTATCCGCAACGTATTCAAGCACAACAGAAGAAACCTCCGCAACGGAACACTCATCGCATACGCCAAGAGGAAGACGAGCATCTTCAGCAACAACAACCTCGGCAGAAACACAGCCAACAACGCAGGAATCCGCAAGTACAACATTTTCACCAGAAACACATCTAAGTACGTTAACAGAGTCATCTGCCAGTGCGTCCACATCACAGTCACGCTTAACAACAGCACCTTCATCCCTCGTAACTGAGTACTCAACAGAAAGATATTCTACATCAGCGGAAGTGTCATCAAAAAGGGAATCGTCATCTGAAATCCCTACGACAAAAGAAGTATCATCAATCACTGCATCCTCATCAGAAAGTTCTCCACCAACCGAAGCATCCACTATCAGAAGACCCTCTACAGAAACCCCAGCACACACTCAGGAATCTCCAACAACACAATCACGTCCACACAATTCAGAAGTGTCATCATCCGCAACTCTCTCCCCCTCAGAAACATACTCAATTACAGCACCATCATCAATGGAAACTGAGTTGTCTGCAGAGACCCATCAGACAGCGCATTCTTCAGCAACATCCAAGTTTTCATCAGAAACACCCCCAACAACACAGCAAACTTCTTTGACTGAACATTCAACACAACTCCATCAAACCTCAACAGAGCCTTCATCGGCAACTCTGCCTGCATCAGAATCGCACCACACTTCCGCGGCATTGTCAAGGGTTACTGAGTCAACATCAGAAACAAATTCACCAGCAACTGAAGTATCAGAGGCATCTCAGACTTCCACACAAACCCATCCAATGTCGGAGCTATCTTCAATGACCACATCCACTTTAGAAAGTCTTCCACCAACATCAGAAACGCCACAAACAGCACAAACACATCCAAGCACAACACGCATTTCCTCAGAAACCGTGTCCCCATCGGAAACCCATGTAACAGCAACAACGTTAAGTTCGGTTACTGAGAGCTCTACCACAAGATATTCTGAATCAACACAACTCACGATGCCGACAGACACTTCATCGGAATCCCAAGCCACATCAGAAGCACCAGTGAGCTATGTGTCCTCAACTGAAAAACCTCACAGCACAACCCAGCAACTTTTGAGTTCGACACACCCAAACACAATACGAGCCTCGACAGAAACCATATCGCCATCCGAAAAACTCTTCACAACACCAACCACAGGAGTGACTGAGTCATTATCCACAACGTATTCAAGCACAACAGAAGAAACTTCCGCAACGAAACACTCATCGCATACACCAAGAGGAAGTCGAGCATCTTCAGCAACAACAAACTCGGCAGAAACACAGCCAACAACGCAGGAATCCACAAGTACAACATTTTCACCAGAAACCCATCCAAGTACGTTAACAGAGTCATCTGCCAGTGCGTCCACATCACAGTCACACTTAACAACAGCACCTTCATCCCTCGTAACTGAGTACTCAACAGAAAGATATTCTACATCAGCGGAAGTGTCATCAAAAAGGGAATCGTCATCTGAAATCCCTACGACAAAAGAAGTATCATCAATCACTGCATCCTCATCAGAAAGTTCTCCACCAACCGAAGCATCCACTATCAGAAGACCCTCTACAGAAACCCCAGCACACACTCAGGAATCTCCAACAACACAATCACGTCCACACAATTCAGAAGTGTCATCATCCGCAACTCTCTCCCCCTCAGAAACATATTCAATTACAGCACCATCATCAACGGAAACTGAGTTGTCTGCAGAGACCCATCAGACAGCGCATTCCTCAGCAACATCCAAGTTTTCATCAGAAACACCCCCAACAACACAGCAAACTTCTTTGACTGAACATTCAACACAACTCCATCAAACCTCAACAGAGCCTTCATCGGCAACTCTGCCTGCATCAGAATCGCACCACACTTCCGCGGCATTGTCAAGGGTTACTGAGTCAACATCAGAAACAAATTCACCAGCAACTGAAGTATCAGAGGCATCTCAGACTTCAACACAAACCCATCCAATGTCGGAGCTATCTTCAATGACCACATCCACTTTAGAAAGTCTTCCACCAACATCAGAAACGCCACAAACAGCACAAACACATCCAAGCACAACACGCATTTCCTCAGAAACCGTGTCCCCATCGGAAACCCATGTAACAGCAACAACGTTAAGTTCGGTTACTGAGAGCTCTACCACAAGATATTCTGAATCAACACAACTCACGATGCCGACAGACAGTTCATCGGAATCCCAAGCCACATCAGAAGCACCAGCGAGCTATGTGTCCTCAACTGAAAAACCTCACAGCACAACCCAGCAACTTTTGAGTTCGACACATCCAAACACAATACGAGCCTCGACAGAAACCATATCGCCATCCGAAATACACTTCACAACACCAAGCACAAGAGTGACTGAGTCATTATCCGCAACGTATTCAAGCACAACAGAAGAAACCTCCGCAACGGAACACTCATCGCATACGCCAAGAGGAAGACGAGCATCTTCAGCAACAACAACCTCGGCAGAAACACAGCCAACAACGCAGGAATCTGCAAGTACAACATTTTCACCAGAAACACATCCAAGTACGTTAACAGAGTCATCTGACAGTGCGTCCACATCACAGTCACACTTAACAACAGCACCTTCATCCCTCGTAACTGAGTACTCAACAGAAAGATATTCTACATCAGCGGAAGTGTCATCAAAAAGGGAATCGTCATCTGAAATCCCTACGACAAAAGAAGTATCATCAATCACTGCATCCTCATCAGAAAGTTCTCCACCAACCGAAGCATCCACTATCAGAAGACCCTCTACAGAAACCCCAGCACACACTCAGGAATCTCCAACAACACAATCACGTCCACACAATTCAGAAGTGTCATCATCCGCAACTCTCTCCCCCTCAGAAACATATTCAATTACAGCACCATCATCAACGGAAACTGAGTTGTCTGCAGAGACCCATCAGACAGCGCATTTCTCAGCAACATCCAAGTTTTCATCAGAAACAACCCCAACAACACAACAAACTTCTTTGACTGAACATTCAACAGAACTCCATCAAAACTCAACAGAGCCTTCATCGGCAACTCTGCCTGCATCAGAATTGCACCACACTTCCGCGGCATTGTCAAGGGTTACTGAGTCAACATCAGAAACAAATTCACCAGCAACTGAAGTATCAGAGGCATCTCAGACTTCAACACAAACCCATCCAATGTCGGAGCTATCTTCAATGACCACATCCACTTTAGAAAGTCTTCCACCAACATCAGAAACGCCACAAACAGCACAAACACATCCAAGCACAACACGCATTTCCTCAGAAACCGTGTCCCCATCGGAAACCCATGTAACAGCAACAACGTTAAGTTCGATTACTGAGAGCTCTACCACAAGATATTCTGAATCAACACAACTCACGACGCCGACAGACGCTTCATCGGAATCCCAAGCCACATCAGAAGCACCAGCGAGCTATGTGTCCTCAACTGAAAAACCTCACAGCACAACCCAGCAACTTTTGAGTACGACACATCCAAACACAATACGAGCCTCGACAGAAACCATATCGCCATCCGAAATACACTTCACAACACCAAGCACAAGAGTGACTGAGTCATTATCCGCAACGTATTCAAGCACAACAGAAGAAACTTCCGCAACGGAACACTCATCGCATACGCCAAGAGGAAGACGAGCATCTTTAGCAACAACAACCTCGGCAGAAACACAGCCAACAACGCAGGAATCTGCAAGTACAACATTTTCACCAGAAACACATCCAAGTACGTTAACAGAGTCATCTGCCAGTGCGTCCACATCACAGTCACACTTAACAACAGCACCTTCATCCCTTGTAACTGAGTACTCAACAGAAAGATATTCTACATCAGCGGAAGTGTCATCAAAAAGGGAATCGTCATCTGAAATCCCTACGACAAAAGAAGTATCATCAATCACTGCATCCTCATCAGAAAGTTCTCCACCAACCGAAGCATCCACTATCAGAAGACCCTCTACAGAAACCCCAGCACACACTCAGGAATCTCCAACAACACAATCACGTCCACACAATTCAGAAGTGTCATCATCCGCAACTCTCTCCCCCTCAGAAACATATTCAATTACAGCACCATCATCAACGGAAACTGAGTTGTCTGCAGAGACCCATCAGACAGCGCATTCCTCAGCAACATCCAAGTTTTCATCAGAAACACCCCCAACAACACAGCAAACTTCTTTGACTGAACATTCAACACAACTCCATCAAACCTCAACAGAGCCTTCATCGGCAACTCTGCCTGCATCAGAATCGCACCACACTTCCGCGGCATTGTCAAGGGTTACTGAGTCAACATCAGAAACAAATTCACCAGCAACTGAAGTATCAGAGGCATCTCAGACTTCAACACAAACCCATCCAATGTCGGAGCTATCTTCAATGACCACATCCACTTTAGAAAGTCTTCCACCAACATCAGAAATGCCACAAACAGCACAAACACATCCAAGCACAACACGCATTTCCTCAGAAACCGTGTCCCCATCGGAAACCCATGTAACAGCAACAACGTTAAGTTCGGTTACTGAGAGCTCTACCACAAGATATTCTGAATCAACACAACTCACGACGTCGACAGAAACTTCATCGGAATCCCAAGCCACATCAGAAGCACCAGCGAGCTATGTGTCCTCAACTGAAAAACCTCACAGCACAACCCAGCAACTTTTGAGTTCGACACATCCAAACACAATTCGAGCCTCGACAGAAACCATATCGCCATCCGAAATACACTTCACAACACCAAGCACAAGAGTGACTGAGTCATTATCCGCAACGTATTCAAGCACAACAGAAGAAACTTCCGCAACGGAACACTCATCGCATACGCCAAGAGGAAGACGAGCATCTTTGGCAACAACAACCTCGGCAGAAACACAGCCAACAATGCAGGAATCTGCAAGTACAACATTTTCACCAGAAACACATCCAAGTACGTTAACAGAGTCATCTGCCAGTGCGTCCACATCACAGTCACACTTAACAACAGCACCTTCATCCCTCGTAACTGAGTACTCAACAGAAAGATATTCTACATCAGCGGAAGTGTCATCAAAAAGGGAATCGTCATCTGAAATCCCTACGACGAAAGAAGTATCATCAATCACTGCATCCTCATCAGAAAGTTCTCCACCAACCGAAGCATCCACTATCAGAAGACCCTCTACAGAAACCCCAGCACACACTCAGGAATCTCCAACAACACAATCACGTCCACACAATTCAGAAGTGTCATCATCCGCAACTCTCTCCCCCTCAGAAACATATTCAATTACAGCACCATCATCAACGGAAACTGAGTTGTCTGCAGAGACCCATCAGACAGCGCATTCCTCAGCAACATCCAAGTTTTCATCAGAAACACCCCCAACAACACAGCAAACTTCTTTGACTGAACATTCAACACAACTCCATCAAACCTCAACAGAGCTTTCATCGGCAACTCTGCCTGCATCAGAATCGCACCACACTTCCGCGGCATTGACAAGGGTTACTGAGTCAACATCAGAAACAAATTCACCAGCAACTGAAGTATCAGAGGCATCTCAGACTTCAACACAAACCCATCCAATGTCGGAGCTATCTTCAATGACCACATCCACTTTAGAAAGTCTTCCACCAACATCAGAAACGCCACAAACAGCACAAACACATCCAATCACAACACGCATTTCCTCAGAAACCGTGTCCCCATCGGAAACCCATGTAACAGCAACAACGTTAAGTTCGGTTACTGAGAGCTCTACCACAAGATATTCTGAATCAACACAACTCACGACGCCGACAGACACTTCATCGGAATCCCAAGCCACATCAGAAGCACCAGCGAGCTATGTGTCCTCAACTGAAAAACCTCACAGCACAACCCAGCAACTTTTGAGTTCGACACATCCAAACACAATACGAGCCTCGACAGAAACCATATCGCCATCCGAAATACACTTCACAACACCAAGCACAAGAGTGACTGAGTCATTATCCGCAACGTATTCAAGCACAACAGAAGAAACTTCCGCAACGGAACAGTCATCGCATACGCCAAGAGGAAGACGAGCATCTTTAGCAACAACAACCTCGGCAGAAACACAGCCAACAATGCAGGAATCTGCAAGTACAACATTTTCACCAGAAACACATCCAAGTACGTTAACAGAGTCATCTGCCAGTGCGTCCACATCACAGTCACACTTAACAACAGCACCTTCATCCCTCGTAACTGAGTACTCAACAGAAAGATATTCTACATCAGCGGAAGTGTCATCAAAAAGGGAATCGTCATCTGAAATCCCTACGACAAAAGAAGTATCATCAATCACTGCATCCTCATCAGAAAGTTCTCCACCAACCGAAGCATCCACTATCAGAAGACCCTCTACAGAAACCCCAGCACACACTCAGGAATCTCCAACAACACAATCACGTCCACACAATTCAGAAGTGTCATCATCCGCAACTCTCTCCCCCTCAGAAACATATTCAATTACAGCACCATCATCAACGGAAACTGAGTTGTCTGCAGAGACCCATCAGACAGCGCATTCCTCAGCAACATCCAAGTTTTCATCAGAAACACCCCCAACAACACAGCAAACTTCTTTGACTGAACATTCAACACAACTCCATCAATCCTCAACAGAGCCTTCATCGGCAACTCTGCCTGCATCAGAATCGCACCACACTTCCGCGGCATTGACAAGGGTTACTGAGTCAACATCAGAAACAAATTCACCAGCAACTGAAGTATCAGAGGCATCTCAGACTTCAACACAAACCCATCCAATGTCGGAGCTATCTTCAATGACCACATCCACTTTAGAAAGTCTTCCACCAACATCAGAAATGCCACAAACAGCACAAACACATCCAAGCACAACACGCATTTCCTCAGAAACCGTGTCCCCATCGGAAACCCATGTAACAGCAACAACGTTAAGTTCGGTTACTGAGAGCTCTACCACAAGATATTCTGAATCAACACAACTCACGACGCCGACAGACACTTCATCGGAATCCCAAGCCACATCAGAAGCACCAGCGAGCTATGTGTCCTCAACTGAAAAACCTCACAGCACAACCCAGCAACTTTTGAGTTCGACACATCCAAACACAATACGAGCCTCGACAGACACCATATCGCCATCCGAAATACACTTCACAACACCAAGCACAAGAGTGACTGAGTCATTATCCGCAACGTATTCAAGCACAACAGAAGAAACTACCGCAACGGAACACTCATCGCATACGCCAAGAGGAAGACGAGCATCTTCAGCAACGACAACCTCGGCAGAAACACAGCCAACAACGCAGGAATCCGCAAGTACAACATTTTCACCAGAAACCCATCCAAGTACGTTAACAGAGTCATCTGCCAGTGTGTCCACATCACAGTCACACTTAACAACAGCACCTTCATCCCTCGTAACTGAGTACTCAACAGAAAGATATTCTACATCAGCGGAAGTGTCATCAAAAAGGGAATCGTCATCTGAAATCCCTACGACAAAAGAAGTATCATCAATCACTGCATCCTCATCAGAAAGTTCTCCACCAACCGAAGCATCCACTATCAGAAGACCCTCTACAGAAACCCCAGCACACACTCAGGAATCTCCAACAACACAATCACGTCCACACAATTCAGAAGTGTCATCATCCGCAACTCTCTCCCCCTCAGAAACATATTCAATTACAGCACCATCATCAACGGAAACTGAGTTGTCTGCAGAGACCCATCAGACAGCGCATTCCTCAGCAACATCCAAGTTTTCATCAGAAACACCCCCAACAACACAGCAAACTTCGTTGACTGAACATTCAACACAACTCCATCAATCCTCAACAGAGCCTTCATCGGCAACTCTGCCTGCATCAGAATCGCACCACACTTCCGCGGCATTGACAAGGGTTACTGAGTCAACATCAGAAACAAATTCACCAGCAACTGAAGTATCAGAGGCATCTCAGACTTCAACACAAACCCATCCAATGTCGGAGCTATCTTCAATGACCACATCCACTTTAGAAAGTCTTCCACCAACATCAGAAATGCCACAAACAGCACAAACACATCCAAGCACAACACGCATTTCCTCAGAAACCGTGTCCCCATCGGAAACCCATGTAACAGCAACAACGTTAAGTTCGGTTACTGAGAGCTCTACCACAAGATATTCTGAATCAACACAACTCACGACGCCGACAGACACTTCATCGGAATCCCAAGCCACATCAGAAGCACCAGCGAGCTATGTGTCCTCAACTGAAAAACCTCACAGCACAACCCAGCAACTTTTGAGTTCGACACATCCAAACACAATACGAGCCTCGACAGACACCATATCGCCATCCGAAATACACTTCACAACACCAAGCACAAGAGTGACTGAGTCATTATCCGCAACGTATTCAAGCACAACAGAAGAAACTACCGCAACGGAACACTCATCGCATACGCCAAGAGGAAGACGAGCATCTTCAGCAACGACAACCTCGGCAGAAACACAGCCAACAACGCAGGAATCCGCAAGTACAACATTTTCACCAGAAACACATCCAAGTACGTTAACAGAGTCATCTGCCAGTGTGTCCACATCACAGTCACACTTAACAACAGCACCTTCATCCCTCGTAACTGAGTACTCAACAGAAAGATATTCTACATCAGCGGAAGTGTCATCAAAAAGGGAATCGTCATCTGAAATCCCTACGACAAAAGAAGTATCATCAATCACTGCATCCTCATCAGAAAGTTCTCCAGCAACCGAAGCATCCACTATCAGAAGACCCTCTACAGAAACCCCAGCACACACTCAGGAATCTCCAACAACACAATCACGTCCACACAATTCAGAAGTGTCATCATCCGCAACTCTCTCCCCCTCAGAAACATATTCAATTACAGCACCATCATCAACGGAAACTGAGTTGTCTGCAGAGACCCATCAGACAGCGCATTCCTCAGCAACATCCAAGTTTTCATCAGAAACACCCCCAACAACACAGCAAACTTCTTTGACTGAACATTCAACACAACTCCATCAAACCTCAACAGAGCCTTCATCGGCAACTCTGCCTGCATCAGAATCGCACCACACTTCCGCGGCATTGTCAAGGGTTACTGAGTCAACAACAGAAACAAATTCACCAGCAACTGAAGTATCAGAGGCATCTCAGACTTCAACACAAACCCATCCAATGTCGGAGCTATCTTCAATGACCACATCCACTTTAGAAAGTCTTCCACCAACATCAGAAACGCCACAAACAGCACAAACACATCCAAGCACAACACGCATTTCCTCAGAAACCGTGTCCCCATCGGAAACCCATGTAACAGCAACAACGTTAAGTTCGGTTACTGAGAGCTCTACCACAAGATATTCTGAATCAACACAACTCACGACGCCGACAGACACTTCATCGGAATCCCAAGCCACATCAGAAGCACCAGCGAGCTATGTGTCCTCAACTGAAAAACCTCACAGCACAACCCAGCAACTTTTGAGTTCGACACATCCAAACACAATACGAGCCTCGACAGAAACCATATCGCCATCCGAAATACACTTCACAACACCAAGCACAAGAGTGACTGAGTCATTATCCGCAACGTATTCAAGCACAACAGAAGAAACTACCGCAACGGAACACTCATCGCATACGCCAAGAGGAAGACGAGCATCTTCAGCAACAACAACCTCAGCAGAAACACAGCCAACAACGCAGGAATCCGCAAGTACAACATTTTCACCAGAAACACATCCAAGTACGTTAACAGAGTCATCTGCCAGTGCGTCCACATCACAGTCACACTTAACAACAGCACCTTCATCCCTCGTAACTGAGTACTCAACAGAAAGATATTCTACATCAGCGGAAGTGTCATCAAAAAGGGAATCGTCATCTGAAATCCCTACGACAAAAGAAGTATCATCAATCACTGCATCCTCATCAGAAAGTTCTCCACCAACCGAAGCATCCACTATCAGAAGACCCGCTACAGAAACCCCAGCACACACTCAGGAATCTCCAACAACACAATCACGTCCACACAATTCAGAAGTGTCATCATCCGCAACTCTCTCCCCCTCAGAAACATATTCAATTACAGCACCATCATCAACGGAAACTGAGTTGTCTGCAGAGACCCATCAGACAGCGCATTCCTCAGCAACATCCAAGTTTTCATCAGAAACACCCCCAACAACACAGCAAACTTCTTTGACTGAACATTCAACACAACTCCATCAAACCTCAACAGAGCCTTCATCGGCAACTCTGCCTGCATCAGAATCGCACCACACTTCCGCGGCATTGTCAAGGGTTACTGAGTCAACATCAGAAACAAATTTACCAGCAACTGAAGTATCAGAGGCATCTCAGACTTCAACACAAACCCATCCAATGTCGGAGCTATCTTCAATGACCACATCCACTTTAGAAAGTCTTCCACCAACATCAGAAACGCCACAAACAGCACAAACACATCCAAGCACAACACGCATTTCCTCAGAAACCGTGTCCCCATCGGAAACCCATGTAACAGCAACAACGTTAAGTTCGGTTACTGAGAGCTCTACCACAAGATATTCTGAATCAACACAACTCACGATGCCGACAGACACTTCATCGGAATCCCAAGCCACATCAGAAGCACCAGCGAGCTATGTGTCCTCAACTGAAAAACCTCACAGCACAACCCAGCAACTTTTGAGTTCGACACATCCAAACACAATACGAGCCTCGACAGAAACCATATCGCCATCCGAAATACACTTCACAACACCAAGCACAAGAGTGACTGAGTCATTATCCGCAACGTATTCAAGCACAACAGAAGAAACCTCCGCAACGGAACACTCATCGCATACGCCAAGAGGAAGACGAGCATCTTCAGCAACAACAACCTCGGCAGAAACACAGCCAACAACGCAGGAATCCGCAAGTACAACATTTTCACCAGAAACACATCCAAGTACGTTAACAGAGTCATCTGCCAGTGTGTCCACATCACAGTCACACTTAACAACAGCACCTTCATCCCTCGTAACTGAGTACTCAACAGAAAGATATTCTACATCAGCGGAAGTGTCATCAAAAAGGGAATCGTCATCTGAAATCCCTACGACAAAAGAAGTATCATCAATCACTGCATCCTCATCAGAAAGTTCTCCACCAACCGAAGCATCCACTATCAGAAGACCCTCTACAGAAACCCCAGCACACACTCAGGAATCTCCAACAACACAATCACGTCCACACAATTCAGAAGTGTCATCATCCGCAACTCTCTCCCCCTCAGAAACATATTCAATTACAGCACCATCATCAACGGAAACTGAGTTGTCTGCAGAGACCCATCAGACAGCGCATTCCTCAGCAACATCCAAGTTTTCATCAGAAACACCCCCAACAACACAGCAAACTTCTTTGACTGAACATTCAACACAACTCCATCAATCCTCAACAGAGCCTTCATCGGCAACTCTGCCTGCATCAGAATCGCACCACACTTCCGCGGCATTGTCAAGGGTTACTGAGTCAACATCAGAAACAAATTCACCAGCAACTGAAGTATCAGAGGCATCTCAGACTTCCACACAAACCCATCCAATGTCGGAGCTATCTTCAATGACCACATCCACTTTAGAAAGTCTTCCACCAACATCAGAAACGCCACAAACAGCACAAACACATCCAAGCACAACACGCATTTCCTCAGAAACTGTGTCCCCATCGGAAACCCATGTAACAGCAACAACGTTAAGTTCGGTTACTGAGAGCTCTACCACAAGATATTCTGAATCAACACAACTCACGACGCCGACAGACACTTCATCGGAATCCCAAGCCACATCAGAAGCACCAGCGAGCTATGTGTCCTCAACTGAAAAACCTCACAGCACAACCCAGCAACTTTTGAGTTCGACACATCCAAACACAATACGAGCCTCGACAGAAACCATATCGCCATCCGAAATACACTTCACAACACCAAGCACAAGAGTGACTGAGTCATTATCCGCAACGTATTCAAGCACAACAGAAGAAACTTCTGCAACGGAACACTCATCGCATACGCCAAGAGGAAGACGAGCATCTTCAGCAACAACAACCTCGGCAGAAACACAGCCAACAACGCAGGAATCCGCAAGTACAACATTTTCACCAGAAACACATCCAAGTACGTTAACAGAGTCATCTGCCAGTGTGTCCACATCACAGTCACACTTAACAACAGCACCTTCATCCCTCGTAACTGAGTACTCAACAGAAAGATATTCTACATCAGCGGAAGTGTCATCAAAAAGGGAATCGTCATCTGAAATCCCTACGACAAAAGAAGTATCATCAATCACTGCATCCTCATCAGAAAGTTCTCCACCAACCGAAGCATCCACTATCAGAAGACCCTCTACAGAAACCCCAGCACACACTCAGGAATCTCCAACAACACAATCACGTCCACACAATTCAGAAGTGTCATCATCCGCAACTCTCTCCCCCTCAGAAACATATTCAATTACAGCACCATCATCAACGGAAACTGAGTTGTCTGCAGAGACCCATCAGACAGCGCATTCCTCAGCAACATCCAAGTTTTCATCAGAAACACCCCCAACAACACAGCAAACTTCTTTGACTGAACATTCAACACAACTCCATCAAACCTCAACAGAGCCTTCATCGGCAACTCTGCCTGCATCAGAATCGCACCACACTTCCGCGGCATTGTCAAGGGTTACTGAGTCAACATCAGAAACAAATTCACCAGCAACTGAAGTATCAGAGGCATCTCAGACTTCAACACAAACCCATCCAATGTCGGAGCTATCTTCAATGACCACATCCACTTTAGAAAGTCTTCCACCAACATCAGAAACGCCACAAACAGCACAAACACATCCAAGCACAACACGCATTTCCTCAGAAACTGTGTCCCCATCGGAAACCCATGTAACAGCAACAACGTTAAGTTCGGTTACTGAGAGCTCTACCACAAGATATTCTGAATCAACACAACTCACGACGCCGACAGACACTTCATCGGAATCCCAAGCCACATCAGAAGCACCAGCGAGCTATGTGTCCTCAACTGAAAAACCTCACAGCACAACCCAGCAACTTTTGAGTTCGACACATCCAAACACAATACGAGCCTCGACAGAAACCATATCGCCATCCGAAATACACTTCACAACACCAAGCACAAGAGTGACTGAGTCATTATCCGCAACGTATTCAAGCACAACAGAAGAAACTTCTGCAACGGAACACTCATCGCATACGCCAAGAGGAAGACGAGCATCTTCAGCAACAACAACCTCGGCAGAAACACAGCCAACAACGCAGGAATCCGCAAGTACAACATTTTCACCAGAAACACATCCAAGTACGTTAACAGAGTCATCTGCCAGTGTGTCCACATCACAGTCACACTTAACAACAGCACCTTCATCCCTCGTAACTGAGTACTCAACAGAAAGATATTCTACATCAGCGGAAGTGTCATCAAAAAGGGAATCGTCATCTGAAATCCCTACGACAAAAGAAGTATCATCAATCACTGCATCCTCATCAGAAAGTTCTCCACCAACCGAAGCATCCACTATCAGAAGACCCTCTACAGAAACCCCAGCACACACTCAGGAATCTCCAACAACACAATCACGTCCACACAATTCAGAAGTGTCATCATCCGCAACTCTCTCCCCCTCAGAAACATATTCAATTACAGCACCATCATCAACGGAAACTGAGTTGTCTGCAGAGACCCATCAGACAGCGCATTCCTCAGCAACATCCAAGTTTTCATCAGAAACACCCCCAACAACACAGCAAACTTCTTTGACTGAACATTCAACACAACTCCATCAATCCTCAACAGAGCCTTCATCGGCAACTCTGCCTGCATCAGAATCGCACCACACTTCCGCGGCATTGTCAAGGGTTACTGAGTCAACATCAGAAACAAATTCACCAGCAACTGAAGTATCAGAGGCATCTCAGACTTCCACACAAACCCATCCAATGTCGGAGCTATCTTCAATGACCACATCCACTTTAGAAAGTCTTCCACCAACATCAGAAACGCCACAAACAGCACAAACACATCCAAGCACAACACGCATTTCCTCAGAAACCGTGTCCCCATCGGAAACCCATGTAACAGCAACAACGTTAAGTTCGGTTACTGAGAGCTCTACCACAAGATATTCTGAATCAACACAACTCACGACGCCGACAGACACTTCATCGGAATCCCAAGCCACATCAGAAGCACCAGCGAGCTATGTGTCCTCAACTGAAAAACCTCACAGCACAACCCAGCAACTTTTGAGTTCGACACATCCAAACACAATACGAACCTCGACAGAAACCATATCGCCATCCGAAATACACTTGACAACACCAAGCACAAGAGTGACTGAGTCATTATCCGCAACGTATTCAAGCACAACAGAAGAAACTTCCGCAACGAAACACTCATCGCATACACCAAGAGGAAGTCGAGCATCTTCAGCAACAACAAACTCGGCAGAAACACAGCCAACAACGCAGGAATCCACAAGTACAACATTTTCACCAGAAACCCATCCAAGTACGTTAACGGAGTCATCTGCCAGTGTGTCCACATCACAGTCACACTTAACAACAGCACCTTCATCCCTCGTAACTGAGTACTCAACAGAAAGATATTCTACATCAGCGGAAGTGTCATCAAAAAGGGAATCGTCATCTGAAATCCCTACGACAAAAGAAGTATCATCAATCACTGCATCCTCATCAGAAAGTTCTCCACCAACCGAAGCATCCACTATCAGAAGACCCTCTACAGAAACCCCAGCACACACTCAGGAATCTCCAACAACACAATCACGTCCACACAATTCAGAAGTGTCATCATCCGCAACTCTCTCCCCCTCAGAAACATATTCAATTACAGCACCATCATCAACGGAAACTGAGTTGTCTGCAGAGACCCATCAGACAGCGCATTCCTCAGCAACATCCAAGTTTTCATCAGAAACACCCCCAACAACACAGCAAACTTCTTTGACTGAACATTCAACACAACTCCATCAAACCTCAACAGAGCCTTCATCGGCAACTCTGCCTGCATCAGAATCGCACCACACTTCCGCGGCATTGTCAAGGGTTACTGAGTCAACATCAGAAACAAATTCACCAGCAACTGAAGTATCAGAGGCATCTCAGACTTCAACACAAACCCATCCAATGTCGGAGCTATCTTCAATGACCACATCCACTTTAGAAAGTCTTCCACCAACATCAGAAACGCCACAAACAGCACAAACACATCCAAGCACAACACGCATTTCCTCAGAAACCGTGTCCCCATCGGAAACCCATGTAACAGCAACAACGTTAAGTTCGGTTACTGAGAGCTCTACCACAAGATATTCTGAATCAACACAACTCACGATGCCGACAGACACTTCATCGGAATCCCAAGCCACATCAGAAGCACCAGCGAGCTATGTGTCCTCAACTGAAAAACCTCACAGCACAACCCAGCAACTTTTGAGTTCGACACATCCAAACACAATACGAACCTCGACAGAAACCATATCGCCATCCGAAATACACTTGACAACACCAAGCACAAGAGTGACTGAGTCATTATCCGCAACGTATTCAAGCACAACAGAAGAAACTTCCGCAACGGAACACTCATCGCATACGCCAAGAGGAAGACGAGCATCTTCAGCAACAACAACCTCGGTAGAAACACAGCCAACAACGCAGGAATCCGGAAGTACAACATTTTCACCAGAAACACATCCAAGTACGTTAACAGAGTCATCTGCCAGTGCGTCCACATCACAGTCACACTTAACAACAGCAGCTTCATCCCTCGTAACTGAGTACTCAACAGAAAGATATTCTACATCAGCGGAAGTGTCATCAAAAAGGGAATCGTCATCTGAAATCCCTACGACAAAAGAAGTATCATCAATCACTGCATCCTCATCAGAAAGTTCTCCACCAACCGAAGCATCCACTATCAGAAGACCCGCTACAGAAACCCCAGCACACACTCAGGAATCTCCAACAACACCATCACGTCCACACAATTCAGAAGTGTCATCATCCGCAACTCTCTCCCCCTCAGAAACATATTCAATTACAGCACCATCATCAACGGAAACTGAGTTGTCTGCAGAGACCCATCAGACAGCGCATTCCTCAGCAACATCCAAGTTTTCATCAGAAACACCCCCAACAACACAGCAAACTTCTTTGACTGAACATTCAACACAACTCCATCAAACCTCAACAGAGCTTTCATCGGCAACTCTGCCTGCATCAGAATCGCACCACACTTCCGCGGCATTATCAAGGGTTACTGAGTTAACATCAGAAACAAATTCACCAGCAACTGAAGTATCAGAGGCATCTCAGACTTCAACACAAACCCATCCAATGTCGGAGCTATCTTCAATGACCACATCCACTTTAGAAAGTCTTCCACCAACATCAGAAACGCCACAAACAGCACAAACACATCCAAGCACAACACGCATTTCCTCAGAAACCGTGTCCCCATCGGAAACCCATGTAACAGCAACAACGTTAAGTTCTTTTACTGAGAGCTCTACCACAAGATATTCTGAATCAACACAACTCACGATGCTGACAGAAAATTCATCGGAATCCCAAGACACATCAGAAGCACCAGCGAGCTATGTGTCCTCAACTGAAAAACCTCACAGCACAACCCAGCAACTTTTGAGTTCGACACATCCAAACACAATACGAACCTCGACAGAAACCATATCGCCATCCGAAATACACTTGACAACACCAAGCACAAGAGTGACTGAGTCATTATCCGCAACGTATTCAAGCACAACAGAAGAAACTTCCGCAACGGAACACTCATCGTATACGCCAAGAGGAAGACGAGCATCTTCAGCAACAACAACCTCGGTAGAAACACAGCCAACAACGCAGGAATCCGCAAGTACAACATTTTCACCAGAAACCCATCCAAGTACGTTAACAGAGTCATCTGCCAGTGTGTCCACATCACAGTCACACTTAACAACAGCACCTTCATCCCTCGTAACTGAGTACTCAACAGAAAGATATTCTACATCAGCGGAAGTGTCATCAAAAAGGGAATCGTCATCTGAAATCCCTACGACAAAAGAAGTATCATCAATCACTGCATCCTCATCAGAAAGTTCTCCACCAACCGAAGCATCCACTATCAGAAGACCCTCTACAGAAACCCCAGCACACACTCAGGAATCTCCAACAACACAATCACGTCCACACAATTCAGAAGTGTCATCATCCGCAACTCTCTCCCCCTCAGAAACATATTCAATTACAGCACCATCATCAACGGAAACTGAGTTGTCTGCAGAGACCCATCAGACAGCGCATTCCTCAGCAACATCCAAGTTTTCATCAGAAACACCCCCAACAACACAGCAAACTTCTTTGACTGAACATTCAACACAACTCCATCAAACCTCAACAGAGCCTTCATCGGCAACTCTGCCTGCATCAGAATCGCACCACACTTCCGCGGCATTGTCAAGGGTTACTGAGTCAACATCAGAAACAAATTCACCAGCAACTGAAGTATCAGAGGCATCTCAGACTTCAACACAAACCCATCCAATGTCGGAGCTATCTTCAATGACCACATCCACTTTAGAAAGTCTTCCACCAACATCAGAAACGCCACAAACAGCACAAACACATCCAAGCACCACACGCATTTCCTCAGAAACCGTGTCCCCATCGGAAACCCATGTAACAGCAACAACGTTAAGTTCGGTTACTGAGAGCTCTACCACAAGATATTCTGAATCAACACAACTCACGACATCGAAAGAAACTTCATTGGAATCCCAAGCCACATCAGAAGCACCAGCGAGCTATGTGTCCTCAACTGAAAAACCTCACAGCACAACCCAGCAACTTTTGAGTTCGACACACCCAAACACAATACGAGCCTCGACAGAAACCATATCGCCATCCGAAAAACTCTTCACAACACCAACTACAGGAGTGACTGAGTCATTATCCGCAACGTATTCAAGCACAACAGAAGAAACTTCCGCAACGAAACACTCATCGCATACGCCAAGAGGAAGTCGAGCATCTTCAGCAACAACAAACTCGGCAGAAACACAGCCAACAACGCAGGAATCCGCAAGTACAACATTTTCACCAGAAACCCATCCAAGTACGTTAACGGAGTCATCTGCCAGTGTGTCCACATCACAGTCACACTTAACAACAGCACCTTCATCCCTCGTAACTGAGTACTCAACAGAAAGATATTCTACATCAGCGGAAGTGTCATCAAAAAGGGAATCGTCATCTGAAATCCCTACGACAAAAGAAGTATCATCAATCACTGCATCCTCATCAGAAAGTTCTCCACCAACCGAAGCATCCACTATCAGAAGACCCTCTACAGAAACCCCAGCACACACTCAGGAATCTCCAACAACACAATCACGTCCACACAATTCAGAAGTGTCATCATCCGCAACTCTCTCCCCCTCAGAAACATATTCAATTACAGCACCATCATCAACGGAAACTGAGTTGTCTGCAGAGACCCATCAGACAGCGCATTCCTCAGCAACATCCAAGTTTTCATCAGAAACACCCCCAACAACACAGCAAACTTCTTTGACTGAACATTCAACACAACTCCATCAAACCTCAACAGAGCCTTCATCGGCAACTCTGCCTGCATCAGAATCGCACCACACTTCCGCGGCATTGTCAAGGGTTACTGAGTCAACATCAGAAACAAATTCACCAGCAACTGAAGTATCAGAGGCATCTCAGACTTCAACACAAACCCATCCAATGTCGGAGCTATCTTCAATGACCACATCCACTTTAGAAAGTCTTCCACCAACATCAGAAACGCCACAAACAGCACAAACACATCCAAGCACCACACGCATTTCCTCAGAAACCGTGTCCCCATCGGAAACCCATGTAACAGCAACAACGTTAAGTTCGGTTACTGAGAGCTCTACCACAAGATATTCTGAATCAACACAACTCACGATGCCGACAGATACTTCATCGGAATCCCAAGCCACATCAGAAGCACCAGCGAGCTATGTGTCCTCAACTGAAAAACCTCACAGCACAACCCAGCAACTTTTGAGTTCGACACATCCAAACACAATACGAGCCTCGACAGAAACCATATCGCCATCCGAAATACACTTCACAACACCAAGCACAAGCGTGACTGAGTCATTATCCGCAACGTATTCAAGCACAACAGAAGAAACTTCCGCAACGGAACACTCATCGCATACGCCAAGAGGAAGACGAGCATCTTCAGCAACAACAACCTCGGCAGAAACACAGCCAACAACGCAGGAATCCGCAAGTACAACATTTTCACCAGAAACACATCCAAGTACGTTAACGGAGTCATCTGCCAGTGCGTCCACATCACAGTCACACTTAACAACAGCACCTTCATCCCTCGTAACTGAGTACTCAACAGAAAGATATTCTACATCAGCGGAAGTGTCATCAAAAAGGGAATCGTCATCTGAAATCCCTACGACAAAAGAAGTATCATCAATCACTGCATCCTCATCAGAAAGTTCTCCACCAACCGAAGCATCCACTATCAGAAGACCCTCTACAGAAACCCCAGCACACACTCAGGAATCTCCAACAACACAATCACGTCCACACAATTCAGAAGTGTCATCATCCGCAACTCTCTCCCCCTCAGAAACATATTCAATTACAGCACCATCATCAACGGAAACTGAGTTGTCTGCAGAGACCCATCAGACAGCGCATTCCTCAGCAACATCCAAGTTTTCATCAGAAACACCCCCAACAACACAGCAAACTTCTTTGACTGAACATTCAACACAACTCCATCAATCCTCAACAGAGCCTTCATCGGCAACTCTGCCTGCATCAGAATCGCACCACACTTCCGCGGCATTGTCAAGGGTTACTGAGTCAACATCAGAAACAAATTCACCAGCAACTGAAGTATCAGAGGCATCTCAGACTTCAACACAAACCCATCCAATGTCGGAGCTATCTTCAATGACCACATCCACTTTAGAAAGTCTTCCACCAACATCAGAAACGCCACAAACAGCACAAACACATCCAAGCACAACACGCATTTCCTCAGAAACCGTGTCCCCATCGGAAACCCATGTAACAGCAACAACGTTAAGTTCGGTTACTGAGAGCTCTACCACAAGATATTCTGAATCAACACAACTCACGACATCGACAGAAACTTCATCGGAATCCCAAGCCACATCAGAAGCACCAGCGAGCTATGTGTCCTCAACTGAAAAACCTCACAGCACAACCCAGCAACTTTTGAGTTCGACACACCCAAACACAATACGAGCCTCGACAGAAACCATATCGCCATCCGAAAAACTCTTCACAACACCAACCACAGGAGTGACTGAGTCATTATCCGCAACGAATTCAAGCACAACAGAAGAAACTTCCGCAACGAAACACTCATCGCATACACCAAGAGGAAGTCGAGCATCTTCAGCAACAACAAACTCGGCAGAAACACAGCCAACAACGCAGGAATCCGCAAGTACAACATTTTCACCAGAAACCCATCCAAGTACGTTAACGGAGTCATCTGCCAGTGTGTCCACATCACAGTCATACTTAACAACAGCACCTTCATCCCTCGTAACTGAGTACTCAACAGAAAGATATTCTACATCAGCGGAAGTGTCATCAAAAAGGGAATCGTCATCTGAAATCCCTACGACAAAAGAAGTATCATCAATCACTGCATCCTCATCAGAAAGTTCTCCACCAACCGAAGCATCCACTATCAGAAGACCCTCTACAGAAACCCCAGCACACACTCAGGAATCTCCAACAACACAATCACGTCCACACAATTCAGAAGTGTCATCATCCGCAACTCTCTCCCCCTCAGAAACATATTCAGTTACAGCACCATCATCAACGGAAACTGAGTTGTCTGCAGAGACCCATCAGACAGCGCATTCCTCAGCAACATCCAAGTTTTCATCAGAAACACCCCCAACAACACAGCAAACTTCTTTGACTGAACATTCAACACAACTCCATCAAACCTCAACAGAGCCTTCATCGGCAACTCTGCCTGCATCAGAATCGCACCACACTTCCGCGGCATTGTCAAGGGTTACTGAGTCAACATCAGAAACAAATTCACCAGCAACTGAAGTATCAGAGGCATCTCAGACTTCAACACAAACCCATCCAATGTCGGAGCTATCTTCAATGACCACATCCACTTTAGAAAGTCTTCCACCAACATCAGAAACGCCACAAACAGCACAAACACATCCAAGCACAACACGCATTTCCTCAGAAACCGTGTCCCCATCGGAAACCCATGTAACAGCAACAACGTTAAGTTCGGTTACTGAGAGCTCTACCACAAGATATTCTGAATCAACACAACTCACGATGCCGACAGATACTTCATCGGAATCCCAAGCCACATCAGAAGCACCAGCGAGCTATGTGTCCTCAACTGAAAAACCTCACAGCACAACCCAGCAACTTTTGAGTTCGACACACCCAAACACAATACGAGCCTTGACAGAAACCATATCGCCATCCGAAAAACTCTTCACAACACCAAGCACAGGAGTGACTGAGTCATTATCCGCAACGTATTCAAGCACAACAGAAGAAACTTCCGCAACGGAACACTCATCGCATACGCCAAGAGGAAGACGAGCATCTTCAGCAACAACAACCTCGGCAGAAACACAGCCAACAACGCAGGAATCCGCAAGTACAACATTTTCACCAGAAACACATCCAAGTACGTTAACGGAGTCATCTGCCAGTGCGTCCACATCACAGTCACACTTAACAACAGCACCTTCATCCCTCGTAACTGAGTACTCAACAGAAAGATATTCTACATCAGCGGAAGTGTCATCAAAAAGGGAATCGTCATCTGAAATCCCTACGACAAAAGAAGTATCATCAATCACTGCATCCTCATCAGAAAGTTCTCCACCAACCGAAGCATCCACTATCAGAAGACCCTCTACAGAAACCCCAGCACACACTCAGGAATCTCCAACAACACAATCACGTCCACACAATTCAGAAGTGTCATCATCCGCAACTCTCTCCCCCTCAGAAACATATTCAATTACAGCACCATCATCAACGGAAACTGAGTTGTCTGCAGAGACCCATCAGATAGCGCATTCCTCAGCAACATCCAAGTTTTCATCAGAAACACCCCCAACAACACAGCAAACTTCTTTGACTGAGCATTCAACACAACTCCATCAAACCTCAACAGAGCCTTCATCGGCAACTCTGCCTGCATCAGAATCGCACCACACTTCCGCGGCATTGTCAAGGGTTACTGAGTCAACATCAGAAACAAATTCACCAGCAACTGAAGTATCAGAGGCATCTCAGACTTCAACACAAACCCATCCAATGTCGGAGCTATCTTCAATGACCACATCCACTTTAGAAAGTCTTCCACCAACATCAGAAACGCCACAAACAGCACAAACACATCCAAGCACAACACGCATTTCCTCAGAAACCGTGTCCCCATCGGAAACCCATGTAACAGCAACAACGTTAAGTTCTTTTACTGAGAGCTCTACCACAAGATATTCTGAATCAACACAACTCACGATGCTGACAGAAAATTCATCGGAATCCCAAGCCACATCAGAAGCACCTGCGAGCTATGTGTCCTCAACTGAAAAACCTCACAGCACAACCCAGCAACTTTTGAGTTCGACACACCCAAACACAATACGAGCCTCGACAGAAACCATATCGCCATCCGAAAAACTCTTCACAACACCAACCACAGGAGTGACTGAGTCATTATCCGCAACGTATTCAAGCACAACAGAAGAAACTTCCGCAACGAAACACTCATCGCATACACCAAGAGGAAGTCGAGCATCTTCAGCAACAACAAACTCGGCAGAAACACAGCCAACAACGCAGGAATCCACAAGTACAACATTTTCACCAGAAACCCATCCAAGTACGTTAACGGAGTCATCTGCCAGTGTGTCCACATCACAGTCACACTTAACAACAGCACCTTCATCCCTCGTAACTGAGTACTCAACAGAAAGATATTCTACATCAGCGGAAGTGTCATCAAAAAGGGAATCGTCATCTGAAATCCCTACGACAAAAGAAGTATCATCAATCACTGCATCCTCATCAGAAAGTTCTCCACCAACCGAAGCATCCACTATCAGAAGACCCTCTACAGAAACCCCAGCACACACTCAGGAATCTCCAACAACACAATCACGTCCACACAATTCAGAAGTGTCATCATCCGCAACTCTCTCCCCCTCAGAAACATATTCAATTACAGCACCATCATCAACGGAAACTGAGTTGTCTGCAGAGACCCATCAGACAGCGCATTCCTCAGCAACATCCAAGTTTTCATCAGAAACACCCCCAACAACACAGCAAACTTCTTTGACTGAACATTCAACACAACTCCATCAAACCTCAACAGAGCCTTCATCGGCAACTCTGCCTGCATCAGAATCGCACCACACTTCCGCGGCATTGTCAAGGGTTACTGAGTCAACATCAGAAACAAATTCACCAGCAACTGAAGTATCAGAGGCATCTCAGACTTCAACACAAACCCATCCAATGTCGGAGCTATCTTCAATGACCACATCCACTTTAGAAAGTCTTCCACCAACATCAGAAACGCCACAAACAGCACAAACACATCCAAGCACAACACGCATTTCCTCAGAAACCGTGTCCCCATCGGAAACCCATGTAACAGCAACAACGTTAAGTTCTTTTACTGAGAGCTCTACCACAAGATATTCTGAATCAACACAACTCACGATGCTGACAGAAAATTCATCGGAATCCCAAGCCACATCAGAAGCACCTGCGAGCTATGTGTCCTCAACTGAAAAACCTCACAGCACAACCCAGCAACTTTTGAGTTCGACACACCCAAACACAATACGAGCCTCGACAGAAACCATATCGCCATCCGAAATACACTTGACAACACCAAGCACAAGAGTGACTGAGTCATTATCCGCAACGTATTCAAGCACAACAGAAGAAACTTCCGCAACGGAACACTCATCGTATACGCCAAGAGGAAGACGAGCATCTTCAGCAACAACAACCTCGGTAGAAACACAGCCAACAACGCAGGAATCCGCAAGTACAACATTTTCACCAGAAACCCATCCAAGTACGTTAACAGAGTCATCTGCCAGTGTGTCCACATCACAGTCACACTTAACAACAGCACCTTCATCCCTCGTAACTGAGTACTCAACAGAAAGATATTCTACATCAGCGGAAGTGTCATCAAAAAGGGAATCGTCATCTGAAATCCCTACGACAAAAGAAGTATCATCAATCACTGCATCCTCATCAGAAAGTTCTCCACCAACCGAAGCATCCACTATCAGAAGACCCTCTACAGAAACCCCAGCACACACTCAGGAATCTCCAACAACACAATCACGTCCACACAATTCAGAAGTGTCATCATCCGCAACTCTCTCCCCCTCAGAAACATACTCAATTACAGCACCATCATCAACGGAAACTGAGTTGTCTGCAGAGACCCATCAGACAGCGCATTCCTCAGCAACATCCAAGTTTTCATCAGAAACACCCCCAACAACACAGCAAACTTCTTTGACTGAACATTCAACACAACTCCATCAAACCTCAACAGAGCCTTCATCGGCAACTCTGCCTGCATCAGAATCGCACCACACTTCCGCGGCATTGTCAAGGGTTACTGAGTCAACATCAGAAACAAATTCACCAGCAACTGAAGTATCAGAGGCATCTCAGACTTCAACACAAACCCATCCAATGTCGGAGCTATCTTCAATGACCACATCCACTTTAGAAAGTCTTCCACCAACATCAGAAACGCCACAAACAGCACAAACACATCCAAGCACCACACGCATTTCCTCAGAAACCGTGTCCCCATCGGAAACCCATGTAACAGCAACAACGTTAAGTTCGGTTACTGAGAGCTCTACCACAAGATATTCTGAATCAACACAACTCACGACATCGACAGAAACTTCATCGGAATCCCAAGCCACATCAGAAGCACCAGCGAGCTATGTGTCCTCAACTGAAAAACCTCACAGCACAACCCAGCAACTTTTGAGTTTGACACACCCAAACACAATACGAGCCTCGACAGAAACCATATCGCCATCCGAAAAACTCTTCACAACACCAACCACAGGAGTGACTGAGTCATTATCCGCAACGAATTCAAGCACAACAGAAGAAACTTCCGCAACGAAACACTCATCGCATACACCAAGAGGAAGTCGAGCATCTTCAGCAACAACAAACTCGGCAGAAACACAGCCAACAACGCAGGAATCCGCAAGTACAACATTTTCACCAGAAACCCATCCAAGTACGTTAACGGAGTCATCTGCCAGTGTGTCCACATCACAGTCATACTTAACAACAGCACCTTCATCCCTCGTAACTGAGTACTCAACAGAAAGATATTCTACATCAGCGGAAGTGTCATCAAAAAGGGAATCGTCATCTGAAATCCCTACGACAAAAGAAGTATCATCAATCACTGCATCCTCATCAGAAAGTTCTCCACCAACCGAAGCATCCACTATCAGAAGACCCTCTACAGAAACCCCAGCACACACTCAGGAATCTCCAACAACACAATCACGTCCACACAATTCAGAAGTGTCATCATCCGCAACTCTCTCCCCCTCAGAAACATATTCAGTTACAGCACCATCATCAACGGAAACTGAGTTGTCTGCAGAGACCCATCAGACAGCGCATTCCTCAGCAACATCCAAGTTTTCATCAGAAACACCCCCAACAACACAGCAAACTTCTTTGACTGAACATTCAACACAACTCCATCAAACCTCAACAGAGCCTTCATCGGCAACTCTGCCTGCATCAGAATCGCACCACACTTCCGCGGCATTGTCAAGGGTTACTGAGTCAACATCAGAAACAAATTCACCAGCAACTGAAGTATCAGAGGCATCTCAGACTTCAACACAAACCCATCCAATGTCGGAGCTATCTTCAATGACCACATCCACTTTAGAAAGTCTTCCACCAACATCAGAAACGCCACAAACAGCACAAACACATCCAAGCACAACACGCATTTCCTCAGAAACCGTGTCCCCATCGGAAACCCATGTAACAGCAACAACGTTAAGTTCGGTTACTGAGAGCTCTACCACAAGATATTCTGAATCAACACAACTCACGATGCCGACAGATACTTCATCGGAATCCCAAGCCACATCAGAAGCACCAGCGAGCTATGTGTCCTCAACTGAAAAACCTCACAGCACAACCCAGCAACTTTTGAGTTCGACACACCCAAACACAATACGAGCCTTGACAGAAACCATATCGCCATCCGAAAAACTCTTCACAACACCAAGCACAGGAGTGACTGAGTCATTATCCGCAACGTATTCAAGCACAACAGAAGAAACTTCCGCAACGGAACACTCATCGCATACGCCAAGAGGAAGACGAGCATCTTCAGCAACAACAACCTCGGCAGAAACACAGCCAACAACGCAGGAATCCGCAAGTACAACATTTTCACCAGAAACACATCCAAGTACGTTAACGGAGTCATCTGCCAGTGCGTCCACATCACAGTCACACTTAACAACAGCACCTTCATCCCTCGTAACTGAGTACTCAACAGAAAGATATTCTACATCAGCGGAAGTGTCATCAAAAAGGGAATCGTCATCTGAAATCCCTACGACAAAAGAAGTATCATCAATCACTGCATCCTCATCAGAAAGTTCTCCACCAACCGAAGCATCCACTATCAGAAGACCCTCTACAGAAACCCCAGCACACACTCAGGAATCTCCAACAACACAATCACGTCCACACAATTCAGAAGTGTCATCATCCGCAACTCTCTCCCCCTCAGAAACATATTCAATTACAGCACCATCATCAACGGAAACTGAGTTGTCTGCAGAGACCCATCAGATAGCGCATTCCTCAGCAACATCCAAGTTTTCATCAGAAACACCCCCAACAACACAGCAAACTTCTTTGACTGAGCATTCAACACAACTCCATCAAACCTCAACAGAGCCTTCATCGGCAACTCTGCCTGCATCAGAATCGCACCACACTTCCGCGGCATTGTCAAGGGTTACTGAGTCAACATCAGAAACAAATTCACCAGCAACTGAAGTATCAGAGGCATCTCAGACTTCAACACAAACCCATCCAATGTCGGAGCTATCTTCAATGACCACATCCACTTTAGAAAGTCTTCCACCAACATCAGAAACGCCACAAACAGCACAAACACATCCAAGCACAACACGCATTTCCTCAGAAACCGTGTCCCCATCGGAAACCCATGTAACAGCAACAACGTTAAGTTCTTTTACTGAGAGCTCTACCACAAGATATTCTGAATCAACACAACTCACGATGCTGACAGAAAATTCATCGGAATCCCAAGCCACATCAGAAGCACCTGCGAGCTATGTGTCCTCAACTGAAAAACCTCACAGCACAACCCAGCAACTTTTGAGTTCGACACACCCAAACACAATACGAGCCTCGACAGAAACCATATCGCCATCCGAAAAACTCTTCACAACACCAACCACAGGAGTGACTGAGTCATTATCCGCAACGTATTCAAGCACAACAGAAGAAACTTCCGCAACGAAACACTCATCGCATACACCAAGAGGAAGTCGAGCATCTTCAGCAACAACAAACTCGGCAGAAACACAGCCAACAACGCAGGAATCCACAAGTACAACATTTTCACCAGAAACCCATCCAAGTACGTTAACGGAGTCATCTGCCAGTGTGTCCACATCACAGTCACACTTAACAACAGCACCTTCATCCCTCGTAACTGAGTACTCAACAGAAAGATATTCTACATCAGCGGAAGTGTCATCAAAAAGGGAATCGTCATCTGAAATCCCTACGACAAAAGAAGTATCATCAATCACTGCATCCTCATCAGAAAGTTCTCCACCAACCGAAGCATCCACTATCAGAAGACCCTCTACAGAAACCCCAGCACACACTCAGGAATCTCCAACAACACAATCACGTCCACACAATTCAGAAGTGTCATCATCCGCAACTCTCTCCCCCTCAGAAACATATTCAATTACAGCACCATCATCAACGGAAACTGAGTTGTCTGCAGAGACCCATCAGACAGCGCATTCCTCAGCAACATCCAAGTTTTCATCAGAAACACCCCCAACAACACAGCAAACTTCTTTGACTGAACATTCAACACAACTCCATCAAACCTCAACAGAGCCTTCATCGGCAACTCTGCCTGCATCAGAATCGCACCACACTTCCGCGGCATTGTCAAGGGTTACTGAGTCAACATCAGAAACAAATTCACCAGCAACTGAAGTATCAGAGGCATCTCAGACTTCAACACAAACCCATCCAATGTCGGAGCTATCTTCAATGACCACATCCACTTTAGAAAGTCTTCCACCAACATCAGAAACGCCACAAACAGCACAAACACATCCAAGCACAACACGCATTTCCTCAGAAACCGTGTCCCCATCGGAAACCCATGTAACAGCAACAACGTTAAGTTCTTTTACTGAGAGCTCTACCACAAGATATTCTGAATCAACACAACTCACGATGCTGACAGAAAATTCATCGGAATCCCAAGCCACATCAGAAGCACCTGCGAGCTATGTGTCCTCAACTGAAAAACCTCACAGCACAACCCAGCAACTTTTGAGTTCGACACACCCAAACACAATACGAGCCTCGACAGAAACCATATCGCCATCCGAAAAACTCTTCACAACACCAACCACAGGAGTGACTGAGTCATTATCCGCAACGTATTCAAGCACAACAGAAGAAACTTCCGCAACGAAACACTCATCGCATACACCAAGAGGAAGTCGAGCATCTTCAGCAACAACAAACTCGGCAGAAACACAGCCAACAACGCAGGAATCCACAAGTACAACATTTTCACCAGAAACCCATCCAAGTACGTTAACGGAGTCATCTGCCAGTGTGTCCACATCACAGTCACACTTAACAACAGCACCTTCATCCCTCGTAACTGAGTACTCAACAGAAAGATATTCTACATCAGCGGAAGTGTCATCAAAAAGGGAATCGTCATCTGAAATCCCTACGACAAAAGAAGTATCATCAATCACTGCATCCTCATCAGAAAGTTCTCCACCAACCGAAGCATCCACTATCAGAAGACCCTCTACAGAAACCCCAGCACACACTCAGGAATCTCCAACAACACAATCACGTCCACACAATTCAGAAGTGTCATCATCCGCAACTCTCTCCCCCTCAGAAACATATTCAATTACAGCACCATCATCAACGGAAACTGAGTTGTCTGCAGAGACCCATCAGACAGCGCATTCCTCAGCAACATCCAAGTTTTCATCAGAAACACCCCCAACAACACAGCAAACTTCTTTGACTGAACATTCAACACAACTCCATCAATCCTCAACAGAGCCTTCATCGGCAACTCTGCCTGCATCAGAATCGCACCACACTTCCGCGGCATTGTCAAGGGTTACTGAGTCAACATCAGAAACAAATTCACCAGCAACTGAAGTATCAGAGGCATCTCAGACTTCAACACAAACCCATCCAATGTCGGAGCTATCTTCAATGACCACATCCACTTTAGAAAGTCTTCCACCAACATCAGAAACGCCACAAACAGCACAAACACATCCAAGCACAACACGCATTTCCTCAGAAACCGTGTCCCCATCGGAAACCCATGTAACAGCAACAACGTTAAGTTCGGTTACTGAGAGCTCTACCACAAGATATTCTGAATCAACACAACTCACGACATCGACAGAAACTTCATCGGAATCCCAAGCCACATCAGAAGCACCAGCGAGCTATGTGTCCTCAACTGAAAAACCTCACAGCACAACCCAGCAACTTTTGAGTTCGACACACCCAAACACAATACGAGCCTCGACAGAAACCATATCGCCATCCGAAAAACTCTTCACAACACCAACCACAGGAGTGACTGAGTCATTATCCGCAACGAATTCAAGCACAACAGAAGAAACTTCCGCAACGAAACACTCATCGCATACACCAAGAGGAAGTCGAGCATCTTCAGCAACAACAAACTCGGCAGAAACACAGCCAACAACGCAGGAATCCGCAAGTACAACATTTTCACCAGAAACCCATCCAAGTACGTTAACGGAGTCATCTGCCAGTGTGTCCACATCACAGTCATACTTAACAACAGCACCTTCATCCCTCGTAACTGAGTACTCAACAGAAAGATATTCTACATCAGCGGAAGTGTCATCAAAAAGGGAATCGTCATCTGAAATCCCTACGACAAAAGAAGTATCATCAATCACTGCATCCTCATCAGAAAGTTCTCCACCAACCGAAGCATCCACTATCAGAAGACCCTCTACAGAAACCCCAGCACACACTCAGGAATCTCCAACAACACAATCACGTCCACACAATTCAGAAGTGTCATCATCCGCAACTCTCTCCCCCTCAGAAACATATTCAGTTACAGCACCATCATCAACGGAAACTGAGTTGTCTGCAGAGACCCATCAGACAGCGCATTCCTCAGCAACATCCAAGTTTTCATCAGAAACACCCCCAACAACACAGCAAACTTCTTTGACTGAACATTCAACACAACTCCATCAAACCTCAACAGAGCCTTCATCGGCAACTCTGCCTGCATCAGAATCGCACCACACTTCCGCGGCATTGTCAAGGGTTACTGAGTCAACATCAGAAACAAATTCACCAGCAACTGAAGTATCAGAGGCATCTCACACTTCAACACAAACCCATCCAATGTCGGAGCTATCTTCAATGACCACATCCACTTTAGAAAGTCTTCCACCAACATCAGAAACGCCACAAACAGCACAAACACATCCAAGCACAACACGCATTTCCTCAGAAACCGTGTCCCCATCGGAAACCCATGTAACAGCAACAACGTTAAGTTCGGTTACTGAGAGCTCTACCACAAGATATTCTGAATCAACACAACTCACGATGCCGACAGATACTTCATCGGAATCCCAAGCCACATCAGAAGCACCAGCGAGCTATGTGTCCTCAACTGAAAAACCTCACAGCACAACCCAGCAACTTTTGAGTTCGACACACCCAAACACAATACGAGCCTTGACAGAAACCATATCGCCATCCGAAAAACTCTTCACAACACCAAGCACAGGAGTGACTGAGTCATTATCCGCAACGTATTCAAGCACAACAGAAGAAACTTCCGCAACGGAACACTCATCGCATACGCCAAGAGGAAGACGAGCATCTTCAGCAACAACAACCTCGGCAGAAACACAGCCAACAACGCAGGAATCCGCAAGTACAACATTTTCACCAGAAACACATCCAAGTACGTTAACGGAGTCATCTGCCAGTGCGTCCACATCACAGTCACACTTAACAACAGCACCTTCATCCCTCGTAACTGAGTACTCAACAGAAAGATATTCTACATCAGCGGAAGTGTCATCAAAAAGGGAATCGTCATCTGAAATCCCTACGACAAAAGAAGTATCATCAATCACTGCATCCTCATCAGAAAGTTCTCCACCAACCGAAGCATCCACTATCAGAAGACCCTCTACAGAAACCCCAGCACACACTCAGGAATCTCCAACAACACAATCACGTCCACACAATTCAGAAGTGTCATCATCCGCAACTCTCTCCCCCTCAGAAACATATTCAATTACAGCACCATCATCAACGGAAACTGAGTTGTCTGCAGAGACCCATCAGACAGCGCATTCCTCAGCAACATCCAAGTTTTCATCAGAAACACCCCCAACAACACAGCAAACTTCTTTGACTGAACATTCAACACAACTCCATCAAACCTCAACAGAGCCTTCATCGGCAACTCTGCCTGCATCAGAATCGCACCACACTTCCGCGGCATTGTCAAGGGTTACTGAGTCAACATCAGAAACAAATTCACCAGCAACTGAAGTATCAGAGGCATCTCAGACTTCAACACAAACCCATCCAATGTCGGAGCTATCTTCAATGACCACATCCACTTTAGAAAGTCTTCCACCAACATCAGAAACGCCACAAACAGCACAAACACATCCAAGCACAACACGCATTTCCTCAGAAACCGTGTCCCCATCGGAAACCCATGTAACAGCAACAACGTTAAGTTCGGTTACTGAGAGCTCTACCACAAGATATTCTGAATCAACACAACTCACGATGCCGACAGATACTTCATCGGAATCCCAAGCCACATCAGAAGCACCAGCGAGCTATGTGTCCTCAACTGAAAAACCTCACAGCACAACCCAGCAACTTTTGAGTTCGACACACCCAAACACAATACGAGCCTTGACAGAAACCATATCGCCATCCGAAAAACTCTTCACAACACCAAGCACAGGAGTGACTGAGTCATTATCCGCAACGTATTCAAGCACAACAGAAGAAACTTCCGCAACGGAACACTCATCGCATACGCCAAGAGGAAGACGAGCATCTTCAGCAACAACAACCTCGGCAGAAACACAGCCAACAACGCAGGAATCCGCAAGTACAACATTTTCACCAGAAACACATCCAAGTACGTTAACGGAGTCATCTGCCAGTGCGTCCACATCACAGTCACACTTAACAACAGCACCTTCATCCCTCGTAACTGAGTACTCAACAGAAAGATATTCTACATCAGCGGAAGTGTCATCAAAAAGGGAATCGTCATCTGAAATCCCTACGACAAAAGAAGTATCATCAATCACTGCATCCTCATCAGAAAGTTCTCCACCAACCGAAGCATCCACTATCAGAAGACCCTCTACAGAAACCCCAGCACACACTCAGGAATCTCCAACAACACAATCACGTCCACACAATTCAGAAGTGTCATCATCCGCAACTCTCTCCCCCTCAGAAACATATTCAATTACAGCACCATCATCAACGGAAACTGAGTTGTCTGCAGAGACCCATCAGACAGCGCATTCCTCAGCAACATCCAAGTTTTCATCAGAAACACCCCCAACAACACAGCAAACTTCTTTGACTGAACATTCAACACAACTCCATCAAACCTCAACAGAGCCTTCATCGGCAACTCTGCCTGCATCAGAATCGCACCACACTTCCGCGGCATTGTCAAGGGTTACTGAGTCAACATCAGAAACAAATTCACCAGCAACTGAAGTATCAGAGGCATCTCAGACTTCAACACAAACCCATCCAATGTCGGAGCTATCTTCAATGACCACATCCACTTTAGAAAGTCTTCCACCAACATCAGAAACGCCACAAACAGCACAAACACATCCAAGCACAACACGCATTTCCTCAGAAACCGTGTCCCCATCGGAAACCCATGTAACAGCAACAACGTTAAGTTCTTTTACTGAGAGCTCTACCACAAGATATTCTGAATCAACACAACTCACGACATCGACAGAAACTTCATCGGAATCCCAAGCCACATCAGAAGCACCAGCGAGCTATGTGTCCTCAACTGAAAAACCTCACAGCACAACCCAGCAACTTTTGAGTTCGACACACCCAAACACAATACGAGCCTCGACAGAAACCATATCGCCATCCGAAAAACTCTTCACAACACCAACCACAGGAGTGACTGAGTCATTATCCGCAACGAATTCAAGCACAACAGAAGAAACTTCCGCAACGAAACACTCATCGCATACACCAAGAGGAAGTCGAGCATCTTCAGCAACAACAAACTCGGCAGAAACACAGCCAACAACGCAGGAATCCGCAAGTACAACATTTTCACCAGAAACCCATCCAAGTACGTTAACGGAGTCATCTGCCAGTGTGTCCACATCACAGTCATACTTAACAACAGCACCTTCATCCCTCGTAACTGAGTACTCAACAGAAAGATATTCTACATCAGCGGAAGTGTCATCAAAAAGGGAATCGTCATCTGAAATCCCTACGACAAAAGAAGTATCATCAATCACTGCATCCTCATCAGAAAGTTCTCCACCAACCGAAGCATCCACTATCAGAAGACCCTCTACAGAAACCCCAGCACACACTCAGGAATCTCCAACAACACAATCACGTCCACACAGTTCAGAAGTGTCATCATCCGCAACTCTCTCCCCCTCAGAAACATATTCAATTACAGCACCATCATCAACGGAAACTGAGTTGTCTGCAGAGACCCATCAGACAGCGCATTCCTCAGCAACATCCAAGTTTTCATCAGAAACACCCCCAACAACACAGCAAACTTCTTTGACTGAACATTCAACACAACTCCATCAAACCTCAACAGAGCCTTCATCGGCAACTCTGCCTGCATCAGAATCGCACCACACTTCCGCGGCATTGTCAAGGGTTACTGAGTCAACATCAGAAACAAATTCACCAGCAACTGAAGTATCAGAGGCATCTCAGACTTCAACACAAACCCATCCAATGTCGGAGATATCTTCAATGACCACATCCACTTTAGAAAGTCTTCCACCAACATCAGAAACGCCACAAACAGCACAAACACATCCAAGCACAACACGCATTTCCTCAGAAACCGTGTCCCCATCGGAAACCCATGTAACAGCAACAACGTTAAGTTCTTTTACTGAGAGCTCTACCACAAGATATTCTGAATCAACACAACTCACGATGCTGACAGAAAATTCATCGGAATCCCAAGCCACATCAGAAGCACCTGCGAGCTATGTGTCCTCAACTGAAAAACCTCACAGCACAACCCAGCAACTTTTGAGTTCGACACACCCAAACACAATACGAGCCTCGACAGAAACCATATCGCCATCCGAAAAACTCTTCACAACACCAACCACAGGAGTGACTGAGTCATTATCCGCAACGTATTCAAGCACAACAGAAGAAACTTCCGCAACGAAACACTCATCGCATACACCAAGAGGAAGTCGAGCATCTTCAGCAACAACAAACTCGGCAGAAACACAGCCAACAACGCAGGAATCCACAAGTACAACATTTTCACCAGAAACCCATCCAAGTACGTTAACAGAGTCATCTGCCAGTGTGTCCACATCACAGTCACACTTAACAACAGCACCTTCATCCCTCGTAACTGAGTACTCAACAGAAAGATATTCTACATCAGCGGAAGTGTCATCAAAAAGGGAATCGTCATCTGAAATCCCTACGACAAAAGAAGTATCATCAATCACTGCATCCTCATCAGAAAGTTCTCCACCAACCGAAGCATCCACTATCAGAAGACCCTCTACAGAAACCCCAGCACACACTCAGGAATCTCCAACAACACAATCACGTCCACACAATTCAGAAGTGTCATCATCCGCAACTCTCTCCCCCTCAGAAACATATTCAATTACAGCACCATCATCAACGGAAACTGAGTTGTCTGCAGAGACCCATCAGACAGCGCATTCCTCAGCAACATCCAAGTTTTCATCAGAAACACCCCCAACAACACAGCAAACTTCTTTGACTGAACATTCAACACAACTCCATCAATCCTCAACAGAGCCTTCATCGGCAACTCTGCCTGCATCAGAATCGCACCACACTTCCGCGGCATTGTCAAGGGTTACTGAGTCAACATCAGAAACAAATTCACCAGCAACTGAAGTATCAGAGGCATCTCAGACTTCAACACAAACCCATCCAATGTCGGAGCTATCTTCAATGACCACATCCACTTTAGAAAGTCTTCCACCAACATCAGAAACGCCACAAACAGCACAAACACATCCAAGCACAACACGCATTTCCTCAGAAACCGTGTCCCCATCGGAAACCCATGTAACAGCAACAACGTTAAGTTCGGTTACTGAGAGCTCTACCACAAGATATTCTGAATCAACACAACTCACGACATCGACAGAAACTTCATCGGAATCCCAAGCCACATCAGAAGCACCAGCGAGCTATGTGTCCTCAACTGAAAAACCTCACAGCACAACCCAGCAACTTTTGAGTTCGACACACCCAAACACAATACGAGCCTCGACAGAAACCATATCGCCATCCGAAAAACTCTTCACAACACCAACCACAGGAGTGACTGAGTCATTATCCGCAACGTATTCAAGCACAACAGAAGAAACTTCCGCAACGAAACACTCATCGCATACACCACGAGGAAGTCGAGCATCTTCAGCAACAACAAACTCGGCAGAAACACAGCCAACAACGCAGGAATCCACAAGTACAACATTTTCACCAGAAACCCATCCAAGTACGTTAACGGAGTCATCTGCCAGTGTGTCCACATCACAGTCACACTTAACAACAGCAGCTTCATCCCTCGTAACTGAGTACTCAACAGAAAGATATTCTACATCAGCGGAAGTGTCATCAAAAAGGGAATCGTCATCTGAAATCCCTACGACAAAAGAAGTATCATCAATCACTGCATCCTCATCAGAAAGTTCTCCACCAACCGAAGCATCCACTATCAGAAGACCCTCTACAGAAACCCCAGCACACACTCAGGAATCTCCAACAACACAATCACGTCCACACAATTCAGAAGTGTCATCATCCGCAACTCTCTCCCCCTCAGAAACATATTCAGTTACAGCACCATCATCAACGGAAACTGAGTTGTCTGCAGAGACCCATCAGACAGCGCATTCCTCAGCAACATCCAAGTTTTCATCAGAAACACCCCCAACAACACAGCAAACTTCTTTGACTGAACATTCAACACAACTCCATCAAACCTCAACAGAGCCTTCATCGGCAACTCTGCCTGCATCAGAATCGCACCACACTTCCGCGGCATTGTCAAGGGTTACTGAGTCAACATCAGAAACAAATTCACCAGCAACTGAAGTATCAGAGGCATCTCAGACTTCAACACAAACCCATCCAATGTCGGAGCTATCTTCAATGACCACATCCACTTTAGAAAGTCTTCCACCAACATCAGAAACGCCACAAACAGCACAAACACATCCAAGCACAACACGCATTTCCTCAGAAACCGTGTCCCCATCGGAAACCCATGTAACAGCAACAACGTTAAGTTCGGTTACTGAGAGCTCTACCACAAGATATTCTGAATCAACACAACTCACGATGCTGACAGAAAATTCATCGGAATCCCAAGCCACATCAGAAGCACCTGCGAGCTATGTGTCCTCAACTGAAAAACCTCACAGCACAACCCAGCAACTTTTGAGTTCGACACACCCAAACACAATACGAGCCTCGACAGAAACCATATCGCCATCCGAAAAACTCTTCACAACACCAACCACAGGAGTGACTGAGTCATTATCCGCAACGTATTCAAGCACAACAGAAGAAACTTCCGCAACGAAACACTCATCGCATACACCAAGAGGAAGTCGAGCATCTTCAGCAACAACAAACTCGGCAGAAACACAGCCAACAACGCAGGAATCCACAAGTACAACATTTTCACCAGAAACCCATCCAAGTACGTTAACAGAGTCATCTGCCAGTGTGTCCACATCACAGTCACACTTAACAACAGCACCTTCATCCCTCGTAACTGAGTACTCAACAGAAAGATATTCTACATCAGCGGAAGTGTCATCAAAAAGGGAATCGTCATCTGAAATCCCTACGACAAAAGAAGTATCATCAATCACTGCATCCTCATCAGAAAGTTCTCCACCAACCGAAGCATCCACTATCAGAAGACCCTCTACAGAAACCCCAGCACACACTCAGGAATCTCCAACAACACAATCACGTCCACACAATTCAGAAGTGTCATCATCCGCAACTCTCTCCCCCTCAGAAACATATTCAGTTACAGCACCATCATCAACGGAAACTGAGTTGTCTGCAGAGACCCATCAGACAGCGCATTCCTCAGCAACATCCAAGTTTTCATCAGAAACACCCCCAACAACACAGCAAACTTCTTTGACTGAACATTCAACACAACTCCATCAAACCTCAACAGAGCCTTCATCGGCAACTCTGCCTGCATCAGAATCGCACCACACTTCCGCGGCATTGTCAAGGGTTACTGAGTCAACATCAGAAACAAATTCACCAGCAACTGAAGTATCAGAGGCATCTCAGACTTCAACACAAACCCATCCAATGTCGGAGCTATCTTCAATGACCACATCCACTTTAGAAAGTCTTCCACCAACATCAGAAACGCCACAAACAGCACAAACACATCCAAGCACAACACGCATTTCCTCAGAAACCGTGTCCCCATCGGAAACCCATGTAACAGCAACAACGTTAAGTTCGGTTACTGAGAGCTCTACCACAAGATATTCTGAATCAACACAACTCACGATGCTGACAGAAAATTCATCGGAATCCCAAGCCACATCAGAAGCACCTGCGAGCTATGTGTCCTCAACTGAAAAACCTCACAGCACAACCCAGCAACTTCTGAGTTCGACACACCCAAACACAATACGAGCCTCGACAGAAACCATATCGCCATCCGAAAAACTCTTCACAACACCAACCACAGGAGTGACTGAGTCATTATCCGCAACGTATTCAAGCACAACAGAAGAAACTTCCGCCACGAAACACTCATCGCATACACCAAGAGGAAGTCGAGCATCTTCAGCAACAACAAACTCGGCAGAAACACAGCCAACAACGCAGGAATCCACAAGTACAACATTTTCACCAGAAACCCATCCAAGTACGTTAACGGAGTCATCTGCTAGTGTGTCCACATCACAGTCACACTTAACAACAGCACCTTCATCCCTCGTAACTGAGTACTCAACAGAAAGATATTCTACATCAGCGGAAGTGTCATCAAAAAGGGAATCGTCATCTGAAATCCCTACGACAAAAGAAGTATCATCAATCACTGCATCCTCATCAGAAAGTTCTCCACCAACCGAAGCATCCACTATCAGAAGACCCTCTACAGAAACCCCAGCACACACTCAGGAATCTCCAACAACACAATCACGTCCACACAATTCAGAAGTGTCATCATCCGCAACTCTCTCCCCCTCAGAAACATATTCAATTACAGCACCATCATCAACGGAAACTGAGTTGTCTGCAGAGACCCATCAGACAGCGCATTCCTCAGCAACATCCAAGTTTTCATCAGAAACACCCCCAACAACACAGCAAACTTCTTTGACTGAACATTCAACACAACTCCATCAATCCTCAACAGAGCCTTCATCGGCAACTCTGCCTGCATCAGAATCGCACCACACTTCCGCGGCATTGTCAAGGGTTACTGAGTCAACATCAGAAACAAATTCACCAGCAACTGAAGTATCAGAGGCATCTCAGACTTCAACACAAACCCATCCAATGTCGGAGCTATCTTCAATGACCACATCCACTTTAGAAAGTCTTCCACCAACATCAGAAACGCCACAAACAGCACAAACACATCCAAGCACAACACGCATTTCCTCAGAAACCGTGTCCCCATCGGAAACCCATGTAACAGCAACAACGTTAAGTTCGGTTACTGAGAGCTCTACCACAAGATATTCTGAATCAACACAACTCACGATGCTGACAGAAAATTCATCGGAATCCCAAGCCACATCAGAAGCACCTGCGAGCTATGTGTCCTCAACTGAAAAACCTCACAGCACAACCCAGCAACTTCTGAGTTCGACACACCCAAACACAATACGAGCCTCGACAGAAACCATATCGCCATCCGAAAAACTCTTCACAACACCAACCACAGGAGTGACTGAGTCATTATCCGCAACGTATTCAAGCACAACAGAAGAAACTTCCGCAACGAAACACTCATCGCATACACCAAGAGGAAGTCGAGCATCTTCAGCAACAACAAACTCGGCAGAAACACAGCCAACAACGCAGGAATCCACAAGTACAACATTTTCACCAGAAACCCATCCAAGTACGTTAACGGAGTCATCTGCTAGTGTGTCCACATCACAGTCACACTTAACAACAGCACCTTCATCCCTCGTAACTGAGTACTCAACAGAAAGATATTCTACATCAGCGGAAGTGTCATCAAAAAGGGAATCGTCATCTGAAATCCCTACGACAAAAGAAGTATCATCAATCACTGCATCCTCATCAGAAAGTTCTCCACCAACCGAAGCATCCACTATCAGAAGACCCTCTACAGAAACCCCAGCACACACTCAGGAATCTCCAACAACACAATCACGTCCACACAATTCAGAAGTGTCATCATCCGCAACTCTCTCCCCCTCAGAAACATATTCAGTTACAGCACCATCATCAACGGAAACTGAGTTGTCTGCAGAGACCCATCAGACAGCGCATTCCTCAGCAACATCCAAGTTTTCATCAGAAACACCCCCAACAACACAGCAAACTTCTTTGACTGAACATTCAACACAACTCCATCAAACCTCAACAGAGCCTTCATCGGCAACTCTGCCTGCATCAGAATCGCACCACACTTCCGCGGCATTGTCAAGGGTTACTGAGTCAACATCAGAAACAAATTCACCAGCAACTGAAGTATCAGAGGCATCTCAGACTTCAACACAAACCCATCCAATGTCGGAGCTATCTTCAATGACCACATCCACTTTAGAAAGTCTTCCACCAACATCAGAAACGCCACAAACAGCACAAACACATCCAAGCACAACACGCATTTCCTCAGAAACCGTGTCCCCATCGGAAACCCATGTAACAGCAACAACGTTAAGTTCGGTTACTGAGAGCTCTACCACAAGATATTCTGAATCAACACAACTCACGATGCTGACAGAAAATTCATCGGAATCCCAAGCCACATCAGAAGCACCTGCGAGCTATGTGTCCTCAACTGAAAAACCTCACAGCACAACCCAGCAACTTCTGAGTTCGACACACCCAAACACAATACGAGCCTCGACAGAAACCATATCGCCATCCGAAAAACTCTTCACAACACCAACCACAGGAGTGACTGAGTCATTATCCGCAACGTATTCAAGCACAACAGAAGAAACTTCCGCCACGAAACACTCATCGCATACACCAAGAGGAAGTCGAGCATCTTCAGCAACAACAAACTCGGCAGAAACACAGCCAACAACGCAGGAATCCACAAGTACAACATTTTCACCAGAAACCCATCCAAGTACGTTAACAGAGTCATCTGCCAGTGTGTCCACATCACAGTCACACTTAACAACAGCACCTTCATCCCTCGTAACTGAGTACTCAACAGAAAGATATTCTACATCAGCGGAAGTGTCATCAAAAAGGGAATCGTCATCTGAAATCCCTACGACAAAAGAAGTATCATCAATCACTGCATCCTCATCAGAAAGTTCTCCACCAACCGAAGCATCCACTATCAGAAGACCCTCTACAGAAACCCCAGCACACACTCAGGAATCTCCAACAACACAATCACGTCCACACAATTCAGAAGTGTCATCATCCGCAACTCTCTCCCCCTCAGAAACATATTCAATTACAGCACCATCATCAACGGAAACTGAGTTGTCTGCAGAGACCCATCAGACAGCGCATTCCTCAGCAACATCCAAGTTTTCATCAGAAACACCCCCAACAACACAGCAAACTTCTTTGACTGAACATTCAACACAACTCCATCAATCCTCAACAGAGCCTTCATCGGCAACTCTGCCTGCATCAGAATCGCACCACACTTCCGCGGCATTGTCAAGGGTTACTGAGTCAACATCAGAAACAAATTCACCAGCAACTGAAGTATCAGAGGCATCTCAGACTTCAACACAAACCCATCCAATGTCGGAGCTATCTTCAATGACCACATCCACTTTAGAAAGTCTTCCACCAACATCAGAAACGCCACAAACAGCACAAACACATCCAAGCACAACACGCATTTCCTCAGAAACCGTGTCCCCATCGGAAACCCATGTAACAGCAACAACGTTAAGTTCGGTTACTGAGAGCTCTACCACAAGATATTCTGAATCAACACAACTCACGATGCTGACAGAAAATTCATCGGAATCCCAAGCCACATCAGAAGCACCTGCGAGCTATGTGTCCTCAACTGAAAAACCTCACAGCACAACCCAGCAACTTCTGAGTTCGACACACCCAAACACAATACGAGCCTCGACAGAAACCATATCGCCATCCGAAAAACTCTTCACAACACCAACCACAGGAGTGACTGAGTCATTATCCGCAACGTATTCAAGCACAACAGAAGAAACTTCCGCCACGAAACACTCATCGCATACACCAAGAGGAAGTCGAGCATCTTCAGCAACAACAAACTCGGCAGAAACACAGCCAACAACGCAGGAATCCACAAGTACAACATTTTCACCAGAAACCCATCCAAGTACGTTAACAGAGTCATCTGCCAGTGTGTCCACATCACAGTCACACTTAACAACAGCACCTTCATCCCTCGTAACTGAGTACTCAACAGAAAGATATTCTACATCAGCGGAAGTGTCATCAAAAAGGGAATCGTCATCTGAAATCCCTACGACAAAAGAAGTATCATCAATCACTGCATCCTCATCAGAAAGTTCTCCACCAACCGAAGCATCCACTATCAGAAGACCCTCTACAGAAACCCCAGCACACACTCAGGAATCTCCAACAACACAATCACGTCCACACAATTCAGAAGTGTCATCATCCGCAACTCTCTCCCCCTCAGAAACATATTCAATTACAGCACCATCATCAACGGAAACTGAGTTGTCTGCAGAGACCCATCAGACAGCGCATTCCTCAGCAACATCCAAGTTTTCATCAGAAACACCCCCAACAACACAGCAAACTTCTTTGACTGAACATTCAACACAACTCCATCAATCCTCAACAGAGCCTTCATCGGCAACTCTGCCTGCATCAGAATCGCACCACACTTCCGCGGCATTGTCAAGGGTTACTGAGTCAACATCAGAAACAAATTCACCAGCAACTGAAGTATCAGAGGCATCTCAGACTTCAACACAAACCCATCCAATGTCGGAGCTATCTTCAATGACCACATCCACTTTAGAAAGTCTTCCACCAACATCAGAAACGCCACAAACAGCACAAACACATCCAAGCACAACACGCATTTCCTCAGAAACCGTGTCCCCATCGGAAACCCATGTAACAGCAACAACGTTAAGTTCGGTTACTGAGAGCTCTACCACAAGATATTCTGAATCAACACAACTCACGATGCTGACAGAAAATTCATCGGAATCCCAAGCCACATCAGAAGCACCTGCGAGCTATGTGTCCTCAACTGAAAAACCTCACAGCACAACCCAGCAACTTCTGAGTTCGACACACCCAAACACAATACGAGCCTCGACAGAAACCATATCGCCATCCGAAAAACTCTTCACAACACCAACCACAGGAGTGACTGAGTCATTATCCGCAACGTATTCAAGCACAACAGAAGAAACTTCCGCAACGAAACACTCATCGCATACACCAAGAGGAAGTCGAGCATCTTCAGCAACAACAAACTCGGCAGAAACACAGCCAACAACGCAGGAATCCACAAGTACAACATTTTCACCAGAAACCCATCCAAGTACGTTAACGGAGTCATCTGCTAGTGTGTCCACATCACAGTCACACTTAACAACAGCACCTTCATCCCTCGTAACTGAGTACTCAACAGAAAGATATTCTACATCAGCGGAAGTGTCATCAAAAAGGGAATCGTCATCTGAAATCCCTACGACAAAAGAAGTATCATCAATCACTGCATCCTCATCAGAAAGTTCTCCACCAACCGAAGCATCCACTATCAGAAGACCCTCTACAGAAACCCCAGCACACACTCAGGAATCTCCAACAACACAATCACGTCCACACAATTCAGAAGTGTCATCATCCGCAACTCTCTCCCCCTCAGAAACATATTCAATTACAGCACCATCATCAACGGAAACTGAGTTGTCTGCAGAGACCCATCAGACAGCGCATTCCTCAGCAACATCCAAGTTTTCATCAGAAACACCCCCAACAACACAGCAAACTTCTTTGACTGAACATTCAACACAACTCCATCAATCCTCAACAGAGCCTTCATCGGCAACTCTGCCTGCATCAGAATCGCACCACACTTCCGCGGCATTGTCAAGGGTTACTGAGTCAACATCAGAAACAAATTCACCAGCAACTGAAGTATCAGAGGCATCTCAGACTTCAACACAAACCCATCCAATGTCGGAGCTATCTTCAATGACCACATCCACTTTAGAAAGTCTTCCACCAACATCAGAAACGCCACAAACAGCACAAACACATCCAAGCACAACACGCATTTCCTCAGAAACCGTGTCCCCATCGGAAACCCATGTAACAGCAACAACGTTAAGTTCGGTTACTGAGAGCTCTACCACAAGATATTCTGAATCAACACAACTCACGATGCTGACAGAAAATTCATCGGAATCCCAAGCCACATCAGAAGCACCTGCGAGCTATGTGTCCTCAACTGAAAAACCTCACAGCACAACCCAGCAACTTCTGAGTTCGACACACCCAAACACAATACGAGCCTCGACAGAAACCATATCGCCATCCGAAAAACTCTTCACAACACCAACCACAGGAGTGACTGAGTCATTATCCGCAACGTATTCAAGCACAACAGAAGAAACTTCCGCAACGAAACACTCATCGCATACACCAAGAGGAAGTCGAGCATCTTCAGCAACAACAAACTCGGCAGAAACACAGCCAACAACGCAGGAATCCACAAGTACAACATTTTCACCAGAAACCCATCCAAGTACGTTAACGGAGTCATCTGCTAGTGTGTCCACATCACAGTCACACTTAACAACAGCACCTTCATCCCTCGTAACTGAGTACTCAACAGAAAGATATTCTACATCAGCGGAAGTGTCATCAAAAAGGGAATCGTCATCTGAAATCCCTACGACAAAAGAAGTATCATCAATCACTGCATCCTCATCAGAAAGTTCTCCACCAACCGAAGCATCCACTATCAGAAGACCCTCTACAGAAACCCCAGCACATACTCAGGAATCTCCAACAACACAATCACGTCCACACAATTCAGAAGTGTCATCATCCGCAACTCTCTCCCCCTCAGAAACATACTCAATTACAGCACCATCATCAACGGAAACTGAGTTGTCTGCAGAGACCCATCAGACAGCGCATTCCTCAGCAACATCCAAGTTTTCATCAGAAACACCCCCAACAACACAGCAAACTTCTTTGACTGAACATTCAACACAACTCCATCAAACCTCAACAGAGCCTTCATCGGCAACTCTGCCTGCATCAGAATCGCACCACACTTCCGCGGCATTGTCAAGGGTTACTGAGTCAACATCAGAAACAAATTCACCAGCAACTGAAGTATCAGAGGCATCTCAGACTTCAACACAAACCCATCCAATGTCGGAGCTATCTTCAATGACCACATCCACTTTAGAAAGTCTTCCACCAACATCAGAAACGCCACAAACAGCACAAACACATCCAAGCACAACACGCATTTCCTCAGAAACCGTGTCCCCATCGGAAACCCATGTAACAGCAACAACGTTAAGTTCGGTTACTGAGAGCTCTACCACAAGATATTCTGAATCAACACAACTCACGATGCTGACAGAAAATTCATCGGAATCCCAAGCCACATCAGAAGCACCTGCGAGCTATGTGTCCTCAACTGAAAAACCTCACAGCACAACCCAGCAACTTTTGAGTTCGACACACCCAAACACAATACGAGCCTCGACAGAAACCATATCGCCATCCGAAAAACTCTTCACAACACCAACCACAGGAGTGACTGAGTCATTATCTACAACGTATTCAAGCACAACAGAAGAAACGTCCGCAACGAAACACTCATCGCATATACCAAGAGGAAGTCGAGCATCTTCAGCAACAGCAAACTCGGCAGAAACACAGCCAACAACGCAGGAATCCACAAGTACAACATTTTCACCAGAAACCCATCCAAGTATGTTAACAGAGTCATCTGCCAGTGTGTCCACATCACAGTCACACTTAACAACAGCACCTTCATCCCTCGTAACTGTGTTCTCAACAGAAAGATATTCTACATCAGCAGTGGTTTCATCGAAAATTACATCATCATCAGAAAGCCCTCTGACAAGAGAAGTATCTTCAATCACTGCATCCTCATCAGAATCCCGTACAGAAACCGATAAGTCTCCAAAAACACACGTTTCAACAAATACCCTCCCACCCACTTCAGAATTGTCACGTTCAAGTATGAATCCATCGGAAACATCTTTCACTGCAACACCATTATCAACGGAAACTCAGTCGTCAGCAGTGACTTATCAATCAGTGCCTTTATCATCAACAAGCAAGCGTTCCTCGGATATGCTCCCAACTACCTTTGAATCTTCGAGCACAAAACGTTCAACAGAAGTCCACCAACGCTCAACAGATGCTTCATCACCGACTGTGTCTCACCTCACTTCCTCATCACTTTCACCGTTTACTCAATCGACATTAAAAACCCATTCACCTTCAACCAAAACACCTTTTAAAACTGAAATTTCATCTACGACCCATCCAACTTCTGAAATTACAAGAGGAGCGTTGATAACCGGAACCAGTGCAACTAAAATGCAATCCTTCAGTTCCATTCATTCTACTTTCCTACCATCCTCACATCCTAATCTGACGACATCTACTCTGGCTCCTGTAATTGACCATTGCAGCAAGTGCCAGTGTTTGAACGGTGGAAGCTGTAATGCTCAGGCTACAACAGCGAAAATCTGTAAGTGCGACTGTCCAAAAATTACTTATGGAACTTACTGCCAATATGGATTTAACAACAGCAAGGCTGTCCTTGGTAAGTTCACACTCCTACGCTATTTAATTCCTTTTTTAAATGTTAATATTTTGATAATATGCCTCAATGTTGACTACTTAATGTAAAACTTTGTTAGTGTGATGATTGTGATCGTTAGGATACTTCAGATACCAGTGATCAGGGCAGGAACAATTACAGTTGATGTCAATTTTCTCATGAGTAGGTTGGGAAAATAAGGAGCAGATCATCTTATCTTGGAGATGAGGACTAGAAAAATCAGGGTTCTGACTCTGCCTGTGTGATCCCGCACTCGTTTTACGTAACTAACCACATGACAGGGAATGTGAGAAAGGGGAGAAAATTACAAAAGAGCACTAAAGTCACTTTCATCTGTGCGTTTCTGGTCATCTGTTGCAGGTCCAAAGACGCCGAAGAGGATAGCTACTGTCATACTCTCATTAAACAAATCCTGGAATGAAATGTATAAAGACAATTCAAGCAAGCAATACAACAGTTTGGTTCAGCAGTTGATCAAAGTGGTCGGTATTACTGTCAACGATTCTGCCCTTAAATTCACCAGTATTTCAAATATATAATCTATACAATGTATATTTGAAAATGTATTTATATTCAAGTGTTTATTTCTCTCTAGTAGCATTGTTGAGCAAAACGCATGGCAGATCTGAGGTAAAGCATTGAAGATTCCATCACTGTCATCGCTAAATTTTATCTCAATATCAATAGTTGAAATTCAATTTCCTCAAGTTCCTGTCATCTTTACCAGCCAGTAAACCCGTCATATCTGTGCTTAGAAAGTAGTCAGTCATCTAATTGTAAAATACTGCAGATGCTGAAGAACTGAAGTGAAACCAGAAAAAGCTGACGATGCTCTGCAGATCAGACAGCAACTGCAGAGAGAAAGTGAGTTCATGTTTCAGGTCCAGGAAAAGATAAAAACCCAGGAAATGGGTTGTCAGCTACAAAGTAAAAGGGGAAGAAGGAAAGAACCAAAGGAAAATCTGTGGAAGAGTGGCAACTAAGAGAGGTTAAATGAAATAATCTGATGGTGTCTGCTGAAAGGGAGTGGTAAAAGTATGTTTACAGGATCTGGAAATAGATGGAGATGAATTAAAAGTGTAATACTGGAAGAAGATTTAAAAAATTTAAAGCTGATAATGTCAAATCCAATTCTGGATTGGCCAGTAATTGAATTGTTGAATTCCATTTTATATCAAGTTGGAAAACAGGTTGCCATCTCTTGGTTCTATGTTCGGCATCTTTGGAACATTGCAAGACATGAAAAGCAGAAAGACTGGACTGAGAGTGTGATGGAGAATTAAAGTGACATGTAACTGGGAGTCCGCATATTGACCTGAAAAATGTTCATTATATCTGCATTTAATTTCTGTGATGTAAAGGGGACCACATTGTGAGTAGGGGCTGCTGAGTACTAAATTAGAGGAAGTGCATCTAGCTTGAGTCCTTGAGCCATGGCAGGTGAGGATGCAAGAGGCCGGTGTTGCATCTACCCTTTAATCTTCTCTTTTCCTGTTATTGTGGATGTAAGGACTCTCTGCACTGAAGCAGCAATTTATCTGTATTCCTTCCAATTTTGTAAGTTACTTTTGGAGCACACAAAGTTGGCTCCTTTTTATCAGCAAAGCCAAGTGCAAATTAACTGACTCCTTTGCAGACCACTTCAAAGTTCAAAGCTCAAAGCTCAAAGTAAAATTTATTGTCAGAGTACATAAATGTCACCACATACAACCCTGAGATTCTTTTTCTGCAGGCATACTTAGCAAATCTATAGAACAGTAACTGTAAACAGGAGCTGTAAGCTGTAAACATCAGGAACTGTAAACAGTAAACAACCTGTACAAATGCAGGGAATAAATAAATAAATAGCAATAAATAGCAAGCATGAAATAACTAGATATAAGAGTTTTTAATGTGTAGTTATCCCCTTTGTTCAAGTGCCTGATGGTTGGGGGATAGTGAGTGTTCTTGAACTTGGTGTTCAGTCCATACATGTAACATAAACTTTCAGTTGCCTGTCTGTTGAATTCCTCATTACATTTCTACTCTGACCTTTGTGTCTTCAGCACACTTCATATTCCAATGATGGTCAATAAAAACCTGAGACATAGCTTCTCGTATTCCAACTTAATGCATGACAACTTTTGGTTTCAGGTCATTTGCCTTTTCAGTAGTGTATTTCTCAATTCCACCATTCAAGCATTTTTTTCTCTCTTTCTTGGTACTTCAGCTTTCATACATCTACTGTATATACGTTTTTTGTTATTCACTGGTCTATACCACCCTTGTTCAGCTGATACCAACACCAGCTAAGTCACATCATCACTCCAGCATTTTGTGCCTTTCAGTTTTGTTCTAACCCTCCCCTCTTTCCTGCAATTTAAAATTAATTTCATTTCTAACTTTTCCCAGTTCTGATAAAATATCAGGAGCCTAAAGTATTATCTCGCCCACAGATGCTGCCTCATCTCTGAAACATGAATATTCTTTACTGGGTAATGTTATTATTCATTCTTGGGTATCTGTTGTGCTTTACATTAAAGTACATTATATAACTATATAGCCTGGAAACAGGCCTTTCAGCCCAACTTGCCAGTGCTAACCAAGTTGTCTACCTGAGCTAGTCCCCTTTGCCTGCATCAACCCATATCTCTCTAAACCCTTCCTATCCATTTACCTGTTTAAAGGTCTTTTAAGCATTATAATTGCACCTGCTCGATCACTTTTCTGGCAGATCATTCCACCATCCTCTGTGTTAACTTCTATGTAATCCTCCCATCAAGATGGCGCTAAGCTGCAGTCTCTGTCAAGATTGTGGCTCGGATTTATTAGTTCTTTTAAGTTTATTTAGGTTCATAGGGATAGAGTTAGGGTTTAAGGACAGAGATGTGGGGGAATTAGAGGACAATCTAGAGACTTAGCCTCTGCTTCGCGCTCCAAGGCCAGCAGCGTTGAAGTGGGTGGATATTGTGTCAGCAGATCGGGAGTTGTCAGCGTGTTCCTGGTTCAGTGTTCCATGCAGATAGGAGGCACGAGCAAAGGTGACCACCTCCCTCCCCAGGTATATAAATCAGCTAAACTGGATTTCAAGTCTTGGTGTTTGGGTTCCATCACTGACGAGTCTGGTGTTTGAAGCCTGGAGCTTGGGTCCCATCATTGGCGAGTCTGGTGTTTGAAGCCTGGAATTCGGGTCCCATCACTGACGAGTCTGGTGTTTGAAGCCTGGAATTCGGGTCCCATCACTGACGAGTCTGGTGTATGAAGCCTGGAATTCGGGTCCCATCACTGACGAGTCTGGTGTTTGAAGCCTGGAATTCGGGTCCCATCACTGACGAGTCTGGTGTTTGAAGCCTGGAATTCAGATCCCATCACTGACGAGTCTGGTGTATGAAGCCTGGAATTTGGGTCCCATCACTGACGAGTCTGGTGTTTGAAGCCTGGAATTCAGATCCCATCACTGATGAGTCTGGTGTTTGAAGCCTGGAATTCGGGTCCCATCACTGACGAGTCTGGTGTTTGAAGCCTGGAATTCGGGTCCCATCACTGACGAGTCTGGTGTTTGAAGCCTGGAATTCAGATCCCATCACTGACGAGTCTGGTGTTTGAAGCCTGGAATTCAGATCCCATCACTGACGAGTCTGGTGTTTGAAGTCTGGAGTTCGGGACCTCATTCACCATTATCTGTGAGTCCTAGGTCGCTACTGATGATTGAAGCCCATAAGTTGATCGGGAATCCAGATTGAGGCCCAAAGCTTGATTGGAAATCCAGTCATCAAGGCTCGACTGCTGGAGCACCATATCTGCCAGGGAAGTTGAAGAATCCACTGGAGGCCAAAGGTGGTCTGCCCGGGGGTCAGAGGAATATGTATATGCGTCAGTGGGAGCGAGGGAGGAACAGGGCTTGCTTAGCTGTTATTGCTTTGTCGCTTCGTATGTTCAGTTTTGTTGTATGCTCTATTTGTAAACTTCTGTAAGGTCACCCTTTAGCCTCCTGTGCTCCAGTGACAGAAGTGCTTGCCTGTCCAGCTCTCTCAAGCTTTCCAGTCCTGTAATATCCTGGAGAATCTTTTCTGTAGCCTTTCCAGCATAACAACATTCTCCCCAAAGCTGGGTGACTAGAAATGTATACACTTTTCCGAGTGTGATCACATCGATATCTTCCACAGTGGTAACAAAGGAGGGTCACGCAAATGATTCCAGGATTGAGTGGTTTCTCACATGAAGAGTGTTTGATTGAAATGGGCCTGTATTCACTAGAATTCAGATGAATGAGGGGTGTCCTCATTGAAACCTATCGGATTGTGAAAGGCCTTGACAGAGTGGAGGTGAGAGGATGTTTCCTATGGTGGGAGAGTCTAAGACCAGAGAATACAGCCTCAGAATAGAGGAACATCCTTTTAGAACAGAGATGAGGATGAATTTCTTTAACCAGAGTGTGGTGAATCTGTGGAATTCCTTGCCACAGGCAACTGTGGGGGCCAAGTCTTTGTGTATATTTAAGGCAGAGGTTGATAGATTATTGATGGTCAGGGTGTGAAGAGATACCGAGAGAAGGCAGGTGATTGGGGCTGAGAAGGAAATTTGGATCAGCCATGATGAAATGGTGGAGCAGACTCAATGGGCCAAATGGCCTAAATCTGCTCCGATATCTTATGGTCTTATGGAAAAGGCAGTGTTTGAATTCATTTTGAGAGGACTAGAATATAAGAGCAAGGAAGTAATGCTGAGGCTTTCTAAGGCATTGATCAGACCACACGGAATATGGTGAGCAGTTTTGGTTCCCTTATCTAAGAAAAGATGTGCTGCCATTATTGAGGGTCCAGAGGAGGTTCACAAGAATTATGCCAGGCATGATAGGGTTAACATATGAGGAGCTTTTGATGGCACTGGGCCTGTACTCACTGGACTTTAGAAGAATGAAGATCTCATTGAAACCCATTGAATATTGAAAGGCCTAGAAAGGGTGGAGAGTGGGTGAGTCTTGAGCCCACCTGGATGGAGGGATCCATTTAGATTTAAGGTGAGGGGGGATTTATTTAACCAGAGAGAAGTAAATCTGTGGAATTTATTGCCACAGGCGACTGTGAGGCCAAGTCATTGAGTTATATTTAAAGTAGAGGTCGATAGGTTCTTGATTAGTCAGGGCATCAAAGGTTACAGGGAGAAGGCAGGAGATTGAGGGTTGAGAGGGATAAAAAATCAGCCATGATAGAATGAATGGCCTAATTCTGCTCTTGTGTCTCATGATGTCCCAGCTTCTGCAGTCAGTGCCCTGACTGGTAAAGGGAAGTGTGCTGTACACTTTCTGCTCCATAGTGTTTACCTATGTCACCACTTTCAGGGAACTATGTACCTGTAGCCTTCGGTCTTTCTTTTCTACAACATTCTCCAAGGCCCTGCCATTTACTATGTAAGTTCTGCAGGCTTAAGTTTCCCAAGTGAACACTTCTCACTTGTCGGAGCTAAATTCCATCTGGCATTTTTTTCACCCATCTCCCCAGCTGATCCAGATCCTGGGGTAATTTTAGATAACCCACTGTCCAATATACCACCAATTTTGGTGTCTTTCATAAACTCATGATGTCAACTACATTCTCATCCAAATCATTAATATCAACTATAAACAGCAACAGGTCCAGTACAAAGTTCAAAGTAAGTGTATTATCGAAGTATGTATACGAAGGGCCTGAAGAATTATTGAGGATCCCATGATCTCTTTGATCCTGTGCCATCAGGAAGAAGGTACAGGAGCATCAGGACTAGGAATACCAAACTGGATATCAGCTTCTTTCCCCAGGCTGAGACTAATAAATATCTTATCATCACTGAGATTTCGTCAGAAGGACAGCAAACTGTTTGGTATTTAATGTACTGTTTTATGATTTACTCTTTACCTTTTACCTGTGCTGCATGAAACATGCTTTTTGATCTATATTTTATTAACGTTTTATTGGTAATATATATTTTATGTGCTATGTGTGATATGTGTTTTGTGGGTATACAAATACCAAAAATATCAATAAATTAATAGTTAGACAGATAAATAAATAAATGAATGAATGACATTGAGAACATGAGCTGTAGAGTCCTTGAAAGTGAATCCATAGGTTATGGAATCAGCTCAGAGTTGAAGTGAGTGAAGTTATCCATACTGCTTAAGGAGCCTGATGATGTCCAACCCCTGCATCACACCTCTGTTCACAGGCCTCCAATCTGAAATACAATCCTCTACTACTACCTTCTAACTGCAACCACTATGCCAATTTTGTAAACAAAAGCTCCCTGAAACTCACAATTAAATTCCCATCCCAGGAATCTGTTATTCGACACACATTCAGTGGCCGATTTATGAGGTGCACCTGTACACCTGCAAATATCTAATCAGCCAATCCTGTGGCAGTAACTCAATGCATAAAAGCATGCAGACATGATCAAGAGGTTCAGTTATTGTTCAGACCAAACTTCAGAATGGGTAAGAAATGTGATCTGTGATTTTGACTGTGGAATGATTGTTGGTGCAAGATTGTTGATTTGAGTATCTCAGAAACTGCTGGTCTCCTGGGATTTTCACACACATCTGTTTCTAGAGTTTACAGAGAATAATGCAAAAAAAATTTTTTAATCCAGTGAGTGACAGCTCTAATGGTGAAAACACAGAATAAGAGCTGTCAGAGTATAATGGTTCAAGCTGACAGGAAGGCGACAATAACTCAAATAATCACACATTACAACAGTGGGGTGCAGAAGAGCATCTTTGAAAACACAGCTTGTGGAACCTTGAAGTAGATGGACTAGAGCAGAAGAAGACACAAACAGACACTCAGTGACCTTTTGATTAGGTGCCTCAGGTACCTGATAAAATGGCCACTGAGTGAATAACTCTCCCAAATTCCTCAATTGATAAATGCTTCCCATGTGTCTACATTCTATTCACATTTGCTTTGAAATTCAGTCATCGATTATATTTTTAGCTATATTTTATGAGCCTGTCATACATTTATTTGAATTAATTTCTTTCTGTTTCTTCCAGCTGACCCCATTATTCAAAAAGGCCTCACCGAAACACTTCTATAAAGTGACAATCATTAAATTATGGTATGTTTTAATAAAGCACCTATGAAACAAATATTCCCATCAGCTTTCCTGTCAATCGGTTCTTAGATTCAGAAAGATTACCAGGGGTTAACTGAATCATGAGTTTAACAACACAGTTATTTAACATAGTCAGAGACCTGAGTTAGAGATATTTATCCAGTTTTTTTTGTCTCAGTAGGTGAAGTAAATTGGTCACTCTTTTTATATGCCAGAAGTTGCAGATTTGATCTTGTGTACATCTTTGTTCAGATTACTCTGATGCAATAACTTGACACTATAAGCCTTTGTGCTTTGATCTGTTTAGGAAGGAATCATCCAGGCTTCCTGACCAGAACCTAACGTGTTCTGCCCTTCCCTTGTAATATACATTAGAGGAGTTCGTATTGTCAACATAAAAAGCAGACCGGTATGGAAGGAGTTGGCAGCACTAATAGCCTGAGCTAACTCAAAATTTTCAGCTTGAAACAAATGTTTGTCTGAGGAACAGCATTTAACCCTAAACCCCGACTCTATTGTTACTGAGCCAAAGCTAGTAACATTCTATTCAAAGAACTGTCCATATGTGATTTGCATGTTCAGACTACCTGGCTCGTCCTTCCATATAAAGCAATGATCTCTCCCCACAGAATCTAATGGCTTCTTCAATGACTACACAGTCTTTTATGTCAGAACTCTGATTACCCTTTCAAAGGCCATCAGTCTGAAATACTAATTGTCGTCTGATGTTACCTGAATTTTTGATTATCTCTGACATATTCTGTGCTTATCAAGACATACAAAAAAGCTGGATGAACTCAGCAGATCAGGCAGCATCCATTGAAAGGAGCAGTCAACGTTTTGGGCCGAGATCCTTTGTCAGGACTGAAGAAGGAGGGGGCAGGGGCCCTATAAAGATGGAGGGGGAAGGGTGGAATGTGCCAGGTGAAAAACCAATCAGAGGCAAGATCAAGGGGTGGGGGAGGGGAAGCAGGGAGGGGTTAGGCAGGAGAGGTGAAGAAGGAATCTAAGGGGAAAGCACTATGGGTAGTAGAAGAAGACAGAGTCATGAGCGAGGTGATAGGCAGCTAGAAGAGGAGGCAGAGTGAAGGTGGGATGGGGGAAGGGAAAGGGAGGGAATTACCAGAAGTTGGAGAATTCCATGTTCATACCAAGGGGCTGGAGACTACCCAGACGGTAGATGAGATGTTGTTCCTCCAACCGAAGTTTGGCCTCATTGTGGCAGTAGAGGAGGCCATGTATGGACATATCCGAATGGGAATGTGAAGGAGAGTTGCTCTCAGTGACAACTGGGAGATCCTGTCTGTTGTGGCGGACGGAGCGTAGGTGCTCGACGAAGCGGTCCCACAATCTGAGTTGGGTCTTGCCAATGTAGAGGAGGCCGCACTGGGAGCACCAGATACAATAGATCTTCACTCTGTCTCCTCTTCTAGCTGCCTATCACCTCACTCATAACTCTGCCTTCTTCTACTAGCCATAGTGCTTTCCCCTTAGATTCCTTCTTCACCTCTCCTGCCTATCCCCTCCCTGCTTCCCCTCCCCCACCCCTTGATCTTGCCTCTGATTGGTTTTTCACCTGGCACATTCCACCCTGCCCCCTCCTTCTTCAGTCCTGACGAAGGGTCTCGGCCCGAAACGTTGACTGCTCCTTTCAATGGATGCTGCCCGACCTGCTGAGTTCATCCAGCTTTTTAGTACTTCTTGATTTGACCACAGCATCTGCAGTGTACTTTGTATTTTCTGTGCTTATCCTTCACCACTGGCTGCTATGGGTCCTTGTGTGTTATGTTGGGATAATGACTCAGGGTAGCTCTGTTGTTTTTACTTGATATATATGTACTTGAGATGCCTTTCACTACTGTGTTTTAGGATGTAACATTGTTCTCTGAGGCAGATTGTGTGTGCCTTGTTCGTATCATGATAGAGCGGAATTATTAAAAATTAACCCTGCATTATCTTTCTCCACAGGAGAGGAAGCATTGTTGCAGAGAGCCGTGGACTCTATAACTACTCCAACAACCAGACTGAAATAACCTATTTAAACAATCATTTAAACAAATCACTGATTGCTACTTTTAATAATACAGCTACTCTGAGAAACCTCAGTGAACAGTTGAACGTTAGCAATGTGGCATTAACTAGTGTTTATACTCCAGTTCCAGAAATCCAAAGTAAGTACTACATTGACCGAAATGTTCTGCACAATAACTCAACCATTGAATACAGGCAGAAGATACAAAAGACTGAAGCACAAACTGTACAATTAGGCTCAATAACTGCTTCAATCCTGCTTTTATAAGACGACTGAACAGTGCACTCGTACGATAAGAAGGACTCTGGGTCTCAGAATTTACTTCATTATGAACTTTAACTCTAGCCTGCACTATATTTTCCTTGTAGCTGTAAAACTTTATTCTGCATTTTGAGTTTATTTTCCCTCAATACTGTTATATTGAAAACACTGCACTTCTAGCAATTAACAACATACCTATCAATTTCTTTAGATATCACAGACCTGAATTTTACATGTGAGATCCAATTTCGCAATTACATGGTCAACTGCAGCAATGAGAACTATTGCTATTGTGAAGGACCCTGCAAAAGATACCCTGGGATTTGTCACCAGAGAGGGCAGTGTTTTAATCAAGTTAATGGCTCCGAGTGTGAGTAAGTAGAATTTGTATATTGCTTTGTTCAGCTCAAGGGGTTGCCTCTTTCTAAGGTACAAACGGTACTGTCTACTGCATACAAACTGGATTGTCAATAGGTATTTTCAAGAAACTATAATGCCAATGATGCCTTTAGACATTCACCTATCAGGAAGGCACAGATACTCTGTCAGCATATACCCATTTTCCAGCTTGGGTCATTAAAGAGAGAGCAGAACTTAGAAACCTAGCAGATAAGTAATTTTGCATTCACACAGCATCGCAGGAAGAAAATAATAATAGCAAAAGAAATAGAAGCATGGGTAGTTGAGTTGGCCCAAAGGGCCTATTTCCATGCCATATAGCTTTTTTAACTATACCATTTTGCCTCTTGAACCTGCTTCACCATTCAGCAAGATCACTGGTAATCTCCTACTCAATACCAATAATCTTCTCCTTCATTATCCCCTAACTCCTTTAATGTCAGAAGACCTGCCTTTTAAAGAGAGCCCTCAAGGGCATACCTTCTTTTATGATACAATAACCCCTATTTCTCAGTTCTTTAGTTAAATGAACCAGTCTCCTCTTACTTAGCCCATTATGCCCTCTAAGAATTTTGTACATTCAATGAAATCCCCTATTATTCTTCTGAACCTACAGAACAAAATCAAACAAATGCATAATTTTTGGTACTGTGTCATGTAACACCATGGTCCTGAAAAACGTTGTCTCATTTTTACTATGCACTGTACCAGCAGTTATGGTCAAAATGACAATGAAAGTTGACTTGACTTGACTTGATATGATGGAGTTTAATCTGCTGAATCTTCACTGTGCTTTCTCTATAGCAAGTATATCATTTTGTAGGCAAAGAGACAAAATTTCCACATAATATTCCAGGTGCTTTCTCACAAATTCTTCATATAAAGCTTGTAAGATGTACTTACCCTAGTACTCAACTCCTCCTATATTAACGCTTGAGATATTATATCATAAATGACTACTGTAACTTCTTGAAAATGGAGAAAAAAAGCTGTGGATACAGTTATATCAATCTTCTAACAGCACAATGTTTCCACATGCTATTACCCACATGACAAAACAGTATTTACCTGGCACTGTCTTTCTGAAGTCCAGAGTTTGTTCATTACTTATAAGAAACAGCTCATGAGTTTGTTTTAATTATACAAAAATTCCTAAATTTGAGGAAAGTTAAAAAAACAAATATAACCCCTTTACTTGTAAAAGAAATGAGACGGAAAGCAGTTAATTAACATTTATCAAGGGAAAATACTATATTATTAGCAGTGCAATTGGAAAAATCAAGGTTATCAGACAACAGAGATTTGTGTTAAGGAAATAATGATTGACAAATTGATTAGAGTTATTCAAAGGGAGAATACATACTGTGAGTAAAGGACAGCCTTTGTTTAAATAGTAAACTGTTTAATCTAAACATTATACTTTGATTTCCACAAAGTATTTGAACAGATGTCGCAGGTTATTGTAGGAAATAAAAGCTCATTCTCTCAAAGGTGACATTAGTCTGGACAGAAAAGCACTGGCTACAGGAGATAGAGAGTAGAAGATAGTGGATGTGGAGAGGATGTTTCCTATGGTGGGGGAGTCTAAGACCGGAGGACATAACCACAAAATAGAGGGCTGTCCTTTTAGAATGGAGATGAGGAGGAATTTCTTTAACTAGAGACTGGTGAATCTGTGGAATTCGTTGCCACAGGCAGCTGTGGAGACAAAGTCATTGGTATATTTAAGGCAGAGGTTGATGGATTCTTGATTTGTCACGGTATGAAGGGATATGGGGAGAAGACAGGTGATTGGGGCTGAGAAGGAAACTGGATCATCCCTGATGAAATGGAGGTCACAGGCTTCCAGTCAAAGAGGCAACCATCTACTACCACTTTCTGGCTTCTCCAACAAAGCCAATGTCTAATCCAATCTACTACCTTATCTAGAATGCCAAGCGACTGAACCTTCCTGACTAACCTACCATGCAGGTCCTTGTCGAATGCCTTGCTAAAGACATGTAGACACCATCCATCAACTTTCCTGGTAACTTCCTCAAGAAACTCTGTAAGATTGGCTAGACAGGACCCACTATGCACAAAGCCATGTTGATTATCCCTAATCAGTCCATGTTTATCCAAATGCTCATATATCCGGTCCCTTGAAATACCTACCATTAACTTTCCCACTACTAATGTTGGGCTCAGCAGCCTCTATTTTCCTGGTTTATCTTCAGACCCTTTCTTAAACAGTGGAACAATATTAGCTATCCTCCAATCCTCCAGTACCTCAAATGTCACTAAGGATGATTTAAATGTCTCTGCCAAGGCCTCACCAATTTCTGCACTTGCTTCCTGCAGGGACTGTTGGAACTCCTTGTCAGGCCCTGGGGATTTATCCACCCTTACTGTATTTGCCACAGGACAGTAAACAACTCCTCCTCTGCAATCTGTATAGGGTCCATGACCTAGCTGCTCCTCTCCCTCATTTCTATAGACCCCAAGTAATTACAGAGGCAAAAAATCCATTTAAGATCTCCCCCATCTCTTTTGACTCCACACACAGATTACCATTCTGATCTTCCAGAGGACCAATTTTGTCCCTTGCAATCCTTTTGCTTTCAACATGAAAAAGTCTGCAGATGCCAGAAATCCAAAATTACACACACAAGATGCTGGAGGAACACACAGCAGGTCAAGCAGCATCTACGAAAAAGTATAAACAGTTGATGTTTTGGGCCGAGACCCTTCTTCAGGACTGAGAAAGAAGGGGGAAGATTCCAGAATGAAAAACTGGGTGGGAGGGGAAAGGGGCTAGCTGGAAGGTGATAGGTGAAGCCAGGTGTGTGGGAAAGGTCAAGGGCTGGAGAAGAAGGAATCTGATAGGAGAGGAGAGTGGACCACAGGAGAAAGGGAAGGAGGAGGGGACCCAGGGGGAAGTAATAGGCTGGTGAGAAGAAGTAAAATGTCAGAGTGGGGAACAGAGGAAAGGGAGGGGGATTTGTTTACCTGAAAGAGAAATTGATATTCATGCCATCAGGTTGGAGAGTACCAGATAGAATATAAAGTGTTGCTCCTTCACACTGAGGGGGGCCTCATCTTGGCACAAGAGGAGGCACTCATCTCTTTTTAGGGCCCCAAGCAGTCCTTCCAGGTGAGGCAACAGTTCACCTGCAAATCTGCTGTGGTCCAGTGCTCCCAAGGCAGCCACCTCTACATTGGTGAGACCCGTCATAAATTGGGGTACCGCTTTGTTGAGCACCTTTGCACCATCCGCCACAGGACTTCCAATGGCCAAACATCTTATTCCCATTCCCACTCCCATTCCTGTTTTGACATCTCAATCCATGCTCTCCTCTTGTGCCAAGATGAGGCCACCTGCAGCATGAAGGTGCAACACTTTTTATTACATTTGAGTACCCTCCCACCTGATGGAATGAATATCGAGTTCTCTTTCCGGTAAACAAATATACCCCCTCCCCAATTTCCCACTCTCACAATTTACTTCTTCTCAACTGCCTATTACTTCTTCCTGGATCCTGCCCTCCTTCCCTTTCTCCGATGGTCTCTTCTCCTATTAGATTCTTTCTTTTCCAGCCCTTGACCTTTCCCACCCACCTGGCTTCACCTATCAGCTTCAAGCTAGACACTTTCCCTTCTTCCTACCCTTTTATTCTAGCATCTTCCCACTTCCTTCTCAGTCCTGATGAAGGGTCTTGATACAAAATGTTGACTTTTTATTTTTTTCCACAGATGCTGCCCGACCTGCTGAGTTCCTCTAGTGTTTTGTGTGTGTTGCTTTATCTGTAGAATCCTTTAGGAGTCACCTTCACCTTATCTGCTAGGGCAACCTCATGCCTTCCTTTAGTCCTCCTGATTTCTTTCTTAAGCGTTCCCTTGCATTTCTTATATTCCATAAGTACCTAATTTGTTCTTACCTGCCTATACGTGCTATGCACCTGCTTTTTTTCCTTAAGCAGGACCTCATTATCTCTTGAAAACCAAGGTTCTCTCAATCTGTTAACTTTACCTTTTATTCTGACAGGCACATAAAAGCTTTACATTCTCAAAATTTCACTTTTGAAGGCCTCCCACTTTGCCAGAAAACAGTCTGTCCCAATCCACACTTGCCAGATCCTTTCTGATACCACTGGTCTTTCTCCAATTTAGAATCTCAACCCGCAGACTGGACCTATCCTTTTCCATATTTACTTGAAACTAACGGCAGTAGATGCAAAGTGTTTCCCTAAACAAACTTCAGTCACCTGCCCTGTCTCATTCTCTAACAGCAGATGAAGTATCACACACTCTCTTGTTGGGACTTCTATGTACTGATTAAGAAAACTTTCCTGAACACATTGGCAAACTCTATCCCATCTTTTACAGTATCAGAGTCCCGGTCAATATGTGCAAAGCTGAAAACACCTACTATAACAACCCTATGTTTCGTGCAACAGTCTGCAATTGCTCTACAAATTTGTTCCTCTAAATCCTGTGGACTGTTGGGTGGTCTATGATATAGCCCCATTAACATGGTCAAACCCTTCTTATTCCTCAGTTGCACCCAAAAAGCCTCACTAGATGAGTTTTCCATTCTGTCCTGATTGAGCACTGCCATGACATTTTCCCTCACTAGTAACGCCATCTCTCCCCCTTTAATCCCTCCCGCTCTGTCATGTTTAAAACAATGAAACCCCAAATATTGAGCTGCCAGTCCTGCTCCTCCTGCAACAGAGGGCTACAATATCATAATCCCATGTGTTGATCCATCCCTAAGCTCGTCTGCCTTTTCTACAATACAACTTTTATAATTTATAGAAATGTTATAACTTTGCACTGTATTGCTACCAAACAACAAATTGTGTGTCATATAAGACAACAGTAATAAATTTGATTTTGATTCTGATTTATTTCAAAAAAGTTTATTAAACTGGTACCTCGAATGGGCAGGTAGTCTTACGAGGGAAGGTTGGACAGATTAGTCTTGTATCTACTAGAGTTTAAAAGAGTGAAAAGAGCAATTGAAACAACAGATCAGGAGGGGTCTTGGCTGAGTTCTTACAGAGATGATGTCTTCCCTCATGGAAGAATCTAGAACTAGGAAACATACATTAAAATTAGGGGTTTGCCCATGGCTGAGGTAAAATTGTCTCTCACAGAGCATTTTGAGTTTTTTTAATACGCTTCCTCAAAAGCTAGTGGAAACAGAATTTTTTTGAATATATGTAAGGCAGAGGTAGATAAATTTTGTATTTTGTACCCCACCCAGCATCCCCTCAGTACTGCCAACCTGATCACATCACACTGCACGGTACTGATTCACTGAAAGTGCGACACTGCACTGAAATGAAAGTTTGGATGATACATGTAAACTTCTGGAGTGTGACCATTAAATCATAGCTTCCAAAGGTAGAAATGATACCACTTCTGCATATATCTAGCTTGTGTAATGCGCTCATTGTGACTCCCTCCCACTGCACTCTCCGAGTTTAGATGACTAACAATAGTTTAAAATGAGCCATGTTGCTTATTTACATAGGACACCAGATGAGGTCCTGATATATTAACCTCAATGACTTCTGTAACCCAGGTTAATTAAACCCAGAGATGTAATGTTAGAAAGTTCTGCTTGTGGAGGGATGAAAATGAGGTTTGCCAATTTAAAAAAAGAATTTGAAAAAAAAGCACTATGCGAGAAGAGGTGTAGCTGACACAGGATGGACAAGGAGTGAAACGCAGCAATGATTAGAAGCTGAAGACATGAATTAGCTTAACAACCACAGGGTGAAACCCCTGGAGGAGAGACAATAGCAATAAAAATTTATTGGAGCTATGGCTACAACATGCAGCAGCTATAATGAGACAATATCGGCAGAGATGAATGTCCAAGATCCATACCGTGTAGTCAGGGATTAGTTCTGTAAAATCATACCAAGGGATTTGGTCAAGTTTTCATACAAGTTTGTGAATTAATTTTCTGTGGACGATCAACTATTTCATCCAATGAACCAAGAAACAATAGACAATAGGTGCAGGAGTAGGCCATTCGGCCCTTCAAGCCAGCACCGCCATTCAATGTGATCATGGCTGATCATCCACAATCAGTACTCCATTCCTGCCTTCTCCCCATATCCCTTGACTCTGCTATCTTTAAGAGCTCTATCTAACTCTTTCTTGAAAGCATCCAGAGAATTGGCCTCCACTGCCTTCTGAGGCAGAGCATTCCGCAGATCCACAGCTCTCTGGGTGAAAACAAGATAGCGAGGCACCCAAAATGAAGAACCAGCGTGGGAATGAAATGATGCAGAGGATTTAAAATGGTTGGATGTATAAGTTTATTTTCATTTGAAGAATCCGAATTTGATTTCTGCAAGAACTGATTATTTTTGCAAAGACTTTGATAAGTTACTGAATGAGATTTACTGAGTTTAAGAGTTGTGATGTTGGAGAATTGTCATGAAAGGAGTTAAACTGCGTATATATAATTTTTGAATTTGAATTTAAACTTGTAGATATACTGCCTGGAACTGAAACTGAAGTTAACCATAATACTTGAGAATAGGAATTATATTTGGTTTTCTAGCTAACTAGGGATCAGTAAAAAGGGAAGTTCAGTCTGTAAACTTTTAAATAGAGAGTAACACTAGATCTAATTAGTTAGAGAGATTAGAGGAATAAAGGAATCTCGCTGATTCTAATTTAAAAGGAATTTGATTTTGGTTTGGTATCTAAGGTTTGGAACCTAAACAGAATGTTGGAATTTTGAATTGTTCCTGCTCATGTAAATAATTTGTACAAATTTGTTTATTTTTTAATAAACCAACCTTATCTCCAGAAGTGTGTGGTTTCTATTCACTGCCTCCTTCTGATACCAGAATCTTCTGATGGCCTACTAGCATCTAGTGTAGTACCATGTAACTTGATTTTCCCACAGAGTGTGGCGACTCGTCACACGTGATAAGACAGGTACTACACAGGCGTTACACACATTTTACTCGTTTACTCAGTTGCTGGTTTTAGGTGTCCCACATAGGTTATTAAGGTGTTCATTGTTCATTTGTTCGTTGAATGTCTCATCTACAATTGGTCACTTCATCAGTTTTTACTTCCTTTTGCAGATGTTTTCAGAGCGCATTTTACCAATATACGGGGAAAAACTGTGAAATATTTACAAGGAACTCAGGATTCTATGGGGTGCTGTTTGGCGTGTTGGCTGGTGTCCTGCTTCTCATAATAGTCATCATCACTGTCATTATATATTGTCGGAGGAATGGAAACAGGTAAACTTATTAAGCTCGTGCTTTCGTATGCTGAACTTTACAGTGAGTGAATAGGTAACCTTCGAATCCAGGGTTTGGAAAAAGTTACACTTCAGTTAATAATAAACCCACTCAACTCAAATACAGCACTGGTTAAGTAGAGAGTAATCTCCCTTTAAACCAGGTCCCACTGAAGTGGAAGCTTAGATCTATTACCATTCACAAGCCTCAAGATATCTGCCGTAGTCTCCTGTCACCACAAGAGGTGAAGACCGTGAACAATACTGCAGCAGCACTAGAGGCGGCATCCTATACTCAATTGTTTTCAGTTGCTTCACTAATGACTTTCAGTCTTAAAGTCAGAAGTTGTGCTCTTTTGTAAAGATTATTCTGTTTTATTACCGGTAGTTACATTCATAGGCCCCTCATATCCCTCGGCAGTTTGTGCATGCTTACAGGAAGAGCTGGACAGGCTTTTGCAAACAGTATTTGCAGGTGCCAGCAACTTCACATCCAACAACTTTCTATTAGTTTTGTCATCAAACCTTAGCACCAAAATCCTTAAGGTTACCATTGACCAGGAACATTAACGATTGCCCACATTAATTCCATTGCTCCTGTGTTAAGTATTCTGCAGTGAGAAACTTGCCTCCTGACTTTCCAGATTCCCACCCACATGCATAGGCACGTTGTGGAATGCCCTTTACTTGAACTGGTGCAGCTCCAATACTCAAGATCGTTGATAACATCTATTTGATTGGCATGAAGTGCCGATGAAGGGTCTTGGCCCAAAATGTTGACTGCTTACTCTTTTCCATAGATACTGCCTATTCTGCCGAGTGCCGCCATTTAGTGTCTGTTTCATTTGATCTACGTTCCATCCGTAACTTAAAACCCACTACATCCATCACTGATACAACTGGACAGTGAATATTGCCATCAGAATATGAGGCAGCAACCCACTGAGGTTTCTGCATCATCACCTTCATCGTCAAGTGGAACATGGGCAGCACATACCAGGGAACATTACTACCAGGTCCTCTTCAAATTACACTCCATAAAAATTTAAAGCATATTACAGCATTTCCTTATCATCACTAGGCTAAAACCCCAGAATTCCTCTCCCAGCATACTCTGAAAGTATCTTTACTGTATGGACCACAGCAGTCCAATAAGAAGTTGGAAATGAAGGATACACCATAAAATGTTGATCTTGCTAGCAGCTCCAATACCCTGGGAATGAACATAATAAATTAACTTTAAAATCTGGCCTTCTCCTTTCCCTCAGGAGTTCAGACCCTAGCATTTCACACAAGTGGTACTCAATAGATGAAGAATATTTCAGGTTCCCACATACAGGTATGTAACTACTTTAACTATCAGAAAATAATTTAATGCTTTTTTTCCTTTCATACAAATGTTTAGATAGCAGATTAAATGAAAAATATTTTACCATCTGTCAGTTTTGTCTTTTTGCTTAAGTGTCCACCTCTTGATGATGCAAATATTTAGATACATGCCACATTAAACCAATAGTTACAGGTGTTTTCTCAGGAAGACAAACTTTGGATTTTCTCTTAGGTTGATCAGAAATTAGGGCCTCTGTTCAATAGATGGAAACTCAACTGGATACATGGAAGAACCTTCTAAATCCTTTCTATCAATTATTTTCAAACTGAGGTGTGGAAAACACTCAGGTGAAGATTTCAAATTATATTAAGGTAATTTAGTTAGAAAGTCCACAAGAATGTAACAATTAATTAAAATAAACTTTGCATGTTAGGCTGTCCTGGCTATAATGCGTCCACTATTCTGGCAATCTCTAGTTTTGTCTCAAAGTCTCAAGATAAGGTGTCTGTAATGGCTGCAATCATTGGTGAGTAAAGATTGTAGTGAGAACTAGATGCTCTCATTTTACCGTGTGGAAGAGTGGGGTTTTCCATTCAAAAAGTGGGAACACCTCTGCATCATAGCGCTGGTGCTGCCTGCAAGCAAGTAGACAAAGTCATTAATTCAGTTAGAATAAATGGAATTTGGGAGTACTTCAATCTTCCCTAGTTATCATATCTTTCTCTCCTGGACAAAATCTTGCAGCATTTGGAAGCAGAATTCTGCCTCACTGAACTCAGCTTACACCGTATAGATTCTATGCTAAAGCCAGTATTTTATCAACTTCATTTCCCTTCTATCCCCATTCTCCAGATTTGACTACAGGGACCCCAGCACCAAATGCTGACAAAGTACTGGGGAGGAAAAAAGGAAGATACAGCCTGAACAAGAGTCCTTCATTCAATGACAATTTTGGGTCTGGTGTCTGGAGACCAAACTTAGACAAAGTGGACACAGAAGCTGAGGTAAATTGAAAGTTGTATGCAAACTGATGAAGATCTGATTATCGGTTTTAATGATCATATATGAGGGATAAATTTTGCTTAGAGGTGAGGGGAGAATGGATTATTATTGACATTAATAATATGGTGAATTGTTTTTCTCCTGATAGATACATGCCAAGCGTCCGGAAGTGATTACGCCGAATGAATAGTGATAACTGAAGGCAATGTTTGGACGTTACAGCCCACAGTTGTTTGGGCAATTTTGTTCAACATGTATTAGTTAAAAGACACTTAAATCATAATTTAAAATTTACTTTTTCAGAAATGGTTTTAATTTGGTACACTGACTTTTGTGACAAATAAAAATGATTCTACTGCTTGGTAAACTTCTAAAATTTGAGGATTTTTTAAAAAGATACCTATTTCAAGGTTAAGTAGCTACAGAAACCTCTGATCATTTGAATTGATTGTTATACCGTAACTGCTCTGCTTTTGAAATATACAAGGCTGTCTTGGTTCAGAGTGGCACAAATAGCCTGTTAGCTTTTCATAAAGCTAGGTGCTAATGTAACAGTAGATGGGGTGGGAGAGATTTCAGTGAATCAACGAACTTTGAATACAGAAAGATGGTGGTACAAAATGTTGCTGTAATTGCATTACGCTATAAGAACACTGTACTCCATCCAGTTTATTTTGGGAATATAGGACAGAAAAGGAAAGGAAGTAATTTGGTATCATTTCCCAAACAAGATGAGGCACCAGATGGTATATGTGGAAATGAAGCAAAATCACAGACAGCATCTTCAGCAGAGGAGAAAATATTACAACTACATAGAACAGGTAGTATAACTGGAAACACTTGAATTTGCATTCATATCTTTGGAGTCCATTTAATTTTCATAATAAATTTCTAAAATTATTTTTCCATAATGTTTGAGGGAAAGTACATGTTTTGATTACTGTATACTGGTAAATTTTATGATAATAGCGTTTCATATTTAATACTGAACTATTTTATTAATTCATTTGTGTTTGAAAATGAATAGTATTGTTTACAAATAAAGAATTGTTATGTATTGTGTGAATTGTATCTGCTTCCTTCTCTGCAAATAGATTGCCCCAGTTTTCTCACTTTTAGTTTAATATGCTGATATGCTGAGGGAGGAATAAAAATTAGAAGTATGTTATTTTGATACCTGTGGCTTTTGAAATGTAAGGGCTGAAAGGGAAAATATATCTAAATAAAGTAAACATTTGACATCAGTATTTTGGATCAAAGGGGGTTGTTTATCTGCAAAACATCACACTCCTCAGGACTCAGAGCATAAACTCTTCGACAAGAAGCTTTTAAGAGTGTGCACAGGCATGAACACAATGAAATCATCACATAGATGTTTCTCTCAGAAGTAATAGTTTATATAATACGGGAAAGATGAATGATTGGAGGAAATATCAGTCATGGCAAAGATAGCATCAGTAGATTTCTACCCTTCCTGCATGTTGTGCACATTGGCTGACTTGTCAAAGCAGGGTAATCCAGGTTCACTATCTCTGTCCACTTGGAAAATGTACCAAAAGGTATTCAGTAACTGTGGAAACACACCCAATGAGAATTCATAGTCGGGGATCAGGGTGATTGAGATTTACGTTGATATTAATGAAAATTCATATGAGATATACCCAATTACTAATACCAAAAACAGAGAGTAGAAATAAATGGGTAATTTATTGATTGAGAGGCTATGACTACTGGAAAACTGTCCGGTCACCACTAGAGTTAATGGCTTGGATAAGGATAACTCAGTTAAGTTTGCTGATGAAACAATGATGATGCCAGCAATGGGATGTAAGGAGGGTGCTCAGAGGCTTTAGGAATATATAGACAGGTTAAATTTATGGGCAAGGATATAGCAGATAAAATATTGTGTGGAAAATATGAGGTCAGTCCCTTTGGTAAAATAATCAAAAAACAGTTTATTTTTCAAATGGTGAAAGATGAAGAGATATTGGTGTTCAGAGAGGCATTGGTGTCCATTACACAAATCACTGAAAGTTAACACATGGGTAGGTACAAACTAATTAGGAAGGCAGATGGTGTTCTAACCTTTATGACAAGAGTTTATGGCATACCTTTATGGCAACCTTGCTCAAATTATCAACAAACAAGAGAAAATCTGCAGATTCTGGAAATCCAAGTAACACAGCCAAAATGCCAGAGGAAATCAGCAGGCTAGGCAAGAGGAAAAGAGGAAGCAGTCAACGTTTTGGGCCAAGACCCCTCATCAGGACTTGAGAAAAAAATATGAGAAATCAGAGCTTCTTCTAGTGTTAAATGTCAATGATTTGGATGACTTCTTTTTTTATAGGATTTGACAGAGTAGATATGGGGATGATGTTTCCCTTGTGGGACTGATACCAGGAGTGACAGTCTCCCAATAAGGATTCCCTAATTCAGGACTGAGAAACAAATTCTGAACTCAGCAAAGAGTTGATTTTTGAAATAGTCTTTCCAAGAGAACTACAGAGTCACATTTGCTGAGTATTTTCAGGACAATGTTGGAGTTGATTGTTAAGGATATGGATTTGGGGTACTTGGAGGCACATGATAAAATAGGCCAGTCAACATGGTTCCCTCAAGGGAAAATCTTGCCTGACAAGTCTGTTGGAATTCTTTAAAGAAATAACCAGCAGGATAGACAAATGAGAATCGGTGGATGTTGTGCACTTGGATTTTCAGAAGGCCTTTGACAAGGTGCAGCAGATGAGGCTGCTTTAAAAAAAAGAACCCGTGGTTTTACAGGAAAGATACTAACGTGGATAGAGTACTGGATGAATGGCAGGAGGCAAAGAGTGGGAATGAAGGGAGCCTTTTCTGGTTGGCTGCTGGTGACTCGTGGTGTTCCACAGTGGTCTGTGTTAGGATTGCTTCTTCTTATGTTATATGTCAATGTTTTGGACAATGAAATTGATGGCTTTGTGGCTAAATTTGTGGACGATACAAAGATAGGTGGAGGGGCAGGTAGTGTTGAGGAAGCAGAGTCTGCAGAAGGACTTAGACCATATATGTCAAACTCAAGGCCCGCGGGCCAAATCCGGCCCGCGGCGCAATTATCTTTGGCCCGCGAGATAATATCTAATTACTATTAAAGCTGGCCCCAGTAATCGAAGCGCCTATGGCGTATGATATGGCTAATGCTGAGTTTATTCAGGTACCAGGTTTTCAGGGTTTTTAGTGTTTATTCTGCAGTCTTCTTCATAAGAAACGGAATTTGTAAAGTGAAACACTTTGTAGTTATAGCAGAGACTGAGACACATGAGAGCAGGCTGAAAAAACGGAGGCAACGAAAGCTGCGTTCGCACGCGTCCGACTGATCCGGCCCGCATGAAGCTGCATTTTGCTCAATCCGGCCCGTGACCTAAAATGAGTTTGACACCCCTGACTTAGACATTTGGAGAATGGGCAAAGAAGTGGCAGAAGGAATATAATGTCAGGAAATGTGTGGTCATGCACTTTGGTAGATGAAATAAAAGCACTGACTATTTTCTAAATGGAGAGAAAATTCAAAAATCCGACTTGTAAGTCCTCGTGCAGGATTCCCTAAAGGTTAACAAGCAGGTTGAGTCAGTGGTAAGCAAGGCAAATGTAATGTATTGGATCTCTGTTTAATTTCTGATCTTCCAGCAGTCAAGAATGGCAAAAAGCCTTAATTGCAAGATTTCAGTTTATTTTAGAATACAAACAAATACTAAGCAAACTAAATAAAGAGCTGAGAAACGATGCTCAGAGGGGAATTAATGCTAAGCAGTGTAAGACAAAGGAATAAAAGATGGCACTTCTGAAAAATGTATCACTTTATAGATAAGCAAAGAAAACTCCTAAAATAGTGATAAACTAGTTAATACACTACATAATTAAAACAATTACAGCATGTGCATAATGTGCTACTACAATGAAAAATGAAAAAGCTGCTAAACCGCTAGATTAGCTGCTATACCGCTTTCTGCCAGTGAGTGTGAAAAATGCATGAGTTTGTTAAAAAGTACCTATCTTATAAAAAGTATTATTAAATAACACTGATTTCCAATAAATGTTAGCACTTAATTCAAGAGGACTAGAATATAAAAGCAAGAATGCAATATTGAGGCTTTATTAGGCACTGGTAAGGCCTCACTTGAAGTATTGTGAGCAGTTGTGGGCCCCTTATCTAAGAAAAAATGTATTAACATTGGAGAGTGTTCAGAGGAGGTTCACGAGAATGACTCCAGGAATGAAAGGGTTACCATACAAGGACCAATGAATAGTTCTGGGCTATACTCACTGGAATTCTAAAGAATGAGGGGAGAATTTCATTGAAACCAATCAAATGTTGAAAGGCCTAGATAGAGTGGATGTGGAGAGGATGTTTCCTCTGGTGGAGGAATCTAGGACCAGAGGTCACACCATCAGAATAGACGGAGGTCCATTTAGAACAGAGATGAGGAGGGATTTCTTTAGCCAGAGAGTGGTGAATCTGTGGGATTTGTTGCCACAGGTGGCTGTGGAGGCCAAGACATTGGGTATATGTAAGGCAGAGGTTGACAGATTTTTGATGTCAGGACATAAGGAGTTACAGGGAAAAGGCAGGAGGTTGGTGCTGTGAAGGAAGTGGATCAGCCATGACTAAATGGTGGAGCAGACTAGATAGGCCAAATGCCTAATCCTGCTCCAATATCTCATGGTCTTTACAACATATGGGGTTGATGCAGGAGACAAACGTTGCGGCAAACGATCACTCGTGATCATATTGAATGTTCGAGCAGACCCGAGTTGTCAACTACGGATTTCTCAAAACACAAAACATGAGACAGGCATAAATACAAAGCTAAATAAGTCTCCATCTTCATAACTGGATATGAATTGTACAATTTCCATTTTGAAATGTTTACCATGTACCCTTCCCTGACCCGCTGAACAAAGCCAGCAGCAAAAGCGGCAGCAAACTGCCAGCAAACTCTAGTGAAAAGTGAAACCCGCGGCGGAATTGCATAGCCGAGAAATGACGCATTCCTGGTAAAGGTAGCCATCGCAACAAATTGTACCCAAAATGACACCAACAAGTGTAGCTTCCGTGGATTGGCTAGTGTCTCCGGCCTTAGAGATTGTTGCTAACAACGTTTCATGTCGAAATTAGCTGCAGATTCTGGGGCACGAGTCGGTTCCAACCCTCACCGAATCTGTGCGCCAGGTAGGCTGTAATCATTTCTTACCGGTTATTGTTCCGATTTGCAAACTTTCAATAATAATTTAAAATATAATCTAATAAACAATCCCAACAGCATCTCCATTAACCCATTTCTATGCGATTCATGCATCATTTATTCAATATAGTTCAAGCATATTTCACCGAAATATTTGCAAATAGACAAGAAGTTCCCATTTCTCCCAGTCGGCTAAACCGAAACTTTTTTTCGAATATTTAGAAAATTCCAGTGAAGCTTCAGCAAGTATAAACGTCAGTTCTTGCTAACTTTAATTCCCGTCGTTTTATTCTCCGGAAGTGTCTCCAATGCTGAATGATTCTGAATGAAAGTACTCGGCCGGTTCGCGGAAATATGACGAGTTAAACTAATATTAGCGAACGATGCTTGGGGCGCTAGGCATGGTCTTGGCGTAGCTGCATTAGGAGGGGAAATATTCGGGGTTCTTGATCACTATCCAGTTTTTCATATGGGCATGAATTGACAGCCGAAATTGCGCTAACCCCGGCACTTACTTTTAATAACCAGAGCCTCGTTATTATTTTTACAAAGCTGCTTGTCTCCCATAGATACCTTGACAACAGCTTCCATCCTGCTGCAAAAATGACTCTGACCAATCTCCCAAATTTTCTCCCGCTCCCTGAAGATACTATCTTCCTATATATCTTCTAGTGCATTTCCATCCTTACTTCAGATGTGATTCCATTACAGTAATAACAATCTTACTCGAGAACGGAGGAGGAATCGGCCACTAGGCGGCTCACTCCTCCTCTATTCAATAAGATCTTGGTTATCTGATTGCAATCTCAAAACCAACACTAATTCATCACTCCCTTACTTATCCAAAATCCTTCTACCTCTGCCTTTAGATAAACCGTAAGATCCCGCCTCTGTCTCATGGCGAAAATTCACAACTACTGGCGAGAAAAGGATGTCATATCTCTGTCTTAAATTGCAATTCTTTAACTTTTGCACAGTAACCCTAGTTCCAGATTGTCACTCCAGAGGGAGCATCACATCAAAATATTGTCTGCCAAAACTATTGAATGTTTCATTCATTCCTTTTTGCTGTGGACTGAGCAAATTTTCCTTAAAGGATGACCAAGTCATAGCATACCCCAGTCCGATAAACCTTCTTAAAACTGCTTCAAGTACACTTTTAACCTTCCTTAAAGAAAGAGACCAGTTCTGTATACAGTACTTCGGGCGCGCTCTTGACAATGCCTTACATATCTGAACGGTTAATTGGAAGAAAGTGTAGGGGGAAGTGAGATTTTTTTACTCAGAGGGTCAGGTAGAGGTGAGGAAGCAGGAGTCTGCAGAATGGGTAAAGTGGCAGACGGAATATAATGCAGGGAAGTGTATGGTCATGCACTCTGATTAAAGGAATAAATGAGTAGACTATTTTCTCAATGAGGAGAAAATTCAAAAGTCAGAGGCACAAAGAGACTTGGGAGTCCTCGTGTGGAATTCCTCAAAGTTAACTTGTAGTGGCGAGGAAGGCAAATGCAGTGTTAGCATTCATTTTGAGAGGACTAGAATATAAGAGCAAAGATGTAATGCTGAAGCTTTATAAGGCATTTAAGAAACTCATAGATAGGCATATTGTTGAAAGAAAAATGGAGAGCTATGTAGGGGGAAGGCTAGATTGATCTTAGAATTGGTTAAAAGGTTGGCACAACATTGTGAACCAAAGAGGCTGTACTGTGTTGTAATGTTCTATGATTAACAGCTGCCTTTTTAAATTGTTTGCCCTTTGCAATAAATTATAACAGTCTTATAATGAAATTATAAGATTAGAGTTTCCAATATCCTGATACTTGTATAGTGACCTTTGGAACTGCAAAACATTAAGGAAACAAGCCCCTCAACCACATAGGCTCCATTTCCCACTCTACTGCTCTTGCCCTATTTGTGATGGTATTGGGTTTGTTGACCACAAAGTTCTAAACTCAAACGAAAACCTTAAGCCCTTTTGGATTTAACTAACCACAAGTGCTCTCACTAAAGTGAAATTATACTGTAGCTACCCAATCTTCAAAGACTAGATTACGTCCCTGTTTATTCTCCATGGCGAGTTTAGCTGCCAGTACCCACTATTTAAGCACTTCGTTAGCTTGCTATGGAGCAACTCCTGAGCAATAGTGTTAAAGACGGAGGTAAAATCCACAAATAAGATCCTCACATAGGTAAGTCGAAATGTTGAAGAATGAAATGAAGACATAGGTCAACTGCATCCTCAACTGAGTGATTTGCTTTGTAAGCAAACCGTAGTGGATCAAGAAGAGAATCAGTAATGGACTTAAGGTAGGCCAGCATCAGATGTTCAAAGGATTGGCTGACTAGCAGGAGGCAGAGTGGGAATAAAGGAGGCTTTATTTTTGGTTGGCTGCCGGTGACTATGGTGTGTGTTGGGACCACTTCTTTTCACATTGTATGTTAATGATGGAATTAATGGCTTTGTGGCCAAGTTTGTGTTTAATATAAAGACAGGTGGAGGGGCAGGTAGGTTGAGTGGACGTGGAGAGAATATTTCCTATAGTGGTGGAGTCCAGGACCAGAGAGCACAGCCTCAGAATAGAAGGACTTCTGTTTAGAACAGAGATGAAGAGGAACTTCTTCAGTCAGAGAGTGGTGAATCTGTGGAATTTATTACCACAGAGAGCTGTGGAAGCCAAGTCACTGGATATACTTAAAGTGAAGGTTGATAAGTTCTTGATTAGTCAGAGTGTCAAAGGTTACAGGGGGAAGGCAGGAGAATGGGTTGAGAGGGTTAATAATCAGCCATGATGGAATGGCAGAGCATACTGAATGGGCCAAATAGCCTAATTCTGCTCCTATGTCTTATGGTCTTATGTTCTTTTAGTATTGCAAAGTAGCTGTTATCTACAGGAACTGCAGATCCATCTTCCTCCTCCACTTCTCTTAATATGGGATCATCCGATGCAAATGTGGGAAATACCACTTCTGCCAATTTCCCTCTTCCTTTGTCACTGCAATGGGCCCCAAACTCTTAATAAGGAAAGCTAGGCTTTGGATATTGGAAGGACCACAACAGAAGTACTACATTGCTGTTTTTCTCCCTCTCCTCTGCCTTCATTTGTCTCTGTCTATTTACATCTCCTCCAAACAGATCACTTCTAATTAACAAGTGCTTTCTCTCAGCCAGCACCATCACAATACTTCTCCATGGATTGTCACCTTGTTGTGGTGGAGAAGCTTGTGTGGTCCTGAGCTCCCAAGAGCGATGCTGTCTGGAACTATGCTCCTGGTAGGGTCACCCATGGTGGTAAGATCAAGGGTAAGGTCCCTGACAAAGAACAATCCAACCAAAACCTCAACGGTGGAAGAGGCGGATGAAGTTACTTTGAACTCAACGGCTGTGAGGTGGATGAAGGCTGCAACAAATCCATTAGCTCCAATCGTCATAGTTTCCATGCCACTGGACGCAGTTGGTTGACTTGTGAAGTATCGTGTGCTTCTTGGAGTACAACATCAAGTACATGTTAAACAAATACATGCACAGGCATCTTCGCTCTGTGGAAACGGAATGAAGACCATCATCCTCGACCTCGAGGGATAGCCACAACCATCATAATTTGCACAGCCACCTTTCCTAGTTTCCACTCTTGAACCAAGTCCTCCTTATGACCTCCCCATAACTAATCCTTCTCTGCAACACATTTGTTTACTAACTTTGCCAAGTTCTGATGAAAGGTCTTTGAACTGAAATATTCATCTGTTTCTCCCTCCACAGCTGAAAATTTCCAGCACCTGAAGTTCTACTTTATGATAGATGTGCTACATTCAGTTATGTTTTCTTAATGAAGGAAGGATATGTTTGCCTCATGGCAGTTTAGAGAAGATTTGGTTGATTTACTCAAGATTACTTCTCCATCTCTCAAGTGTAGAGGGTGAACGTCTTGGCAGGGTAGCTGTCTGCTGAGGATATATCATCTACTGACAAGCCTCAGGATAAGAAGGCAATGATCTAAAACTAAGGTGGAGAGAGGTAACATGTCAAAGGACAAAAGTGGAGCCTGAAACATTAAGTTTACTTAGACTGTGTGATGTGTAACCTTTTAAGTGGGGAGATGAACAGGATAAGAAATCCTTCAGCAGTATTATTCTATCTCTCAGACATTTGCTACAGCTCTGAGAATGGCCAAGCACATGTACTTAATAAAATACCAGCTTTAAACCCACGGTCACCCTTTACCAACTGATACTGAATGCCACTTGCTGAGGCAAATAAATTTGTTGGACATGAAGCAAACCACGGTTTGTGTAGATCAGTGATGTCAAGGCCAGGATCAGATTAGTTGTAACCTGTGGAATACTGGATCAAGTTTGAGGGTCAAATGGCTACACTTGTCCCTATTTCTTAGGTTCCTCTGTTCTTTTAGGCAAAGAAGTGATTTACTTATACTCTTTCAAGTTAGTTTAATGAATTGGTATGACAGACAAACTGATAGAAACCTTTAACATTGTAACAGGACTGAACATACCAGATACAGAGAGGATGTTTCCTCTGGCCAGAGATTCTGGAACCTTAGACGTGTGTCAAGGTATGGGATATGCCATTTAGATTTGAGAGTCTGGAGAAATTTCTTCATTCAGATGGTGGTGAACTTGGAGAGAAGGTAGTGGAAGTCAATTTATTAAATATAATTTCAAGGAGGAGATATTTCTTAACGCTAAAGGAATCAGGAGATATGGAGAACAGGATATTGAAGTGGACGATCAACCATAATTGTGGCAAATAAAAAGACCTGCTCCTGCTTCTATTTTCCGTGTTTCTATTTGCTGCTCGCGGTAAGCCCTCATCTACATTGAAGAGATCAAATGCAGATGTGGCAATCATTTTGCAGAATATCTCTATTCAGTCCACAGGGAAGAGCCAGAGCTCCTAGATGTCTCTCTCCGTCATCCTCCTATTTGAATTCTGTCCTTGGCCTACAACACTGTTCCAAAGAAGCTCCAGGAAAAATAAAACTTATGATTTGGCTTGACTATAAATTCGACATTTTCACATAATCAGCAACAAGAGCCTTGCATCTCATACTTAAAGTATTCATTATTTTTCTCTGACTATTGTGCTTTCAACCTCCAATGAAGATTACCAGAAGCTGAAGAGTAATATGTCTTTCTGCAAGCATACTGCAGCCTTCTGGACTGTGCAGCAACTTCAATAACACTGGATAATCAACAAATGCAGAGAAGTATTCTGCTTTTTTTCTCCTGGTAATTTCAGATAATTATTCTGTTACTCTTATTGATATTAATCACTAAATTTTATCCGCCTCTTTCAGAAGGTATTTTTGCAATTTAGTATCTCCCATATATCACTGACCTTCCATTGTTGAGCTTCTGTTTTCCATTCCACTTGACTACATCATAAAATATGCTCTTTTGTTGAGGTACTTACAAAATCCAAAGAAAACCTGTTCCAGACTTTGGAATAGATTGAACAGCTACTGAAACAGACATTTAAATGATCTTTCAAACCTTAACTCAGTAGTTAATTAATGTTGAATTTTTGTATAAATTTGCAGTTTCACTAATCTTACGACTTGGCTGAAGTATAAATTCAACAGTTTCATATAATCAACCACAACAGTCTTAAATCTCATACTTTCAGTTTCATTTATTTTTCTCTACTTTCCCTCTAACTGCTTCGTTTCCAAACTCCACTGAAGGCTATTGTAAGTTTAAGATCAGTAACTCATTTTTCTACAAGAATACTGAAACTTTCTAGACTGAACAGTCCATGAAATTTCCACAGGCTAAAGAGACTTGAGCCCCGTGCACTTAAAAATTGCCTTGTACAGGATGGTGTGAATTTCTGTCTTAACTACAGGTCCCAAATATAGGAGTTTATGCAACTCCCTGTATTACCATGGAATCAGAATCAGAATCAGACTTTAATCGCCAAGTACCTATGCACATACAAGGAATTTACTTCCGGCAGATGTTGTCTCTCTGCTCATAACAATAATAATGATAGATATAAATGAAAATATAAATTATACATACAGGTAGTGCAATCCAAGTAATAGTTAGCCGACAGTTAACCGGCAGTTAACTGTTCAGCAAAGTGACCACAGTAGGGAAAAAACTTCTCCAGTGCCTATTAGTCTTAGTCTGGAGGGATCTGAAGCGCCTACCAGATGGAAGCAGATCAAACAGTCCGTGCGCAGGATGGGAGGAGTCCTTTATGATGTTCCCCGCCCTCTTCTTCAACTTGGAAGAGTACAGGTCCACAATAGAGGGCAGGGAGGCTCCAATAATGCGCTCGGCAGTCCTCACTGTGCGCTGTAGTCTGGTTCTATCCTGCTTGGTGGCGGCTCCAAACCACACAATGATGGAGGTGCACAGGACAGACTCAATGACTGCAGTGTAGAACTGCAGCAGCAATTCCTGAGGCAGACCGTATTTCCTCAAGAGCCGCAGGAAATACATCCGCTGCTGGGCCTTCTTCAGGATGGAGCTGATGTTCTGCTCCCACTTCAGATCCTGAGAGATGGTGGTTCCCAGGAACCTGAAGTTCTCCACGGTGGACACAGGGCTGCTGAGGACTGTGAGGGGAGACACAGCGGGGGAATGCAGGTTATCACAGAATTTCTGGACATAGATTGTGTCTCGAAGTTCTGTGCATCAATTAATGTGGCCACCAGATGTAAGCTAGCCATTATTCAACGAAATATTATTTCAAGATATTTTTGCGTTTTCAGAGAGAATCTAGAAGCATACAATGCCTCGTGGGAGTGCATCAAGTAACCGTTCGAATGGGAGTGATGGAGACATGGAAGTGCTTGGTAAGAAACATATTTGCCCAATTTCAATATTCATCAGGGTAATGATGTAAATGATACAGCACACACTAAAGTTAATATCATAACAACTTAGATAAATATTGAGAGGTAGGGAAATAATATCGGATATATGCAAGCTTTATCTTTGAAAATATCCCTACCTGCTCTTTAAGATCCTATTCGTTTCCTTACAGCGGAAAGTGAGCTGGCAAAGCTGCAGCATCAGTTTCGAATCATGGAGGGAGATCGCCAGGCCTATACGCTTGAATCACAGGAGCTGCTTAGGAAGCAGGTGTAAGTGTCACCAGGAGAGAGCTCTATTGACTCAGTTTCAGCTGGTACCCAGAGCTGGTTGCAGTAACCCTCTGTTCTGTGACCTTGAATCCCATACAGAATGGACGGATGTGAGAGTGGATCTGCCAACTGGATTTATGTAGTAGAAGCATATTTTTGATAGAAATTGCAATGTTCAGAGTTGGTGTAGGAAGAGGTTGGTGGATAATAAACACACAGAAACTGGAAATCCAGAGCAAAACACAAAAAATACAGGATGAATTCAGCATTTCATCCAGATTAGAAAGGTTAGGCCGCATTATGAACAGGAATGAGCCGTCAACGACTCAGGCTGAGACTCTTTATCAGGATCTGTCCCTGCTATAGAACTGCTGAGTTGATCCAGAAATTTCTGTGTGGTGTAGATTTTCGTGGATGATCTTAAAAAGTTGAGGCAAAATGGAGGATTAATACAAGCTGTGCTATGCAGGACTGTTTCATAAAACAGCATAAAGGAGCTTTAATCTGTATCAGGCATCTGCTGTACCTGTACCTGTACCGAATGACTTTTGATCCTTCTTATTTTGCTAGGGCAGAAATTGAAAAACTGAAAAAGGATCACGAGGAGTTAATGCTAAACTTGGGGCTTTTAGAGAACAAACAGTACCGACAGCAGGACCAAGAGGACGTGGAAAGTATTCAGAACAGCCTGAACAACCAGGAGAAGCTGGAGGAACAAATTGCCAATGAAAAACAAACAATCAAGGGTCTGGAAGCGGAGGTGATGATGCGGGTTACTATTTGCCATTGAAAGGAGACAACACAATGTCCGATGCAAATGTATTCTGAGGCAGAAAGATCAGGAGTGGGGGATTGATCTAATGACCACTATACCACTATCTGATTTACTATCCAAAGCAGAAAAGCAATGTCAGAAAATAGCATGTTTGGGCAGTCCAGACACCTCTCTAGCTCCAAGGAGATGGAGTGTTGTGGGTGTAGGTAGGCAGGGGATGCAGGATTAGGTGGAGAGCTTGAAGCGGATCCATGCAGGAATCTGGGGGAGAGATGCGGGTGTTGGTGAAGTCCAAGTCCTCCTGGCTCCACAAAACCGGTTTAATACTTCAATTATCAGGACTTGGTTCAATCAATGCTGATTCTACAGGGAATTCTACTGTCCAGTTTGGAAGGGATTAGGCCCTACTGATGTATGTGGACTTGCTGTAGCTTGGCTCAGCTAATAGAAACTTCAGAAACTGGGCCAGTCAGGTCTTCTAAACTTGGGTTGTCTGGGAACGCTACATCTTTACCTAGTTAACTGGTTCTGCTGGGTATTAAAGATCCCTCAGCATATCATATACAGGGAAGCTCTAGATCTTACCAGTGTGATTCTTCGCATGCAACTGGACATCGTATGCAATGAGAGAAGATGTTATTATACTAAACAGATCCTGCCCTTGCTCTGGTCCATGGTCACGCAATTTTTGGAAAGGATTATGAATTCTAGCTCCCCCACACTATGGGAACAATGAGCACATCAGATGCTTGTGAAGCTTAATTGCTGTGGCTCACCTAGGGCATAAACTCTGAGGTTTTTCCCAGTGGCTCAGTTACATGCTAACTTCATTGATCACAAAGTCACTAGATTTGTCACACTTCACTTGCTTCGTGTAAATGTGCTTTACAATACATTTACAATAATATTTTATTAATGAGCAGCCCAAAGGCAGTGTTGTTTTAGAGCTGGTGCTCTTGAAATGTCAGTCTTTTTGAATGATCCTCCTGTTTCTCTGTGTTTGGTTGAACAACTGGGGTCCCTTCCTACAATGGAATATCCTGTCATAGCAGTAACTGTGGGTACAGAAACATAACCTAATATTCTATGGCTACTTTGGATTTTAATGATTATGTGTGTGCGTGGGAGTGTATCTCTACATCTGTGTGGATATATACGTGTGTGTTTGAGCATGTGTGTGTGTGTGTGTTTGAGGATACTAACATGTGCTCACATTGTGTCTGCACAGATCTCTGTGAGTGCGAGTTAATGTTGATGTGGTTTAATCTTACCCTATCAATAAATGTTTCTTTTTGTTCAAATACTTTTAATACAGATAAAGGTCTTGGAGCAAAAAATCTTTGACCAGAAGAAAGGACTGAGTAAAGGTATTAATGTTAAAGCAATGAATGAACACCTAAAGAAGAGCATTGGGATCATGGAGAACCGTCTGGACAGGGTAAGAACTCTTAGAGTGTGACAAAGGAGTCAGTAAAGGTCAGGAATCTGAATGCTCTTCACGGAGCTGGCACAGATTCTGTGGGCCAAATGGCCTCCTGTACTGTAACAGTTTCATGATACTAGTTGCTATGAGGCAAACATTGTTGATATGAACTTAAAAGATGACAGAAGCTGTTGAGACCACAAACAGCAAAAATCTATAAACCTCATATGGTTTGAGTGGGATCGCTTTTAAATTCCCACATTGAATCAATTGCTCTTTTTCTTATCCTTGTTTGCCTCTAATTGACTTTCATGCTTGACCTTGGCACAATTGTTTAGAGAACTGCACAGAAGTTGTGACAGCTGTTATACAAGGGATGACTGGAAAGCAACTGAAAATTAATTTCCCAGAGAAAACTGATAGAAATTCTGGCAATTAATATTTAACCGTGAAGCCAAATTAACTCCGCTTATTAATTTTGAACCTTATTGAACACTCTGGATCAGTTAACAACAGATCTAGGATTCCTGTTTTTTTTTCATGTGTAGGTCTGCATTGAGAGACACTGTGGAACTAAAGCCTCCTTTAACCATGTTGTAATGTTTTTAAACTAAAGGTACATTTCCTGTTCTTATTCAGTCCTTATCCCACTGTGAATTTCTGGTTTTCTTAGAATCTTGAAACCCAAGTTATCAGGATTAAATTCAAAAAGATTAAGAACAGGGCTTTCTAGCTTGCAATAATGTTCAAATTAGGAATATTCCTTTAGAAATATCTCCATTAAACAAGGATAAATTAGTTCTAAGATTATTAGTATTGTTACACATCACCAGGGCCCTACCATTTCTGGGCATTTTTAACTCCAAGCACCTGTGAACTTTATGCCCAGAAGAGGAAACTAGAGCACAGAAGAACTGGCTTGTCAGTTAATTAATGGCAGGAAGTGGGACATGGGCAAGGATACCACCTAGTGGTGTGGGCTAAGGTACAAGGAGAGATCATGGTGCCAGCCGTCAAGCAAAGCTGGTGACTTCCCTGCCCTGAAATAATCTACTGTTTTCAATTCACAGGCACTGAGGAAATTCAATACCCAGCTCATGAAAAACGGGCAGCTAAGAGAACAGATTGACACACTGCGTGTTGAGCGCACAAGATTTGAGCAACTCCACAGAAAGCTAGAAAAAGTAAGGATTAAGCTCACTAGTTTCTCACTTCTGTGTCTATCTTCGCCTTTGCTAGAATATACCCTGTCCTGCTCGAGGTTGAAAGTGACTACACCTCAGCGTCTGTCAACTTCACTTCTCAGGGGGAGGTTCTTTCTCACAAGCCTGCACACTGAGTCACTAATCAATACAAGTCCTCCTACAGCAAGTTGTATCAGTAATACTCTTGTTTTTCAATTAGTCTTTACAGGCACTCGAGAGATTGGCTTTCACGGCCCATCCAACTTGCCTAAATGGATTATTTCCTAACATAGGGGTGAAAGAGGAAGTGTGTGGATAATCAGGCAGTTATTAAGTCCATTTCCTTGAGTGACTCTACAAGGTGTCAAATTATTTAAATTCAGCTTTTTAATTTGCCAGAGTGTCATTTAAACAATTTGACTTTGGTTTCTGCACTAAGTTTCATACAGGGAAATCCCAAACTTGGCTCAGCTTTTGTGGAGAGCAAGCAACCAAGAACTGGAGTCAACAGAAAGGAGCTAAATAAATCATCCTCTTACACTGAACTGTAATTTCAGAAAAAAGAATGGTGGTAGAATGTCAAGTTGAATAGCTTCTTCTTTAGAAGAATAGCTACATTCTTTAGATTGGTGGTTGCTCACTAACTGAAGCTGTTATAATTACATAAAGAAAATCTGATATTTCTCACCCCTAATGCATCATCTAACCCCTGGACATTTGTTGTTCCGCTGCCATGAAACAATAAATTTCATGTCATGTAAGAGAGTGATAATCGACCTGATTCTGATGTACCTCTCTCACTTTGATTAGGATCTTCTTGAGACTCGAAAAGAAATTGGTTCTGTGATTGATACTTCGACTGCCGCCTACGATGCCAGGTGATGACACTACGTGCTAGGAACACCTCTTTTCAGTTCTTTTCAGCCCGTTAAAATTAACAGGTCAAAGCAGTCTTCTGAAATATTTCACCACACCAGGAGTCACAGTGATTTCTGAATGGTGGCATGCTGGAAACCAATTCATTTTTCCTGCTATTCCCTTTGTCAGAACTGAATGTGCTTAGCAAAGACCAGAGTTAGTTCAGCTGATAAAAATGAATTTAAAGGGCTCCCATTCCAAACAAACTATTAACTCTTCCTCCATACTAACATAGAAGAGTACAGCACATGAACAGACCCTTCAGCCCATGATGTCATGACAAACTCATCAAGCTAATGACACTTAATCCCTTCTGCCCGCACATGGTCTATCTATGTCCATTCCCTGCATATTTATTTGCTTGTCTAAACATTTCCATCATCACTTCTGGCAGCACAGACCCACCATGATCTGTGTTAAAATAAAATGTCCTGCACATCTTTGGACTTTTCTCCTCCTCCCTCAAATATGGTATGTGCCCTCTAATATTAGACATTTTGACCCTGGGAAAATGATACCAGCTGTCTTCCTATCTATGCCTCTCATAATTTTATAAACAAAGTCTCGCTGTTATGGTTTTTTATGTATTCCGTTCAGTTCCTCAGTTCTCTATGGAACCATAAGTTATTTATGCTGCACTGATGTCAAGGAACCTGAAATACAAGTGACAAAATTGTCCTCACTTGATCTTCTGCAGGTGAGAACCTGTGGCCAATGGACCAGCAAAATAGCCATAGTCTGTGCTAAGTTAAGTGCTCTCAGACTATTGAAATGTTATAACTGGCCTCAGCATCCTAATGCTGAATCAGGATAAAGCAAGGCAGAAATGTAGTCCTGAAAGCAATCTAGCGACTAGGATCTAGTGATTCCTGATTGCCACTGCATCCTTAACTGGTACTGGATTTGCATAGTATCTTACCTGGTTGTGACACTCCTTTGGTGCTGTAATCTAGAAGCTCTCATGGTCCAAATGAAAGAATGTGGTTGACTCTAGAGCAGCACAACAAACCACATAATAATATCAACAACACACACAAAGTTAGGTGGCATCTATGGAGGGGAATGAACAGTCGACATCTCAGACTGAGACCCTTAATGATTGGATGATAGGACCCTCCATAGATGTCACCTGCCTTCTGAGTACCTCCAGCATTATGTGTGTTGCTCAAGATTTCTAGATTCTTCTGAATGTCTTGTTCTGCAGATCTAGCAACAACTACAGAGCATTAGATTGGAGCAGTTTAAGAACAGGGCTCTCCTATACCTTCTTAAAAAAATAAATGTAGATCTTGTCAGTAGCAACATAATCCTGAGATTGCTGGGGTCTAGAATACTCACAGAATCTAATTCCAGCATGGACCGGAGATAATATTTCACTCTCGCTAAGGTGATTCCAAGTAATCTGTAGCTTATCCACTTGCAGGGATGAGGCACAGACAAAGATGCTTCAACTAAAGGAGAAGGGGGAGAAGGATTTGTCACTGCACGCAGCTGAGATGAAGGAACTCCAGCGAGTGATCGACCATGATAAAAAGCTGAAGGAGTTCATGGGAATTAAAGCCCAGGAGCACCCTAGTGAACATGAAGCTTTACATGGCACCTACAAGCAAGGTAAAAATAAGTTTCAAAAACCTTGCCAACTAAAGCAACAGATTAATAATGAATGATACCTGCATGAGAAGCAAACATTTTCACTATTCAAACTCAAGATGTTGGTGTCGATGGAAATCCAGCAGTTACTGAACACCCTTAAATGTCTTATGATTATAATGCAACTGAAGGTCTTAATAACGCATTCCAGTTAAGAGTTAAAGGTGTTGGTGAGGCAGTGGATCAAATAGGACAAATAGTTGACCACAGCATGTTTCCATCCCTAAAAGTCACTTGTGAATGAGTTAGGTTTTTAAACAAGTCAATTGCTTTGCAGTCACTTTAGCTTAAACCACAGCTTTAAAAACTGAGTCCAGTTTCTCATACTGCCATGATGAGATTCAAACTCCTGTTTCTGGATTCCAAACCTGGTAACGAATTCTGGATTCTGTGTGGTGGAGGTTACAGTGGCACAGCTGGCACTGCAACACCCTGTTCTCCTATTCCAGCTGGAGTATAGCATAACATACACGAACAACCAGGCAAACTGCTTCCAAAAGGCAATTGCAAGTGAACAGCTTGAAGCTCAGAGACGTACAATAGTTAATTCATCATGCAACCTGTGTGAAAAGTTGGAAAACCTAGGTAACTAGATTTATCACTGACATGATCTTGAGCTTTGAGCTTGTTCCCTTTTGAGAGTTTTGATCATTCTTGTAAATACAGTAATTTGAAATAAAGGATAACAATGCCACAATACTGTAATACATAACACACATTGTACAACCATTACAGAACAGGATGATCCAGCAAGGAAGAGGAAGGACCCAAAAGAGGAAACAATTGAGATGTATGAGGCTGTCTTCCAGCAGATCCGAGCTCTCACTGGGGAAGACAACTTGGACGCGATGGTCACAATGTTTGTTGAAGGTAAGGAAATACTCTCAGCCTTCTATTTGTGGGGAGAAAGGTTTTAGCTGAGTAGTAGAGTCAGATAAGCAGAGTGGATTGTGAAAAAGGAGGAGCAACAAAGAATCTGCTGGAGGAACTCAGATGGTTGAACATCATCATCCCAACCTCTTCCTCTCCCCCAACCCCTAAAGATGCTGCTCAATCTACTAAGTTACTCCAGCTGAATGTTACTTGCTCCAGGTTCCAGCATCTGAAGTCTCTTGTATTTCCGTTGGAGAAGGGTAATTAGGCAGAAAGGAAAGTCTATTCTGGGGCCAGTGGAAGGTAATGCCAGTCAGTAGATAATTGACTGTAAATTTGACTGTAAATATTTTGGTGCAATTCAGTGCAAGTGACAGGGATTGTTTTCAATGAATTTCAGACTAGTAATAACCTTGCAGGAGATGCACCAGGATCCTTCCATGCTAATGTTTGTCAGACAATGCCAACATTACAGGAAAGCTCTAGTTACAACAAAAAAATAAGGTGTTACAAGGTCCAAAAATTGAAGTAAATAAATAAAATCTTAGAAATGTACAAGAGGTTAGGTAACATCTGTAGATAGAGAATTATTTGGAATTTCAGATCAATTGGATGCAAAGTGTGCATGCACACTTCTTTTGCTACTAGTGCACAAAGGAATCCAAACTACGCATAAAATGTTGTCACCCTCTACCTCGTTGCCATTTTAAGTATATTTCACAATCGTATACAATCACATTTCATTTTCGGTTTTCTGATGTGGATGGTGTTGACAATGTGGAAATTGCAATAATTTGTCTGCAGATTTTAGAATTGGCTTATTTATACTGTTTTTATTGATGAAATTATTGATTCACTATGCTGAATTCCAAAGAAGCGAAGGGCATGAAGCGCAAAAGATCTGCTAGTTCACTTAAAGCGAAATGGCTTAATGAAACAGTAGAAGCCGCTACACTGAAAACTCGTGAGGTCAGGAATGTGCAACTACAAGAAATATTTATGTACGATACAGAAACTGGTGTTACCTTTGTGTATTGTCACAATGCAAAAGTTGCTGCAGAAATTGCAAGTGGGAAGAAGTGGGGTGATATTTGGAAACTTGACTTTTTAAAGCATCATTTAGCAAGCAAATCACATATGGATGGTGTCCAAAAGCTCCAGTGAAAAAATCCTTCATTACCTGCTACAGGCCTGCTACGTAAGTTTTGTGAGAGTGCAGATGAACAAGAGTGAAAATGATCAAGCCCAGAGGAGATCAAAGTTCTTATTGACAGTGTTTTGCTAACTGTACAAATGAATACCTCTATATATAAAATTCAGTGCGTACATGTTGTTGTCACAAGATAAAAAATTGCACAGCACAAGATTTTTGTGCACACTGGTCATTAGAAATTAGAGGGAACATTGCTGCCACCAGAAATTGAAAGTTTGTGATTCTGGTTTGGCAGCACCAGCTTAGTCAATGATGTGGAAATGGAACCGCAAGGGATCAAAGTTTTGTAAATTGATTAAACAAGAAATCAGATAGTCCTTCTTTGCTGATTCTGACTTCCAGATTACAACGCTTTTGTTTTCCCTGATAGTGGAAGATCGTAACTTTGCATTGTTTAATTACGTCAATGAACAGAACAGTAAGATCGAGAAACTACAGGAGGAAATTGCTGAGGTAAGTCCACACTAAAGCATTTCTTTAAATAACTGTTCTTCAGAAATGAAGAAATGTTCTTCAGAATCCAAGGTTAAGAGGAGAGCCAAACAATGCTGGGCACCATTTTTTTTGTAAAGAATAGAAGATGAAGTTAATTAGGAGTTGGTGTCATTAGGACCATATGCCTGTATACTGTAGTTGAATCATAATTTTACTCTTATTTACTATGCTCTGGCTAATGAAATATCTCATATGCCTTCTTGATTACTTCCACTCCTGCCTTCAGAGCTCCCTCTGCTCTTCAGTAATTCTTTAGGTCTTCGTATTCTTTGTGCCATCCTAGTCTTAATGGCCCTATAAAGATGAATCATCGCTGGATTTTTCAGGATTAATTTCCATCTGCCATTTCTCTGCCCAACTAACACCAACTCCCCAGCAATCAAAATTATTCAGCTGCCATCGCTCCCCCTCATCACCATCAACAACATGACCAATATTGTGCAGGCTGCAAACCTACAAATCTTGTCTTTTATATTCACATCATGTCATTAGTGGATTCCAATCAATTGGTACTTATTGAGACCAGTATATTTTGGACAATTAAGTGACTGCCTCAGTTAGCTGAAGTTTAATGGAAATAGTTAAAAATGTATAAGAAAAGACAAACTACCACTTAACAAAGTAACAAATTACAAATTTAAATGAATTAGAGAACAAATTGGAACTGTTACAACATGCGCCCATCAATGCCAGCTTTCGAGGTTTAGACGCTGTAACTCTCCAGAGAAGGGATAGCTGGAGTGGCCCCTTTAAAGATTCAGTACAGTCCTGCTAATTGGCTAGCATATTTTGGGTGCCAAGGATTGAGCATCTAAGGAGCACCTGAACTGAGGTTCACTGCTCAATCATAAGCCTTCCCGTGATTTTGTCTAGTGTTTTGTGCTCAGATTCTTGATCCAGATTGAAACAGTGTCTTGATCCTTGCATTTGGGTCCAAGCCAACTCTCATCACAAGAACACTATCAATGTTCCTACAGTATTATAAATCTGTGTATTAGTTCCTACCGGTTATATAACAGAAGAATTCAGGTGTACGCTGCTTTGTAAGGGGTGTCTAAGGAGGGGTAGCACCTCAGGTGAAGGGCTTGTCATGCCCATTCTAGGGTAGCTCAGTCAACTTTGGTCCTCTCTAGACACCCAGCTCTGTGGCTCTAAGTATCTGTTTTCATGTGACAGCAGCTACACCCTGGTACAATGCATTAACAGATGGGCTAAACCAGGTAACAGGGTAGCTGGCAGTGAAATGTCCTAGCATGTGAAGTCCGCTCCAGCAAACTGGGCAGATGTGATCAACAGTAAGATCCAACAGCCAAGAAGGCAGTTCTGCAACATTTTGTGGAGATCAAAGGGCACGATAAGGCACAGAAAAAGTCATAGTTATCCACAAAAGAGGAAAACCCCAGTTTGTGATCACTACTCATACCATTGGAACCATACTTCCAAGGCTGGAGAAGTGGAACTGTCCCAGTGTAACGGCATTCCCACTTTAAAAACTCTCCTGCACAGTTTTCACTGTTACTGTAAGATATGATGGACAACCAACACGCTACCACATTCTTTTGATTGACTGTAAATGAACAAAATTAGCGCAGATAACAAACAGGCATCACTCCTTGCCGTTTCTGGCATCTCCAAGCCTGAATGCTTGAAACCGCGGTGAGCAAATCAATTCTAAATTGTCTTACTACTTATTTCTCACCAACTATAAGTGACAAAAATCACTGCTTTCTGAACACAAACACTTGCAACTGACACTATTTAAAAACTTTGCTCTAAGCACAGTGTAGAGTTCACGTGACTGACGCTAGTTAGAAACTGTTTGGCAATAGCCTTCTGTCCCACTTCAGCAGCATGGCATCCCAAATAAACAAAGGGAATCCCAGCTATTTTCTTGATTAATTTTTGTTCTTTAAGAGTTGTCCCAAATAAGTGGCTGCCCCAATTAACCAATGGACCTATTGACCGGAATCTACCCTATAATAAAAAACAGGGACCATACACCAATCTCTGCAATACATCACTGGTCATAGGCTTCCAGTAGCAATGAGAACCCTCTTCTATTCCAATTATTATTATCAGGTCCAGTTTGCCAAATTACTTGGGATTTCATTTAGGGCCTTATCAAAGGCTATATTGAAGATAATGTTGAAGGTATTAAACATACTTTCTTCATAAACACATTTAACTATCTCCTTGAAAAATTCAATCAAATTTGTCAGACAGGACTGATTAATCCTGCCCCTAGATGTATTGTGGCAGCACGAACTGCTGCACCATTGTACAATACAATCATTATAGTCTTAAGTTCACATAGCTCATTTCATTTCTTCTCCAAAGAAAATAAATTCTGTTGCCTCCCAAGCAGACCATAGAAGTTGATCCTAAGATGAACCAGTTCCAGCTATTGATCACCTTTTATGCAATTACAAACTTAAATCTGCTAAATGATCCTTCAGCCAGCATCCCTATCAGATGTGGTCACTTTCTCACTTTTTTTGAGGAATCTTGTAAGGAACAAGCAAGCAGCACGGCAAAAATATCTGTAAAGAGGTCTTTGAAAAGCTAAAAGTTATAGATGCCAGAAATCTGAAATAAAAACGGAAAATGCTGGACACAATCAGCAGGTCAGGCAGCATGTGAAAGGCAATCTGTTTCCCCCTCTAAAGGGCACTTTCAGAATTTTCCATTGTTTTTCTCTTCAAAAGTACCCAATGGACTTTGAAGCACTTAGAAGTATCTTGAATTCATTAAAGACATAGCACAAGATGGGGTGCCACAGTACCGTAGTGGGTTAGCATTACACTATTTCAGCTCGGGGCCTCAGAGTTCAGTTCTGGTGCCGTTTGTAATGAGTTTGCACGTTCCCTCCGTGACCACGTGAGCTTCCTCTGGGTGCCCTGCTTTCCTCCCACATTCCAAAGGCATGCTGCTTAGGAGGTTAATTGGTCATGGTAAATTGTCCTGTGATCAAGCTAGTGTTAAAGGTGGGGCACTGGACAGTGTGGCTCATTGAACCGTAAGGGCCTGTTCTGCACTACATTTCTAAATAATTTTTTTAAGTAATAGTTCTTCATTGATTCCTCTGAGGATTGCTCTCAGTTTAAGCTGGTATGCAATAATATTTCTGGTCAGCTCCTTTAATAACCTGACCAGTCCTTTACCTTCCCATAAACCTGTTACAAATGTGCCCCAGATCCAACTACAGACTGAAGCCTTCAAATCACAGGAGATGCAACTCGAAGAAGATTGCAAATGTGTTCTGAAGAAGACTGAAACTCAGCAGGAGGAAGTGAGCAAACAGTGTGAGTTATATGAGAGCAGACTCACAGCAGGCAAGAAAATACTGGATCAACTCAAAACTGGTATTTATTTTACTATTTATTTTAATTACTGCACCTACTAACTACAATAATCAGAATCAGATTTATTATCGTTGACTTATATGTCATCAAGTTGGTTGTTTTGTGATAGCAGTACAATGCAAAGGTCTAAATTTTACTATGAAATACAAAAAGTAAATAGTGAAAAACTGAGCAGTTGCGGAGCTCGGAGATAGTATACCTGCCAGTCAGAATGGGCAGAATTCAAAACTAGTAGCCAGATGTAGTGCGAGGGGAGGGGATTTGGGGGTAGATGACTGAGATATTTTTTTGTGTGGAGGGGTGGTTGGAGAGATTTGATGTTTCTCTCTGAATGATTTTCATGTTCTTTCTTTGTGTCATGGTTATCTGGAGAAGACGAATTTCAGAGTTGTATATGGATATGGATATACCATAAAACAACAGATTTCATGCCATATAGAGTGGTGATAATAAACCTGATTCAAATTCAGATTCTGATCACTAATATTGATCGTAAACCATAATTTCAGGTGTTTAAGCATTTTAATGATTGAAGGCAGCCCTATTGTTAGGACTTTGTCCTGTCTCTCATCTGACCCTGAAGGTGTAGACTCTGGCTAAGATCTAAACCATGGGAAATTATCGTACTTTGTCTGGAACAACTAAACCAGATGACGTGGTCCTCTCCTGAACTGGTATACATTCCCAAGCAATGGAACCAGACAGGTTAACGTCAAGTCAGAACAGAAAATAGTGATACCAACCACATGTGCTGACCTTAACCTGAGTAGTTCCATTGCCTGGGATGGTCATTTTCTCCACCACCACCCTTTCCCTCAAACCCCTGTGACCTCACGTCCACCTACCCCAATATCAGCATAAACTCCATTTGATGCTGTCAAGGCCTTGCTGCAGTTAATATAGCTCAGGGATTCGAAATTTGGAGTTCAATCCCGGCATCCTTTGTAGCGAGTCTCTCTCTACATCCTTCCTATGGAATACGTTGGTTTCCTCCCACAGTCCAAAGATGTACCAGGTAGGTCATTGTAAATTGTCCTGTGATTTGGTTAGGGTTAAATTGGGGTTGTTGGGGTAATGAAGGGCCAGAACGGTCTATTTCACATTAAATAAATAGAATAAATAAGATATATAAGACCTGCTGACCTGCTTAATACCATATCTATCTGGAAATCTTTCTGATACCAGTCAATAATTAGGGCTGTACATGTCCAAGTGGAGTAGGAACCAGTCACAGACTTCCTTCCCACATGTCACTTGGGGGGGAAACAGTGAAGATTTATTTGTAGGGTATTATTTCAAAGACCTTCTCTTGGTCAGGCTGATGAGACAGAGGTTAACCAACTTTTTCTCACCAACCAGCACACAATTGAAATCCTGTGCAACACCAGGCTGACAGGTTTTCCTGCCAATTGCAACAAAGGCTTAGTCAGGTGCACCATTCTAGAGCAGCTCCGACTCTGATAGCAATGACCTTGTTCTGAATTTTATCATTGTCATTTAGCAATACAATATTATAGACATCATAATAGATTGCCATCATTTGTTAACTAGTCCACCATTGCTAAATCACATCATTAACAGATGGCTTCACTCCCAACTAATCTACAAACACCCTTTATCCTGCCTGAAATTACTCACATACTGTAACCTAAAACGTATTTTCAGTAAGAAATGTTATTTACTTTTCAATAAATCAATACCTTTTCCAGTGTATACCTAGGGAACCCAGTCCAATGATTGACTACTCACTGACTGAAGTATTTTTTCTTTGAAGGCTAAGTCTGATTCTACGCCATTTCAAGAAAGACTATGTCATCTGGCTTAGTTGTTCCAGACAGGATGAACTACCGGTAATTACTCATGGTTTAGATTTTAGTTAGTGTACACCTTCAGGGAGAGATGAGAGGCAAGATAACATCTTAATAGATCTTTAGTAAGTAACGTGTGTACATTCCGCTGGGATTATGGTTTATGATCAATTTTAGTGATCGGAATTAGAGTTAGAATCGTGTTTATTATCACTGTCTTATATGATGTATAATTTGTTACTTTGTGATGGCAGTATAGTGTAAAGACATAAAATTATTGACTTAAATATTGTGACATTTGCTGTGGAGGGGGAAAAGGCTACCATTGACCTAAAGCTGGAACTTTCCTTTCATGGCAGCTGTAAGCAGTGCTATTTGGATGTTGGTATTCACCTGGATTTGTCCCCCCAATTTTTCAACAGTACAGTGAGTATAGTGATATAAATATGTATTGCTCGTGAAGACCATCAGTCTGAAACCTACAAGTCTTTCAGTAGGGGGAGCTGTCTATGACCAAGTTACCAGTTAGCTCCGTCCAAAACCCCAGAATATATGCTGCAAAAAACACCTCAACAGGGAGCAACCTATACAAAAAAGGCAAATAGAACATGCACCAAATTTTCTGTGACACACTGCCTGAAAGGACAATGTCACTGTGGGATTAAAAGAGTGACAGTAATGTGCAAATTTCCTATTTCCTTATTTCTATAAACAAAATCTTGCCTTTATTTGTCTGAACTGTGACCACATTTTTCTATTAAATGCTCTTATTTAAAAATCCTAATAGCAACTACCAAGATGAAAAACATGAACAGACTTGCAAGGCTATTGTTTGGGGGTTTCTTCATTTCATGCTTGGATAGACTGTAGATGATTAATCATCCACAACACCATCATTGTTTTATGATGTGACCAACAGAAGCTGGAATCTCTTTCAGTTTGTCCTGTGTCTCTATCTCGCTTGATGGAAACTTAAAAGTCAAAATTGAAGTGAGGGGCTGATCAGTGGCATTCAGATCTGGTGACCAAGTAAGATACAAGAGGTCCTGTACAATCTCCAGAAAGCCATCTCACTTGCAAAGTGGCAATTTCAGACCAAACTTGAATCACTGAAGGATACTCAATGGCTATGGCAGGGTCTAAATGCTGTCACCTCCTACAAAGTGAAACTTAGGTGACAACAAGGTTTTGCTCCCACATGAGCTCAATGCCTTTTATGCTTTCTTTGACCAACAAAACATGGAGGCACTTTAAAAAAAACACTCAACCCATGATGACCCTGCAACTTCAGTCTCTGAGGCTGAGACGAGAGCAACCTTCAGAAGGGCAAACCCACAGACAGCCTCCAGCCCAGATGAGGTATCTGACTGAGTACTAAAGATCTGTGTTGATCAAGTGGCTGGAGTGTCCACTGATATTTTTAACCTCTTGCTTTGACGTGCTTCAATTATACTGGTGCCAAAAAAGGAAATGGTAATCTGCCTCAGTGACTATCGTCCTGCAGCACTTGCATCCATTGTAATGAAGTGCTATGAGAGGCTGGCGATGAAACATATCCAACTCCAGCCTGAGGAGCGACTTAGATCCACTCCAATTTGTCTACCCTCAAGCTGGTCACAGCAGATGCCATTTCATTGGCTCTGCACTCAACACTGGAACATCTGGACAGTGAAGATACATAGGTCAGGGTACATGCATTGATTAGAGCTCAGCATTCAATACTATCATCCCCTCAAAACTTATCAATAAGCTCCAAGACCCAGGCCTCAATACCTCGTTGTGCAACTGGATCCTCGATTTCCTCACTTGCAATCCCCAGTCAGTTTGCATTGGCAACATCTCCTCCACAATCACCATCAGCATAGGAACAGCACAGAATTGTGTGCTTAGCTCCATGTCCTGTTCACTCTACACTTATGACTGTGAGGCTAAGCACAGCTCTAATGCCATATTTAAATTTGCTGATGAGACCACTGTTGTTGGCCGAATCAATGGTAGTGATGAAGCAGCATTTAGGAGGGAGATTGAAAATCTGGCTGAGTGGTGCTACAATAACAACCTTCCACTCAGTGTCAGCAAGACCAAGGAGCTGATTGTTGACTACAGGAGGAGGAAACCAGAGGTTCATGTGCCAGTTCTCATCAGGAGATCAGAGGTGGAGGGGGTCAGCAGTTTTAAATTCCTTGGTGTTATCATTCCAGAGGATCTGTCCTGGGACCAGCACGTAAGTGTCATTACAAAGAAAGCACGACAACGCCTCTGCTCTCTTCGAAGCTTGCAAATTGTCAGCATTGACTGATTGCATCATGAACTAGTATGGAAACACCAATGCCCTTGAATGAAAGAAAAAACCTACAAGAAGTAATGGGTGCCACCCAGTCCTTGATGTGTAAAGCCCTCTCCACCATTGAACACATCTACCTGAAAGACTATCACAGGAAAGCAGCATTGATCATCAAAGTCTGCCACCACCCAGGCCACGCTCTCTTCTCACTGCTGCCATCCGGAAGGAGGTACAGGAGCCTCAGGACTCACACCACCAGCTTCAGGAACAGGTATTACCCCTCAGCCACCAGGCTCTAGAACCAGAGGCGATAACTTCAGTCAGCTTCATCCACCCCAAAATTGAACTGCCCCCACAACCTATGGACTTTCTTTCAAGGACTCTTCGTCTCATAGTAAACACAAAGTGCACTGCAGATGCTGTGGTCAAATCAAGACGTACAAAAAAGCTGGATGAACTCAGCAGGTCGAGCAGCATCCGTTGAAAGAAGCAGTCAACGTTTTGGGTCGAAACCCTTCGTCAGGACTAAAGGAGGAGGGAGCAGGGGCCCTATAAAGAAGGTGGGGAGAGGGTGGAAAACCAATTAGATCTCATATACCGTCTGGGTAATCTCCAGCCCCTTGGTATGAACATCGAATTCTCCAACTTCCAGTAATTCCCTCCCTCTCCCTTCCCCATCCCACCTCTACTCTGTCTCCTCTTCTAGCTGCCTATCACCTCTCATGACTCTGCCTTCTTCTACTACCCATAGTGCTTTCCCCTTACATTCCTTCTTCACCTCTCCGGCCTATCCCCTCCCCCACCCCTTGATCTTTCCTCTGATTGGTTTTCCACCCTCTCCCCACCTTCTTATAGGGCCCCTGTCCCCTCCTTCTTTAGTCCTGACGAAGGGTTTCGACCCGAAACATTGAATGCTTCTTTCAACGGATGCTGCTCGACCTGCTGAGTTCATCCAGCTATTTTGTATCTCTTCATCTCATGTTCTCAATATTATTGCTTATTTAATATTATTATTTTCTCTTTGTACAAAGTACTTACAGTGAATGCCCGCAATAAAATGAATCACAGGTTTGTATATGGTGACATATACATACTCTGATAATAAATTTACTTTTTGAACTTTTTTATCTAAAGTGGTAATTTTCTCAAATGTGGTGTCACTACCAGAACCTCCAACACAGAAGGCAACTTAAAATCAATACATACATCTGTTGTTGGACGGTCAGCTTATTTTTATTTGGCACTGATTATTCTGCTTCCAGCAGTATTAGGGTTCTAGATCAAATTGAGGTTCTGCACTGGAAATTCTAATTGGCCTCATGGGCATCCCATTTAACTTGCTTTGCAACTGTGTTTCAGCCTGCCTTCATATTGAGGCCTACACCTCAATATTTGAAAAAGTGGATCTTTGCTCCCCTGAGCTAGAAATGAGGACTGGTCAAATTTCATTCTTCTCAGGATTATTCACTGACAGATGGCATCACTCCTGATGAAAATCCCATGGGTGTTATTATGGAACATGGGTGAATTTGAGCTGTGCTGTGTTTTTCTTCTCTTCATGGTCAAAGATTTGTTTTCATACCCTCTTATGGACTGCAGTCCCTTGGGCTTTTCTAGGACCAACTCAGATAAAATAAATAAAAACACAAAATGCTGGCAGAACTCAGCAGGCCAGACAGCATCTATGGGAGGAGGTAGTGACAACGTTTTGAGCCGAAACCCTTCATCAGGAGAGACGTTTTGGCCCAAAACGTTGTCACTACCTCCTCCCATAGATGCTGTCTGGCCTGCTGAGTACTGCCAGCATTTTGTGTTTTTATTTATTTCCAGCATCTGCAGATTCACTCGTGTTGCCTCAGATAAAATAAGCATCAATTAGAAGAAATGGAAGTAAAATAAATTGCATTAAATCCCATTCAAATCTATTTTAATTTGATATGTATTTCATTTACAGGAATTGAATCATTGTTTAATCAGATAAACTGTGATCGATCAATTTTGGATGAGATGTTGGGATCGTCATCTGGAATCCAAGATAACAATGTGATGCAGTATCTGGGCCTCATTGAGCAGCGTACCAATGAGTTATTATCCATTCAATCCTATCTTTCATCCAAGGTATCTATGCATTACATCCTTCACTAATGGTCTCTGCTTTACAGTTTAGTTAGTAAGATCTGTATAGGTAGTTACAAAGTGATACTGGTCCCACAAGGTATCCTCTGTATGTTAATGAACACATGGCTGTATTGTGCCATGCACTGAGGAAAAATGTCCAAATTGTTTTCCTGAATTCCAGTAGAGAATAATTCCTATCTGGAACTAGACTGAGTTCATTCCATGTTATTGCACAGTTTATCACTCAGTTGTGCCATCCTCACCTCCAACTCAGAAGGTTCTGGGTTTGAGATCCAGTTCAGAGACCTGAGGTATAATCCAGGTTGACACTCCAGTGGAGGGCCAAGGGAATGCTATACCATTACAGGTGCCATCTTTCAGGTGACATTTTGAAGAGCAGCCACAATTTGATCCCTCTGAGGTCTCACTGTTAACTGGAAGAAGATCAGGTGAATCCTTCCCCAGTGTTTTGGAAAGTTTTTGGTCTCTGTCAACATCAAAAGGTAATGTATCTCACTGCTGCTTGTGGGAGCCTGCTGGGTGCCAATTTGCTGCCACGCCCCACACATTCAATCAGTAAACACTTCAAAAGTACTTTAATCCATCTTGTCTCCCAGCAGTAAGCTTAATGGCCCTCTGGCAAATTTGAACATTAACACTATTGTAATTTGATGCATTTCTATATCATATGGTGTATCACCACTAGGCTGGTAGCTGGGAGCCTCCCGTTTAACCTCCAGTCTCTGATGATTTAGCCAGTGTAGGCTAAGTTGTAGCTGTAACAGAGAATTTCTGTCCCAAATCACTATGCATTTTTTTTTGGAAGATGCATGAGTGTACAATGTAAATGAGACTCAAACTTAGCAATGATATCTTCCATGTTCAATACTCACCAGAGCTCACTGTCTGGGTTCTCACATTAAGGATGAGCACTTGGCCAAGGCTTAGGGGTATTGCTGCATCTCTGTTTTCCAGTAATAACTGGTGACATTAATTCTCCAGTAATAGCTTAATCTCCAGTAGGAGCAGAAATAAGGAAATATGTGCCATAGATGATGGTCCATATAACTAACATTTAAATTATGAGGTAATTATAATTGCAAATACTCTGACAAAAATATCATGAGAGTTTTTTCAACCCATGAAGCAAATGATTCTGACATACAGTGGCTCCTTTAGTACTGTATAGTTCTTATCTGGATTGGCTCGAGTAAAGGTTCAATTAAATTCAACATTCATTTTGCAGATCTTGCTCTAGCTTGGTGAGTCTGAGTTTGAGGTAAAAATGATTTACTGTTTTATACTTTATTTTACCCTAGGATTATGACAAGCCATATGACCCGCGGAAAACTGCTATGCTGCTGCTGGGCCAGAGCTTAGAAAAACCCACCCAGCCGGTCTACATTGAACCACCTACTACAGGGTTTGTACCTTCCTGGTTTTTGGGTGGAGCAAAATCAACTCAACCTCCAGCTCAAGTAACATTGAGACTGCAAACAATGCTGGTTTGATTCTAAGTTGCATCTAACTCTATAAAACACGTATCAAAATATTCCAGTTAACAAGAGGAATTTCAAGCACTATGCAGTTTTAAACTGCCACTCTTTTAGAGGAAGAGTTTGCATAAATGAATGAAGCTGGTGTTTGGGGGCAGTGCAAAAGTGAAGACAGTAAATCAGCAGACCATCTTACACCCCTTTTGAAAGGGAAGTTCAGGCATGTAAATGCAGTGTGTATGTGTGTGTTCAGTGTGTGAAAAAAGTAAACGAAATTTGGGAAAATAACCTTGGAACCTACTCTCTGAGGTTACTGCTTTCAAGTGGAGCTGGAGAAAATGAACTAGGGAGAGAAAAGTTCAGTCCAAAATGCCTGGTTTTCTTCCTTGATAGGGTTTGGAATTTTCATTTTAGAGTTGGATCAAAATGTAAAATAAATTATTTTTGATAACAACTCTTCATTCCTAGAAATGATGACAGTGATGCAGACTCTTCGGTCACCGATGAGGAGCGGCCCCTCACTCAGAATGAGCTGCGGCAAAGGATAATGAAAGGAGTAAGTGGCAATTCTGTATGTCGAATTAATGAGTTTACACCCTTCTTCCCCTACTATTAATAATTTGTGCTGAGTATCACTATCAATATAATCACTGTCTCTCTGCTACATTAATTTCCAGTCTGGTCCCAAGTTCTCATTGAGCTATTCCTACAGGTGGTGACTCCTTGCTCTGTCCAACAACATAGCATATATGGTCCTATGATAGATTGTCCAAATGATCCTTTATTTCTATTAGCTGTGGAAAGCTAGAATACATTAAAATTCCACACAGATTCACTGTAAGAAGCTGTCTGATCATCAAGGCCTGTATGGCTTTTGGACTTTGTCTTTTCTGGTTGGTTTATTGTATGTGTCCCATCACTCTTAGGCTGTCCCTCAGAACTGAGGATGACTTGCTTCCCCTCATTTGGTGGGTCTGATGTGGTTGATGAAGCCAATGCGGGAATCATGGACTCTTCCACAAACGGAGCAGAATGTGCCGGATGAGGCGAGTGGGTGGGTAGTTCACAAGGTGATGTGTGCCCTCTGCCAGTTATACAGAGTTTCTGATGCAGAGGCTTAAGATTCTGAATATCAGCCTGTGTGCTGTGCTCCTTCTCCACTTTGAGCAGTAGTGTGTAAGAGATTCCAGTGGTCAGTAAGAACGTTGCATTTTTTCACAGAGGCTTTGAACACTTGAATCCTTTTTTCTGTCCATTTGATAATCTCTACATGAGATTACCAAGTGGTTAGAACTTGAAATAAAGCGCCTGATTTGGAAATCTCATGTCGGTCACACATATGACACAGCCAACTATGTGTAACACACCTAGTTGTTTTTTTTTAAATCAGTTCTCCTTACAATAAATAACAACACATTGTTAACATTCCTGACTACCTGTTAAATGTGCATACCAGCCTTTTGGATTCATACACCAAAGATCCCTTTACATCCCAGAGATTTGCATTTAGATAACTTTCTTATTTTTTTAATGAATCCATGTATCTCTGTTTAATGGGCACCCCAATCTCTATTGCTATGCCATTGATAAGTTCTGCACTTTCATATCTCTCTCTTTTTAGGTGATGAAGAAAGAAGCAAGGGCATTGAAGAAAAGCATTCAATTTGACCGCTCTCTTCAAAAATCCTAAAACCTTCAAAAGACCAGTCTTCAGTTGAAAACTGCTCAAGATGATCATACTTGCATGATTTACTACACTGTTTACAAAGGTTCCTTTAATTAAACCATTTACTTTTCTGTCTAGTGTTCTTCCTTCTGTATTACATTGGCAATATTGCTTGCACTGCATTTCTTTTCATCAGAATGGTTGTAATTCTAATATCTGTAATCCGTTGAGACTTGGCCCCTCACAGTATTCAGCACAGGGAAATATATCAGTTCACTTGGAGTCATGATGGTCTTGAATTTCCTCAAGTATGCAGGTTGTAAAAGTTCAGAATCAGAAACACATGAAGTCAAGTAACTTTTAATGTTCACGATAACAAACCAACACCAGAGATCAAAAGCATTTGATTGATGACTCAATAACACCAACTTACCTTTATAAATCACTTATAATATGGTAACGTGTGGTAATGAAGGGTCTCAGCTGTTTATTCAACTTCCTAGATGATGCCTGACCTGCTGAGTTCCTCCAGCATTTTGTGTGTGTTGCTTTGGATTTCCAGCAGCTGCAGAATTACTTGTGTTTACTGGAGATCAATAATGTAACTGTGTCAATTCAATATTTATGTCTTCATTCCGTAAGAACGGCTGTTATTGGTGTATAGTACAGGCACTGCAATGAGTTTGTCTGAGTTCATGAAGATACAGTCGGCCCTCCTTATCTGAGAGGGATTGGTTCCGGGACCCCTCGTAGATGCTCAAGTCCCTTATTCAACCTGTACCAATGCAGTGGACCTTAGGACCCAGCAGAACCCAGGACCTTATTTAACCTGTCTCAGTGCGGTGGACATTAGGACCCAGCGGTAGAGTTCTGAATCTGCAGTGTTTCTGTTCACGAAAATAATCATGATAAAGATTGAAAATAAAGTGGAAATAATAAAGCGATCAGAAAAAAGTGAAACGCCATCAGTCATTGGAAAAGTGTTAGGCTACGTCGGTCAATGATCGGAACAATTTTAAAGGATAAAGTGAGAAAGGCTGTGCCCCAATGAAAGCTACAATTATTACTAAGCAACGCAGTGTTTAATTATTGGGTTTTGGTGTTTTAGGGTTTTGGGTTTTTGATCCTCCACATCAACCCATGGAGTGGAGAGCGCACTCCATAGTGATCTGTCACTAGATTGAACTCGGAAACTTCCCGAGCCCGGCGCTGAAACATACGTTCTTAAGTGTTTTATTTGCATAGAAAGGTAAAATATATACTATATACGAATGCAAATGTTTGACTAACAGACGCTAAATACTACCGGATGTACCTGTTTCGACTTACTTAGTAAGAGAACTTCCGATTTTTTTCGATCCTGATCCACGATAACCCATGCACATCCTCCCATATACTTTAAATCATCTCTAGATTACTTAAAATACCTAATACAATGTAAATGCTATGTAAAATAATTGTTATACTGCATTGTTTAGGGAATAATGACAAGAAAAAAAGTCTGTACATGCTCGAACAACAAGTGCTGGAAGAGCACTTCTGGGTTTTTGCGATTCGCAGTTGGTTGAATTCGCGGATGCGGAATTCGCGGATAAGGAGGGCCGACTGTAATGGCAAAAGGAAGTTTCGGGCTTCAGGCAAAAAATACCAGTTCCTTGAGAAAACAGTAAGGCTGTCTACGTGAGCAAACCAGTCAGCTATTATGTGCTTTTAAAATTCCATACCACTATTTATTTTTGACAGATTATGCCTCTGTAAAAGGTGTTAGGGATATTTTTCTACATTATGGGAATTATATAAATGTTGTTTTCGGGCTAGTCTGAAGTTAAAAGCATTTGGTTGATGATTCTGTAACACCAACTTACATTTATAAATCAGTTACATTATGGTAAAAACACCTCTGCAGAAAAATCACCCTGCATGATTCATCACTAAGCAATCTTCAAACAAATAGTTTTGCATAATGTTTCAGCATCAAAAAGTGTTTGTCTAGTTTGGTACCTGCAGAGATGACATAGATATGGAAACATTTCAAACATCCCTGTAGTTGATTTTTAGCTCAAGAAATCAGTGATCAATACTACTGTATCATAACTTACATAAGCATCATCAATATTATCTCCCAAAATATGTGGCTTCATGACTAGAAGGGAAGTTACGTCTTTTACAAATTTCCCTAGTCATACACTTTGTGTTGGGACATACTGTATACTGGTTTTCCTTCATCATTTATTGGTCAAAATTGTACAGTTTACTCCCTATTTTTTGTGTCAAGATGTCCAATCACTTCAGCTTTATTGGACCTCCCAAGGCCACAGTCAAATCTGCTTTGATGTCAAGGCAGACACCTTGCCTCGCCTCAGGAGTTCAGCTGTAAACTGGATGTACTGGTGAATCTCACAGGTTATTATTGATTAAGTACAGCTTGAAGAAACTTGGTGACACTTGTATCACTTTGTTATTGATGTAGATTGACTGGCTAGGCAACATGTTCCCACTATAAGGAAGCTCTTTCTAGCAGACTTTTCTCACCAATCTTATTCTGTCACAGCAGCCCTGCGTGAATTGGAAAATAAAAGCAAATTCCAGCAGATTCCCTTTAAATTACCAATTTAAAACCAGTAGGCAGTTCTAATCCTTCCTATTTAACATTAATCTGACTGTGAAATTAAGTACTTTGTGAAAATTATTTACAGTTAAATTCAGTTGGTAGAAAATCATGTTCTTTTCTAGAACTGTTGTTCAGTAGCCTAATTCACAACAAAATCCAGTTACTGTACTGTTCAAACCAATATAAAGTCAAATAACACTGACCCACCCTTTCTCCTGGTGCAGATTTCAGTTTGCTCAGTGGCAAATAGAATTGATCTAGTTCCCTGATTCATTTACTCCCTTTACTTACTAATTTACTGCCTGCCTCATTGACACTCACCTCCATTTAAAGCATTGTCTTACATTGACCTATCTTTTTCTGTTGATTTCTGAAAGTAAATCAAATACCTGAAATTCATTCCCTGATCATTGGTGCTAATAACTAGAACTTACATCTTGGACTATTGTTCACTGATAATGCACAAACTATCCTTTAATACTTCATTATACCTGAGCATTTTAATAAGAGACTCAATTCCATCCCCTAATCAATAGTAGATTTCAAAATCTATCTTGAAGAATAGAGCTGATACTGAACCTGGTTTACTTCCCACTGCTACTGATTGGCAGGTTATACCTGGAATGTATAAAGCTCTGCATTGCAAGTTCTAATTCCTGAAAACTCCTCACAAATTTCTTCCACTTGTTGAGTGACCTCAGCTGTTGATTATTCTGCTCAATTACAGTAGACAATGCGATTTTCTCTTCGAGCATGCTCTGCATCAAAGACCAGCAGGTGACTGGCCAGGGTTTCCTCGGGACCTGTCTTGATCAGTGATGGATTATTCTCCTGTGGAACAAAAGCGTAAATGAGAAGTCACAAAGTCACACAGTGAAACTGTCACAAAACATTGTGTAATGTGCACGAAGTTCTTCTGCTTTGATTCATGAACACCGAGACAGAGAATGTGTATGAGCTGCTGCTTTAAAAGGGGGAAACGATGACCTTACGTAGCCTGGCAACAATCTGTGGTTAGGTGAAGGTGCACAGGCCCAGAACCATGCTTTTGAATCCCACAACTCCACGGAGATAGTTAGCCCCTCTAAAGCACGGAATCAAGATACTAATAAATTAAGCGTGTGCTTTGCACTAAGGAAAAATCAGAAAACTGTCTGTTCAGTAACGCTAGTAAGTAAGTAACGTACTCCATGATGGTATATCAAAACGAACACATTCATGCTTAATTACATAACTTGTGTTGCTATCTTCTTAAACCCAACTTGTAACCAAAAGCTTTCAAACTCTTAAGGATTTTTTTTCTAATTCTTAAGATATTGGGTCATGTTTCAAGCAGAAAATATTGAAACATGAAAACAGATAATTTCAAAAATATGAAAGAATAAATAAATGAAAATAATGAAATTCGATGTAGGTTTCAGTTAATGACTAATTAAAACCAACAGAAACAAGTTTCATTATTTCCATTGATCATTATTGATACTCTTAGAGCGATTTTTGGGGTTAACACATGTAGCAATTAATTTACCCGACTTCAGGGTAAGTCGCCTTCCGATTTGAATATGCATTGAAGATTACATTTAAAAGACAGACCAGGAAACAGGCACTTAACTGATTGTCTACATATGCATGAGTGAAATCGACATCCCATTGCATGGATACTACAGTAATTAACGCTTACTTTGGGTGTGATGTTAGAAAGATCCAAGCTTTTGAAATTGTCATGTGTAGCTCAAAGAAGGCATTCTAAATATGGACTTATCTGAATTGTCCTGTATTTTCTTTTATCTTTAAGACATGAAGTGTGTGTAGTGTTGGGTCAGCAGACCTTTTTTGACCAAAAAGGTCTCGATGTGATGCCTGCTGTATCTTGTTTTGTCAAATAAAGAGGCTGCTTCATGCTATCAGTACCTTTCTGCAGTGACTTAATTCACGCAACAGAAGCAAGTTTTGTTATTTCCATTGATCATTATTGATACATTTAACATAACAATACATCATTATCACTATGATTAACATTGGAACTCAGGCTACCCTGAATGTAAATATGAAAGAACAGAGTGCCACGTGGGTGGTGAAAATTTTGAAAATGTAAAGACAGTAATGGAAACAACTGTAAAGAATTGAAAGTCATTGAATGGTTATTGTATATAATTTTATTTTTGAATAAAGTATATTTTGTTTAATAAAAAAAACATTGAAGCTCAGGCTACATCCACACTACACCGGATAAATCCATAACCGAAGCTTTTTCTCCTCGTTTTTACCCTCTGTCCACACTAAAATGGCGTTTTCATCCCCTGAAACTGGAGCTTTTCAGAAACGCTTCCCAGGGTGGGTATTTTTGAAAATGCTGCTCGGGCAGATCAGTGTGAACAGGGTAACCGGAGAAATCTGAAAACGCTGTCAGACGGCAGCGCGCCATTTCATTGTTTTCCTGAACACAACCTAACAATTTCAGAACAGATGGCAACAAGACTGAAGCCAGAAGAGTTAGAAATGTACTCACCAAATACTTTGACCCATAACTTACTGAATGAATAAGTATACAGTAATCACTTTGCCCTGTTTTCTGTCCTTGCTTATATGAAGGTGGTTTACCTATTTATGCAAGTACTTCTCTGACAATAGATGTGTAACAGCCTAATGTAACATTGTATGGAAATACAAGATAATACTAATGCAGACATCTTGGCTCTCACGCAGGAGGACTTAAAAGTTAAAAAGTACAAATACTGAAGCGTATGGAGGCAACCAACAGGGAGTTCACGGACAGCATGGCCTGGCTAACAACGAACATTGAAAAACACTGACTAACTCTGTTGCATTAATAAGGCTACTTGTTAAATGTGTAAAACACGTCTGCATTAATCCGCGGCATTAATTCTTCAGTCAAAACCTATTAGGAACTACAGTTTTATCATACTGTAGTAATTTTGATAGTGTTCCAATTTGTTCTGTTTTTCACTTTAATACACAACTTGTTATTCAATTAAATTGTAGTTTGTCTTTTTGATACCTTTTTAATTTTTTCTCTGAATCTTCAGCTAATTGGGGCAACCACTTAATTGAGCCAAAATGTACTGGTCCCAATTAACCAGAATCTACTGTACAATATTCAAGTTGTGGCTTAACTAGTGCTTAACATAGTTTGATGATTTTTCTGCCATTATGTTCTAGTATGAACTTGAACACTATCTCCTATGCTATCTTACTCTCCTGATCTACCCATCTTCCCCTCTCTTACACTCCTCTTTCTCCACCGTCCACCCAATCCCTTTCTCCCCTTCCCTTTTGCAGTACACTCCAAGGTCTATCTGTTCCCCTGATCCTTGTCCATTATCACTTATTTTGCATTTATTTGCCTTGTTTTCCCTCCCTGAATATCTTATCTCACACTGTTCCTGATTGTAACTATTAATCGCATACCCAATATTTGCATCATCCTTCATCTTGGTTCTTGCATTGTCTAATTTACTAATAACCACAACAAAAAGCAATGACCTTGCATAAAGCCTTGTGGAATCATATGCAAAAACCCTCCCTTCAGTGAAGTAACCATCAACCATGATCCTTTGTTTCCTTTCTTGGGCAATTATTGGAAGCATCTGCAACCCATGATTTTTTTCTGATCAGTTTAATGGGTGGGGTCAAGCTAAAATCTAATCTACGTCAAAAGAACTCCTTCACAGACCTTTTACTACATTTTTTAAAATCTAGTTAATAAAACATGGTTTTTCTACAATAAACCTCAATCTTATTTGCACAGCCAGTTATTATTGCCCATCCCTAACTGTCCTTAAATAGAATTGCCTCATAGGGTAGTACAGAGGCTAGGTGAGAGTTAACATAATCATCATGAGTCATTTACAGATGAGGCTGGGGTATAAATAACAACAATAATACTCCCTTCCTTTAAGGACAATAATGAATATAGAACAGTACAGCACAGTACAGGTCCTTCAGCCCTCGATGTTGTGCTGGCATTTTAATCTACTCCAGATCAACCTACTGCTTCCATCCCACAAAGCCCTCTATTTCTCTTTCATCCATGTGCCTATCTAAGATTCCCTTAAGTGCCCCTCTATGTATCTGCCTCTACCACTCCCCCAACCCCGGCAGCTCATTCCACACACCCATCACTCTGTGTTAAACCTGCTTCTAACCAATTTATATGAAAGGCTAGGCAACACACAATAGTTCGGTCTTGGCCCAAAATGTCGACTGTTTACTCTTTTCCATATATGCTGCCTGGCCTGCTGAGTTCCTCCAGCATTGTGTGTGTGTTGCTTAGGATTTCCGGCATCAGCAGATTTTCTTGTCTATATGAAAGGCTGTTGACTGATTTGAATCTTTTAACAGAACTATCTCTAATAATCTGCATATCGCCCCGGTCTGGCTGACTGCCCAGTAACTCATGGCTTTGCTACTTCCACTTAAAGAAGATCTGATAACTAATACTGTTCTGTCATAGGAGGCATTCATTGTCCTGGGTAGTATTACGAGGATACAAATAAAATGTATCTGCCTCGACTGGGTAGGACACATAGAAAATGTCAAGATTATAAGTGTCCAAGCCAGCCATTCATATTTTCAAAAAATTGCACACTTTAAGTCAAACTGAAAGTTAGAGACCAAATTCATACTTTCCCATAATGCATGGGGCAAACAGCACCTGTACTGTTGTCTACAAACCATTAGGTGGCAGTACAACATCACAGCAGAGCAAGAAGTACTGTACTTTTTATTTTCCTTAAAAAATCTTTTTCTCAGTAAATCTGTACTATACATGCCAACATTTGATAACTCAGCAATTTCAATGGAACAAGAAAGACACTATTACATAGAAATTGAAGGGTTATTAAATAGAGGGATGGGTGATTGGTACATCAGTAATTAGAAGGGTGGTCTACTAGGTTCTCAAACTTGGAATCAAGGTGGGTGAATGATAAAGGGCTAGAGAAATAGGATTACTTAAATGTGACTGGTTCCAATGGCTGGGAAGTAACTTTATAGCAGTCTCACAAGAAGTGAAGACTTGTTTTAGCATGAATGATCTTCATGTACAAATTGGTGAAAATTCCAGACACCACTGACATCACTGCATATACCTGGGCTCCTTCACAGGTTAGTACTTTATGTCAACTGAAGGCTTGGAGATCCTAGACAGAAAGATATGAAATTCATGCAACTTGTTGCAAATCCCTGATTTTCCTTTAGATTTTACTTTTCACTGAAATTGAAATTAGTGTAGCATACAAAAACATGGTACTGCAGATTTCATATTCTTATATTCTGGACATGAGTTAGAGTATCTGAACAAAATAGAATGAGCAGTAAACTGTGTAGCAGTGAACATCTGCCGGAGCAACTCTGTGGACCAAGCAGTATCTGGGGGAGGAAAGAAATTGCCAACATTTTTGAGTCAAAACAAGACTGAGAGTGGAGAGGTGAGGTGGCCAGTACAGAGAGGAGAAGGGGAGCGGCAAGAAAGGATTCTGAATCAGAATTAGGTTTATTATCACTGACAGTCATAATATCGTTTGCAAGCTCATCAGTGTAAATGAATGAAAAAGTACAAGATGCTGCGGTTCAAATCAATGTAGTAGCTATTGGGCATTCTGCTTGGTAAACTTTGTTAGAAATCACATAAAATTTAGGATGAGGAAAATGTCCCCTTAGCCATTGCGTCCCATGGCAGTCAAAGAGCAACCCAACTTAACGACAACTTCCAGCTCCAAGCCCATACCCCTAAATGTCACAACTCTTCCAGCAGGCATGTGTATTTTTTTAAAGTGATGAGGTGTCTGTTTTTACCATCTTTTCAGGCAATTAATTCAAGATTGCAATGACTGCAGGGGTGAAACAGAACTTCCTCAGATCTCTTCTGATCTTTATACCAATTACTTTAAAGTTACACCCCTGGTTTTTTAACCTCTCTATTAAGAGAAGTAAGTCCTTCCTATTTACTTCGTCTTGGCCCCTCATCAATTTTTATGCCCAGAGCATCCACCAATTTAAGAAAAACAATCCCAGCTGATCTAATCTTTCCTTATTACAACAATTTTCCAATCCTGAAACAGCCTTGAAAATTTCCTCCCTCCCTGTACGTGGTGCCAGAGCTGTACACAGTCCTTAAGCTATGGCCAAACATACTGCACTTCATCAAGTTCTAGCATAATATTTCTGCTCTTATCCTGTATGCCTTGACTAATAATAGAAAGAAACACACATGCCTTCCTTAATCCCCTAATTAACCTGTCCTGCTACCATTAATGATCTGTAGAACAAAGCTCCCTTTATTATTCCACACCATTCAACATTCTGCCTTTTATTTAAATTCTCATGCCTTATTTCACTTACTGAAATGCATTACCTAGCACTTCATTTCCCATTTTTCTGCCCAGCTAACCAGGTTGTCATTACGTTCTAGCAATCCAAAACTTTTCTTCTCTCTGTCAACCATACGGCCAACCTTTATACCATCTGCAAACAATTTTATTATGGTTTTTGATTGAAGTCTAAATCACTGATATATTTTAGAAAAATAAGGCCCATATACTGAATAGCAGCCTTCCAGTCACGGGCACACCAATAAACTATTGCCTGTTAGTTGCTGCCATTGAACCAGTTTTGGATAGAATTTCCCACTTTCTGTGGGATTTCACGGACTTTATCTTTTTAAACAAGTTTACAGTGTGAAATTCTATCAAAATCTTACAAAAACACCTACAAAATACTTCAATGACGCTGTACTCATGGACGTTCCCTTGTTACTTCCATGAACAATTGTAAAGAAAAGCAACATAATCCTAAAGCACTGGTATAATCACCTACTATAGAGTCAAAATTGTAGCACAAGCAAAGGTAAGTTATGTTTTGTGCAACAGTCTCAGACAATTTGGATGTTCTGTTTCTGCTGGTGTTAGTTAAAGAAGGTCAGCTAGGAAAACTCTGTGCTCTTCTTCACATCTCCCGGAGTAACACTCAGTTTAAATCTTGCCTGAAGGACTTCATCTCCAACACTGTAGGACTGCCTCTATACCAAGTTGGACCATCAACCTCAATTGTCACTCAAGAGTTTATTCAAAAAGATCTTCAAATCAATGAATGACACTGACATCTAATACTTACCTTCACAATAAAAAATACAAACCTGCAGAATTAAAAACAAAAAAAATCAAAAGATCTTTAATAATTATAAAGCCACTTACAGCAACAGCTTGTAGAAAACTGTCCATAAGGTAGTAGTCTGCTCCACCGTGCCCCGTCAGCTGTGTTTGTTGCAGTATAGAATAATCCAAGGGGTATTCTTTCTTTGTCTGTGTAAGAAAGTCAAAAACTTTCACTGGATGCTGGCCCTCACTTGAGAGCTCACCCTACAAAAAAACAAAGGGGAAAATAAGTAGCAAAGAATCAAGTTCACACTCATGAAGCCACTAAGTAAAATGACAAGAGCAGATGCAGAGAATAATCAAAGAGATTAATGGATTGCTGATGTAAATACAGGAGACTGAGGTTATGCTCTTGCTACACAAAACACTTGGTTTTGCCACAATGAAGAAAGGATACCTTGGCCAAGAAGGTTTGGAGTTCAGCTTTATCAGACTGATAGCCGGAGTCTAGCTTAAATTACAAGGGTTGTATTTTCTGATTTCAGAAAAATAAAGAGTAAATTGATTTCAGTTTTCAAAATATCAAAAATGATAAAATTTACAGAAAAGAACAAACTTGTTTGTGGGTCTTGGATTAATAGACAAGGTCAAGGGCTTGAGATGAATATTTCAAAGGTAACACACCTCTATACATAAAGAATGATGGAACCCTCTTGTATATATTAAAAACAATTAATGCTAAGGTCAGGTTTATTTTTTAAATCTATTTTTTAGATGTTTGTTAGCCAAAAAATAGTATGGAGGTGATACTGATCACAAACTTGAGGGGCTATTACAACCCACTCCTGTTCCTATTTATGGTGCAGATTATTTAACAGATACGATACTTGACTCACAATGGGCTGTGAGGGCAAAATTTCTACTTCCTTCCTCTAAAGCACTGGTGTTCTAGCTAAGTGCAAAACGAGTATGACAATGATTAGTGCTGAGCCACATGAACAACTTGAATCTAAGCTTAAATTTACTCACAACATTTCATAATAACTTCAATAATTAATATGTTCAGGACTTTAGTCACAGAATAACTAGGGAAAATGAATTGTATGGTTTAAACAAAAACTCCAAAGCATTTCCAGCCCATTACACCTAAGAATTTCCAAGCCCAAAATTTTGCCCTATTAATCTGATTGAGGTGATGAGTAGTGGAAGAGAACATCAATATGAACAATGCTGAAAACTTCCATTGCAATAGCAAATTTACACAATCTATCTCAGAACCCAGACTATTGCTGTGAGGCATAGGACCTGATATAGTCACAGATTCATACAGAAATGGCCCTTAGGTCATTCACAAACATCTAATGGTGGGAAATTTACTGGAAAGGTTTCCAAGAGACATGGAGAAAGCAAGGACTGACTAGACATGATCAACATGGCCTTCTTCATAAGAAATCATGTCTCATGAATTTGACTGAGTATCTTGAAGAGACAACAAAGAAGGCAAGTTGGTAGGTGGCGTCTAAATGAATTTTGGCAAAGCTTTTGATAAGGTCCTGGATGTTAGGGTGGTCCACATGGTTAGATACAATATGAACTAGCCAATTGGATACAACATTGGGTTCGTGATAGGAGGCAGAGGGTAACAGTGGAAATTATTTTTGATTGGAGGCCTGTGGTGTGCTCCAGGGATCATTGCTGGGTCCTTCGTTGGCTGTCATATATATTAATTTGGATGAAAATATAGGTGGTTAGAAAATTTTCAGATGATACCTAACTGATGGTATAGTGGACAGTGTTTTTTCAAAATCTTTTTAATGCGATTTATCTGAAATTTAATCCAGAAAAAATGAAGTGAAGTTAATCAAAGCAGGTCTTACGCAGTGAATAATGGCAGGGTCCTGGGGAGTGTTGTTGAATAGAGAGACTGGGGGCGGGGGAGTGTAAGTACATTGTTCCCTGAAAGTGATAACACAGATAGTCAGGGTGGTGAAGAAGTCATAGGGTACCAACGCCTTAAGTGACGAAGGGACTACAATTGTACCAAACATTGGTTGAGCAGCACCTGAAGTAGAAGAGATTAGAATGGTGAAGGCCTGAGCATCATATTAGGGAAGGAGCAGAAAAATAATGCAAGCCTGGATTTGTGGGCTTGTGTTTTAAGGAGACAGGCTATATCTGCCATCTCTGGAGCAAAGAAATGAAGGGTGACATGACAGACGTTTACACTATTATGAAAGGCTTAGGTAGGGTAAATGAGTCTATTTCCCATTGTAAGGGCGTCTAAAACTAGTGGGTATAGGTTTAAGCTGAAAGAGAGAGATGATCGAAAGGTGATCTGAGGGGTAAAATTTTCACACAAAGAAGTTGGTATCTGCAATGAGCTGCCATAGGAGGTGGTAGAGACAGGAACAGTAACAACATTCAAGAGGCATCTGGACACACTTTACTGTGCAAGGCTTAGAGTGATATGGAGTTAATGTAGGCGGTTGGGATTAGCTTAGATGTTCATGGTGATCAGTATAGACATCATAGACCAAAGGGCTTGCCTCTATGCCCATTTACACTAATCCCATTTTCCTATAACAGATTCCTATCCTCATGTGCCTTCCCTATTTAGGTGCCTGTTTAAATATCTATTAAGCATAGTGATTGTATCTGACTCCACCACTTCTGGCAGCAAGCTTCAGATATCAACCTCTCTGTGTGAAAACCACCTCAAAATGAGGAGACATGCCCTATTCTTCTTACTACCATTGAAGAGGAAATACAGGAGCCTGAAGACCCATATAACCTCCATTGCTGACTCTAGCAATAAATTCCACACATTCACCACTCTCGGCTAAAGAAATTCCTCCTCATCTCCATTCTAAATGGATGTCCCTCTATGCCTTCTGGTCCTAGACTGCCCCACCAAAGGAAACATCCTCTTCACATCCACTCTATCTAAGCCTTTTAACATTCGATAGGTTTCAATGAGATCCAACACCCGCGCCCCCCAAGTCTTCTAAATTCCAGCAAATACAGGCCAACAGCCGTCAGTTGCTGCTCATATGATAACCCTTTCATTCAAGAAATTATTCTCATGAATCTCCTCTGAATCCTCTCCAATGTCAGTATTGGAGCACAAAACTGCTCCAAAAAAGGCCTCACCAGTGCTTTACATAGCCTCAGCACTACATCTTTGCTTTTATATTCTAGTCCTCTTGAAAAGAATGCTAGAAATGCACTTGCCTTCCTCACCAATGACTTAACCTGCAATTAACCTCTAGGGAATCCTGCACGAGGACTCCCAAATCTCTTTGCACTACGGATATTTGAATTTTCTCTCAGTTTAGAAAACAGTCTATGTTTTTATCCCTCTACCAAAGTGCATGACCATATGCCTCGACACTGTATTCCATTTGCCATTTCTTTGCCCATTCTCCATAAACATATCCAGTTCATTAAACACCCAATCCAGAACTGCTGATCCCCTAGTGGACTTTACCCAAGCTGCTCCAAAAAGCCATCTCAGAGGCATTCAACTTGATTTTCCCAATCTATCTGCATATTGGGGTTCCCCACAACTAATGTAACATTGCCTTTTTGACATATTTTTTCTATCTCTTGCTGTAATTTGTAGACCACATCCTTGCTATTGTTTGGAGGCCTGTAAATAACTCCCATCAGGATCTTTTTAACCTTGCAGTTTCTTAACTCTACCCACAAGGATTCTACATTTTCCAATCCTTTGTCACCTCTTCCGAAAAATTTGATTTAATTCTTTACTAGCAGAGCCACTCCTCCTCCTTTTCTGCCTACCTGTCAATCTTTTCGATAGATCATGCCAGATTTGGTAACAGCTTCTCTCCAACTGTGATAAGACTGCTGAACAGATCCTGACCCGGATCTGGGCCGTACCTTCCAAATATCTGGACCTGACTTGCACTACCATACTTTCCCTTTTCTATTTTCTAATTATGATTTATAATTTAAATTTTTATTCTATTTACTTCGATTTGTACTTCAGGGAGCACGAAGCACAGAAACAAATATTATTGTGATGATTGTACGCTTTAGTATCAATTGTTTGGTGACAATAAAGTATTTGTATTTGTATCCTTGGATATTAAGCTCCAAATTACAGTAGTCTGACTCCACAATACCCAAAATGTCATACCTGCCAATCTCGAACTGCAGTACAAGATTGTCTACCTTATTTTATAGTGCATTCATTCAAATATAACACCTTCAGTCCTGTATTTGTCACCCTTTTCAATTTTGTCCCTCTTCTACACTGCAACCCAACCTATTGACTGCAATTTTGCCTTATCATCTGGCTGTCCTTCCTGACAATCTCACTATGCACTATCTCTGCTTGTAAACCAACACCCCTATCACTTTGGTTCCCACCATCCTGCCAAATTAGTTTAAACCCTCCCCAACAGCTCTAGCAAACCTGCCTGCAAGGATATTAGTCCCACTCAGTTTCAGATTTAATATCACAGGCATATGTCATGAAATTTGTTAACTTTAGGGCAGCAGTACAATGAAATACATGATAAACTAATATAGGGAAAAAAACCGAGTTACATTAAGTATATACATGTCAAGTAAACAGATAAGTTAAAATAAGTAATGCAAAATAACAGAAATAAAAAGTAGTGAGATAGTGTTCAGAGTTCAATGTCCACTTCGAAATTGGATGGCAGAGGGAAAGACACTGTTCCTGAGTTGCAGAGTGAGTGTCTCAGGTGTAGCCCATCCCTTTTGTAGAGGTCATACCTTCCCCAGAAGAGATCCCAATGATCCATAAATCTGAAACCCTGCCCCCTGAACCAGATCCTCAGCGATTCATCTGCCTAATCATCCTATTCTTACCCTCACTGGCATGTACCCCCTTAACAGAGATTGTTACCCAGGAGGTCCTGCTTTTCAGTTTTCTACCTAGCTCTCTAAATTCTCTCATTAGGACCTCCTCTCTTTCCTTTCCTATATCTTTGGTACCAATATATTCCAAGATGTCTGACTATTCACCCTCTCTCTTTAAAATATTGCAGACATGATCCAAGAGGTCCCTGACCCTGGCACTTGGGAGGCAACATACCATCTGGGTCTCTCTATCGTGTCCACAGACTCTCTTATCTATTCCTCTAACTATGAAATCTCCTATCACCACTGCATTCCTCCTCTGCCCCCCTTCCCTTCTGAGCCACAATGTCATAGAACCAATCGCTCAGCTCCCCTGGTAGCTTGTCTCCCCAACAGTATCCAAATGATATACTCATTATTGACGGGAACAGCAAACTCAGGGGTACTCCATACCAGCTGCCTATTTCCCTTCCTTCACCTGACAGTCACCCTTTCACCTGCCTCCTACAACCTAGGGGTAACTACCTCCCTGTAGCTCCTGTCTCAGTTTCCCTTATGAGTCGAAGGTCATTGTTCTTCAGATGGGCCACAGCCGAAGTTACAGCTTCAGTTCCTTCACATGTTCTCTGAGGAGCTGTAGCTCAGTACACCTGGTGTAGACGTGATTATCCGGGAGGCTGGGTGTCTCCCAGAAATCCCTCATCGAAAAAAAAACAAAACACAGCCTCTAGAACCATTTTTATTGCCCTAATTATACATTTACAGATGAAGAACGAGCAAGAAAAAGCTTACTAGATACTTATGTCGCCCATGCCTGTTACCGCCCAAGACTGTTGAGCCAAAGCCAAAAGTCTCCGCGCTTCAACAACGGCCACTGTGCTTGTCCCCGCCTTATTTTTATTTGACCTTGCTAATGAATCCCAAGGTCTGATTAGCTGCTGTTCAAGCTCCGAGACTTAAACTCATAAATATTACCTTGTTATTAACACAAGAGATTCTACAGATATTGGAAATCTTGATGAACACACATAAAATGTTGGAGGAACTCAGCAAGTCAAGAAGCAGCTATGGGGTGAATAGTCAACATTTTGGGCTGAGACCCTTCATCACGACAGGAAAGGAAAGAGACAGAAGACAGAATAAGAAGGTAGGAGGAGAGGAAGGAAAACTAGCTGGCAGGAGAGGGGTGCGATGAGGTTAAGGGTAAGGTGCATGGGCGTGGGAGAGGCATGAAGCTGGGAGGGGATAGGTGTAAAAGGAAAAGGGTTGAAGAAGGAATCTAAAACGAGAGGGCAGTGCACCATGGAAGAAAGGGAAGGAGGAAGGGAACCAGAGGGAGGTGATGGACAAGACAGGAGAAGAGAGAGAAGGTAACCAGAATGAGGAATGGGAAAAGAAAGGAGGGGGGGGGGGAGAAATTACCAGAAGTTAGAGAAATTGATGTTTATACCATCAGGTTGGAGGCTACTGTGGTGAACTACATATACCTGTCTGGACACGCCCCTCTGCTGACTGCTCCTGTGGCTCCTCCCACAGACCCCTGTATAAAGGCGATTGGAGGCACTGCTCCTTCCTCAGTCTCCAGGATGTTGTGTGGTGGTTGCTTGCTGCTGACGGTGCTTTCTTCCAGCCAATAACAGCCTACCTTAACTCACGTCTCCGAGAGTTATTGATGGTGCATCAGCTACCCAGATGGAATATGAGATGTTGCATATCTAGCCAGCATTTGGCCTCATAATGACTGAAAAGGAAGCCATGGACTGGCATGTCACTCACTTGTCCACTCATCCCTCCCCACTAATCTCCTTCCTGCCACTTGAAGTGGATGGGCTACAGCTGCAGAAGACCACAAACAGACACACTCCATCAGCATAGTCAGCTGCCAAGCCCCTCTGCCGCAAAGATAAAAATCAATCATATTTCTAAACAAATGGCCTCCATGACCAAGAAGAACTAGAGCAACATGTTGCATTTCATCCTGATTTACGAATATGATCAATACTCCCCAATGCCATTCGGCTTTACAATTCAACCGCCAGGAGTAAGAAATGTTAAAGTGCCGGGGTTAGGACTCAATGTATTTAAGTAAACTACTTAAGAACTTTTTAAAAGCTATTATTAATGCTTTTTGAGAGGGTGATTTTAGATGCATATCATATTTTTACTGAGTTAAGTATTGTATGTAATTAGTTTTGCTACAATAAGTGTATGGGACATTGGAAAAAATGTTGAATTTCCCCATGGGGATGAATAAGGTATCTATCTATCTATCTATCTATGTCGCTGTGCTTTCATCATATCCTTCAATTCCATATCCAGAAGCATTCAGAATCAGAATCAGGTTTAATATCACTGACATACACACAGTGGCCACTTTACTGGGTACCTTCTGTATTTATTTGGAAAATGAACCCCACAGGGATCAACATTAGCTATTTTTAAAATAATTACTTCTGAAATCCTTTGCACTTTTCAAGGGGACCCAAATACCTATTGCAGGGAATTTTGCTATACAGTGCTGTAATTGCCCCTGTATATCCTCATACTCTAACTAGTTGCCTGAAATGGGAGATGCAGTAAAAGCCTCAAAGGGCAAGATTTACATGTTACACAATTATCTGAATTATGCTGTTAAACTTGAAAATGATTATAATTTAGAAAATAATTGTACTTCTAAAATTAGTTTTGACTGTACAATATCTCCTGTTCTACCTTGCTCTTTCTGATGGTCCCAGATTTTTCTATTCTCTTGGTTATTTCTTGTGCAAATAGCTAATTTGCATTTAGTCAGTTTCCTGCACAAACAGACCAACACCCCAAAGCACCATCTGTTCCAAGCCGTCTCCATATCACAATAACAAGTGCCTCATCTTTCCCTCATGGGATCCATCCACATTGATTTCAAATTAGGAAAATTATATTGAGGCACTTAATTCCCTTCAAGCCACTGGCTGCTTTAGGCACAACGTGACAGAATCCCAGGAGCATCTCCAATGATGTAATTTACATCATGATTCTGGCAAAGACCAGGATGAAGAATGACACAGTAAGTGTGGCATCTTGGAAGACGCTGGGATTAGCAGTTCCAGAGAAAGGGGGAGAGAAATAAGTAACTATCTTTTGTATATTATAAAAATTATTCAGTTCATAACATTTAGGACAACCCAATTCTGAACAGTGCATCAAGATACAAAATAAATTCATGTTAGAGTCATGATGCTTTGTGAAAATGACTCAGACATCCAGTAGGCTAAGGCAGGAAGCATACATGCAGGCTCTTTATTTGACAGAGTTATATATTTGCCATATAAACTGATCATATCGTCAGTACCATTACCATAAATCCTTCTCAGCATACCCCTGACCAGTATCGATACATGCACAATGCATGCTTCTCTCTATCTCTCAAACTAGAAGGTAAGAACATAGCTTCATACAAAGGCAATTACACATGACCTTATAATTTTGAGCTATCTGCAGGTCTGTATTCTCAGATCAATTTTGCTGTGATGATCCTCCACTAGGAACTAGAAATAGAGCACTTTGATAATGTTGCTATACTACAGGATATAGCTATATAGAGTTGATTGCACCCAAAATCACTGGAAAGTGTTTTCAATTTTTAGATTACCTCAAGTGGAATGATCTCAGTCAGATCAATTGAACAATGAATATTAGATAAGCCATGAACGTATTAAATTGCATTGACCACCACCAACGTCTCACCATTAGGACAGCGAGCTATTTACTGTATTGTTTACTATTTTACCTGTGCTGTGCACTACATGCACTTCGAACTATATTTTATTAACTTTTATGTGGTAATATTTTGTTTTATGTGCTGTGTGTGACATATGTTTTGTGGTCCAGAGGAACATTGTTTCATATAGTTGTAAGCATGTACAGTCAGATGACAATAAACCTGAACTTGAAATGGTTGAGCAAAGTAGAAGGGCTGAATGGCCTACTCCTACTGCTAATATTCCTGCAACAGCTCTGACCAGCAGTGGAATAAATAGACAAGAGTTCCAGAAACGTATCCTGTGGCTCCTGCTCAGAAATGTATAAACATGGATCTGAGCTGATGTTTGGATTGTGTTTGATTGAAAGGAGGAGGAAAGCCATGTATTTCCTAGCACCCTTCACAATCTCAGATCAACTTTCACAGCTTGCATCCACATTTGAAAAATGATAACCTCGAGACAATGAAGGCTGATCAACATTTGTGGATCAAATCCCAGCAAGTAGTAGCATTTCTAGCAAAGGAAAAGAGGAATAAATAGCTAAATTTGTGTTAGGCAAAAACAGTAAATGGCAAAGATGCACATAAAGCTATTAATTATCCCAAGGGCACAATATCTGAACTATTTTAGCGACAGGGATAGACAAGTATTATATTGAGACCACTCAGCTGTCTGATCTATTCATAGTACTTTGTGTTTAGAAACGAAACTTTGACAAACAATTGTGCTGTCAGGAAAGCACGCCCGATAAAAGGTTCAGATGGCTGAGCCATAAATGCTTTTCCTTTGTTACTTCAATAGCTGAAACATTCATCACAAACAATTTTGTTTCTGACAGCAGAGAAGCAGTTGGGTCTTCATGAGTTTTCATATTTTGCTCTTATTATTTTGATTTTATTTTTCTTGACAATGTGTGAGCAGCCCTTCACTCCTGGACCATTATTTCTTCATTTGGTGATAGTGTATTAGAGTAGGACTTTCTTCCCACCTCTCGTAACTCTCACATAACGTGATTCTCGATGCACTCATTTTCTGTAACACCAAGGCAGAACCTTCACTCGGCCCAGCACTAGACCTGGCACTTTTTCCTGGGTTGGATCATTCATATCTTGCTCTCAGTAGAATTACCATCATCAGGCAATGAACAATAGAACTGGTAATCAAGTAAATACTGCCACACAGCCGCCACTGCTGCACATGTAAAAGAAGCAAAGAACTTTAAACAGAGTTCTGACAATAACAGGCAAGCACATTCTGAGCACCATAAAGGTAGGAAGACTGGAAAGAACATGGAGAAGCATATGGAGACAACTACTACATCCTTCTCTGTACCCGCTGACAGAAGCCAGCAACACCATACTATACCCTCGGCCTTCCAGTTAGCATATCCAACAAGCAACAGTAACTGCAGGAACAGGAAGTTGTGCTGCTAACTCCAGTCAGCAGTTCTGTTACATGTGGAGGATTAAAAGGGAATACTGCCCAGGGCAGGGAAGTTCACCATAGAAATACAGATATGGATATTAATACACAATTTTTACTCATTATATAACTATTTCAAAGGATATTCTTCAGTATGCTGCTCAAAAAGCTTCAATAGTGAGGTGCTGTTTGGCTTTTCCACTGTGGAGTACATTGTAGCTGAAAACGATTGAAATCTTTACACACACACTGCCATCTGGCAATACTGTGCTTAATTAGAAGGAAATGGCTGCCTGACTCCGTAGTCCAGGGCAATGAGGTCAGATAAACTGAACTGTCATTTATGCTGACGTCAGTCATCCTTACAGGAGCAGATCTAGAAGTTAGATCTTCCAGATGCTTATTGTTTGTTGAATCAGTTGATAACTTCACACTGTCATTAGCAGGTGATCTTTCTTACACATCATAATTCAAGATATATTGTCCCACAATGCTCGTTTCTAGCTATTTAGATTTTTTGTGTTTCCTATTTAAACAAGATCAATTCTATAGCAAGAAAAATGACACATTAAACAGTTGTTGTGTAGAAAGTTTTCTGATTTTTCCTTTGCTTCTCCATACTGGGGAAGTTGAACGACTTCTTCATTCTCTCATTGTATCAGCATTAAGTACCGATCAGAGGAAATAAGATACAAACAATTTTGAGGGTCAGTAACTGTGGTTTTCAAGAAGTTGTTATATTGAAATTTACTTTCTCCTCTGCTGCTCTAACAGAAAAGTAGATCTTGGATAATCTTTCAAAGAAAGTTTTTTTAATATGTGAAGCTTATTGTTTTGAAATTTTCTGTTAAACCCAGCCCTAAAAATGGTGCTAATGCACTCTGCCACCAAGTGGTAAGACTGGGATTCACAAGCATTTACTAAAGACAATTTGATATGCTTGATTTCCCAGATCTGTCTGGAACAATCAAGGCTGGAGTCGTAATTCCATGTTCATATATCTTCAAATAGGTGGCATCCATCATTAAGGACCCAAATCACCCAGGACATCACAACACCACCAAACAAAATAGATGTTTTGGTCATTTCTCATGCTGTTTATTGAAGCCGCTGTGAACGAACTGCTTACTGTGTTTTCTCTCATTTCAGAAGTACTTAATTGGTTTTGATTCATATTGGAATATCGAAAGTATGTATTACATAAACCTTACCATTGCTTATCCAAGGATCCTTTCTCCAAATTATACAATTAGTTCCTCTTTTCAACTTATTGATATTCTTTCTTTTGAAGAACATTAACAGTTCCCTCTTTTACCTCTCCAAGTTCCTATATAAAATACAGGAATTGTAATATTTTCAAAATATTTTTCTGCTCTTTCCTTGAATTGTTTACATTTGCTGGTAGTGAACATTGTTCTACCTTGTTGAAATAGTGCATTGTGATTTTTAAGTTTCCCTTTCTTATCACCACTTGTTGCCCAATTAAAGATAAACATGATTAAAACACTTGCTTTGTCCACAGGTTCATCTCTAGAAATCAATTAAACATCCATACTACAAATAAAAATGAAGCTTGTACTTTACACACTTTGGAATTCTGAAGTGTGTAAGTCTTGATATACATGTGTCTCGTGCAGCACAAGTTTAAATGTATTGCCAATTTGAGAATGCCTTTGTGTATTTAATGGCTTTAAAAATAATGGTAATAGTGGAGCTAAGTTATCAGGTAAAAAAATAGCTGCAGTTTCAAACATTTTATTTTGGTAACATAATTAACTCTTGGAACCAGTTGTTCTCTGGAATTACCTCTGAGTGACTATTATTTATCTACCGGATGAAATAATGTGTGTCTACACTCCAGCTATTTATTCTTAAATCTATAGCTTTTTTGAGGTACTGTATAATGCTAACCAGCAAAATTCCAGAATAAGTCCAGGTGAAAAGACATTAGTATAAAGCAAATGATAATAAATCAGAAGCAGTTTCATAACTTGCCCAAATAGCTTTTCCTTTAAGGGATTGCAATTCCCATTTTCTTATTTTTGTGCTGCTATAGTTGCCAGCTTGAGATGGTGCATCACAATTAGGTTTAGCATCACCAGAATGTTGTGAAGTTTAAGTTAGCGGCAGCAATGCAATGCGATACATGATAATACAGAAAAAAATAAACCAGTTACAGTAATTATGTATGTATATTAAAATTAAAATAGTACAAAAATAGGAATAATATAAACAAAGTGAGGTAGTGTTCATGGGTTCAATGCCCATTTAGGAATCAGATGGCAGAGGAGAAGAAACTTTTTCTGAATTGCTGAGTGTGTGCCTTCAGGTTTCTATACCTCCTTCCTGACAGTAACAATGAGAACAGAGCATGCCCTGGGTGATAGGGGTCCTTAATAATGGAGGCCGCCTTTTTGAGGCACCGCTTCTTGAAGATGTCTTGGATACTAGGGAGGCTGGTACCCAAAATGGAGCTGACTAATTGTACGACTTTCTGTAGCTTCTTTTGATCCTGTGCAGTAGTCCTCCCATACCAGATGGTGATGCAGCCTGTCAGAATGCTCTCATGGTACATCTGTAGAAGTTTGAGTGTGTTAAGGTGGCAAACACTCCTGAACTCTGCACCTTTAGGCTGGAAGATGGCGAATGAGTGGTCATCTAGACTCTGTGAATAGCTGTACTAAGAAATCTGCTTCACCTGGAGGAAAGGTGGAGGGAAATTAAACCAAAGTAAACTGTAAGCTACAGTTACGTTAGCCACACCTCTTCAACAGGTGTTCTGTAAACTGGCATTTGTCTTGGCATTGTGATTTATAATTTACAGCAACTTAATAAACTGAAATGTAACTTCCAACTTCTTTGGAATGATTGTATGTGGAAGGAACAGCCTGCCTGTCATTGTTAATAGATTACAATTAGGTAAACTGCCTTCCAGCCCACAAATCTATCCATTTGTCTGCTGCAGTTAAATGACTAGAAAAAAATTATCATTTTTTCCTTCTACCTTTTAACAAAATTCCTATTCCCCTTATAGCACTCAGTGCTCACCAAGTTGCTCACAAGACCTATGTCCACCAATCTAATCCCAAGTTGCTACATCCACACTACACTGGATAAATCCATAACCGAAGCTTTTTCTCTTCGTTTTGACCCTCTGTCCACACTGAAACAGCATTTTCCTCCCCCCAAAATGGAGCTTTTCTAAAACGCCCTCCAGAGTGTGTAAATTTGAAAGCGCCGCTTGAGCAGAGTAGTGTGGATGGGGTAACCGGAGATTTCTAGAAACGCTGTCATGACGTGCTGGAACAGATGGTGGCGGCAACGCAGCATTTCATTGTTTTCTTGAATGCAACACCCCACACAACCTAACCATTTCAGAACAGACGTGAGTCAGAAGCCAGAAGAGTTAGAAATGTACTCACCAAATATTTTGACCCATAATTTATTGAATAAATAAGTATACTCACTTTGGCCTGTTTTTTGTCCTTGCTTGTATGAAGGTGATTTACATATTTATGCAAGTACTTCTCTGACAATAGACAATAACAGTCTAATGTAACATTGTATGGAAGTACAAGGTAACACTGATGCAGACATGTTTTATACATTTAACAAGTAGCTTTATTAATGCAACAGAGTTAGTCAGTTTTCAATGTTCATCATCAGCTGGGTCATACTGTCCGTGAACTCCCTGTTGGTTGCCTCCATACACTCCAATATTTGTTTTATTTAGTTTTAAATCCTCCTGCGGGAGAGCCAACAGCTGTCCGTCGTTTGGCAATTTCCTTTTAAGTTTTTCTAGTCTGTAACTGCACAAACGCGCACTTTCACAGCAAGATTCGACACCAAAATGTCGCTTGTTTTCTGTAGATGTGTCCTGCACATGCCCAGTAGGAGGAGATTTGCCCAAATACGAGCTTTAATGAGGACGGAGGGATTTTCAGAAACGCTTGGTGTGGACGCCTATCATTTTAACGCGAAACCAGCATTTTTAAAATTATCCTGTCTAGTGTGGACGTAGCCTCACTCTCCTTACTGGTTCTGTTCTAAAAGATACAAATGTTTTACATTAAAATAGTCCAGAAGGAAGCAAAAGAGCCAAAACTGTGAGCAACACATACAAAATGTTGGAGAGCTCAACAAGTCAGCAGTTATCTGTGGAGGATAATTAACAGTAAATGTTTTGGGCTGAGACCCTTAATCAGGACTGGAAAGTAAAGGAAGTGAAGCCAATATAAGAATGTGGGGGGAGGGGAAGGAGTTCAATCCAGCTGGTAATATGTGAGATCTGTGAAGGGTGATAAGAGTAACCAAAATGGGGAAAGGAGCAGCTTTCAAGGAAGGAGGAAGGAGAAATCACCGGAAGTTATAGAAATAAACGTTAACTGTTAATTCCCCTCCACAGATATTGCCTCTCTTACAGAGTACCATCAGCATTTTGTGTGTGTTGCTCAAGATTTCCAGTATCAGCAGACTCTCTTGTGTTTAGAACTAAAAGTGTCGCGCTCTGCAGAAGAAAAATGTGCACTACTATATAACCTCAGGACTCTTGGATCATGTTGTATTTTGTGAGACTGAATACCCTTTAGTATGTATTCTGAATTTTTGAGTATATAAGTCTGCTTAATAATGGCTACTCAAATAATCTGTACTTGTTGGACCACCGCATGGTGAATCAGGAATTTGGTATTTTTTAAGCGTACTCGGGTGAACCGTATAATGCTGTTTGATAACTGGTAACAAAAAATTAAGCAGGTTATTTTTCTTAGGAGTGTATCTTCTTTAACGTTCTGGAGGTTTTAAAAGAATTTATGTCCTAGTCAGGGCTGTTGATAAAGCTGAGCTCAAGTCGAGGTGTTACAGCAAACAAGTAAATTTGCGATCTGAAATTATGCCCAATGGTTGAAGTACATTTTCTTTTCATATGCAAATAAATCAAAATCCAAATTAAATTTATCATCGAAGTACGCATATGTCACCGTATACTACCCTGAGATTAATTTCCTTACAGGAATTCATAGTAGAACAAAGAAATACAATAGAATCAATGAAAAACTACATACAAAGATTGAGAAGCAACCAATGTGCAAAAAAAGACTAATTCTGCAAATAGAAAAATAAACAAATAATAAAAAATTAGTAAATAAATAATACTGACAACATGATTGCGGAGTCCTTGAAAGTGAGTCCATAGGTTCAGTTCAGTGATCAGCTCAGTGTTGAGATAAATGAAGATATCCATACTGGTTCAGGAATCAAGTGGCATTTTAGATTCCTTCATCATCCAATTGTAAAAGGGGCTAGGAAGACATTATAAAATTCCAAACTGGAAGTCGGCCAATTTGCTCTCATTTTGAGCCAGTAATACCAGTCTCGTTAGCCTCAGACAAACAAGGAGACAAGATATTTACACAGTTGGCTAGAGTGATTGAACAGTAAGCGTGTCCTAATTCCAGACCCACAGTTTGATAGTACGTGTCTAACAGCAGAGTTCAGGATCTAAGGGAAACTCCTGCAGATTCTGAGAAGTATACCTGAACATTGCAAGAATGGCACAGGTTTGCAGGAGATACTGCAAGATCCCATAGCTTGTGAAGTCATACTCAAGGGAGGGCGCTCAGTGATATATAAAAAGAATTTCCAGCAGGCATTCAATAGTATGTAGACAATAGAGATAACAATCAGGCAAACACCAGACCTGCAACATTGTGGAGTGAAGGCTCAGTGTTAGAAAGTTGTTGACAATCTCCACACCATCTTCTTTAAAAATACAAATACCTAAAGGAAAGATTTTGGCTAATGACAGCAGATACAAAGATAACTTTATAATCGAGGGACATCTGCCAACTGATTGCTTGAAAATAAAACAAGACCACGACAAATTCATGCAGCCCCAAACCTATTGATAAAAATGTATTTGATATTATAAGCATATATTAGGTGGACAAGGTGGTGGCAAAAATGGACCATGAGCATTTTTTATGTTAAATCATAAGAATATTGATCCGTTCAATACATAAGTAAATTGAAGGAAAGAGAGCATGAAGCACAATCAGGAATTCAAACAACATCAGTTAGGTTGCACAGCAAAGTTCATCGGACATTTTTCTTACCCACAATGGGAAAAGTATCAAAGGGACAGAGATATATGTGGTTAGAGTGAGCAGCAGAAGGACTTAAACAAAACACTCTCTTCTCATAGTTCCGGGACAAGGATACAATTTCAAAAGCTCCTAATGGCTATCAAAGATCTGGGCAGACCAGGGTGTGAAATCATGAGCTCAAGGGAGCTGTCTGAAACAGCTGTACTTGATTAATTTGGAATCGTTCACGATAAAGGAGACAAGATTCACCTGAAGGATGCTTTACCTCTTGAGAGTGCAACCTACATCTTACAGCACAAAGGCAAAGGTTTGGGAAGATCTGAAGAGATTAGAGGAAGCAGGTTTCACTTAGTTAAATTTTCTGACTGGAGGGCTCTAATTAATCCTGTAGTAAAGGCAGATGGTACTATTAGGCTCTGAATAATAAACAGAGAAACAAAAGTCGATAGATATCCCCTACCTTGATCAATAATTTATAGGCGGAACCAGGAGGAGGACAGATCTCTACAACAATTGACACATTCAGACCAAATCGGACAAAGGTTCAGATATATCTGTACATGATAAATTCATCTTGGAGTGTTCCATTGTTACAGGTTTCCATTTGAGACAGTATCAGCTGCAGATACTAATGGATAATTTCATGATATACAGTACCTTCCCTGCAACTGGAAAGACACATCAGAAGAACCTAGAATATTTTAAGATGCAAGAGCATAGTTGAGGGAGGACTGCCTCAGCAGCAGTCATCTTAGCTACAAAACGAATGGTTAATTCTCCCCCAGTTTAGGGCAAAGACCTAGTCAAACTAATTTAACAGAGTTGAAGGCCTCCTCACTTTCTGAGGATGCTTCCTATTATCTTTAAATACTGCATAGGACCTTAGCCTGAGTTAATGAATCATAATACAAAGTGGAAGTTGACAAAGAAACAAGAAGCTATGTTCCCACAGTTGAAGTAGTGCTTGTGAGTTTATAGTTTCTTGTGCGTTATGATCCAATGAAGCTGTTGCTGCTGTTATGTGGCGCATCCATTGCCTAATAACACTTGTATAGTTGCAACACACAGAGAGCAATGAAGACAAATGATTGTTATTTTTTCATCAAAGTCTCCTTCCAAAGGAAAACAACATAACTCATAACTAGACAAATACGTCTTTGCGACTGCCAAGAATGAAGAAGTTCCATGTATTTGTATGGCAGGAACTGTACAAGTTTCATGATCTACAAGGCTCCCCATCTCATTTTTTGTTATTTCAGCATAATATCTCTGACCGACTGTAGTGTTAAGTGTTGCTAACAGCAGGGCTGTCTGCCATGACCTACAAATCCATGTTAGTAAGAGCAAAAAAAACCCAAAAATCACAGATGGATGACAGGCCAAAACGACCAGTTCCAATACAGACAGAGTGAGTTACCTAAAGTTTTATAATTCAATATTGAGTCTAGAAGACTGCAATGTGACCAGATGGTGTTGACTCCCTAAGTTTCAGTTGGGCCTTGTTGTTAAGGTGTGGGAGGATACAGACAAATAAATCAGAGTGATAATGGAACAGAGAATTTAAGTGGCAAGTAACTGGAAGAACAAGGTATTGTCTGTAGCCAGGACACAGGTGCACGCCAAACAGATTACCCAAACTGCATTTAGGTTCTCTAATATAAAGGAGATTACACTGTAGACACTAAATACATTCACTAGATTGTATGAAGCACAAGCAAACTATGTTTCATGTGGAAAGATTGGTTGGACCTATGGATGTTCAAGATCAAGTTCAAGTTTAATTGTCCTTCATTCATACATGAATACCTACAAATAGAGCCAATTGAGACAGTGCTACTCTGAAGCCAAGGTGCAAAACAGAGTACCAAAAGCTATACACAGCAGACAGCAGTAAACATACAGTCAAATATAATACAGCCCTAGTCCCTGAGTGTCATGTCCTGCAGAGTGCTGGTGCCTGGATGTTGTCAGTAAGAACAAGCCTGCAGCAGTCTGCAAACAAATGCAAACCACTTGTCTTCCACAGGGCAAACACTGGAGGGTAGCACCAACAGGAGGGGCCAGACCCAAACAGCACAAACTTTAGCACCTACCAGACCCCTGCTCTCTCCCATACTGACTTCAGCATTTCTCCCCCTTCAACTCACAGCTTGAGGCCTAGTCCGTGCTACAACTGAGGTCATGCAGCTGCCACACCATGGGTCTCAACAATGTACCAGTGAACCGGACTTGCAGTATTCTACATTACCAATCTCCAACAAGGCCTTGCGATCGCAAGAAAAATGTCCAAGATAACCATTTGCTCCATTTGTTAGACTGCACACCACCTTCACGCACTGACTCCAATGCCTTCCTGTGGCAGGTGGCCAAACAGCATTCAAGAAATCCAGCTCCATCGCTACCAGGCCACTCACTAATGGAGTAGACCTGCAGTACTTAATGTTCTTGATAACCAGCAGTGTCTTGCGATCGTAAGAAAGACAAAGGATGAAAAATTGCATCTTTGGTTGGACCCAGAGTAGTCACTGTGACAATGCGTGCCGCTATATTACCAGAAGATGAGATATTGGGAAGGGACAAGTTGTCACATCTCCTGCAATTGTATGGAAAAGTGCCGTAAGATGGGAAGTAGTTATGGGGATGGCAGTGTGGAACAGGGAATAATCCCTAAGCAATGCTGAATTGGAAGACCAGGGGTTTAAGTATTTGGTCATGGGATTTTGTTAGAGCTGGCAGAAATTATAAAAAGATACTCTTTAAATGTGGAAACTTGTGGTGGTGTGGCAAATGTGCTGACAAGGTTCCCCTCCCAGATGAGCTCAAAGACGTTCGTGTTCACTCTGACCAACAAAACATGCAGATACCTTCACGAACTCCTATAGTCCCCAACTCCTCAGGAGAGTGAACCCAGAGAAAGCATCTGGCCAAGACAGGGTACCTGACTGAGTACTGAAGACCTGGGCTGATCAACTGGCTGGAATGTTCACTGATATGTTTAACCTCATGACTGAAAGAAGCTACCGAAGGTTGTAAATCTAGTCAGCTCCATCTTGGGTACTAGCCTACAAAGTACCCAGGACATCTTTAGGGAGCGGTGTCTCAGAAAGGCAGTGTCCATTATTAAGGACCTCCAGCACTGAGGGCATGCCCTTTTCTCACTGCTACCATCAGGAAGGAGGTACAGAAGCCTGAAGGCACACACTCAGTGATTCAGGAACAACTTCTTCCCCTCTGCCATCCGATTCCTAAATGGACATTGAATCTTTGGACACTACCTCGCTTTATTTAAATATACAGTATTTCTGTTTTTGCACTTTTTAAAATCTGTTCAATATACGTAATTAATCTACTTGTCTATTTATTTATTTTATTTTTTTTCTCTCTGCTAGATTATGTATTGCATTGATCTGCTGCTGTTAAGTTAACAAATTTCACGTCACATGCCGGTTATAATAAACCTGACTCTGATTCTGATTGTCACTGTAGCCATCTGAAGTTCCCACCTACTTCAAGCAGGCTTCAGTTATACTAGTGCCCAAGAAGAACGTGGTAACCTGCCTCAATGACGATCATCCAGTAGCACTTACAGTCAGCTCTCTGTATCCGTGAGTTCCACATCCACGGATTCAACCAACCGTGGATTGAAAACATTCGATAAAAAAAATTCCAGGAAGTTCCAAAAAGCAAAACTTGAATTTGCTGTGCGCTGAGCACTACGCCGAATCCACACGAATGAAGTGATGTATAGGCATACCCTGCTGTAGCCTCCCGCCATTTCACAGATCCTCAGTCTCTCTTCAGCACTCGTTGCTTGAGCATTGTTCATCTTGCGTCTCGTTCGTTCACTACTTGTGTTGTGAGCAAGAGGAAGGAGTTTAAAGCTAGTAAGGGATGGCTGGCTAGCTAGCTATGTAAAGCACTACAGCCTCAAGAACTTAAAGATTATGGGAGAATCGGCATCAGCATGGTGCAGAGGCAGCATCGGCATTTCCAGAAGAGCTACGATGGTTGCGGCTATACTGAACACGTACAGACTTTTTCCTTGTCATTATTCCCTAAACAATAGAGTATAACAACTATTTACATAGCATTTACATTGTATTAGGTATTACAAGTAATCAAGAAATGATTTGAAGTATACGGGAGGATGTGCATAGGTTATAAGCAAATACTATGCCATTTTATATAAGGGACTTGAGCATCTGTGGATTTTGGTATCCGTGAGGGGTCCTGGAACCAAACCCCCGCGGATACCAAGGGACGACTGTACATTCAATTTATTTCAAATTTATTTGTCATTCAATCATACGTGAATACTCATGAATACAGCCAAATGAGACAGTGTTACTTGGCGTCAGGGTGCAAAGCACACAGAGCACTTATGAGGTAGAAAGATACAACCACTTAATAAAAGAGTCCAAACTCAAGCCATCCAATGCTGTTGAAATCTGCAGACATCCACAACAGAGCTTGTCTGCTGCTGAGCAAACTCTTGGGAGCGGGGGGGGGGGGGTGCAGCACGGATTCCAGGATTCCAGCCCGGAAGCTGCACCGCCAACGCCTGGTGGAGCGCACTGATTCCAATGCCTCTCTCCCAGCAGCTCGAGAACCCTGATTCTAACTGAAAGCCACTGAAATCTGCAGTTGACCACAATAGAGCTGTGATGAAGTGCTTTGAGAGGTTGGAGATGAACTCCTGCCTGAGGAGTGACTTGGATCCACTCCATTTTGCCTAAAGTCACAGTAGATCAACAGCAGATGCCATTTCATTGGCTCTTTGCTCAGCACTGGAACATCTGTATAGTGATGATGCATACATCAGAGGGCTCCTCATTGACTACAGCTTAGCATTCAGTAACATTATCCTTTCAAAACCAATAAATAAGCTCCAAGATCAAGGCCTTAATACCTCCTCGTGGAACTGAATGCTTGATTTCTTCACTTGCAGACCCCAGTCAGTTTGGATTGGCAACAACATCTCCTCCACAATCACCATCAGCACAACTGCACCACAAGGCTGTGTACTTAGTCCTCTGCTCTACTGGTTTTATACTAAAGACAGTGAAGCTAAACACAACTCCAATGCTACATTTAAGTTTGATGATGACACCACTGTTACCGGCTGAATCAAAGGTGGTGACTAATCAGCATTTTAGCAGGAGATTGAAAATCTGGCTGATTGGTGGCACAACAACAACCTCTCACTCAATGTCAACAAGGAGCTGATTATTGACTAGAGGAGGAGGAAACTGGAGGTCCATGAGGCAGTCCTTATCGGGGGACCAGATATGGAGAGTTAGCAACATTACAATAAATTCATCGATGTTATCATTTCAGAGGATCAGTCTTGGGCCCAGCACATAAATGCCATTACAAAGAAAGCATGGCAGTGCCTCTACTTCCTTTGAGGTTGTGAAGATTCGGCATGTTATTTAAAACTTTGATGAATGTCTGTTGATGTGCAATGGAGAATATACTGACTGGTTGCTTTATGACACGGTAGGAAAACACCAATACCCTTGAATGAATGAATAAAGCCTCCAAATGTAGCGGATACAGCCTAATCCATTGAGGGTAAAACCCTCCCTACTGAGGAGCCATCAACATGAAGCAGTGTTTTAGGAAGCAGCATCCATCATCAAGGACTCCCCACCATCCACTTTATGCTCTCTTCTCACTGCTGCCATCAAGAAGGCACAGGAGCCTCAGGACCCACACCACCAGTTTCAGGAAGTTATTATCCCTCAACCATCAGGCTCTTGAACCAGAGGTGATAACATTACTCAACTTCACTCATCCTAACATTGAACTGTACCCATAACCAATGAACTCACTTTCAAAGAATCTTCATCCAATGTTCTTACTTATGTATTGTTATTGTATTGTATTTGCAGAGTAAATTCCAACAGGATCCCACTACCAAGCACATCTTTCCCTCCCCCCCCTTTCTGCTTTCCGCAGGGATTGCTCCCTATGCGACTCCCTTGTCCACTCGTGTCCCCCCCATCCCTTCCCACTGATCTCCCTCCTGGCACTAATCCTTGTAAGCGGAACAAGTGCTACACCTGCCCTTACACTTCTTCCCTCACCACCATTCAGGGCCCCAGACAGTCCTTCCAGGTGAGGCGACACTTCACCTGTGAGTCAGCTGGTGTGGTATACTGCGTCTGGTGCCCCCAGTGTGGTCTTTTATATATTGGTGAGACCCAACGCAGACTGGGAGACCGTTTCGCTGAACACCTAAGCTCGGTCTGCCAGAGAAAGCAGAATCTCCCAGTGGCCACTCATTTTGATTCCACGTCCCATTCCCATTCTGATATGTCTATCCATGGCCTCCTCTACTGTCAAGATGAAGCCACACTCAGGTTGTAGGAACAACACCTTATATACCGGCTGGGTAGCCTCCAACCTGATGGCATGAACATTGACTTCTCTGACTTCCGTTAATGCCCCTCCTTCCCTTCTTACCCCATCCCTGACATATTTAGTTGTTTTTTTTTCTTCTCTCTCTCTGTCCACCACTCTGCCTGTTCTCCATCTCCCTCTGGTGCTCCCCCCTCCCCCTTTCTTTCTCCCGAGGCCTCCCGTCCCATGATCCTTTCCCTTCTCCAGCTCTCTATCACTTTTGTCAATCACCTTTCCAGCTCTTAGCTTCATCCCACCCTCTCCGGTCTTCTCCTATCATTTCGCATTTCCCCCTCCCCCCACTACTTTCAAATCTCTTAGTATCTTTCTCTTCAGTTAGTCCTGACGAAGGGTCTCGGCCCGAAACGTCAGCAGTGCTTCTCCTTTTAGATGCTGCCTGGCCTGCTGCATTCCACCAGCATTTTGTGTGTGTTATTTGAATTTCCAGCATCTGCAGATTTCCTCATGTTTGCAGAATATGTTATCTTTTGCACATTGGTTGGTTTCCATCTTGTGTGCATTTTTTAAAATCAATTCTATGGGTTTCCTTCTACTTACTGTAAATGCTGGCACAAAAATTAATCTCAGGGTTGTACATGTTGACATATGGACCTGAAATATTAACTACTTTTCTTTCAACAGATGCTCCTGACCTGCTGAATGTTTCCAACATTTTCTGTTTTTATTTCAGAATTTGAACATTTGGATGTTTTATTTTTCTTTTCTGGAAGTTTTGCTGAAATGCTGGTTTAGGCTACGTCCACACTACACTGGATAAATCCATAACCGAAGCTTTTTCTCTTTGTTTTTACCCTCCCTCCACACTAAAACGGCGTTTTCATCCCCTGAAAACAGAGCTTTTTAGAAATGCTCTCCAGGGTGTGTAATTTTGAAAACACCGGATTGGCCGGAGCAGTGTGTACGGGGTAACCGGAGAAATCTGAAAACGCTGTCAGACGGCAGCGCGCTATTTCATTGTTTTCTTGAACACAACCGAACAATTTCAGAACAGACAGCAACGAGACTGAAGCCAGAAGAGTTAGAAATGTATTCACCAAATACTTAGACCCATAATTTACTGAATAAATAAGTAAACTCACTTTGCCCTGTTTTCTGTCCTTGCTCGTATGAAGGTGGTTTACCTATTTATGCAAGTACTTCTCTGACAATAGATGTGTAACAGCCTACTGTAACATTGTATGGAAATACAAGATAATACTGATGCAGACATGTTTTATACATTTAACAAGGTGCTTTATTAATGCAACAGAGTTAGTCAGCTTTTCAATGTTTGTCGTCAGCCGGGTCCATCTGTCCGTGAACTCCCTGTCGGTTGCCTCCGTACACTCCAGTATTTGTTTTTTTTTTACTTTTAAGTTCTCCTGCGCGAGAGCCAACAGCTGTCTGTCGGTTTAAGTTTTTCTAGTCTGTAACTACACTTTTACGGCGGGATTCGATACCAAACATGTAGCTTGTTTTCGGTAGATGTGTCCTGCGCATGCGCAGTAGGAGGAGATTCGCCAAAATCTCCGTTTCAATGTGGATAGAGATATTTCCAAAAACAGATAGTGTGGACGCCTATTGTCTTTACGCGAAACTGGAGTTTTCAAAATTATCTGGTCTAGTGTGGATGTGGCCTTAGACATGAAGGGCAACAATGATCATGATTACTTGGTATTTAAACAAACAAAGCAAGAGTAACAACATAATGCCACAACCATTATTTCAGTGACCTTGTATGTGTATCACACAATGATGCATTAATTACCGTATTCATCAATTGCACTGGATCAGTTACATCTGTAGTTTGTCCAGATGATGGTGCTATGCTGAAGTATTAATAGGATTATGGATTGCTGGTTATCAAGTCAGACTGGGACCAGAAGTTTCCACACCATTTTTTGCTCTTAACAAAGGAAACACCTTAAGATGCAATGTTCTCAGCTACTAGTGACATTCCACCACAATCTGAGCTCCACCATTGTTAACAAGACGGTTTCAATATAAACTAAATTTGTAACTGTCATAAAGGGCAAAGTAATTTTTGTTGGTGGCCATGAGTAATGCAGATGTTGGACCACCTCATGAAGAATGAGAACTTTATGTTTTTTTAAAAATTTATTGAGATACAGTGCAGAACAGTGAGCAGTGGCTGTTGGTAGGGGCAAAATTGCTGTCAATTAGATGAGCTGCAACGTAAAAGGTGAACAAAATTGAAAAGGGTGAATATAGGTCTGAAGGTATTGCATTTGAATGCACACAGTATACAGAATAAAGTAGATGAACAGTTGCAGATTGGCAGGTAGCATCTTGTAGGCATCACTGAATCATGGCTGAAATAAGATTACAGATGGGAGCTTAATGTCCAAAGATACACATTGTATCAAAAGAACAGACAGTAGGTCAGAGGGGGCGGCGTTGCTTTGTTGGCAAAAAATGGAATCAAATCATTAGAAAGAGATGACATGGGGTCGGAAGTTGTTGAATCATTATGGAACTGCAAGGGTAAAAAAAACCCTGATGGCAGTTGTATACAGACCCCCAAACAGTAGTAAGGATGTGGCCTTCACATTATAACAGAAGATAGATACTGCATGCCAAAAGGGCATGTTACAGTAGTCATGGTAGATTGGGAAAATCAGGTTTGTGCTGGATTCCTGGAGGAGGAATTTCTAGAGTGCCAACCAGATGGCTTTTTAGAGCTGCTCGTGGTTGAGCCCATGAAAGGATCAGCTATTCTGGATTGGGCATTGAGCAATGAACCAGAATCGTTTAGAGAGCTTAAGGTAAAAAAAAACCCTTAAGGGGAAAGTGATCATAAAATGATTGAATTCACCTTGAAATTTGAGAAGGAAAAGCTAAAGTCTGATGTATCAGTATCACAGTGGAGTTGGCCAGAATTGATCAGAAAAAAACACTCGCAGGGATGACAGCAGAGCAGCAATGGATGGAATTTCTGGAAGCAATTTGGTAGGTACAAGATATATACATTCCAAAGAGAAAGAAGTATTCTAAAGGAAAGGTGAGACAACTGTGGCTAACAAGAGAAGTCAACGGCAACAGAAAAGACAAAGAGAGGGCATATATAGAGCAAAAATTAGTGGGAAGTTAGAGGATTGGGAAGCTTTTAAAAACCAACAGAGGGCAACTAAAAAGTCATTTAGAAGGTAAAGGGGGAAATATGAAAGTAAGCTAACCAGTAATATTAAAGAGGATACCAAAATTTCTTCAGATACTTTAAGCGTAAAAGAGAGGTGAGAGCGGATATCAGACCACTGCAAAACGATGCTGGAGTGGTAGTAATGAGGGACAACGAAATGGCGGACGAATTGAACAAGTACTTTACATCAGTCTTCACTGTGATGACACTAGCAGTATGGTGCAAGTTCCAGGTGTCAGGGGGCATGAAGTGCGTGAAGTTACCATAACTAAACAAAAGGTTCTTGGAAACTGAAAGGTCTGAAAGTAGATAAGTCACCTGGACCAGATGGTGTGCACCCCAAGAGTTCTGAAACAGGTGGCTGAAGAGATCATGGAGACATTAGTAATGATTAGTAATGATCTTTCAAGAATCATTAGATTCTGGAATGGTTCCGGAAGACAAGAAAATTGCAAATGCCACTCCACTCTTCAAGAAGGAAGAGGGGCTGAAGAAAGGAAACTATAGGCCAGTTAGTCTGACCTCAGTGGTTGGGAAAATGTTGGAGTCGATTATTAGGGATGAGGTCTTAGGGTACTTGGAGACACAGGATAAAATAGGCCATGGTCAGTATGGCTTCCTCAAGAGAAAATTTTGCCTGACAAATCTGTTGGAATCTTTGAAGAAATAACAAGCAGGACAAACAATGGAGGAATTGTTTGATGTTTTGTACTTGGATTTTTGGAAGGCTTTTGACAAAGTGCCACATATGAGGCTGCTTAACAAGCTATGAGCCCCTGCTATTACAGGAAATATTCTATCATGGATAAAGCAATGGCAGAATGGCAGGAGGCAAAGACTAGGAATAAAGGGAGCCTTTTCTGGCTGCCAGTGACTAGTGGTGTTCCACAGGGGGTTTGTGTTGGGACCAATTCTTTTTACATTATACGTCAATGATTTGGATGATGGAATTGATGGCCTTGTTGCAAAGCTTGCGGATGATATGAAGACAGGTGGAAGGGCAGGTAATTTTGAGGAAGTAGAGAGGCTACAGAAAGACTTAAACAGGTTAGGAGAATGGGCAAAGACATGGGAGATGGATACAGTGAAGGGAAATGTATGGTCATGCACTTCGGTAGAAAGAATAAAGATGTAGATTATTTTCTAGCTGGAGAGCAACTTCAGAAATTAAAGGTCCAAAGGGACTTGGGAGTCCTAGTGCAGGATTCACTAAGGATCAATTTGCAGGTTGAGTCTGTGGTGAGGAAGATAAATGCAATCTTAGCATTCATTTCGAAACGACTAGAATACAAAAGCAAGGATGTAATGTTGAGACTTTATAAAGCACTGGTGAGGCCTCATTTGGAGTATTGCAAGCAATTTTGGGCCCTTTGTCTTAGAAAGAGTGGGCTGAAACTGGAAAAGGTTCAAAGGAGGTTTATGAAAATGATTCCAGGATTGAATGGCTTGGCATATGAAGAGTGCTTGATGGCTCTGGGCCTATATTTGTTGGAATTCAGAAGAATGAGGAAAGTCTATCTTAGAACGGGTATTGTGTAAAGGAGCCTTTATGAGACAGTGATAATAATATGACTGAATTCATACTGCAATTTGAGAGGGAGAAGCACAAGTCACATGTATCAGTATTGCAAAGGAATAAAGGGGATTACTGAGGCATGAGAGAGGAGCTTGCCCAGGTGGATTGGAGGAGGATACTGGCAGGGATGATGGCAGAGCAGAGATAGCTGAGGTTTCTGGGAATAGTTCACAAGGTGCAGGATAGATACGTCCCATGGAAAAAGAAGTCCTCAAATGGCAGAGGTAGGAAACAGTGACTGACAAGGGATGTTAAGGACTGTATAAAAGCCAAGGAAAGGGCATCTAAGGTAGCAAAAGTGAGTGGGAAGCTGGATGATTGGGAAGCTTTTAAAATCCAACAAAAGCAACTAAAAAAGCTATAAGAAGGGAAAAGATGAAATATGAGGGGCAAACTAGCCAATATTATAAAGCAAGATACCAAAGGTCTTTTCAGTTATACAAAGAGTAAAAGGGAAGAAAGGAAGTGAGAGTTGATATTGGACCACTGGAAAATGATGCTGGTGAGGTAGCAAAGGGGGACAAAGAAATGGCAGGTGAACTTAATGGGTATTTTGCATCAGTCTGGAAGACAGTAGCAGTATGCCAGAGGTCTATGAGTGTCAGGGAGCAGGAGTGAGTGCCATTGCTATTCCAAAGGAAAAAGTGCTAAACAAACTCAAAGGTCTTAAGGTGGATAAGTCATCTGGACCAAATGGAATACATCCCGAAGTCCTGAGAGAGGTTACTGAAAAGATAATAGAGGCATTGGTCATGATCTTTCAAGAATCATTTGATTCTGGCATGGTCCTGGAGGACTAGAAGATTGCAAATGTCACTCCAATCTTTAAGAATGGAGGAAGGCAAAAGAAAGGAAAGTATAGGCCAGTTAGCCTGACTTCAGTGGTTGGGGAAGTATTGGAGTCTATTATTGAGGATGAGGTTTCAGGGTACTGGGAGACTAATGATAAAATATTTCAAAGTCAGCATAATTTCTGTAAAGGGAAATCTTGCCTGACAAATCTGTTAGAGTTCTTCGAGGAAGTAACAAGCAAGGTGGACAAAGGAGAGGCAGAGGATGTCATTTACTTGGATTTTCTGAAGGTTTTTGATAAGGTGCCAGACATGAGGCTGATTGAGAAGATAAAATTGTATGGCATTACAAGAAAGATACTGGAATGGACTGAGGAATAGCGGACACCCAAGAGGCAGTGAGTGGGAATAAAGGGGGCCTTTTCTGGTTGGCTGCCAATGACTAATGGTGTTTCTCTGCAGTTTTGGGACCGCTACTTTTCTCATTGTTTGTCAATGATTTGGATAATGGAATTGATAGCTTTGTGACAAAGTTTGTGGATGATACGAAGATAGGTGGAGGGGTAGGTAGTGTTGAGTAACCAATGCAATTGCAGCAGGAATTAAACAAATTGGAAGAAGGGACAAAAAAGTGGCAGATGGAATACAGTGATGGGAAATGTGCAACAGTGCATTTTCGTAAAAGGAACAATACTGCGGACTATTTTCTAAATGGGGAGAAAGTTCAAACATCAGAGGTCCAGAGGGACTTAGGAATCCTCGTGCAAGATTCCCAGAAGGTTAATTTTCAGGTTGAGTCTGTTGTAAAGAAGGTAAATGCAATGTCACCATCTATTTCAAGGGAATAGAATATAAAAGCAAGGAGATAATGCCTAGGCTTTATAAGACACTAGTGAGGCCGCACTTGGAGTATTAACAACAGTTTTGGGCCCCAGAAAGAATGTGTTGTTATTGGAGAGGGTCCAAGAAGGTTCACGAAGATGATTCTGGAAATGAAGAGGTTAACATTTGAGCAGTGTCTGGCATCTTTGGGCTTGTACTCACTGGAATTTAGAAGAATGTGCGGAGATTTCATTGAAATCTACTGAATGTTGACAGGACTAGATAGGGTGGATGTAGAGGGGATGTTTCCTATGATGGGGGTATCCAGAACTAGAGAGCACAGCCTCAAAATTGAAGGACGACCTTTTAGAACAGAGGTAAGGAGGAACTTTTTTAGCTAGAATGTAGTGAATCTGTGGAATGCTCTGCCACAGTGGAGTCCAAGTCCATGGGTATATCTAGGACAGAAGTTGATAGTTTCCTGATTGGTCAGGGCATCAAAGGATATGGGGTTGAGTGAGATCTGAAATCAGCCATGTTGGAATAGCAGAGCAGAATCAATGGGCTGAATAGACTAATTCTGCTCTTATTTCTTAAGGACCTCATTGAAACCTATCAAATTGTGAAAGGCCCTGATAGAGTGGAGGCGAGAAGCTGTTTCCTATGTTGGGAGAGTCTAAGACCAGAGGACACAGCCTCAGAACAGAGGACATCTTTTTAGAACAGAGATGAGGAGGAATTTCTTTAGCCAGGCAGTGGTGAATCTATGTAATTCTTTGCCAGAGGCAGCTGTGCAGGCCAAGTCTTTACGTATATTTAAGGCAGAGGTTGATAGATTTTTGATTGGACAGGGCATGAAGGGATACAGGGAGAACACAGGAGGTTGGGGCTGAGAGGAAAATTAGATCAGGCATGATGAAATGGCAGAGCAGACTTGATGGACCAAATGGCCTAATTCTGCTCCTATATCTTATGGTTTTACAGAATAAGCCCTTCCAGCCCTTCAAGCCATGCCCTCCAACAATACCCTAATTTAATCCTAGTCTAACCACACTTGACAGTGCTAACCACTATGTTAACGAGCTGTCCAATATAGAAACATATATAGAAACTGTGTTCCTATATATTTTTGGATCATATGTTTGGACCATTATGACAACCATAATAATAAAATGTTTCAGAAAGGTGTCCAACGAGAAGAAAATGAGAATAACCTCATTATGATACTGTATAAAAAATTCTGAGAAGGGTTGACAGGATAAACTCAGAAGAGTTGAAGCATGTAGAATTTGGGGAAAATTTAAGAGTAAGTGGTGAACTCTTTAGGGTTGAGCAGGAATTTCTTCATCTGGATGAGTGGAATTTGGGATTCTTTACTCGGGAACCTGTGTGTGCTTAACACTGAACATGTTTCTAGACGCCAAAGCAATCAGCAGATGATCAGGAGATCAGTTAGAAAAGTGGAACTGAGGCACAGAATCAACTGCATGGCAGGATCAACTGCTATTTTTTCAAACTCTCAGAAGCTTACGACAGATCACAAAGCACACAAACATCAGGCTCTGTTAAGAGATCATCAACTGAAACTTTAATTCTGTTTCCCTATAACCTACTGGGTGTTCCAGCACTTTTCGATTTTTTTTAAACCACATAAATTTGAGTCTGCCACAGAATGGAACTCCACCTTCCTCACATTAGCAAGTTCCTTACTGTGGGAGAACAGTATGTCCATAACTCTCAGCACGCCCCCGACTAGAGTAGCCTACTGAAGATATTTAACTTGTGGCTTTCCGGGTTCTGCTCAGCCACAAACTGCCTTGAACAATGGAGGCTACAGAAAAGCACCACATACATTTTCTGAAACTACTTTTGCAGTCGCATGAAACACGGGCTGCAGTCATGAAATACACCAGCTGTATTTGATTAAAAAAAACATTTCTAAAAGCTAGCCTAGCATTTCTTACATTTTGAAGCTATAGGTTTGAAATTTGACACCCTTCTTCAGATTGATCAGTGCAGTGAGGCCCTGAGGCTTGTTGGAGTCCTTTTTCTTTTCTGAATGTTACCATGGCAGCAGACTGAGGTTTAATCTAAATGTAATCTCATTCCTCATTTCCCCTCCTTCAATTGCCATGGCAATAGCAGAAGTGCAGCCCCCATTGGGTTACTAAAGAACTTGTTTTAGCCAATTGGCATTAATCATGGTTGTACAGCCGCACCCCTGGCAGCAGCACAGCTAACTAACAGGGTCAAGCTGTTTGCTCCAACATGACAGTACAAGAATTTATTTAGGAAATGGAACAGTGGTTGTGAAATCTGCTCGTTGCAGATTCTCTTTTGACACAGAGCATATAAAAAAAAATACAACTTGAGAGCAAAGATCACCAATAACAATGGTTTTGGAACGATGAATTTTAAAAATTCCCTTTGCCATTTTCAATGGACAATATGTTCCTATTTAGAATAAATGTTTACTTAAACACTGCTTTGTGAATATGCTGTACAGAAGTGCCACCGTCTACAAAGTTGCGTGCCTTTATGAAAAAATATAACACCCATTGTTTAAATATCCCTAGGTACGGCAGAAAAATATGAAACATCCAATTGGTATATTACACAAAATGAAACGTGGACAGACACAAGCTCCTACAAATCTTCTTGTGGCATACTGGAGCACCACCTCCATAAATTAGTTTCATAACACAATCCCTTTTAAATAACAGAAAAATATGGCAATTGAACTCATGCCATACAATATGTAAAATTTCATAATCTTGTGGCTTATTAATGGCCTTTGGGAAAATGAACAATTAGAAGGAAATCTTCCAGAAATGTATAATTCAATGATTGTTTTCTGATCACCGAAGGTAATAGTACAGTTAGTAGAACTACTGTTTCACAGCTCTAACAACCCACAGCTCTGACTGACCTCCTGTGCAATTTGTGGAGTTTGCACATTCGCCTTGTCTTTGTATGGATTTTCTCCAGCTGCCTTGGTTTCCTCCCCCCATCTCAACGTGTGGGTTGATAAAAAATTAATTCACTGCTTTAATTTTTCCCTTGTATGTAAATGAATGATAAATTTTGATGGAGTAGATTTAGAATCATAGATCCATAGTAAACTACAGCACAAAAGGCCCTTTGGTCTATCAAATCCATGCTGAATTATTTAACCTGCCTTGTCCCACCAATCTGCACTCGAACCATAGTCCTCCATACCCCTCCCATCCATGTACCCAAACTTCTCTTGAATGTTGAAATCGCATCCGCCACTTGTGCTGGCAGCTCGTTCCAGACTCTCACCACTCCCTGAGTGAAGAAGTTTCCTCTCATGTTCCCGGTAAACATTTCACCTTCCACCCTTAACCCATGACCTCTAGTTGTACTCCCACCCAACCTCAGTGGAAAAAGCCTGCTTGCATTTACCTTATCCATACCCCTCATAATTCTGTATATCTCTATCAAATCTCCTCTCAGTCTTCTATGTTCTAGGGATGCTGTGGATGTGTGGGCAATAAAATGAGTTAGGATAGAATTAGTGTAAAAATGGGTGCTGGATGATTGGCATGGATTCAGCAAGCAAAACAGCCTTTTTTCATGCTGTATCTCTCTATGATTCCTCAATTCCTATTTTGAAATTTGAATTATATATCAGGTTAACCTTGATAATTTATTCCCAGCTGCACAATGTAGTTCATCTGCTGTCTCTGTCATCTGCTAAAGAGAAGATAATTACTCTATGACCCTTAAAACATTCAGAACTTGAGTTACCACAGGGAACTCTGCAAAGAGCAACTCTTCTCTGTGGTTCCTAACAAGCCAACAATATAATGCGAGAAGTAGAAGTAAGGATATTTTAATCTGTAGATCACTGATACTCATTGTTTGGACTCATCAACCAACAATATTTTAAAAATAGCACAGCATTTATCTTGGCCAGTAAAACTGAAGATCTTAGGAAATTGATGAAACTTGCATTCTTGATAATTTATTCAATTTACTGTTCAGAGTACCTTTGAAACAACCACTATACAGGTATGACTTTGGAATACTCATAGAGATGTACTGAAGAACTATCATAAATATATGTTATTCCTACAGATCATAATCCACTGACGTCAACCATATAACAGCAGAATTTCCTTTTGTTGTGATCCTCTATGTATAGTAGACAACCGTGTTAGGTGTCTCTTGTACCTAATAAAGTGGCCAATGAGTGAATGTTCATGGTCTGCTGCTGCGATAGACCATCCACTTCAAGGTTTGACGCGTTGTGCATTTAGAGATGTTCTTCTGTACACCATTGTTGTAACACGTGGTTATTTGAGTCAGCTTGAACCAGTCTGGCCTTTCTCCTCTGACTTCTCTCATTAACAAGGCACTTTTGTCCACAGAACTGCCGCTCAGTGGATTTTTTTTTGTTTATCACACCATTCCCTGTAAACCCTAGAGACTGTTGTACATTAAAATCCCAGGAGATCAGCAGTTTCTGAATTCTCAAACAACCCTGTCTGGCACCAACAACCATTCCACAGTCAAAGTCACTTAGATCACATTTCTTTTCCATTCTGATATTTGCATTGTATGTGTAGGCCTCCGTTAGTCTCGATAAACCATGGATTTGCGCCTTGGAAAGTTTCCTGGGCAAGGTTTTTTTAATGGAAGACCGGCAGTTGCCCAAGCTGCAAGTCTCCCCTCTCCACAACACCAATGTTGTCCAAGGGAAGAGCATTAGGACACACACAGCCTCAGCCAAGGCTCATACCAGTGACCTTCAGATCACTAGACGAATGCTTTAACCACTTGGCCACGCGCCATTAACAAGCCGGTGTACAGGTGCCCTTAATAAAGTGCCCATTGAGTGTAAATATCCAACCAACAGTCACTCTCTTACACATCAACTGGGGCATGTAGAGGTGGAATGCAGGCACCCATTGAACAATATTGCAATAAAACTCAGTCCATTCAAGAGTTGCTGTTCTGAGTTAGGTTGAGCATGAAGTTTGGATAGATTTTTTCTCTTTGATCGTTCATACTAAATGAATGTTAAATTATCAGTACTCATTATATATTGACTTTATGGAACTAAGTGTTGGAAGGAAAATACAATAGGTGTTTGACAATCTAGCATCAGATTAGTGCTAAAGACTAAAGATAAGTTCCTACCATTTTTTAAGCATTCAGTGTTGGGTATCAGTGCACGATATCACTGGTGTGATCACAGTAAGTTCAGCTTCTCTCAGTATTTTGTTAATGCAGTAGAACTTCGTGAACTCAGTGCACGTGCATAGTCCTAGATGCTTCTGTTAATCATTTCTAGATATTATTAAACAAAAGTAGCAAACTAAATTGAGAGATATTAAACGCAAGCAGTAAACTAAACTGAGAGACTCCAGTAGGTATAATATGGTATCTAAAGGACTGCAGATATTTTTAATACTAGCAGATTATTAGGTCATACTGGAGTAATGATTCTAATCTATTCTACTGAATACATTCTCCCAAAACCTGTTAACCATTTTAAATTGCAAGATCACACTTAGTTCTGGTCAAACAGATCTAAAATGAATGTGATAACTCTGCACTAATACTCACTTCTGCCCTCATCCTTTATTCCACTTCCCCTAATTCCATTAATGTTGAAAACACCGAAGTATTATCAGCTTGCTACATGTGCTGTGGGTTTCCTCAGGCCACTAAAAGAATGGAAATCAAATATCACTATTTATACGTCTGCTTCATGAAATTATAGCCAACTTAGAATGAACTTGGAAGGCAGGAATGCCAGCATTTAATTGAATTTTTACCTTGAAATGCCTGTTTATAAACAGTAAGTGTTAAAGGTGGCAGCAACCTTTAATAAATGTTAACTTTGTGTGCGTGTGTTTGTCTCTGTGAGCTTGATTGTATGTGCCTGTATTTTATCTATGTTAGAGTATATGACTTGTTCATTGAGCAGTCTGCGTTGCATGGCAATCATAATTTTCTAAGCTTCTACATTTAACTTAAAATAGACCAAGGTAAATTTATATACTTTTTTGCAACATTTTTTCAGAATTTTTGGCATATTTAGGGTATCAAAATTGCCTTTTTGTATATATAGTTCCGACAGTGCCAGCAAGATACTTTTTGATGAAGGGCATCTCTGACTAGGAACCTCATTTGTAGAGGCAGTGGAGTTATTGGATAACAGTCATGAGCATCCCCATGGCTCTTGAACACTGAGGTTAACTGAGGTTATCTAAGCGCTGACTCTGCTTAGATCAACTAAGCATGGTATCAGTCAGTCTGGGAACTTGATGTTCTACACGCTTCATTTCACAGCGGGCAAACCTTACCAAAATGAACAGCTCCATATTTGCATTTCTCTTTCCTACAGTTTAAGTTTTATCTGAGGCACCTTTTTAAATGTTCCATATGATATGTCCATATAGTAATACAAAAATTACAGAATGATTCTCTTACTCTTCCATACTTTTGCAACATAGAGACTATCATATTCAGCAATCTAAACGTAAACTAAATTCAAACACTTGAGGAAATTCACAACATTCCATTATTTTTGCAACTCTTCAGAAAATAAAGCAGTCCATGTTTGCATTGACAACACTCAGGCATGAGCAATAAATGGTAAACACAATCACACTATGAAGTGCTCGGGCATTGATCGTCTCCAACAACCCCACTCCTTCCCCCAACTTTAACATCAATATCCCAAGAGGGGTGGTGGGAGGGGATGGTGATCCCCACTGTCCAGAAACTCAAAATGCTGCTAAAGAACAGGTCAGAAGTTGAGTATCTTCCAGCACGTGACTCACCTTCTGATAACCAAAACTATCAGCAAGGTACAACTCAGGATCCAGCAGAATATACTTGCTCAGGTGAGTGCCTCTCCAATTATACTCAAGAAGCTCAACACCATCCAGGACAAAGCAGTAAAGAGCTTGCTGAAGGGCATCTCATCCATGATGCTGAACGCTGACTCTCGATCGCCATAGATGTAATGTTAATTAACTGTAGTTAATCACCTAGCAACTCTAACAGTAACCCCATCTGTATAATCAAGGACAAGGACAGTAAATCCAAAGGCGGGGGGGGGGGGGGAAGGGCTGTTGAATCAAAATCCTATAATTATTTGCCCAACAGTACGCAGGTGGAGGGCCTTCATCAGAAGGACTGCAGCATGCCAGGAAGCTGCTCACCAACATTGTATTCAGGCCAAATCACAGACAGGCAATTAATACTGGTCTTGCCACCAAATGCTCAGACACCAAAAAGTAAATAATGGTTAACTAACCTCAATCAAGGTAGCTATAAGACTGGAAATGGTAAGATCCTGCTTCTCATTGACTTTCAATGAACACTGCAACAAAGTTCTGTGTATAGGTATTATATGTTGACAAGATAGAACCTGAGCTATGATGCTCAAAGCTGTCAGATAATCTGTTATTCATTTAGAAGAGGTAATTTGCATGAGATATTGCAAATCATCATATAAAACAACTATCAAAGGATAAAAGAGAAATAGTAGAATTTATGTTATTGACAGTCTTTGAAACAAATTAATTTACACTATGTCCCTTACCACTGAACAACAGAGATATTATGTTCCATGCAAAACCTGGATCAGAGCTTCAGGTTTTGAACGCAGATTATCTGTTTGGACATGTTGATAGTACTAACTTCTTAAACGGCTTCCTAGTTCAAGAAAGAAAAACAAACGACTTTATCATTCTAGCAATGACTACAACATTTCCCAGCAAAGCTAAGAGTTTATCTGCAATGCAAGAACAGTTATCAGTACTGCAGGAAACACACTCCAGTCTTCTTTAGGGGATTAGATTATCCAACTGCCCTTCTCTTTGCCACACAATAAGTTACTTCTTTAGTATGCTGTCAATAAAATGTATATCCCAAAATGGATTAGGCTAATACAAGAGAATAGTCCACAAATTCCTAATAAATTTCCATCAATACACTTTGTCAGAAATCATGCAGAAGCATGATGCAGCACTTACTCCTGAGTTATACAAGTCATGGCTATATACCACAGAAACAGACCGTTCAGCCCAACTCATCCACACCAACCATGATGTCTAACTGACCTAAGTCCAATTTGCCTATGGTTAGACCATATTCCTTTAAAACCTTTCATATTTAAGTACCTTTCCAAATGTCTTTTAAACTTTGCAATTGTACCCACCCACAAATTCTTCTAACAGTTTGTTCTATATACCCAGCACTCCCTGTGTGAAAAGTTGTCCTTCAGATCCCTTTTAAATCTTTCCCCTTTCACATTAAATCCATGTCTTCTCGTCTTAAGACTCCCCACCCTGAGAAAAAGACAATGGTGTCCATTTTATCTACACCCCACATGATTTTATATACCTCTATGTGATCACTTCTTAGCCTCTTATGTTTCAAGCAAAATTGCACCAGCCTATAACTCAAGCCCTCCAATCCCAGGAGGATTCTCGAGAGATTTTCTGTACTCTTTCCAGCTTAATGACATCCTTTCCATAGCTGGGAGACTGGAACTGCCCATGAGAGCCTTCTGTGCACTTGGTGTACTAATGCAAATGCAAGCAGATAAACTCAACAGCATGCAACACATATACCTGGACACACTTTTAGTAATTTCACTCATTCTCCCAGGGTCCACATACTAAATCAGACCTTTGTAAGATGTAAAATCTGTTACATCGTAGCTTAAAGGAGACCTGCCTGAGGAAGTGGCTCCAGGCTTCAGAACAGCCATGCTGAAGAATGGCAACAATTATTTACAAGTCAGGATGGTGTGTGACTTTGACAAGAGCACAGTGTGCTAATGTTCTTCTGTGCTTGAAGCCTTGTCCTTCTCAGTATTAGCTCTTGATGGGTCAGAATAATTGAGACAGGAGTGAAAGATTCAAGAGAAATACTCCAGGGAGGAAGAGCAGGAAATGTTGCTAGCTACTGGATGGACTTAAAATGGAATAAAGGCGACTGCTGATAATAGCACGGGCTCAAAGCTGCCAAATGCTCCTCATATGTTAACCCCTTCATTGACAGTTTCAGTGTTTTGAACGTTCACTGTCAGATATTCATCACTTTCCCTAACATAATGCAAAAAAAGTGACATATGGAACATAGAGATGGTTAAAGGTCTAACAGAGCATATAAAGTGTCATTGGTATTTATACAACAACTGATTCCTTGCTTGTGAACTCTTAACAAAAATATTACATGAGTGATAAGAGAAACAGAGGATAAATCTTTGGGAAACTTTGGAGGTGATGGTGCAAGAGCCTGAAGATTCACTGATTATTTTCAGATTGGTGGGAAATGAATGACTGTACACAAGGGCAGTTCCAGACAGCTGGTTAACAAAAGACATAATGAAGGGGAGGGGCAATTTGAACCCTATCAAACACCACAGAAACATCAAGGTGAATGCTATGAGATAATGTTTCACTGGGCTACCATCAGAAATGATGAAATTAACGAGCAATTGCATCTTAACTATGCAAATGCTAGAAGTCAAACTCTTTGAGAGATGGACATGAAACTACGTATATAAAAACAATGTATTTCCGGATCCCAGAAAGAAAAGGGTATAGATAGGCAAACACACAAAAAAGCTGAAGGAACTCAACTGGTCGGGCAGCATTTATGGAAAGGAATGAACAGTGGATGTTTCAGGCCGAAATCTTTCATCAGAACACTATAGATGGGGTGATAGCTGGTGATCATACATTGTGTTGCTTGAGAAGAAAAGAAAAGAAACGATGATCATGGTTTTGAAAGGGAAGGTTTGGTAATGCTAGAAAGCTAGCTATTGATAGCAGCAACTATCCTGAGTGCCAAATGCTTTTGTATGCTATGCCAAAAGAGCAAGTTGTGCGTTTACGGTAATGCTATAATGGGTGGACATGGAATGAATTAGAGATTAAATAGAAAAGTATTGGGGGAAGTCAGAGATTATTGGAAAGAGATTGCAATTAAACAAGAGTCACAACAATGATCAATAATGACAATAGTCCATTATTTCTCTTTATCAACCTTAAAATTCTCTGTGGAATATGAAAGTCAATCTTACTCCCTCTCTTCTATTGTTCAGCTCTAGAGACTACCCCTGACACTCTTAACTGTTGAAAAATTGCTGGTGGAGTCCTGGAAAGGGTCACAGAGAAAATGGGAAAAGTGGCAGAGTCCAATAAACGAGTCAGCTACATAGACATTCGCAATTATAGAAATAAAGAAAAAGATGATTAGTGGTGAGGGTAGTAGTGGAGAAGATGGGGCAAAGAAACTTCAGGGGATTATTAGTCACAGGAAAAAAATATGATCCAGCAGAAAAACTGAATATAGAAATGAGCACTTCAAATACAGTGGTCATAGGGTCATAGAAAAGTACAGAACAGAAACAGGCCCTTCAGCCCTTCTAGTCTGTGTTGAGCCATTTAAACTGCCTACTCTTGTCAACCTGCACCAGGACCATAGCCCCCCCCATACTCCTACCATCCATGTAGTTATCCAAACTTCTCTTAAATGTTGAAATTGAGCTTGCTTGCACCACTTGCTCTGGCAGCTCGTTCCATACTCTCATGACCCCCCCCCCCCCCGAGTGAAGAAGTTTCCCCTCATGTTCCCTTAAACTTTTCTTCTTTCACCCTTAACCCATGACCTCTATTTGTAGACCCACCCAATCTCAGTGGAAAAAACCTGCTTACATTTACCCTTTCTATACCTTTCATAATTTAGTATTCCTCCATCAAATCTCTTCTATGTTCAAAGGAATAAAGTCCTAATCTAATCAATCTTTCCATATAACCCAGGTCCTCCAGACCCAGCAATGTCCTTGTAAATTTTCTCCGTACTCTTTCGACCGTATTTATATCTTTCCTGTAGGCAGGTGACCAAAACTACACACAATACTTCAAATTAGGCCTCACCAATGTCTTCTACAACTTCAACATAATGTCCCATCTCCTGTACTCAATACATTGATTTATGAAGGCCAATGTACCAAAAACTTTCTTTTTGACCCTATCAACCTGTGACACCATTTTTAATGCATTATGGACCTGTCTTCCTAGATCCCTTTGTTTTACTGTATTCCTCATTACCCTAAATATTCACTAATGCAAGACCTACTCTGGTTGGTCCCACTGAAGTGCCACACATTACACTAGTCTGCATTAAATTCCATCTGCCATTTCTCAGCCCATTTTTCCAGCTGGCCCAGATCCCATTGCAAGCCATGATAGCCTTCTTTGCTGTCCTCTACACTCTCAATTTTGGTGTCATCCACAAATTTACTGATCCAGTTAACCATGTTATCATCCAGATCATTGATAATAAAGATGATAAACAACAACAGACCCAGCACCAATCCCTGTGGCACTCCACAGCCCTCCAGTCAAAGGGGCAACTTTATACTACCACTACCTGGCTTCTCCTACAAAGCCAATGTCTAATCCAATCTCATAATGCCAAGTGACTGAACCTTCTTGACCAACCTCCAGTGGTAAGGAAACAGTTAAACTGGTTGATGAACAACACACACAAAATGCTGGTGGAACGCAGCAGGTCAGGCAGCATCTATAGGGAGAAGCGCTGTCGACGTTTTGGGCCGAGACCCTTTGTCAGGACTAACTGAAAGGAAAGATAGTAAGAGATTTGAAAGTAGGAGGGGGAGGGGAAAATGCGAAATGATAGGAGAAGACCGGAAGGGGTGGGGTGAAGCTGAGAGCCAGAGAGGTGACTGGCAAAAGGGATACAGAGCTAGAGAAGGGAAAGGATCATCGGATGGGAGGCCTCCTGATGAAGGGTTTCGGCCCGAAACGTTGTCACTACCTCCTCCCATAAATGCTATCTGGCCTGCTGAGTTCTGCCAGCATTTTGTGTTTTCATTTATTTCCAGCATCTGCAGATTCACTTGTGTTGTCATAAAGGGAACAGTAGTGTATCTAGAGGCTATTCAGTGTAGGTTGAGATCATTAAGAACAAAAGTCACTCATAAAAGAGGATCAAGTAAAGATAACTCAAAGAGGAAGTTTTCATTGTCCTTGAAAGTTACATATTAATGCCAGTGACCATTTCCTGAAACTGAGGTGTATAAAGCTTGCTGTCTTTAACTGTGTTCTTTGTTCTGATCTATGAATCAATGCCTTAGTTAAACAGCTTTTGCCAAAAGCGAAAGATTAATGCAAAGGTAACAGCTCCACACGGTCCACAAGGCAGACATGACACTTGAGATGAATTGTGAAATGATACTAAAGCAGCTGCCAACTAACAACCTGCCTTTTTAGAAGAAACAAGCATTTTTTCAAAAACCCATTTCTGTTTCTAAACAGGAACCGGAGGTTTCCGTTTGCTGCGTTTTCTGGTTTAACGGTTAGTGATCAGATTCTGCTAAGGATGCCGAGCAGGTGCATTTGCACCACAGATATTCTCGCAAACACTGACAGTTTTTAAAAGCTTTTGCTTTGCAGTGTATCAACCAAAGTAATCACATTACTGCATCACATACTGTGCTAGATTAAGTTACTAAACACTAATAATCAATCAAATCAACGGGTTGATAGTATCAGTTAATTAGCATAGTTCAAGACTCAGGATAATTAGCTAACTTATTTCACTATATTTATTTCATATTCCCCCAAAAAATTAATGTATCTATTCATAGTGCTCGCCTCTTGCCCTAACCTCTGGGGAATCAACCTCAGAAGCTTAGTTTTTGACTTCAAATCTCACACCCCTCTAATGCCATCCTACCCTCTAAACGTACTTTTTCTCCTTCATCTCCAATTCTATCCTTCACTCAGTCATTGCTGGCAGAGTTTACAGTTGGCACTATGAAGCCCACACCTATTTTCCACTGCAATGCTTCCACTTTTTTCAGTCCTTCTAAATCATGAATTTCTTACCATGCTTTCAGATACCTAACAATGGAGTCCACTGCTCCTCTTTTAAGATGTTTAAAATATTTGCCTACTTGAAAGAAAAACTACGTGTTATATTCTTCTCTTTTCTGAAAAACCAATTCTTTATGGAATACGGTTCAGCAGTATACCCAAATAATTAGATTTGATATTTTTAGACTGTCCCTTAGGATAAAAAATAATTTCCCCTTCTCCCAGTTTTACCTATCACTTGCCACCTTGTGTTTCTTCCTCCCCTCCCCCCACCTTTTTAGTCTGACTCCTTCCCCCTTCACTTCCAGTTATGATGAAGGGTCTCGGCCTGAAACATCGACTGTTCACTCTTTTCCATAGTTGCCGCCTGGCCTGCTGAGTTCCTCCAGCATTTTGTGTGTCTGTTGCTTTGGATTTCCAGCATCTGCAGATCTTCTTGTGTTTATGACTTATTTCCTTTCCACTTCACTTGTGGGTTCTGAGGTGATTGGTAAATTGGTTTTATTAATGCCACATGTACCGAAGTACAGTGAAAAATTTATCCTGCCTACAGTTCATTACAGCACTGATTTGAGTGTAATACTACAACAGAATGCAGAAAATACTGTTACAATTACAGTGAAAATGCAATGTAGGTAGACAATAAGGTGCAAGGTCATAACAAGGTAGATTGTGAGGTCAAGAGTCCACTTTATCATACTAGGGAACTGTTCAATTGTCATAGCAGTGGGATAGAAGTGATCCTCAAGCCTGATGGTACATGCTTTCAAGATTTGTAATTTCTGTCTGATGGGACGGAGTGGGTGGGATCTCTGATTATGCTGGCTTCTTTATTGAGGCAGTGAGAAATGTCCACAATCCTCTGCAGTTTCTTGTGGTCACGAGCAGAGTAGTTGTCGAGCCAACCTGTGATGCATCTGGATAAGATGCTTCATATGGTGCATCAATATAAATTGGTGAGGATCAAAGGGGGCATACGAAATAGACTTCTGAAGAAATAGAGGTGCTGGCCAGCTTTCTTGGCCTTTCCTGGCTGATGAGACTAATGTGGATTCATAAATGAAGCTCTTCCCTGCTGAATTTTACATCTTCAGCAGGGATGCTGTCTGCTCCTGAGACCTTGTTATTGTTACTGTGTTTTAAAATTGGGATATGGATTGTCGATCAATAATGGCCAAATCAAAAGCTGTGGGATGCAGTCGTGGATTTCATGATTGGGCCTTGACGAAGTACAATTAGGCTACTTTCCTTGATTAGGTTCACTGCCCTTATTTGATATCAATAGACAAAAATATTTTGTCAGAAACAGATGGACAATAATGAGGAGTGGCTGGCAGCACTGTGGAAAAGTGTTATAGCCAAGTCATTCAATGTTCAGTGGGTAACATTCTTACCTCTGAGATCCCTGATTATCATCCCCATTCCACAGACTTGAAATCAGAAGTCACATAAAACTGCCAGTACAGTCATAAGCTACTGTACTATTGTCACTGTTTTGGTTGGCACATTAAGTGAAGCTCCATCTACTGTTTCAAATGGATGTAAAAGGTTCTATAACTTTACTTCAGAGATGAGCTGTTTCCTAGCCAATGTTTAGTTCCTGTCATTATTTTACTGAAACTTTACTGTGCCAACTGGATGTTAACCAATTTTAAACAATGACTACAGTTCAACCTAATTTAATTGCTTACATAGTGCTTTAGGATAGTCTAATGACAAGATTTGTACTAAACATTGCCTTTCTTTCTTTGTTTTTCAGAACTGGAGTTAATTTTAGTCTTCTTAATGGCAACCATCCCTATTGAAAAAGCTAAGATGTCTGACATATTCCCATTTCATTTTGCAGTGGTGAATGAAATACTAGGGATTAAGTACGGTAGTTTGAAATCCTATTTGTTTTGCAAATAGAACAAAATAGTCCAGCAAAACTGTTTGCTCTGCTGTGTGGGAGCCGGTAACAGCTAGCATCCTTCACTTAAAAATGGTGACAGAAATAAGTGCACTCCTGAATGACAGGAAATGCACATCAGGAAGTCATGTAAACACTAACTCTTTTAGTTTTAATTTCATTTCTGAACTGAAAGCCTTAAAAGCCATGCAAGATAAAGTATTTCTACAGCCATACAATGATCCAGAATTTGAGCCCTCCCGTGTCAAACTTGCAGAAGAGTATTTGGCCTAGGAATTGTTATAGAACCATGTTGAGTTTGAAAAACAATGTTGTGCTCTCAGGGATGTAGCTAATGATATGAGAAATTTTCTATCTACTATTAGTGGGTCTCTTAATATGAAACTTCCCACACTGTCCAGGTTTCCATGTAGAAACTTATTCTGTAGAGATCACCCATTCATACTCCAGGTAGAATGTAAATAGAGTAAATATGTATTTTTCAGATGGCTCCCCATGTGATATATGGAGATGCATGAAAAAAGAAATGGTAGAAGCAGATACAATTACAAAGTTTACAAGGCATTGAACAATATGATAGGATGTGCTCTTGACCTCACAATCTACCTTGTTATGGCTTTACACCTTATTTGCTGCCTGCACTGCACTTTCTCTGAATTCTGTTATTGTTTTCCCTTGTACTATTCTACCTCAGTGCACTGCTGCAATGAAATTACATGTATGAATGACATGCAAAACAATGGTACATGTGACAATAGAAAACCAATTTATCAATTTGAATAGGAACCTGGAGGAAGGCAAATGGGATTGGCATCACAATTAGCAATAGTGAGGTGTGCTAATTTTGGACTATATGATTCTATGATTTCTATGAAGAAAATATTTTAGAAATTAAGACATTTGTACATAGAGATGTGAATAAGTGCATTGCTTACTGTGATTGTGAACAACACGGATTGTGATGTCCCAGGTCTGATTCCATTGTCTGAACAGGAATAGCTGGAGGTTACACCAACTGTACTCAACAGCTCCAAATTATAGATGGGTGAGGATCAGATAGTGTTCCTGCTCCAGTTGCAGACATGATGTTTTCTGACAATATATCAGACTAGGTACTAATGTACTAATTTCTGAAGTAACAAGTGGGTACTACCTTCAGTAGAAGCAAAGCATCAATGAAGGAAAAAATCCCAAGATTCAACAAGTTTGCCATAAAAAGTAAATAAAGAAATGAAAAGTAAGGCTTGCACTTTTTGCCATACAATGGATGAAAATCTTCTGTGTTAACAGTGATAGGAACATGTACCAAAAAACATGTGTTAGCTTGTTTCAAAAAACTGATATGAAATTGCTGCATTTCATTAATTCTAGAGAAAAGGGCTGGGTCACAAAAGGGAAAAAAACTAATTATATTTGAGAGTTAAGCAAATTTTCTGTAGTAAACCCTTCAGTCTCCAATTACCTGCAACATTCAGCTCTGACCCCAAAAGACAGATGTCTTAATGAAACTATTTCACTTCAGATTTAGGTTGCCGCATTTTTCTCACTGAGGCAGCTGCATTGATCTAGAGATTCAGATTCAAATTCATTTGCTTATCATGTGTATGTAAAAACATGCAGTGAAATGTGTCGTTTGTGTTAATGACCAAAGGATGTGCTGAGGGATGTTCCCAGTGACACCACACATTCAGGAACTAACACAGCATATCCACAACATTTTGCAGAATAACACATGCAACAACAACACAGCAATAGCAAGAAAACAAAACAAGCTCCTTTCCTCCACCCTCCCCCCACCCACCCCAGGACAGGCCACCGCAGGGCCTCCAGCCCTCAGTGAACATGCAGACATCAGGCCTCCAACTTCCAACAAGCCAACTCGGGGGCTTTGACTATCAGACCTCGACTCCGGGGTCACCAACTTTGATCTTTGACCTTCAGGTCTCACTCTTTGGTATCAACCCCGAACAATCACAGACTTTGAGCTTCAGACCTTGAATTCTAGACACGCACAGACCTCCAATCCTGGGACACACTGACCTGGGCAGTCACCAGCCCTTGTCCATGGAGCTCGCCAACTTCAGTCACTGACTATGGGGACCACAGCACCTGCTAACCTGAATCCACGGGGATCACTGGCCTTTGATGGTGGAGCACTCCGACCTGAACTCCACCAACGGTACCTGCCCCTGACTCCTCATTGACTACCCCTGACCTCTAACTTCCCCTCCTCCCTGTCACTAAACCCTAAACTGAACCCCTAACTCCAGGTGCTATCCCAAAAAAAATCTCTACGAACCTAAAAAACAACCAATTCTAAGCCACAACCTCATCAGATATTGCAGCTCAATGGCATCCTGATCAGAAGTGGAGATTCAAAACAACTCCAGCAGTAAAAAAAATATTTCTTTAATTTGGTAATTTGGGGTATTAAAAAGCTTCCAAACTGCTCCTTTCATCCTGGAACTTGCTTAGGTGAGATTGTGAAGAAACCATCCGCCATCACGTTACCAAAATTCCACTCTCTCATCCTGCTGGCACAATGTTAGATCTAGATACAAGATTCAGTTGCTGAAGCTGGAGAAAGTGAGCATGACCTTGTGCAATCAAACCAGTATCCAATGAACTTTCAAAGCAGCATCAACATGTTTTATCATACATTTAGGGAAGCAATGTGTTTTATTTATAGCAAGATACATATTTAGTAGCTTCAAGGTCTAAGAATCTCTGAAAAAGGCACTTAGTCTTTTTCATGAATGCGTGTAGCTGACATGAAGCAAATTCACAATAGCTGCTGCATGAACGCTGGGGACTCTTCCCACAGTAAGCTCCATCTCAGTGTTTTGTAATGTTTTACGCTGATGTCATTACAGCATTGGGCTCTTTGGATTTTGGTAACCAGAAATCTATCTGTTTTTAGTGTTGCTACCCAGTTGTGAAGCCTTGCTCCCTTGTAATCCTGACATTAAACTCATGCAAGGGAATTAGGAGAACAGAAACACTAGTCAAGGAAGTATACCAATATAGTGATGTGCAATGGAGAGATGTCTTGCCAAATGTTATTTTAAACAAACAGAGCATGTTCTCTAGAATTGCATCAACTCCCACTCACAGAAGCAAAGCTAACATAGGTTCTTTCTACTGCAGAGTAGCTAAGGCAATCACATTATATATTCATGGGGATATAAAGTGCATTAGTGAAAAGGGAGGGTACGTTTTTAGCAAGGTTGAATAAAGAGCTTAGGTTAGACTTAAGAGGGATATAACTCCAGCAGTACCTTTTTCTGTGATGTAAGTTCTGTTGAATTCTGAACATAAAGGTAGCCAATTCAAACTAAAAACAGACAGCACCTTCAATATTTAAACTGCAGCACTTTATGCACAATTTCTCCCAAAGTCAGAGTTTATAATCCCTTAAATGAGGGAATCAGGAAAGAAGTTAGGAAAAGGTAGAGGCAAAAAAGAATGAGGGGAAGGGACAAACGGACCAAAAGAAAAGGAGGGAACAGCAAAATTACATATGGATAGGAAGGGGACGAATGAAAGAGAAGTACTGTGGTTATCACAAAAGGCACAAATCACTCCTCAAGCCCTAACTTCATGTGTGAACAGAGCTTATCTGACAATTCTTCTTTTGCTGTTAAATATTGCCAGAGATAATCCATGAATAACCTACTATTCCGGAGCTTGCCCTGATGCAAGTTAAACAGAAGTTTCAGAGCAGTTGTTCATAACAAGATCAACGATGTGAAAGCAAAGTTGGGATCATATCACAAGTTAACGGACATAGAGGGTAATACAGATTTGGATCAATTAAAACTAGTCATCCATGAACAGATTGTTTGCTACTTACAAATGCTTACTACTTAACAAATAGAGAGTATAGGAAATGCAGAATGGAGTCAATGTATGTATCCAATAGAACAAAGAGGCAAGAGCCTCTAACATCAATCATGAAATTATAGCCAAACTGAACTAATACCTTAATGACTTCAGTCAACAAAAACTATCAATCATAGTTTTAATATTCATAATTGAGATTGCATCCAATGCCCTTTGCAGAAGAAACTTTGGACTTTTTAACCAATTTTATTTGTCGAAGTGTACCTTGAAAGGCCGAGAGTACATATACAATAAAGTTACAGAATACGTATCCTCAACCAACAAAAATAGCTCCTTTCTATCAATATTGTTTTTCATAGGGTCAGGAAAAACTCACGGAGGGAAATTTCTCTTTAGTTGCATACCCAGAAAAATTGTCCACTACCTCCAGAATCCTTGAAGCCAAGTATGCAGAGATACAAAACAAGCAGCTGATACTCGCAAAAGGTTCACACTGGAAAGCACAGATGAGTTTCTCTCCCATGAGTATAAAGCTTGTCTGTTTTTGCACACAATTAAGGCTAACGTTCTGTGTTGTTCAAGATCCTGTCCCTTGGCTAAAAATTATGGTTCCAGTTGCCTGCTCCACTGATTCAGGTGAAAGTTAGTACCCCCCAAAACATTCTCTGAAGAGCTGGATATTTCACTTAACATTATTCCCCCAACCAACTTCACAAAAATATTAAGATTACTTTTTCAAGTTTGTGGCCTGAAAACTTGAAGTAGTAAATTAGGATATCTAACTGGTAGATGAATGGATTTGTGATACATCAAAGTACAGCATTTTAGATAGTGAAGCATTCTCTTAAAAACTAATGTGACATCAGCTTGGTCTAATAGGATAGCCTAGGACCCAGAAACATCTTCAGTACCAGTGCTACCAATTGAAGCAAATTCATTATACAAAGGATCTGGAATGGCTCAACAAAGGAATATTGCAGGATTAAATGGGAACCCACAAAATCTAACAACACACACAAAATGCTGTTGGAACACAGCAGGTCAGGCAGCATCTATAAGGAGAAGCACTGTCGACGTTTCGAGCCGAAACCCTTAGTCAGGATGCACGAAGGGTCTCAGCCCGAAACGTCGACAGTGCTTCTCCTTATAGATGCTGCCTGACCTGCTGTGTTCCACCAGCAGTTTGTGTGTGTTGTTTGAATTTCCAGCATCTGCAGATTTCCTCGTGTTCACCCACAAAATCTACACAGCTTGGGATCAATTTGAAGGACACTTGGGAAAGTTCAATTGCTTCTAAAATCAACGTCTTCTATACATAGGAAGCACATTTTATTAAATTACATATAAAGATCCTTCCAAGATGATATAACTAAGCTGTCTTCATGAAGAAATCTCTTTAAAGGATCTACAGAAATGCCCCAGCCAAGGAACATGCAGTAGTAGCTTTCACACAAAACAGTTCTCAGAGGGCAAATCCTAATCGCAAAGCTTTAGCATACAATTGCATTTTAGTTCATGTCAAATAAAACTTTCAGTTCCAATATCCTTGCTGGATAACAGGTGTGATGGTACTTTTAGACAGACAGCATTAGAGACTAACATGAACTCTAATTAAACTCCTTTATCCCTTGCTGCCAAGGCAACACAGTCTAAGTACTTTTGAATCTAATTTTCATCCATGCAATTTTGCTAATCTGAGCCTGTTAATCAGACCATGCTGTCCAAATAGTCGCCTTTATTAAATGTATGATACAAGTATGGAAAACACTTGTATAACATATACTGTATTCAAAATATCATTGTTCAAGGCATGAACCAAAAAGTAAATTCATAACAGACTACATTTTATGAGACATTGCAATAACCCAGCCAGTTTGTCCATTGAATAGCTAAGTCCCCAAAGCCATCAAGATTCAAGCACGGTTCCACCATTTGACTTGCTAAGTTATTCTCAATTAATCACACAGTCATAGAGTTATACAGCACAGAAACAGGCCCTTCAGCCCAACTGGTCAATGCTGACCACAGTATCCTCCTGGTTAATCTCAGTTGCTTGTGTTCAGCCCATAACCCTCCAAGCTTTCTCCTCCTATGTACCTAACCAAATTCCTCTTAAATGTTTCAATTGTACCAGCCTCAACTACTCCCACTGGCAGCTCTAAACAGGTACTCACTGCTCTGTGTAAAGGAATTGCCTCTCAGGTCTCTTTTAAGACCAATTACAGTTCCTCTTTTAAGAGAGGAATCAGCACTATTCATTATGACTCAGGATTCAGGACCCATGTTTATTTGTCATGTGTACATTGAAACATACAGTGAAATGTGTCGTTTGCATTAGCAACCAACACACCCAAGAGTGTACCGTGGGCAGTCCACAAATGTTGCCACAGATTCTGGTGCCAACATAGTGTGCCCATAATGCTTGGTGGAACAACACAGAACACAGCTAGCAGCAAAGAACAGCAGAAACAAGCCCCATTTCTCCCTCCCACTCATGAACATACCCAGTCCTTTAACCCCAGAATAGCCCTCCATCTTCCAATGAACCAGGCATTGACCTCCCCAGCAGACTCACAGACTCGGCTCCAGCCAATGGGCCTCGACTTCCAGACATCCGATTTGTCCTCTAGTCTTGATCCCCAGCATCAATCCCAGGGCAAGCCGATCACCGAACAACAGGCCTTGAACTCCAGACTTGCCAATGGTGGGACCTTGAACACTTTGCCTCAAACCCCAAATTGGCGAATACCTAATTCGGTTCCTACCTCTTATGATCTTATGGTCATCAGAACTTGCTCCTCCTGCCCGCGTGGAACTACGACTCCAGAACCTGCCAACAACTTCAAATCTGGGCGGCCCTCAATCACTCTCTGAAGATTTGACATCTTACATCTGACCATGGATATCCCACATTCCGTCGCTGGTCTTCGAACATGGAGTGGGGACTACAGCCTGACCTGCAATTCCTGATGGAAGTGGACAAGGTGGACATTGTGGCTGGCATGGACTAGTTGGGCTGAAGGGCCTGCATCCGTACTATATTGCTCTATGACTAAGTGGAACATGCAAGTTCTGTGCACCCACCACCCTCCCCCAAGTGTCACACGAACAATACAGCCTCAACAATTATTGACTACACTTGCAACGAAAAATGATCACGCTATGTACTGGCACATGTGCTGTTCAGTATCTTCATGCGAGATGGGAAGGGAAGGACACTAAACCCTAAAACAGAGCTCGGTCTCAAAATCTTCAGTGTTGTATAGACATGGTATTATCTTGTCATAACATTCTAAAATGGAAAATAAAGTGACAGTTACATCAGACAATTTGGTGCAGGATCCTTGTCTTGGAGATGCTATAGATAAAGTCAATCTCTCACATATTCAGCAAGGAAAGGCTCTTTTCCTCACAGGAGGCTTGGAATACAATCTTATCATAACTGAAATGCTGTTTCATCAGAGGGAAAAGTTAAAGATTTCATGACAAAACCCTGGTATTATTATTAGATATTATTATGGTCTAAATGATCTATATCACACAGGCCGCAATAAAACACCGAAGACTCCTAAATTGAGTCTTCACTCTATTGTCTCCAGCAACAATTCTACTGTTTGCCATTTGGTGGTGCTGTGCTCTGTTATTTCATGTAAACATAATTGTTCTCAGGCAAGCTCTCTGTTTCATAGCACTATGCTAACCACATAATTAAGCAGCGTGGTAGAGTGCGCATAAAAAAAAGCCATTGCACTGAATTCCCTGAGGTGGAATCCATGTCTTTAGATCATACCACTGCAAATGAAGCATAGGGGAGCTCTGTATTCATGAATAAACTTGGTAAACAAGTAAAAACTCACATTGAAACTTAATTCCCTCCTTTTCCACCAACTTTCTCTTCATCCTCTACTGAAGGTACTTTGAGTTATGGCCTTGTGGGTTTCTTATGCTTGTTCATTCAGTTCTCAAGGAACCAGTCAGCACAGATAACAATGGTCTAGTTGTTCAGACTGTGTTAATGGAAAATTTGACTGAGACTTGTTTAGCAGGGTTAAAATATGGGACCATACTCGTCTGCATGGTTCAACTGTTTATTGAGTTAAGCAACTGAGCAGTTGTTGGAGCAAAGATCTTGTTACTTGGGATTCTCTTGGCATGCTGTCACTTGTCCAATTAACAATTTTGGATTCAAGCCCAAGTCACTTTTCCTGTTTTATTTCCTTCCTGATTCTCTCCCCTCCTGTCTCTACTAATGGTGCTGACATGTCAGTGTGTGATTCTACAGTCACTGGTCTTCTATGGCATATTTCCCAAGTAGTTGTACTTAACGTGTAATCAACAGGGTAAGTCCACATCTCATTTGGTTCTTCTAGCTCATGGTGCACCACATTAGGCTTCAGGTCATGATGGCGAGGCTGCAACATGACTTGGAGGAATGCTATAACAAAGCCAAAGCTCATTCCAAACTGGAAAATGGGGCCTTAAAAGTCATAGTGAAACTTACAAAGATACAGGAACAGAAATAGGCCATTCTGCCTTCAAGTCTGCTCTGCTATTCAACCATGGCAGATTTTTCTCTTTTCTCAAGCCCATTTTTCCTTCTCCCCATAATCCCCAATTACTTTACTATCAAGAGATCATCAATCGCAATCTTAAATACACTCAATGACATGGCTTTCACAGCCCTACATAGCAACAAATTCCACATATTCACCACCCTCTGGCTGACTTCATTCCTCTTTATCTCAGTTCTAAGGGAACAACCCTTTATTCTGAGGTTGTGTCCTTGGATCCTAAACTCTCCTACTAATGGAAACATCCCCTCCATACGTATTCTACCCAAACCTTTTAGTATTCAGTAGGTTTATTTGAGATGATTCCTCTTCCTACTGAACTCCATTGAATACAGGCCCCGAGAACAGTCAAATGCTCCTCAAACGTGGATCATTCTCATGAGCTTCCTCTGGACTCTCTCCAGGGCCAGCACATCTTTCCTTAAGATAGCAGACCCAAAATTAATCACAATAATCCAAATGTGTTCTGACAAACAGCTTATAAAGCCTCAGTGGTACATACTTGGCTTTATGTTTTAATCTTCTCAAAAGGAACACTAACATTGCACTTGCCTTCCTTATCACCGCCTCAACCTGCAAGTTAATCTTAAAGGAATCCTGAACTGAGACTCCCATGTCCCATTACGCCTCCAAATTTTGGAATTCTTTCTCTATTTAGAAAATATTTTACACCTTTAATTCTTCTCACCAAAGTGCATAACCTTACAGTTCCTTGTGCTGTATTCCATGTGCCACTTCTTTACTCACTCTCCTAACCCAACCAAGTCCTTCTGCATACACTCTGGATCTGTGACACGACTACTTAGCTTTGTAACGCTTACAAACTTGGCTACAATGCCAGCAGCTCCTTCATCCATATCATTAATGTGTAAAGTGAAAATTTATGGTCCCACACTGATCCCTGTATAACTCCATTAGTCACCAGAAGCTGTCCTGAAAAGGACTTCTTTATTCCCATTCCCTGCCTTCCGTCAGTCAACCAATCTATTATTTATGCAGGTAGCTTGCTGCTAAGACCATTAGTTCTTATTTTGTTTACAGCCTCATGTGTAATAGCACTTTGTCAAAATCTTTCTGAACCCTCCTTTGTCTAACCTGCTTGCTACCTCCTTAAAGAATTATATCAGACTCTGGAGAACTTCTGGCCTGACTGGCCATTTTCTATTTCTTCTCACTTTCAAATTGTTCATCTCCAACATTTCATTTATATTTATAGCAAGCCCACAGATACACATAGTTTTCACAACTATAATTTCTTACACCCTACTTCCTGCTAGGACCTATTCTATTCTCCCAATGTCTCCATCTCCATCATATCTGCTTTGACGATGACACTGTCCACACAGGTGTGTCTGAGATGCCTTCCTTCTTCCTCAATTGAAGCATCTCTACCATAGTTGGCATAGCAATTACTTTAATCTTAACTGTTTACTGTACCTCTGCTCTCATCTCTCTCTTGAACAGAGCAGGGATAGATATTTTCACTCTTTTAAGAGACATTCCCTTTCTTCTGCCCATTGCTGCCATAGTATTTTCTACACTTAGGCCAACAATTTTCTCAGTTCTGTGAGAAGTTTCATTTTCGACAACTGTTGTTTGACTTGCTGAGTTTTATGAAGGGTAGAGCTCCCTTGGCCCATACTTCCCATATTTCCAGCCTCTGCAATCAACAGATTATCTACCCATCTCCCCTGAGATTCTGTGGCCAGGCACACTTACCCCTACCCTTTCAGTCTTCTAAAGGGACTGTCTCTTTCAGGATTCCCTAGTCTATTCATCCACATCCATTAACGACTCCCCTTATCATAGCACTTTTCCATACAACTGTAGGAGATCCACCATCAGGAACTCAGCTTCCCAGTGAAGCAGTGATTCACATGTGTTTTCAGTGCTCACAAGGTTGTCACTTCTACAGTGGAGAAACCAAGCACAGATTTGGAGATTGTTTTATGGAGCAATTGCATTCAGTTTGCAGGTGAAGTCTTGACTGTTCAGTAGCCTGCCACCCTAATTTTCCATTTATCTTTGGTCTATTGCATTGTTGTAACAAAACATAATGTAACGTTGGAAAACAGCATAGCATCTTTCATCTGGTCATGCTGCAGCCATCCAGATTCATATCGATTTCAAAAACCTCCAAAGTCCCACTTTCTGTTCTGGCTGGTTCTACTCTGAGTCATTTGTTTCTTATGTCAGCTCAGTTTTCTCTCTCCTTTTTCTGCCGGATATTCGAGGAACCAACTAGAGAGCAGGCCATTCTAGATTGGGTATTGAGCAATGAGGAAGGGTTAATCATGTCGTGCGAGGCCACTTGGGTAAGAGTGACCATAATATGGTGGAATTCTTCATTAAGATGGAGAATGACATAGTTAATTCAGAAACAAAGGTTCTGAACTTAAAGAAGGGTAATTTTGAAGGTATGAGACGTGAATTAGCTAAGGTAGACTGGCAAATGAGTCTTAAAGGGTTGACGATGGATATGCAATGGCAAGCATTTAAAGATCGCATGGATGAACTACAACAATTGTTCATCACAGTTTGGCAAAAGAATAAACTAGGGAAGGTAGTGCACCTGTGGCTGACAAGGGAAATTAGGGATATTATCAAGTCCAAAGAAGAAACATATAAATTAGCAAAAAAAAGCAGCACACCTGAGTGAGGACTGGGAGAAATTCAGAGACCAGCAGAGGAGGACAAAGAGCTTAATTAGGAAAGGGAAAAAAGATTATGAGAGAAAGCTGGCAGGGAACATAAAAACTGACTGTAAAAGTTTTTATAGATATGTGAAAAGAAAAAGATTGGTCAAGACAAATGTAGGTCCCTTACAGTCAGAAACAGGTGAATTGATCATAGGGAACAAGGACATGGCAGACCAATTGAATAACTACTTTGGTTCTGTCTTCACTAAGGAGGACATAAATAATCTTCCGGAAATAGTAGGGGACCAAGGGTCTAGTGAGATGGAGGAACTGAGGGAAATACATGTTAGTAGGGAAGTGGTGTTAGGTAAATTGAAGGGATTAAAGGCAGATAAATCCCCAGGGCCAGATGGTCTGCATCCCAGAGTGCTTAAGGAAGTAGCCCAAGAAATAGTGGATGCATTAGTGATAATTTTTCAAAACTCCTTAGATTCTGGATTAGTTCCTGAGGATTGGAGGGTGGCTAATGTAACCCCACTTTTTAAAAAAGGAGGGAGAGAAAAACTGGGGAATTATAGACCGGTTAGTCTGACATCGGTGGTGGGGAAAATGCTACAGTCGGTCATCAAAGATGTGATAACAACACATTTGGAAAGAGGTGAAATTATCGGACAAAGTCAGCATGGATTTGTGAAAGGAAAATCATGTCTGACAGATCTTATAGAATTTTTTGAAGATGTAACTAGTAGAGTGGATAGGGGAGAGCCAGTGGATGTGGTATATTTAGATTTTCAAAAGGCTTTTGACAAGGTCCCACACAGGAGATTAGTGTGCAAACTTAAAGCACACGGTATTGGGGGTATGGTATTGATGTGGATAGAGAATTGGTTGGCAGACAGGAAGCAAAGAGTGGGAGTAAACGGGACCTTTTCAGAATGGCAGGCAGTGACTAGTGGGGTACCGTAAGGCTCAGTGCTGGGACCCCAGTTGTTTACAATATATATTAATGATTTAGATGAGGGAATTAAATGCAGCATCTCCAAGTTTGCGGATGACACGAAACTGGGCGGCGGTGTTAGCTGTGAGGAGGATGCTAAGAGGATGCAGGGTGACTTGGATAGGTTAGGTGAGTGGCCAAATTCATGGCAGATGCAATTTAATGTGGATAAATGTGAGGTTATTCACTTTGGTTGCAAGAACAGGAAAAATGATTATTATCTGAATGGTGGCTGATTAGGAAAAGGGGAGATGCAACGAGACCTGGGTGTCATTGCACACCAGTCATTGAAGGTGGGCATGCAGGTACAGCAGGCGGTGAAAAAGGCAAATGGTATGTTGGCATTCATAGCAAAAGGATTTGAGTACAGGAGCAGGGAGGTTCTATTGCAGTTGTACAAGGCCTTGGTGAGACCGCACCTAGAGTATTGTGTGCAGTTTTGGTCCCCTAATCTGAGGAAAGACATTCTTGCCATAGAGGGAGTACAAAGAAGGTTCACCAGATTGATTCCTGGGATGGCAGGACTTTCATATGAAGAAAGACTGGATCGACTGGGTTTATACTCACTGGAATTTAGAAGATTGAGGGGGTATCTTATTGAAATGTATAAAATTCTAAAGGGATTGGACGGGCTAGATGCAGGAAGATTGTTTCTGATGTTGGGGAAGTCTAGAACGAGGGGTCACAGTTTAAGGATAAAGGGGAAGCCTTTTAGGACCGAGATGAGGAAAAACTTCTTCACACAGAGAGTGGTGAATCTGTGGACTTCTCTGCCACAGGAAACAGTTGAGGCCGGTTCATTGGCTATATTTAAGAGGAAGTTAGATATGGCCCTTGTGGCTAAAGGGATCAGGGGGTATGGAGAGAAAGCAGGTACAGGGTTCTGAGTTGGATGATCAGCCATGATCATACTGAATAGCAGTGGAGGCTCGAAGGGCTGAATGGCCTACTCCTGCACCTATTTTCTATGTTTCTATTCTCTACAGCTCTTCATTTTGATGCTCTTTCATTTTATTTTGTTTGCATTTTCTCTTCGGAAGTAAAATCAACAATAACTTTGCAACAAGATTTTACTACTGTATGCCTGGCCTTACCCTATCAAAGTCACAGACAGATATAGCACAGAAACAGAAACTTTGGCCCACTGATTCAGCACTGACCATCTATTTTGAAATCAAGTTTATTCTAATCCATTTTATTCTCCCTCCCTTTGCGATAGTCCCCAAGTCTATCTGTCCCCTTTAAGCCCTCTCTATAACTTAAATCAACTTGTTTTATCTCTTCTCCAATCCTGATAAAGGGTCTGCATTCTGAAACACCAACTGGTTCTTCTGTCATCAGACACCTCATAATCACTTTATCACAATATAATTGAAGATTGACCAGCTCAGAAAGCTACTGGAACACTGGTGTCATTCGTGAAGGAGCTCTACCTTTGTGAGAAATGCATTGCTTTTGACCGGCTGAGTTTTCAGCTTTAGTTTCAAATCTCCAGCACTTTGCATGATGAATTAATTAACTGCAGATATGTCTACTAGATGTAAAGCAATGCACCTCAATTTCAAAAACTCTTGACATTTGGTTCAGCTTAATGAAAAAGATCTCCCCACAGAACCCCAGCCCATCCACATATATCTGTTAAACTTATAGGATTGATTAAACAAAATCGTTTCCTTGGCACAAGATCAATTGAGTTTTTAATCAAAATAAAGCATTTTTCATGTTTAATTCTAAGAAACCACTTGAAGCAGTGCAATAAAGTTGGAGATGTTATGCAAACTGTATATCATACCTTGTTAATTGCTTTCCCAAAAGTCCTGGAAAACTGCAAAATCATAAAAATACTGAGAATGCAAAGCAGTTCCACCTTCATTTGAAAGGAATACAGACTGATGTTTAGTGTGGTTCGTCATATGAGCATGATTGAAGAAGGGTCACTTCCGTAATCTTCACTTCCAAAAACTGCTGTGAATTTCCAACATTTTACGTTTTGATATTGAGAAATCTAGGGAGGGACTTTCAAAGAAATGAATGCAGAGATTTTTAAAAGAGTTTTAAAATCAGATTTTTAAATCTGATTTTAACAGACTTGAAACAGAGGTCAAGGAAGGGCATTCCAAACTTCTTAAGAACGTTAACGGATTTCTCACAAAGGTAGAGCTCCTTCACGAATGACACCAGTGCTCCAGTAGCTTTCTGAGCTGGTCAATCTTCAATTATATTGTGATAAAGTGATTATGAGGTGTCTGATGACAGTGTCTGAAAGGTAAACCCAGTCCTATGAGGACATACTCATAGAAATTGTTAACAAGCCATTAATCAGGATGAAATATCACTGCCTATTTTTTTCTTAAGCCTAACTTCAGTTGCAGTGCTTAAGAATCCAGTAATTCTGCTCAACCTAGAAACGGTCAGAATCAGAATCATCGGATTTTATATGTGGTGAAATTTGTTAACTTTGTGGCAACAGTACAATGCAATAATAGAGAGAAAAAGAAAACTGTGAATGACAGTAAATGTGTGTATTTATTAGTTAAGTTAAATAAGTAGTGCAACAAAAAGGAAATAAAAATTAGTGAGGTAGTGTTCATGGATTCAATGTCCATTCAGAAATTGGATGGCAGAGCGGAAGAAGCTGTTCCTGAATCGTTGAGTGTGTACTTCTATACCTCCTTCCTGATGGTAGCAATGAGAAGAGGGCATGTCATGGGTGGTATAGGTCCTTAATAATGGATGCCATCCTTTCTGAGGCACTACTTCTTTAAAGATGATACCTAGACACTACAGAGGCTGGTGTCCATGATGGAGTTGGCTAACTTTACAACTCTCTGCAGCTTACTTTGATTCTGTGCAGTAGTCATCCACCCAGCTCCCCGCACCCCCCCCCCCACTGTGAAAATTATATGTAATGTTTTCCTGATTTAATTCTACAAAACCTGTATCACTTACCAACTCATTAATGAGGAGACTGTCTTGCTCCATTTTACAACTAAATCATATTTTACCTTTTGCCCTACTATAATTTACATGTAAATCTCAAAGTGACCAAATTTCTGAAGATTATAGAAGGACTTTAAAACAGTAATTATGCCAAAGTTCAGTGCACTCAATTTATTTCTTGCTATGTTTAGTGGAAGATGAGACTGTTAAGATAATGCAACATTTTCCAAATTTACAATGATTTGACCTTAATTTATAGAATCCCTCAGCTTGGTCTCATTTTGCAAACTCAAGTTCAAATTGTCCAGAATACAAAGCAACTTAAGTTTCTGATTATTGAAATGAAACCAGATATCTGGTCTGTTCATCAGTCTTTAACTTATACTGTTTGACAATTTAACAAACATAATATTGGTGGTGTTTATGCACAATTTGCTACAATACAGTTGGTTATATACTGTAAACTACAAAAAAGATTATGGACTGTCATTTGAGACTTTAATCACTCTGGCCAGCAGTCTCTGGAGCATCAGAAGCTGAGGGGAGACTTGACAGAAGTTTACAAAATTATTAAAGGCATAGATAGGGTAGAGTATTTTTCCCAAGGTGGAAATATCAAATACTAAAGGATAATTAGCAGCCTAAGTTTGTCCAGCTTCTCCTCGCAGCTAATACATTCTAATCCCAACAACATCCTACTGACACACACAAAACACTGGAGGAACACAGCAGGTCAGGCAGCATCTATGGAGAACAGTACAAGTGATTTTTCAGGCCAAGACCCTTCAGCAGGACTGAAGGTGAACTTTTTGTTCACGCTCTCGAAAGCATCCACATTGTTCCCATTATGGGGCAACTGTTAGAGATCATTCTGGAATTATGAAATTATGGATAGCATAATTATGGATTAAATAAAATGAAAACAAGACTTCAGGAAATATAATCTGTAAATAATTTATGCCCCGATTAATACTTTTTGGTGGTGAAATCAATCATTCTGATTCTGTCCCATTGAAACTTCATAGGGAAAGACAACAGATGTTCCTGCATTGTTAAATGTGAATTGTTGCAACTTCAACCACAAGGAAATCTGCAGATGCTGGAAATTCAAGCAACACACACAAAATGCTGGTGGAACACAGCAGGCCAGGCAGCATCTATAGGAAGAATTACAGTCAACATTTTGGGCCGAGACCCTTCATCAGGACTAACAAAAAGAAAAGATAGTAAGAGATTTGAAAGTGGGAGGGGGAGGGGGAAATCCGAAATGATAGGGGAAGACCGGAGGGGGAGGGGTGAAGCTAACAGCTGGAAAGGTGATTGGCAAAATGGATACAGAGCTGGAAAAGGGGAAGGATCACAGGATGGGAGGGGAGCACCAGAGGGAGATGAAGAACAGGCAAGGAGTGATTGTGAGAGGGGCAGAGAGAGAAAAAAAGAGAGGAAAAGGGAGGGGGAATAATAAATAAATCAGACATGGGGTAAAAAGGAGAAGAAGGGCATTAACGGAAGTTAGAGAAATCAGTGTTCATGCCATCAGGTTGGAGGCTACCCAGATGGAATATAAGGTGTTGTACCTCCAACCTGAGTGTGGCTTCATCTTGACAGTAGAAGAGGCCATGGATAGACATATCAGAATGGGAATGGGATGTGTAATTAAAATGTGTGGTCACTGGGAGATCCTGCTTTCTCTGGTGGACAGAGCGTAGGTGTTCAGCGAAATGAAGGCTCTCAGCCCGAAACGTCAACTGTACTTCTTCCTATAGATGCTGCCAGGCCTGCTGCATTCCACCAGCATTTTGTGTGTGTTGTTGCAACTTCAAGCACAGTTTGCAACAAATTGATTTTGTCACTAAACCTTCTGGTTAGTTGCATATTGATAAAGCCATAGAAACACAGAAAACCTACAGCTCAATACAGGCCCTTCAGCCCACAATGCTGTGCCGAACATGCCCTTATCTTAGAAATTACCTAGGGTTACCCATAGCCCTCTATTTTTCTAAGCTCCATGTACCTATCCAAGAGTCTCTTAAAAGACCCTATTGTATCCACCTCCACCACCATTGTCGGCAGCCCATTCCACGTACTCACTCCTCTCTGCGTAAAAAACTTACCCCTGACATCTCCTCTGTACCTACTTCCAAGCACCATAAAACTGTGCCCTCTCGTGCTAGCCATTTCAGCCCTGGGAAAAAGCCTTTGACTATCCACACAATCAATGCCTCTCATCATCTTATACACCTCTATAAGGTCACCTCTCATCCTCCATTGCTCCAAGGAGAAAAGGCTGAATTCACTCAACCTATTCTCATAAGACATGCTCCCCAAACCAGGAAACACCCTTGCAAATCTCCTCTGCACCTTTTCTATGGTTACTACATTCTTCCTGTAGTGAGGCAACCAGAACTGAGCACAGTACTCCAAGTGGGGTCTGACCAGGGTCCTATACAGCTGCAACATTACCTCTCGGCTCCTAAACTCAATCCCACAATTGATGAAGGCCAATGCACCGTATGCCTTCTTAACCACAGAGTCAACCTGCACAGCAACTTTGAATGTCCTATGGACTCGGACCCCAAGATCCCTCTGATCCTCCACACTGCCAAGAGTCTTACCATTAATAATATATTCTGCCATCATACTTGACCTACCAAAATGAACCACTTCACACTTATCTGGGTTGAACTCCATCTGACACTTCTCAGCCCAGTTTTGCATCCTATCAATGTTTCCGCTATAACCTCTGACAGCCCTCCACACTATCCACAACACCCCCAACCTTTGTAACATCAGCAAATTTACTAATCCAACCCTCCACTTCCTCATCCAGTACATTTATAAAAATCATGAAGAGTAGGGGGTCCCAGAACAGATCCCTGAGGCACACCATTGGTCACCGACCTCCATGCAGAATATGACCCATCTACAACCACTCTTTGCCTTCAGTGGGCAAGCCAGTTCTGGATCCACAAAGCAATATTCCCTTGGATCCCATGCCTCCTTACTTTCTCAATAAGCCTTGCATGGGATACCTTATCAAATGCCTTGCTGAAATCCATATACACTACATCTACTCCTCTACTTTCATCAATATGTTTAGCCATCCTTCAACACTGTAATAAAAGAGATATATTTTTGGTGTCTACAGCTTTAGAAACAGACACAAGTATTAAATATTCAAAGAGGTTCTGTTATTTGGGATGTGTTAGCAGGAGTCTGAGGTCTTGGGCAAGGTTTGATTGGATTGGATTCATTTTTAGAAGACTCTATGGCTCGTGTTACGTACATTTCTGGTTATTCTTTTATTACTATTTTGTGCAAGTTTGATCAGAGCACTTCAACACAAACTGGCTCTGTTGCATGCAGTCAATGAACAATACAGAGCTCAATTGAATTGCTTCAAGGACTCTGCAGTTTGATGTTTAATATTCTGTGTGTTATTTGCTCGTTTTTGTCATCTGTGTGATTTGTTCTTTTTGAGCACGTGTTGGGTGCTTGATGTTTTCTTTGAATGGGTTCCATAGTGTCTCTTTGTTTCATTGCTGCCTGTAGGAAGACAAATCTAAGAGTTGTATACTGCATACATACACGTTTGTACTTTTTTTGTATCTTTGTTGCCATTGTAAACATGTAATTCTTAAATTTACCTGATTATATTCCAAATGTTAAAGTTAAGTAGGCGATTATAGCGATTGAAACCATAGTAATAATTTATTGTTATCTTTGTGTTGAAGAAGATTAAAATATCGTGTCAGGAGAGTGAGATTTTCTTGGACTCTCATGCCTGGGGGTTTGTTGTGCAAATAAAGTGTTCTATATTTCCCAGATACACCTTCTGTGTGGCTCAGTCTCAACACCAACCACAATTAGAGATAGTACTCCAAATGTGGCCTGACCAATGTTTTATATAGCTGCAGTATGACTTTCCAGCTTTTGTACTCAATGAGGGCAAGCATACCGTATGGCTTCTTTACCACTTAGCCACTTGTGTTACCCTTTCAGAGAGCTAAGGACTTGCAAAAGGTCAATGTTGAAAGGTAAATTTTGAAAGCATTTGATAAACAAGGAAAAAAGTCTTCTTGGGCTTCTAGCGTGTACAGATATCTATTTTAACCGACATTTTGATGACAAACTCGTCCACCTTCATCAGGAATTATGCCTGGGCACGTCTAGCCCTGTTGTTCGTCCATCCTGATTGATTAGTCCTCATTCAATTAGGTTTCCAGTTCGATTATAAACAAGGTGGGACAGTGGAAACCTGATTGGATGTGAACTAACCAATCAGGAGGGCTGGTTGACAGAGATATAAATACCACCAGACTAGACATGCCCAGACATCATCTATGGTAAAGATGGCAGAGTTTGTCATTGAAACGTTGCTTAAAATCGACACCTGTACCCGGCTGGAAGCCTGAGAAGAGTTTATTCTTCATATGAACTAGATCCTTTTTCAAGAATTTAAATATAAATATATGGGATTTTAAGCTAAGTTAAATGTATTGTATAGTTGTTTTTATTCCACAGATTTTCAAAGGCAGAAAGATTAAAGGGAAGAGGGTCAATGTCATTGCAAGGGAATTCAGCAATCTTCATATTGGTATGTAGTCAGAAGCTTGACTTGGGGTCAGTCAGATGTCAAATCTACAAGTAATTTAGTGCAGACTCTGATGGGGAAATGAATTGAGTCAGTGGCAAAGGCATAGATTTGTCTGTGCACTGAAAATGATGGCTTCAATTTTCCCAATGTTTAGCCGGAAGAAATTACAACTTCTCTAGAGATGAATTTGAACAAGCAACTTCTAAAATGATAGGGAGGAATCTAGGATGTTTGCTTTGCATTCAGACAAAATAATCCACAAAACTTTTGTCAGACTTTGTTTTGTATTTGAATAATATACTTTGCTTTTGATTCTGCATTTGTCAATTGCCTTAAGGCAGTCTTCAGAGGTGGAGATAAAATGTTTTGTAGAATACACAAAGAAAAGTAGGAAACTCTCCAATGTCACTGTTAATCCTTCAATCAACATTGTTTATCTCATAGCTTATAGGATCTCACTGAACACATGCTAGCTGCTGTTTTTTTAAAAAATTACTGTTAACTACATTTGAAGTACAATTCATAAATGGTGGAATGCTGTGGGATGTCCTCATAACATGAAAAACCCTAATTAAATGCTGGAACATTTTTTTTAAAAAAAAGTGAATTCTGGAAGCTTAGAAAATTCCAAGAGTTAGTCTTTGGCATTTTAATGTCACATTCTTAAGAACTGAAAGGCAAGAGTAGCTGATCATATGGTTTTAGGAGCAAATCCAACACCCCCCCCCCCCATACTCATCATGCACTTTGCTCTTCAAACTCTCTTTATTGCCTTTATGTCAGTTGCTAAGCAACTAGGAGTAATTCATTGAACCAATCACAGTATAGCTTCTTTTAAAAAGCAACAATCAGTACCCAGTCCCCTGTAAAGTTGCCATTGATTGGTTAATAAAGTTAACTAACAATTTTATTAAATTAAGTTTAAATAGTGCCCAGATATGTCAATGAAGGTACACAATTTTTTGGAATATTTAAAAGTCCCTGAAAATTTGTTTATAGATAGCTGGAAACAAAATTAAGTGTTACTGGTTTAAAGAAAGATATTGTAGTGTCTTTCAAAGGCAAAATTACAAAAAAGAACTAGTAATGTCAAGAGATTTCCATTTGTGCAAAATTATTCACTCACACATTTTTGTAATCATTCTATTTGAAATTGGAAATATTCTTTACGAATTTAGCCAGCTATCTGGATTTTCAAATTGACTGAGGATAAGGGACACAATGATCTTTAAAACCAAAAAAGTTCACCTTCACACTGATTCAGGTCACCTGCAGAGGATTCCTACATCTGACCCTTAATGGAAAAGAGGACAAACAAGTTCCAGGTTAAAAACAAAGACTAGCAGAATTCAGGGTGTAGGATGGTCATCACTCATGACCTTGTGGTCTTCCTGCCACCTATAGATGTGTGGGAAGACAACATAAAGAACTAAATCATAGGCTCTAAATTTTTTTTAATCAAAGGTTCAAAAATGTAGGATCCACAGTAATTCAATAAATGATTAAATCATTGTTAGATAATTTATCTGGTTACTGCCGAAGTCTTCAATGGGATCTCTTGTTACTCCTTGCCTAAACATTGCATACAAAGGATAACTTGTAAGAATACAGATTGATTACTAAATGAAATGTCACTCTGGGTACTGTATTCAAGTCCCTCAGGTGTGGCTAAAATTGAAATATTTCTGTAAAATGTACAAGGCTGTTGTGTAAATTCAGGTCTTTCTACTTTCAAATGTGAGAGCCTTCAAAGTGTTTTTAATTCCAGACAGCTGGAGCAGGAACCAGGAAGTTGTAATGACAGGCTATCTATTTCTTTAATGTGGTTTTCAACTTTTAATTGCGATTATGTGGCACCACATAAGAACATAAGAAATAGGAGCAGGATTAGGCCATCTGCCCATATAGCCTGCTCGCTATTCAATAAGACCATGGCTGATTTGGCCATGGACTCAGTTCCACCTACTTACTTTTTCTCCTACTATGCAAAAATCTATCTCTTGTTAAATATATGTAATGAAGTAACCTTTATATACCGGTACATACTTCCCTGGCCAGAGAATTCCACAGATTCACTACTCTCTGGGAAAAGCAGTTCCTCCTGTTTTCTGTTCAAAATCTACTCTCATGAATCTTGAGGCTATGTCCCCTTAGTTCTATTCTCACCTATGAGGGGAAACAACTTTCCTGCCTTTGTCTTATCTATCCTTGTCATAATTTTGTAGGTTTCTATAAGATTATCTATCATTCTTCTGAATTCCAGTGAGTATAGTCTCAGGTAACTCTATCTCTCCTTATGGACTAACTACTCATCCCAGAATTGACCTCCTCTACACCTCCTCAAAAGCCAATACAGGGGATTCCTGCTAATTGGGACATATAGGGACCAGTACATTTTGGCCCAATTAAGCAGTCACTCCAATTAGCCAAAGTTTCATGGAAATAGTTAAAAAGGTATAAAAAAATAAAAACTGCCATTTAACTGAGTAACAAATTATGTATTTAAATGAAATACAGAACAAATTATAATACTACCAATACTACTACAGTACTATGAAAATATGTATTAGTTCACAATAGTTATTCATGGAGGAAATTATCCAGTGTACACTGCCGTGTTCTTTTGATTGACTGTAAATGAACAAAATCAGTGGAGACACCTAGTGCAGATAATGCACTGCCTTCATACAATGTTTTCGACATCCTCCAAATCTTCAGTTTCATTATAACATTCAAGATTATTGTCCATATCGTCAAATTCTTCTTAGTTCTTAACTTGTTGAAGTTGTGAAATTGTTTCATTTTCACTCTTGGCCATAACTAGCATCTTCAAACCTGAATGCTTAAAATCGCAGTGAGCAAAAAGGTTCAGAATTGTCTTACTGCTTATTTCTTGCCAACTGTCAGTAACAAAAATCACTGCTTTTTGAACACAAACACACCAACTGATGCTTTTTAAGAACTGTCACTCTAAGCAAGGTGTACTGTCTAACAGCCACACAAGTGTACACAAATAGCACTAATTAGAAACTGTTTGACAACAGTCTCCTGGTCAATTAAGTGGCATTGCATCCCAAATAAATGAAGGGAGCCCCAGCTATTTTCATGATGAGGTTTTGCTCTTTAAGAGTTGTCACAAATAAGCAGCTGCCCTGATTAACCTGAATCCACTGTATATCTTTTCTCAAGTAAGGAGACCAGAACTGCATGCAGTGCCCCAGGTGTGGCCTTGCCAATACTCTGTACAAATGTAGCACAAACTCTCTGTTCTTCAGTTCAATCCCTCTAGCATGAAGGCCAACATTATCATTTGTCTTCTTTATAAACAGTTGCATCTGCAAAGCAATCTTTTGCAATTCATGTACAAGCACTCCAAAGATCCTCTGCACAGCAGCGTGCTGCAATCTTTCACCATTTACATGATAATCTGATCTTTAATTCTTTCCAAAGTTGATAAACTCACATTTATGAACATTGTACTCTGTCTGCTAGACACTTGTCCACTCACTTAACCTACCTATATCTCTCTGCATCCTTTGTATGATTTGTTTTCCACTCAATTTAGTGTCTATGTTAATACACTATCCCCAACTTCATGCATTCTTATCTTATGGATAAATCTTTTATGTGGCACTTTTACAAACGCTTTCTAGAAATCTAAGTATACAGCATCAAGCTGTTCCCCTCTATCTACTGCACTTGTATCATGAACAACTTATTAGAGGAGATTCAAAGTAAACTCGAGTTAAATGCAGCAGGAGCCAAGACTGGGAGCAAGAAGTGGGTGGCTTGGAGTGAGACGTGGTAGCCATATAAGAAAGTGAATTTAGGGACCCTGCTCCTTTTCCAATAAAAGAGGCACACATGCAAACTGCTAGTTGATAATTGATTGGGTAATCAACTAATCAATAGTAGCAAAGAGTAAAGTGGAGTTAACTATCGTAGGAGCAGCTATAGCATTGAGTGGATAGTGTTAGAATGGGGAGCTGAGACGTTGGCTCAAGATGCTTTGGTGAGAAGTGGTGGAAACTGAGGTGAGACTCTGTTATGTTCTATTTCTTTCTTTATGATTGCACAAATAGAGCAGTGAGAATGGCAGTGGTGTACTCTTGAATGATGTGAAATGTCATGGAGACATCCAGTGTTCCTGCTGAGTACACATATGGGGAGTTCATCAAGCTGCAGTTCCTTATAGACTGTGGAAGGGAACTGGAGATGGATAACCTTTGGATTAGTTGGGAAACGGAGGTGCTGATAGACAAGAGTTACAGGGAGGTAGTCACACTGAAGTTCCAGGAGGCAGGTTACTGCGAGACTGTCAGGAGGGGCAAAAGAACATTAGGGACAGGAGATGTAAGTATTTGGATAGACAGGTCCTGATTACGGATCATCAACGTGGTTTTGTGTGTGGTAGGTCATGTCTAACTAATGTTATAGTGCTTTGTGAGGATGTTGATGAAGGAAATGGTTGTTATCTACATGACCTTTGGCAAGACCACTGACAAAGTCCTGCTTGGGAAGTTGGTTCAGAAGGTTAAGTTGCTTAGTATTCAGGATGAAGTAACTAATTGATTTCAATATAAGCTTCGCAGAATGACTCTGAGAGGTAGTGGATGGTTGTCTCTGACTGGAGGCCTGTGACTACTGGTGTGCTGTAGGGATTGGTGCTGAGCCCATTGTATCATCAATGCTAATCATTTAGATAATGTGGTAAACTGGATCGACAAACTTGTGGATGACGGCAAGAATGGGGGCAGAGTGGACAGCAAGAAATGCTTGTACTGTATCTGGACCAGTTGGAAAAATAGGCTGAAAATGGCAAATGGAGTTTAAAGCAGGCAAGTGTGAGGTGTGCTGTAGAACAAAGGGACCTGAGAATACAGATCTATAGTTCCTTGAAGTTGGTAATGACAGGTAGATAGGGTTGTAAAGAGAACTTTAAACATATTGACTTTCATAAATCAGGGCAGCTGAGTATAAGATTTGGGATGTTATGTTAAAGTTATACAAGAAGTTGTTGAGTTTAAATTTGGAGTATTGTGTACAGTCAAGGTCACTTATTTACAGGAAAGATGTCAATAATATTGAAAGAGTGCAGAGAAAATTTACAAGGTGTTACCAGGACTTGAGTATCTGAGTTATAGGGAAAGGTTGAATAAGCTAGGACTTTATTCCCTGGAATACAGGACAATGAGGGGAGATCTTATGGAGGTATACAAAATTGAGGGATATAGATACGGTGAATGCATGCAAGTAAGCTAAGCATGGTGCAGCCCCTGATGGTAATTAGCCAATAATTCTTCTTGTAAGTTCTGTGAACTTGGTTTGGTTTTGACCTAAAGTGCTCCAGACATCTGACACCTACTCTCCCAGCTATCAAGCAAGAAAGAGTTCCTCATACCTACTAAATCATATTTCATCAGGTTCAGAATATTAAAAAAAAGAGGAAGAGAAGAAGAAAATAATGGGAAAAATGGACCTGAGATACATTATAAACAAAAACAACTCCACTGGACTCGACCTGAAGCTTTAAATGGTACCTTCAAAACAGTTTAACCTGGGCAAAACAAACAACAAATCTTAAAATTTTATGTCAAAACATGTACTGAATGAAAGTAAGTCATTCTCTCAACAAAAAATAGATTACTGACAAGCACGTAATAAAGATGTACTGGCTTAAAAATAGATCACCTGACATTTAGCCAGATACAACCATCAACACTTCAATCATAAAATTTAAAAAAAGTAACACCCAGAGCAACAGTGATACCACGCAGGTAAGACAAAGAAACCATCTACAGTTAACCTCAAAATCACAAGGAATACTTTGCAAATAGCCTTGTAATGTTGATATAAATGTTTTTTTTTCTTCATGGTCCTGCATTTATTTAATGTGTTAGTTTTTGCCTCAAACATGGAAACACAACTGGATCTTTTTAAAGGCACAACTCTAATGTGATCTATACATTCACCCAAGATACCACTGTTGCATAATCTCAGATAGTGACGAGGGGGCATACAAAAGTGAAATAGATTGGCCAGTTGAGTGGTCTTGCAACGACAACCTTAATGTCAGCAAGACTAAAGAATTAACTGTGGACTTTGGGAAGGGGAAGTCATGAGAACACACTTCAATCTTCATTGAGGGGAAAGGGTGAGCAGCTTCAAGTTCCTGGGTCTAACTTGGGCCAAACACATTCATGGAATCGTGAAGAAGTCATGTCAGTGGCTATACTTTATTAGGAGTTTGAGGAGATTGGTCATCAAAGATTTGCAAGTTTCTACAGACTGACGGCAGAGAGCAATCTCAACAGTTGCAGCACTGCCTGGTATGGAGACCACAACATGCAGGGTCAAAAGAGGCTGCAGAGTGTTGTAAACTTGGCTGGCTCCATCACAGACACAACACTCCCCCATCATTGAGGGCATCTTCAAGAGGCAGTGTCTAAAGAAGGCAACATCTATCATTAAGGATCACATGCTCTCTTCACACTTGGAATGAAGTACAGGAGCCTAAAGATCTGCCGTCAGTGTTTGTGGAACAGCTTCTTCCCCTCCTTCATCAGATTTTGGAATGGTCTGAGGAACACTACCTCTTTTGTACAATTTATTTACTTTTGTAACTTGTAATAAGTTTTGTCTTACACTGTACTGTTGCAAAACAAGATTTCATGGAGATCTATGGAAGGGGAATAAACTGTTAATCTTTTTTGCTGAGACCCTGCATCAGTACTGGAAAGGAAGGGAACAGAAACCAGAATAAGGTGGGGGGGGGGAAGGGAAGGAGTACAAGCTGGGAGGTGGTAGTGGAGGCCAGGTGAGTGGGTGGGAGTGGGGGGGATAAATTAAGAAGCTGCGAGGGATAGGTAGAATAGATAAAGGGCTGACGCAGGAAGAATCTGATAGAGAGGACAAGGATCACGGAAGAAAAGCAACCAGAGGAAAGCGTTCATCAGGTGAAGAGAAGGGGAGAAAGGGTAGCCAGAATGAGGTGTGAAAAAAAGGGGAGGTAGAAATTACTGGAAGTTAAGGAAATCAATGTTCATACCAACAGGTTGGAGGCTACCTAGTTGGAATGAGGTGTTGCTCCTCCAACAGAGTTTGGCCTCATCATGGCAGTAGAAGGTGCCGTGGATCAACATGTTAGAATGAGAATGGGAAATCAAATTGAAATGTGTGACACCAGAAGATTTAAAAAGCAAACATGAGGAAATCTGCAGATGCTGGAGATTCAAGCAACACACACAAAATGCTGGTGGAACGCAGCAGGCCAGGCAGCATCTATACTGTCAACGTTTCAGGCCAAGACCCTTCGTCAGGACTAACTGAAAGGAAAGATAGTAAGAGATTTGAAAGTAGGAGGGGGAGGGGAAAATGTGAAATGATAGGAGAAAACCAGAGAGGGTAGGGTGGAACTGAGAGCCGGAAAGCTGGAGAAGGGAAAGGATCATGGGACGGGAGGCCTAGGGAGAAAGAAAGGGGGAGGGAAGCACCAGAGGTAGCCTCCAACCTGATGGCAAGAAAATTGACTTCTCTAATGCCCCTCCTCCCCCCATCACTGATATAGTTTTTTTCCCCCTTCCTTTTTTTTCTCTCTTTCTGCCCATCACTCTGCCTGTTCTCCATCTCCCTCTGGTGTTCCCCTCCCCCTTTCTTTCTCCCTAGGCCTCCCGTCCCATGATCCTTTCCCTTCTCCAGCTCTGTATCCCTTTTGCCAATCACCTTTCCGGCTCTCAGCTCCACTCCCTCCGGTCTTCTCCTATCATTTCACATTTTCCTCTCCCCCTCCTACTTTCAAATCTCTTACTATCTTTCCTTTCAGTTAGTCCTGACGACGGGTCTCGGCCTGAAACGTCGACAGTGCTTCTCCCTATAGATGCTGCCGGGCCTGCTGCATTCCACCAGCATTTTGTGTGTGACACCAGAAGATCCTGCATTTGTGGTGGACAGAGCAAAGGTGCTCAACCCAGCAGTGCCCCAATCTGTGTGAAATCTCACTGATTTAGAGGAGATCGCACCCCATATAATAGATTACCCTAACCGACTCGCATGTGAAGTGTAGCCTCACTAAGGAGGACTGTTTGAGGTCATTTTTTAAAAACTTAGTCTTTCAGTCATTTTAGTTAATTGAAAGGTCATTGCTCATTTCATTTTTGTGACTTATTTTCATTTTTGGATATAGTTTGTTTTGAGGTAACATCTTTGAAAATAGGCGATGATGGTTATTCCTTTAGGAGTTTCAAAGACTGCATAATTGACTGCAATTGCTCTGTGACCTATTACTAATTGTCTGCATACTGTAAATAAGGGCGCCCATGTAGAACCAGGATTGGATTCAATTGCAACACTATCACAGTTGTGATAAGATTCCAATCCTTCTAAAGTTAAAGTTAGTGTGGTTTATTTCTGATGTTCCCGCATTTAACCTGATCTCTATCAGCAGGCTTTGTTCAATACTTGCATTCAGATTTGTTAACTAGTTCTGGTTTCAACATGTTCAGAATTAGCTGCAATCCAGGCAGCAGAATCCCCAACTAGAATGCTTGAAATTGGACCTTGGGTATCAATTTTAACATTATGCATGCCTATTACCCCTTTAATGGATACCCATCCATTTAACAATGAACTTTTTCTGCCCATTGCTTCATTGGCAGTGAGCCAAAGGGCTGTCTGGTATAGCAGGAAGAAAGCAAATAGACAAAATTAGAAGAGGAGAAAGAAATAACTACTCTCTGTACTTTGAGGAATGGCATGGCTCCTTCTAGCACACAGATTTTATAAACCCATCTTGTGTAGATATTCATGGCATAAGTCTTCTTTATATATTTATTTACAAATTCTCAGACAGGATCACATCTTGGTGCTAGGTTCTAATATGTCTAATGATGACTACCTGGGTGGCTACCAGCTCAGTGGTCTTAGGCATGCTCTAGCGATGGGACTTTAGTCTCAAGGTGGAATGTTTAACCCACTGTTTCAGAAAATGCAGATAGGTAGGTTCAATTCATGTTTAGTTTACATAGGGAGGGGTACTTGATTATACATAGTTTTATCACACATGGTTTCAAGTATCTGCAATCTGCAAACTGGTTTGTTTACACAGGAGTAAATATAACACTGGGAACAGTGTTGGCACTAGTATTCAAAAATGTAAAAGTCCCTAAACTCTGAGTTTGGCTCATGCATGAACAAACACAGAAATCTGGATTATTTTAGATATGTAACAAATGTGATTGCACGAATTCAGTATGGAGTTCCCCACTGATCTCAAATAAATCAGCAAATGCTTTCATCAAAATGAATACACTAATGTAATAATAAACTTTCAGCAAAAAGAATACTTAATAGATTTCATAGTTGATGACAGTTAACATTATATTCCCCTGTTAATTCCTTTACTAAAGGTTGCCACAACAGGGTGGTTAAGCATTCATACAAAACCGTGACATAATTTCTTAGTATAGAAGGATATATTTTGAGGATAAAATTATTAATTAGAAGACACTGAGGGAAATGGATTAGTTAAAAGACCAAATTTACTAATATAATATAGCACAAGTTATTTTCTGCCCTGATCCCATATTATATAGTGTCATGAACTCAAAAAGCATTATTTCTTAAAAGGTTTTCACTATTTAGACAATTTTATTTATTGACAGAACAGAAATATATGTATGGACTAATCACAATGAATACTTCAGACATTAAAATGGAAAGTTATCCTAGTTTAGATACATTACTGCTTAAAAACAATTTTTTTTTCAAATATGAAATACCTAAGAAATTTTTAGCATGTTCCCAAAATCGAATCTTTCTTTTCATTGAATGACATTGTAGTCAATGTTAATGGGTCAGACCTTTAGCTTTGTTACCTTGCTAACTCTTATGGTGTGCTTACTAGTCCTTTCACAGACGCCTGCCATTGGCAGCCCAAAAGTGGGTCTACTCACACTTTCTCAGAAGCCTGCCACCGACTGCTCTTCAGACAGTTTAAGTCAAGTCTTGCAATTAATTTCTGGATGCTGAATATATAACAGGGCCGGTGCATTGTACTCTGTCTCCAAAGTTCATTACAGTGAATTCAGTGGTTCACATGTTGGAGCATATTTGACACTACTGACTAGGGATTCGGTCCTTTACAGATCAGGGCCACAATGACAAAAGAGGAACATTTACTTGCAAGACCAGAGATTGCAATACAGATATTCCAATAATGGTCCTGGTTTCCAATCAGGAAATGGCAAAAACATTTTTATTTTGGTGCCATCACGCCAGCTGGATTTTGCCAGACTTCAAGGTCACCTCAAACCCACTCCCTAATTAGGCTTCATTGCCAAGAAGAGTCCCAAATATTGAAAAACCATTATCTATATCAAGAGCCATGCTGATGGCTGTAGTTCAATGTCATATTGAAATTAGACATGACATGATCAACTCTCTGCCTCCACGTTTTCTGTCCAGCTAGCATGCTACACTGGAATAAAAATTCATCTAGGATTATTTCTACTCTCTCACCCAGTATGTTACATCAGAAAGTTTTTTAAAATCCTGAGCAAAGCCCCACCTGTGTGAACCTAGCATGACATGAGTTCATTTTCCAATTGTCTTTAGCACGAAAAATCATGTTTACTAAAAGTTCCTTTCTCCTACCTTAGTTCCATAAACTGTTATAATCCTGCTACACAGTTTTTCAGTGAAGGCCACCATAGTGAAAGCTGCTGTCACTCCCCCTTCAAACTCCATATTCACAACCTGGTGGAAAGATTCACTTGTCAGTGTTCTTCAAACTGCTGAAGTGACTAATGTAGTTTGGTTTCAGATCTTTCTAGTTGTGCTTCACAATATTTTCTTATTTACATTATGAAGAACATGCTGTACCTTATTTAAATGAGTTTACTGATGTGTTGTAAAGTAGCTGTTATGCAAGAACTGTAAGAAAATTTCCCAAGTGAAATCTGTTGCCTTTAATTTGTGGTTAATGGATCACAATTCTCCGTAAAAAAAAATACATAAATATTTGAATGAGCAAAACACTAAAGGATAAAGAGGTGATAAATAGGATTGGTGTTGGTAATTCCAGCATAGCAGCATTGCATCAGTATTGGTTCTAAGGACATAGAATGAAGTACATCCTTTTCAGAAGTTTCTATAACTCCAATTTTTAATGCACTGTAGAGTGTGTATATATGAAACCTGCAAAGATCTTGTACTATTATGTGTTAGTGTACTGCTCGATGGCAAAATTCAAGGAATTTAATGAGTAACGCACTTACTTGATGGGTGACAACATCATTGTCGCATTCGTACACACATCTCCCATATGGTCCTTCGCGAAGTGCCTTAGTAACTGACTCAATATCAACATCAGCACCTTCACAGATAGTCGAGATAGGCCATTCTTTATGACCCTGCTCAATAAAAACAAGCAGAATGCTTAATAACCATTTCTTTCTCATCATCAAAACCACTAAAACTGCCAAGTCTCCCACCATCAACATGCAGGTGATCAGAAGCAGTGGATACTCTGTAACAAGTGGCTCACCTCTTGACACCTCACTATCTGTGAGATTTAAGATAGGACTGTGATGTACCACTAGCATTTGATTAAATGGTTGCAGTGCCAACAGTCAAGAGGCATGATGCATCTGTGACAGAACAATTTGCTTAATTAATGCTCCTGGCATTAGTCTCAACATCAATCCTGATCACTGCCGGGATTGCATGGATAAAGAATAAATGTTGTGTATGATTTGCTGGTTGCAATGCACCCACAACTCAAATGTGTATACAGAATTCCAATGATGAGTGCAGTTAATTAACAATTAGTCACAGAGTAACTGCAATCTATTTTACAGTATTTGAAACTCCTAAGGGAAAAGTCATCATCGCCTATTTAAAAAGGTGTCACCTCAAAACTGTAACCAAAAATGAAAAAAGGCACAACAAAGAAATAGAATGGCCTTTCAAGTACTGTAATCAAAACAGCAGAAATAATCAATTCTTTAATTGCCCTCTAACTGTATGTCCAGGTGAGGCAACACTTTACCTGTGAGTCTGTTAGGGTCATCTTTTATAAGGGGTGCTCCTGGTGTGATCTCCTCTACATCAGTAAGACGTCACATAAATTGGGGCACTGCTTGATCAAGCACCTTTATTCTATTCACCACAAAAGGCCGGATCTTCTGTTGTCACCCATTTCAATTCTACGTCCCATTCTCATTCTGACTCATTGAGCCATGACCTCTCTTACTGCCGTGATGAGGCCAAACTCAGGTTAGAGGAGCAACACCTCATTCAAATTAGGTAGCCTCCAACCTGTTGGTATGAACATCTACCCTGCATCTGCCAGAAAAAGCGGGATCTCCCAGTGGCCACCCATTCTAATTCCACTTCCCATTCCCATTCCGATATGTCCATCCATGGCCTCCTCCACTGCCGTGATGAGGCCACATTTAAGTTGGAGGAACAATACCTTATATTCTGTTTGGGTAGCCTCCAACCTGATGGCATGAACAATCCATTTCTCAAACTTGCAGTAATGCCTCCAATCCACTCCCCCCAACCCCTTCACCATTTCCCATCCCCTTGTCCCTCTCATGCTATCTCCTTGCCCCCCTCCTAATCGCTTCCCTCTGGTGCTACCCCCGCTTCTTCTTTCTTCCATGGCCTTCTGTCTCTTTCACCGATCAACTTCCTAGATCTTTGCTTCATCCTTCCCCCTCTGTTTCACCTATCGCCTGACATTTTTCTCTCCCCTCCACCCACCCTTCAAATCTACTCCTCAGCTTTTATTTCTCTAGTTCTGCAAAATGGGTTTCAGCCTGAAACATCGACTGTACTTTTTTCCATAGACACTGCCTGGTTTGCTGAGTTCCTCCAGCATTTTGTGTGTGTTGCTTGAATTTCCAGCATCTGCAGATTTTCTCTTGTTTGTGCTGTTGGTATGAACATCGATTTCTCTCACTTCCAGTAATTTCTACCTCCCCTCCTTCCTACTCACTTTTGCATTCCTCATTCTGGCTACCCTTTCTTCCCTTCTCTTTACCTTATAAACACTTGCCCCTGGTTCCTCTTCTTCCATGGTCCATGTCCTCTCTAACAGATCCCTCCTCCTTCAGCCCTTTACCTTTTCCACCTATCCCCTTGCAGCTTCTTACTTTATCACCCCAGTCCCACCCAATCAGATGGTCTGCACTACCACCTCCCGGCTTGTACTCCTTCTCCTCCCCCCCCCACCTTATTCTGGTTTCTGTTCCCTTCCTTTCCAGTCCTGATGAAGGGTCTCAGCCCAAAACATCAACAGTTTAATTCCCTCTCCCTTGACGCTGCCTGACTTGCTGAGCTCTTCCAAAATCTTGTGCATGTTGCTCAAGATTTCTAGCATCAGCAGGATCTCTTATGTTTAAAACAAACTCATCATCCATCATAAGAAACCTGTGTGAGTTTCAGAACCAGCTCCAGTTTACAGTCTTTATAAATAAGGCTTGTGCTTTAGATAAAACAAATAAATAAACCCAGGCGCAGGCCCCTTAAATAGGGATTTAACTATACTAATAAAACGCTCCTCATGTGGACACACCACAGGAACACAACCTCACTCGGAGTGTAGAATTTACACTGACTATTAGGGGCTGAGTTTTAAACAGATGCAGACTCTCTTACTGCTGCCAACCAAACAAGGGATTGTTTCATTTGTTGTAAATTTGAAAAGGCTGGATAAAGAGAGCTGACCGACCCGCTGGTCCTGTATTGAAAGTGATTTAATACAGAATGTTATCTGACACAAGAAGGCAAAACTGTGTTTAAACAGTTTGGAGCCCTGCTAATTGGATCATATAGTTTCCTTTTTGGCTTTTCTATCCTATCAGGTTTGCTTTTTAAGCTGCAGTCCACCTGGTAGAGATAGTGCCAGGTTGCCACAATACAGTACTAAAGAGGCAGACTTTGCTGTCGACTGGCTGAGCTTCACCAGATGTCCTCTTATACTGGCACAGACAAATCGGTCATGCTCAGCAGCTGCATGATGAGCATCTCCTTGCTCTCCTGGCAGAAGGCACGGGCTTTTGTGCTACACTCTGTTCAAGCCCTGGCCTTTTGCTCTCCCATTTAGTTTTCTTTTTAATGTCTATTTGTCATTCATGCAGTATTAAGAGGCCTGCACAACTTTAATGAGCAGATGGCCACATTTGTGTAGCCTGTAAAAACTTTGAACAAAGAAGTCCTTAATTGTATGACCTTTATATTATTAGTCTGACAAAAGCAAAGCGTTTCTCCCTGGTTACAGATTTATTCCTGTGGCTTTTGTTGCACTGCTGTTAGTTACTCATGTAGCTCAGATTCTGATAGCTAGCTGCACTAGTTAAAAATTGTATACTGATAAAAAGATATTTTTATCTAAGTTGAAGGCTGCTTTTGGACACCTGTACCTCTGTCATTTTAACCATTCTAATTCATGACAACTAGATACCCACATTCAAGAAATATTAACTTACTGAAAGCAAATTATTACTGGACCATAAAGGAAGATTTCATGGTTTAGTTCCCAATCTGCACTGATCCAGCTGATCACAGTAACCAATAGACTAGAGCACTTTAAACGGTCGAGAGAGAGATGAAAATCAGGCAGGTAGCTGCTTGAAAATTGAAAGTCAGAAGGGGGCAGGGTTAGGCTCAGTTGTGAGGCCTCAGCGGGATAGATTAGTTTGCTGACACTTAGCATCAATAATTACGTGCAAAGAATGGCTATTTGGGTCAAGTACCGTAGGATAGCCAGTATGAAACAATCTGTTCCTGCCCATCAGTTAGTTGCATCAGGTCAGGAAGGGAAATAAAATGAAGATTAAAAGAAAATAATTTTTGATCCTCATGACTGTGATTATAGTTCACTTGTCACTTTGCCCAACTATCACCTACGTGTGGGGGTCAACTTTCAGAGAGAGAAGAGGCACCATCAGAAATCTGATAATATACATCAATAAATCACAGAGGTTGATCCTTCACTTGGACTGAGTTAATTGATCTCAGATTGGAAAGTAAGAATTTATTTTCAAGAGTGTTCCTTCCATACTTGGCCACCTGAAGAAAAAGTGAATTGCAACAAATCAAGACAGGCAAAGCCAGAATATATAGGGCTAACTTTATGCTCCTGAGCACTGTAAGGTTGTAAACCTTGAAGTTTACATTGTGGCTCTTCGATCCAACCACTGTATTATTTCCAGGCTGTGATTATTTATGCTGAGTGGGTGTATGGACAGCACTTGCAACTCAATTTCTGTATCAGAATTTAGAGGGATCTGAAAACATCGTATTTGGATTCTGGCATTAGAAAGTGAAGTGCAAATAAATTAAGGCTAAGAGGCTGTGATGAAATCACAAAAACATAATAACCTATAAATTTTAAAGGACCTGAAGGGCGCAAGATAGGACCTACATCTGGGTACTACCACTTGGCTGAGTATGGGACTGAGGTAAAAAGAACCCAATGTTATGATGCTTCATGGATGCGAAGAGACAACAGGACTACTCTGATGTGCGAGTTGGGGAGGAATGGCAGACATCTTTAATTTGATGGCCAGTGGTGGGGGTGGGGTGGCAGTTAAAGTGTTCAAGTGTTTCAGTAGATTGTGGTTCTGCAGGACCAGAGAAGCTTGATGGGGGGGGGGAGGGGGGGAGAATGGTAGCTAAATAATACAATGTAAATGACTTTCTATTACAAAGGAAAAAGTGCTAGGCAAAATCTTAGGGTGGATAGGTCTCCTGGATCAGATGGACTACATCCCAGAGCCCTGAGAGAGATTGTTGAAGAGATAGCTGATGCATTGTTTATGATCTTTCAAGAATCACTTGATTTTGGCATTGTCTCGGAGGAATGAAATAATGCAAATGTCACTCCACTCTTCAAGAAGGGAGGAAGGCAAAAGAAAGGAAGTTATAGGCCAGTTGGCCTAACCTCAGTGGTTGGGAAAGTGTTGGAGTCTATTATTATTAAGGATGAAGTTTTGGGGTACTTGGAGTCTAGTGATAAAATAAGTCAAAGTCAGCATGGTTTCTGTAAAGGGAAATTTTGCCTGACAAATTTGTTAGAGTTCTTCAAGGAAGTAACGAGCAGGTTGGACAAAGGAGAGGCAATGGATGTCATTGACTTGGATTTTCAGAAGGTATTTTATAAACCACCACACATGAGGTTGCTTAACAAGATAAAATTCTATGGCATTACAGGAAAGATACTGGCATGGTTGACAGGCAAGAAGCAACAAGTAGGAATAAAAGGGGCCTTTTCTGGTTGGTTGCCGGTGACCAGAGGTGTTCCTCAGGGGTCAGTATTGGGACCTCTACTTTTCACATTGTTTGTCAATGATTTGGATGATGGAATTGATGACTTTGTGGCAAAGTTTGCAGATGATATGAAGCTAGGTGGAGGAGTAGGTAGTGCTGAGGAAGCAATGCGATTGCAACAGGACTTAGACAAATTGGAAAAAAGGGCAAAAAAAGTGGCAGATGGAATACTGTGTTGGGAAATGTACAATAATACATTTTGGTAAAAGAAACAATATTGCGGACTATTATCTAAATAGGGAGAAGGTTCAAACATCAGAGATGCAGAGGGTCTTCAGAGTCCTTGTGTGTGCAAGACCCCCAGTAGGTTAACTTACAAGTTGAGTTTGTGGTAAAGAACACAAATGCACTGTTGGCACTTATTTCAAGGAGAATAGAATATAAAAGCAAGCAGATAATGCTGAACAAGAGAAAGTTTGCAGATGCTGGAAATCTGAGCAACAAAAACAAAATGCTGGAGGAATTCAGCAGGCCAGGCATCATCTATGGAAAAAAGTGCAGTTGACATTTCAGGCTGACTGTATTTTTTCCATAAATACTAACCAGCCTGCTGAGTTCCTCCAGCATTTTGTGTGTGTTGCTCAGATAATGCTGAGCCTTTATAAGATACTAGTCAGGCTGCACTTGGAGTACTGCCAACAGTTTTGGGCCGCATATCTCAGAAAGGATGTGTTGTCATTGGAGAGAGTCCAGAGGAGGTTCATGAGGATGATTCTGGGAACGCAGGGGTTAACAAATGAGGAGTGTTTGGCAGCTTTGGGCCTGTCCTCATAGGACTAGAAGAATGCAGGGGGATCTCATTGGAACCTACCGAATGTTGAAAGGACTAGATAGGGTGGATGTGGAGAGGATATTTCCTTTGGTGGGGTATCCAGAACTAGAGGGCATAGCCTCAAAATTGAGGGATGACCTTTTAGAACAGAGGTAAGGAGGAATTTTTTTAGACAGAGAGTAGTGAATCTGTGGAATGCTCTACCACAGACTGTGGTGGAGGCCAAGTCCATGGATATATTTAAGGTGGAAGTTGATCGTTTCCTGATCGGTTGAAGGATATGGCGAGAAGGCAGGTGTGTGGAGTTGAGCGAGATCCGGGATCAGCCATGATGGAATGGCAGAGCAGACTCAATGGGCTGAGTGGCCTAATTTTTCTATGTCTTATGGTCTTACGGATGAATTTATCTGATAGAAGCCCTAGTCTGACACTCTGGGAATATCAGATTGTGCCAGAAGTAACTGAAGATGACGAAGCATTGCAGTGGCATAATCCTGTGTGATATTGGCATGGAAATTACATCCTTGGCACAAAAGTGACTCATCCAGGAATACCTGGTTAAACTTACAGAGAGTGGATGCCATTGTGTTTTGCACAAGAGAAACAAAGATCAACTTTCAACTTCCTAACACTAAAAAAACTATCACACAAAAATTCACCTGAAAGGAAGAAGAATCTACCGGTTTTACAAAGAAAGCATGATTAGAAAACACCACTGGAGAAAGGTGATCTCCTCAGATCCTTGATCCAATGCAAAAAGAATTCAGTGACTTCATCATATTAACAAAGCTGTGTGTAGTGACACATTCAGCTACATCCTGATGCACTCTGACCCCTTTAGTTTGCCCACTTAATATTACTGTCACACATCTCTCCTCAACAACCTGCCTCATAGTTACATTAATCCACCTGTCCATGTATATCCTCATCTATTCAGTCACTATTGACAAGTAACCTCATCTCTAGGCAATTACATGCTCTCCATCCTTCTGTTCAACATATGAAATTTACAGTTTTAATTCATTGCTAAAGACCTGTCGCAAAACAAACATAACTACTCTGCCTTCCCAAATGTCACCTACTCTGAGAACACTAAGAACTCATATCTAGGACTCACTGGCTCAGATAGTTGTATTTAGGTGCCTTAGGCAAGAACTATACTACAGGTTTAACCTGCTTCCTCACACAAGTTCCAGAGAGACTATCGGAATTCAAGTACGAATGGCATGTTGTTGGAGATCTTTGGAATGATATTGTGATCTATGAAGGGAATAGCTATTTGCACAAGTCATCCCATTAAAATAGAGGGACAAGGAAGTGTGGATTCTGACTAAAGCTCCCACCGTATGCCATGGTGGTCAAAATACAGAGTGCATTAGCCAACAACATCTCAGCTATCACAGCAATGTGAAGCAACTGCTTCTACCTCAGCAGTAGCCACATGGATTAGTCATGTAGGACCTCTTGGAAAATGCATATTACTGCCTAAATGCACAGTACAATGTTAGATTGTTAAGTTTCTGTTATTTTTACTCAAATAAATATTATTCTTTGACTCCGCATTCAGGTCTTGCACATTTTTGGTTAATGCTTGGCAAGTGAGCTTTTAATTTGTGCAGAATGCAGAGACATGGACTGACACTGAACAACCAGGGATTGTGCAATTTTAAGTGAATGATTGTAAGAATCTGTGGTGGGGGAATAGTGCTAGGAAAGAAGAGGGTTTGGCATCCAAGTTTCAAAGTGATTTCCTCAAGCAGACTGTGAACTTCAATGACTTATGTGCAATGTCCCCATTCTTCCTGCTGATCTTACAGAAATTCTGTGCCCTCTGCTTGTAGCCCCTGTTAGTTTCATGTATACTATGTGCTATGTATACTATGTTTTCAGTTAGCCAATCAGCAATTATTGAAAATGTTAAAGAATCAGAGAAGGTACAGTCCCAGAACAATTCCATTGTGAAAGCTCTCTAGGAATCTTTTACACCTGCAGAAATAACACAGGAAGTCCTTCAAATGATTAGCATGCTTGGGTGATCTGGGGGTGTCTCCATTATCACATGTACTTATGGGAGGATCTACTCACATTCTTGACACCTTCCAGGTAGAGCTTCTTGGCAGAGTATGGACAGTTCTGCTCCACAGCACAATTCAAGCATCTGGAAGCAGCACCCTGAGGCTTGATAAAAAGGAGAAAGTGTTAGCTTATAATGATTTTACCTTCACTTACATAACAAGTTAACAGTATATAATTCAGCAATACTAGAACATGGTTAAATATAGTGGCATTGATACTTCCTTGCATAATGCAATATTTTTTACATCAAATAAGTGAATTTTATATAAAATAACGTGGCTTGTGCATAGCTAGTTGATTAACTTCAATCCAAGCTCTCCCTGCATATTTTGTTTGCACTCACAAGCCCACAGGCACGTCTAATGATGTCAAACTGTATGCAAAATGCATAAGCAAATAAGCTTGCAAATGGCACAGGCAACTCACACGGAAGCAAGCATTAACAGAAGAGCTGTTTTGGTATTAGTTACAATGGAACCTTAACTGATCTTCTACTGTGAAATCTAAAGCATTCACTTTCTTCTCTCTAGTTTCTATTATTTGAATTGTTAGTGTTCACAGCCAGCAGCCACTGCTGTCACTCATTTGTCTGACCAATCCATACTGGATCTCAGATTGTGTCTGCAATCAAATCCCTCACCTTGATCCCTCATCAAATCTTGCTGTAGATTTACCCCCTTGTCGTAATTCAGTCCATGAGTGAATGGATACAATTAGACCAAGCTGCTTTATTCACATTTAAAATATGTTCAACCCAATTCACAAGCCTCTATAGAATGTTATTAGTTTGTTTTAGCATATTTGTACAGCTTTCAGCCTCCTGCGTTTCATCTTGTGCTATCTGTTCTGAAACAGGCCATCATAAGGCAAACTGAGCTGTATGTGAACTGAGCTCACTCAATCATGAGCACACATCTAACTAACCCTTAACTTTTTCCCGAAAAGGGAAAAAAATCTATCCCTGATTATCTTCAGCCCCAGACCTCCAGTCTTACCTCTGATCACCCTTCAGGTCACAATCCTACTAGCCCCCTATTCTGGTCCTACCAAGATACCTCATTCCACCAGATTTCCTTTCTGCTACCAAGTCCCTGTCTCTTTATTCTCGACCATAATCCTCAAGAGGAAATTGCTTTGAATGTACAAAATGTGCAAGGTCAGTTCTATCACCACAACACGTTCGACTTCCTTAGGAACAGTGGAATTTGTAGTTCATAAATTGCCCTTAATTTTCAAGTCTACCTGATAACAATTCACAGTTTCTCAGATCTGTGTAGAAGCAAAAGATCAAAACTGCAATGTAAGGTCTCTGCTGACTTAGCTCTAGACACACTGTAACTTGCATCATCACTGATGGATAAGTAAACAAAAAAAAGATGCATTTTTATTTGGGATTTGCAGTAGAAGGCTTTCATAGAGAGTAAAATGACATAAAGATGAGATTAAAAACAATATATATTAGCCACACGGCATCTGTTGTACTTTATCCCTACATTAAGTCATCTGTAGCTTTTATTATGGGTGAGGTAAGATATTGAGAAGGGGGAACAAAAGCAGGAAGACTAGGAAGATAAGATTTTAAAAAGGCAGAATCAAGGAACAGCTATAAGAGAGGAGGGGCTGACAAAATGTTAGGACAAGATGTCTAGGTATGCGTTCATGCATGCACATACAATACGTGCACACAGACATAACACATACACTTCTGCTAAATCTGTGCAATCTCCAGTTGTCTCTGGACTCCCTGCCAGTGGACCCCTTGAAATCCCTCTGAAAAAATTTGTGTGTTGCTGGTATGTTACATTAAAAGAATTCATGCAAAAACATTTTCCACACCCATAACTGGAATGGAAGAAGGTTGTCATTGATTCAAAGAGATGTTTACTTTCTTACTTTTCTTACATCTTTACCCAAGGAGATTAAGGAGGCTTGGCTTATCACCAAACACCAACAAACGTGTACGGTGTCCTGTTGATAGTATCCTGAACTGGTTGTATCATGTTCTGGTACAGCAAGAATGTAAGAAGCTGCAGAGAGCAGTGGACTCTGCCCATCACTCGCCACCTTTGACAGTATCTACAGGAGGTGTTGTTCCAAGAAGGCACCATCTACTATCAAAGATGTCTACCATCTGGGCCATGCTATCTACTCATAGTCACCATTGGGCAGGAGGTGGAAAAGCCTAAGTCCTACATCATCAAGTTAAAGAATACTTGCCTCCCTTCAACCATTCAGTTCTTAAACCAACTGGCAAAACCTTAGTAACTAGAGTTCAGCAACAGTATAATTACTTTGTACTAAATTTGACTACTTTGTAGTTCTCATTGTGTTTATCTCCCGTAAAAAATTGTGTATAATTTATGTTTTTCTTGTGAATGCTGCTTAAGTGATGCAATGTGCCTGTGATGCCACTGCAAGTGTTTTTCATTGCACCTGTGCATAAATGTACTTGTACAGATGACAATGAACTTGATTTGACTTGACATCAAAAAGAAGAAACATTAAAATATTATAATGTTTCAATGAAAGAAATAGCTCCAACATGTGTAGATTAAATAATGTATATTCCCTCCCCTTTAAAAACTGTCATATTGCCACTGTATAGATCCAGCTTTCAATATTGCACTTCACTTCAATGAGCTAAACTACAATTGAAAGAGAAAGTATTCAACCAAGTGTGCCTTCAGCCCAGAATGAAAGCGACTCTTGGAATTCAGATCAGCAAATGAAAGAAAATGGAAAGATCAGTGTTATTAGAGGTGCCTCCTCTGACTTGGCTTGGGTTCACTACTTTGACTCAGCCGACCTCTGTTGATCTTCTTTAGTGTATATTCACCTGCAGCTAGCAACATTTCAACAATCGTCTTGAAGAAAGACGATACCGTTAAGCTTACTTACAAGGAGCACAGATAAGAATGTGTGTACAAACCTCACATTCACACTTCCGCAATTTGTAGTAAGTCAAATGATCTTGATTGAGGCACAAATGCCATGCAATGCCTGCTTGGATACTTTCTGATTCATATTTATATATTCTGGTTCACAAATAATATAAATTCAGACAGATAGAGTTAATTCAGTCAAGCTGCCCTATTCCTTTCATCCAGAAATATGAGTACAAAGACCTGATGAAGGGTCTTGGCCCAAAATGTTAACTGTTTATTAAATTCCATAAATGTTGACTGACCTGCTGAATTCTTAAAACATTTTGAGTGTTGCACTCTGGATTTCCAGCATCTGCAGAAACTCTTGTTTTATACTGATTATCTAAGTTACATGTACATGAGTACCCAAATTTAATTACTGTTTTTGTGAACTGCCCTAATTACTGATCCTCATTAAATCAGCCAACTGGAAGCTTCCCATCTCTAACACTGTATTCTATTGGATAAGTTTATCCAACACATGGTGTATATGAATAGCAGGAACATTTCAGGCAGAAGAAGATAGGAAGCTATGGGATTCCTAAAGAATTGCACCATAGATACGTGCCAAATGGCTTCTTCCATACTATAAGCTTTCATCATCTTTTATCAGGCTATACGTCTTAGGTGTATGAGAAACTGGTGTGCTAATTGATATAAGTTTTAAAATTACTACTAACCTTATTTTCTTTGGTAAAATGTGAGAGAGATCCAAATGATGAAACCTTGATGCACCTTAAGAGGAAAATAAGATGTGTAATTAAGCATATTAAAGAAATGGAGCATTGTATTTTTACTCCACACACCCCATTTTCAGTGTTCTGCCAAATCCAGTGATGTAAATCAATAATTCAGGTAAACATGAGTTCAAATTCCACTATGGCAGCTTGAATTATTTTTCATTATTCATTTATAAGATGTGGGGATCATTGACAGTGCCAACATTTCTTGACTGACTGAATATAAATTAATTAATTAAAAAACTGATAATAATGAAGAACTGGTAGCAGGTCAAAATTTATATAAAACACAATAGGTCCAATATCCTTAAATGGATATTTTACTGTCTTGCCTATAAAAATGCAGTTATTGTTGCTGCCTCACAGCTACAAGGATTTGGGTTCAAACCTGATCTCAGGTGCTAATGGGGAACATTCGCATGTTCTCTCTATGTCCTCCCACATTCTATAGACATGCTGGTAGGCTGATTGGCTACTGTGAAATAATCTTCAAACTTAAGAATCAAGAAGGAGTTGTGAGAGAGAAGACAACTTGATGGGCATGTATAAGAGCCTACATTCAAGTCAAACAGCAAAACCAGTATACAACGGACGGAACTGAGCAATCCTACAACGATGAGCAGATCAGATCAAACCAGTGCAGTCCTATCACATCCAGTAATGAATGGTATTCAAAGTCCAGGGTATTCGATGACTAAACATCCAGTGAGAGAGAAAACAAAGCTCCAAGAACATCTTTATCTTCCAGGTAGTGGGCCTAGCACATGAGTGCTGAAGACAGGGCTGATACATTTATAAATATGTTCACCCAGGAGTGATGAGTTAAACGTCTTGACTTCCTCCTAGAAACTAGTCTGCAAAAACTTGATTCACTCCACATGATATAAAGAAATGGCTGAGGGCACCAAGTATAGCAAAAGACAATTGAACCAACCATCAAAACCATAGCAATGTGTCTGCTCAAGCTGTTCTATTACGGCACTGTCCAACAATGTGTGTATTTGTCCAGGAAGCACCTGTTCACAAAAAGCAGGACAAATCCAATCTGGCCAATTACTACCCAATCATTCTACTCTCAATCACTAGCAAAGTGACTGGAATTGAGCCAAACATGAAACAAAGAACTGTATCCTAGTCAGACGTGATAGTAACTGTCCTAGACATCAACGTAAAACAAATGCTCCTTCAGCTGAGCATGGCATTAAGCATTAAATTGAAGTTAATGGACATGCACGTTGGGCACCACAGTAGCACAGCATTTGGAGTTTTAATTCTAGCGCCGTCTGTAATGTTCTCTCCGTGATGTGTGGGTTTCCTTCTGGTGTTCTGGTTTCCTCCCACAGTCCAAAGATGTACTGGTTAGTAGGTTAATTGGTCATTGTATTTTGTCTTGTCATTAGATAGATGGGTTGCTGGGTGGAGCAGTTTACTTGGCTGGAAGGATCTGTTCCACGTTGTATCTCGAAATTAAATTAAATAAATGGGCTTGAATCTTTCATGAAGGAAAATGGTTGTTTTTGTTGAAGGCCAATCATCCCAGATCTAAACACACTATGTGTTCCTCAGGGCAGCATCCTAAACTCAGCTATCTTCAGCTACTTCAAGAACAGCCTTACTTCTATCAGGTGAGATCCTCAGTGATATGTATACCGAGGAACTTGAATTACTCACCCTCTCAACTACAGTCCCATTGATGTCAATAGGGGCTAGCCTGTCTTCATTCCTCCTGTAATCCATGATCAGTTCCTTTGTTTTTTTGACATTGAGGGAGAGGTTGTTTTCTTGGCACCACTGTGCCAGGACAATGACTTTTCCTCTGTAGGCTGTCTCATCATAGTTGGAAATAAGGCCTATCAACGATGTGTCATCCACAAATTTGATCAGCAGATTGGAGCTGTGCATGGCAACATGGTCGTGGGTGTATAGGGAGTAGAGGAGGGGGCTCATGACACAGCCCTGGGCGATCCGACAGGAACTCCAGGATCCAGCAGTACTCGAGAAAGTAAGTGCCATCCAAATCAAACCAGCCCTCCTTATAAGCATCCCATTTGTGGCCCTTACCATTCATTTGCTCTAACAGTGGTTTACTGTTGCTGCAATCTCCACCACCTTCAAAATGAACTACATTCCTCATCTAGGCAAGTCTGACAGTAACTGCCAAACTCACATCTTCTATCCACAAAGATCAAAGGCTACAGCCACATGGAAACATCACCGTCTCAGCTTCCCCTTCAAGGCACACATTACCCTGATAATATACTGCTGTTCCTTCATCATCAGTGGGCCTAAATCTATTAACTTCCCTGCCAACAGTGCTGTGGGAGTGCTTTCACCAGAAGATATGCAAGTTCAAGTTGGTGGATCAAGTGAAATTGGGGATGGGCAATAAATGCCATGAGTCCCACATCCTGTAGCGTGAACAAATTATACTTTCAAAAGAAAATACAGATTAAGTCAAGTTTATTGTCATTTAACTGCATACATGTATATAGTGTATATAACCATACAATGTATATAGAAATGAGACAATGTTTCTCCAAACCAGGGTGTAAAACCTAATATCTATTATTACAAAAGCTATTATCTATTTTCTAAGTTTTCTTATTCGATTATGGAAAATAATTATTGATATTAAAAATATAATGAGCAATCACAGAAAAGTAGAAAGGTCCAATCGTTTTCACAGCAAATAATGTATTTGAGATTTGGATTCTATACATACTGCAACCAGAAATTAAACAACTTTTCTTGGAGTAAAATGGATTGTTGCTGTGCTTAAAAGAATAAGAAATATTTTCTTTCTGTACTTGATGACTTTATTCCACAGATACTGTGTTTGGGCAGCTTCCGTTTTCCCACCAGAAATAAATGTTCCCAGGAACTGATCATTCATCACATCTGATTCCGTTTACTCACTATTGGCAAGTTGTTTCATGAAAAACATCACTGCTGTGCTCGGTCTTGTTCACCAACCAAAGTTCAATCATGTGTTTTTCTCCCAGCTGTTTTGTTTTAATAATGATCAGCAGGAGGAACACTCCCCGAGGATCGGGTGGGAGGTAAGGTAGGGGTGAAACTAGACTCAGCTAACTCAGTAAAACAAGTGAAACTGGGTTTCTCCCCCTCATTTCAAGTAGTGTGTGCAGCAGTATAAATGTTTTTAAATGCATTCTTTTGCAAATATTTCACCTTTTCTCGATCAGGCTGTTGATGATGTCAATGTCATGGCAAGATTTAGCCATTAGTGAGAAGGTGCTCTCCTGCTCATTTCTCCAGTTCCCTCGCACAAATGAGTGTGCAAAGTGATAAAAACCAACCTAGAATACAGGAAATAAAACCATTCACTCTCACTTTAGTAAAACACTGTTGAAGTACTAAATGAAGGGTAAGTTCTTAGTTTCTTAATGGATCTATACTAACTACAAGTAATATTATGTGATTAATAGGAACCCAAATCAGATCTGCTGATCACACTTAAGAACAAAACAGAAGATAGCCCATGTCAACAGAAAGGTAAAATAATGCACAAATTTAACATTGTAACTAAAAACTGAACAAGCCCTGGATTTTGAAAAGCATTTTAAAAGCTACTGGAGTCAGGCATCCTCATAGGGATTAATTGATTAGCTGCTCCCAAAAGCTGCCATGAAACAAAAAACCTCCTACAGGACATTACAGTTCCATTCGACAAATCTTACTGGAGGTGCTCCACAAACAGGGCTGCAGGAAATTTTTGAAGTATTAATTTATGGAAATCAGACAAGAAAAGGCGCATGGAGTCATGGATTTGGTCTCCGTTCACATTTAGCATTCATGGGTACATATAGGAAGGATGTGGAAGCATTGGAAAGGGTACAGAGGAGATTTACCAGGATGCTGCCTGGTTTAGAGAGTATGGATTATGATCAGAGATTAAGAGAGCTAGGGCTTTACTCCTGGGAGAGAAGGAGGATGAGAGGAGACATGATTGAGGTGTACAAGATATTAAGAGGAGTAGATAGAGTGGACAGCCAGCACCTCTTCCCCAGGGCACCACTGCTCAGTACAAGAGGACATGGCTTCAAGGTAAGGGGAGGGAAGTTCAAGGGGGATATTAGAGGAAGGTTTTTTCACTTAGAGAGTGGTTGGTGCGTGGAATGCACTGCCTGAGTCAGTGGTGGAGGCAGATACACTAGTGAAGTTTAAGAGACTACTAGACAGGTATATGGAGGAATTTAAGGTAGGGGATTATATGGGAGGCAGGGTTTGAGGGTCGGCACAACATTGTGGGCCGAAGGGCCTGTACTGTGCTGTACTGTTCTATGTTCTATAAGCGAGAATTTGTGTATTGGGAATTCTACCAGTTCATTAGTGTATTGGGAATTGCTCTCTGTGCTAACCAACAAATGCACTGGCCATAAAAGGAAAAGGACAGAAAACCAACAAAGATTAAAGAAAGAGACAACTTCAGTATAAAAATATAACCAAATGATAGAGGATGAAAAGGAAAGGAAGTGCGGTGTGTAAAAGGCAAGTAAGTGAAAGGTTACAAAGAAAGCGAAAGTGTGTGTAGAAAACTATTCACAAGAATTCTAGAAAACAAAGGCACTGAACAAGATAGAGCATAAAATTTCAAATTTGATTTTCAGTCTATATTAATTTGCCAGTGCACCAATGATGTTGCTATAATTTCATGTGACTTTCATATGAACAAAATAACTTCCTTCCTTGTGGCTTGTTAAATACAGTACAGTAAGCTTTCATTTGCCTGGTAATTATGCACAGTATCTGAATATTCATGCCACTGGCTAAACATTTCGAAGAACATTAAGCAATTTCATTTTATTTAAAACCATAAATTTGAATTTGCTGTGGTGTGTTCATGCACTGTCTCCCATTGGTCTACTGCACTGTAGCCTGTCTTAGTCACTTGCACATGTTTACAATTGGTTTCAATTGTAGTTCATAAGCTGTACTGCATTTCTTCCATCTATGTTGGATAAGAATAGATATGAATAGACATTTTTAGTTTATTTACATTTATATACAAGGGCAGTTTGGTTGTAGGTTGATCAGCAACAATGTCCTTTGTGAAGATTTGGCACTTCATATGATGATAAGTAGCCATTCCCTTGACTTATTTTTCTATATTTTACCTTAATATTGGTTAGCTCTAAAATATACAGTTGCAGTGTAAAACATTGTTATTTAAATAGGTAAGAGTGGGTTTGACATCTTAGTTAAAGGTTTATATAAAAGGTTTTACATAGGAGTGAGTGATGCAATTTTCATGCAACTGGCTCCCTCTTTCCTCATCAATGCTGTATGGTTGTGAGTTGCGGCTTCTGGATGCAAAATGATCATTCAGGTGGAGTACAGAAATCTACCAATAACTGAGAAGCTTGTATCTTCTGGATTATAGTTTATAAAGAAAAGATTAACTCTTTTTAAAAATTGACCATTTTACTGTGCTTTGACCAGCACCAAATCCCTGCACTGCACTTAAGTATAAAATACCACTATGGATTGGAAAATATAGCAACTTGTGAGAGCACGGAGAATAAGACTACTCAGTAACCATGTTTCATGGCTGATTTGATCTTGGCGCAGCTTCACTTTCCCCTTACCCTTGAGATCTTTGCAGTCCAAAAACTATACTGTCACAGCTTCCATGGTTTTCTGGGATAGAAATTTCTAAAGATTCACAAGAACAAAAATATTTTTCTTCATCTGCCTGAAGTGAGCAACCCTTTGTTGTGAAATTATGTTCCCTAGTTCCAGATTTCCCCATAAGAATCAACTCTCTGCATCCACCCTGTCGAGATCATTTGGCTACTTTTTTTGTTTCAGTCAGACAAACCCTCTTTCTTCTAAAAGTCCTTTAATCTTAATTTTCCCAATCTTTCCTTGCAAGTTGGCAGCGATTATAACGTGTACTTTTCAAGAGTCAGCATAATACGTCTTTTCTGAACTCCCTCTAATCCATCCAGGAACAAAATTACTAAAACTGTACAGATTGGTCCAGTTGTGGTCTTAGCAAAATCCTGTCAGCAAGACTTCACTACTTCCCCACTGTATCACTTTTGCAATAAAGGCTAAAGTTCCATTTGCCGTCCTAGCTACTTGCTACACTTGCACAGTAATCTTCTGGTTTTCATGTACAATACCCAAATCTTTCTATCCAGAGCATTGCGTAGTCTCTCTCCATTTAAATAATGTTTTTCCATTCCTCATACTTGCGGATAACTTCAAATTTCGTCACATTGTACTCCCTCTGCTAAATTTTTGCCCACACACTAATCTATATCTATGTGACTCTTTGTACCCTCCTCATAATTTGCTTTCCCACTCAGCTATTTACTATCAGCCAATTAGGCTCCTCAGGAATGAGTTCTGGGAAAGAAAGATTATTGACTAACATTTTGTCTTATGACTAAAGATTTTCACAGGGGCATTTAAAAAGGGTCAAGAGAGGTTGTTCATTCCAATCTGTCCTATTCAAGTATTGTAAAATAATTCAACAACCCCTTAACCGAATCTTTAGACCAGTGGTTTCTTGATTGGTCCAACAAATTCCCTATCCTGCACCATTAATTCTTTACAGCAGTGATAGTTCTATTGAAGGTAAACCATGCAGCTGAGTTTGTGACCTTACTCTTAGGCTTCAATGGATGAGTTCTACTCCATGCATGGGACTGTTACACAAACAACATTAGCAGTGAATTGCAGAGTACTGCATCCTAAAATTGTCATCCTATAAATAAGAAACTGTGCTCAGTCTTTCATAGAGCAACAAGAACATGGTAAAGAGTTCATGGTACTATTTGAAGTTCTCCCAATGTTCGACTCCCCCTTAACTAATTTCATAAAAATATCTATACACTATTTAATAATAACTTATTTATAGAGCACTTTTCGTACAAATGATGTAGTTCGGAATCAGGTTTAATATCACTGGCATATGTCATAAAATGTATTGTTATGTGGCAGCAGTACATTGAATGCATAATAATAAAAAACAATACATAAGAAGAATAAGAACTATATTTTAAAAATTGAATTAAATAAGTAGTGCAAAAAGAGAGAAAAAAATTGAGTTAGTGTTACATGGGTTCATTGCCCCTTCAGAAGTCTGACAGCAGTGGGGAAGAAGCTATTCCTAAAGTGTGTGTCTTCATGCTCCTGTAACTCCTCCTAGATACTATCAATGAGAAGAGGGCATGACCTGGGTGATGGGAGTTCTTAATCACGGATGCCACCTGTTGAGGCATCATATTTTGAAGATGCTGGACATCTTTACTTTGGGCTTTACAATGGGATAAAGTGCAAACATAAAAAGAAAAGACAAAATTATGCTAGTTAAAAGCAAGGTTAAGTAAGTAGGTTTTGAGCTGGCATTTAAGAGATTCAACTGTGACTGTATCCCTTATAGTTTTAAGTATTGAATTCCATAGTTTAGGAGCATAGTTAAACAAAAGCTGACCTGCCAACTTTCTTCTAAGGGAGATTATTTAAATTTAGGAGACCAGTAGAAGAGGACCTGAGACTTGAGATATTTATGATCAGTATACATCCTCAAGTAATAGAGTAAAACTCTAGTGATGCAGCACATTTGAAACATTGATGGTGCCATACTTAACAAATTTTCCAAATCATTCAATGTTGTTTATTACCCTAATGCACTTTTGACACACTTTTTTTCCTCTAAGATGTTACCTTGTATTATGATAAATGAGTAAAAAAGGAAGTATAGAAATTAGACTCAGGTGAGTGGGAAAGAAGTGCATGAAATATGGTTCTAAGGAATGGAATAAAAGAAGAAAAAACATTATCTTATGAGTCAGATGCCAAACAGTCAGGATTTCCAAATGGCCAGCCAATGGATTATCAGAGTTTTACTGCACATAAAATATCCAAAAGGATTCTTCTTAAATAAAGGCTTACAATAACTCATTTTAGTTGGTATGGTGGGACAGAAAGGGAAGAGTTGTGAATTTCAAAATATTTGCTGAAGTGTTCTGATGTTTAACAATAGCTAGAAGATGATATAAACTGATTAACAGTCAAATTTGAGCATGATGTGATTATCTTCTCAAACGAATAGCTCGATATTGAAAATCAAAAGAGATATTTATACCTAAAACTAAATGGTTACCATATTAGTTTAACTTAAAAAATACTTAGTAATTTTAAAACATAAATGATCTTAGATGGGATATATAACTGTTCATACACAACATGGATACAAAGATCCAGAATGAAATAAAAAGCAATTGCTGATAGGTTTATTATTATTACATGTACCAAGATAGAGTGAATGAACCAAACACAAAAATCTTGATGTACTCCTCTATGAAAATGATTGTTCTGGATTCTATCTCAGAATTAGAGTGAGTTGAAATACCGCCAGTTGTTGGTGTCATAAGTGAAAGTGCATAATTGAACCCAAGAAACAGGGATAAGCCACTGAACAATGTCAAGGCTTAATCTACCAGCACAGTGCCACTTTCCTGCACAAACTATATATCTTAATCCTCTTCATATCTGAGAGTCCAAGATGGTAGTAATGTGACCTTGGTTCTCAATGCCCCAGCCAAAAGAAACACCGTCCCCAAATATATACTGTTAATAACTTAATTTTTTTAATGTTTTCATGAGATAGCCTCTCATCTATCTAAATGTCAGAAAGTATAGGCCCCATCTCAGGAATCAAATATGGCAAATCTTTGTTACATTCTGATTATCAGAAAAGTATCCCTCCGTAGGGAGAAAGGGCAGGCCTGTACACAGTATTCCAGATTGAGTCTCATCGGATTATGATAACTTCAACAGTACTCTAAACATTTGCCATCATATTCTTAGCTCTGATTTCCAATTATTGAGTGTACATGAGTGGATTTTTGCAAATGATCAGAAACAAGAAGTCTATGCATTATAAACACAAGAAAGATTACACATTACACAAGTGGTTTTAAAGTACATATTTATTTGTTCACATACAAACCTGTAAAACAGTTTGCTGAAACACTTTGCATAAATCTGTATGTGAAGTACAGTATATTCATATAATGTAAATTTAGTGATTTGATTTGAAATAAGATTAATAATACTGTGTATTTTGAAATTAAAATGAAAACTCAAATGTTCTCATTATTTTTTCACTTTCAGGGGAAATAGGACAATTTTATTTTAACAAAATTAAGGTGTTGCTCCCCCCCCCCCCCCACACTATAACACTGGAAATATTGAAATGCTGGGCACCAATATTGAGACACCACTCACACACACTGTTATCACATCAGCCCAAGCCTCAAGGGTCAGGAATAGACTCAGTCTTTCACAGCCAAATCTGAGACTATCCCACACCAACACACGCACACTCGCACTCACACTCTGCTGGAAATGAATTAGGAGCAAGAAATCAATGTAGATGCACCCCAGCACCAACCCAGATGAGACACACTTTATTTACCTGATATTCAACATTTTTTTCAATAATTTGTGAAATGAAATAAAAACCTGATTATTAGCCAGTAAAAAGAGCCTGTTGCAAACTGCAGTAATAAATACCATTTTAGAATAACACATGTACAGTATTCAGGATCAGAAATAAATCTAAACAGTATTGATCCATATTGAAACAAATCATCTAAGAGCATTTGGGCTGCGTTCAAAGAGATTAGATAATAATATATCAGGAATTACTTCTACTGAACAATTCAGATACATTTTTGATTTTAAATTTTTCAGATTTCCAGAAAAATGAAATATATGATCAGGTGAGAAACACAATTTTGATTCTTTATGCAATTTTGCAGAATAAACTGTTTCTTGTCATCAGTCATGGTCACTATATAGATTATTCTAACACAGATTAATACCCACCAACACATTTAAATATCCTTTATGTTTTAGGGGAATGAGAAAAGAAAATTCAGAATTTGTCTGCCTATTTTTAAAAACAATTCCTGAAATTAATGTGTACTAGATGAAATGCAAACACTAGTTTCTAAATGCAAGTTCCAATTGTCCAGAAGATTGTTAAGATACATTTAAAATGGTAGTATGGTACTATTAACCCCCAAATGAGTATACAAAATTTAGAATATTTTGTCCCCACTGTACATATGTTTCTTCTAACAAAGATATCAGCCTTACCGATGTTTGCAACCAGTTTCTTTTTCCACTGTTCAACACCTTGTGACAAGATCACTAGCAACCAATGTTCAGGTGCAGCCAACATTCAGTTTCACCTCACAAATGCTTCACTTATGCTGTTCAGCTCTTGCCATAATCTCCACATCCAGTTCTGCAGACAGAGTAATGTTAAAAAAAAAGCAAAAACTGATCGTATTGTGAATAGTACAATGGAAGTAGGAAGAAGCTGGGAGAAAGGAAAAATCGCAGCAAAAAAAACCGTGAGATATTTCTTTTAAAGTTGTTTTGCAAATCTCCAAAGATATTAATGTATCTCGCAGTAAGCCTTTATTAAAAAAATAACATTGCCAGTGTTCAGTATTGTTCCTTAAAGTCTTTTTTTCAGTTTGTAGGCTCTTAAGTTTTTAGTTTTCTGTCGATAAAATTCAGCAAGCTGTTAAATTCAGTAAGACTGGCTGTCCCTTTAACTGATGAAAAAAAACTCACTAAGCGGAAATAAAAGCCTTTCATGAAGAACTAAGTAATACTCACAGGTTCCAGATGTTGGATGTGGACCACTTCTCCTATCACTCCCTGGCTTAGCAGCTCCTGCATAAATAGACCATGACATCATTCAGTAGATTTGCATCTTGCAATCAGCACCCACTTTTCCACTGATATCACTTGCAGCAATATCCAATCAAAACCTAGCATGCATATTAGTTTCCAAAATTTATGCAAGCCCCTACACCACAGCTCATGAATCCCCTCCACATCAATGTTGACATCCAAGTCAGACCTCGACCTTCTTCTATTCTCTCTGTTGTGAGCATGATGGAAAATTCCACTTTAAAAAGCAAGAGGGCGGTTCGGTGGGCAGAGTTAAGAATTCAGACATTGAACAGACTATCCAGAAATAATCTTGTCACTCAAATGTGCACTGGGCTTTCACAGGAAATAGCCTGGTTTAGCACACAGAGAACTGAAACACAGAAAAAAAAGCAATCTTCGGGGCTTTCTGTCCGCCATTGCATTTTACTTTGCAGATCTGCTCAAAATGAAATTACTCCTAATTACCCAAACCTGCTCTGCTCTGTTCTGTTTGTTTATAAAGGAGAGCATAATCACAAATATAAGGAAAAACATAAATAGTCAAATTAACTAAAGTTCCCTGCATTGCCAAAATATATTATCATACTTTACTTAGCACACCAACTGAGCATAAAAAATTACTCCTTTTGTAATCAAAGGGACTTTCCATAAAAAGTGAAATGAATGTTCTCAAAAAACACATACCGCACATGTCACAGGAAGACCAACCAGCTTGCATTTTGTTGTTTTGGTACAAGGCTACACATACTAAATATTTAACCAGCTTTTCATTTCAGATATTGGCTGACGTGCACCAGCCAGTAAATGCGAGATTTATCAGGAGCACAATAAACAACATGGTCCTGCTTTCATATGACAAAACTGTTTATTAATCCAAATCATTCTATATTGCAAGGAGTCTTTTTAAGTCCATCATCTGCAAAATCTGCATGGACTTCATTTTCTCTAATTTATACCATCTAATCATCTATCACCATTGCTTCCCTTCCTCATGTACATTACATTTGCTCTAAAGCATCTACCTCTTCACCAAATCCCACTTCCTTCCAAATTTCTCTCCTACTCCAATTTCTTCCAAAGTTCACTTTGTCCAAGGTCGGTACCCCAGTTCCAGAAATCCAGGAGCAGCAGCACAAAGGGTGAGGTACGAGCATCCAGAAACCAAGGAGTGGTGTAGAGAACAAGAATTTGGGAGTAGCAACTTTGTAAGCAAAGTTTAATGCGAAAACTTCAAATGTTAATCAAGCTCAACCTCCTCCAAGAACACTCCCTGATTACCCACAGTGGAAACGAGGTGGTAGAGCAGATCAACACTGGTACTTCTGTCCTGGACAAATGCTACAGTTTGTGTCAACACATTTTGATGTGACTAAATTGTGTATTTCAGCATTAGAATGGATTTAGAAATTACATCTATAACATGAGCAGTGTATAAAGCACCATGTGATTTGCTGTGCCATTTCCTGGAGTGCAGTGAACTGTACTGCAGCGCCATTGCTAATAGCTATGATAGTGGCAATGGAAATTATTCCTCTGGTCTAAGCATTCTACTGTAAAGAAACAAGTTCACCATGAGACACTCTGCCTATGACATACCAACACCCAGCCTGTTGGGAAGGCCAAAAATATTACGATAACTCCCACTCCTGCTGGTGATACCTCAGCCAGTAGCCTAAGGGTTACTTTGAGACAGCAATTTCATGCCACTTCTGTATTCCTGATTCGTATGATAAAAGGTGTAAAGTTCCGAGATAGTCTTAGCAAACCTGCTGTTGGAGTACTGACAATATGCCTGGCCAGTCCAGTCCAAAAAAGATTTTCTTCTTGTGTCCAAAAGGCTCACTGTTAAATGCACCAGAATCACACATTAATGCCCTTTGATCACAGCCTTTTGCAAGCTGACTATCACCTACAGTCAGAGGGTTTGCAAAGAGATATGAGACTTCAACATGAAACAATTGACCCTAAAAAGCATTGAAGGACTGTCAAGAGATTACACAAGTTGGAGAATTGCAAATCTCCTCTTCAATTCTCCAACATTCTTGTGGACACAAGTCAAGGCAAGGAGCAAGAGCCTTAATCCTCAATGGTATGCGTAAAGGAAGAGAAAGTCTGAGAGAGATACAATAACCCTAGGAAAGAATGCAGAACCTATTCTCTTGGTGGAATAGGTTCATATTATAGGAAAAACTCAACTCCTCTTCCTCTTGGTAGCTCCCCCAGAGACTCCATTTTTCTGATAGCTAATAAGGCCAATTTGGGAACTGCAGACTTTTCTACAGATAAGAAACTGCCATACTGACAACTTTCAAAATCACAGGAAAGAGTTTGGTCAGTAGTTGTAAGGTGCTCTCATTGTTGCTGCACTTGCCGGAGATTAGGTCTATACAGCACAACTATACTGTGTGAATCATATTAGATCTTTCCCAGTTCATATGAAGCTCAAAAATGGATTGAGTTTGCAAAACTTTAATGTATATGTCTCCAGAAAATGGGAGGAGAAATTCTACATGGCCGTTGGTCTGAAAGCTGTCATTGTGTGTGGTTGCATCATGCTTACAAGTAGACTAAGTATCATCAGAACCTTGCAGGAAAAAACCTGATGCAGCGGTTCCCTGAGTAGATTGTTGAAGGCATTTAGCAGGATGCTCAAGAGCAAAGCTTTCAATTAAGCATCAAGACCTTGCTTAGTTGTGATGAGAAAGATTTGCCCCTTCAGATCTTTCTTGAATAATCAGAATATCTACCACAATGTGTGCTGTCCTTTATTAAAGGCCACAAGTGATATGGGGTTGATGTTTTTTGCCAGGAAGTTCTGGGAAGACATACAGAGGTATTTGTCACAGTTTGTTCAGCATAGCTGCTTAGCACATGATGTTACGCTATTCCTGAGCTGGCATGCTGAAACCATCAGCACAGTGAAAGATATCCTCTTGAATACCGAAACTCACTGATATTGGAGAGGAATGTGTTGTTTACAACAGAATGCTGCAAACTGGAACACTCTTAACACCCACGACTACTTGCTAAGGGATAGGCTGAAGCTGGGAGCAACCACTACAAAAACTCAATGGGGAAGAGGCATACCTCAAGGCACTTCCTGCACACTAATTGAAAACTGTATTAAAACTCCATGAAATATTTGCTCGAGGGTTCTTACTTATATTTAATTATTTTATAATTGAAATACATTTTGAAATTAAAAAACACAAATCTTCATAAAACCACCAACTCCTGCGTCCAAACTTCTGATTACCAATGTCCTTTCCTGGCTACACGCTCCATATTAAACTGCATTCCACCTGTCCTTCACATGTGAGCTCATTATCCCTATTCTCAAAAATACCTTGACCATCAAACCACTGACCTATCTCCATAATCCCCATCTTTGCGAGTCTTCAAAAGTAAGTTAGCTTCCTAAATCGTGCCTATTTCTCTTGGTAATGCTTTTGAATTCCTCCAGTAATATTTCTCCTTCTGCACAATTTTAACTAACTCTATTTAAAGTCATAACTGTCATTCAATGTGATTGTGTTCAATATTAACCTCCAGACCAGCAGCTTTAGACAAAACTGACGTCACTTTTCTCCTTCAAAATCTCTCCAGTGCCTTCACCCCAGGCTTCCTTTCTTAATTATTCAGGCTGAGAATCACCTTCATCTTCCCTTCCTGCAACAGGTTTCTAATCTTTCCCAAATGATCTATCCTTAGCACCTTTGTATTTCCAACGCCGTTTCTTAGCAACAAATAGCATTGGTTTCCATCACCATATTTTTCATCTTATGCCTCAAAAACTGTAAAATTGTCCATTAGATATTCAGTTCTGATGGAAGATCAATGTCATAAGATAATTACTGTTTCTCTTCCCGCAGATGCTAACAAGCTAAGTATTTTCATTAATAAGGCCACCTCCACTCACTTCCAGAAATCACCTGCACATCAGCCAACCAATTACTGGAACCTTCATTTAAAATTTTGTTATTTTACCAATCTAACACTCCTGGTTGGCCTTTTTTTTAAAAAACTGTACTTAAATTTGAAGTAATATAAAACTCTGCTACCATGTCTTATCTCATAAAATCCTACTCAGGTATAAATATACCGTATATGTTAATAAAGTACACAAGATTCTGGTTTACAGTTCATAATTAAAATTCTTAATAACATTTTCAACTTCCTCCCCTACATACTTCTGTAATCTCTCCCAGTCCTACTACCCTCTCTTTACCCACTCATCATTAATTCGGGCTTGTGAAAAATCATCAAATTTAATCCCTCATCATTTGGCATGGTGTACTGTTTAGGCCATTAAGCCCTATTCCTATTCTCAATGCCCTGACTAATGGAGGCCAGTGTGCCAAAAGCCTTCTTGGCCACCCTGACTACCTGTGATGACACTTCCAGGAAATATTCAAGAAGATGCTATTAAGCTGTAAAAAGTGCAGAAAGATTTACAAGGATGTTAACAGGACATGAGGGCCTGGGTTACAGGAAGAGTTAGGCAGGCTTGGAGCATAGGAAACTGAGGGACGATCCTATGGAGGGACTTGGAGAAGGTGAATGCACAGTCTCCAAGGTTGGGGCATTAAGAACTAGTGGGCATAGGCTTAAGGTGAGAGGTGAAGGATTTAATTGGAACCTGAGGGCAAGTTTCTTACATTGAGGATGGTACACATAAGGAATGAGCTGTCAGTAGGATTATTTGAAGCAGGTATAACAACAACATTTAAAAGACACTAGGGCAGTAAGTAGATAGAAAAGGTTCAGCAAGATATGGTCAAAGGTGGGCAAGTGGGTCCAGCTTACAGGGGCAGCTTGGTTGGAATGGACCAGTTGGGCTGAAGGACCCGTTTCCATGCTGCATGACTTTATAAGCTCTACGTTTCCTTCCCTCGTATCTATTTCTCTGCATGAATTTATATAGATGTGGCGAGGTGAGCTCAATGCCTTTTATGCTCACTTCAACTGACAAAACATGGAGACACCTTCATGAACTCCCACAGCCCCCGACGACCATGTGATTTCAGTTTCTAAAGCTGACATGGGAGCATCCTTCAGAAGGGTGAATCCAGAGAAAGCACCCAGCCCAGATGGGGTACCTAGCTGAGTACTGAAGACTTGTGCTGATCAACTGGTTCACATGTTCACTGATATCTCACTTCAGCAGTCTGAGGTAACTACCTGCTTCAAACAGGCTTCAATTATATTAGTGCCCAAGAACATGGTAGCCTGCCTCAGTGACGAACATCCAGTAGCACTTCCATCCACTGTGACGAAGTGCTTTGAGAGGTTGGTGATGAAACATATCAACTCCTGCCTGAGGAACAACTTGGATCCACTGCATTTTGCCCACCATCACAACAGGTCAAAAGGGTGATGCTGCTTCATTGGCTCCTCACTCAACACTGGAACACCGGGACAGTAAAGGTGCATACATCTGTATGCTCTTCATCGATGACAGCTCAGCATGTAATACTATCATCCCCTCAAAACTAATAAACTCCAAGGCTTAGGCCTTAATACCTCTTAGTGCAACTGGTTCCCTGACTTCCTCACTTGCAGACCCCAGTCAATTCAGATTGCAAAAACATCTCCTCCACAATCACCAGCAGCACAGGTGTGCCACAATGCTGTGAGCTTAGTCCTTTGCTCTATGACTGTGAGGCTAAGCACAGCTCCAAAGGTTCAAAGGTTCATTTATTATCAAAGTATGTATGCAGTATATCTCTCTGATTCTTCTCCAGATATCCATGAAACAAAGAAAACCATGGAAGTCAGCTCACAGAGAAACAGCAAACCCACCCCCTGCCCCCCACACACACACACACACACACACGCAGCATGATCGTCAATGCCCCCCAACTCCGTTCCCCTGCACACACGCAACAAGAACATTGGATCCTAAAGCCCACTCACCCTACATGTAACTCAACAGGAACGTCAGCCCCCAAATCCCCCTTTTCCGCATAAAAAACAAACAAAAATGCAACAAGAACATTGACCGCCCCTCCCCCCACAAAAAATGAGAAAGACTGTGCGTCAACACAAAATATAAAAACCATAAGACTGAAAAAGTCCATAGTCCAAATTGTAGAACCTCTAACATCATTCGACATCACCAAAAGAGAGACACTACTGAAACCCAGAGGCCTACCCTCTGGACCATAGCAACTGGCCACAAAAGGTTCCTTCTCTGGCAGCAGAGCGATTCCTTCAGTGATCTAAAGGCAGGTAGCTGGCGCTGAACCCATGCTCATTTTCTGCCATTCACCTCGATGTTTCAGTCTTCCTCATCACTTTAATCAGGGAATAATGGAAGCTTTAATCAGTGAATTGGAGTTGAACATCAGCTCAAGTCTCATCTCGTAGTTTCTTCACCTCGAAGCCCGCATTTGCTTCCTGGAATGTTCTCGGAGCCAGCAAAGTGCTGGGTCACACAATCGATCTCCAAACTGCAAATCGCAGTCTCTAACAGTTCCAGAAACACATTTAAGATGAAAAACAGACGTAACAGAGGTGAATTAAACAGTTTCATGATCTACCCAGAAGATGTTGACCGAGGAAACATCGTACGCAGGCGCCACCATGACAGGAAGAATGATGTATTTAAGTTTGCTGACAACATTGTTGTCATTGGCCAAATCAAAGGTGGTGATGAATCTGCATACGAGAGAGAGATTGAAGATCTGATTGAATGGCGCCGCATTCTCACTCAATTTCAGCAAAACCAAAGAGCTGATACAGGAGGATGAAACTGGAGGTCCAGGAGCTTGTCCTCTTCAGGGAATCAGAGGTGGAGAGGGACAGCAACTTTTAACTAGTTGGCATTATAATTTCAGAGGATATCTCCTGGGTCCTGCATGTAAGTGCCATTACAAAGAGAGCACCACAGCACCTCAACTTTCTTTGAAGTTTGTGAAGATTCAGTATGCCATCTATAACTTTGTCAAACTTCTATAGATGTGTGGTGAAGAGTATACTGACTAGTTTACCTCATGACTTGGTATGGATACGTGATAGCCCTTAAATGGAAAAGCCTACAAAAGTAGTGGATACAACCCAGTCTACCACAGCCATCAGGGAGGTGGTACAGGAGCCTCGAGACCCATACCACCAGGTTCAGAACAATTATTAGCACTCAACCATCAGGCGCTTGAACCAGAGAGAGTAACTTCACTCATCCAAAAATTTAACTGTCCCCACAACCTGTGGGTTCACTTTCAAGGACTCTTCATCTTCTGTTCTTGATATGTTTTGCTTATTTATTTATTATTACTGTTTTGTTGCTTTTTTCTTTTGTACTTGCACAGTCTGTTGGCTTCTGCACATCAGTTGTTTGTCCATCTTGTGTGTGGTTTTTCATTGATACTATTGTGCGTTGTATTTACTGTGAATGCCCACAAGAAACTGAATCTCAGAGTTGTATATGGTGACGTATATGTACTTTGTTAATAAATTTACTTTGAACTTTAGTGTCCAAATGCATTTTAGAACAACCCTGTTCAGCTTCAACATTAAAAGCTTGACAAGCAGTGTTGAAATGTGATCACATCTATGTAGGGAATGTAGGGAAATGATTAGAACAAGTACAGAGAAAGACTCTGTAAGGTTTTACAATTATATAATCACCAGATCACACTCAAGTATCTTTTTCAAATGAAGTATTTCTTAAATCTAGAGCCACCACAAAACTTATGAAGAGTTGCTAATAAATTGGGGATGTTATGGATAGAATAGAGGGTTGTCTAAAACTACAGCAGGATATAGATCAGATGGAAAGTTGGGCAGACCATTGGCAGATAAAATTTAATCTTGGGAAGTGCAAGGTGGTGCATTTTGTTAAGTCAAATACGAGTAGGAAATACAGTAATCAGTAGGGCACAAAGGAATGTTGATGAACAGAGAGACCAAAGGTCAAGCCCACAATACTGTGAACACAAAAACACAGGTCAGTAGGGTGATAGAGCAGCTATACAGCATACTTGTCTTCATATGGTGGGGATTATAAGAGTTAGGATGTTATGTTAGGCTACAATTGGAGTATTTATGGTGTTCTGGTCACTGCACTCTAGGATGGATTCAGCTGTGCTGGATAGAGAGTGCAGAGGAGTTTCATTATAACTTTGCCTGGATTGGTTTAGTTCCAAAGAGAGAGTTGAACCACCTGATTAGCTTCCCCGGCACAGAGGTGGTTAATAGACATCCTGATAGAAGTATATAAGATTATTCAACACGTAGAAGGGATAGATAATCAAAATCTTTTTTCCGATGGTAAGGGTACTATAAAGACGAGGGCAGAATTTGAAGGTCAGAGGAAGAAGTTTTAAAGAGCATCTAAGGGATTAAGATTTTTTTTACACAGACAGTGTTTAATAGCTGGAACTCACTGCCAGAGGAGCTGATAGAATTATATACAATTACTATGTTTAAGAGGCAATTGGACAAATGCATAAATAAGCAAGGCAAATAAGGATATTTTTCTAATGCAGGCAAACATGGTACGTATAGATCAGTGAAAAGGTCAGCTTGGACATGTAGGCTAAAGGACCTGAGCTTCTGCTATACAATTCTATGACTAATTGCACATTTCAATTTACTACTTCTTTTTGATTTAATCTTAATACTTTCAGACATGGGCAACTTGAAAATGAATAAAACAGGAATGCACGCAACATAGAACTAGTTTAGTCTTGAATCTAACCACAATCTGAAGACAAAAAGGAAGGCCAAAATATAGATGAAAAGCTCTATAAAATAATGACAAATTGCGGACAGTTGTGGAAGTTGTGGGCAACAGCCAGTGTTCAGTGAAATCCATGGCCATTCTAGTTTTGATGACAGACTGAATGGACTGATTGGCTGTCTCAAACTATAAAACCTTACTAAGATTAACTGTTCTTGCAACTTTATTGCTCAGTCCCTGTCCCTTCTCATGTTTGTCCCTGACAAGAATCTATTATTAATATATGACAAATAGAAACATTCTTGTAGCTATTTAAAAATTTAGCTATCAATGCTACCTATATATAGTTTTGAGCAAAATGTGTGCAACATAACTATTCTTGACTTTAGTAATGCTTCTGCTTTTAGTTAAATTTTGCAAAATCCCTTAGATAGTTTGATAAATCCACTGCCTGGTGTGGAATAACCATCCAGAACTGGGAAGTTACAGGGTTGGTTCTTTGGCAACGGTTTTCACTTACAAACTGCTTTAAACACAGAAAAACATCCCAATGCATTTTTCAAAACATTTCCATCCAGGCAAGGGCTCAATATCTTCAAAAATATGTAAACAATGCATTGCTTATGTCTTTCTACTGTGCATAAAGGAGTTCTACATAGTTGAAGATTCCAACTAACTTACAGATGATTTATAAACAGAACTCCATCTCACTCCACATCTTTTTTTGTAGTTATTAAATCTTGTCGATCAGTGCGTCACTTGCAAAGCCAACATCACTTGCCCTTCATAATTGCACATGAGAAGTCCTGATGAGCCACCTTCTGAAAAATGGTGTGTACTGTATTTAGGAGGGGAGTATGTAAGCAGTGAATTCCCATGTAATTGAAGCCCTTGGCCTTCTTGGCATTACATGCTGCATGTTTAGGAGTAGTCCGGGCAAGTAACGGTAGATTATTTTGTAGATGGGCATGCTACATAATTAGTGGAAGTAATGAACATTTGGAATGGTTGGTAGAGTGCCAATGAAATGGGGTGTTTTACTGGAAATGCAGTCCAGCATTAGTACTACTGGAACTGCACTCATCAAGGCAAGCAGAGGACATCCCGTCATGCACCTGAAATGTACATGAGTAAAGCTTTGTAAATTCAGTGCTAGAGAATACCCAGCCTTCAAACTGCTTTTGTATACAGTGTTAAGTAATTTGTTCAAAGAATGAAATTGCCCTCACCACCACCACCATTTGTACTCAAGATGGGGGTACTTTAGAGTGCCTCAATCACCTTCATACTCTGGATAGAGGTATTCAGCTGTGCTGCCTGCTCTGGTCTAACGGTGGTACAGGGTATACCCAGGAATTGTAGAGAAGTCTGGCATGCTAGCTGGTCAGATTTTATAATGACAACCCACTGAACGCATTTGATGTAGAGAGGGATTTGGGGTGCAAGACCTTAGCTCCCTGAAAGTGGCACAAAAGCAAATAGGGCGGTAAAGAGGGTGTAATGCATTGTTGCTGTCATCAGTTGAGATGCTGAATAGAAAAGTCAGGAAGTCACATGGCAGCTGTATAAAGCCTTGGTTAGTTCACGTTTGGAGCACTGTGTGCAGTTCCGGTCACCACTTTATAGGAAGGACATGGAGGCTTTGGAGAAGGTTCATCTAGATTAGAGATCTATAAGGAGAGGTTGAACAAACTTAGATTGTTCACTTTGGAGCATCGAAGGCTGAGGGGCAACATGATTAAGTGTATAAAATTATGAGAGGTACCGACAGGGTAGATAGTCACAATCTTTTTCCTCTGATAGAAATGTCAAATTCTAGAAGGCATAATTTTAAGGTGTGAGTGAGAAAGTTTAAAGGAGATTTATAGAGACTGGTAGACACCTAGACCTTATTTCCAGGGGAAATGATGGAAGCAGATGTGATAGCAATGTTTGGAAGATATTTAGACAGGCACATTAACAGGCAGGATCTGAGGAATATAGATGACGTTTAAGCAGAAGTGGCATTTTAACTGAACTCATGGTTGGCGTTGACAAAATGGACCAAAGGGACTGTTCTTGTGCTGTAGTGTTCTATGTAAATGGACTGCTGCTCAGCTAATGTGTGGAACATTTTTCACAATTTAGCGTAGTAGTTAGTGTGATGCTATTACAGCTCAGGGCATTGGAGCTTGGAGTTCATTCCTGGTATCCTCTGTAAGGAGTCTCTGTTAGTCCTCCCCATGGAATGTGTGGGTTTTCCCCAGGAGCTCCAGTTTCACCCCACAATCCAAAGACATACCAGGTAAGTTAATAGGTCATTGTAATTTGCCTCGTGATTGGGTTAGGGTTAAATTGGGTATTGCTGGGTGGCATGGCTTGAAGGGCTGGGAGGGCCTTTTCGATGCTATATCTCTAAATAAAGATATAGCATCTTTATATGTCTGCAGATGTTTATGAGGAGGACTTAGCCTCAACTAAACTGAGCGATTATGTTGATGCCCACATCTGGTTTTGTTCTTTGCTTTGATATGGCCCTTTTGGTACAACTGACTGTTCTCCTAGCCTAATGTGGAGGATGTTCAAGCATCAACCACATCATGTGACTCCAGATCCACACGGCCAGTATGTGAGGGAACCAGATGTGTTTTTACGATGATCTAGTGTTATGGTCATCATTACCATTAATCAGTTTGTTGTATTTTCAATTCCACAGCTATCACGCTGGATTTTGCATGCCTGAGCTGTTCATCCAGATCCCTGGATTACATAATGAATCATTTAATTGCTGGATCCTCGCTAACATACGCTAAAATCTCATACAAGAGGAAATCTGCAGATGCTAGAAACCTAAGCAGCACACACATAATGCTGGAGGAATTCAGCAAGACAGACAGCATCTACGGAAAGGAGTATCGTCGATGTTTCATGCTGAGACCCTTCCTTCATCAGGACCAGAGGAAAAAAAGATGAGGAGTCAGAGTTGGAAGGCAGAGGGAGATGGAAGGATGCAGTTGAGGGCAGTGTTCCTCCAGTGTTTTTGAGTGTGTCGCTAAAATCTCACGGCACTATTCAAATAAGTAAGACTCTCTGCAAAGTGCCTTAGGACATCCTAAGGATTTAACTATTTATCTGCAATATGAAACAAAAACCATTTTTTAAAGGCTGTTTGATAATTTAACATTGAGAAAAACATTTGCTGTGGTCACAAGACATGTTGCTTACAGTTCACTTTGAAACATGTATATCTTTATCTCACTTCAACTTGTGTGGTATTTTATGCTCTTTTCTGTTTCAGTTCCTGATAACTGCTGCATCTTTTTCACCATTTAGAAATCAATTATACTTATCTAATACAGCACAAAGTCAAATTAATTGCAAACTCCAGGAAGTACTGCACATTAGAGTGAAAGTAGCACACTTCACTTAATTCACAGCGAAACTGTGCAGGACAAAAACAAGAACTCTAGGCTTTGACCAGAAATGCAACAAATCAAGAGCACTTCATTCAGTTTATAGCACAAGGTTACCATACTGTTGTAGGCAAATACAGCTGTTAACCTGCACACAGCCCCACAAATGCAATGAGATGAATGATCACCTAATTTGTTTCACTTGCAATAATTACTTGTACAGAATATTAAGAAAACGCTTTTTTCCCTCTTCCTACGCCTATTTTCAGTTCCCTAAATTAGGTATTCAGGAAGCTTGATTTTGTGTTTACTCTGCTAGTACTGCACCAAAGGCCATTCAGATTTGGTGCTCAAATGAGCTTGAACCTTAACTTTTTAACACAGTGCTGAGAAGTTAACCAATGTACCAATTACACTGTATCCCCAAACTCTACCACACAATCTCTAATTCTTCCAAAACTGCAGAATTCAACTTCTATTACTCAAATTGTTCACCTTCATCCCTACCCTTGTACAAAGCTGCAGTATCTTCAAGAGATGAAAATAAATAAGAACTGGCAATTCTATTAAATGATTATAAAGCTGTATCCAAGGCAACATATTTTCTAATGCAAAAATATATATGACTTAAAAAATAAATCAGGCATGCTGGCATACTGAATACTGTCATTGCTTACTCTATAGTTAGGCTCCCCAGTATAGAATACAGTGGGATTTCTCACAGACATTTGCATGTACCATACAGTAAGTCAGCAAAGCAGCAGGACAGTGGATTTATTCTTCGCTCCCTCTCCTGGAGGCACTGTCTCCAAAGCACCATATTACATCCACTTTACATCAAAGAAATAGAAGAGACATGCTATTCATGGGTCCACCACTAGGAGGTGTGAGAGAACTTCTGAGTTGTTTTTCAGTTTTCCAGCTTTGTTTGTCCTCTGCTTGTATTTATCTTCTGTTATTTACATCTATTTAGAGACCACCCTCAAGTGATAAACCTCCCTCAGCCACTATCATCAACAATGTATGATACTCAGCCCCCCCAAATGTCAAACATTGTCTTTGTTCTCTCCATCCTTCCCCCTTCTCTTTAACTTAATCAAATATGTTCCCATCTTATTTCTGATGACAGGTCATCAAACTGGAATTGTTTCTTCTCCTCAGATGCTGCTTGAACTGCTAAACATTTCTGGCATTATGTTTCTATTTCAGGTTTCTATCATCCGCAGTTCCATTTCCAGCTTTACTTGCAACTTAATATGTTTGTTTAAATGGGCACAGAGTAAGAATTGTCTGGACATTTTAAAGTTCTTTCATTGCTAAATATTACCAGTTGGTAGGTTAACTGGTCACTGTATATTGTCCTGTGATTAGGCTAGGATTAAATTGGGGGTTTGCTACGTGTCGTGACTTGAAGGGCCGATAGGTCTACTCTGTGCTGTATCTCAATAAGTAAAATCTAGCAGCTGAAGATAGCATCACTCCCTACTTAAGGGAAAGCTCAATAAATATATGAAGGAGAAGCAATGAAAGTAGCTTAAAAAGAGAGTGCTGAAGATAACTGCTCAAATAAATCTTCTGTGTTTGCAATAGTCCAGTGACAGAGAGTAGTTTTGCCATAAGACACACTCAAAACATCCTTGCACAGAATTGAAAAACTCCCAATTCTTTTAAAGTTATAAACTTTTGGTGAGGAGGAGTACGACTGGCAGAAGGAAATATTTCATTGAATAGGCAGCAAACAAAACAGCTACAAAAGGTGTGTTTATTTGTGGTACCCAGTGTGAGGAGACTGTAGTTCCATGAAGTACCCTGTAATTCAGTAACAAACCCTTATAACCTTTGCCAGTAATAGCATCATACTTAAAGCCACTGGATAATCTCATAGATCTTTCTGCCAAGGACTGCATTTACCAGATGGAAGAGTCTGAACAGCAACAAGCCTCAACACAGACGTCAGGCTTTTTTTTGTTTCCTGGCTGTTCTCAGCAGTCAGAAAAAAACAGCAGCTTATACTGTAGCGAGCTTAAAGATACTCTACCTTGTACATTGTGTTATTGTTATAGATTTAATTACAACAAATTTTGACAAAAATATTTTGTTTTGATTGCCTTTTTGTGTAAAATAAGATAAAGAGAAGTAGTGGACCAATAATCTGAGCACATTGGACATTGATCGGTTTGTTTCTGAACTATAGGAAGCAATTGGATAAATAACCAGGAGACTTGTAGCAGCAGGGAATCTGCAGTATTACCTTGTCCTCAGGGTGAACTCCCGCCATCTGAATTTTAATCTCTATTAAAATTTAAAATCTCTATTTTAGGCACCCCAGATTACGTCATGTACTCCAACTTCAATTCTTAAACTGATGGCATAATTCTGTATGAGTAGTACACCAATCGAACACTGGCTTCTTTTATTGGGATACCTACTAACTTAGTAAGGAAACTACTCATTTTGTCCTCAATCCCCAATTTACATTCAATTAACTGATCTCAACTGGGGCAAGAGCAAGAGTGCTACAATTGAAAAGAACAAGTTTCATCAGGAGTGAGGCATAATTTGAAGTCACAAGTGAGAAAGAGAAATCGTTGCATGGCAGGAGCCATTTGAAAAGAAAAAGTCTCATTGGGAGTGAGTCATAATTTGAAGTAGCGAGTGAGATAGACATTGTTACAAGGTGGGAGTCACTTGAAAAGAACAAGTCTCGTCAGCAGTGAGTCATAATTTGAAGCAGTGAGCGAGAGGTGGAGAAGGGATATCATAGCAAGGTGAGAACTATTTAAAAAGAACACGTCTCATCGGGAGTGAGTTTTATCTGGGCCAATTGAAAAAAGAAAGAAGTAAGCAAAGTAGCTATTGTTGGGTGGGCCAGTGTTAGGGTGGGAGGCTTTGGCTCAACAGACTTCAGCAAGACCAGAGACAAGAAAATCTGCTGATGCCGGAAATCCAAGCAACACACGCAAAATGCTGGAGGAACTCAGCAGGCCAGGCAGCATCTATGGAAAAGGGTCTTGATCCGTAACTTTTCCATCGGTGCTGCCTGGCCTGCGAGTTCCTCCAGCATTTTGTGTGTGTTGTTTGGCAAGACCAGGCTTGGTCAAGCACAGACAGAGGTTCTACATAAGTTTCTAGTAAGATTTTTCCCCTCTTTCATTGTCTATTAGTACATACAGTAGCTAATGGGCTGAGAATGGGTCCAGAGTATGTGGTATGCTCTTTTCGTGGGATGCGGAAACTCTGGAAGACCTCCAGTCTTCCTAAGAACTAGGGGATTTTAACATGCGAGTGGATTGGGAAAATCAGGTTGGCACTGGATCTCGAGAGAGGATTTGTAGGATGTCTACGAGATGGCTTTTTAGAACAGCTTGTTGTTGAGCCCACTAGGGGATCGGCAGTACTGGATTGGGTATTGTGTAATGAACCAGAGGCGATTAGAGAGATGGAAGTGAAGGAACCCTTAGGAGGCAGTGATCACAACATGACTGAGTTCACTGTGAAATTTCAGAAAGAGAAGCCGAAATCCGATGTGTCGGTATTTCAGTGGAGTAAAGGAAATTACAGTGGCATGGGAGAGGAACTGGTCACGGTTGACTGGAAAGGGGCACTAGCGGGAAGGACGGCACAGCAGCAGTGGCTGGAGTTTATGCGAGAAGTGAGGAAGGTGCAAGACAGACATATTCCAAAGAAGAAGAAATTTTCAAATGGAAAAAGGAAGCAACCGTGGCTGACAAGAAAAGTCAAAGCCAAAGTAAAAGCAAAGCAGAGGGCATAGAATGAAGCAAAAATTAGTGGGAAGACAGAGGATTGGGAAGTTTTTAAAAGCTTACAAAAGGAAACTAAGAAGGTCATTAAGAGGGAAAAGATGAACTATGAAAGGAAGCTAGCAAATATTATCAAAGAGAATACTAAAAGCTTTTTCAAGTATATAAAGAGTAAAAGACAGGTGAGAGTAGATATAGGACCGATAGAAAATGATGCTGGAGAAATTGTAATAGGAGATAAGGAGATGGCGGAGGAACTGAATGAGTACTTTGCATCAGTCTTCACTGAGGAAGACCAGCAATATACCAGACATTCAAGGGTGTCAGGGAAGAGAAATATGCGCAGTCACAATTACGGCAGAGAAAGTACTCAGGAAGCTGAATAGTCTAAGGGTAGATAAATCTCCTGGACCAGATGGAATGCACCCTCATGTTCTGAAGGAAGTAGCAGTGGAGATTGTGGAGACATTAGCAATGATCGTTCAAAAGTCGATAGATTCTGGCCTGGTTCCGGAGGACTGGAAGATTGCAAATGTCACTCCACTATTTAAGAAGGGGGCAAGGAAACAAAAAGGGAATTATAGACCTGTTAGCTTGACATCGGTGGTTGGGAAGTTGTTGGAGTTGATTGTCAAGGATGAGGTTACGGAGTACCTGGAGGCATATGACAAGATAGGCAGAACTCAGCATGGTTTCCTTAAAGGAAAATCCTGCCTGACAAACCTAGTGCAATTTTTTGAGGAAATTACAAGTAGGCTAGACAAGGGAGATACAGTGGATGTTGTGTATTTGGATTTTCAGAAGGCCTTTGACAAGGTGCCACACATGAGGCTACTAAACAAGATAAGAGCCCATGGAATTACAGGAAAGTTACATACGTGGATAGAGCGTTGGTTGATTGGCAGGAAACAGAGAGTGGGAATAAAGGGATCCCATTCTGGTTGGCTGCCGGTTACCAGTGGTGTTCCACAGGGGTCCGTGTTGGGGCCGCTCCTTTTTACATTGTATATCAACGATTTGGATTATGGAATAGATGGCTTTGTGACTAAGTTTGCTGATGATACAAAGATAAGTGGAGGGGCCGGTAGTGCTGAGGAAACAGAGAGTTTGCAGAGAGACTTGGATAGATTGGGGGAATGGGCAAAGAAGTGGCAAATGAATTACAATGTCGGAAAGTGTACGGTCATGCACTTTGGTAGAAGAAATAAACGGGCAGACTATTATTTAAATGGGGAGAGAATTCAAAGTTCTGAGAGGCAACAGGACTTGGGAGTCCCCGTGCAGTATACCCTTAAGGTTAACCTCCAGGTTGAGTTGGTGGTGAAGAAGGCGAATGCAATGTTGGCATTCATTTCTAGAGGAATAGAATATAGGAGCAGGGATGTGATGTTGAGGCTCTATAAGGCACTGGTAAGACCTCACTTGGAATACTGTGTGCAGTTTTGGGCTCCTTATTTAAGAAAGGATGTGCTGACATTGAAGAGGGTTCAGAGAAGATTCACTAGAATGATTCCAGGAATGAGAGTGTTAACATATGAGGAACGTTTGACCTCTCTTGGACTGTACTCCTTGGAGTTTAGAAGAATGAGGGGGGGGACCTCATAGAAACATTTCGAATGTTGAAAGGCATAGACAGAGTGGATGTGGCAAAGCTGTTCCCCATGGTGGGGGAGTCTAGTATGAGAGGACATGACTTGAGGATTGCAGGGTGCCCATTCAGAACGGAGATGCGAAAAAAAAATTTTAGCCAGAGGGTGGTGAATCTATGGAATTTGTTGCCACGGGCGGCAGTGGAGGCCAAGTCATTGGGTGTATTTAAGGCAGTGATTGATTGGTATCTGAGTAGTCAGGGCATCAAAGGTTATGGTGAGAAGGTGGGGGAATGGGACTAAAGGGGACATTGGATCAGCTCATGATGAAATGGCGGAGCAGACTCGACGGGCCGAATGGCCAACTTCTGCTCCTTTGTCTTATGGAACTACAGCAGCATGAAGTGCAACAAGATACAGCTCTTTAGAGACCATGGAAGGAAATGGAGCTGTAGCTCAACGACTTTCAGCACAAACGGGAGAATGAGGAGGTGATAGATAAGAGCTACAGGGAGGCAGTCACCCCTAAATTGCAGGAGGCAAGACCCTGGATGACTGACAGGGGAGGGAAATGGACTAGACAGCCAGAGCAGACTACCCCTGTGGTCTTTCCCTTCGATAATAAGCATACTGCTTTGTATACGGTTTCGGGGAAAACAACCTACCAGGAGAAGCCATGGTGACCAGCTCTTTGGCACTGAGTCTGGCTCAGAAGAGAAGGAGGGAGAAGAGGAGTGCAGTAGTGATAGGGGATTCCATAGTTAGAGGAGCAGACAGGAAATTCCATGGATGTGAAAAAGATATTCAGAAGGCATTTTGCCACCCAGGTGTCAGGGTCAGGGATCTCTCAGATCGAGTTCACAGCTTTCTAAAGGGGGACAGTGAGCTGCTAGTTGTCGTGATACATATTGGTACCAATGACATAGGTAGGAAAAGGGTGGAGGTTTTGAAGAGAGAATATAGTGAGTTAGGTAGAAAGCTGAAAAGCAGGATTTCCAGGGTAGGAATCTTGGATTGCTGCCTGTGCTATGTGGCAGTGAGGGTAAGAATAGAGTGATATGGCAGAAGAATGTGTGCCTGAGGAACCAGTGCAAAGAGCAGTGTTTCAGATTTCTGGATTATTGGGATCTCTTCTGGAGAAATTATGACCTGTACAAAATGGACGAGTTGCACCTGAAGCCAAGAGGGATCAATATCCTTGTGGGCAGGTTTGTTGGAGCTGTTGGGGAAGATTTAAACTACTCTGGCAGGGGATGGGAACTGGGGTGATAAAGCTGAGCCTGTGGCAGTTAGAATACAAGTAGATGCAATGTGTAGTGGGACTGTGAGGAAGGTCAGGCAAGTGATAGTACAAAATTGTAGTCAGTGGGATGAGTTGAAGTGTAACATGGGGACATAATCGAAAAGGGTGATGAATACAGGACAAAGGTGTTATATCCAAATGCACATAGTATACGGAATAAGGTAGACGACCTTGAGCACAGTTAGAGACAGACAGACAGACAGACATACTTTATTGATCCCGAGGGAAACTGGGTTTCGTTACAGTTGCACCAACCAAGAACAGTGTAGAAATATAGCAATATAAAACCATAAATAATTAAATAATAAGTACATTATGCCAAGTGGAAACCAGTCCAGGACCAGCCTATTGGCTCAGGGTGTCTGACACTCTGAGGGAGGAGTTGTAAAGTTTGATGGCCACGGGCAGGAATGACTTCCTATGACTCTCGTTGCATCTCGGTGGAATGAGTCTCTGGCTGAACGTACTCCTGTGCCCAACCAGTACATCATGGAGTGGATGGGAGACAAGATGGCATGCAACTTGGACAGCATCCTCTTTTCAGACACCACCGTCAGAGAGTCCAGTTCCACCCCCACAACGTCACTGGCCTTACGAATGAGTTTGTTGATTCTGTTGGTGTCTGCTACCCTCAGCCTGCTGCCCCAGCGCACAACAGCAAACATGATAGCACTGGCCACCACAGACTCGTAGGACATCCTCAGCATCGTCCGGCAGATGTTAAAGGACCTCAGTCTCCTCAGGAAATAGAGACGGCTCTGACCCTTCTTGTAGACAGCCTCAGTGTTCTTTGACCAGTCCAGTTTATTGTCAATTTGTATCCCCAGGTATTTGTAATCCTCTACCATGTCCACACTGACCCCTTGGATGGAAACAGGGGTCACCAGTGCCCTAGGTTGGTAGGTATGACACTGTGGCATCAAGTCGTGGCTTAAAGAAGATCACAGTTGGGAGCTTAGCATCCGAGGATACACATTGTATCAAAAGGACAGGCAGAGGGGATGGGTAGCTGCATTGGTAAAATAAAAATCAAATGGGTTCAGAAGATGTAGAATCCTTGTGGGAGGAGTTAAGAAATTACAAGGGTAAAAAGGTCCTGATGGGAATTATATACAAGCCTTCGAACAGTAGACAGAGTGGGACACAAATTAGAACGAGATAAAAAAGGTATGTAAAAAGGGCAGTGTTATGATAGTCATGGGGGATTTCAATTTGCAGGTAGATTGAGAAAATCAGGTTGGTGCTGGATGGACCTGGATGTGCCTGAGTTTGTAGAAAGCCTATGAGGTGGGTTTTTAGAGCAGCTTGTGGTGGAGCCCACTAGGGGAAAGGCAATTCTGGACTGAGTGTTGTGTAATAAACCAGATTTGATTAGGAGGTAGTGATCATAATACAATAGCATTTACCCTGCAGTTTGGAAGGGAGAAGTTATAGTCAGATATATCAGTATTACAGTGGAGAAAAGAAAAATACAGAGGCATGAGAGATGAGGTGGCCAATGTTGGTTGGAAGGGGACACTAGCAGGGATGATGGCAGAACAGCAATGGCTGGAGCTTCTGGGGACAATTCAGAAAGCGCAGGATAGATACATTGCAAAGATGAAGACGCCTAAAGGGAGAATGAGGAAACCATGGCCGACAAGGGAAATCAAGATAGCAAAAAGCAAAAGAGAGGGCATATAATCTAGCAAAAGTTAGTGGAAGGTTAGAGGATTGGGAAACTTTTAAAACAACAACAGAAGGCAACTAAAATGCCATAAAGAGAGAAAAGATGAAATTTAAACAAAAGCTAGCTATTAAAAGAGGATACCAAAAGTTTTTTCTCAGATATATAAAGAGAAGAAAAGAAGTGGGCGTGGATATTGGTCCGCTGGAAAATGATGCTGAAGAGCTTTTAATGGGGGACAAGAAATTGCTGACGAAATGAATAAATATTTTGCTTCAGTCTTCACTGTGGAAGACACTAACATTGTACCAGAAATTTGAGACTGTCAGGAGGCCAAAGTGAGTGAGGTTGCAATCACTAGGAAAAGGAGCTTAAGAAGTTGAAAGGTCTGAAGGTAGATAAGTCACCTGGATTAGATGGTGTCACCCCAAGATTCTGAAGAAGGTAGTTGAAGAGATTGTAGAGGCATTAGTAATCATCTTTCAAGAATCACTGGATTCGTGATGGTTCCTGAGGATTGGAAAATTGTAAATGTCACTCCACTCTTTAAGAAGGGAGGAAGGCAGAAGAAAGGAAATTATAGGCCAGTTAGCCTGACTTCACTGTTTGTGAAGATGTCGGAGTCCATTATTAAGGATGAGATTTTGATATACTTGGAGGCACATGATAAAGTAGAGTCAATGGATGTTGTTTACTTGGATTTTCAGAAGGCCTTTGACAAGGTACTGCACATGAGGCTACTTAACAAGATAAGAGTTCATGGTATTACAAGGAAGATACTAGCATAGAGAGATGATTGGCTGACTGGCAGGAGGCAAAGAGTGGGAATCAGGGGGGCCTATTCTGGTTGGCTGTCAACCAGACAGTGGTGTTCCACAGGGGTCGAGGTTGGGACCACTTCTTGTCAAGTTATGTAGTACGTCATTGATTTGAATGATGGAATTGATGGCTTTGTGGACAAGTTTGTGGTTGATATGAAGTTAGGTAGAAATGTTGAGGAAGTGAGCAGTCTATATAAGGACTTGGACTTAGATTGGGACAATTGGCAAATAAGTAGCAGATGGAATATAGTGTAGGGAAGTGCATGGTCGTGCACTTTGTTAAAGGGAATAAAGGCATAGACTAATTTCTAAACAAGAAGAAAATTCAAAAATCATAACTGCAAAGGTACTTGGGAGTGCTTGTGCAGGATTCCATAAAGGTTACCTTGCAGGTTGAGTCAGTGGTAAGGAAGGCAAATGCAATGTTAGCAATCATTCTGAGAGGACTAGAATATAAAAGTCAAGATGTAATTCTGAGGCTTGATAAAGTATTGATCACACCACAGTTGGAGTATTGCAATTTTGGAGCCAGTATCTTAGAAAAGATGTGTTGACATTGGAGAAGGTCCAGAAGAATAATTCTTGGAATGAAAGGGTTAATGTATGAGGACAGTTTGATGCCTCTGGGCCTGTGCTCACTGGAGTTTAGATGAATGGGGGAGGGGGGATTCTCACTGAAACCTATTGAATATTGAAAGGCCTAGACAGAGTAGATGTGGCGAAGGTGTTTCCTATAGAGGGTGAGTATTAGGACCAGGGGCACAGCCTCAGAAGAGAGGGCGTCCATTTAGAACAGAGGTGAGGAGTAATTTTTTTTAGCTAAAGGGTAGTGAAATTCATTGCTGCAGATGGCTGTGGATGCCAAGTAAATGAGTAAATTTAAAGTGGAGGTTGATAGGTTCTTGATTAGTCAGGGCATCAAAGGTTACGTGGAGAAGGTAGGGAAATTGGATTGAAAGGGATAATAGATCAGCCATGATGGAAAGGCAGAACAGGCTTGATGGACTGAATGACTTAATTCTGCTCCATGTCTTACGGTCTATAATTAATGTCCACATGTAGTGTTCAAACTGCCTTGTCTTGCTTATTCAGCAAAGAGGGCGGGGGTTAAAGAGAGGATAACAGAGTTGATTTAATGCATGTTAATCAACTCTGGTTTCACTTCCTGTTTGTTCAAACGGTTGCTATTCACCTGATATTGCCTGACTGAATCAGGTTATAGCAGTAATATAGCCAACCAGACAGAAGCCAGAGCACAGCCCAGCCATTCAGGATCTGCATCTTATTAGCTCGCACCAGCTGCTGGAAAAGAAGTATAGTTAACAAAAACCAAGGAATGCTGGGCAAAATGAAGTTATGGAAACATACATACATGATAAACATAAAATTAGATGTTAAAAGTATTCTGATTGGAAAGTTTATTGGTTGTTAGAATTACTCTGATTCATAATTGCTAATCCTACCTTTAGTGACAGATCACAAAAGTACTTCTTGAATATAAACTGGTTCTAAAGCATTTTGAGCTGGAGATTTTACATGGTTATTGTAATAATCCATAAGTTTGGTAAGTGTCTATATGGAAAATCTACATAAAGAGTAAACTGTTATACACATAATTTCTCTTAGCTCTCCATCAAATTTATAGGTTACAGTAGGGAGAGGTTGAAGAAACTGAGTTTTCAAGTAGAGTTTTCCCTGGAGAAAGAATGAGACTGACATATATATATGCACACACCGTGATGCAGTGGTATGGTTAACGGTTGATTGACTTGGTAATGGTATTGCTAAGTTTCTCCTTTGGAGACAGTCCTCAGGATCAGTGGGCACTGGAGTGCTTGACAAGGTCAAGTGGAGGAAATCAGAGACTCTTCTACAGATGGGGCAAGAAGTGCCTGACAGGGCAGATGGGTGTGAGGCTTGACGTACTGTGCTTCTTCTGCCCTCTGCATGTACGTGAGCTTCTCAAGAGCATCCAAGATGTTCTTTCTCAAACTTTTGAGTTGTCAAGTGTCAGGCACTTTCAAGACTTAGTTGTAATGGAGGCTTTGAACACATCCTTGAATCCATACCCCTGTCTCCTTGGTAATCCCTTTACAAGATGAAATATAAGTAGCTAAGCCCAACAGTCTATCCTGTCTGAGCACTGCCATGACATTTTCCCTGATGAGTAATGCCCCTTTAATTACTCCCCCTCTATCATGTCTAAAACAACAGAACCCCAGAACTTTGTGCTGCCAGTTCTGTCTCTCCTGCAATCAATTCTCATTAAGGGCTACAATATCATAATTCCATGTTAGAAGTAACAAATATTCTGAAAGAATTCCAGATTTGTCAACTTACTGGAAGAACAGTTGCTGAAACTCATATCTGCACAATACTCATATCTGTTTTAATAAATTTCTTGTATTTTGAGTCAAGCAGGTGAGTTCTTTACTCAACAAACATTATTAAATAATTAGACGATCGATTCATGTAGGACATGCCAGTTTGTGGAAACTTGCTTTGCATAAAGTTAGTGCTACTTTTTCTAGATAACAGTGGCTATTCTTCATACGTATTTCACTGGTGATAAGTGCTTTTGGAGGCTCTTAGGTCATGAAAGTTGAATAAAGGGGAACCAGTAGATGCATTGTATTTGGATTTTCAGAAGACCACAGACAAAAGTTAATGCGCAATATAATAATGTGGACAAGGGAGGGGCTAACTAATAGAAAAATATGAGGCAGGATCAATGGATCACTTTCAGATTTGCAATTAGATACTTCTGAGATGACTTAGGGCCTTGACCACGTACAATCTATTTGATGTCCTGAATCAAGGACAGACTAATATGGCCACATTTGCAGATTTTAGACTACCGGTAGATAGGATGTGAAAAGGTTACAGCGAGCCTGCAAAGAGTCACAGAGAGGACAAGCAAGTAGACAAGAAGCTAGAAGGAGTAAAATGTGAGACCATCCACTTTGGAAGGAAGGATGAAATGTATCATTATTTAAATAGGGTGTATCTACAAAGAGTAGAGGTATTAGGGTGCTGGTATATGAATCACAAAAAGTTAGCTAGCAGTTACCTCCAGAAATTAACAGGGCTGGTGGAATGTTGGCCTTTATTGCAAAGGGTGTTAAGTTTAAAATAAGGAGGTTTAAAGCAAAATTGTCAGGCACTGAAACTGCACCTGGAATACCTTCTGGTCTCCATATTTAAGGAAATATGTACTTGCAAAAAAAAAGTCACTAAATTTAATTCCTGGAATGAAAACGTTGATGTTTGAAGAAAAACAGAGCTATTTGTGCCTATACTCAATGGGGTACTGAGAATGAGAAATTACTGACACTGAGTATGCTGCAAGAAAGCTTCCCCTAGTGTACATCTCTAGAATAAGGACACAGTTTCAGTATAAAAATGTCATATATTTCCATGTGATCGGAAGCCTTTTTATTCTCAGCAGTTTATCAATCTATGGAATACTTTACTCCAGGTCACTGTGTAGGTGAAATCATAAGACTGTAAGATATAGGAGCAGAAGTAGGCCATTTGGCCCATCAAGTCTGCTCTGCCATTCAATCATGGGCTGATCCAATTCTTCCAGTCATTCCCACTCCCCTGCCTTCACCCCATACCCTTTGATGCCCTGGCTAATCAAGAACCTATCTATCTCTGCCTTAAATGCACCCAATGATTTGGCCTCCACAACCACTCGTGGCAACAAATTCCACAGATTTACCACCCTCTGACTAAAGTAATTTCACCGCATCTCAGTTCTAAATGGATGTCCTTCAATCCTGAAGTTGTGCTCTCTTGTCCTAGAATCCCCTACCATGGGAAATAACTTTGCCATTTCTAATCTGTTCGTGCCTTTTAACATTCAGAATGTTTCTATGAGATTCTCCCCTCATTCTCCTGAACTCCAGGGAATACAGCCCAAGAGCTGCCAGACAGTCCTCATACGGTAACCCTTTCATTCCTGGAATCATTCTTGTGAATCTTCTCTGGACCTTCTCCAATATCAGTATATTCTTTCTAAAATAAGAAGCCCAAAACTGCACACGATACTCCAAGTGTAATCTCACGAGTGCCTTATAGAGCCTCAACATTACAACCTTGCTCTTATTGGCAAATTTAGCCACAAATCCATTAATACTGTGGTCCAAATCATTGACATACAACGTAAAAAGTCAGCAGTCCCAACACTGACCCCTGTGGAACTCTACTGGTAACCGGCAGTCAGCCAGAATAGGATCCCTTTATTCCCACGCTCTATTTTCTGCCAACCAGCCAATGCTACACCTGTACTAGAACTTCCCTGTAATTCCATGGGCTCTTATCTAGCTAAGAAGCCTTATGTATGGCACCTTGTCAAAGGCCTTCTGAAAATCCAAGTACACCAAGTCCACTGCATCCCTTTTGTCTACCCTGCTTGTAATTTCCTTAAAGAATTGCAGTAAGTTTGACAGGCAGGATTTTCCTTTCAGGGACCCATGCTGGCTTTGGCCTATCTTGTCATGTGCCTCCAGGTACTCCGTAATCCCATCCCTAACAATCGATTCCAACAACTTCCCAACCACTGATGTCAGGCTAACAGGTCTATAGTTTCCTTTCTGCTGCCTCCCAACATTCTTAAATAGCGGAGTAACATTTGCAATTTTTCAGTCATCTGGTACAATGCCAGAATCCATCGATTCTTAAAGATCATCGTCAATGCTTCCACAATCTCTCCAGCTACTTCAGAACCCGAGGGTACATTTCATCAGGTCCAAGAGATTTATCCACCCTCAGACCACTAAGCTTCCTGAGCACCTTCTCAGCCGTAATTTTCACTGCACAAACTTCACTTCCCTGACACTCTTGAACGTCTGGTATACCGCAGATGTCTTCCACTGTGAAGGAGGGATCTCAAAGAAACATTCTGAATGTTAAAAGGCCTGACCTGAACAGATTAGATAAAGCAAAGTTATCGCCCATGGTAGGGGAGTCTATGACAAGAGGGCACGACTTCAGGATTACTGCCTGTGCCACGCGACACTGAGAATAGGAATAACATGAGGTGGAGGATAAATGCGATGCTGAGGGATTGGAGCAGGGGGCAAGGATTCAGATTTCTGGATCACTGGGACCTCTTTTGGGGCAGGTGTGACCTGTACAAAAAGGATGGGTTGCACTTGAAACCCAAGGGGACCAATATCCTGGTGGGGAGGTTTGCTAAGGCTACTGGGGGGAGTTTAAACTAGAATTGTTGGGGGGTGGGAACTGAACTGAAGAAACTGAGGAAGAGGTGGTTGGCTCACAAATAGAGAAAGCTTGTAGACAGTGCAAGAGGGAGGATAGGCAGGTGATAGAGAAGGGACGAGCTCAGACCAAAGGTTTGAGATGTGTCTATTTTAACACAAGGAGTGTTGTGAACAAAGCAGATGAGCTTAGAGCGTGGATCAGTACTTGGAGTATGATGTGGTGGTCATTACAGAGTCAGAGATGGTTGCTTCAAGTGCCGGGTTTTAGATGTTTCAGAAAGGACAGGGAGGAAGGCAAAAGAGGTGGGGGCGTGACACTGTTGATCAGAGATAGTGTCATGGCTGCGGAAAAGGTGGACGCCATGGAGGGATTGTCTATGGAGTCTCTGTGGGTGGATGTTCGGAACAGGAAGGGGTCAATAACTTTACTGGGTGTTTTTTATAGGCTGCCCAATAGTACAGGGATATCGAGGAGCAGATAGGGAAACAGATCCTGGAAAGGTAATAATAACAGAGTTGTCGTGATGGGAGATTTTAATTTCCCAAATATTGATTGGCATCTCACTAGAGCAAGGGGTTTAGATGGGGTGGACTTAGTTAGGTGTGCTCAGGAAGGTTTCTTGACACTATATGTAGGTAAGCATACAAGAGGAGAGGCTGTACTTGATTTGATATTGGGAAATGAACCTGGTCAGATGTCAGATCTCTCAGTGGGAGAGCATTTTGGAGATAGTGATCATTATTCTGTCTCCTTTACAATAGCATTGGAGAGAGATAGGAACAGACAAATTAGAAAAGTGTTTAATTGGAGTAAGGGGAATTATGAGGCTATCAGGAAGGAAATGGAGACTTAAATTGGAACCAGATGTTCTCAGAGAAAAATATTCAGGGGATATTTGTGTGGAGTTCTGTATAGGTATGTTCCAATGAGACAGGGAAGTTATGGCAGTAATAAATCCAGTCAAGAAGAAAAGAAAAGCTTACAAAAGGTTCGGAGAGCTAGGCAATGTTAGAGATCTAGAAGATTATAAGGCTAATAGGAAGGAGCTTAAGAAGCAAATTAGGGACAGGATTAAGGAAAACCCCAAGGCATTCTACAAGTATGTGAAGAGCAAGAGGATAAAATGTGAAAGAATAGGACCTATCAAGTGTGACATTGGGAGAAACTGTATGGAACCGGGGGAAATAGCAGAGGTACTTAATGAATACTTTAGTATTCACTATGGAAAAGGATCTTGGTGAATGTAGTGATAACTTGCAGCAGACTGAAAAGCTTGAGCATGTAGATATTAAGGAAGAGGAAGTGCTGGAGCTTTTGGAAAGCATCAAGTTGGATAAGTCACCAGGACCAGATGAGATGTACCCCAGGCTACTGTGGGAGGCGAGAGAGGAGATTGCTGAGCCTTTGACGATGATCTCTGCATCATCATGGGGACGGGAGAGGATCCTGAGGATTGGAGGGTTGCGGATGTTTTTCCTTTATTCAAGAAAGGGAGTAGAGATAGCCCAGGAAATTATAGACCAGTGAGTCTTACCTCAGTGGTTGGTAAGTTGATGGAGAAGATCTTGAGAGGCAGGATTTATGAATATTTGGAGATATGATTAGGAGTAGTCAGCATGGCTTTGTCAAGGGCAGGTTGCACCTTACGAGCCTGATTGAATTTTTTGAGATATGACTAACCAAATACATTGATGAACAATGAGCAGTAGATGTAGCGTATATGGATTTCAGCAAGGCAGTTGATAAGGTACCCCATGCATGGCTTATTGACAAAGTAAAGAGGTATTGGATCCAAGGGGACATTGCTTTGTGGATCTGGAACTGGCTTGCCCACAGAAGGCAAAGAGTGGTTGCAGATGGGCCATATTCTGCATGGAGGTCGGTGACCAGTGGGGTGCCTCAGGGATCTGTTCTGGGACCCTTACTCTTCGTGATTTTTATAAATGACCCGGATGTGGAAGTGGAAGGATGGGTTAGTAAATTTGCTGATGACACAAAGGTTGGAGGTGTTGTGGATAGTATGGAGGGCTGTCAGAGGTTACTGCGGGATATTGATAGGATGCAAAACTGGGCTGAGTAGTGGCAGATGGAGTTCAACCCAGGTAAGTGTGAGGTGGTTAATTTTGGTAGGTCAAATATGATGGCAAAATATAGTATTAATGGTAAGACTCTTGGCAGTGTGGAGGATCAGAGGGATCTTGGGGTCCGAGTCCATAGGATGCTCAAAGCAGCAGTGCAAGTTGACCCTGTGGTTAAGAAGGCATATGGTGTATTGGCCTTCATCAATCGTGGAATTGAATTTAGGAGCCGAGAGGTAATGTTGCAGCTATATAGGACCCTGGTCAGACCCCACTTGGAGTACAGTGCTCAGTTCTAGTCGCTTCCCTACAGGCAGGATGTAGAAGCCATAGAAAGGGTGCAGAGGAGATTTACAAGGATGTTGCCTGGACTGGGGGGCATGCCTTAAGAGAATAGGTTGAGTGAACTCGGCCTTTTCTCCTTGGAGCAATGGAGGATGAGAGGTGACCTGATAGAGGTGTACAAAATGATGAGAGGCATTGATCGTGTGGATAGTCAGAGGCTTTTCCCCAGGGCTGAAATGGTTGCCACAAGAGGACACAGGTTTAAGGTGTTGGGGAGTATGTAAAGAGATGTCAGGGGTAAGTTTTTTTACTCAGAGAGTGGTGAGTGTGAGGAATGGGCTGCCAGCAACAGTGGTGGAGGTGGATATGATAGGGTCTTTTAAGAAACTTTTAGATAGGTACAAGGAGCTTCGTAAAATAGAGGGCTATAGGTGAGCCTAGTAATTTCTACGGTAGGGATATGTTCGGCACAACTTTGTGGGCCGAAGGGCCTGTATTCTGCTGTAAGCTTTCTATGTTTCTATATTTCTAAAATACACATTCAGTTTCTCTGCCATCGCTGCATCTCTCATTACAATATCTCCAGCATTATTTTGTATTGGTCTATATCTACCCTTGACTCTCTTTTACCCTTTATATACTTAAAAACGCTTTTAGTATCTTCTTTGATATTGGTTGCTAGCTTCGTTTCATAATTCATCTTATCCTTCCTAATGACCTTCTTAGTTCCCTTCTGCAAATTTTTTAAAGTTTCCCAATACTCTATCTTTCCACTAGCTCTGGCTTCCTTGTATGCCCCCTCTTTTCCTTTTACTTTGGCTCTGACTTCACTTGTCAGCCACGATAGTGTCCTTCTTCCCTTCAAAAATTTCTTCTTATTTGGTATATATCTGTCTTGCACTTCCCTCATTTTTCCCAGAAGCTCCAGCCATTGCTGCTCTGCTGTCCGTCCTGCAAATGTCCCTTTCCAGTCAACTTTTGCCAGTTCCCCTCTCATGCCATTGTAATTTCCTTTATCACTGAAATACCAACACATTGGATTTTATTTTTTTTTCCTCTCAGATCTCGATCATATTGTGATCAGTGTTCCTTTAAGGTTCCATAACCTTAAGCTCTCTTATCACCTCCGGATCATTGCACAATACCCAATCCAGCACAGCCAATCTCCTAGTGGGCTCAACAACAAGCTGAGCCCACTATCATTGAATAAGTTCAAGATGAAAAGTGACAGACATTTAAACTGCAAAAGAGAAAAGGGGATTGGTGAGAAACCGGGCAAGCAGTGCACCAGTGTCGGCACTGTATCACCCACGATCCTATTGAAAAGCAGAGTAGGCTCCAGAGATCAAATGACCTCCAACTTATGAAAGATGCTACAAAAATGCAATTTCTATATTGATTAACATTCATTGACTTCTAAATGAGAATATGTGCTTCTCACTAGGCATTCAAAATTCTGACAACGCAGAGAAATTCTTTGCTTCAGGGCTTGATGAACTGGTCTTTGATAGCCACAGTACAATTAGATTTAGGTCTGGATTTGGAGGCAAGGATTCAGCTGAAGCAACTGGGACTGAGTTCTTTTTACAGTTACTGGCCTTCTTCTCAACAGCAGTACCAAAGGGAGTACATTTGCAGTTTTGCAATTCCCCTTCCACATCAAGTAACTTAAATGATGCAAGTAAAGTCTAATCTCACTGATGTGAGCCTGTGTGATTCAAATACTGATTTCTTGAAATCTAATCAACCACAAATCAGGTGCAAATTACTGAAGATTTATTAGGTCTTTGCACAGGATGAGTGACAACAGTAACTGAGATATACAGTAGACTTGAGGCACTCAGTTTGAGCAAAGAAGCCAGAAGAATCGCCTGAAGTACTACAGACATTTGGAATGGAGAAACCACTGCATTTGAAGTGGAAAATTCAATAAATATTTGAAGCACATCATCCTGGGGAAAAAAGAGTATTAGTTTCCAGGAATGCTTACAAATTATGTCATGAATGCAAAATTACTTCAGTGCATTACTTCGCTTCATCCAATTTCATTGGATTCAGTGTCCAGACTTGGGCTTCATTTATAAGATACAAACACAATGGTGTATTATAACCATTTCAACACAAGCACTTCAATTAAATTTAAATGCTTCAAAAGGCATATAAAATGTTCAAAAGTACAATAGCAGAGGTGGCAGAAATCTGAAATGGAATGGGAAAAGCAGGAATTATTCAGCAGACCAAGCAGCATTTAGTAGTGACCTGAACTTTCAATTCAGTTTCTGACTCCACAGACATTGCTTAACCTAACCTATTTCCAGCACAACCTGAGAAATGCTTGCATGATTTGCAATTAACCGGAATTTAAATCTTTGAATTGTTGGCAAGTTCCAATAATAAAAATTTAGAGCAAGTAAGTGTATGGTTTTGATCTTGACCTGCTGTAAGAAACTGAAATCGATTGCTGATTTTGCAGGTCTTGTGTTTAGCAGTTCTTATCAGCATGAAACTGATATGAAGTAATTCCAGTGAAGAAATATGGGGAAGAGAATCTTGTGAAGCATCAAATCCAAGATTTTTGCAGTGAAGAGCAAGGAGCACATAACTAGTTCCTAAGTAGTATGGAATGTGAGACTTACAGGTTAACTTGCGTCCTCAAAGTAGGCTGCTTTCTCCTGGATGATGTTAAGTTTCATAAATATTGCTAAAACTTCATTTGGCCAAGCTAGTGGAGAATATTTCATACACTCAGACTAATACTAAATGGCAGAAAAATTTCTTGCTACAGAATGATCAGCCTCTAACATGCTCTTACAACCAAATTTTGAGCTTGTTTAGGCAACTTTCTCGTCAATGGTGGCCCTCAAGATGTAGGTGACATGTCAGTTTAGAAATATTACTTAATACATGGGAAATAGACTTTCTTCCGTAGAGGACTGAGACTACCTCATATTGCTTTTGTAGCACAAAAGTTACTCACAACTTCTCAAATGAAGCAGTAATCTAGTTCTTTCTGTTTGCTAGCACTGATATCCACATTCCCTGATCCTTACTTGAAAAGAAAATCAATTACTCTCTTCCTCAAAGCAGGACCGCTCACTGCCATTTTTTTTACAATTCTCCTCCCCTTTTTTGTGCAGGCAACGATTCTGACAATGATTACGATTCTGGTTATGCCGCGGAGGATGCAACAAGCTATCAGAAATCAAAAAGCCCTCTGCGCTGTACTGCAATTCACTTTCACAACAGTCTCGGCATTGAAAACATTTGATCTACTATAGCAAAGTAGGGCAGAAGAAGACACAAACAATAGACCAATATGTCAGAAGGGATTCTTCAAAAATCAGGTAATTTCCACATTTTGTAAAACACAACTCACTGGAAGAATATTTGCTACTTTTTTGTTCTGTACTGAATAAGAAGCCAAGTATAACGTTGACAGTTCTTGTTCCGTATCAGAGTGATGGTTGAACAGTATTGGTCAGGTGGGCTAACTGGGTGGTTTGTACTCATAACAAACATCTGGCTATAGTGGCAGACAAACTGGAACCATTATGAAGTTAAATGCCTTGATGTTCCACAGAAATCCTTTGGTATAGTTAGAGGGTAATTTATCAATCCCTGCATCACAGGGATGCCTACAGTACCAGTGAAGCTCCAGTTACCCAGCTGCCTGCAGCTTTCTACCAGAGGAAAGAAAGATACCTTTCTCTCTCCTTGATTAAATGGCCTCTGTAACCTGCCTGCTGCAGCACTGGGCACCATTCTGGGAGATACTGATCATGTTTGCCAACTCCCACCTGAGGGGAGGCAAAGACAGAAAAACAAAACCACATGGTAGACCTCTGTCATCATCTCAGTCTCCAAACCTATTGCAGAAGTGCCTCAGAAATATATTTTAACATCTGCTCCTTAAACAATCTGGCAGCAATTGCCACAGACCAGAACTGCCTTTGTCTTCTTTCTCTGCCTCTTTTGGGAACGTAATCTATTTTTTGGTCCACAGTTCATCCATTCTAGTGGCCAGCAGAACGGCTATTCAAACCTGTTTCTGCATTCTAAAGAGGATTCTGTATTTAGAAAGAAAATCTTACCTACTCAAAATTATTTTCTCAGTGCATCACTTTTCAATGTCCTAAGTCACTGACACCTTTGCTAAGGGAAGGGGGTGGAGGAGCAGTGGCACCAATCAAAAACAAGACCATATAGTCCAGTTCAGCCCCAGGGCCTGGTAATCATGTCATTGTTCTCCATGGAACATAGTTGGAAACAACTGGTGTGTTACATTGGATCTGTACATTATATAACTACTTCAGAGACTTGGGGAAGATCTAAGTCATGAAAGAGCACCATGTAAATGCAATTTTTTCTCTCAGCACTCATGAAAATACGGTTCTGCAAGCTAGACCTTTTTCACTTAGCAGGTTTCAGTTCAGCATGTGAACTAAGAAAGGAAAACAGTTACAGTATCCAAAGTAGAATGATGGCACCTTCCTCACCATAGTAATAAATGGAGAGTCTGTTCATTTCTGCAGTTATCAAATATTGCCCACTCCTTCCTCGTTTACGTTGCCTAATTTGGTTTTACAATCTTCAAACTATCCATCAGATTAGTCAAACAAACACTTCCTGCATTTGGTGCTATATTCAATGCTCTGGGAAAGTAATAAGACAGCTGGAAGCAATTACATCCTCTACAATTTTAAAGCTAAAAGATTTGGACCGAAGAAACAGTATTTCTTTTGTTATTCAGAAAAGTGGTTCCTCGTCAAGCAAATCCCAAACTACCTGCTTATAGTTCCAAGGAAAAGCTACATGAACTATGCAACACAACTTCACAGCGCTTTGTAGTTCAAATGTTTGTGAAGTATCAAGCTTCCCAATCCAGCAGCAAAACTCTTATGTATGTCATATGCCAGTTTGGCTCTGTCCTCAATCTGCAGCTGTTCTACATTACTGTCCACTGTGCAAATGCTCAAAATGTCTCTGCTATGGGAAGTATAAAAAAACACCAAGTACTGGGAATGCCAGAACAACTCTATCATATGTAGATACAAACAGGCTGTGGGCTTAGCCCCCTGCTCTACTCACTTTATACTTATGACAATGAGGCTAAGCACAGCCCCCGATGCCATATCTAAGTTTGCTGATTGCACCACTTTCGTTAGGCTGAATCAACAGTGGTGACACATCAGCATTTCGGAGAGAGATTAAAAATCTGGCTAAGTGCTCCCACAACAACAACCTTAACGCCTGAAAGACTGAGGAGCTAGTTAATGACTTCGGGAGGAGGAAGCCAGAGGTCCATGAGCCAGTCCTATTCAGTGGATCAAAAGTAGAGTGGAGCAGCAACTTTAAATTCCTTGGCGTTTCCACTTCAAAGGACCTGTCCTGGGTCCAACATGTGGGTGAAGTAATAAAGAAAGCACAACAGTGCCTCTACTTTCTTGGGAGTTTGAGAAGATTCTGCATGTCACCGAATGTGATGATTCTGCATGTCATTCTGGTCACCGAATTATAGGAAAGATATCAATAAATTAGAGAGAGTGCAGAGACGATTTACTAGGATGTTACCTGGGTTTCAGCATTTAAGTTACAGAGAAAGGTTGAACAAGTTAGGTCTCTATTCATTGGAGCGTAGAAGGTTGAGGGGGGATTTGATCGAGGTATTTAAAATGTTAAGAGGGATAGATAGAGTTGACATGAATAGGCTGTTTCCATTGAGAGTAGGGGAGATTCAAACGAGAGGACATGATTTGAGAGTTAGGGGGCAAAAGTTTAAGGGAAACACGAGGGGGTATTTCTTTACTCAGAGAGTGATAGCTGTGTGGAATGAGCTTCCTGTAGAAGTAGTAGAGGCCAGTTCAGTTGTGTCATTTAAGGTAAAATTGGATAGGTATATGGACAGGAAAGGAGTGGAGGGTTATGGGCTGAGTGCGGGTAGGTGGGACTAGGTGAGATTAAGAGTTCGGCACGGACTAGGAGGGCCGGAATGGCCTGTTTCCGTGCTGTGATTGTTATATGTCAGCTAAAACATTAACAAATTTCTATAGATGTGTGGTGGAGAGTATATTGACTGGTTGCATCATGGCCTGGTATGGAAAAAACATTGCCCATGACTGGAAAAGCCAACAAAAAGAAGTGGATACAGGCCAGTCTCTGACGCATAAAGCCCTCCCCACCATTGAACACATCTACAGGGAGTGATGTCGCAAGAGAGCAGCATCCATCATCAAAGATCACTGCAGCCATTAGGAGGAAGGTATGGGAGCCTCAGGACCCACACCACCAGCTACAGGAACAGTTAACCTCAACCATCAGGCTTTTGAACCAAAGGAACATAGAAAACCTGCAGCACAATACAGGCCCTTCGGCCCACAAAGTTGTGCCGAACATGTCCCTACCTTAGAAATTACTAAGCTTACCTATAGCCCTCTATTTGACTAAGCTCCATGTACCCATCTAAAAGCCTCTTAAAATACTCTATCGTGTATTTTATCGTGTAAATACCTCCACCAACGTCGCCAGCAGCCCATTCCTCACACTCACCACTCTCTGAGTAAAAACTTACCCCTGACATCTCCTCTGTACCTACACCCCAGCACCTTAAAATTGTGTCCTCTTGTGGCAACCATTTCAGCCCTGGGAAAAAGCCTCTGACTATCCACACGATCAATGCCTCTCATCATTTTATACACCTCTATCAGGTCACCTCTCATCCTCCTTTGCTCCAAGGAGAAAAGGCCTAGTTCACTCAACCTATTCTCTTAAGGCATGCTCCCCAATCCAGGCAACATCCTTGTAAATCTCCTCTGCACCCTTTCTATGGCTTCCACATCCTACCTGTAGTGAGGCAACCAGAACTGAGCACAGTACTCCAAGTGGGTTCTGACCAGGGCCCTATACAGTTGCAACATTACCTCTTGGCTCCTAAATTCAATTCCACGATTGTTGAAGGCCAATATGCCTTCTTAACCATAGAGCCAACCTGCGCAGCTGCTTTGAGCGTCCTATGGACTTGGACCCCAAGATCCCTCTGATCCTCCACACTGCCAAGAGTCTTACCATTAATACTATATTTTGCCATCATATTTGACATACCAAAATGAACCACTTCACACTTACCTGGGTTGAACTCCATCTGCCACTTCTCAGCCCAGTTTAGCATCCTATTGATGTCCCGCTGTAACCTCTGACAGCTCTCCACACTATCCACAACACCTCCAACCTTTGTGTCATCAGCAAACTTACTAACCCATCCCTCCACTTCCTCATCCAGGTCATTTATAAAAATCACGAAGAGTAAGGGTCCCAGAACAGATCTCTCAGGCACTCCACTGGTGACCAACCTCCATGCAGAATATCACCCAGCTACAAACACTCTTTGCCTTCTGTGGGCAAGCCAGTTCTGGATCCACGAAGCAATGTCCCCTTGGATCCCATGCCCCCTTACTTTCTCAATAAGCCTTGCACGGGGTACTTTATCAAATGCCTTGCTCAAATCCATATACACTACATCTACTGCTCTATCTTCATCAATGTTGTTTAGTCATATCTCAAAAAATTCAATCAGGCTTGTAAGGCACGACCTGCCCTTGACAAAGCCATGCTGGCTACTCCTAATTATATCTCCAAACATTCATAAATCCTGCCTCTCAGGTTCTTCTCCATCAACTTACCAACCACTGAGGTAAGACTCACTGGCCTATAATTTCCTGGGCTATCTCTACTTCCTTTCTTGAGTAAAGGAACAACATCTGCAACCCTCCAATCCTCTGGAACCTCTCCTGTCCCCATTGATGATGCAAAGATCATCGCCAGAGGCTCAGCAATCTCCTCCCTTGCCTCCCACAGTAGCCTGGGGTACATTTTGTCCGGTCCTGGCAACTTATCCAACTTGATGCTTTCCAAAGCTCCAGCACATCCTCTTTCTTAATACCTACATGCTCAAGCTTTTCAGTCTGCTGCAAGTCATCACTACAATCACCAAGATCCTTATCTATAGTGAATACGGAGGTAAAGTATTCATTAACTACCTCTGCCATTTCCTCCGGTTCCATACACACTTTCCCACTGCCACACTTGATAGGTCCTATTCTTTCATGTCTTACCCTCTTGCTCTTCACATACTTGCAGAATGCCTTGGGGTTTTCCTTAATTCTGCCTGCCAAGGCCTTCTCATAGCCCCTTTTCTAACTTGTCTGTTCCTATCTCTCTCCAATGCTATTGTAAAGGAGATAGAATTATGATCACTATCTATAAAATGCTCTCCCACTGAGAGATCTGTTCCCTGACTAGGCTCATTTCCCAATACCAAATCAAGTACAGCCTCTCCTCTTGTAGGCTTATCTACATACTGTGTCAAGAAACCTTCCTGAACACACCTAACAAACTATTTAAACCCACCCCATTTAAACCCTTCGCTCTTGGGAGATGCCAATCAATATTTGGGAAATTAAAATCTCCCATCACGACAACTCTGTTATTATTACATCTTTCCAGGATCTGTTTCCCTATCTGCTCCTTGATATCCCTGTTACTATTAGGCGGCCTATAAAAAACACCCAGTAAAGTTATTGACCCCTTCCTGTTCCTAACCTCCACCCACAGAGACTCTGTAGACAATCCCTCCATGACATCCACCTTTTCTGCAGCCGTGACACTATCTCTGATCAACAATGCCACGCCCCCAACTCTTTTGCCTCCCTCACTGTCCTTTCTGAAACATCTAAAACCCGGCACTTGAAGTAATCAATCCTGTCCCTGAGCCATCTAAGTCTCTGTAATGGCCACCACATCATATCTCCAAGTACTGATCCATGCTCTAAGCTCATCCGCTTTGTTCACAACACTCCTTGCGTTAAAATAGACACATCTCAAGCCTTCAGTCTGAGCACCTCCCTTCTCTATCACCTGCCTATCCTCCCTCTCGCACTGTCTACAAGCTTTCTCTATTTGTGAGCTAACCTCCTCTTTCCCAGTCTCTTCAGTTCGGTTCCCACCCCCCAACAATTCTAGTTTAAAGTCTCCCCAGTAGCCTTAGCAAACCTCCCTGCCAGGATATTGGTCCCCCTGGGATTCAAGTGCACCCGTCCTTTTTGTACAGGTCACACCTGCTCCAAAAGAGGTCCCAATGATCCAGAAATCTGAATCCCTGCCCCCTGCTCCATTCCCTCAGCCACGCATTTATCCTCCACCTCATCCTATTCCTATTCTCACTGTCGCGTGGCACAGGCAGTAATCCCGAGATTACTACCTTTGTGGTCCTGACTCTCAACTTCCTTCCTAACTCCCTGTAGTCTTTTTTCAGGACCTCTTCCCTTTTCCTACCTGTGTGTCATTGGTACCAATATGTACCCCGTCCTCTGGCTGTTCTCCCTCCCACTGCAGGATATCTTGGACACGATCCAAAACATCCTGGACCCTCGCACCTGGGAGGCAAACTAACTTCTGAGTTTCTTTCCTGTGTCCACAGAATCACCTGTCTGACTCCCCTATCACTACTTCCTTCCTCTTCCCTTCCCTACCCTTCTGAGCCACAGGGCCAGACTCTGTGCCAGAGGCACGGCCACTGCCACTTCCTCCAAGTACTCTCTAGTACCTGACTCTTCCCCTTCCCCCTCCTGACTGTGACCCACTTGTCTGTCTCCCGTGGCCCTGGTGTGACCACCTGCCTGTAACTCTTCTCTATCAACTCCTCACTCTCTCTGATTAGGCAAAGGTCATCAAGTACCATCTCCAGTTCCCTAACCCAATCCCTCAGGAGCAGCAGCTCGACACACCTAGTGCAGATTTGGCCTTCCGGAAGGCTGGGAGAATCCAGGACCCCCCCCCCCCCCCCACATCTGACACCGAGCACAGAAAACTGGCCTCACACACATACTTCCTACCTCGCCTTGACCTGTTACCGCCTAAGCCTGTTGAGCCAAAGCCCTTTCACTCTGCTGCCTGCTGGATGTGGCTGCCTTCTTTTTAAATCTTTCGCGCTCTACTGGTTGACGTCACGTGCCTGCGCAGTCTCGCCTCTCTTGAACCTGAGTAGTAAAAAATAACTCCTTTCACTCCGAAAAATCAGCAGTTCACTCGCAGCCTTCTTGCTCTGAATCAGGGAGGATACTTCACTCACCTCAACACTGAACTACTCACACAGCCTATGGACTCACTTTCAAGGAGCTTCATCTCATGTTCTCAATATTTATTGCTTCTTTCTTTCTTTCTTGTTTTTCCCCTACTTTGTATTTGCACAATTTGCTGTCTTTTGCATATTGGTTGTTTGTCCATCCTGTTAGATGCAGTCTTTCATCAATTCAATTGCATTTCTTATATTTACTGTGAACACCCACAAGAAAATGAATCTCACAGGGATGTATATGGTGATATATATGCATTTTGATAATACATTTAACTTGAACTTTGAAATTAAAGGCCCATACAGATCTACATACATCAGTGAAATAATTGAAAAAAATCTTTTCACCTTCTTGAAGTGGATAATCTTGCTGGTAACACAAAGTGAAATTAATGAATCTACTGTTTCCAACAGCAAGCATTGTTGATCGACAACATCAGCCCTAATCCTTCATCTAGCATCTCTTTCAGAAATCATGGAGCTCAAATGCATGTACCCTCCCCAAGTGTTCAAATGTCAGGTGTGAAGCTGTTGTTATCAGCTAACTTATCATAAAAGATAAAAGTACAATTTACATAATTGCTATCACAACCATGAAATATCCCAAAATCTTAAATGCAATAAAATGCAGTCATGGTTGCAATGTGGAAGTGCCTCAGCTAACTTGCACAAACTGCGCTTCAATTCTGACCTATTGAAATGCTTTAGTAATGCCCGTGGAGCGCAATAGCAATCACTCTCCCATTCTTCTTCAAGATAGTGCATTATGATCCAAGTCCTAGAATCAGTTTGCGAACACACAAGAGGGATTGTGAGTACTGGAATCTGGAGCAAAGAAAAACAAGACTGCTGGAAGATTTTAGTGAGTCAAACAACATCTGTGAAGAAACAGGTTCCAAAATGTCAACTATCCTTTGCCTGCAGTGATGTTGTTCAGTCTTGCTAATCTATATTACATGCCATTTATTGTAAGTATATCCTTTCCTAGGTAAGGATAACCAAAATTCACACTTGTCCAGGTGTGGTCTCATTAAAGCTCTGTATGATTATAGCAAGACACATTTACTCTGTACTCAAAACATACCATTTGCCCTCTTAACTGTTTATTTTCAATGAATCAGAATCAGAACCAGGTTTAATCTCTCCGACATATGTCATAAAATTTGTTAACTTTACAGCAGCATTACAATGAAATGCATAATAAATAAATATAGAAAAAACTGAATTACAGTAAATATATACATTTGTCTATTAAATAGTTAAGTTAAAATAAATTGTGCAAAAAACAGAAATAAAAACAGTAGTGAGGTAGTGAAGAAGAACCCATGATATTTATGTAAGATTGTATTCTACATAAAATATTGAGTTTCATTTGACAAAACGGAATTTTAAATCTCTTATGGGAAGTTTCTATTTCACTTTTGAGTACTGGTTTGTTTTTATTATATTTTCAACATGGACCAGATGGATTATAGGGCCTGTTTCTGTGCTGTAGTGCTCTATGATTCCAAGGACATCCAGATCCATTTGTGTTTAAACATTTTTCAATCTATCATCTTTAAGTTTTTCTGGTTTCTGCCCCACCAAATTTATCTGCATTTATCTACATCATAATTGAATCTGCCATGTATCACTCACTCAATTCCACTTTATTGTCTTAAAACCTCTTGGCATCCTCATAACAACTGACAACCACAGCCAGTTTCCTGTTGTCAGCTAACTTGGAAAGATACAGTATTTGGTTCCCTCATTGAAATAATTGATAAATAGCATGAAGAGCTGGGGTGTAAGCATCCATTCCTGCAATATCCTACCAGTTACCATTTGTTGTCCAAATTAAAACACCCATTTATTTCTACTCACCATCCACTATCTTTCAACCAATGTTTAATTAATGCCATTGTGAAAGCTCAAACTCCTGCTTCAATTTTGTATACAAGTCTGTTATGTGGATTTTATCAAAGACCTTCTGAAAAATCAACTACACTAAATACACCTTCTCCCTTACCTACGTTACTAGTTACATCCTCAAAACATACTATATTCCATAAATGTTTGGAAGATCATGATGTGTGTCCTCTTCAATGAAGACAGAACCAAAGTATTTGTATAATTGCCCTGCAATTTCTGTTTCCAATTATAAATTTCCCATTTCCGTAATAGATCTATGTCTTAACCAAATCATTTCCTTTTACAAACTGCTTTTATTTTGTTTGCAAGTTTACTCTCATACTCCACCTTTGCTCTCATAGTGCAACTCATCCATGCCGACCTTGGTGCCCACCGAGCCAATCCCACTTATTTGTGATTGGCCCTCTGAACTGTGTGTTACTATTTCAGAGGACCTGTCCTGTACTCAACACGCAAGTGCAATTGCAAAGAAAGTACGGCAGCACCTCTACTTCCTTAGGAGTCTGTGGAGATTTGGCATGGCATCTAAAACTTTGACAAACTTCTATAGATGTGTAGTGGAGAATATATAGACAGGCAACATCATTTCCTGGTATGGAAACATCAATGCATTTAAACAGAAAATCTGACATGTCAGCACATGATCTCCCCTACTGCTGTGTGAGGCCACATTCAGGTTGGAGGAGCAATACCTTTTATTTCATCCGGGTAGCCATGAACATTGATTTTTCGAATTTCTGCTAATTGCTCCTCCTCTCTCCTTCTCCATTCCCCATTCCAATTTTCCTCTCTCATTGTATCTCCTTATCTGTCCATCATCTCCCTCTGATGATCCTCCCCCTTCCCTTTCTCGTACTTCTTCCTCCCCTCACCTCCACCCTCTTATTCTGACTTCTTAACTCTTGATGAAGGGTCTCAGTCCGAAACATCGACTATTTACTATATTCCATAGATGCTACCTGACCTGTTGAGTCCCTCCAGTAGTCTGTGTGCGTTATACTACAAAAGATAGTGGATTAGGCCCAGTGCCTCACAGGTAAAGCCCTCCCAACCACTGAGCACATCTACGTGAAACGCTGTAATAGGAAGGTAGCATCCATCATCAGAAATCCTCACCACCCAGGGCATGCTCTCTTCTTGCTGCTGCTATCACGTAAAAGGTACAAGAGCCTCAGGACTCATGGACCTTCTACCTGATAGAAGAGAGTGCAAAGAATGAGCAATTTCAAGTTCCTGAGTGTCAAGATCTAACCTGGTCTCAACATATTGATGCAGCTATAATGAAGGCAAGATAGTAGCTATATTTCATTAGGAGTTTGAAGAAATTTGGTTTGTCAACTAAAGCACTTAGAAACTTCTATAGGTATACCAAGGAGACCATTCTGACAGTCTGCATCACTGACTGGTAATGGGGGGAGGGGTTACAGTATAGGACCAAAAGAAGTTACAGAAAGTTGTAAAATTAGTCAGCTCCATCTTGGGTACTGGCTTCTGTAGTACCCAAGACATCTCCAAGGAGTGATGCCTCAGGAAGACCATATCATTAAAGATCTCTATCTCCCAAGGCATGCCCTCTTCATTGTTACCATTAGGAAGCAGGTATGGAAGCCTGAAGGCACACACTCAGCTATTCAGGAACAGCTTCTTCCCCTTTGCCATCCGATTCCTAAATGGACAATGAACCCATGAACACTACTTCACTTTAATATATATTATTTGTGTTTTTTCAATATTTTAAATATACTATACAGAATCTCTCAGATTTATTTATTTATTTATTTTTCTTCGTTCTATGTTATCACGTATTGCATTGAACTGCTGCTGCTAAGTTTACAAATTTCACACCACATGCCAGTGACAATAAACCTGATTCTGATTCAGGACTCACACCACTTGGCTCAAGAACAGTTACTACCCCTTCCTTCAGGTTCTTGAATAAACTAAACAATTATCTCATTTTAAGGACACTTTATCTCATTATCTCAGGTTCTTGTTATTTATTATGATTTATTTATATTTGTATTTGCAGTTTGTTGTCTTCTGCACTCTGGTTGGTCTTTCATCAATCCTGATATAGTTACTATTCTATATGTTTGTTGAGTATGCCCACAGGAAAATGAATTTCAAGGTTGTATATGGTGACATATATGTACTTTGATAATAACAATTATTTTTGAACTTTGATGATGAGAGGTGGAAACTCTCTGTTTGAAGGCTGATAAGTAAGAGAAAACCACTTCATGTTTAATAAGTAACTGAATGTGTATTTGAAGAACCGTGACCTGAAGGACTGTGGACTCACCACTGTGATTTAACTGAATTCTTCTTTAAACTGGTATAAACATGATGGGCTGAGAGGCCACCGTCTGTGTTGCATGTTTTTTTTATGATTCAATGATATGGAAAGTACCTGGGAGGAAATAACCAGTTATGAAGGTGCCTTGCAGAAAGAGGAGGAAAAAAATGTATGTTTTTTTAATGTTTAAAAATAATGAAACATCTGATTTTGTTTATTTAGAGATACAGTGCGAAATGACCAATTAACCTGCTAACCAGTATATCTCTGGACTGTGGGAGGAAATTGGAGCACCTGGAGGAAACCCACGAGCTCATGAGAATGACGTATAGACTCCTTACAGATAACACTGGAATTGAACTTCGGACTCCACTGCTTCCGAGCTGTAATAACATTACACTAACTGCTACGCTACCATTCAAGGCATGAGCTTCCAGTGGTCCATAATATCTTTCTAAATCTTAACAACTCTTTTACCTGTAGCATATAAATTATCCTGCCTGACTCAGTTACAAGTACAGCTCTAGATGACTGATCATTTAGCTAATCGTTAGTGCTTCTGAATTTGGTCATGGAAACAACAATACCTTAGTCATTACGACCCTTTGGGATAAGGTCACTTGGAAACAAAAGACGTAGTAAGCACTTAATAAATGGAGGCAACAGAGAAGATGCATCTACTGAAATGGTATTCACAATACTGCATTTGAAGTTACATTGGCCTATATTTTTCTGGATTTTGAATGAAAAGCAAAAGAGAAGTCAATATATTTCCAAAGCAAACAAGGAAGTTCCAAATTGGCCAGCAGAACTCCACTAGTGGGCTCCAAGAAAAGAATAAAACATTGTTGAGTTATTTTGGTTTTGTTTAATACTTTAAATTCCATCAAAAATAAGTAAAGGTGAATAAATGTTGTAGCATGGCCACAAGAAGGCAGCATCCTCATCAAGGAACCCCAGCATCCAGATCATGCTTCCTTCTCCCTGCTGCCATCGGAAAGAAGGTTCAGGAGACTTAGGTCCTACACCACTAGGTTCAGGAACAGTTACTACCCTTCAACCATCAAGTTCCTGAACCAGTGTGGATAACTTCACTCACCTCAACAGTAAAATGATTCCACAATCAAGTGCATTATGTGCCCGCCACAACGCTGAGCTCTTCTTCCGTCACCTCTGTGTCCAAGCCTACTTCTTTGGCAAGAATTCCACTCCCTGCACTGATGACCCCTTCTCCCACCTCCAACCCATCTCCTTTTCTTTGACACTCCACTCTGGTTCTCTGCCTCCTCGGGATCTTTTCATCTCAAATTGCCGACAAGACGTCAACATACCTGACTTCAACACTTCTGTCTTCCTCGAACCTTACCCCCACTGAACGACTGCCTTTCCACTCTCTCCACTTCAATCCCAACCTTACCATCAAACCCACAGACAAAGTGGGTGCTGATATAGTGTGGTAGACTGATTGCTACCTTGCTGAGGCCAGGCAGCAACTAATGTTCCCTCTAATGTATAACCAGTGTGCACAAAAATCTTATGCCGTGCAATTTTCTTTTGCCCAATAACAACAACATGTGCGCACTTAATTTTATATATAGAAATATTCATTTTAACAGCTAGCCAAACACTGTCGATAAGAACTTGGATCTCCTCTGGGTTTGATCATATTCACTCTCATAAAACATACATAGCCGGCCTGTAGTGGGTAATGAGAGATTTCCTCACCAGAGATTTTGCATACCATCCATATGTGATTTGCTTACTAAATGACGCTTCCAAATATCAGTCCACTTGAAAATTCTCCAGCAACTTTTGCAGGTAACACCAGTTTCTGTACTGTACATAAATATTTCTCGTAGCCACACATTCCTGACCTCATGAGCTTTTGGTACAGCAGTTTCTACTGTTTCATTAAGCCATTCGTTTTAAATGAACTAGCAGTTCTTTTGCACTTCATGACCATTGCTTTTTTGGAATACGACATATTGAAACAATAGTTTCTTCAATAAAAACAGTATAAATAAGCCAGTTCTAAAATCTGCAGACAAATCATTGTAAACTCCACGGTGTCAACACCATCCGCATCAGAAACCAGAAAAGAAAATGTCATTGTGTATGATCATGAAATATACTTAACATGGCAATGATGTAGAGGGTGACAACATTTTGTGCACAGTCTAAATTCCTTTATGCACTAGTAGCAAAAGATGTGTGCATGCACACATACGCACACCCAACAGGGAACATTGGCAACAACTCTCAGGTATCTCTTGTACTTGCTCCTTAAAGATACTGCATTCTGGACCATCAGGAAACTGTCTTTGACACCATCACTGACTTCATCAACTCTGGAGAACTCCCATCCACTGCCACCAACCTCTTAGTTCCCTTACCCCACATTGCTATCTTCTACTTCCTATCCAAGATCCATAAACTGTCTGGGTAGGCCCATTATCTCTGCCTGCTCCTGCCCCACTAAACTTGTATCTTCATACCTCAACACCATTCTATCCCGCTTGGCTCAGACGCTTCCTACCTACATCCACAACACTTCTCACACTCCCCATCTCCTCACTAACTTTCAATTCCCTGACCCTGACCACCTCATTTTCACCAGGCACGTCCAGTCCCTATATACTTCTATTTCCCATCAAGAAGGCCTTAAAGCTCTCCGCTTCTTTCTCAGTAAAAGAACCAACCAGTTCCCCTCCACCACCACCCTCCTCCGTCTGGCAGAACTGGTCCTTAACCTCAGGAATATTTCCCCACTTTCTCCAGACCTGAGGGGTAGCCATGGGCACCTGCATGGGCTCCAGCTATGCCTGCCTTTTTGTTGGCTACATAGAGCAGTCCATGTTCCAAGCCTTCCCCTGTGATGCTCCCCAACTCTTTCTCCGCTAGTCACGTCTGCATTGGTGCTGCTTCATGCACCCACGCTGAGCTTATCATTTTCATCAACTTTGCCTCCAACTTCTAATTTGCCCTTAAATTCACTTGGTCCATTTCTGACATCTCCTTCACCTTTCTTGATCTCTCTGTCTCAATTTCTGGAGACAAGCTGTTGACCAACACCTTTTATAAATCAACCAATTCCCACAGTTATCTTGACTATAGCTCTTCCAATCCTGTCTCCTGTAAAAATATTATTTCCTTTACTCAGTTCCTTTGCCTCCACCACATCTGTTCCCAGGTTACATCTTTCTTTTCCAGATGTCCTCCATCTTTAGAGAACAGGGCTTCCTTTCCTTCATCATTGATGCTGCCCTCACCCGCATCTCCTCTATTTCCTGAACATCCGCACTCACTCCATCTTCCTGCCACTTTAACAATGATAGAGTTTCTCTTGTCCTTAACTATCACTCCATGAGCCCCTGCATTCAACAAACATTTTCCACAACTTCCAGCATCTCCAAAGGGATCCTACCACCAAATATATCTACCTGCCCTCTTTCCTCTTCTGCAGAGATCCCATGTCCATTTGTTCTTCCTCACTAATCTCTCTTGCGGCACTTATCCCTGCAAGTGGCCAAAGTGCTATAACTGCCCATTCACCTCCTCCCTCACCTCCATTCAGGGCCCTAAACAGTTCTCCCAGGAGAGGCAACACTTCACTTGCGAATCTACAGGGGTCGTCTATTGTGTCCAGTGCTCCCGATGTGGCCTCCTCTGCACTGGTGAGACCCATCATAAATTGAGGACTGCTTTGTCAGGTACTTCTGTTCCATCCGCGAAAAGCAGAACTTCCTGGTGGCTAAACAATTTAATTCGAATTCCAATTCCCATTCTGGCATGTCGTCCATGGCCTCCTCTTTTGCCACGATGAGACCACTCTTACTTTTTATCTGGGCAGCCTCCAACTTGATGGCATGAATATTGATTTCTCCTTTAGGTAAAAAAAAATTCTCTCCCCCTCCCCTCTTCTTCTATTCCCCACTTTGGGCTCTTACCTCTAATCCTCACCTGCCTATCACCTCCCTCAGTGCTCCTCTCCTTCCGTTTCTCCTATGGTCCACTCTCCCCGCCAGCTCTTTACCTTTCCTACCCACCTGGCTTCACCTATCACCTTCTAGCTATCCTCCTGTCCCACCCCCACCTTTTATTTAGCATCTTTTCCCTTCTTTTACAGACTATTTATTCAATTCCATAGATGCTGCCTGACCTGCTGAGTTCACAAGTGTACGCATGCACGTTTATTTGTTTGTCTTCTTTTGCACAATGGTTGTCTGTCAACGTAGTTTACATTGATTCTATTGTTTCTATTGTATTTCTTTGTTCTGCTGTGAATGCCTGTAACAAAATGAATCTCAGTGTAGTATATGTACTTTCAACTTTAAATAACTGAGCTCCCACATTTTTAAACTCTGAAGCAAATAACATTTTGAATTTCTGCTTGATGAAACCTGAAATATCACCAATACAGCTTTCGGCAAATGGACATACCCCTGGACTTTTTGCATGTTTAACAAAGTCGCAACCTGTTATTGGCAGATACAGGGCCAAAAGAAAGGGAAAAAATCTTTCTATAATTGCATCAAAGCACGGTAAGCCAAAGACATAGTCTAGGCCCTGCCCAAATTCTGTACTCAAACATAATCTAGATTCACAGAAGCTTAAATATCTTTAACCATTAAAAAGCTTCAGCTTATTCTTTGAAATACGTAAAGGATTATTTTATTTAATTTAGAGATACAGCACTGTAGTAGACCCTTCTAGCCCAATAAGCCTGAACTGCCCAGTTATATCATGTAAACATTTAACCTACTAATCTGTACGTCTTTAGAATGTGGGAGGAAACCAGAGCACCTGAAAAAAATCCATGGGTCACAGGCAGAAAGTACAAATTCCTTACATAGAGTGACAGGAATTGAATCCTGGTTGGTGGCACTGTAATTGTGTTTTGCTAACTGATATGTTGCTGTGCCACACAGGAAAGAAAAAGAGTGGTGGAGAATAATCAGGTCAAACGCAAGCAAATCCAAAAAACAATTATAGGGCAAGCCTCTGCGTAATTGCAATAAATTTACCATAATGTCAACAAGGGAGTACACACACATCCCACCCTCAACTTGGGATATCAAAGGAAGTTGTAAATGTCACAAAATAATAAAATGGCTGATCTGCTAATTAGTTTGGAAAAACATGTATCTTTAGCTCTCAAGTATATCATTACTATAAAAATATTGTATGTTTTCAAGGAACTAATACTGCAGTAAAGTACAATAGTTAAATATTGATGACTTAAGAAGCCATAACAACTTATCTGCATTTTCCTCAGCCTGAAATGTATCCAATACTATAAAAAACATGTTTATGCATTTTTTAACATTTTGCAATTACCTGTTCACTGATGTACAATTCCAAGGAAATTTCACAAAATGTATCATTCACTAAGAGTCAGCAACAAACAGTTCAGCAGGCTATTTAATCAGAAGGTTTTATAACAAAATCCCAGTGATATTCAGCAGATGACACATCAAACATTTTCTATTGAAGCCATTGGACTAATTATAGTGGGAGAAATCAAGTCCATTTTGTTACCTTCCTAGCCCGGGGGATTCAGACCAATTTAGAAACTCTCAAGCTTTTGGTTTCACTGAGCTAACCTAACATCATATGCCATAACTCTATTTTTTGGATAATATAAAAATATTTATGTATACTCTCAATTAGATGCTCAGGGAGATACAGCACAGAAATAGGCCCCTCAATTCATCAAGTCTACACCAATCATCAACAACTCATTTTGCTTTAATCCTGCATTAATTCTATTTTATTCTCCCTATATTCTCCTGAACAACCCCCCACCCCCCCAGATTCTAGCACTCACCTACATACTAAGGACAATTAATTGCTACCCACATCTTTGGGGCATGGGAGAACTGAAGCACCTATGCAATCACAAGGAGAATGTGCAAACTTCACACAGTCAGTACCAAAGGTCAGGACTGAAGGCAGATCTCAGTAAGGTACTACTAGTTGTACTACTGTACCACCACAAACTCTGTCAACTCAGTGCATATTGCATTAGCCAAGGTTGAACTTGGGTCTCCTCGGTGTTAAGTAAGAGTTCTGCCTCCCAAACCAGTAGTCTTGTCACCTCACCGTGATGATGCTGTCAGTATGCAAAGTAAATTATGGGTACATCTCTTAGTAAACCCTTGTAATGTCCTAAAACCACCTTTAAGAAAGCAAAATTTGAGGGCCAATGTCTGGAGCTCCCGATATTTTCAGGAGCAAAGGCAGGACTCATTTCTCCAGTTTGAATAGAAATTAATGTTCCATGTTTTCACGATTTCTTAACACCAATTAAATTCTAATTCCCAATCTAAGGAATACTTTGTGCATAGCTTTAAATTCATCCTTTACAGCATGGAACAGATTTACACTAACACTTACAACTAGAATGGAATCTCTAACCTCTTTCAAGAAATCTCAACATGATGCCTGCATCCTTTCGACCAGTGATTTGCAGAGGGGGTGGTTAAATATCCAAAGGGAGCGTTAAGGGGAAATAGAAGTCGTCGAGGTGGGGGGGGGGGGGGGTAAGTGGCACCCTAACTCAAGGCACAAGATCTGACCGACGGTTAGTAGAGCAGTTACTTCCAAAAAAAAGGATGAGAAACTGGAACACAAGAAGAACAATAGCTCTGCAGTGAGCACAACATGTCTGAAACTAGGCAATCTCATCCAGCCTTACCAACCAAACAGACATCATTGGGGACGCACAAATTAGCAACCAGGGTGCCCGACAGTTCCCCTTGACTCGCAGCACAAAATGAGTTCATGCAATTTAACTGTTGGTAAGTCAAATACACCCTCTCAACTTTCTCTACAGATCCACAGAAAACAGGTCACGCAACAATAAACAGTTAACTATTCAGATTCACTGTCCAGAACCAAACAATGAAATAGAGCCAATCAGTGAACCTGACAAAGGGTCTTCAATCTGAATAGTTAACTGTTTATCCTTCCACAATTAATGCATGAATGAGCATTTTCTGTTTTAATGTCAAATTTCTGGCAAAATTGTATCAATTTTCTAATTGATACTAAGTCTAGTCTTTTTCTCACATGAGTTGAATGTCTCCAAACTCAGCTTGCAAGTAAACTTACCTTTATTTTTAAAACTGCTGGTGAGTACCTCAGGACATGACAAACGGCAAGCATCACATTGTGCTTCTTACATGCTGCAATGATGTCCTTACAATCATCAACAGTCACCTGGTTAACAAATCAAATAAAATCAACTGAATTATTTGAGAAATTCTACTCTAAAAGAAGTCTGCATTCTCAAAAAAAAGTTAAATAACAGAGAAGGGTGTGAAATAGCATGAGATGGATTAAGGTGTTAGTATGTGTAATTTCAAGGACCTGATAAACAGATCTTTGGATGTGAAGGGTATCAAGGGTTAGTACATGAAAGTAGCACCAAGGTAATAGATCAGCCACAATCTTCCTAAAGGTAGCAGCAGGTGTGAGAAACCAAATGAGCTATTTTTGTATTTATTCATATTCTTAATTAGAGTGCCACTGGGAGGTTTTTACATGGCAACTAATACCTGGGATGACTTGTCAGAAAAGTTAACTGATGCCAAGCCACCTGGTTTGCTTAAGGACCTGGATGGGATTTTTTTTTAAAGGAGTATAATCTGGCCTCACTAATTGGATCCACAAAAATCCCAACTCTGTCTAAAGCACAATTTTCATGTTGAATCTTATTTGCATCATAATTCAGAATCATTGTTCAAGTTTCTGTTTATCCCACAATGGCTGAAGTTACATGTAATTCAAAATTTTCATCCAACTCAATCATAGCTCAGCCAGCTGACCATAAATCCTGGTGGATACTGTCTCACGGTCAGGCCTGGATAACACTTGTCCAGTGGATTACACCACAGTGCTCTCAGAGAAAGATCCTTCTCTCCTTTGATTGTTCCTTCCTTGCCCACATTTGGCATTTCTTGTTCTAACCCATGGTTGTCATTCTTGTCCCCAATCTTTTGTTTGTTGCAAATACCCGACAATGTGCAACCTGCAGCATTCTTATTCATGTTTCTACCAAAATGCAGCAACCCTCAGTGACCGCATTTTGTACCCAGGCTCCGTAGTACTTTTGCTCTCTCACTGTCAGGTTATTCAGTGCCTCCGTTCTCTGTCACTTTACTGAATTTACTCCTCTGCCGCGTCCCCACAGATTTTGGTCTTTATTCTCCTCAACCCCCTTACATTTCAGTGGGTCTTTCCCAGTTGCAATTTCTGTAGACTTTCCACCTCCTATTGATTGACCTCCTCTTCCCTTCACCATTTCCTTCTCCACTAATTTCATCCTACTGCATTCGTTCAATTGAATGCCATGTTCTAAACCTGAATGACACAAATATTAAAATTTAGCCTAGGCTTGTGTGTGTATTTTGTGGACCTAGGACCCAGTTTTTACTACTCACACATCAGGTAAGTTCATACTTCATACGACACAGAGCAAACTACCAAATCATGAGGTAAAGTGGAGAGCCAGTAATTTCTGCACCATTTTACCAGCTTTGATGATAGCTCAATATTTAAAAGCATCTGTCAAGTTAATACAGCAAATTATAGGGATTAGGAGTTTGAGAAGCAGCAGCTCCAAATGTCGTTTCACCAAAGCAATAGAACAGTACATTGTATATTGCATGGTATAATATTCTTCCTATAAAACAGGTTATCAATCTCCTTCCAAAATCACTGAGGATATAGAGACACAAGACACATCAGATGCTGAAATATATATATATAATAAATTAAAACTTGGGCAGTATTTTTTAAACTCTATCTCAATCTGATTCCTGTTGATCCAATGTTGTCTTTGATAATTTTTTATTCACATGATACTGGGGGAAATGTATGAGGCTCTGAACTGTATTAGCTTTTGACATGGTCAGTCCCATAGTAGAGACACCACTTGATTTTCCAACCAATATTTGGCAATTACATTTCTCTGTAATAGAATTGAAGTCTGATAAAATTGCCTTCACAATTCTCATTGGTCTACTATCAAGTTCCAAAAGCATGAAGGATAATTATTATCCCTCACATGTGTTTTTTTTTCCTCCTCCTTTCTCCAGATGGTACACTGACTGCACACGCTCAGTTTTATTCCACTTAGCCCTTGAGCTGACCACCAGGGAATACACAAGGATGGGCTTGTTGACTCCCACCCATATGTTCCTTTTCATTTTAAGCATGTTTGTTTAGCTTACTTTAGCAAGCTGGGATTTCTTTAGGATCAGAAGAAAAAATGTAGATCCTGGTAGCTTAAAGAAAGTTTCAATTCATTCACTGAAACCAAATATAAATTAGCTGAATTTATTGGAACAAAGATATAAATATAATGCAAATCACTTTGCATCTGACCCAAACATCATAATAAACATTTCAGTATTTTAAAGGGCCCACAATGAAAAATATTCTATGTTATATAACTGGAGATATTAGACGCAGGCTGAGCTCAGTTGTATAGGTGATCTAGCATAAGTTCTCTAGTCATTATGTTTTGACTTGACAAGTAAACAGGCTCCCAGTGGTTTACTCTTTTGAAGGGATTTTACATGCTGAGGCTTTTCACTGTTAAAGAAGAGTGGTCAATTATATCTGAGATAAGTAACTAGATCAAAGTATTTGGATATGCCGGTGTTTGAATGATAGCTAATGCTACGGATTTAATGGCAAATGACATAGAACATGACAAAATGGAATTGCTTGACTACAACCAATGAGCATTAATTCCAATATTCTCCAGCAAAACCTCAGAATATACTTTCTAACTTGAAAGAGAACCATATTAAATTGGCATCTAAGCCAAACTGAGAAATAAACCGTGTAGGTCTCAATAAATAATAATGACAAAGATGCAGTGGCTTCATTTCACCCTGACATTGCATGAGATTGGTGAACAGTTCTCTAACTTAAGTGACCCATACTCAAAAAAAGACAATGCAATGTTTGGTTAGAAAGATCATAAAGTACTGAAGAAATTCACAGAAATTTCTTGTTCTCTTGAGATACTTCTGGTTGTTAATGCAGAAGTCTTAGACAACTTGTCAAACGACATAATAATCTGTAAGTAGCAAGCTACAATTCAACCTTGCGTTTGACCGGTCTGTGCTTTGCTCTCGCTTACTGCTCCCAGAGGAAGGTACCTGTGTTGGACCAGTCTCTGTCCCTCTTGCTCAATGCTGCCGGAGTCTTGCACCTTGGGCAAGGTTTAATCGACACGTTTTTAGGATTGGACTCTGCAGTTCATGTTATAATGCGTTTCTGGCTACTCTTTATTTTTATTGTTATTTTGTGGAATTTTGATTGGGGCTGACTGGCTCTGCAGCCTGCAGTCAATAAACAGCACAGCACTAAATTGAACTGAAATGAACTAAACTTAACATTCATTGACTGTTTCAATGACTGTGGTTTGATGTTTTATATTCTGTGTTTTTGCTTGTTTTTTGTCATTTGCACAATTTGTTCTTTTATTTACACTTTGTTTTCTTTGAATGGGTTCCACAGTGTTTCTTTGTTTTGTGACTGTCTGTGGAAAGATGAATCTCAGGGTTGTATACTGCATACATGCTTTGACAATAAATGTATTTTGAATCTTTCAATCTTTGAAGAGAAATGTAATGAATCTGTTGAATGCCTTGAGCTGGCAATATTGTATTGGTTTTCTTTCAGAAAAAATCTTTTTGGACCTCTAACTGTATTTTCTCCACCATGATTTTGCATTGATCAAACCTTTAGCATTTTTTCCCTTCTGCTTGCTAACATCAATGGATCTGGGGTTAAGTGGGGGTGAACAGCTTTAAGTTCCTTGGCATAAACATCACCAAAGAGCTCACGTGGTCTGTACATACTGGCTGTGTGGTGAGAAAGGCACAACAGCACCTCTTTTACCTCAGACGGTTGAAGAAGTTTGGTATGGGCCCCCAAATTCTAAGAACTTTCTATAGGGGCACAGTTGAGAGCATTCTGACTGGCTGCATCACTGCCTGGTATGGGAACTGTACTTCATTTAATCACAGGTCTCTGCAGAGAGAGGTGCAGACAGCCTAGTGCATCTGTAGATGTGAACTTCCCACTATTCAGGACATTTACAAAGACAGGTGTGTAAAAAGGGCCTGAAGGATCATTGGAGATCCAAGTCACCCCAACCACAAACTGTTCCAGCTGCTACCATCTGGGAAACGGTACCACAGCATAGAAGCCAGGACCAACAGGCTCTGCGACAGCTTCGTCCACCAGGCCATCAGACTGATTAATTCATGTAGACACAACTGTATTTCTATGTTACTTTAACTATCCTGTTGTACATAATATTTATTATAAATTACTATAATTGCACATTTAGGCAGAGATGTAACAAAGATTTTTACTCCTCGTGTAAATGAAGGATGTAAGTAATAAAGTCAATTCAATTCAATCTAATGAAGTGCCTTGGAATGTATTGCTGTGTAAATAGCACTATATAAATGAAACCTGTTGTTAATCAGAATCAGAATCAGACATACTTTATTGATCCCAAGGGAAATTGGGTTTCGTTACAGTCGCACCAACCAAGAAAAGTGTAGAAATATAGCAATATAAAACCATAAATAATTAAATTATAATAAGTAAATTATTCCAAGTGGAAATAAGTCCAGGACCAGCCTATTGGCTCAGGGTGTCTGACACTCCGAGGGAGGAGTTGTAAAGTTTGATGGCCACAGGCAGGAATGACTTCCTATGACGCTCAGTGTTGCATCTCGGTGGAATGAGTCTCTGGCTGAACGTACTCCTGTGCCTAACCAGTACATTATGAAGTGGATGGGAGACATTGTCCAAGATGGCATGCAACTTGGACAGCATCCTCTTTTCAGTCACCACCGTCAGAGTCCAGTTCCACCCCCACAACATCACTGGCCTTACAAATGAGTTTGTTGATTCTGTTGGTGTCTGCTACCCTCAACCTGCTGCCCCAGCACACAACAGCAAACATGATAGCACTGGCCTCCACAGACTCATAGAACATCCTCAGCATCATCCTGCAGATGTTAAAGAACCTCAGTCTCCTCAGGAAGTAGAGACGGCTCTGACCCTTCTTGTAGACAAGCCTCAGTGTTCTTTGACCAGTCCAGTTTATTGTCAATTCGTATCCCCAAGTATTTGTAATCCTCCACCATGTCCACACTGTCTACTGTGAGAGTACTTAAATTATTTTCAGTAATCTGAAGTAGTGCCTAATATGGGTGCAATGAAGAAACCAGACACTACAGTAGCTGCCTAATGTCCCTCAAACCCTCAATTTTTAGAATTAACAATTGATTTAGTACCAATCGTTATTGCTGCAGTGTTCCAAATTTCTACGTACTTCATTCTTAAAAGGTCTGACCCTACCCTAATTTTTAGATTCAACCCCTACACTAGGACTCCCCTGCGATAGTTTTATTCTATTCTTCTGATATCTATTTCAGATATAACATGGTATAATGAAAAGAGGTTAGTTATGAAAAATGGTCCTAAAATGAAAGAATTTTATAGAAAATTTGGAAGTGATTTGGGAATATTACATTTGCTCCCCTTATCCAAATCATTGATATATTCTTTGAACTGCTGGAACCTACCACAATCCCTACAGCATTTTGCTAGTTAGTGTCTCAACTCAAATATCCATACTTTCTTCTTTAACCAGCTTACATACTACCCGTAATTCCATGCCCACTTATTTTTAAATAATCTCTTATTTGGCACATTATCCAAAGTCTTCTGAAAGTTCAGATGTATCACCAGCTTTCCATTCTACCCATCTTTGTGTTATTGTCATTAGTTTTTCATTTCTAAAATCACTTATGAGTAGTGTAAATTGTTACAACTAAAATAGACCGCTTCTAAACATCACAAGACACATCATCCAAAGCTGATCATTAGTTTAATTTCCTGCCCTTCAGTCAATTTCCAAGCCCATTTATCTACAATCCTATCAGCCTTAACTATAACTTATCATTACAATATGGAACTTTACCAAATGTCTTTTAAAAAACATCTATAGAAAATTTCCTCCATACTTCCTCCAAAGAATTCAAGCTTTGTCAAGCCTGATCTACTTGTTACATATCTGTACCATATTTCAAAGTATGTTTATGTATGTTTACTTTGTACAACTTGAGATTAGTCTCCTTACAGGCAGCCACGAAACAAAGAAACCTCAAAAGAACCCATTAAAGAAAAGACTGTCAAACACACAATGCAGAGAGAGAGAGAAAAAAACAAATCATGCAAACATTAAAGGTAAGCAAATGGCCACAGAACTGACGTTTTACAAAACACACGAAGCCAGACATAACTGCAGTTGGAGAAGACCATGGCCTCAGTTCATCACAAAGCCAAGTAAAAGTTGTGAGACCACAGATGCAAAGTCAGGCAGCTGGAGCAGGCAACAGCTCCAGTTCAGCATGGAGCTGAGTCAGCTTCTCAGAACAGCAAGCAGAACTGAACAGAACCCACCCTTACCTCCAGCCCCAACACCCTGACCTTTTCAAACTGACCTGGCGCTTAAATCATCCAAACCTCGGGTTGTTCCTCGCTCTCAGACCTCTCTGGGGCCTGAACCCCGCCGCCAAAATTCAGTCCATTCCCGAACCTTCCAATTCAGACCAACATTTAAATCGATTGGAAATCGGGACTCTCCTCACTTGAGGACACCACAACTCTGCCTTGACTCTGCTTCAACCCCACCTCAGCCTTCACTTGCCTCGATCATGCCTTCCCTGCACCTCAATCTCTGCCACTGGCTTTCTCGACAATTTCTCGCCTGTGCCTGCGCTCACTTCTCCATTGTTGGCATCAATCATTACTAATGGAATTTTGTAGTTTTCTTTGTTGCTGCCATCTTAAATCTTAAGCTTTCTCTGATCAATAGAAATTTTCCCAAGTTGTTTCAAACTCTCTCCTTCGCCCTTTGCCAGGTGCAAAATATATTGGCCTTTCATTCATTCGTTCTCAGATGTTGTTTCTTGTCTTTTCTGAAGAGGAGAATTTAAAGGGCAGGTTCTTGAATAGATGGAATTTCAGAAGATTATATTTGAAGATGTGCAATGTTTAGTTGTTAAAATCCCAAGATGGAAACCATCTGGTTTTGAGAATCTGTCACCTTTTACTGCAATTACTTTTTCCAAAATCAGTACTGTATTTAGAACTTTTTTTGAATGCATCCCCGCTCCAGATTCAATAGTACCTTCTTAGAGGCATCCAGATGCTGTCATTGTCCTCTAATGTAAATACTGTACTAGCAAAAACACTCAACATGGCAGCCATTTCCTTGTTTTCAGTTAGAGTGAATATATTTATGGAACGCCTGATCAACCTTTTCTTTCCAAAATAAAGATATACTTTGTATTAATTTTGATGCACTTTCCAAGTTTACATATTCATTTTCCTTACTCTATTTTTATCAGCTTTTGTTGTCTGCAATCACTGGGGTCTGCTCTAGATTTTGTTTGATAATTGTTTTTGGTATCAGTAATCCATGGCTGGCAATTAAATAAATAAATCTGGCTCAGTACTCATTTCTATATCTAAATAGTCTGTCCCCGTGTTGTTTACTTATGACTTTTTACAATATACTTCCAACTGTACAGACAAAGGTGACACTAGTCCCAACTCTATGCAAAACTACTTTCAGTTCTTGCTGGGAGGCAGACATTCTATAATGATTAAAGCTGACACAGTCTGCATCTCACACTCTCACCCACTTGGCTGAGATCAGAAAACACTACATGGAAATTACAGGAGGACTTGTTTATATTCAATTAATTCTTGGAACAGAACCAATGACTGACACAATCACTTCACTTTAAAATTTCCCATATATAGAAATTTGTTTGGGCATGTAAATGATGACACAAACTCTCTTTATTTAACAGAACTGAATGTTGTTGTATCATAAATACAAGCCTATAGTAATAAAATAGTAAAGACCTACAGCCATGGGTTTCTCCAGCAGGATGTGGTAGCCTTTTTCTGCAAATGCCACTGCTGGTTCCTGTTGATTTAAATGATATGAAATTTCAGCAAATGGGCTTCAGTCAACAAACAATAACTTAAGGTACAAACTATTTGTTAAAAATATGGTCACAGCTAATTTCAGACAAGGACTACATAAGAAAATGAAAACAATTTCAATCTTTGTGACCAGCCCTCTGATGCCATTAATGTAGAAACATTTAACCTGGTTAGATTAAAGAGTAACAGAGCCATACAGGTCAAGTCTACAATCCAACTACAATCACTGGCATGGTTTCAAATCAAATGCTACGTTTGGCCTCAATATTCAAAGTTTAAGAGGAGAAAGTCCTCAAATAGTAAAAAGAAGAATATTGAAGGTGCTGGAAGATTGGAATAAAGAAGGAAAATCTTCATCTTCAACCTCCATATCTTGTGGAAAATTCTCTGATATGGCTAGCACCTCCAGCGTGATGTCTCCATCAAACACAGCTTTCCTTCTACTACTGTGTTCCAAGCACAACACTCTAGTTCATTCCTCAATCAGAAATTGAGTACCCTCCCCCCTTTTCACAAAAAGACGATGGAGGCAACATCTGCTATATTTCCTATCCCTGTCCATTGTCCAGTCTGAAACTTCAATTTAATGCTCATTTATTATCAAAGAATAAAAGAAGCCAGAAAGAACCCAATTAAAGAAAAAAAGAAAATTAAAATAAAAGACCAATACTCGATGTGTAAGAAAATTTTTTTAAAAATTATTTCCAAATTAAAAGCAACTTAATCAATTTATTTCAATTTAACATGCTATCTAAATTGTTCACAATGGAGTTTCCTTTATATTGGAAGAAACCTAAATTCAGATATGGTGACCATTCAATCCACAAATGCACTGTAACTTTAAGCTCCCAGTCAAATGTAGCTTTTATTCTTCAGACAACTCTGACCTATTTTTGTAACCTCCTGAACTGTTCAAGCAGCTCACTGCAAATTCAGTAGCATAATTTCAGATTTTGACCATACGACCATAAGACATTAGAGCAGAATTAGGCAATTCGGTCCATCAAGTCTGCTGTGCCATTCTCCTTCTCATCAACGTACACTACATTTTAGACTCAAATACAATTCGGCTACTTCAGATAAACACTTTTTCCATTCCAATTTACAGATTCCCTAGACCAACTATTCATTCTAAAAAAAACCTCAAATTATCACCCATTTTACCTTGAACTATGATCATTCTGGTCATTTAATTGTTGATGCATACCAAACCACAAAATGCCTTTTGCTCTCCTTCCCACTTTGCCCACATCTTAAAGGTTCTTTTTAATATCCAAATCTTTACATTTCTAATGAACAACCTAAACTGATACCTAAACTGGTTTCACTCTTCACAGCTACCAGATAATCTTCTGCATATTTCTCGTTTTTCCTTTCTTTTGATAATTCAAAGGAATTAATCTTTTTCAATCTTTACTATTCTGTAATGACAATATACATTATATGAAAATATTTTTCATGTTCTATTTTAATTACACAAATACACTGTTCTTTCTGCTATTTTTGAATTATTTTCTAAGGAAAGCTCTTCAGTCTAGAAGGTTAACTCCTTTCTTCTCCACAGATGCTACCTGAGCTGCTATGTACTCCCAGCCCTTTTGTTTACTCTAAATAATGGAAATGATACCTCTTGTGTACCTTGTGCTGTCTGTCAGGTGTTGCTATGATCACTGCATCTGCAAACTTCTCCTGTGATGCAGCTCCCCTCCAATCTTCCAGCAAAAAGAAGAGATTGAACAAATATTATTGATGAAAATCAGATCTGATTAATCCTTCCTATTAAAGAATAGACTTACCTGTATTTGTTCACAACATTTTTATCCAAGCCATATTTTATTTTTATCCAAAAACTATTATTTTGGTTAATATTTCAAAGAATACATTTAGAAAGACAATTAATTACTCTCCAATGACGTCCTCAAATAGTCGTTGCTCACATAGAAAGCTTCAGGTTACAACTACTTCCATTCCTGATTCTGTCTTCATCTACAAATAGTAGATCAAGAGTTCCAGCAAAATATTTCCAAAGAAATTGTTCCAGCAAAAGGAACTGGATACTGTTCAGCATCAGATTCTGGCTGTTTTCTTCACAGTATCATGGGGTTCCATAATTATCTTTTCTTCTCCCTCAAAGTCAATTAAGTTGATGCAGGCAGAGTCCTAGATAAAATGGGGTTTCACCTTATTTCATTCTGCCTGTTACTCACTGCCTTATTCAACAATGTGTGGAGAACACTTGACTCGTGAATTATTAACATACTAGTCTCAAGCCTCTTCCTGGAATGCATTTTTGCTGAAGGTGGGTGTTACTTAAAATGATTTGAAAGACTTGTGAAGATTTTGAAATAATTTCTTAAATAGCATCAAACAAGCTAGAAATTGATTTGTTTCATAACAAAAATCACCAATAGGAGGGTGCTCATGACATGTCTCAGTAGCCAGAGCCTATAACCAATGCTGGAGTGGAAAGAAATGCAAGATATGACTGATCATATCAACATCAATCTATCAGCGTATCTTAAAAGTTAGAAATGGAAGAGGCAGCAATGACTGGAAAGCTAGTGGAATGGATGAATAATCTGGAATATTTTTTCTAGGTAAAGTTTGCTCACTGCTAACACAATTTTTCTGATGAAAGTAATGAGGATATCTCCACACAAACATGTGATAAATAGGAATCATATCTTGAAGAGCAGAACAATATCACACAATCGAGGAATGGTTACAGCATAGAGGAAACATTCAGCTCATTGTGTCCTCGCCAGTTCTTTACAAGGGCAGCTCAGTTATTTCAATTAGTAGCACCTTCTCCAAAGCATTGTAAAATATCGCTTTCAATATAGTTATCTACTTCCCTCTGAAGGACACAATGAATCTCCCTCCACCACATCAGCAGAAAGTAAATCTCAGCTACAAAAGCATTGTGTAAGTAACACACAAAAACTGAAAGAACTCAGCATCTATTGAGGGAAACGGAAAGTAGACTGTAAAATAGAGAGAAGATAGCCAGTATAAAAAAAAGTGGATGGAAGAATTGGAGCAAGAGCTAGCAAGAAGAGGGATCTGAGTGAGTAGGAGTGATAGGCAGATAGGGGAGGGGAGAGTGGGACTATCACCAGAAGCTGTGAAGTGATAGGTAGAAGTGACCAAGGTTTGCCTCCAGAGATGCTGTCTGACCTGTGAGTTCCAGATTCTAGCATCTGAAGTATCATGCCCTTACAATGCACCCATGCCATTGGGTTGTAGATATCCAGCCGTAACATGAAATGCTGTTCTTCAGATTTACGTTTGACCTTGCCCTGGCAATAGAAGAGGCCAACAACAGTTCAGTGAGGCAATGGAAAGGTGAGTTGAAATGGTAGGCAACTGGGAGTTCTCAATGGCCAATGCAGACTGAGTACAGGCACGCTGCGAAATGGATAGAAGCACACATCAGTATGTACTGTACCAACTTCAATCACCAAGACTGCAAGAACTGCTTAGGTGCTTGGATGGTGTAGAGACAGTGCTCTCTGTGACAGAAAGATCTGTGTTTTCCCTCTTCTGCAGAACATAGCAAATACTAATTCCTCACCCACGAAGCAGATTCATTGCAAACTTATCAAGAAGAATCTCCCAGAATGCAAAGTAGACGTGGACCCGATTGGAGCAGGACAGTAATGCTTATTTTCTCAGCAGTAAACCCAAAGATTCACCATGATAAAACAGAGAAGTACAGGCAAGAAACAGGCCCCTCAGCCTACAATGTCTGTACTACTGTGATGCCAAACTAAACTTATCCCATTTGCTTGCACTTGGTCTGTATCCACCCCACCCCCCATTCCCTTTGTCTCTATTTCTCAATTTCAGTATCGCAGAGGATTTTGTTCCAGCCTGCACTTCATCAAAATGTCTCTGTTCAAGCTACCACCATTCTTGACAACCAGATGAACAACATAAACTAGTTCAAGAACCTGGACAGCACAATCAGAGAAAAAAACAGCCAGCCCTTCAGCCAAATACATACAAAAGGTTTTAACCAACACAGCATCCATTTCTCCATCAAAATAAAGATATAAATTGCTCAGAAATAGGGACAAATTTTTCAATGAACAGTATGAATAAGCAGCTCGAATTAGTCTACTCCATCATGGTCAATAACCTCAGCATTCAGGACACCTTTAAAGAGCGATGCCTCTAAAAGGAGGCAGGCATCACTAAGGACAACATCACCCATGACATGCCCTCTTCTCATCGCTGACATCAGGGAGGAGACACAGGAGCCCGAAGCCACACACTCAACAATTCAGGAATAGCTTCCTCCCCTCTGCCACCAGACTTCTGAATAGAGTTGAACTCATTAACACTACCTCACTACTTTTTTCCTGTTGCCACACAATAACTAATTTCACAACATATGCCGGTGACATTAAACCTGATTCTGATTCCACTGTGTCTTCCACTTACTAATGAGCATTTGCCGGCAGGTCAGAATGATCAACATTGAAGACATTAAACATACAGACTGACCAGAATTGAAGAAATATTGCTGAAACCACATCTTACGTGGATTGAAAATGTCACAGCAATGTCATGACACCACTCACTTTCAAAACTAATCTTTTCTGGAGAGTTGAGGCAGAACAGAGAGGTCATGCATACAAAGTCAATACAAACAGCACTTCCAGTGGCTAGCAATTGTGAGAAGCTTAAGAGACAAGAAATTGAATTCATGTGAAAGTCACCACAAGAAGCTGAGAATTAATGTTATTACTACAAAGCTGTTACACTTGCAGTGTAAATTACTATGTGTATCATTCTTGGCATGTCAGGGCCCCATGTGTAACCATGTGATACTTGCATGTTGCCATTATCATCAGTGACAGAAGAGCAAGAAGAATTGTTGGAAGGGAATTGACTGGGAAAAAAAAGGGTTTTTTTTCCTCTCCTTTTCCAGATAACAATTTTATTGCTACAACAGTCCTGTGCTTGTTTTGCTATTATTGATAATACTGTGGCCAACAGATAAAGAAACCAGTTGCGCCAACAGGTCTGACTGTTTATCTTAATCACCAAACAATATGGCAAATACTTACACTTGTTTGCAATGGTTTGATGAAATGGAAATCATTATTTCTAATTTGGAATTAACTCAGTTGTGGTGCAAATCGGTTTCTTTCTCCATAAATATCACCTGATCCCTTAATTATATTTAACACGTATAGCTTCATATCAGCTTTCATATATATAATTTTTTTTAGAGATTTATACACTGTATAAACGCCAATAGCTGTATCATCATGAAAGTAGCTTGGTAAAGCAACTCACCATCAAAGACATTATAATCTGCCACAGAGTATTTCATTTGCAAATTCCGTCTGGCAACCTGGCGGCAATCTGCAACTCCCACAACCTAGAGCAAAAGTAAAATAATAATAAATTAATCCAGATAAAAACAGGGAAACGCTGGTGCAGTAAGTATAAGAGATAACAGAACCACAATAGAAATACAGCCCAGGACAAATTTATTCTGCTACAATGGAAAAATCAACTGAACACCAAGAAGAAATGCTATGTAATACTAAGAACTCAAAGAAGGTGAATAAGTAGATAGGCAGAAAAGTGAGGGCATGAATAAACTACATTGACGGCATGTTAAAGAATATGAAATAATTAAAGAGAGTGCGCAGTGAATGACTCTTGGGATGTCAGGACTGTATACAGGCCATCACTGGATTACAGACATCCCACCCTGCAAAAACTCATTAAGGGAGGTAGCACCCCCATCCCCCACAACTCCGCTCCCCCCAGTCGACCTCCAGGGGTGCATGTAATACTCTGTTTATTGATTTTGTCTAATCTGTAAACCAAGTTGGGTATATGCAGAAAATGTGACAATATGTACATATTGACATATGAACAAATGAAACCTGTTAAACTCACCTCAACGTGTCTTTTACATTTTAATCCACCATGGGCAATAGAAAAGTCATTGTTGCGAACAGCGCAGTGTTGCAAACAACACTGTCATTATTTTTGAGGTCGATTATAAAGCCCATCCACAGAGAAAACTGATAGGTCTACTTACACGAAGAGAGACCAATCAGGATGCTCCCTCTTGCTCTCCCCTCTTCCTCTCCCTCTTAAAAAAAATCAATTTCCGGGATATTGTATATAATTTGCGGGCGTCAGGGAACCGCTATCATTATGCGGGACTTCCCGGAACTTCCCTCCTGGAGGGTGGGATGTCTGGGATTATGAATGCCCAACTAATGGATAACCCCCACATGCAAATGAGCTCCTGCTTTATTATTACATTCAGAAATCTGACAGATGTACATATATTCATTTCTGCAAATGAAAGAAATAGCTTCTTCTCTTTAAGCTTTTGTTATTTGTTCTTTCTTGTCACTCGTAACTTTTGATGCCATTCAATACAGTGCAAGTAGAGTGACCATATCAAGTGATTTATAATATATAATAATAATAATTTCTCCAGAGTAAAACACACAAAATGCTGGAGAAACTCAGAAGGTCAAGCGGCATCTATGAAGAGGAATAAAGATTTAATGTGTCAGGCCAAGACCCTTCACCAGGACTCAAGTGATTCATCAAATTATTTTTGTTTGCTTTCCAGCTTATGGCAAAGTCAGCTTTGTAACAGAGGTGACCCATAGTTCAAGGCAACTAAAGAATGTTTAATGTGGTGAGAGGAAGAATAATAACTAAATCCCAACAGGGAAAAATCAACCAAGGCATGCTCACGTACACACATTATGTTCACTTCCTTATGGCTTGCAGGATAAGACTGTTGATCTCAACCAAAGATTGCAGCACCACCTTTTGCAGTCCAACAGTCTGGAGCAGAGGGTGTTGGTGATTATGGCTTCAACCACCAGTTTAATATTTAGAAATCATGTAAGTTGCAAAACACAAGTTCAAGTGATAGAATAAAGAAAGCAGCATGCCAATACACTTGCTAGCTTTGAGTAACTTTAGTAGACTTGGATATCATTATACTTTTTCAATACTGAAACAAGGCCATCTTAGTATTACCGAGCATTAATCTCCCTCGTCACCTTCTATTACCAGATCATTCTTGCACTCCTGATGTATAGCTCTGTACATTGCAAAGCATGTCTTTTCCACTCGAGCCATAATGTCCACACCAGTGAAAGTGGAGGTTTACTTCCAAGTTTGTTCCAACATTGCTCATGTTACTACTCTCCCTTATGTTGACAATATTTTATTGTTTTTGGATTCAGTGGTCATTTCTCTTTTAAAGATGCAAGTTAGTTTCAGCTTCTGATGTTATTCACATTTTTTAATGTGTGCTAAAGGAAGAATATTACTATTTGTGTCTCCAAACCCTTACACGAGTTGAGAACACAAGAATCATTCATCAAAAACACTGAAACATTGGTGGTGTTTTCCCAGACAATGAATGTCACTTTATTCCATTCCAGGCATTCTAGGTATTTCCAGTTTTATTGGGGGGGGGGGGGCATGGGAGTTGAGAAAAGAAAATAATTTGGAGAGGAAATTAGATCCCATCATGTAAAATACTTGCCAAGAAACTATCAAGGGAATTCAGGAAAAAAATCTTCACCAAATTGTTAAGCTCTGTCATTGTAAATCATTAAAACAGATTAGTATAGCTGCTAAGTATAATCCAAATAAGTACTGAAAGGTGAAGGAACTACAAAGTTATGCTGATAGTTAAGTGGGCAAGATTAAGAGGAGATCTAAGTGGAGAATAAATGTGTATTTGTTCTATGAAACACACTGAAAACTTAAAATACATTTACTAAAAACAAATAGGTGTACAGTCAGAGGCTACATTATTAAGTTCCTCCTGTAACTGATAAGGTAGCCAGAGTGTAGGTTCATGGTCTTCTGCTGCTGTAACTCATGCTGCATGTTTGGAGTAGCTCTTCTGTACACCACAGTTATAGTGTATGGTTATTTGAGTTACCATCACCCTCCTGTCAGCTTGAACCAGTCTGACCATTCTTTTCTGACCTTTCTCATTACAAGATGTTTTTGCCCACAGAACTACCGCTCACTGGATGATTTTTGTTTATTGCACCATTCTCTGTAAACTGTTGCGACTGCTGAGCATGAAAATTAATTCCAGGGGTTCAGCAGCTTCTGAGATACTCAAACTACCCTGTCTGGAACCAACAATCATTCTATGGTCAAAGTCACTTAGATCACATTTTGTCCCCATTCTGCCAAGTTTGGTCTGAACAACAAATGAACCTGTTGACGATGTCTGCATGCCTTTATGCACTGAGTGCTGCCACATGAATGGCTGATTAGATATTTGCATTAATAAGGTGTACCTAATAAAATGGCCACTGAGTGTATATTATTTAAGTAGTCTCAGTTTCCAAGTATCTGTCTCAATGAGCACTGATTGGTAAAAGAATGCTTCTGTCCTTTGGATCTTCACCTTCCTTCCAAGTTATAAAAACTGAGAGAAATCAAAGTGAATTGTATTCTCCCAAACATAAGGATTCAGAGGAGGAGTAGACCATCTGGCCTGTCAAGCCTGCTCCGCCATTCAATAAGATCATGATTGATCTGGGCATGGACTCATTTCCACCGACCTGCCTTTTCCCCATAACCCTTAATTCCCCTACTATGCAAAAATCTATCCAACCTTGTCTTAACTATATTTACTGAGGTAGCCTCCACTGCTTCATTGGGCAGAGGAGTCCACAGATTCACCACTCTCTGGGAAAAGCAGTTCCTCCTCTCATTCTGAATCTACTCCCCCTGAATCTTGAAGCTACGTACACTAGTTCTAGTCTCACCTACCAGTGAAAACAACTTTCTTGCCTCAATCTTATCTATCCCTTTCATAATTTTATGTGTTTCCATAAGATCTCCTCTCACTCAAAATGAGTTTTTGGTAGTGTGTGTATATCAGTAAAGAAACAGCAGAGAAGTTAAACACCTATTTTTCATTAGTAGTTATGGTAGAAGATATTAAAAACATCTGTACAGGAAAGTGGATGAGGAATGCTCGATCAGCCATGATGTTACTAAATGACAGAACAAGTTAGCAGGGCTGAATGTCCCACTCTCATTCCACTTCCTATGCTCTTATTATCACATAGTTGCCAGCAAAGCCATTATGAGAGGATCAGCAGATGCAGCTTCATGTTGGAACTGGAGTCAGTATCAACGCATATGGCCAAACATCCTTCATCTGTGGTAGTACATTAATGATTACTTTTACTATGGCCTCAACATTCTTGATACCAAAAGATCTTCCCTCCTTTCCCATTTGCACAAGCCTACATATTAAGGAAGTCACTGTTGTATATAACTTGTTTATATTTAAGAGAATGCTAAGTAATTCAGTACAGACGTTAGATGTGAGAAAGTCTGCAGATGCTGGAAATCCAAAGCAATATACACAAACTTCTATAGATGTGTCATAGAGAGTGTATTGACTGGCTGCATCACAGCCTGATATGGAAACACCAATGCCTTTGAATAGAAAATCCTACAAAAGGTATTGGATTCAGGCCAGCACATCATTGGAAAACTCCTCCTAACCATTGAGCATTATCTACATGAAACACTATTGTAGGAAAGCAGCATCTATCATCGGACATCACCACTACCCAGGCCATGTGCTTTTCTCACTGTTGCCACCAGGTAGAAGGTATAAGAGCTTCAGGACTCACAGCACCAGGTTCAAGAACAGTTATTGCCCCTCCATCATCAGGCTCTTGAAAAAAAATGGGAAAACGACACTCACTTGCCCATCCATTGTGATGTACTCACAACCAATTATCTCAGTTTAAGGACGCATTATCTTGTTATCTCATGTTATCATTATTTATTGCTCTTTATTTATGTTTGTATTTGCTCAGTTTGTTGTCTTCTGCACTCTAGCTGATCTTTCATTGATCATGTTTTAGTTACTATTCAATAGACTTGCTGAGTATGCCCCCAGGAAAATGAACCTCAGAGTTGTATATGGTGACATACCGGTATTTGTACTCTGATGATAAAATTTACTTTGAATTTTGAAATGCTGGAGGAACTCAGCAGTTAGGCAGCGTCCAAGGCCCCTCCCATAGATGCTGCCTGATCTATTGAGTTAATCCAGCATTTTGTGTGTACTTCTACTTGTTTCATATACAAGATACAGGAAGAACAGGATGTATAAAATTATTTTATGTTATAGTATAGGCTTCCTCCTTATACTTCACCCAAAAAATATTTCCTTTACATAAACAATCTAATTAAGATGACAACAGAAATGAGGTTTAAAAATGGATAAACCAGTAAAACAAGCTAGGCAGATCTAACATACAACCATAATAAATGAACCTGGCCAGTGGACTGCATTGAGATATTCTCTGGTAACTTAAAGACAGCATGTTCAAATTTGCACTTCTGAACAAAACACCACAGGAAAGTAAAAGGCAACACGAGTGAATCTGCAGATGCTGGAAATAAATAAAAAACACAAAATGCTGGCAGAACTCAGCAGGCCAGACAGCATCTTGATGAAGGGTTTTGGCCCGAAACATCGTTATTACTTCCTCCCATAAATGCTGTCTGGCCTGCTGAGTTCTGCCAGCATTTTGTGTTTTTTTACAGGAAAGTAAAACATGGCTGCACTCTTTTGTGAGCATTTTCAACATCAAACTCATACTTAAATACGTAGTAAATGAAAACCTTCCTTTCTCTATTTACGTTCTCCTTGGGTTTTACTGAGGCACTGTATTCTTAGAGTGAAATATGATGGGAATCAAGAGTAAGGAAAACAAATATTTTTAAATCATAATTCATGAAATATGTTAGAATTATTTTTTCAAAGAGAGGAAAATAGTTGACTGACATTCTGTACTTTAGACAGCACAGATCTGTATTTCTTTACACCATCATATATAATCATTATTACACTGCTGCTTGGTGGGCTGTGTTGTGGACAGCTTTAACTGCCAAGATAAACTAAACTGGCATAAAATGTTGGACCATCATGATCTACCTGTATACTGGTTTAAGATGGTGCTACTGAAGTTGGGCAACAGCTTACTGGTAGTTCAAAAAGCAAGAAGTATGATGAAAACATAATTTAATAACACTTTTTCTGAAGTAAATCATGGTAAACTATCATTGCAAACAATAAAGTGAGTGAAGGAGAAGCGGACTCGAGGGATGAGCTCTGCTGGCGTGCTGGAAAGTCAGAGCATAATGTGTCAGGGCAGTTTTGGAGTCAGAACAAGTGATTAGGAGAGGAGCTGAGCCAGAGGAGTCTAAATGCTCCTCTGCCTAAGCCAGGGAAATGTTGGATCACTCTAAGCACTAAGCCAATTTGGAGAGATCAAGAAAGGCTTCAGGCTGGGCAGTGAGGTCTGACACTTGGGTGGCTCAGGGGCAGGAATGGTTACTTCGAGTGCCAAGCTTTAGATGTTTCAGAAAGGACAGGGAGGGAGGCAAAAGAGGTGGGGACGTGCCACTGCTGATCAGAGATAGTGTCACAGCTGCAGAAAAGGAGGAAGTCATGGAGGGATTTTCTACTGAGGTGGAAGTTAGGAACAGGAAGGGGTCAATAACTCTACTGGGTGTTTTTATAGACCACACAATAGTAACAGGGACATCGAGGAGCAGATAGCGCGACAGATTCTGGAAAGATGCAATAATAAAAGGGTTGTCATGGTGGGAGAATTTAATTTCCCCAATATTTATTGGTATCTCCCTAGAGCAAGGGGTTTAGATGGGGTGGAGTTTGTTAGGTGTGTTCAGGAAGGTTTCCAGACACAATATGTAGATAAGTCTACTTAGATAAGATGTACTTGATCTGGTATTGAGAAATGAACCTGGTCAGATGTCAGGTCTCAGGTCTCTCAATGGGAGAGCATTTTGGAGATAGTGATCACAATTCTATCTCCTTTACCATAGCATTGAAGAGGGATAGGAACAGACAAGTTAGGAAAGTGTTTAATTGAAGTAAGGGGAAATATGAAGCTATCAGGCAGGAACTTGGAAGCATAAATTGGTGACATATATTTTCAGGGAAATGTACAGTAGAATTGTGGCAAATGTTCAGAGGATATATGCATGGAGTTCTGCATAGATATGTTCCAATGAGACAGGGAAAGGATGGTAGGGTACAGGAACCATGGTTTACAAAGGCTGTTGAAAATCCAGTCAAGAAGAAAAGAAAGCTTACAAAAGGTTCAAAAAAACTAGGTAATGATAGAGATCCAGAAAATTATAAGGCTAGCAGGAAGAAGCTTAAGAATGACATTATGAGAGCCAGAAGGGGCCATGAGAAGGCCTTGGTGAGCAGGATTAAAGAAAACCACAAGGCATTCTACAAGTATGTGAAGAGCAAGAGGATACAATGTAAGAGAATAGGACCAATCAACTGTGACAGTGGAAAAGTGTGTATGGAACTGGAGGAGATGGCAGAGGTACTTAATGAATACTTTGCTTCAGTATTCACTATGGAAAGGGACATTGGCAATTGTAGGGATGATCTACAGCGGACTGAAAAGCTTGAGCATATAAATATTAAGAAAGAGGATGTGCTGGAGCTTTTGGAAAGCATCAAGATGGATGTCTCTGGGACCGGATGAGATATACCCCAGGCTAATGTGGGAGGGGAGGGAGGAGACTGGCAATGATTTTTGCATCATTAATGGGGACAGGAGAGGTTCTGGTGGAATGCAGGGTTGCAGATGTTGTTCCCTTATTCAAGAAAGGGAGTAGAGATAGCCAGGAAATTATAGACCAGTGAATCTTACTTCAGTGGTTGGTAAATTGATGGAGAAGATCCTGAGAGGCAGGATTTATGAACATTTGGAGAGGCATAATTTGTCAAAGGCCGGTCATGCCTTACAAGTCTGATTGAATTTTTTGAGGATGTGACTAAACACATTGATGAAGTTACAGCTGTAGTATCATCCTGCATACTTTGCAGACTTTGAACTTGTGTGTTTAATGTACTTTTCATTGAATAAATTAAGTTTGTTACTAAGTGATTACTCAGAAAAGTGAGGTGTATGAGATGTCCAGGGAGGGGTAGCCCCTCCAGTGAAGAGGCTTGTTGTGTCCAATCCAGGGTAGCTCACTCGCCTTTGGTCCCTGCCAGACACTCAGCCTCTCCTATGGCTTCAGATAGTTGTTTGCATGTGACAGCAGCCACACTCTGTTACACCTCTTCAACAGGCAAGCTAAACCAGGTGAAGGTAGCCAGCAGTCTCATACTCCGGTGCGAGAGGGACATGCCTGTCCTAGCATGTGAAGTCAGCTCCGGCAAACTGGATGAATGAGATTTACAGTGAGATCCAGTGGCCAGGAAGGCGATACTGCAATGCTCCGTGGAGAGCGAAGGGCACAACAAGGCATAGAATACATCGTGATCACGCACAGCAACTAAGGAAGACTCCAGTTTGTGACACTTGTTTGTGCCAGTGGGCCCAGACTTCTAAAGTCAAGAGTGCCAGTACAACAACTTTTTGACTTTAAAAACTCTCCCACACAGGTTTTCTGTCATCGTCAGCCATGACTGACAACCACTACTCAGAAGAGCTTGCCATATAGAACTAAGAAAAAAGAGGTGAATTGAATTAACCCTTACAGCCCAATACCACTGTGACGTGAATTATGATTTCTGTTAGCAGCGACATTGCAGTGTTATAAATTAATCTCACTATCCCCAACAAAGAACCATGGCTCATTTTCCTTTTCCTAAATCTTGGATTGTAGAAAATGCAAGGTTTTAGGATACCCTCCATAATAGGTCTGTAAATTTGATTGTGTGGTAATTTTTTTTTCCAATATATACACCACAGCATTGAATTACATAAAATAATTGCGAGTTTGTAACAGGCCTTGTATAAAATGATAGATTCAATAATACTTTTATTTGTACATTAAACACACAAGTTCAAAGTCTGCAAAGTATGCAGGATGATGTTAAGATATGCATGGGTACACTAATAACAGTGGTTATGTTCCTAGCAGTATCCAGAGGCAGGATCTATTAACCTGATTATCAGAGTTTTGAATCACATCTTAGCAATCCTGGAATTAAGTGACTGTTAGGCCCATTGGTAAGCTGCAACATACCCCAAACAACATAAAACACCATCTTTCCTTTGAGAGTTTTTCTTTAAATATAGACACCGGTGCAAATGAGTATCTTAAAGGAGAGGAGGAATTCCAACTTTAAGGCCCAGGTGACCAGGAGCATGTCCTCCAAATGCACAGCAATGAAAGTTACTACTGACCTTTAATTTTAATAAAAATCTAAAAAATGTATTGTTACTTTCTCACCAATATTCTCTGTTTATTTCTTTAAAATATTGCCATCAATGAGGCATCTCCAGCTGGCATACTCCTAGAAAGAAAGGATATTCTTGCACAGGCCTAGTATTAAGCTTTAGCTTTTCCTCATCCATAACGTGTCCAGTGTGGATCGATGGACAAAAATCAGTAACTAAAATCTAGATTACTTTTCACCCAAATATCTTTATTTTTTAAATTGCTCAACTGGCTTAATAACTACTTCAAATGTTGATAAAGGTTGAACTTTATCATTGACTAGTCTATATGTGTTCAGTGGCCATAAAGTGCTTCAGGACATCCTGCAGTTTGAAATTCACAAGAGAAATACCATTAATTGTATTGTTAAGGCCAGAATTTACTATATTAGATTTGTTTACAATATCTATACCTGATCTAAACAAGACCAATTCAGTTCTATGAACATGATCAGATTTTGTTTTCAGTATCATCAGATGAAACTATAGGAACAGAATGTTTTTGTGCATCTCAACGGGTGTTTTAATCTGGTACCACACTAAGGGAAGCAGGACAGTGATGTGCAAAAATACAAGTTTTGTGTATGGCAACCCTCCCCTCCAACACAAGTCATCCCAGCAGCAACAATACTGAACAGTTGGCCCAAGTTCCCAAAAGTCTTTCCACTCGTAGGCATGCCAGGTTAATCATACATCATTGTGGTGCAGAAAAACAGTTGAAGGAAGTCTCGGGGAGCGGTGTTGGCATTGAATATAAAAAACATCCTATGAGGTTGTACATGACAGACTGAGGCCTTGGGATCAAAAGTCATGAACATGGACAAATAAAGGCTTGGTCTTGTTAAAATTTGTTTCAGTGCAAGAAGCCTTCATTGCCTGCAGGCCATATATAAGCAAATAACTTTTTTCAAAATAGCATTAATAGCATTTAATGCACAATGTTATAACATAATTGTGCATATGTAAGAGAGACAGGACATACGCCAAATTATACTCAAGATTAAAGTTTCCTTTCCAGTTATAGACAATTAGCAAAGTCTACATCTCCCCTATTGATCTTAGAATCTTGCAGAACAAAAGGGAGGAGTGGAGGGCCAATCATTCCATCGTGCCTATGCTGGATCCTTAAAAGAGAAAACTTTTCAATATGTTTCTAAAGGCTTTGAGATTAAATAGCCACAATCTCACTGACTTTAACCACTTAAACTGTCCTAACACTACTTCAACAGAACCTAAAAGAAGCACAATGAGCAAAAACTGTATCTTTTGGGTGGGAACATTTATTGCCTCCAAGGCTAAACAACTGCTTTCAAACATTTATGAAGCCACTTTTCTGTTTTGCTAGATTCAAATGCTGATAAAACAGTAATATTGCCATTTATTGCTCCTGGAGACTCAACTTCTATTTTTTCAAACATCTATACTCTTTTAGCATGCACAGTCATCACTGTAATTATTTAATCAATACTCCCCTTCACCCCATCCTAGACTTATCTTTTAACGCCTTTCACCCTTTACGTCAGTGCTTGCTAAAACCCACTGCATCTCCTTTTGTTTATGGTTCTACAGGATAATCTAGCAATCCAAAATTTAAGTTGTTGCTTTTTCCACAAGTTGTTTTTAAAAGCTATGTCGTTTGAACCAATCATAAACCCTACACGCCCACCCCTTAAAAGATACTTTGATCATTGTGCTTCCAGCCAACAAATGTTTTCAGCTGGTTGAATTTTCCCAAATCCATTGTGTTTAAATAGTTACAACGCAGGCCACTTTATTACAAATTGAGCTAAAAGCTGTAAACACAAGAGATTCTGCAGATGCTGAAAATTCAGAGTAACACACAGAAAACACACAGGAACTCAGCAGGTCAGGCAGGATCTATGGAAAGAAATAAACAGTCGACATTTTGGGCTGAGACTGTTCATCAGGACAAGTCCTGATGAACAGTCTTGCCCCAAAACCTGTTTCTTTCCATAGATTCTGCCTGACTTGCTGAGTTTACTTATTTATTGAGATTATCAGGGCAGCCAGTTATCTGGGACAATTCTTAAAGTACAAAAAATAATCAAGAAAGAGCCATAATTCCTTCAGTTATTTTGGACACTATGCAGCTTAATGGGGCTGAAGACTGTTGCAAAGAATTTCTAACTGGCAATAGATGTGTACGCTTTTATGGCCATTAGCCACAACATTGTGCTTTTGAGGAAACAGTTTTTAAAATGGTGTCAAGTTGCAATTTATGTTCATAAATCAGTGATTTTTGTCACTGATAGTTGGCGAGGAATAAGCAATAGGACAATTCAGAACTGTTTTGCTCACTGAGGCTTCAAGCATTCAGGCTTGGAGATGCCAAGAACAACTTGAATTGAAAAGGAAACAATTTCACTACTTCAACAAGTTAGAAACGACGTAAACATTGAAGCTATCAATGATCATCTTGAATGTTAAAATGAAAATGAGTATTTGAAGGATGCAACCATTATCAAGACCATATGAAGGCAGTCCATAATCTGCACGGTGTGTCTACACTGATATTGTTCACGTACAGTCAATAGACCATGAAGCAGATAAATTCCTCCATCAATAAGTATTAGGAACCAATACAGTTTTATAGTACTGCAGTAGCACTGGTAGCGTCCTAATTTGTTTTGTATTTCATATAAGTACATAATTTGTTAGCCAGTTTGTCTTTTTTTTTTATATAGCTTTTTAACTATTTCCGTGAAACTTGGGCTAATTGGGGCAGCCGTTTAATTGGGTCAAAATGTACTGGTCCCGATGTGTCCCAATTAACTAGAATCCACTGTAATTGTTTTCTTCATAAATTTATTTCCCAGATTTTGAATCACCCAGAGATTGGTAGACATGTTACTAGTCCGAAAACAGTGTTATTCCATTACAGTGCAATTTAGTCTCCATATAGCTGCAGAATTGAGTGCCTTTCCCAAAGATTTATCACCCTTGTCTGCCTAGTATGGGAACTGTACTTCCCTCAACTGCAGGACTCTGCAGATTGAGGGAAGTTCCCGTACCAGGCATTCAAGGCAGAGAGAGGTGCAGACTGCCCAGCGCATCTGTAGATGTAAACTTCCCACTATTCAGGATATTTACAAAGACAGGTGTGGAAAAAGGCCCGAAGGATTATTGGGAGCCCAAGTCACCCCGATCACAAACTGTTCCAGCTGCTACCACTCGGGAAATTGTACTGCAGCACAAAAGCCAGGATCAACAGGCTCAGGGACAGCTTCTTCCACCTGGCCATCAGCCTGATCAACTCATGCTGACACTACTGTATTTCTATGTTATATTGAATATCCTGTTATACATACTATTATAAATTACTATAAATTGCACATTTAGGCAGAGATGTAACGTAAAGATTTTTACTCCTCATGTATATGAAGGATGTAAGTAATAAAGTCAATTCAATTCATGCGATTAAATCAACAGTATAAACTAATGTTCACTTGGTAGTATGTCAGAGATCCATGGTAAAGAACAAGCAACCAGCTTAGACACAACTAAACAAATCTATATCTGACTTGGGCCTTTGACCAAAGCACCGTGAAAGCATATGCATATGTACTTACCTAGAAAATACATATTTTATATTTCTCCTCTGCAGCATTTCACAATAATATTTTGCAAATGAAGTAAGGCACTACAAAGTAAACTAATATATCTGGAGCATACTGTTGCAAATTGATTTACTCAGAATATATATTATAATGACTCCATCCATACGCGACTTTAAAGTATATTATTTCAAAATCTGCTCCTGTGCATCAGATAATCATTGTTTTCCATAAGCAGTATATTAGGTAAACTAATTCATTTAAATTGCAAGCAAGATTTGATGCTTCTGAAAAGTGCAACATTTGAACAGCATCAGCACTGCCAGATTATCAGGGACCGCATTCTCACGCCCTTACATTAAACGTCAGTTCATTTCTGGAAATCATTTACTTTTCGTGTATTTTTCAATTAGTGATATCAGGATTGTCACAAATGATATGTGTTGTTTCTGGCACAAGAACAAGTTGAGAGTTTAAAATATTCTGAACGAGTTCATTATAGCTCACAGCGGTAAAAATAAAACTCCTACAACTAAAGATGTTTAAATGAATGCATAAGATTCTGTTCATTAATTTCAAATACCATAAATGTACAGCAGCACAAATTACTAAAAGGACAACAAAAATCTCTATTGCTTTAGGAATACAACAAATGGAAGCAGCTTTTATTTATTTTTGTGTTCTGGTTATGGCCATTATAATACACACAATCACTCCAAACTAGGAAGCTATTGTGCATGCGTTGCCTCTATTTGTTGATTACCTACATTACAAGATAATACTGTTGAAAATCTTTTTTTGAATTTCACTTAAACTTTCCCCAGGAATCATTCAAAGGCTAAATTTTGTAGCTGTACATATATACTTGCTTACTTGATTGTGACAATATGTGGTTATTGTCCCGAGTTGAAAATGGGTTGTTGGGAGAGCAATATTTCACAGTTAGCATTTATGTACAGTAACTGGGCACAGAGCTTGTTTTTTTTTGACAGCCAAGGTAAAACACTGGAAATAGGCCTGAATGGGAAGTAGAATGTTTATTTTTGTGCGTGAGGGTATGAGAAACGGAGGACTGCTGTTGGCAAGAAGCTGAAAGTAGTTGATTGGAGATTTGTTTTTCAACATGCACGTGAATTACCGGTAGATACTGTTAACTTTTGAAAACCTCCCTCTTCAAAAGGAAGTTGAAAAACAGGCCCTTTAAATGCATGAGAAAATTTCATTCTTATTTCTTCCTCCTACTTCAGATACAAACAGAAATAATGAAATAACAGTATTTCAACAAGGGTTAGTTCCATTGTCCAACTACACAACCTCATAAAATAAACAATTCAAGTTGGTCAACTAAAGCAATCATTAAACAGGAGCAAGTGTCTGGGGAGAGAGACAGTGAACATGTCCTTGCTTTGGTGTTTGGAAAGCACAGTCCAGATAAGTACATCTCATGGCAAATACTGCTTCTGCAGATACACCAAACAGAATTTTCCAACGAGAAATTTCTCATCAGGTTTGTGGAGTTTAAATATTACTTGCGGAAGTCAGGAAATTAATGGCTTTCAGCATTAGCTGCTGCAATAATCACCGGGCGAAGTCACCTGTAACAGGATGATTCCCCTAACTGGTTGCTCTAACAGGAATAACTCCTAACCAAAATCCTCCTCCAATGCCCCAGTAAGAAAAAGTAAATGTAGAAAATAATCAAGGAAAAAGTCATCTTTGATATTTAACATCATGCTGTGTACAAAGGAAAACCAATAGGTTATATACCTCCTTTCATTACCAAAGATAACTCCTAACATGAAGGCTCAGCAACAGAATATGAAAAATTACACTAAATAACCAAGGAAAACATTTTCAAATCATTGATCCTTTGAAGCAATTTCCCCATGCAACTGAAGGGAGCTGGTTTCGATTCACCAATGTCTTTTTGTCAATGTTAATCGAAGCTTTAGAAAGAGAAACAGAATTAACCTTTCAGATCAAAGCCCCTTCAACAAAAGCTGGAAAGAGATAAAACAAATTGCAAAAAGGATGGGGGTGAGATGGATATATCAAAGGGAACGTCTTCAATTGGAATGATGCCAGGGTTTTCATGCTGACAAACCTTTGGTGATGCCAGTCAACAGAAGTGAGTCCCTCTTACTTTTCAGTATTAAAACGAGGTAAAGGGATAAAATCTGTATGGTGCATTGGATGCTTACAAGACATCCCTGACTGACTGATTTCCTTTCAGTAATCCACCAGTTTTCATGGTCATGCTTTCCTAGAGCCAATACATAAATTAACAGATTAATTAAATGTAGTTACATAACTTCTGCAAGGGAATTTCAATTTACAAACTCTAATGAAGTTGGTAAAAGGATGCTAATTAAACAATTTGTGGCACATCAGCAAGTAGTTTGTTTAAGGATCAAAGATCAACTTCATTTGCCTTATGCATTTCCATGTATTAAATGCTCACTGCTGGATATTTCAGTTGTTAAATGAGGCCCAAGTCACAGATAGGAACAAAATCCTACAGTAGTGTAGAAATGGAGGAAATGGTTAGGGTGATCACAGATAAAATGGGTAGGGGATTAGCCCCATCATTAAGCAAAAGGATTAAAGCAAAGGTTTGTAGGGGTGGTTCTGATCAAGAAAGTGCAGTAAGTATGTGCTTTTGGAGGAGGGAGGCTTTAACAAGGGTTGCAAGCAGAGAGTCCGAAGGAAAGCCTGGCAAGTAGAGGTAGTCAGCGTGAACTGGGTTCTTGGCACATGACTAGGAGCCAATCAAGCAAGTCACCTTTAAGAGGCAATGAAATTGACATTAAGGGGATGGTAAAAGTCTGGCTGAACACGAGTTGCATGTGGACAGTGTACACATTTCAGAAGAGGCATCCAGACATAGAGGCAAGTTAGACAGCAATGTTCATGTCTAGGCTCCTCCATACATTAGATGTTCTGAGGAATTGTAAGGAGAGCTGTAGGCTTTGTGATACACAGGCAGGCCTCTGATGTTCAATAACAGCTTATTTTCTGTTTAAACTTAATAATTTTAAGATCCAATGTTCAAGTTTATTAGTCATGTGTACATCAAAACATACAGTATAATATGTTATTTGTGTTAACAACCAACACAAGCGAGGATGTGGTGGGGCAACCTGCAAGATTTGAAACATATTCTGGCACCAACATTGCATGCCCATGAAGCTCAGAACAGCACAGAGCACAGCAAGCAACAAACAAAAACAAGCCCCATTCCTCCCTTCCACCCATACACATACACATTCCTTTAATGCCAGGACAGGCTTACAGCTCTAGCCTCAAGTGGACACAGACTCAGACCTGCAGACACTGGACTTCGATATCCCCAGCGGGCTCACAAAGACTCACAGACTCGGCTTCAGTCAACAGGCCTTGACTTCCAGACTTCCAATTTACCTTCAGGCCTCGATCCTCGGCATCAATCCCAGGACAAGCCTATCACAAAACATCAGGCCTCAATCTGGAATCACCAATGGCGGGAACTTAAAACACTAGGCCTCAAATTCCAGTCTCACCAATTCATGAACCTAAGGAGTCATCAGAACTTGTTCCTATTGCCTGCACAGAACTTGGTGACCTGGTGGGGGTGGGGACTTCATCCACTCCCTACAGGCACAACATCCAAGCTCTTCCCATGTCGCTAGTCTTCGAATGTGGATTGGAGACTTGGACTCTGGCCTGATCTCAAATTCCTCCACATCCCTGTTCCTAAAACCCTGACCTGACCCTCAAGTCCCTTCTCTGTCCCCACAACCGCCCTTATGTACCTAAAAAAGCAATTAAAAATTAAATAATTACAAAACAACTAAATCTGAGCAGGGATTCAACAGAGGTCACAGCTCAGAGCTGTCTTGATGTTTATGCACAAATGTCATGCTGTAAGATCCATTTTCATGGGAAGTTCAATAATGTTCCATACAGTTTCTTCAACACTTGAACTACCATCTATCCAACAGATAATTCATTAATTCAGCCAAAAATTTGTACATGTTGTTCAGCAACAGGTTTTAGTGATCTGCAGGTCTTCCTGTTTTACCTTCCTTAATACTGGCAGATTAACACCTCAAATTTTGCTCATGTGAACACAATTTGGAATTAAACTAGGATGCACACTTACTTAAAGAGAAAGAACAGAAAACAAATTATTCCCCTAATCGAGAAAATAGTAAGTAGAATGTGTCAGCTTTGTTTTTATGTCCTTGTTTTCAAAAGCGTCACCAACAATCTCTAAGCTTTTTATGTGTTAAAAAAAATCAAAAGATTTTAAAGGGTGAGATTTTTGTTCAGTGCTATTAAAGAATTTTTTGACAAGTGGGATTTGAAATATTAAACACACCCATGAGCTAATTTCTTTTCACTTTTTGAAGTAGCAGGATTTGTTAGTGCAGAGACAATTATACTGTGGGGTAAACACATTCAGATATAATTTCCAATTGCAGGACTCATCTCAAAGAACTTCTGTTAAATGCCTTGGAGAAAACATTTCTTATATCACTATTAATACTCATTTGAAATCACGGAGACATCTCTCCTTTACACAGGGCTTTTCTTCACATTCACTAATGTTTCAATTATGATTATTCTTCAATACTTCATAACATTTGCCATTCTTAACATGCAAGTCCTCAGTATGACCACCTGACACAAATGGGCCTGATAGTTTTTAAAAGAGCATCTTTCTTCCCGAAATCTATTAACCTGAGATTTTGAGACTACTCAATGGATTAACAGAGGTCTCACTAATGCTAAAATATCAGTCTGATGGTACAGTGGTACAAGTCGCAAGGCGGTGGGATTGGATGGCATCCCAGGGCGAGTACTTAGGTTGTGCGCAGCACAACTAGCAGGTGTGTTTACAGACATTTTCAATTTCTCCCTCTCCCAGAGTAGAATGCCCTCCTGCTTCAAATTATCCACCATTGTCCCTGTACCAAAAAAGACCAAGGTAACATGCCTGAATGACTGGTGTCCTGTCGCACTCACCTCAATAATAAGCAAATGCTTTGAGAGGCTGGTCAAGGGATTACATCTGCAGCTTGCTACCACCCAAACTGGACTCCCTACAATTCGTTTACCAACACAACTGATCGACAGATGATGCAATAGCCACTGCTCTACATACCATCCTTACACATCTGGAGAAGGATGCTTATGTGAGAATGCTGTTCTTGGACTACAGTTCAGCATTCAACACCATAGTTCCATCCAGGCTCAACAAGAAGCTCAGAGACCTTGGCCTTGTGCAGCTGGATCCTGGACTTCCTGTCAGATCGCCAGCAGGTTGTAAGAGTGGGCTCCCTCACCTCTCAAAAGAGGAGCCCCACAGGGCTGTGTACTGAGTCCCCTCCTTTACTCCCTGTATACCCATGACTGTGTCACCACCCACAACTCCAATCTACTAATTAAATTTGCCGAAGATACTACACTGATTGGCTTTATCTCAAACAATAACGAGGTGGCCTACAGGGAAGAGGTCATCTCTCTGACACAGTGGCGTCAAGAAAACCACCTCTCACTCAATGTCACAAAAACAAAGGAGCTGGTTGTGGATTACAGGAGGAATGGAGACAGGCTAACCCTGATTGACATCAATAGATCTGGGGTTGAGAGGGTAAACAGCTTTAAGTTCCTCGGCATCCACATCACCGAGGTCCCCATGTGGTCTGTACACACTGGCTGTGTGGTGAAAAAGGCACAACATTGCCTCTTTCACCTCAGATGGTTGAGGAAATTTGGTATGGGCCCCCAAATCCTAAGAACTTTCTATAGGGGCACAATTGAGAGCACCCTGACTGACTGCATCACTGCCTGATATGGGAAATGTACCTCTCTTAATCGCAGGTCTCTGCAGAGAGTGGTGCAGACAGCCCAGTGCATCTGTAGTTGTGAACTTCCTGTGATTCAGGACATTTACAAGGACAGGTGTGTGAAAAGGGCCCGGAGGATCATTGGGGACCCGAGTCACCCCAGCCACAGCTGCTACCATCCGGGAAGCAGTACTGCAGCATAAAAGCCAGGACCAACAAGCTCCGGGACAGCTTCTTCCACCAGGCCATCACTGATTAACTCACATTGACTTGAGAGTACTCTATATTACATTGACGGTTCTATTTATTGTAAGTTATTATAAATTACTATGATTGCACATTTAGATGGAGATGTAAAGATTTTTATGTGAAGGATATAAGAAATAAAGTCAATTCAATTGCAAACCAGATTTTACCTAGAAAAAGCAACTGTAGTACCAAGGATTAGATATCTCCTTTTACTGGCATTAAAAGAGTATTTCAAGTTTCATTCAAATTGAGAAAATCATTTAAAATTAGATAACTTTAATTGCAAGATATTCGGTCCTATCAATATTTAACTTGAGCAATGCATATGCTAGAGACAGTTTTAAAGGGTCTTTCTCTCCAGGGTGTATGAAATGATAAAGAACTTCATCCAAAGAGTTGTACTAATTTATTCTGTACTAATTTACACTGGGAGTTTAGTGCCTAAGACTGAAATCTACCCCACTGTGGAAGATTAGGTGTTCACAGGACTGGCTTTTGATATTAGTTGGGGGAGGAAAAAAAACACAAGGATGCAGCCATTCATCAACTTAAAATGGATTAAAATTACAGAATCAGAATCAGGTTTAATATCACTGGCATATTTTGAGAAATTTGTTGTTTTGCAACAGCAGCACATTGCAGTACATAAAAACTCGTCAAAAAACTGTAAATTACAATAAGAAATATATATTTTTAAATTGGAGATCAAAAAAGTAAGGCAGTATTCATCAGTTAGTTCATTGTCCATTCTGAAATCGGATAGTAAAAGGGAACAAGCTGTTCCTGAAACACTGGGTGTGAGTCTTTGGACTTCTGCACCTTCTCCAAGATAGTTTAATGTCATTTCCAGTGCACAAGTGTAAAGGAGAACAGAGAATTGTTACTCTGGATCAGATGCAGCACAAAGAAAAACCACAATAAGTACACAGTAACAATAAATATAAATACATAAGACAGCTTATATACCTAGTTTAACTGTATGTTCTTAAATGTCACTGGGCACGGGACTGTCTGTACATAAGGTGACAGACAGGAAATGACAAAGTAGTGGTGCGTCAGTGAGTGGTGTTGATCAGCCTTACTGCTTGGGGAAAAGTAACTATTTTTGAGTTTAGTGATCTTGGCGTGGATGGTAAATAGCCTCCTCCCTTACAAGAGTGAGACAAACAGTCCACGAGCAGGGTAGGTAGGATCCTTTATGATGTTACTGGCCTTTTTCTAGTACCTTTCTATATATAGGTCCTTGATGTTGGTGCCAGTGATGTGATGGGCAGTTTTGGCAACCCGTTGTAGACCCTTCCTCTCTGCCATAGGGCAGTTTCCATACAATGCAGTGATGCAACTTATTAGGATGTGCTCTACAGAGCATCTGCAGAATGACATGATATCGATGTGCATAGTTTAGTTCTCTTCAACCTCCTCTGAAAATAGAGGCCTTGATGATACCAGTGAGAAGAGGTCATGTTCTGGATGATGGAGGTCCTTAATGATGGATGCCGCTCTTGAGGCATCACCTTTTGAAGATGGCTATTTTCCATGACGGAACTGACTGAGTTTGCAAATTACTGCAGGTTTTTCAGTTCCTTTGCAGTGGCCCATCCATACCAGACGATAATGAAACCAGTTAAAATAAAAATTCCTAATGAAATATAGCTACTGTCGTGCCTTCTTTATAATTGCATCAATATGTTGTGACCACAATATTTCTTCAGGACATGTTGATATCTAGAAAATTGAAACTGCTCAATCATTCCACTGCTGATCCCTCGATGAGGACTGGTGTGTGTTCCCTCGACTTCCCCTTCCTGAAGTCCACAATAAATTCCTTGGTCTTTCTGACATTGTGACACCACTCAACCAGCTGATCTATCTTGCTCCTGTACACCACCTCTTCACCATCTTCACCATTTTCCAGCAGCACAAGAGATCTTTAGTTGGTAACACAGCGCAAGGTTTAAAAAGAGCTCAGGTGCTTTTGGCTCTTTTCAGCAGGCAGCAATCAGCACGAGAGGTCATTCATGACAGGGCAAGACTTAAAAAGGGTTTGGGTACTTTCAGCTCTTTTTGGCAGGCTGAAGTCAGTGTGGGGTCAATAAAAAGAAGGGAGGTGTAAGTGGAGAGGCCATTGCATGAGTCGGCCAGTGTTAAGAGTGTTCGGGCCTTGGCTCAACAGGCTTGGGCAAGCACAGGTGTAAATTCAAAGCAAGTTTCTAGTGAGTATTATTTTCTGTAGGTACATAGCTAGTGTGCTGAGAATGGGTCAGGAGGTAGTGGTATGTTTTTTCTCTGAGATGTGGGAACTCTGGGAGACCTCAAGTCTCCTTGATAATTATATCTGGATGAAATGCATCAAGCTGCAGCTCCTTAGAGACTCTGTTAAGGAAATGGATGACCTTTGGCTCATAGGGAAAATGAGGAGATTGTAGATAGAAGCTTCCAGGAGGTTGTCATCCTTAAGTTGCAGGAGGCAGGTACCTGGGTGACTGTTAAGAGAGGCAAATGGAATAGGCAGCCACTGCAGAGTACCCCTGTACCCATTCCCCTCAATAATAAGCATACCACTTTGCATATTGTTGCTGGGGAGAAGAAGTGGTGGTGACGTACCAGGAGGAGGGGCTGCAGCAGTTGGGATGTGAAAGAGACACAGGATGGCATGCTGCCTCCCAGGTGTCAGGGTCCGTGAACAGCTGGAAGTTGTGGAACATGATCATACCAACGACACAGGTAGGAAAAGGGAGGAGGTCCTGAAGAGAGAGTTAAGAAGTTAGGAAGAAAGCTGAAAAGCAGACATCAAAGGGTAGTAATCTCTGGATTGCTGCCTGTGCCGTGTACCAGTGAGGGTAAGAATAAGATGACTTGGCAAATGAATGCGTGGTTGAAAAATTGGGCAGGGGGCAGGATTTCAGATTTCTGGATCATTAGGATCACTTCTGGTGAAGGTACGAACTGTACAAAAGGATTGGTGACACCTGAACTCGAGGGAGACCAATACCATATCAGGCAGGTATTCTAGAGAGCTGTTGGGTGGGGGGAAAGAAGGGATGGGATGGGAACTGGAATAATAGAGCTGTTAGTATACAACTAGATGCAGTGTGTAGTGAGACTGTGAGGAAGGGCAGGCAGATGAGAGGGCAAAATTGAAGTCAGTGGGATGAGTTAAAGTGTGACAAGTGCAACAAAATCAAAAAAGGTTGATGAATACAGAATTTAAGGTGTTACATTTGAATAGGGAATAAGGTAGATTATCTTGTAATGCAATAAAGATTGGCAGATATCATTTTATGGGCATCTCTGAGTCGTAGCTGAAAGAAGATCACAGTTAGGAGCTTTGTATCCAAGGATACACACTGTATTGAAAGGGAAGGTAGGCAGAGGGGGTGGGGGGGGGGTCTCTGTTGGTAAAACATGTAATCAAATACTTAGAAAGAGGTGACATAGGATCAGAAGATGTAGAATCCTTATGGATAGAGTTAAGAAACTGCAAGAGAAAAAAGACCCCGATGAGGGTTATATGCAGGCCTCTGAACAGTAGTCAGGATGTGAGCTACAAATTACGTTGAGATTCGGGGGATCTCACTATCCAGGTAGATTGGGAAAATCAGGTTGGTTGATGCTAGATCCCAAGACAGGAAATTTGTAGAATGCCTACAGGATGGCTTTTTAGAGCACCTTGTGGTTGAGCCCACTATGAGAATGACAATTTTGGATTGGGTGTTATGTAATGACCCAGATTTGGTTAGTTATCTTGAAGTAAAGGAACCCTTAGAGGAGGCAGTGATCATAACATGATAGAATTCACACTGCAGTTTGATAAGAAGCTAAAACAAGATGTATCATTAAAACAGTGAAGTAAGGGGAATTACAGAGGCATGAGAGAGAAGCTGGTCAAGGTTGATTGGAAGGGGACACTAGTAGGGATGACAGCAGAACAGCAATGGCTGGAGTTTCTGGGAGATATTCTGTGGGTGCAGGAAAGATGAGAAAGTATTCTAAAGGAAGGATGAGGAAACTGTGGTTGACAAGGGAAGTCAAAGACAGCATAAAAGCAAAAGAGAGGGCAAATTATATAGCAAAAATAGTGGGAAGTTAGAACATTGGGAAGCTTTTAAAAACCAACATAAGGCAACTAAAAAAGTCATAAGGAAAGAAAAGATTAAATATGAAAGAAAGCTAGCCAATAATATCAGAGGATATCAATTTTTTCAGATACAGTATATAGAGTAAAAGAGAGAGGTGAGAGTGTATATAGGACCACTGGAAAATGATGCTCAAGAGGTTGTAACCTGGGGGGGGGGGGGTGTAAAGTAAAGGTAGATGAACTTAAGTATTTTGCATCAGCCTTCACCGTAGAAGACACGAGCAGTATGCTATAAATGCAAGAGTGTCAGGGGGAAAAAGTAAGCATCATTGCCATAGATAAGAAGATGATTAGGAAACTGAAAAGTTTTAAGGTAGATTAAGTACCTGGATCAGATGGACTACACCCCAGGGTTCTGAAAGAAGTAGCTGAAAAGATTGTGGAGGCATTAGTAATGATCTTTCAAGAATCACAAGATTCTGGAGTGTTTTCTAAGGACCTGAAAAATTGTAAAGGTCACTCCACTCTTTAAAAAGGGAGGAAGGCAGGAGAAATGAAATTATAGGCCAGTTAGCTTGACTTCAGTGGTTGGAAAAATGTTGGAGTCTATTATTAAGGATGTCATTTCAGGGTACTTGGGGGCACATGATAAAATAGGCTAAAGTCAGCATTGTTTTCTAAATAGGAAATTTTGCCAAACTAATCTGTTGGGATTCTGTGAGAAAATATCAGGTAGGATAGACAAAGGAGAGTCAGTGAATGGTGTTTATTTCAATTTTCAAAAGGCCTTTGATAAGGTGCTGCGCATGAAGCTACTTAATCAGATAAGAGCCTGTGGTATTAAAGGAAAGGTACTAGCATGGATAGAGAATTGGCTGACTAGCAGGACACAGAGTGGGATTAAAGGAGGCCTGTTTTGGTTGACTGACAGTGACTGGTAATGTGCCTTGGGGGACAGTGTTGCGACCACTTCTTTTCATGTTATACTGTATGTCAATGATTTGGATGAAGGAATTGATGAGTTTGTGGCCAGGTTTACAGCAATACAAAGATATATGGAGAGACAGTTATTGTTGAGGAACAGGATGACTGCAAAAGGACTTAGACAGATTGGAGCTATAGCCAAAGAAATGGCAGATGGAATATAGTGTAGGGAAGTGTATGGTTATGCACTTTAGCAAAAAGAATAAAAGCATGGACTATTTTCTAAATGAGAATAAAATTAAAAACTCAGAGGTGCAAAGGGACTTGGGAGTTCTCATGAAGGATTCCCTAAAGGGTTAAGCTATAGGTTGAGTTGGAGGTAAGGAAGGCAAATGCAATGTTAGAATTCATTTCGAGAGGATTAGAATAAAAAAGCAAGAATGTAATGCTGAGGCTTTGTAAGGCATTGGTCAGATCGCACTTGGAGTATTGTGAGCAGTTTTGGGCCCCTTTATCTAAAAAAGGACGTGCTGGCACTGGAGAGGGCCCCAGAGGAGGTCATCAAGAATAATTCCGAGAATGAACGGGTTAACGTATGAGGAGTGTTTGATGACTCTGGGCCTCTACTCATTGGAAATTAGAAGAATGGGGGAGGGGGATCTCATTGAGATCTATCAAATACTGAAAGGTCCGGATAAGGAGGATGTGGGAGGGGAGGGTGTTTCCTATAGTGGCTGAGTCTAGGACCAGAGGGTAAAGCCTCAGAATAGAGATACGTCCATTTAGAACAAAGATGAGAAGGAATTTCTTTAGCCAAACAGTGGTGAATCTGTGGAATTCACTGTTACAGACGGTTCTGGAGGCCAAGTCACTAAGTATATTTAAAGCAGAGGTTGACAGGTTCTTGGTTAGTCAGGGCACCAAAGGTTATAGGGAGAAGGCAGAAGAATGGGTTGAGAGAGATAATAAATCATCCATGATGGAATAGCGGAGCAGACTTGTAGGGTCGAGTGGCCTAAATCTGCTCCTATGTCATATGGCCCTACGTCTTATATTCTAGTCCTCTCGAAATGAATGTTAATATTGTATTTGAATTCCTCATCACTGACTCAAATTGTAAGTTAATAGTCTACACCTTTTTTCCCTTTGGCTATACGCTTTCCTATACTGTATTCCATCTGCCACTTCTTGACCCATTCTCCTCAGCCTTCTGCGCACTCACTGCTTCCTCCACACTACCTGCCCCTCCACCTATCTTTGTATCGTCCACATACTTGGCCACAAAGCCATTAATTTCATCATCCAAATCACTGACACATAATGTAAAAACAGCAGTCCCAACACTGATCCCTGGGGAATATCACTAGTCACCTGAAGCCAATCAGAAAAGGTCCCATTTATTCCTCCATTTTGCCTCCTGCCAGTCAGCCAATCTTTTATCCATTCATTTGATTGAAACACAAGGAGTAGCTCCATTAGTAAATACAGGAGTCCCCTCCCCCCTTTACAAAGGTAGAGCGTTCCTATGAAACTTTTCTTAAGCCAAAATGGCGTAAAGCGAAGAACCATTAATTTATATGGAAAAAATTTTCATAAAAGCGAAAATCCTCTTTGTAATGCGAAAATTAGGTTACTAATGTAGGTCTTTTGTAAAAGCGAAGTGGCGTAAAGCGAACATTCATAAAGCGGGGGACACCTGTAACCTAAAATATTAAACAATACAGCAAAGGAGTCAGCCCTTTAGCCATGATGCCCGCACTAACCATGATGTCAGTTTAAACTGCACTTCTCCCCGCACGTGGTCTATGTCTCTTAATTACTTTCCAACTCATGTGCCTGTCCAAACATCTTATAAATGTTGCTGCAACAGAAGCTACAATTTTGAAATAGTGTAGTCAATTTGATAGAATGGCAAAATGTACAAAATCATCTTTTCAGACCAATAGATAAACTTACCAACAGCATGCTACTTGGCACACATTGCTCCTTTAGCATTTTCACTTTTTCTCCTACCCTTCTGATAATTATAATGGCAGTGTTGCAAATAACTTCCAGAGTTTGGCTTAGGAGTTTCTTTCATTATCACAAAATCAATAATAACATTTACACAAATAAATCTAGATACTACTGTTTCAAACTGCTCAAGATACGCTATAGTTCTTGCTTAAAGATAGACATATTAAATCCATAGAAAGATTTTGACTGCATTGATGCTTTAATTAGAGATAAATTACATTTGGCTATTTTCTGGGATCCAGTGGACAAAGAACTCTGAATTAGCCCATGATCTGGAGTAGAAACATCTGTGATTTACACAAAGCACAAGCTCAGGAACTCTGAATTATTCACATTTCATTTACCCTCAGGAATAGTTGAGGAATTCAAATTTCATAAATCTCAATGTCTCGTCAGACAGGCAAGAGAATAGATAGGGCTCTAACATCTGAAGTCAACAAGTAGACAAAACAGTTATTAATATTCCATAACAACTTTAATGTTCAGAAAAATACTGTTCATTTCAAGCAGTCACTATATTTTACAATTTTCTTATGTTTGGCAGTGTATGGATAACATGAAATTTTGTAAAGATTATGGTGAGAGATTTTAAATGAACACATTACTAAAACATTGGAGAAAAACATTTTACACAAAACCATTAAGTAGTGATATGCTATCACATCATTACACAGTTTCATAGCAAACATTTTCTCTGTTACATGAGTTGATAGAGTATCAATATTTTTTAAATGTACAGTTCAACTTGAATTTTAAAAAGAAACAAATAAAAGTCCTGAGGCAGGGTTTTGGTCTGCAATGTCAGAAGTTCCCAGCCCCAACGCCAACAAATGCAGCTCAAGCCACTGAGTTTCACCAGCAGATTGTTGCTCCCTATTCCAGCATCTGCAGTCTCTAAGGTTCACATATTATACATATGTTTTAAAGAAAGATATTTTGTACTTGGACTAAATTAACTTTAGTACAAGAGTTTAACCAAGCTACAGATTCTCCAGGGCAAGAGAGAGAATTGACAGACATTATTTTGATTTTGCATGTCAATATCAACTCTCAGCATGTTGTTGCATATTTTGTACTGATAATTTTCCCCTTGAAGATTCATGGTAACATTCCTCGCTTTTCAGAATTTATATGAGATTTTCCACAGGAAATTACAAGGTCAAATGCTGCTAGTTGAAAGCATAAAACAGGTGAAAATACTGTATATACCTTAAAAAGGGAGAATATCAAAGAAACAAAGTACTACAAAGCAGAAGAGGTGATTAAAAGTAATTTGAGGGGAGTGGTGAAGGGGGGGGGGGGGTTGGGAGGGCATTACCGGAAGCTCGAGAAGTCGATGTTCATGTCATCAGGTTGGAGGCTACCCAGACAGAATGTTGTTGTTCCTCCAACCCGAGTATGACCTCATCACGTCAGTGGAGGTGGCCGTGGATGCACATGTCAGAATAGGAATGGAAAGTGGAATTAAAATGGGTGGCCACCGGGAGTCCCGCTTTTTCTGGCGGATGCAGCATAGGTGCTCAGCGAAGCGATCTCCCATTCTCCATCGGGTCTCACCAATATACAGGAGGCCACACCAGGAGCACCGGACACAGAATATGACCCCAACAGACTCACAAGTAAAGTGTAGCTTTACCTGAAAGGGTTTTTTGGGGGCCCTTAATGGCAATAAGTAGAAAGGCAAACCCATTTACCAAAATCTGCTGCCAGTTGATTAGCACAGGTCTTCCATACTCAGCCAAATATGCAGTCTTTGCCAAAATCTTTCCGTAGATGCTTTAGGATCCTTTCTGAAGGATGCTCTCATGTCAGCCTCAGAGACTGAAATCATAGTGTCATTGGGCCTGTGGGGGTTTGCAAAGGTGCCTCCATTTCGGTTTTTTTAAGAACATGGAGGCACCTTCACACAGAGGCTTCATTTTTTTGTATAGAAAAGGCTCTTTAAGCCTTCTCTACGCAAAAGAAAGCTAATTCTACACTTTTCTGCATCGTCCATTAAAACTGATATTGAATTATTTTTCGAAAAACATATGCGCCACAAGTACTCAATACTGTAAATGACACAAGGTATATCACTGGAATTGTCTGCAGACTAAATTTACCAGAGCTCACACAAGTACATTAATTATAATCCATTAATAGTGCTTATTCAAATTGCTTAGTGGATAAATGGACCATTCACTTGTGTTCAATTATTCATCACAATTGGGACAATGCAATTGGCATTATTGCTATCCATAAGCTGCAAAATGAGTTTGATATTGTTAAGTGCAGAGCAGGGTCTCAAGGAATAGAATAACCAAATGTTCTGCATTTACTAAATAAAAGGGTGTATAAATTTGTTCACAATGACCCCTCTTCTCCAACAAGTTGACCGACATCCAACTGTTGAAGCAGACAGCCTGAAATTAGAACAGCAACAGGCAGCCATTTTGAACTCCAGCAGCTTGCTCAAATTAGTGAAAAAAGCAGAAAATCTTTTTTGTTGTCATTATACATATACATGCCTTATACACATTAATAGTTGCACTGAAAATTGGGCCAGTACAAATATTAACCCCAATAATCTCAATAATTTTCTGGCAGGTCAGATCTCAATTTGTTGGGTTAAGCAAACACTTAAGATTATTTAACCGTCATTTGCTATTTCATTTAAGTTTGTTATCAAGCCTGCCAAAGATGCTGAATACGTTGCAAGTATTAAGTGCTAATAGTTTCTTTCTTTTATTCTTAGTCACGTGGTTGCTTTAAGGCTTTCAACATTATATCCCAAAACCTGGATCCAAAGTGCACCAAGGGCTGATTGTGAGCAGAGGTAGTGCCTGGAAAGGGCAGTACTTTAACCAACTATACCTCTGTAGCCATGTAGCAAATCTTCTGAAAGATTGTTTGTAGTTAACTCTACAATGGCCAGTAGTGTCTGGCTAGCCTTTAGTATTTATATGCAGATGACTGTCAATCTCCCACTTCATCCTCCACCATTCATCCCTGGATTAAACAGTGCCTGTAAGCTTGTCATAGAACTTAACACAAGTTCTATATCAGATGCAAGCAAACTGCAGCCTCTCAGGTCTCCAGCCTTTCCCAGCCCTCTTCATCAGGCTCAAGGTCAGGTAAGGTCCTGATGACCAATTGCTCGGTGAGCTGAACATAACATGAGGACCCATTATCCTAATCTGAACATTGGGGTGACTCCAAGTACTTCAAATCTTCTGCCTCTCTCAGCAGAATCACGACTCCATGTTAAATATAACTTGTTCTTCCTAAGTTGTATGACTCCCACCAACTACAAGGATAATGGAAGGCAAGCAGATGCAAGCACTATCACCTGCACCTTCCAGATAAACATTGTCCAACCTGCAAACACATTGTCATTCCTTCACTGGTGCCAGTCAAAATCCTGCAACATTTAATCAATTGCACAGTAGATGTAGCTTCATGGTAGGACTATGATGGCTCAGTACAGCAGCTTGCCACCACTTTCTCAAGGGCAATTAAGGATGCACACTAAATGCTGGCTTCACCAATGACACCCAAATCGACACTGAATCCTAAAAATATCCTAGTAAAACTATGCTGCATTACTTCCAAATCCAATTCACTATTCTAGGAGTGAGGTACCCAAAGCAGTAAATATTATCCCCAGTGTGGAATTGTGTACCTGTAGCAGAATTGCTACCTACCTTGCATTCTGATCCTCTACATGTAAAAGCTAACATGTTAGCCTTTATTGTTAACTATCTGTCCTTGACTTTTTAAATGCACAGATTCACAAATTTTGACCTCGACTACTGGTAGTTTATCACGATTGAGATAGTTCTGTCCTTTGTAGGGTCAAAGTGGATGATACATATTTATCAAGATTGAAACACATTGGATGAAATTTTGTCCAATTTTTGATTGATGTGTCTGTAATTTAATGTTTTAATAATACTCTGGGAATAATCCTTAGCAGAGACTTTTAAAGATTTGAAGACCTACCTTCATCCGCTCTGGAAAATCCTTGGCAAAAGACGAATAAACCTGTCCCCGATTTCCAGCCCCAATTATAAGCACTTTCACAGGAAGATGCATGGTCACTGTTGAATGGACCAAATACAAAGAAAGTTAGGCACACAACAAAAGAAAAAAAAACATAAAAAAACATTTCTTTCAAACAGTTAACTTCTTTATAACAGAACTCAAGAATGTGACCCTCAAAAAGGATTCTTGGCCTCACAATCTATTTCATCATGGCCTTGTTATCTGCCTTCCCTGCACTTTCTCTGTAACTGCATTCTGTTATTATTTTCCCGATGCATTGCTGTAATGAAAGGTTCTGTATGAATGGCATACAAAACAAATGTGTTCCACTGTACCTCAGTAGGTGTGGCAATAATAGACCAATTTGCAGGCTTTTCATGCTCCTTGACAGGAATGCTGTGGTCTCTAACTCTTTACATTACATTCACCGTGCATCATTCCCTAATGCCACAGATAGAGCTTCAAACTGTGTGTGGAATTTAGGTATTAAAAACAATTACACTATCCATTGTTGACCATTATATCAATCAAATTCTACTGCACCTATATAAAATGTCACTACTCCTTTGTTTTTAACATATCTTACCCAATCACCCTGTGCATAAAATTTAATACAAAACCATTCCCAATTGCAAAGAGCTTTACCGCAATACAGGTTGCGTACCCCTTATCCAAGATTCTCGGGTCCAGAAGTGTTTTGTATTTTGGAATGTACAATGAGATAGCTCGGGATTGCTATCACTTCCAGCTCTGAATTTATGTAAGCAGTTCTCATCTCACACTTGCTCATCACACTTATGTACTTAACAGTAAACATTACATACCATTAATATAATTAAAATATAATGTGAGCAGGTAACAAAAGCAGCACAGCAGCATGGGAGAATACCTGAATTACCTGTTGAACAAACAACAGTGGTCTCCACCTATGATGCCACGTTTTGATTAAAAGTTTACAGTGCACTGCATCTGTAATTTACTTTTTTTAGGTTTTATGTACGTCACAAAAGTAATCAGCATTGTAGACTTGCTCTGGTGTTAGATTTTCGTGATCATCAGACACTAAAAATCTAATGCCGTACTTTTTCAAAAATTTCTACAACCATCCTGCTGAATATTCACAATTACTTTCAAGTTTCAGTGTCATCTATGTTTTTTATTAACTTCTGTTCATTACATATGTGAGGGCACTTCTCAGAACAGTTTGTGGTGCATGGAGACCTTCACATCGCCTGGGAACCTTTCCAACGTCTTGTGAAATTTCCCATTTGTGGCATCATGTCAGTGCTCAAAAAAATTTGGATTTTCGGACAAGGGGTAGTCAACTTGTATTTTGTAAAAGCAACATCTAACATGTGGAACTGAAGTGAATTCCACAGCTGTTCTCCTGCAGTGAATGTAGTTTCAACACAAGTGATTACAGTCAACGTGAGTTGCCTGCAGACAATGAGGGACCCAAATTACAAAAGTGACAACAAGACATAGGTTGCATGTCACTGTTCATCACTGTATATCATTATAAATGCAAGTTGTTAAGAAGTAGTAACCATGTCAAGGCCTGGGTTGATAGATGGCAAGCAACATACATGCCACAGTAGTGCCAGACCACAACAACATCCAACAAAAGAAAATTTAGCTATCACCTTCTGACATTCAAAGTCATTACCATCACTGAATCCAACACTATCAGTATCTTGGGCATTACTAATGACCAGAAACTGGCTAGATTAGCCAAATGCACAATGTGGCTACAAGAGCTGGTCAGAGGTTAGGAATTCTGTGGCAAGTAACTCACCTCAAACCCCCCCCAAAGCCTGTCCACCATCTACAAGGCTCAAGGCACGAGTGTGATAGAAAATTCAGCTGGATGATTGCAGCTTCAATCATACTCAAAAAGCTTGACGCCATACAGGACATAGCAGTCCACTTGATAGGCACCCTATCCATAATCATTCACTCACTCCACTAGTGATACAGAGTTTGTACCATCTACTGGTGCATTGCAGCAACTCATCAAGACAACACCTACCAAACCCTTTACCTCATCAAAGCACAGGAATACAAGCACTGGAAGATGCCCTCCAAGCCACACACCATCCTGTTTTGGAAATATATAACCATTCTGTCACTGTCACTGGGTCAAAATCCTGGAACACATTCCGTAATAAGGGTTGTAACAACCCTTAAATGAAAAACAATCTTCAGCTTGACCCTTTCAACAGATTATGAGCCTCTTTATGGAGTCTCTGTTCCTCAAGGTCCCACAGCAGTTACACTTATTACTCCCATTATTTAGTGTTTGCTTTTACTTCACAGCAGAATGGAATAAGTTTTTCAGACAAGCATTCCCTATTATGTGTATTTAATATTTAATAAATAAAACAAGCACTACAGCTCACTGTAACTGCATATCATAAACTGATAATTATAATTAGCCACAGCATAGCTATCTGGCATATTGTGTTCATCACAATAAAAATATTCTTTTTAATTAAATCCTACTTCCAGCTGTTGTTTTATAACTTAGAGTGAATCCAAGGAAAGTATTCAATCCAGACAGAGTACCTAGTGGAGTACTGAAGACCAGTGCTGATCAACTGGCTGGTGTATTCACGGATTTTTTCAACCTCTCGCTCCAGCAGTGTGTGGTATCCACCCACTTCAAGCAGGCTTCAATCATACCGGTGCCCGAGAAGAGCGAGGTAACCTGCCTAAATGACTATTGCCCAGCAGCCACTCACATCCACAGTGATGAAGTGTTTTGAGAGGCTGATGCTGAAATGTATCAGCTCCTGTCTGAGTGGTGACTTGGATCCACTCCAGTTTGCCTACTGAAGCAACATGTCCAAAGCAAATGCCATCTCATTGGCTCTTCACTCAACCCTGGAAGATCTGGACAGCAAGGATGCTCTTTATCAATTACAGCTCAGTATTTAATACCGTCATTCCCTCAAAACTAATCAGTAAACTCCAAGACATTGGCCTCAATACCCCCTTGAGCAATTGGATCCTGGATTTCCTCACTTGCAGAGACCAGTCAGTTCAGATTGACAAAAAAATCTCCACCACAATCTCCATCAGCAAAAGTGCACCACAGGGATGTGTGCTTAGCCCCCTGCTCTACTTGCTTTACACCTATGACTGTGCAGCTAAGTACAGCTCCAACACCATATACAAATTTAATGATGACACCACTGTTGTGGGCCACATCAAAGGTGGTGATGAATCAGCATACAAGAGGGAGACTGAAAATTTAGCTGAGTGGTGTAATAACAACAACCTCTCACTGAATGTCAATAAGAACAACGAGCTGATTGGAGGCTTTAGGAGAGGGAAACCCGAGGTCCGTAAACCAGTACTCATCAGAGGATCGAAGGTAGAGAGGGTCAGTAACTTTAAATTCCTGGGTGTCACTAACTCAGAGGACATGTCCTGAACCTATCATATAAATATTATGGCAAACAAAGCCCAACAGTGCCTCTACTTCCTCAGGAGTCTGCAGAGATTTGGCATATCATCAAAAACGCTGACAAACTTCTAAAGATGTGTGGTGTACTGACTGGCTACATGACAGCCTGGTATGGGAACACCAATACCTTTGAGGTGAAAATTCTACAAAAGGTAGTGGATTTAGCCCAATACATCATGAGTAAAGCCTGTCCAACCACTGAGCACATCTACATGAAGTGTTGCCATAGAAAAGCAGCATCCATCATTGAAGATCCTCACCACCCAGGCCATGCTCTTTTCTTGCTGCGGCCATCAGGTAGAAGGTACAAGTGCCTCAGGACTCGCACCACCAAAATCAAGAACAGTTACTACCTTCAACCATAAGGCTCTTGAACAAAAGGGAATAACCATACTCATTCTATTTTGGTGCTCTCAGACTCGATGGTCTCATTTTAAGGACTTTATCTTGTTAATTCATGCCCTCGTTATTTATTATTATTTATATTTGAATTTGCACAGTTTGTTGTCCATTGATCCTGTTTACACTTACTGTTATATAGATTTGCTAAGTATGCCCGCAGAAAAAAGAATCTCAGGATTGTATGTGGTGACATGTATGTACTCTGATAATGAATTTTGCTTTGAACTTTATTTGTTTCTTTTCCCTTCATCTCCAATTGTGCATAACATTATTTAATGAGAAAGGTTACTCAATTTCCAACCATGAATTTGCCACAATTTACTGCTTTAAACCCTACCCAAGATATTTCAAAATGATAACAAGATCTTCGTGCACATTTGAATTTCCAACATAAAATAACACTCATTCCTTTTTTAATCAAATTTGATCAAATTATTACAGCAATTAATTCAAAGAGGGAATAATTAAGTGATGAGAAAATTACATGCAATTTGTGCCTACTCTCCCGGCCATTCTTCGAGCTTGCCCTGTGCAGACCTCAAGAGTTCCATGATTTATTTCCGGTATTTTTCAAGTTAGATAACGTCAGCTTAAAGCACCATATAACCCAAGGTTACAAAGGAATAACTAATCATCTAGCCTGCCTAGATAGAATTAGACTCAGCTGTAATGCTGTTCAAATCTTTCTGCTTAAGGTCATAAATAAGGAAAGTATCAGAGTACCAATGCCATATCCATGGAACTTTCTGGTTGGATTAGATTAGAAAAGTACTGGCCTAATAGGGAAGAAACTTTAGCAAGTCCAAGAACTACTGGGACCCTGCCCAGAGCGGAAGTGGACTATTTATCATAACTGGGCAACACAACTGCTAGATAATTGACAATATATATTATACAAGAGGATATTACTGTCACCAAGTAAATTTTGAGGGTCAGCTTGCCCAAATTAAAAGCATATTAACATTCAAGCTACAGAAGCACAGCAGAAAATGAATACTATGTGATAAGCAACTCCCTATCCTGATCCCAAAAGCTCCCAGTCATCTACAAGATTCAATTCAAGAGTACAACAGAATAAACAGCGCTCAGCTCAACAAGTGAGGTCACAATAGTCAAAAATTACTGGCAGTCCATTTGACACATCCTAGTAAATTACAGAAACACCGCTGAGAACAACCCTCTGCTACTGATTTAGTTTAACCTCTTACAACCAACCACAATGGATTTCATAATCTTATCTGATTTTAAATTATGGCTTTGTTGGCTTCTTTTCTCTAATCTCTTCACACCTTCCAAGATATTGAACTCCTCCAATTCAGACCTGGAACATCTTGATCTTAATCTCTCCAAGGTCTCAAATTTTGAAGTTCTACATCAATACCTCTTTAGTTTTCTCCTACAAGATATTCTTTTAAAACTTTTATCTTTAAACAGGCTTTAGGTCACTGGCAATTAAATTTGTATTATAATGCTTTTGTGAAGAGTTAATTGCAGGCACTAAATAAATGTTTATTGTCCTCAACTGAATATGCTTTCACTTTCAAAACAAAAAAATAAAGAGCAGGAACTGAAGGAGCCAATTGTGTCTTCAAGCATAATACATCATTAGGTAAGATTATGGCTAATCCAAGCATGATGGGAACACCACTTTCTCCCACAGCCTCTCCATTTTATTTCGAAGTTTAGCAATGTCTGCCTTAATCTGAAACTGTGACCTTTAGTTCTAGATATCTTGTTAGAGGAAGCATTCTCTGGCATCCATCCTGTCAAGCCCTCAGAAACTTAAATGTTTCAATAACTTCATCTTCTAAATTCTAAGCAATATAGGCCCAATCTTTCTTCATAGATCCATCTTTTCAACCCCCAAGTTAATTTAGGGATCTTCCTCTGCACTGCCTCCAATACAAAAATATCTTGCCTTAAACATGGAGACAAAAACTGTTCAGAACTGTAAATTTTATTTAAAATATCACTACTTTTGTACCCCAAATCCATAGCAGTAAAGCCCAATATTACATTATGATTTGTACTTGCATGCTGAATCCTTGCATTTCATGTACTATACCATAAGGCCTAGGTGTCCTTGTATCACAGCATTTTGTTGTCTCACATCATTTAAATAATATTATTACTCATTCTTCCTTCCAAAGTAAAGACCTTCACATTTTCCTACATTACTCTCCATCTGCCATCTTCTTGCCCACTCATTTAGTGCCTTTGCAAACATTTTGTATTCTCCCCACAACCTGCTAACCTATCATCAATGTTGGTCTCTTTCAGTTATTAATAGATTATAAAGAGTTGAGGACCCACCACTGTGGGTTTTGATACCAATTTAAAACTGATCCATCTTGCTTAACTCTGATTCTCTAGCATTAAACATTCCACTATCTAGTCAATAATTATGATCAAGTTTGTACCCTTACCTTTTTCAACAACTTACATAGCACACTTTGTAAATTCATATGCACTACATCTACTGGTTCTGTTCTTTTCCACTGTGAATTATATTCGCCAATAATCCTAGCAAATTTATAAACATGATCTGTCTTTTATAAAATAATGTAGATTCTGCTTAATAAACAAGATTTCCTGTTATGCAATTATCTCCATAATAATAGATTCCAATAATTTCCCAATGACAAGTACTAGGCTAACTGGGCTACTAATAATGCCACCTCATTGGCTCTTCACACAACCCTGGAACATCTGGACAGAAAAGATGCATACACCTGGATGCTCTTTATCGACAGCTCAGCATTTAATACCATCACCCTTTTTCTCATTTGTAGACCCCAGATAGGTCAGATTGGCAAAAACATCCCTTCCACAATCTCCATCAGCACAGGAGCACCACAGGGATATCTGCTTAGCCACCTGCTCTACTCGTTTTAGACCCAAGACTGTGTGATTAAGTACAGTTCCAACATCATATACAAGTTTGCTGATAACATCACTGTTGTGGGCTGTATCAAAGATGGTGATGAATCAGGTGGAGATTGAAAATTTGGCTGAGTGGTGTAATAACACCTTTCACTCAATGTCAATAAGAACAATGAGCTGATTGTGGACTTCAGGAGAGGGAAACCAGAGGTCCATGAGCCAGTAATCATTGGAGGACCAGAGGTGAAGATGGTCAGTAACTTTAAATTCCTGGGTGTCACTATCTCAGAGGTCCTGTATCTATCACAGAAAAATGTTAGCAAAGAAAACCAACAGTGCTACTACTTCCTCAGGAGACTGCGGAGATTCAGGATGTCATCAAAAACCTTGACAAACTTCTATAGATGTGTGCTGACTGGCTTTATCACAGCTTGGTATGAGAACACCAATGCCTTTAAGCAGAAAACCCTACAAAAGGTAGTGGATTCGAGCCAGTACACCATGGGTAAAATCCTCCCAACCATTGAGCACATCCACATAAAACATTATTGTAGAAAAGCAGCAAACACAAAGAGCACTGCAGATGCTGTGGTCAAATCAAGACATACAAAGAAGCTGGATGAACTCAGCAGGTTGGGCAGCATCCGTTGAAAGGAGCAGTCAACGGATGCTGCCCGACCTGCTGAGTTCATCCAGCTTTTTTGCATGTCTTGTAGAAAAGCAGCATCCTTCATCAAAGATCCTCACCACCCGGGCAATGCACTTTTCTCACTGTGGCCATCAAGTAAGTGAACTTTGAACTATAGTTTCCTACTTATTTTTCTAATCTGCCATTTGATGATGAGTTAGTTTAAATTCCATCTTCCTAGAGCCCTTGATTACCTATTAGTATTAGAATGTATTTAGTAATCAGTATCATAAAGACCAAGAATCTCGGCCATTTCTCAATTTCCCATTATTAGTTCAGCAGTTTCATCCTCCAACAGACATTTATTCCATTTTATAAATGCTGAGTGTGTGTATGATTTTTAACGTAATATATTATTTGAAAGAAGGATGAGAAGTGAGTTGATAGAGGTGTACAAGTTCATAAGGAGCATAGATTGAGTGGATAGCCAGAGACTTTCCCCAAGTGAAAATGGCCAATATGAAGGGGGCATAATTTTAAGGTGATTGGAGGAAAACAAAGTTTTTTTCTTTAACAGAGTGATGAGTATGTGGAACACACAGCCCAGGGTGGTGGTAAAGGCAGATATATTAGGAACTTAGGCACATGGATGATAGAAAACAGAAAATGCCCATCCAAGTTATTTTCATTTGCCAGAATTCATCCAAAATCTTTCCAAACCATATACCTGTCCAACTGTTTTTTTAAAAAAGTTGTTATTGTACCTTCCTCAGTTTCTCTGACACCTCATTCCAAATAAATTCTACCATTTGTGTAAAAAAAAAGTTGCCCTGTAGTTTCTAATAATTCTTTACCCTCATGCCTTAAAACTATGCCATTCATTTCTTGATCCTCAACCCTGGGAAAAGAGCCTGAGTGCATTCACCTTATCTATGACCCTCATGACTTTATATACTTCTACAACATAATTTCTCAGTCTCCTAAACTCCAAGGAATAGAGTCCTAGCCTGTCCAACTTCTTCCTATAAATCATCATCTCAAGCCCTGGCAACACCCTTGTAAGTATTTTCTGCGCTCTTTTGAGTTTAATAATTTCTTTCCAATAGCAAAGCAACCAACACTGAGCACAATACTCAAAGTGTGGCCTCACCAGCATTCTGTACAACCACACCATGACCTCTCAACTTTTATACTTGATGTCCCGACTGATGAAGGCCAGCATGCCAAAAGTCTTTTCTACCTGCAATTCCACTTTCAGTAAACCATGTACTTGTACTCAAGGTTCCTCTATGCTACAACACTCCCCATTCACTACTATTCCACATAGGATCAGTGTTTTAACCCCAGCTGTTCCCACGGTTGAACAGTTAAAACATAATTTTCAAAATTTTTGGAAAGTAGGTGGGATTGCAACTTAGAATAAGATGTAAAAAGGATATAGGGGATATAGACAAGCTTATTGAATGGGCAAGAACAAGGCAAAATAGAACATTCTGAGGCTATCCTCACTATTTGCTGTTTATACTTTCAAAAGGCCTTTGGTAAGGTACTGCACATGAGACTGCTAAACAGAGCCCATGGTATTACAGGAAGGATACAAGCACCCACAGATGATTGGCTGGCTGGCAGACGACAAATAGTGGGAATAAAAGAGGCCTTTTTTGGTTGGTTGCTGGGACTAATTGTATTCCACCAGAGTCAGTGTTAGGTCCACTACTTTATAAGTTATACGTTAATGATCTTGATTACAGAGTTACACACACAAAATGCTGGAGGAACTCAGCAGGCCAGGCAGCACCTATGAAAAAGAGTACAGCCGATGTTTCAGGCCGAGACCCTTCAGCAGGACTGGAGAAAAAAACTGAGTAGAGTTAGAAGGTGGAGGGAGGAGAGGGAGAACCATCTCCTTTTCCCTTTCTCACCTTAGCTCCTTGCCTACCCACCTCTGTGCTCCTCCCACCTTTTCTTTCTTCCAGGGCCTCCTGTCCACTCCTATTAGATCGCCCCTTCTCCAGCCCTGTATCTCTTTCACCAATTAACTTCCCAACTCTTTACTTCACCCCTCCCCTCCAGGTTTCACTTATTACCTTGTGCATCTCCCTCCCCTCCCCCTACCTTTTAACTCTACTCCTCATCTTTTCTTCCTCCAATCCTGCTGAAGGATCTTGGCCTGAAACATCGACTGTGCTCTTTTCCATAGGTGCTGCCTGGTCTGCTGAGTTTCTCCTGCATTTTGTGTGTGGTGTTCAGATTTCCAGCATCTATAGATTTTCTCTTGTTTTTGATTACAGAATTGATGGCTTTGTGGCCAAGTTTGCAGATAATACCAATTGTTTCCAATTGTGGGGCAGTTCAGGACAAGAAGGCCGCCCGTTTACAACAGAGACGAAGAGGAATTTCTTTAGCCAGAGGGTGTTGAATCTGTGGAAATCATTGCCACAGATGGCAATCAGTGGAGTCTAAGTTATTTGGGTATATTTACATCACACATTGATAAAATTCTTGATTAGGAAGAAAGTCAGAGGTTTGGAGAGAAGGCAGGAGAATGGATTGAGGGGGAAAATAAATCAGCCATGATTGAATGGTGGAGCAGCATCAATGGGACAAATGGTCTGATTCTGTTTCTATGTCATATGGTCATCTACTTTGGTGCATGTAACAGAAAAGTAGCACATGTTAAATGCTGAGGGACTGGGTGAATATACAACTTCGATGCTTCTTCATGAATCACTAAAAACCAATATGCAGGTGAATCAAGCAAGTGGGAGCAAAAATAATACATTAGCTTTTATTATGTGATAGCTTGTTTATGGAAGCTTTACTGCAATTGTGTAGGCCCTTGAAAAGGCCCACCTGGTGTATTCTCTACAGCTTTGGTCTCCTTACCCCGAAAGAATATACAGTTGACCGTCATCTGCGGGTTCCGCATGCGCGGATTCAACCAACCATGGACCGGGAAAACCTGGAAGTTCTCTCTCCAGCACTCGTTGTTTGAGCATGTATAGACTATTTTTTCTTGTCATTTTTCCCTAAACAATACAGTATAACAACTATTTACATAGCATTTACATTGTATTAGGTATTATAAGTAATCTATTAATGACTTACAAGTACAGGCAGTCCCCGGGTTATGAACGAGTTCTGTTCCTGAGTCCGTCTTTAAGTCGGATTTGAAGTCAGAACAGGTACATCTGGTATTATGTAGCCTCAGTTAGTAAAACATTTGTCTTAGTATATAGTATATATTTTACCTTTCTATGCATATAAAAGACTTAAGAAACATATGTATTTCAATAATTAAACCACTGTCTTGCTTAGTAATAATTGTAGCTTTCATCGGGGCAGGGCCTTTCAAATGCTCCATTAAAATTGTTCCGATCATTGACCGACTGTAGACTAACGCTTTTCCAATGACCAATGGCGTTTCACCTCTTTCCAATCGCTTTATTACTTCCACTTTATTTTCAATTGTGATCGTAATTATTTTTGTGAACAGAAACACTGCGGATTCAGAGCTGCGCCAGGTCGTAAAGTCTACCACACTGATACAGGTTAAGTAAGGTCCGGGGTTCCGTTGGGTCCTAAAGACCACCGCATTGAGACAGGTTGAATAAGGGACTTGAGCATCCGCGGGGAGTCCCAGAACCAATCCCCCGCGGATTAGGAGGGCCGACTGTACTGCCATCGAGGGAGTGCAACAAAGGTTTAGTTGATTGGTTCCACAAAGGCAGGTTTGCTATACAAGAAGAAAGTCAATACCCTGGGACTGTATTCCTCAGAGTTCACAGAAAAAGCGGAAATCTTATCAATACCTACAAAATTCATAAAATGACTAGATAAGGAAGGTACAAGGAGACATTTATCACCTGAGGAGTCTAAGACCAGTAGCACAGTTTGTGAATTTGGAATCGGCCATTTAGGTCTGAGCTGAGGAGAAATTACTTCAAAGGTAATAAGCATTTGGAATTCAGCATCCCTTACAGCAGTGAAAGCTCAGTCACTATATTAATATAAAATAGAGATTGATAGTTTTCTGGGCATTAAGGAATCAAGGGATATACAAAGTGGTACCATAATCAGACAAACGACATCAAGCTGATGTTACATTTTAATATTCACACATGCTTGGTTAGCTACTAATGATGCAGCCAATTGATGAAGTTACTCTCAGAAAAATCTACCTCTGCTGAGTTTTTCAAAATGTCTGCTCTTTAATCTACTTCCCCATTCATTTTGCCATCAAATCAATATCTTTTAATTTTAAATTTAGGATTGTAATTGCAAACTCCAATTCATCATCTAATCAAATTTGGAATTTAAGCATATTGTGATCACTTTCCTATGGAATCCTAGATCAATTTACAGGTCTAAATAATCTGCTCTTTGGTTGGTTCCACAGTGTATGACTTTTAAGAACTCGCCCAAATAAAACTCTCCCAATATAGTTTGCCTGATGTAATTATTGAATTATCTTCCTCACAAGCTTCCATTACTTCATGTATACACAGTTTTACATTACCTTTACTGTTAAGAGGTCCATTTACTACTACCAATGAACCTTTCTATATTTTATTTCACCCAAACTGATTCTGGGGCTGGTTTTCATGTAGAGTGCTTGATAGTAGCTCAGTAAAGGAAATCTGGATCAATTTCTTTTGTTTCAGTTTAAATTATAGCTATTTTTAGACAATAAAGGATATGTAAAGCAGAATCAAACGAGCATTCCCTCGGGGACTCGGTTTATCTAGTATGGAGACAGCCTTTCTCGGTGCTTAATTAAAGTGGCAAAGTTGTATGGGTTCCAAACCCTTCACATTAAAGAAGAAAACAGGACGGATTTCTATGTGCTGATTGTTATCCACTGACTGACAATGAGTAAGGATTATAATGATGTCCTACAACTGAATTACGTGCTTACATTGAACATGAAACGGGGAAATAAATCTAGACGCTGTCTTCCCACCCTGCATTGCGTAGTACACAACGAGCTAGCTATCCACCACCTGTTTTCTATAGCGAAATGTAGCTCGGCCTTTAAACAGAGATCCCTCCCGTGTGTGTTCTTTTTCTAAACAATGACTCGCGGGATCACAATGGGAAAAGAAGAAGTGTCTGGAGACAGAGGTGGGAATGTCCCCAAACACTGCCAGTGGAGGCCGACCCAACCACGCTCTGCCATAACGGCTTACCTGCTAAAAGCCACGAACTCCTGCGGCCTTTGTTCCCCCTACACCGCTTCTACTGTAGCAAAACTGGGGATTCTTAAGGGCCACGCGTGAAACAAGGCCGGGATCATAGTATCAGGGCGACGGGGCAAGGTTCAGCTCCGGCCCGGTAGGGGTGAGATAAACAAGGTTCGGGCGTGAAATACTGCAAGCAGCCATGGAATTATAGGCTATCAATGATTAAAAGGGGAAAAGAAAGTTGCACAAAGGTCCTTTTTTTAATTTTAAAAGACGGGAGGAAATATATTTATTCGTGGCTAGTTATTGTCACAATGAGCAAATACGTGCAACTGAGACAACTAGTGGCAACTTCTCAACAGTGCACATTATTCTTACTCGCCTCCAACAGGCCGCACAGGACGGTGTGCCATATGGCCAGGTTTGAAATACAGTTAAGAACATTTTAAAATAAAACCAAAAGTAATTTGTTAGTTAGACCTATGTAATTTTGACACGTTGGTTGTAAGCATATGGGAGGTAGGCAAGTGGAGAGTAGTAACTTATAAGCAATATCTAATTGAATATATTTGAAATATCTTCATTTTTCAATTTTTAATAAGCTGACACTATTACATTACTTACATCAGCTCTCCAATATTACTTATTCTATAGTATTGATTTTCCCAGACACCGCAAAATGTTCAAAACTGCAGAATATTCACATAGTAGAAGAGGTGATGTGAATTGGGGAGATGAGGAGAAAATGCCCAGATATGTATACAATATTACAGTGGTAACCAAAATAAATATCTCCAATGATCCAAAGAAAATAATACTAAACTGGTGGAAGAAAGTATTGGGTAAGATTCAACATAAGCAACATGGTGGAAATGAAGACTAAATGGATAATGGGTAACCTTCCAAGAATGTTCAAATACACATTACAAGCAATACCTAAAGAATAGGGTAAAATAAGAAACTGGGTGTCACAGCTATAAGTTTTGATAATGCTAAAACATCACGCTGAGAACCGATGGCATGTGGCAGTTTCACTGCCAATTTATAAGACAATATGAATATCTATTGTCCAGTTTTAATCAACTGGACAAAGCTCAGTTTTAACTCTGGATGTTGATTGTATCTGTCAAAAGGTGGATGCAAGGGAAGAACTGAGTAAGTAAATTTTATATTTCCTTTAAGAATCTTCTGACTCCTCCCCACAGATTCTTGGCCCTCTCTGCTTCAGTCTTCCTGTGATTATCTCCTAATCATAAAGCCTTTTTCCTCCACCCTCCTTTTCACATCTCTGGCCATGGTCTCTGCTCTCAGATCCCATCCCAATGCTGATGCATTCAGCTGTCAGCTTAATACTACTAAGATTTTAGAAAGGTAAGGCTTGGGGAAATTAAATAAGACCACAATTGCAAAGCTCTATTAAAATAAACCCCCTCTCATCGACATCAACTGAAAAGGGGGATAGTATCTTAAGCAAAATGGTTGGTGTAATTTAGGAGATGAAAGAAAAAGTAATGGATGGAAGTCATTATAAGGGACAGAGGGATAAGAACAAAATATGAAACAAAATAATCCTGTTGAAATAGGAAGCTACAAAGGAGAAAAGATATGGAAAGTCAAAAGGAAGGCTGAAATAACCTTCAAGGAGAAGAAAAAAATAAATGGGCTGAGGATGGGGAATATAGGTGATACAGGTTGCAGGAGTGTGAGAGTTGAGTAAAAGATCAAGAAACTGATGGAGGTAGAAAGCATGCAAAGGAGAGTGTGGGGAAGGGTGGATGGGGATTGGAAGTTGTTTAAGAGGATTAGGTGAACAGTGTAGGAAAAGGAGATTAAGAGGTTGCAGATTCGGGAATAAGTTGATGTTCAACACAGCGAAGTGTTGAGGAGTGGAGGTCAAAGCAAGAGGTTATATTGGAAAGTTATTTGTGAAGGATGTCAAAAGGTAGGATGGAAGCATAGAAAGTAAAGGTAGTGGGTGGGAAATTAATGGAAAAAACCAGAGGTAGGAGGGCTTGAGGAAGTAGGTTGAAGCACGAAGTCTGGGGTTCCCATTGTGCAAGAAAATGCGTTGGTGGGAGCCTGAGATGTAAGAGGCTATAGTGGGGAAGAGAACCAGAGACAAATGTAGAGGATGGCTATCAAGAGATAGAAGGTTGGTTTAAAGGTGGAAGTACGAGGTGCTGAGGAGGTGCTTAATGTAGTAGAGAGCAAATGTGGGGAAATACAACATGATAATTTTTTAATGTCTTGCATTGTATTGCTGCCACAAAGTAACAAATTTCATGACATATGTCAATGATAAAACTAATTCTGATATTGAGAAGTTAGAAGCAAAAGAGTCATGGGGAGGTGTTCACAGTATGAAGAGAGGAGGTAGGAGGATGTGGGGTAGAGGTTGAGGAAAAATGGTTAAGGTGGGACCATGTGAGATGTACAGGTTAGGAGGGCTGTTAGGGGATAAGGAAGTTGAGTATTTGGAAGGAGATAAAAGTAGGAAGGTGTCTGGTATCAAGTTGAGATATGCAAGGAAGGAGGAAGTACAGGAAAGTAAGCAACTAAGACGAGGAAGGAGATATTCAGTTAAGTAGAAGAGTGGGAGAAGAGGAGGCCAACTGAGAGGAGGTTAAAAATTAGAAGTGTGTGAGGAGGGAATCAAAGATGGAAATAGTTAAGCAGTGGGTGGAGTGCTGGAGAGAGGGTAAAGTGAGAATAAGGCTAAGAATTAGGAGGATGTAGGAGGAGGTGATAGTAGCAAAATGGAAGAGAGGATCTAAATAAGAAGGGGAAGAAGAGGTTGACTTTGGAGAGTTTTGGGGAAGGAGGTCCAGATGTTTATGTGGGAGGGAGAGAGACTGAGACAAAAAGGTTTGGAGACGGATATGAAAGGTTAGGTGAAGTCAAGAGGTAAGAGGGCTTGGGGAAGTGATAGAGGATTGGAAAATAGAGGGGAAAAGTTCAGGTTACAGGGTTAGGGGATGAGATCACAAGAATGGAAAGATTAACAGGAGGGTGTGAGCAGAATATGACTAGCGGCAGGATTGTGCAGGGCAGATTGCAAGACATTCAAGTTTAAGAAGTATAAAAGTGTGGGGATGAAGGCTGAGAGGTGTAAGTGCATTGGGTACAAGGCTGGATCATTAGAATAATGTGGAGGAATCAGTTATGGTAGTAGTTTGTGGAGAAATCAAGAAGTATGAACCTGAGAGGGGAAGAGGCTCCAATATTGTCAAGTGTAGAGGCTGGGGAGAAAAACATGTAAATATTACTTAAAATTGTCTGTTGATTCTGAGATTCGGTTGCTAAATGTGCTTTAAGGTACATGCTGAGATGTTGCTCTAGATGAACGAGTTTGCCCATGGGTGAGCAGTAGCCTTCCATCTTGAGTTATCCACTCCAGCCTATACCAAGTGAGATAGGAACTTAGGTTTTGAATTCCAAATTGACTTTGAATGAGAACCAACAGCACGTGGAATTTGAGACCTCATTTGAAACATTCATCCGATAATTTTACGCATCACCAAAGGATTACAAAAACCAAGGATACTTAGTGACTAGTCAGACTGTTAATGCTTCCAATACCTCACACTATCCTCCAAGCAAAGTTTGTGAAGGTACATGTTGGATATATTATTTTTGTACAGCCTAATACATTCTGGTTGTTATAACACAGCCTGTTTGGAATGAGCTGGTGCCATAGAAGCTGATCGCTCTTCTGACCTTCATAGCCACAGACAGCTGCACTGTCAGATGATCATGGATACAGACAGTCATATAATAGTTGGCATTAGTTGAGGTTGCCAGTTTAGTAAAGCACTCCAATCCACATGTCCTCACTAAAGCCCTTATCGGATCTAAATGGCAACCTCACAGTAGGTGTAACATGGATGCAGCCTTCCTAAACACTGCATACATATTCTTCCCTGCTGCTTCTTTTTCATAATAGTGATATACATTGCAGTATAGTTTGACAGGAATAAGGTTAAAAAACCACCATTGCTCCCAAAAAAACGTTGTCCTTCTGAGGAATGGGAGCAAATGACAGATATAGCAGGAACAAAAATATGAGGTGTCCTTCCCTAATGCAGTCCACATCAAACCCAAGGATGTTTATGGTTATTTCTCAAAATTTGATTCTAAACTTCTCTCCATCTGCAGTCATCATCATTCAAACTTTTGGTGGTCTTGGGTTTCTGGTATCACGGAAAGGTCACTGCAAAGAAAGAGTCCTTAAGGGAAATGAAGAATGCAAGGTTGACAAATCAACAATCTGGCTGGTCCCACACACCCACACCCTCCTCTAGTTTGCTAGGTGACTTGCTATTATAAGTAACCAATACAGCAAGTGGGTAGCAGAAAAATCAGGTGGCAGGTGAGAGGAAAATGTGCAGAAATGTGGCTGATATGGAATGCTTAGACAGCCAGCATGGAAACGATGGGTTGAAAAGCTTCCTATGTGATTCTTTTTAACTTTTTACGTACTCCTCTTTTGAACACCCCAAATGAATCTGCCTCAAAGCAGATGGCAGTTCATTATAGATCCTAACCACTTGCCATGAGGGAGGGAAAGGAAACAAAATAAGCTCCCCTGTAATTTAGTGGATGTTAGTGATCATTACTGTTTTAAAGGTGCAATTTTCAGTATTGTATCACGTGAATCATTCCAGTCAATTGTTGCAACAATGGTTTAGTGTGGAAGATGCCAGAAAGTTGATTCATTCTGTGGAAGAAAGCTACAGTACTAATAAATTTGTAAATGGAAGGAGGAGCTTACAATGAATACTGTGCTAGCTATAGCAGATAAAATGGAGCAGATACTGCATCTCATGGGTCAGAATGGAGGAGAAATGTATAATACACTAGAATTCAGCATTTGGTGCAATACAAGTGCATTACAAACCAACCAAAAACAATTAAATAGTTAACTTTTACAGTTTCATGTGCAACGAGGATCAAGGAGATCCCTTTGACATTTCATTAACAAAGCTAGAATTGTTAGCAGAATGTTGCAGTTTTGTAGACTCGAGAGACTTACTCATAAGATACTAAATTTCATATATGTCATTCACAAAATGGAGAAACTAAAAAGCAAATACTATCTCATCCTAGGTGAGAGGAAGCAGCCAGTGGAATACTACCCAGGCATGCTTCATTCATTTCAAGGAGAAAGCCTTGAAACCAAGCTGGAAAGACCAACTAAGGCAGAGATAGTTGCTGCTTTGGACACACCTACCCCTCACATATCCAGCATGACATATGTTGAGAATCCCAAGGGACATGCTGAGAAATGTTTAGTCCCAAATTCGGTAGATCAGTCTGGAAAAGTGTGTAGTAGTTCACTTTGTAAGGTCAACTTGAAAGCAGAGTACAGGTTAATGACAGGGTTCTTAATGTGGAGGAACAGAGGGAGTTTGGGGTCCACTTTCATAGATCCCCCAAAATTGTAGTACAAGTTTATAGGGTGGTTAAGAAGGCTTATCGTGTGTTGCCTTCACTATCGGGGGATCAAGTCCAGGAGCCACAAGGTAATGTTACAGCTCTATAAAACCTTGGTTAGACCAAATTTGGAATATTGTCTTCAGTTTTGGTTATCTGAATATAGGAAGGATATGAAAGCCTAGAGAGGGTGCAGAGGAGATTTACCAGAGTGCTTTCTGGATTAGTGAGCAAGCTTGGGGTTTTCTCTTTAGTGTGAAGGAGTATGAGAGGTGACTTAATAGAGGTGTATAACATGATAAGAGGTGATAAGGGGCATAATTTTAATGTGCAGAAGATTAGGCTGGCATGGACTAGATAGACTGAAGGGCCTGTTTCTGTGCTGTAGTGCTCTATGAACAGAAGCTGAAAGTCCAAATGCAGACGAACAAAAACCTGAAGTGAAAAATGAACAAGGTCTCCTTTATGGGGTACTGATCATTTAATATGATCTGCAACCAGATCGAGCCAAATCAAAGAAGTATGGAAATGTTTAGAAAGTGTACGACACTTCCTGTGCTTCACCAGCTATTAAACAAAGATGACATAAATACTAAGATATCTAGAAATTGAACAGGAGACAGCCAGTAGAACAGATGTGCAATAAACATGCTACCATGAAGAATCTAACATATAATAAAGCCAAGTCCCACAACAGACTGACACCAGATGTGGCAGACATGAGTGATGACATATCATACCCCAGATCGTATCAGGCTATGAATGGAACTGGGGTTGGGCAGGTGCATCCAATATTGAAGAACTTCTGCCACCTTGGGAAGACCACTAAAGAGGCTTTTTGTCAGCAAATTTGCTTCACATCAAAATTTCTAAAAACAGAAAATGTGACAAACAATTCAAGTAGAGTACATCAACACTGCAAGCTGGTAGATGAAATTAGGAAAAACATTTCAATAAATAAAAAAGTCTCATCAAATCATTAAGCAATGATAAATTTTATACTAAATTGTTGTAAATTTTAGACTTTAAATACATTATTAAAGCTAATATTATGTTATGGATTTGGAGCTACAAATTAACCTGCATAAGTGTATTAGAATTCACATCAATCCACTTAATTTAATGTTGTTTAAAATTTAGAAGTATAATTCCTCATTTAAACTGGATGTTTGACTGTCAATCTATTTGATTCTGATGGTAAAAGTTTCAAAAATCAGCATTCCCTACCAAATCTTGTACAAACAATGGGTACACAAATAACCCTTCTCGGGCTTCCAGCTGGGACAGATATCAATTATAACGGACATTTCGATGACACACTCTGCCATCTTCTACAGGGATGAATACACATTCAGAAAACAAACCCAGCATTCTTGTATTTTCTAGTTTTATTTCAAATCTCCAAATTTTTCTATTTTAACTCATAAGCTTTCATTCTGCTCTAATAGTGGTTCACTGAAAAATCCAAGTACCTGTGCTGTTTTGTTCTGTTATATCATACCAACACACTGTCATACATTTCTGCAGAAGCTAGAACCGAACTGTTGATGCTACACTTCAAATCCAAGAATTCTTGACTGTTCTGAGGTAAAGATTTGCTCATCCTGTCCAACTTGAATTGAAACCAAGGTCACAGTGGCAGAAGATTGTTTTGTTTTATACCGGCATTAAAAGTAAATTAATATATTTTATTGATAAGTAGGATTGTAAAATCAAATAAATAATGGGTTATAAAAATATTTTTTTAATTATCTACTAAGCTAAAAGACTTCAAATATACCTATACCAACAATACAAATGTATGTTATAGATATGTCATGATTCTTTAATGTTCCTTGAATTATCACCACCTTGCATTGTAAACACTGATCAGCACCCTAGAAGATTTTAATTATTCATAAGGTTTGTTTAAAATGCTATATACACTGTTTAAAGTCAAACTAAAGTGATAAAAGATCAATATTATTTAAATGTACTTTTAAAATCTAGGTTATGTAGGCCAACAAGCTATGGTACAGAGTTTACATATCAAGCAGAGTATTAAGGGATACAAAAAGAACAATTCAATTTAAATCTAAATTAGTCACAGAATTTAATTGTCTTGGGTTTCCAATGCAAAAGGAAATAGAGTTATTCTAGTAATACCCAACATCTGTCTCATGCCATTCAAGGTAATTAGGTAAACCTATTTTAATAAAATGGAAATTATTTTTAGTGATAGTTCATCAGGAGGGTCATAATTTGAAATGGAATTCCTTCCAACAGAAATTAACTAAGTGTCAAAAGTTGGCAAAGCATTCACTATAAGTTTCTGTACCCCTAATATTTACCCTTCCATTTCTGAAGGAGCCAAATAATGTTTTTTAATAGTTTCAATGGCCAAGTTACACCATTACCCTGTCTAAAAAGTCATAAGCAAGTCTAGACTGTGAGTATCAACAAGTTTTTTTTGGCTGTGATTAAACCTAAGTCTGCTCTTGCTCAATATTTACAGGCATACACCAATTAAGAACCTGACATTAACTATTCAGCACAGATCAAGAAATAAATCCAGGACAGTTGGGACTGTACATGTTCATCTGATACCAGCAGAAATTTTACCACGAGGCATTTAGGAATTTGCATCTCAGATTTATATATCTCAAAAGTCTCCAACAATCTATAACAGGCCAAAATAAGGAAACTGGGAAGTAGACCTAATATTTGCACATATTAGAAATGTGTTCCTATGAGTAATTGGTTATTACATAAATTCATAATCCAAGAAATTACTGAAGATATGAATTTTTCCTCAGCAAATTTTCAAATCTTAATCTACAGATATATACTATTGTTATTTGAACACTGTAGTTCTGTGTTAAATCATTCAATTCAATTCTTGGATTTATATAGTTTCTGCCTGTTAAGATTCTAAGAATTCAAATGGAAAAACTAAAGTTTGCATTAGATGGGAAGTTAGTTATGTTGAGAGCAAAATACATGGACTGAAGATCTTGGTAATTTACAAGATCGGCATTACAAGTACATATTTCCCTGGTTTATATATTACATATTTGTTATGATTGGTTTGTATGAATTTATTATTTAATTCTATAATTGGTAATTAAATGCATCACACCATGAATTAGTAGGACTGTTGATTTCCAATGTGCTAAAATTACAAATGCAATGAAGTCACCTAGTGAAAACTGATCAATAGTGAAATCCAACAAAGGTCAGAGAGTTGCTGTTACAATTTTCACAAATGAATGATTGGTAAAAATAGGATGTACACAAAATGGATGTTCTTCTAATAAAGCTTACCAGAGTAATTTAATCAAAAATAAGTATGAGCACAGTAGGTCAATGAGCAGAGGGTAGCAGATGGTGCTCAACATAGATAGGATTACAGTTACAGTCATAGGAGTATAGGAAACTGATACAGGACTTTGTGATATGGTGCAACTCAAACTACCTGCGTCTCAATATCACCAAGACCAAGGAGATGGTGGTGGACTTTAGGAGATCTAGGCCTCATATGGAGCCAGTGATCATTAATGGAGAATGTGTGGAGCAGGTTAAGACCTACAAGTATCTGGGAGTACAGTTAGACGAGAAGCTAGACTGGACTGCCAACACAGATGCCTTGTGCAGGAAGGCACAGAGTCGACTGTACTTCCTTAGAAGGTTGGCGTCATTCAATGTCTGTAGTGAGATGCTGAAGATGTTCTATAGGTCAGTTGTGGAGAGGGCCCTCTTCTTTGTGGTGGCGTGTTGGGGAGGAAGCATTAAGAAGAGGGACGCCTCACGTCTTAATAAACTGGTAAGGAAGGCGGGCTCTGTCGTGGGCAAAGTACTGGAGAGTTTAACATCGGTAGCTGAGCGAAGGGCGCTGAGTAGGCTACGGTCAATTATGGAAAACTCTGAACATCCTCTACATAGCACCATCCAGAGACAGAGAAGCAGTTTCAGCGACAGGTTACTATCGATGCAATGCTCCTCAGACAGGATGAAGAGGTCAATACTCCCCAATGCCATTAGGCTTTACAATTCAACCGCCAGGACTTAAGAACTTTTTAAAAGCTATTATTAATGCTTTTTGAGATAGTGATTTAGATGCATATCATTTTTTTTTACTGAGTTAAGTATTGTATGTTATTAGTTTTGCTACAAGTGTATGGGACATTGGAAAAAAGTTGAATTTCCCCATGGGGATGAATAAAGTATCTATCTATCTATCTATAAAGTAATGTAAATAAAAACTTATGTTTATGGAGTGCCCTTCATGACCTCTGAATATCCTAAAAGTAGTTCACAATCAATTATATGTCTTTTTAAGTATAATTATTGTTCAAGGAAAATGGCAAAAAAAAGATATGAGAAAAAAAATTCCAGCAGGGTTTAGTTCTGTCTTACAACTGCTAGTTTTGTATTTTAAGTCAAGGAAAAATTACAATATTTAAATATGTGATTATCTATATTACTTAGAAACTTTTTGAGACGTTGCAATGTAGTCTCATTTGAGAAACAAAATTGGTTGGGACTTTATTATTATTAAATAAATGAAGAGCCAATGCTATGGAAACAACTGTTTAATTGTTCATCTGATGGTCCATATCTAATCATATCAGATCTGGTCTGGAAATACCTGATGAAGAATGGATGATCACTATTATTCATTCATAAAGCAAATATAATAAGATAAAATGTCCCGAGCAACACACACAAAATGCTGGAGGAACTTAGCAGGCCAGGCAGCTTCTATAGGAAAGGGTAAACAAGTCCTGATGAAGGGTCTCAGCCCAAAACATCAATTGTTTAATCTTTTTCATAGATGCTGTTTGGCCTGCTGAGTTCCTCCAGCATTGTGTGTGTGTTACCTTGATCTCCAGCATCTGCAGATGTTCTCTTGTTTGTAAAATGTCCCAAGGTTCTTCTGAAGAATGGTAACAAATAAAATTAAACATCTTGCCTTGTTGGAAATATGAGAAGAGATCAAGTAAATTATAATGAACATTATAAAGGAAAAGAGAAAGGAGGTAGCCAAAGATTTTACAGTGAACAATTGCAAATTTTCAATTAAGTAGCTGCCACGAGTAAAACAACCAAAATTAAGGATGATTCAGTGGTCACATTAGGAGGAGCAGAGAGACGGGTTGTGGGGCTGGAGGAGATTACACTGATAAGGAATAAAAATATCATGGACAATCAGACAAGGATCAGAATATTAAAATTTAGACATCATCAAACTAGAAGCCACTATAGGTCAATGAGTTTGGGTGAGAGGTGAACAGGATGAGGTGTAGGTTTATAGAGGATGGAAAATAGAAAACTGAGATTAGAGATTATTTAAACCTTGGGAATTACAACATAATAAAGGAGGGTTTCAACAACCTTTGAGCTGATGCAGGAACAGAATTAAATATTTTGGTGATGGAACAGGTGTTGATCAGAAGTTCATTTTGGAATCGGATATGAAGCCAAAGTTATGAACTATCTGGTTCAACTGCCAAAGGAAAAGATAGACTCAGTGGTTAAGACACTGAATTTACAGTGGGAGCAAAAGCTGTTCTTTGGCATTGGTATTCCCAGAATTTTAGTTGAAAAAAATTCTGTTTATCCACATAGGGATGTCAGATGCTCTGTATTTCAAATTAATGCATTGGTTGAATACAGAACACAGGAACAAGAATAGGACATTTAAGCCTATGGATCTGTTCTGCCATTCGTTAAGATCATGGCTAATCATCCATCCCAAAGCCATTTTCTTGCACTGTTCACATATCCCTTAAATGTATCATTTAACATCCAGAAAACTACTGATCATTGTTTTGAATGAACTCAACAACTGAGCTTCAACATCCCTCTAGAGTACAGAATTCTAAAGGTTCAAGACACTGAGTGAAGAAATTTCCCTTATCTCAACCTTAAACAGCTTAACTCTTACTCTGACACAATGACCCCTAGTTCTACCAGCCATGTTAAACAGAGCCAAGTTAAACATCCTCCTTCTGTAGGTTCTGTAAGAAATTTAGAAGTTTCAGTGACTAAGACGAAGGCAATACATTGAATATCTTGACTATCCAACCTGAGTTGGGCTGTAAGTGTCAAGATCTTGTGGGGTCGAGGGTATATTCTGGTAAAAACATTCGGGATTGGGTTGTGTCACACTGGTTTGGCTCAGAACTTTATCAGGTCAAAATAATTTGCTTAGTGGTACCGCATGACCTCTGTTTTTGATAATACCTGATGGTTAATCTCAAATAGATCAATATATTTATGGAGATGACTAGATTAATTCAAATGTAGATTAAGTTATAAATTCATAGGCACTGATTGAGTTTAGGTTGGCTGTGGATGGGTCAGAGTTTAGTTTTATATCTGAAAAGGGCTGCTTATAACAGAAAAAAACTGTAGAATTTTAACATGATTTATTGGAATAGTACCAATGAAAGACAATTACAGCAAGACACTAGTATAACTTTGGGAAATGCACTTTCTGTATAAGAAGTACCACACAACAAAAATATTTTCTCCATTTCCATGCTCTTTATATTACTATGTCTTCCCATGTAAAAATAAAAATGAATACCAATGGTAAAAAATCAGCCAGAATTGATTTATATCAGATACAGCTAATTGTTATGAAGGATATGCTATGATAGTTCAGGGGATATAGTAAGTGCAATGAAACTTGGTAAAACTGACACAAAAAGAAACCTTGACAATGGCTAAAGTTTTGTCTTACAGAAAAGGAAAATAGTTATGGTTATTAAGGCCAAAGTCAGCATGGTTTTATCAAGGTGAAATCTTGCCTGACAAATCTATTGGAATTCTTTGAGGAAATAACAAGGAGGATAGACAAAGGAGAATTGGTGGATATTATGTACTTGGATTTTCAGAAGGCCTTTGACAAGGTGCTGCACATAAGGCTGCTTAACAAGATAAGTGCCCATGGTGTTATAGAAAAGATACTAGAATCGATAAGAGGATTAGCTGATAGGCAGGAGGCAAAGTGTGGTAATAAAGGGAGCTTTTTCTGGTTGGCTGCCAGTGACTAGTGATGTTCCGCAGGTGTCAGTGTTGGCATTGCTTCTTTTTATATTTTATATTATATGTTAATGATTTTGATAATGGAATTGATGGCTTTTTAGGCAAGTTTGCAGATGATATGAAGACAGGTGGAGGGGCAGGTAGTGTTGAGGAAGCAGGAAGGCTGTAGAAAGACAGATAGATTAGGAAAATGGGGAAAGTGGCAGATAGAACAGAGTGTCAGAAAGTGTATGGTCATGCAGTTTGTAGAGAAATAAAAATGTGGACTAATTTCTAAAAGGGGTGAAAATTCAAAAATCCCAGGTGCAAAGGGATTTGGAAGTCTTTGTGAAGGATTCCCTAAAGGTTAACTTGCAGGTTGAATCGGTAGTGAGGAAGGCAAATGCAATGTTAGCATTCATTTTGAGAGGACTAAAATATAAAAGCAAGGAAGTAATGCTGAAGCTTTATAGGCACTGGTGAAGCCTCACTTGGAGTATTGTGAGCAGTTTTGGGCCCCTTATCTAAAAGGATGTGCTAACATTGGAGAAGGTTCAGAGGAGGTTCTCGAGAATAATTCCTGGAATGAAAGTGTTATCGTATGAGGAGTAAATCAGAAACATAAGAAAGTCTGCAGATGTTGGAAATCCAAAGCAACTCACACAAATTGCTGGAGGAACTCAGCAGATGAAGAGTAAACAGTCAATGTTTCGGGCTGAGACCCTTCTTCAGGAGTGAGAAGGAAAAGAGAAAATGTCAAAATAAAAAGGTGGGGGTTGGGGAAAGGCTAGGTGGAAGATGATAGGTGAAACCAGATGGGTGGGAAAGGTCAAGGGCTGGAGAAGAAAGAATCTGATGGAGAGGAGGGTGGACAATAGGAGAAAGGGAAGGAGGCGGGACCCAGGGAGAGGAAGAGGCAGGGGGGAATGTGTTCGCCAGAAGGAGAAATTGATGTTCAAGCCATCAGGTTGCAGGGTACCCATGTAATACAAGGTGTTGCTCCTCCACCCTGAGGGTGGCCTCATCTTGGCACAAGAGGAGGTCATGGATTGACACGTTGGAATGGGAATTAAAACTTATGAGGAGCGTTTGATGGTCCTGTGCCTGTACTTGCTGGAATTTAGAAGAATGGGGGGGGGGGAGATCTCAATGAAACCTCTTGAATATTGAAAAGCCTAGATACAGTAGATGTGGAGAGAATATTTCCTATAGTGGTGGAGTCTAGAACCAGAGAGCACAGACTCAGAATCAAGGGACATACATTTAGAATGGAGATGAGAAGGAATTTCTTTAGCCAGAGGCTGGTGAAACTGTGAAATTCGTTGTCACAGGCCAGAGCATTGGTGCATTTAAGGTGGAGGTTGAGAGGTTCTTGATTAGTCTGGGTGTGAAAGGTTATGGGAAAAAGCAGGAGAATGGGGTGGAGAGGGCAAATGAATCAGCCATGATGAAATAGCGAAGCAGACTCAATGGACCAAATGACCTAATTCTACTCCTATGTCTTATGGTCTATCATCCATCTCCTACCCTCCCTACTGTCTTTTTGTGTCTCCTTCCTAGTTCTGATGATAGGTCTTTGACACAAAATGTTAGCTCTGTTTCTCTTGCCCCGGATACACACTTGTGAGTCTACAATTTCAATTTTTATTTAACTATTCCATGTAAATGGTGAGAGATTGGACAGCTCAATGATGCAAAAGGATCTAGATTTCAAAACACATGATTCACAAATGGCCAGTATGTAGGTACAAGAACTAATTGGAAAAGCGAAAAGAATATTATTGAGAGAACAGAAGATAATGGTAAGGAAGTTAGGTTTCATTTATTTAAGGCCTTTATAATAGCACATCTCAACAACACTATTTGGTCTCCAAGGAAGAATGTTAATGCACTGAAAGTTATTCAGGGAATGTTTACTTGTTTAATACTGAAATGAGCAGATTGACTTATGAGGAAAGGTTTGTCGTGCAAATTCTGTTCTTGAGTTTAGAAGAATAAGAGCGGGCTTGATTTAATTGAAGGATCTTAGCAGGGATGATGTGGAGAGGAAGATTCTTTTTAAAAGAGTATAAGACATAGTGGCAGAATTAGGCCATTCAGCCCATTGAGCCTGCTACACAATTTGAACATGGCCGATTTATTTTCCCTCTCAATACCATTCTCCTGCCTTATCCTAGAACAAGGACCTATTGCTTTGGGGGAAAAAAAGGGTCATCCACTTAAGACAAAGATTATGCCAAATCTTTTCTTTCAGTGAGTCCTAGGTCTTTGGAACTCTTTTCCTTTAAGGCCAGTGGAGACTTTGCATGTTCTTAAAGCAAAAGTTGACAAGTTTTGTAAGCAAGTGACTGAAAGATAAATATACATGAAATGCATTGAGGTTTCAATTAGATCAGAAATAATCTACTCAAGATCTGAACAATCTTGAGAGGATAAGGGTGTATTTCCACTCTTAATTTACATGTAGTATAAAATGAAATCTGTTGGAAATATTTGTAGTGACTTTGGAGAGGAAAAAACACTGCTTCAGCTCTATGATCTTCAATTAAAAACTGGCATAAAAGAAGAGACACTAAGTTTTAACAAACATGGCAGGAAGAATGATCAAGGGTATTAAAGGACAAAAGGACCTCTGTTTTGTCAGTGTGAATGTTCCAAGCTTCTGGTCCCTTTAATTTGCACACTCACTCAGCACTATCTCTCTGTCCATGTATTTATGGAGATACAGTGCAGAATAGGCCTTTTTGGCCCTTTATGCCATGCTACCCAGCAAACCTCTGAATTAACCTGAGCCAAATCATGGGACAATTTACAATGACCAATTAACTTACTAAGCGGTATGTATTTGGACTGTGGGACGAAACTGGAGCACCGGAGGAGACCCATGCAGTCACGGGGAGAATGTACAAACTCTTTATAGGTGACGGTGGGAAACTTTGCTCTCTACGATGTTTCAATGAATCTTACACATGTTTCAGGAACAGCAGCCAATTTTACAGCCCTTATAGCTTCAACATTTAGTTGAACTATTTCAGCTAATGATTAAAGTATTCCCATTTAAACTTCCTTTCCAATTCTGCTTCTTTTCTCATGCCATTATCACATACTGTTGAAGCACCAACATCCCATTGTTAGTTAATCTCTCCTGCCTTCCATTCTTTCAGAGATCTTATATTTTCTCCCATCCCTGCTGATGTTTTGTGTGTGTGTGTGTGTGTGTATGTATATATGTGGGGGGGGGGGGGAATGAGGGTTTGGGGTTTGTTAAAATAAAGACTTCTTCTCTTGAGCATGGGAGGCAAGACCAAAGGGCAAACGCTTTAAGTAACTAGTAGAAACATTTGAGGGAATCTGAAGAAATTTCAGAGCCTGAAAGAGTGGTAGAGTTAGAAACCCTCACCACATTTAGAAAGTTCTTGGATGTGTGCATGAAAGCTGTGACCTGCAGAGCTACAGACCTAGGTCCTGGAAGGTGGAATTAGGTTAGGTAACACTTTTTCAACTAATGTGCCAAATGGCCTTCTTTGGTACTAAATATTATCTATATGATTCTTTGATATTCATTCAAGACAAGTAGGTGTCACTGATTTTTGTATACTCCAGGATTTAGACTCAAATGATAAAAGAGCGAGATTGCTTTTTGATTATCCCTACCCCAAACAACCCAGTTTATTCGTGTGAGATTTAATTATGGCAATGGAATTCAGCATCAAAGGGACACGATTAAGTTATTTTCTTAGAGCAAGTGGTTGTTTCAATATCCTTTGCTAATATCAGGCAAAACTGATAAGTAGCAAAGACTATTCTAGGAGTTGTAAATAAAACTAAGCACTCTGCAGTTATCAGCAAACATCTCCTTTTCTGTTTTATGACACATGAAAATTTACTGAAGCCACCAAAAATAGTTGGGTTGATCAAGCAGCCAAAAATGGTTAGGTCTAAGATGTTGGCCCGAGGAATTTCTGTTGCAAAATCCCAGAGCTGATATGATTGGCTTCCAACAATCCCAACCAGCTTTTTTCATGCTAATTGAGAGCTCAGTTTTACTGGAGCTTCTTAATGCCTCACTTGGTCAAATGTTGTTTTTATGTTTGTGTCATAAACAGCAATTCGAACCAAAACTCCAAACAAGCTACTTACATTAACACTGCAGTCACTTGATGCTAGGTTTTACCCTACAGGCAAAATAATCCCCGCAACTTTTAATTCACATGTGTATTATGACTACTTTGGTAAAGGATCAAAGTTCAATGCTCCCAGTAAAAGAAACTTCCACAACATTCCTGTATGTTTACAGAATCTAAACAGCAGTACATTATTGAGAATAAACAGGCAGCATACACATATAGAAGTAGTAGTAACTAGGCCAGATGCAAAATGAACTAGAAAAGTAATTATTCTACACCCTCCTTTCTGGAAAAGTAAAGACAGGTCAAATTATGAAATACAGAACTCAGGCTTCTGGCCTACACTTGAACTGCTTTTTAATCTTTCTGGACTTGGTCTCTGTGTGCCACATCCATATTCTCATAAGTTTGGCTTCCGGAGAAGTTTGGCTGGACTATGTTTGTACAGTCCTTAACACAATAACTGTTGTCAGCATGTAAAACAAAAGAGGGAAACATTCTAAATTGCCTTATCACTTGAACAAGAAAGAGCCACTAGTTTTACATAGGGCCTTTTCTTTAATATAGTAAAGTTTCTCAAAACACTTCACAGGAGCATCATCAAGCAAAATTTGACATCAGGGCAGACAGTGAAAAGTTTGGCCAATAAGGTAGATTTTAAGGAGGAAAATGAGTGGAGAACACTTTTGGCAGAAAATTCCAGAGTTCCGAGGAATATCATAACCAAGAGCACTGGGAAAGGAAAATTATGGAAGGTAGCTTGATTACCTCAGGATATCATCAAATTTGAAATCAGCCCAGATCCACCTTCTGTGCAAATGGAATTGACCATGTGGTACAGGCTGAGATAACAATTTAACCAAGTCCAGTTCGGCTTGATCTCTATTTAATATGGCAATCTATCAGATGCAGACTTGCTCCAGTCAAGCTAAAGTGAACACCTAGCACAGCTTCTGCTGTTGATCAGCTCAACCTGTAAAGTGATAATTTTACTAAACTTTGCATACGACTCATAAGATCATAAGGAATGGGAGCAGAAATGGAAGTAGGTTGTTTACAAGACATGAGTGACTGATATGACCTTGGCCTCAGCTGTGCTTTCCTGACTGTTGCCTGATAATGTTGACTCCCATTTAGATAAATATCTGTTCATATGGGCCTAGTCGTATTCTTACTAATTCAGCTTCCTCAGCTCTATGAGCTACAAAATTTCAGATTTCTAACCGTCTAGAAAACAAAATTCCTGCTCAAATTGGGTAATCTTTTATTCACCTTAGTTTCTTACTAGTCTCTATTTTACTAACTTTTTCCATTTCGTCTCTTCTGAATATCCTAAATTCCCACTGAGTTACGATCCCATATTTATTAATAGCTCTCTGGTCGGCAGACTATTTTTGACAGCATCATAATAAAATACAAATCTATCTTAGAACAAGGATCACTAGATAGTGTTTGATAAAACCATTACTATCTTCCTCTATACCCAGTGTGTCTAAGCTAAATCTAGAATCCAATTGCCAGCCAACAGACTAATAAATCAAATGATACCTTCAGGTCTGTATGACAATTGTATGTGCCAATTGAAGAAAACTGGGGCAACCTGGGCCTGTTTTATTTTAATGATCATATAAATGAAGTTTATAATTGGGGGGGGGGGATTGAAATACTTTACATTTCAGACAGTGGTGTCAACCTCAAGCACTCCCAGGTCAGAGAATTTTACAGCAATGGAAGCAGAATGTCCAATCCAATGTGCTTGTGACAACTCATTTAAACAATAATTAACTTAGTCCTGGTCTCCTTTCTGCTTCCCATACCGTTTCAACCTTAGCTTTTTAAATAAGTATACTTTTACTCTAAAATGTCTGTTGTTGTTTCCTGTGGGGTATTTTATAACCTAACAATCCCAAGCCAAAAGGAAAGTCTCTCCTTACTATCCCTTTCTTAATTGATTAGATATTGTACTGCCAGATGTACGTAGAATAAAACTTGCATTACTCTGTTTCAACAATGTCTTAACCCCAAGCAAAAACACTGACTTAACCTCAGTGTGACATTCCTACAATAACATTTTGAAGTGTGATGCTCAGTCGATGCCAAGTTAGGAGCAATTACGTTATATAAGCCAATGACTGCTAAGAACTACATTGAGACAAACGTTTCACATAGGATAGTCACTTGCTTATTTTGTCTCAAAGTTAGTGAATGACACCATCACAGCAAAAGAGGCAAAACAGCATGGATGCCAACAATGCTGCTGCCCATGCAGTCCCAATTTTCTGCATTTGGCCCATCCCTCTATCAGGGGTGCATATACCTATCCAAGTACTTCTTAAATGATATAATTGCACCTACCTCAATCACTTCTCCTGGCAGCTCCTTTTATACTCACCTGCTTCTGCATGGAAAATGTTGCCCCTCAAATCCCTTTTTAATCTTCCCCTCTCACCCTACATCTCTGCCACCTAGTTTTGGACATCCCTACCCTGGGGGAAGAATGTTACCGTTCACCTTATCTACGCTCCTCATGATTTTATAAACCTTTATAAAGTCACCCCTTATTCTCCAATGAATAAAGACCTTGCCTGGCCAAACTCTCCCTTTAACTCTAATCATGGCAACATCCTTGTAAATCTATTCTGCAATCTTTCCAATTTAACCATGTCTTTCCTATAGCAGGGTGACAAAACTGTACACAGTACTCCAAGTGTGGCCTCACACAACTACAATATAATGTCCCAACACCTATACTCAAAGCCCTGACTGATGAAGGCCAACATGTCTACCTTTACTGCCATTTTCAACAAACTATGCATGCATTCCTGGGTCACTCTGTTTCATTACATTCCCTCGTGCTCTTATCATCCACAGTACAAGTCCTATGCTGGTTTGACTTTGCAAAATGCATCACCTCACATTTATCCATTTGTCAAACCTCGGCTCACTTCCTTAACTGATCAAGATCCCCCTTGTAATCTATAATAGCTTTCTTCACTATCAACACATTCCCTAATTCCATGTCAAACTTACTGATCCTTTGCATGAATAACAAGGATCCCAGCACACTAGTCACAAGCCTCCATTCCGAGAAACAACTTTTAACCACAATCTTCCTACTTTCAAGCCAATTTTGATTCCACCTAACTAGTTCTCTCTGGATTCTATGAGATCTAACTTTCCAAACTACCCTAACATGCAAGATCTAGTTAAAGGCCTTGCCAAAGTCCAAATAGACTATATCCTCTAACTTACGCTAATCTAGCTTTTTGGTTACCGCTTCATCGATCAAAACTTTCCATGCATAAAGCCACGCTGATTCCTCCTAATCCTGGTAGCTCTTGTCTCTCAGAATTCCAATTATTTCCGCACTACTGATGTAAGGCTGACTGGCCTGTAGTTCCCTAGCTTGTTCTTCCTACCCTTTTTAAACAAAATATCAATACTACCCACCTTCCATTCTTTGGGACATTCACCAGTGGCTAATATTGAAGCAAATATCATAAGGGCTTCCACAATTTCACTTCTAGTATTTCACAAAGACCAAGGATGCACTCAGTCAGGCCCTCAGGATTTATCTACCTTAATGCACTGTATGACTGCAAATACTTCACCCCTGATATATGTATGCTCTCAAAAATATCTGCACTTGTCTCTTCTCTTGAGCAACCATGATTTTCTCCTCAGTAAACACAAAGGAGGAAAAATTATTAAAAATCACACCCATCTCCTGTGGCAGCCCTACTGATCTCAAAAGGATCGATTTTTTTCCCAAGCCACCTCTTTACTCTTAATATAGCTACCGAACTTCTTGGGATTTTCCTTAACCTTACCTGCCAGATCCATCTCATACCCAGTCTTTGACCTCTTAAGAGTATTCTTAATCTTCTTAGAGTCAAAGGATTCTCTCATCCCCAATCTCCTAAATTTCCTTCTTTTTCTTGATCAGAGACTTAATATCTCTTGTCAGACAAGGTTTTATAAACTTGCCAAGTTTACCCTTTACTCTAACATGAACATGCTGCTCCTGGACTCCTGATATTATATTCTTAAAAGCCTCCCAGCACTTGCTTTGTTTCTATCCCTTCAGAAAGACTCACCTAGTCAACCTCTGTAAGATCTTGGCTAATTCCCTCAAAATGAGCCCTGTATCAGTTCAGTACCTATAGACCTGTCCTATCTTTTTTCCCATCATTATCTTAAAACTAATAGAATTATGGGCACTGAAGCCAACGTGCTCCCTGACTGTCACTTCAGTTACCTGCCTCACCTTGTTCCCCAAGAGAAGGTTCAGTATTGCATCCTCTCAAGTAGACCTTTTATGTGTTGACCCAGGAAACTTTCCTGGACACATTTCACAAATTCCACCCCATCCAGTGTAGTCTCAGCACTCTGTGTAGTCTTATCAAAAACAAAGCGATTAAAACCTCCCCCATTATTCTTACAGCTATGAGCAATTTCTCCACAAGCCTGTTCCCCAGTCCCACTAATTATTGGAGAGAGGGTTCTATAATACAGCCTCCTTCTTGTTTCCAATTTCTACACATACAGCTTCACCAGATGACCCACCAAGAATGTCATCGTTAAGTACCACTGTTAGGTCCTCCCTTACCAAAGAAGGCAACATAACCTCCTCTTTTATTTGTACCTCTATCATGCCTGTAGCATCTGTATCCTGGAATACTGAGCTATCAGTTCTGCCTTTCTCTCAGCCATGTTTCTGTAATGGCTATGACTTCCCAGTCATAGAACAGTACAGCATGAGTACAAGCTCCTCAGCCCAACCAGTCCATGCTAACCACAGCGCCCACCTAGCAAGTCCCAATTTCCTGCACTTGGCCCATATCCCTCTAAGCCCCTCCCTCCCATGTTCCTATCAAAGTGCCTCTTAAATGATACTACTGTACCTGCCTTAACCACTTCCTCTGGCAGTTCATTCCATTTGCTCATTACCCACAGCATGAAGAAATTGTCCCTTAAGTCCCTTAGTTTTGGTCTCCCTACCCTAGGGAAAAGGCTATTACCATCCAAATGATTTATGCTTTTTAATGGTTTTAAACATTTCTAGAAGTTTAACTCCCACCACCATTACTTTATCATTTCCTGTCAGTCACCTTATGTACTGACACCTCTGTGCCAAGCTTTACTTTATGAACATACAATCAATCTATGTAGTTAAGCTATCATATGTATTTACCTATACAGTATTTATGGTGTTTTTTATTATTGTGTTCTTTATCTTATTGTGTTTTTTTGTGCTGCATCATATCCGGAGTAACAATTACTTCATTCTCCTTTATGCTTGTGTTCTGGAAATGACATTGTACAATCTTGAAGATCACTCCTCATTCTCCTACATTTTAAGGAATAAAGACCTCAACTGGCCAACCTCTCCCTCTAGTCCTGGTAACATCCTCATAAACCAGGCGGCGCAGTAGCGTAGTAGTCCATCGGGTTCAGTTCCCTGTGAACGTGTGGGTTACCTCAGGGTGCTCTAGTTTCCTCCCACAGTCCAAAGACATACCAGTTGGAAGGTTAATTAGTCATCGTAAATTGTCCTATGATTAGGTTGGGATTAAACCAGGGCATTGCATTGCTGGGTGATGTGGCTCAAAGGCCTGTAAGGGCCTATTCTGTGCTGCAACTCAGAAAATAATAAATAAATAAATATTTCCTGAATATTTCCAGTTCAGCACATTTTCCCTATAAAAGGGTAACCAAAACTGTACCAGTACTACAAGTGCAGCCTCAGCAATGACATACAACTATATGCATTACCTTACACTTATCTCAATCAAAATCCATTTACCACTCCCTGGCAAGTGGATACCACGGTCTGAAAACATAATGCCCTTGAACGAAAAAGCCTACAAAAAAAAGTGGCTACAGCCCAGTTCATCATGGTGTAAAGACCCCCTCCCCCACCCCACCATTAAGCACATCAAAATGGAGTATTGTTGCAGGAAAGCAGCATCTATCTTCAAGGGCACTCACCAACCAGACCATGTTCTCTTCTAGCTGCCGCCATCAGGAAGGAGGTGCAGGTGCCTTAGGACCCACACAACCAGGTTGAGGAACAGTAATTACATCTTAATTATCAGGTTCTTGAACCAGAGGGATAACTTCACTCACCCCAACACTGAACTGTTCTCATAATCTATCTACTCACTTTCAAAGTCTCTTCATCTCAAGTTTGAGTTATTTATTGCTTATTTATTATTATTGTTATTATTTTGTATTTGCACAGTTTGTTGTCTTTTGCATATTGGTTATTTGTTCATTTTGTTGTGTGCAGTCTTTTATTGATTCTACCATGTTTCTTTGTATCTACTGTGAACACCTGCAAGAAAATGAATCTAAGGGTTGTATATGGTGACATATATGTACTTCGATAATAAATTTACTTTAAACATTTTGAACTTTGGCCTGCTTCCCTAACTGATAAAGATTACCTTGTAATTTGTGATAACCTTCTTCACCATCAACATCTCCTAATTTTTACTAATCTAGCTTTGTGTATTTGCATCCAAGTCATTTATATAAATTACAAATAACAAGGGTCCCAACATCAATGCCTGTGGCGCACCACTAGTCACTGGCCTCCTCTGTTCTGAGAAACAACATCAATCACCAGCCTCAGCTTCTTACCTCAAAGCCAATTTTGAATCCATGTGACTAGCTCTCTCTGGATTCCATGGGATCTATACTTCCAGACTAGCCTAACATGCAAAACTTTGTTGAAGGTCTTACTAATATCTAAGACGACGATATCCACAACCCTACCCTCATCTATCTTTTGGTTACTTCTTCAGATTTTGCCACAGTAAGCTCAATTTCCCATACACAAAGGCATGCTGATCCTCCTAACCAAACTCCATCGATCAAAATGCTGGTAGATTCTGTCCCTTAGAATTCCTTCCCGTAATTTCCCCACTACTGATATCAGGCTGACTGACCTGTAGTTCTCTGGATGTCCTTGCTACCCTTCTTAAACAACAGAACAACATTAGCTACCTTCCAGTCTTTGGGAATTTCACCAATCTTCAGAGCCAATCCATGCTCTGAGTTTATCCACCTAACCTGTTAAATCCCATGGATTGAAATAAATTAAATTTACCTGGGTATTCCTTTCCCTGCCTTTACTTGCCCCTGGCTATCCTGATTACTAAACTAGCTCTCACCAGCTACTGCTTTATCCTATGACTTGCTCCTGTTCAGAGTCCCGCCCCCCCCACCCCCAACCACCAATCTAGTTTAAACCCTCCCATGTAACACTACTAAACTTCCCTGCAAGGATATTGGTCCCTCTCTGGTTCAAATGCAAACCACCTTCTTGTATGAGTTAGCTCTACCCCAGAAAGATCCCAGTCATCTTAACAACCTGAATCCCTTACCCACAAATACATCTTTCTATTTTTGACTCCATTAACATGTGGAACTGTGAATAATTTGGAGATCACTAACCACAACATATTGCATCTTAACTTCTTATCTAACTCCCTAGGCTCATTCTGTAGCTCCTCATCCTTTGTTGTGTTGCAGAATGGTTGCTGAACTTAGTCACCATGTTGAAAAACTGGTCACCAACAAGTGCGAAACTAGGGCAAGGTATTGCCGAACAATAGAAAGAAAGTTTGAAAACCTTACACATAATATCAAAATAGTTTTAATAGTATGAAGGCATATACTAGAGAAAACAAATCTCTCCTAACAATCAACAGGAAGAGTTTATCACACTTGGGGTCATGTACTATACTCTCGATTGGAGAGTCACACTTTCTAACCAGAGCTATGTGTTGCACAATTTATTTAAACAGTATATTAAAAGAAGCTTTTAAAACCCTACAGCGAGCAACTAAAAGAATCATTATGAGGGAAAAGATGAAATATGAAAGCAAGCTAGCAAACAATATCAAAGTGAATAGTAAAAGCTTTTTCAAATATGTAAAAAATAAAAGAGAAATGAGAGTGGATATAGGACCGCTAGAAAATGAAGCCAGAGAAAGAAGATGACAGATGAACTAAATGAGTATTTTGCATCAGTCTTCACTGCAGAAGACACTAGCAATGTACAAGATATTGAAGGGTGTGAGGGAAGAGATGAGAGTGCAGTTACTATTAGAAGAAGGTGCTTAAAAAGCTGAAAGACCTAAGGGGTATATTAGTCACCCCGACCAGATGAACTGCACCAAAGGGTTCTGAAAGGGGTAGCGGTAGAGATTGTGGAGGCATTAGTAATGATCTTTCAAAAATTGTTGGACTCTCGTATGGTGCCAGAGGACTGGAAAATTGCAAATGTCACCCCCCTCTTTAAGAAAGGAGGAAAGCAGCAGAAAAAGACCAGATACGCTGACTTCAGTGGTCGGGAAGATGTTGGAGTCAATTGTTAAGGATGGTTATGGAGTACTTAGTGACATAGGACAAAATAAGACAAGGTCAGCATGGTTTCCTTAAGGGAAAATTTTGTCTGATGAACCTGTTGGAATTCTTTGAGGAGATTACATGAAGGATAGATAAAGGAAATGCAGTTAATGTTGTATATTTGGACTTTCAGAAGGCATTTGACAAGATGCCACACGTGAAACTGTTTACCAAGTTAAGAGGTCATGGTATTTCAGGAAAGTTACTGGCATGGTTAGAGCATTGGCTGATTTATAGAAGGCAGCAAGTGGGAATAAAACGGATCCTTTTTCTGGTTGGCTGCCAGTGACTAGTGGTGTTCCGCAGGGGTTGGTGTTCGGACCACTCTTTTTATGTTGTATATAAATGATTTAGATGATGGAAATTATGACTTGTTGCCAAGTTTGCAGATGATGGTGGAGGGACAAGTAGTGTTGAGGAAACAGGCAGGCTGCTGAAGGACTTAGACAGATTAGGAGAATGGGCAAGAAAATGGCAGATGAAATACAATGTTGGAAAATGCATGGTCATGCACTTTGGTAGCAGAAATAAATGTGCAGACTATTTTCAAAACAGGGAGAAAATCCAAAAATCTGAGATGCAAAGGGGCTTGGGAGTCGTTGTGCAGAACACCCTAAAGGTTAACTTGCAGGTTGAGTCGGTGGTGAGGAAGGCAAGTGCATTCATACAAGAGCAGGGATGTGATGCTGAGGCTTTATAAGGCGTGAGTGAGGCCTCAGCTTGAGTATTGTGAACAGTTTTGGGCTCCTCATCTAAGATGTGCTAGCATTGGAGAGGGTTCAGAGAAGGTTCACAAGGATGATTCCAGCAATCAAAGGGTTATCATACAAGGAACATTTGATGGCTCTGGGTCTGTATTTGCTGGAATTTAGGATGAGGGGAGATCTCATTGAAACCTTTTGGATGTTAATAAGCCTAGACAGAGTGGATGTGGAAAGTATGTTTCCCATGGTGGAGGAGGCTAGGAAAAGAGGGCAGAGCCTCAGGCATCCATTTAAAATAGAGATGTGGAGAAACTTCTTTAGCCAGAGGGTGGTGAATTTGTAGAATGTATTACCACAGGCAGCTGTGGGGGCCAGGCCATTGGGTGTATTCAAGGCAGAGTTTGATGGGTTCTTGATTGACATGGCATCAAAGGAACAGGTAACCAACAGAATGCTGCTAGGTCATCATAATTAACATTTTAACCCAACAGAAATGTCAGGAACTAAATTGGGTAGGTGGGAAGTTGCGACAAAACCTGACCATGTTATTCTTCGTCTCTACACTGATTCTGAGGAGAATCTGAGATCTTCGTGGTCTTTGTGGTTTTACATTTAAGTCCCTTCCTAGAGAATCAAACAAAACTAAGTGCTTTTTGAAGATACGAATAGGTGTTTTTGCAATATCTAGCTTGATTTGAATCTAATTTCGGAAAATATACTTACTTTAAATCGGAAGGCTGAGGTGAAAGGTCAAGAGGAACTCAGTTAAGACAGTCTTAATTAAAGACAGTGTTTTTAGTTTAAAAGCATTCTAACATAGAAACCTCACGTGACTTTAAATGTCAACCTTGTCCGGCGATTGCTCGGCTCGTGGAATAAAGTGAATCAGCAATGACTTTGTCGTAAAGTCTAGTTTAACGTTACTGAAGTGGCAAGTAGACTCCCGATCTGCTCTAGGCTATGTTGCAACAGTTTTTGCGTGACAGTTGGAAACCATGTTCATAAATCAAAACAATAGCGACTTCTCCTCGCGAGTAAGCAGATTGCCAAAGGCGGGAAAAAAAGAAATACAAGTCGCTGTAGAGTGGGTGATTGCCAAGTAAAACCTGTTGCTATACCAGGTAATAAGGTTTTCTTGTCAGTTAACCAGAACGAAAGAAATTTTAAAATATAACATACATAGCAAAAACATGAACATGTACTTGATACTTCCTTACAAATAATTCAGAGATAAAGTATGACAAATTGTAGAATTCACAGTAAAAAGTGTGACGTGACGTGTAAAAAGGTCAAAGCTTAGTCTTGAATCTTCCCCATCTGACTATTCATATAAACGCAAGTCCTCCATCAAAATAAGAAAATGTACATGTAGGTGTGCTGACACTGCCACCGCACTGTGATTCAAGTCAGAACTCGCTCAGGATAAGTTTCCATTTTGCTATAATTTGGCGCTCGAGTGCAGGCGAATCCATCCCGCAGCGGTCGAAAAGATTAGTCCAGTGTGGAAGAAAATGTGAAGGTGAGAATTGCACCTGATTAAATGTAGCAAATTTAGTAAATCGTGTCGCGCCAAATTAGTGTCAGGAAACAAGGCCGTTCATAGTTTTAATATCCGAGGGGAAAACATTTAAAATTACGAATCGCGTTGTCTGTACTAACTTAGGTCTCCAAACAGGTAACTTCTAATTCCCGACTGAATGGAGAACACTCATTTTGTGTACTTCATCTTGTTAATATTAATAATTTATGGGTTTAAAGTTATTCGGCGTTTATTTTAAACGATTGTTTAAATACAAAAGTACATATTTGGATCTGTTGTATTAAGTCGTCATCCTAAGTAATCAATTTAAACATTTAACAGTGGTCGGCCAAGTTCATCGTAGTACTGTATTACGAAATGAATTTTATCAATGGTAAGCGAGAAAAACAAATTCCAGTGCCAATCTAGCTGTAAAACTAGCGCTTAAATAAGTCTACTGGACAGTGGCGATAAGTGGATGACCTTTAAAAAAGAACCAATTACGTTAATCAAAAAGCTAAGCTATTGCGAGGGATTACCAATGCGAATGAAAGGAAGGCAAGTCTTCACACTGCCACCAATTAAAAGGAAGCATTTTAAAAAATTGACAGACAATGGGCCAGTAGAAGAGAAGCTTCAAACGTGATTAATGCCAGGTCTCGGCGTTATTAAAAAACCATAGGCGGAGTTGCACATTTTCCAATTGGAAGTTCCCTCGGTTGACGAAGGAGGAGCAATGATCAAGAGCAGAAGGCGAACCCACAAATCATAGAACCCACACTTTGAAGCGCTGGCGAGCTGACCCAATAGGAATTACCTGTGTCGGGGGAGGCATCGCCGGGCGGGTCAAACTGCGAGAGAGAGAAAAAAGGAAAATAATGATTAACATACAACCAATCAGGGCGAAGAAGGCCGTACTTTAAAAAAAGGCGCAGAACCAATCACAGCAGAACACATTAGCATATCACCAATCAACAGGAGGAGAGGCGGTACTCTGTATTTAATAGGCAGGGTGAGTGACGAATGGGAGATGGGGAGGGCGTGGCTGCGTGTCCGTGAGCGAAGGTATTAAGAGTGTGAGCGCGGCGAACGGCGCCTCATTCCTCCTCACAGCGTGTGTTATACAAAGGAGATCTGCTGAGGGAAATATTTATAACCACGGGATAATTCAGCCTCTGTCTACTTCACTTTTTTTTTCAATAATATATTTATATATCTGAAATTTGCTCAGAATGGCTGATGCAGTAGTGGACACCACCAAAGAGGTTAGCCCCAAGGTGAGTTTATGTATTTTGACCAAGAACGTAATTGTGAAATTATCCGAAATTATTCTTGATGTTTAACCTTCCTCGTGTTCCCTTTGTTATCTCAAATTTCTCTTTGTGTGAATTGTGCGAATAACCGGTACTAGCTGAAAGTGCATATCTGCCTAGGGATAATTTTGGCAGGGTAATTTGTGGGTTGAGGTGGTGAAGTTTGCTCCGTGTGCATTTACTTTATTTTAATAAAGTTGAAAACTTAATTAAGGAAGAATGTAAACAGTACGTGCGATCTCCACCTGATGTCCCAGAGTTGCCGGCTCCACCGGAACGCCTCTGCTCGGCGTTGTTTCTGTGAAGTTGCCGACTTTCCCGCGAGATCACACGGAGACTCGAGTCCGACCGGCCACCGGGACTCGGGAGCTCGCCGGGTTCCGTGGCGGCGAGGCCGGTCTCACAGAGCGCTGGCAGGGGTGCTGGAGGACTCAGCCGGCGGGGGTGGTGGTGGAAGGCGACGCCGCGGGGTCGGTGGTCCTCGGCCGGGCTGCGGCGCCCGGACCCCGGGATCGGGCGCGCTCCTGAATGGAGCGGTCGCTTCACATTGTTCCCGCCCTCGCCAATTCCGCCTCAACGTCCCCTCTTCGGCTCGTCTGGGTGGGGGAATCATCGCCTCCATCCATCCCGGGACATCCCTTCCCTTGGGGTGGGGGGTCTACTCCCGTACCTCCTCCAGCCGGTCCCCCTTTTCACTCGAGTGGTCCCGTTCCACGCTTCCGATTGTTACTACTCGACGGCAGATGAACTCGCCCGGTGTCCCTTGGCTTCCATTCGATAGAGGTGAGGGAGGAATCCCTGACAATCTGCGTGTGGCGCCCGGCTGCCGCTTCCCGCTCTTTACTGCCGCCGGTTTTGTTTTCTACAGGGGGGGGGGGGGGGGAGAATGTCGAGGGAACGGCGGGAGAGGAGCGCGCGCACGGGCTGGCGAGGCGCGCGCCCGATGCCTGCCTGCCTCGCTCGCTCGCTCGCGCGGAAGGAGGCGCGGTTTCCCCTCCCCCCCGTGCTGGGGGGTGGGGGAGAACCCGGGGCGGAGTGCGCATGCGTGCGAGGCTGGGGCCCGGGCGCGCTGTGAAAGCGGAAGGAGGCAGCATCGTTGCGGCCACATGCAGCCTTGCAGCTGCCTGCGCCATTGCTGCGGCCACCGCCATTTGCGGAGCCTCCGCGCTTCCAGTCGGAACTCCGCAAAACCAAACACCCGGCACCAGTTGATCATCTTTTTACTCCCCCGTGCCGCAGCGAACAGTAATGGATTGCACGATCTTAAAGCTTGGTACGAACAGTTTTAGGAATCGAATTTTTAGCATTTATAATGGTGGGATGCAACCGTCTCTCTCCTAAAGAAACCGATTATTTTATGGAAGTTACACTAAATGCGCGTAGATATTGATACAAATTTGTTGGTATACGTCCGGGATGGATTCGGAGCGGAGCCGAGTTTCCAGCCTCGTCTGCCACGATATTGGTAAACGGAAGTCGGTGCGCAAGGCTGGAAACCAGGGTCTGTATTACAATGAGCAGGTTTCACGGAGCTAAACGCAGTCTTGTGCCGCCGGAAGCATTTTTGGATTTGCATTCTGAGCGTTTTGCTTTCTGGATTTGCAGGACCTAAAAGAAAAGGTTGTGGAGGAGGCAGAGAAGAAAGAAAATGGGAGTGGAGATGCCCCAGCGAATGGAACAGTAGGTATTAAAATGGGAGGGGCGGGGTAAAGGGGCGAAGCGAGTATAACTGGCCACATTTTATAAGAAGCGAAAACTTCTCACCGTTTACCTGGTAACTTCATTCACAGGTTAGATTATTTATTGCAGTAAAACCACCAGCATTTCAGGTGGATCGTCAATTTTTTGACAGCTAATCCTGCACTACCAGTCCTCACTGCTTTCTCTTACCCCACCCCCGGCCAAGCAGGCCTCAGAGAGCCCGTATTGTCAAAAACAACACCATTTTGCAAAGTACAGTGGCATTGTATCACACCCATGTGACTGGGTGACAGGCATTCTAGCTAAAATTTGCAGAGTTCCTGTCTGAACGACTTGAACTTAACGTCGGAATTCCTTGCTTGATTACTTGTTGCAGGAGGAGGAGGAGAATGGGGCTGATCATGTTGATGAAAATGCAGAGGAAGTAGATGAGGAAGAGGAGGATGATGAAGATGGTATGTATTCACAATACTGTTAAAGTCAATTTTGTATTCTATTGCAGAATAGTGTAGCATTTGCATGGTTATTTCATGCAGTCTGTTAAAATGACTAATGCAGTTAACATTAGAAATAGTGGATCAATGATTCCACTGGCAGTGCTATCATGATGTATTGTAAATTCATATTCTGGTTTGTGCATTTTGTTTATGTAACCTGTTTTATTTTCTAGCTGAGGGTGAAGGTGAAGAGGATGGTGATGAGGAAGAAGGTGCTGAGGAGGAAGGAGATGAAACAGAAGGCAATGCGGTGAAGCGTCCTGCAGAAGAGCAGGTTTGTAAAGATATTTAAGTGATTTTTAATTATGATTTGAAATGTAGAATTTGTCATACACCGTCATTAATGAGCTGGACTGTGTTCAAAGTTCCATTGTCAAATGTGCCAGTTCTTCTGACCGCTGATTCTTGAGATCTCCAGCCTCTTGGCCATGAGTGATTTGGGTTGGGGTATGATAGGGACAAGCGTAAGCATGTAGAAGGTATGCAATATGAGAAACAGTTCTGTAGGAATGTGACGGAGTGGAGATTGTTTAGTTTCAAGCCTCCAAGCTGCAGTTTTCTGAACACAATTTCCTCATCTTTCCTCTAGGATGAAGTTGAAAGCAAGAGGCAAAAGTCAGAAAATGGAGAGTCAACAAAACCCAAGACAGAAGCTTAAACATTCCTTTGTTTAAATTTTTATATCTTGATGTTATGGTCAAGTTCAAAATGTAGAGAGTGTGCTTTTTTTATGTACATTTGCAGAGTGGGTTTTTATATTGTACTGTACAACTGGTTCTTGAAACACCTGTCCAAGGCATTGCTCTGGGGAATATTTGTTTTTTATGAAGTTATTTATTAATGGTCTTTGTACAACCATATTTGTAATGGGTTTGAATGCTGTAATAAGTTTTGGGTCTGTTTCAAAATGGGTTTAGAACTTGAATTTGTACATTTCAGAAGCACACACTTTACTGTTTACTGACCATTTTCTTATTTCAAGAAAAGAAAATAATTACTGCCCTTTTTTCTTTTTGTAAATTGTGCTTAGGGTAGAGGTTCATATGCAATGAAGACCAAAGATATAGGTCTTGCTAACTTGGGTAGGGGAGGGAAAATTGGTCTTCTATTCTGTACAAAAATGAGATTTAAAAAAACAAGAAAAAAAGGCTTTCTTCAAGCTCCACAGTTTTGTTGTTAATGTTTGTGGTGCAGTACATTTCTAGTGAAAATTGACAGGGTCAATTTGTAAATTTTGAACTCATTGTGATGTATGCTTAAAACCCATGGTTTAAAGAATTGATTAAATTAGTATCATTTTTCCATATTGAACAAGGTTTAAATTTGTATACCTCATTAGTTCATGCTTGACCACTACTTTGTATATTCTGGTTAAGTACTATAAATAAATCTGGGTTTTTTAAAAATATTGTTTACAGTGCACACTGACAGCAGCATTTCTTTGCTTTCTCTATCAATACCTTTACCTTTTCTTGTTTGGAAGCATGAACCATAACAGGTAGCATAGCTATCTGCAGACCAGTGTTAGAATCTGGAAGGTGTTTGGCTGAAAATAAATAGATATTAGCTATTTCAGAAAGGAAATGCGGACTTTCTTGATTCAACACTTGAGTCAAACAACCTTTTGTGCTGATTTCAGATGGAGAACAAGTAGACCATTAATAACGCTTCTGCAAGTAGATGTTGGGCAGAACAAGTTACATAACCTTAAATACTGGTGGCTGATTAGAAGCATAGATATGAATCCTGAATCTGAAGTACTTTATTGATCTTTTTACCAACCTCTATCCATTTGGCTTTCTATAAACACAGTTTAGCACTTCACTTCAAATTAGCACAATTGAAATTCCACTTTTAGGAGCCTGCTCTCGATACAAGGGACCTGTCTTGGTTTTTGATGCTGTAAGCTGTTTTGATAATCAAGATTGAGGTCAAGTTCAGCTCTTGAATGCAGTAACTTCAAATTGCAATGTCAAAGATAGAATTCTTTGGCATCAAATATTAAAAATGCCTGACCTGGCATATCAAGTGGTTGTCAAATCAAAGCAAGTGATACCTGATTTTTGTCCCTCAACAACTAGCTCATGTATTCCCAGTCAAGTATAAAAGCATCTAGCTTTAATGCTGAAGAAAGGACAGTGGGTATAATGTTTGTATATTACACTGGTAGTTCTGGCAGTTGAATGCATAATGGACTGCAGGGTGTTTGGAAGCTACCCAAAAGCACTGAGCTTTTATTTGGCTCAAGCCACTAGCTGAGTCTTACATCTTTTTACCAAATGCTGTATTTTATTTTACTGTATTTACCTGACAATATGTCAAATACACTTTGCAATTGGGTCCTAAGCACTCACTAAAAGCCTTTGATGGTGTCCCATTCTTCAATTTTGGGATCTGAACGTCCATTTATTACTATGTAATAATGCTCTCATCCTCTAGAAGAGGAGATCACAGATGTGGAAGGTCCTTTAGATACAAGGAATTTTCATTTGGAAGGTACTTTAGATGAAGTGTACCAGATGCATAAGCAATAAATTGGTTTATTATCACATGTACCAGGGTACAGTGAAAAGCTTGTCATACTAGTCATACAGATGGTGCAGTGAGGTAGCACAAGGTTAAACAGAATGTGGAATGAAATTAACATACAGAGAAAGGGTAGACAAGGTGCAAGGTCATAATGAGGTAGGATGTGCAGTCTATTATGCCACACAATCTACCTCATGAATCTTTGGACACTACCTCACTTTTAAAAAAAATATACAGTATTTCTGTTTTTTCCATTTTTTAATCTTTCAATATATTAATTGATTTGTTATTTTTTCTGCTAAATTATGTATTGTATTGAACTGTTAACAAATTTCACGTCACATGCCAGTGGTAATAAATCTGATTCTGATTATACTAGGAAACTTCAATACTCTTACAACTGTGGGATAGAAACTCCTTGTGCATAGAATTGAATTGACTTTATTTTTTACATCCTTCACATACATGAGCTTTACATTACATCTTTGTCTAAATGTGCAATCATAGTAATTTATAATAAATAGAACATTAAATGCAACATAGAGTACACTCAAATCAGCTTGAGTTAATCAGTCTAATGGCCTGGTGGAAGAAGCTATCCTAGATCCTGTTGGGACTGGCTTTTATGCTGTGGTACCGTTTTCCAGATAGTCGTTTCTGGAATAGGTTGGGGTGACTTGGGTTCCCAATGATCCTACTGGCCCTTTTTACACACCTGTGTTTGTAAATATCCTGAATCATGCAAAGTTCATATCTACAAATGCACTGGGCTGTCTGCACCACTCTGCAGAGTCCTGTGATTAAGGGAGATACAGTTCCCATACCAGCCAGTCAGGCTGCTCTCAATTGTGCCACTGTAGAAAATTCTTCGGATTTGGGGGCCACTACCAAACCTCCTCAACCGTCTGAGGTGAAAGATGTGCTGCTGTGCCTTTTTCACCACACAGCTGGTGTGTGAGGTCAGTGATGTGGGTGCCAAGGAACTTAAAGCTGTTTACCCTCTCAACCCCAGATCCATTGATGCCGATAGGGGTTAGCTTGTCTCCATTCCTCCTGTAATCCACAACCAGCCCCTTTGTTTTTGCGACATTGAGGGAGAGGTTGTTTTCTTGACACCACCGTGTCAGAGAGATGACTTCTTCCCTCTATGCTACCTTGTTACTGTTTTTGAGATGAGATGCCAATCAACGTGTCGTTGGCAAATTTAATTAGCAGATTAGAGCTGGGGTGTACAGGGTGTCATGGGTATACAGGGAGTAAAGGAGGGGACTCAATACACAGCCCTGAGGGGCTGCTGTATTGAGAGTCGGGTGGAAGTGAGGGAGCCCATTCTTACCACCTGCTAGCGATCTGTCAGGAAGTCCAGGATCCAGCTGCACAAGGCCGAGGTCTCTGAGCTTCTTGTCGGCCTTTTATGGAACTATGGTGTTGAATGCTGAACTGTAGTCAAAAGAACAGCATTCTCACATGTGTCCTCCAGATGTGTAAGGACAATATGTAGAGCAGTGGCTATTGTGTCGCCTGTTGATCGGTTGTGTCAGTAAGCGAATTGTAGGGTGTCCAGTTTGGGTGGTAGCAAGCTGTAGTTATAATTCCTGACCAGCCTCTCAGAGCATTTGCTTATTGAGGTGAGTGTGACAGGACGCCAGCCCTTCCAGCATGTTACCTGGCTGACAGGAAACAGTAGCGATTAACGGGTCCCTTTCGGAATGGTAGGCTGTGACCAGTGGGGTACCGCAAGGTTCCGTGCTGGGACCGCAACTATTTACAATATACATTAATGATTTAGATGAAGGGATTAAAAGTAACATTAGCAAATTTGCCGATGACACAAAGCTGGGTGGCAGTGTGAAATGTCAGGAGGATGTTATGAGAATGCAGGGTGACTTGGACAGGCTAGGTGAGTGGGCAAATGTATGGCAGATGCAGTTTAATGTGGATAAGCCTGAGGTTATCCACTTTGGTGGCAAGAACAGGAAGGCAGATTACTATCTAAATGGAGTCAAGTTAGGAAAAGGGGAAGTACAATGAGATCTAGGTGTTCTTGTACATCAGTCAATGAAAGCAAGCATGCAGGTACAGCAGGCAGTGAAGAAAGCTAATGGCATGCTGGCCTTTATAACAAGAGGAATTAAGTATAGGAGTAAAAAGGTCCTTCTGCAGCTGTACAGGGCCCTAGTGAGACCCCACCTGGAGTATTGTGTGCAGTTTTGGTCTCCAAATTTGAGGAAGGACATTATTGCTATTGAGGGAGTGCAGCGTAGGTTCACAAGGTTAATTCCCGGAACGGCGGGACTGTCATATGTTGAAAGATTGGCGCAACTGGGCTTGTATACACTGGAATTTAGAAGAATGAGAGGGGATCTGATTGAAACATATAAGATTATTAAGGGATTGGACACGCTGGAGGCAGGAAGCATGTTCCCGCTGATGGGTGAGTCCAGAACTAGAGGCCACAGTTTAAGAATAAGGGGTAGGCCATTTAAAACAGAAATGTGGAAAAACTTTTTCACCCAGAGAGTGGTGGATATGTGGAATGCTCTGCCCCAGAAGGCAGTGGAGGTCAAGTCTCTGGATGCTTTCAAGAGTGAGTTAGATAGAGCTCTTACAGATAGCAGGGTCAAGGGATATGGGGAGAGGGCAGGAATGGGGTACTGATTGTGTATGATCAGCCATGATCACAGGTGAATGACCTACTGCACCTATTGTTATTGTCTATAGTCTTTTTTTTGGTACAGGGACAATGGTGGTATGTGCTCTTGTATCTATCTACTCCCTTGTGCTTCATCCTCCCCTCCCCCAGACCTTCTTGCTCTGACTTCTCATCTTTTTCTCCAGTCCTGATGAAGAGTCTTCGCCTGAAACATCGACTGTTTACTCCTTTCCACAGATGCTGCCTGGCCTGCTGAGTTTCTCCAGCATTTTGTTTCTGTTTCTTGATCTACTGACCAATCCAATGGGAGAGGGGAGAAGACAGAATGTCTGGGATGAGTGAGGTCTTTGATTACGCTTGGCTGCTTTACCGAGGCACTGAGACTGCAAGGAGTATATCAAGGGGAGGTTGGTTGTGATGAAGTGTGTCCACAACTCTGCATTTTCTTGTCATGCCAAGCTATGATGCATCCAGATAAAATTCTTTATATGGTGCATCAAATTATCTAGCCTCGTGAGGAAGTAGAGGCATTCATGGGCTTAGCCATGTTTGGACCACAATAGGCCATAAGTGGTGTTCATTCCTAGGAACTTGAAGCTATCAATCCTCTCAACTTCAGCACTGTTGATGTGGCCACTCAAAAGGTACACCTGCTCATTAATATGTAAATATCTAATCAGCCAATCCTGTGGGAGTAACTCAATCCATAAAAGCATGCAGGCATTGTCAAGAGGTTCAGACCAACATCAGAATGGGAAAAAAATGTGATTTAAGTGACTTTGATTGTTGGTGCCAGATGGGGTGGTTTGAGTATCTCAGAAACTTCTGATATCCTGGCATTTTCATGCACAACAGTCTCCAGAGTTTACAGAAAAATGGTGTGAAAAACAAAAAAAAAATCCTGTGAGTGAAAACACCTTGTTAATGAGAGAAGTCAGAGGAGACTGGCCTGGCTGGTTCAAGCTGACAGGAATGTGACAGTAACTCAAATAACTACACGTTACACATGATATAAGGAAGAGCATCCCTGAATGCACACCTTGTCAAACTTTGAAGTGGATGGGCTAGAGTAGCAGCATAACACAAAACCTACCTAATAAAGTGGCCACTTTATTAGGTATAGGTGGTACCTACTATAGCACCCACTGAGTGTAGATGGGAGCATGTGAACTTCCCCACCTTGGAAGCACTGACCAGCTTGTTTGTTTTGCTGTCATTGTAGGAAGGGAAGGTTGTTATCATGCTATGCAACTATGATTTCCATCTCCCACCTCTATCCTCGTCATCATTTGTGACATGGCCCACTATGGTGAGATCTTCTGCAAACTTGGAGATGGAGTTAGAGTAGAATCAAGCCACAAAGTCATGAGTGTTCAGGGAGTGGAGTAGGGGGCTGAGGACACAACTTTGTGAAGCGCGGTGTTGATCATAATCATGGCAGAAGGTGTTGCTGCCTATCCTTATTGATTGCTGTCTGTTGGTCAGGAAGTTCAAAGTAAATATATTAAGTACATATATACGTCACCATCTACAACCTTGATATTCCTTTTCTTGTAGGTCAATACAAGCAACACCAAGATCGCCCCCAATAGGACAGACAATAAACATAAAATGAGAGAAAAAAAGCAAAATAATAATAATAAATACCGAGAAAATTAGTTGGAGAGTCCATAGGTTGGGGGGACAGTTTGGCGATGGGGTGGGTGAAGTCATCTCTGGTTCAAGAACTTGATGGTTGAGGGGAAATAACTTATGCTGAGGGTGTGGGCTCTGAGGCTCCTGTACCTCTTCCCTGGTGGCAGCAGCTGTAGGAGAGCATGGCCTGGATGGTTGGGGGGAGGGGGTCCTTGATGATGGATGCTGCTTTCATGCAATAGCATTTCAAGTAGATGTGCTCAATGGTGGGGAGGACTTTGCCCATGATGGACTGAGCTGTATGCACTACTTTTTCTAGGCTTTTCCATTCAAGGGCATTGGTTCAATTTTGTCATTCAACCATACATGAATACGGCCAAATGCCAACAGCATTACTCCAGGGCCAAGGTGCAAAATGCAGTCATACCCATCACAAGACACATAGCACATATAAGACAACGGTAAAATACAAGAGAAAATGTAGTCCGAGTCCATGCATGTTGTAGCAGTCTGCAGTTGAACACAATACTCGTTGTCTTCTGCTGAGCAAACACTGGAGGGCAGCACCAACTCCAACATGTATGTCACGCTACACCTCCTCAGGCACTCTGGTGGAGCACATCTAATAGACAATAGGTGCAGAAGTAGACCATTCGGCCCCTCGCGCCCGCACCGCCATTTTGAGATCATGGCTGATCATCTACTATCAATACCCGGTTCCTGCCTTGTCCCCATATCCCTTGATTCCCCTATCCATAAGATACCTATCTAGCTCCTTCTTGAAAGCATCCAGAGAACTGGCCTCCACTACCTTCCGAGGCAGTGCATTCCAGACCCCCACAACTCTCTGGGAGAAGAAGTTTTTCCTTAACTCTGTCCTAAATGACCTACCCCTTATTCTCAAACCATACCCTCTGGTACTGGATTCTCCCAGCATCTGGAACATATTTCCTGCCTCTAACTTGTCCAATCCCTTAATAATCTTATATGTTTCAATCAGATCCCCTCTCAATCTCCTTAATTCCAGCGTGTACAAGCCCAGTCTCTCTAACCTCTCTGCGTAAGACAGTCCAGACATCCCAGGAATTAACCTTGTGAATCTACGCTGCGCTTCCTCTACAGCCAGGATGTCCTTCCTTAACCTTGGAGACCAAAACTGTACACAATACTCCAGTTGTGGTCTCACCAGGGCCCTGTACAAATGCAAGAGGATTTCCTTGCTCTTGTACTCAATTTCCTTTGTAATAAATGCCAACATTCCATTAGCCTTCTTCACTGTCTGCTGCACTTGCTCATTCACCTTCAGTGACTGATGAATAATCTGACGTCTCCACCCAAGGCAGCTGCAGACAGCTGATACCGTGGCTTGAGGCCTCGTCCTCGCAATGACCAAGGCCCACGCAGCTCCCGTCTATATATTATCCACTGCACATCTATACAAGTTTCTAAAAGCTTTAAATGACATGTTCACCAACTTCACCAATCCAATCTTCACCAACTTCTAAGAAAGTAGAGGGGCTTCTACCTCTATAACACCAAGGAGTTTAAATTTGCTGACCCTCTCTACCTCTGATTTCCATGATGAGGACTTGCTCACAGTCTTCTGGTTTTCTCCTGGAGTCAATAAGTTCCTTGGTCTTGCTGATATTGAGTGACAGGTTATTATTGTGGCCACTCAGCTAGATTTTCAATTTCCCTCCTATATGCTGATTCATCACTACCTTTGATTCAGCCAACGACAGTGGTGTTGTGAGCAATCTTTAATATGGCATTGGAGCTGTGCTCAGCTTCATGGTCATAAGTATAAGGCAAGTATGGTCATGTGGTGTACCTGTGCTGATGGTGATTGTGGAGGAATAGTTGCCAATCCAAACAGACTTGGGTATGCAAGAGAGGAAATCCGGTTGCACAAGGGGTTACAGAGGCTAAGGTCTTGAAGTTTATTGATTAGTTTTGGTGGGATGATAGTATTGAAGAGCATCTTGATGCATGCATCTTCACTGTCCAGCTGTTCCACGAATGAGTGAAGAGTCAATTTAATGGCACCTGTTGTGACAGTAGGCAAATTGGAGCGGATCCAAGTCACTTCTCAGGTAGGAGTTGATTAATGATGTCTCACAAAATACTTCATTACAGTGGATGTAAGTGTCACAGGACAATAGCCATTGAGGCAGGTTACCCTATTCTTCTTCAGCACAAATATAATTAAAGCCTGTTTGAAGTAGGTGTGTGCCTCAGACTGTTGAAGCGAGAGGGTAAATATATCGGTGAACATTCCAGCCAGCTGATCAGTTCAGGTCTATAGCACTTGGCCAAGTACTCTGTCTGGGCTGGATGCTTTCCGTGGGTTCACTCTCCTGAAAGGTACTCTCACGTTGACCTCAGAAGCTGAAGTCTCAGGGTCACCAGGGGCTTTGGGAGTTCATGAAGGTCGCTCTATGTTTTAATATTTCAAGTATCTTGGATCCAAAGGGTGGTGTTGACTCCCAGTTCTCAGAGTTTGTTGGAGACTTTATTTGGAATTTTGATATTGAAGGCTGAGCTGTAGTCAATAAACCATAGCCTAATATAATTGTCTTTACTGTCCAGAGAACTGTAGGGTCAGGGAGATAGTGTCTGCCATAGACCTGTTTCAGCAGTGGGTGAAATGCAAGTGGTTAAGGTTATCTGGAAGGCTGGAGTTAATGTGTGCCATTACCAGTCGTTTTGAAGCACCCCGTGATGGTGGTTGTCAGAGCCACTGGGCAATAGCATCAATTAATATTTAAGATAGTGGATCAAGATGGCTGCTTTGTCCCAAGTGGTTTTGAAATTGAGGGTTGAGCTTTGTAGGTGGTACAAAACCCTAAGTATCAGGAAGTGACTCACTCAAGGAAGATACTCAACCTTTCTTTCACTTGTAGCCATTGTTTGTAAATGACTGATCTAGTAGAGATTGTGGTGAAAGATTAACCCCCCCCCCCCCCCCCCAATCGACTCCATGCCCAGAACATTGATGGTGGTGGACTTGGAGATAGCAGCACAGGTGAATCTCAGAGTTGCATCTTTGCTCCCTGCCTTACTCTCTTTATACCAATGACTGTGTAACTAAGCATAGCTTGAATACCATCTACAACTTCACTGGCAACACAACTGTTGTTGGCCAAATTATGGGTGGTGGTGAGTTAGCATACAAAACTGAGGTAGAACAATTGGTTTGAGTGGTGTTGCGTAAGCAACATCGTGTTCAACATTAACCAAAGCAAAGAACTAAATGTTGACTTCAGAAGGGGAAAGTTGGGAGGTAAGATGCTAGTTCTCATTGATGGGTTAGAGATGGAGAGAGTAACTAGTTTCAAATGATTGGACATTAACATCTTAGATGGCCTATCTGTTCCCATTGCATATTTTGCAACCACAAAAAAAGTATGCCAGTGTCTCCGGTTTCTTAGAAGCTTAAGAGGAGTCTTAATGTCAGAAAACGTTCCAACAAACTTCTACAGATGTACTGTTGAAAATATCCTGACTGATGACATCATGCCTGGTATGGTAATTCCAACTCACTGTTACCATTAATCAGGAGATTCAGAAGCCTGATGTCCCCCACCATCAAGTTCAGGAACAGCCATTTTCTTGACAGCTCAGGTTCTGCACACGACAATAAACTTGACTTGACCTGACCGATTAATGATTAGACGGTAGCTTTCCCTCCATAGATGCTACACAACCCGCTAAGTTCCTCCAGCTTCTTTGTGTGTTGATTAGACTGTCATGTTGAAGAGGGCCAATCACTAACCCTTTTGTGACAGGAATGTCGTAAGTCCATGCTGCTGTCCAAGTCTTTCTGTAAGCTGGTAAAGATTGTTTCAATTCCTGAGAAGTGATGAATGGAAATTAACAATTTCTGATCATTCTAGTTTTATAATAGTAGGATGATTATTCATAAAAACAGCTGAAACCAGTTAGGTTTAGGATAATATGTTGTAATGACAATTGTGGTTAATTTCCAACAACCACATCTTTGAGTAGGGTATGACTTCAGTTACTGAAATGTTTTTTTCTTTGACTTAAGCTTTGTGAGATGCCCTGATGCCTTACTTTGTCAAATTTTGCCTTGATGTCAAGGGCAGTAACTGTCATCTCACTTCTGGATTTCAATTCTTTGGTCCATGTTTGTTTCAAGGCTCTGATGAGGTCTGAAAGCATTTCAGAATGTATATTGTATACATTTCTCTGACATTAAATGTACCCATTGAGGTCTGGTACTAAGAGATCCTAGCAAAACCAAATTGGGCATTGATGAGCAGATTAGTGTGGGCCTCTTGATAGCACTGTCCACATCTTCCATCACTTTGCTCAGGGTTTTGAATATTTCACTCGTGCCTTTCCAACTTTGGGCCCAGTCATTATAGGGAATGGAGATGTTCTTGAATTCTCCTCCTCCTATTAGCTATTTACAATGAGATGCATTAAGATTGTTGAGCTTGGATCTGATCCACAGGCCATGAGATTGCTGATTTCATCCTGTGACGTGCTCTTTCTGATGCTTAGCATGTATATATCCAGTACTGAAGCCTAACTACAGTGGCAACTCATTTTACTTACAACGTCTATTGGTCTCAGCATTCCCTCATTGAACCGGGGTTGCTGATAATAATGGGTAGTGATATATTAGGCCATAGTTACAGATTGTGTTGATGTACATTTCTGCTGCAGATGATCCCCTGCAAAACCTCATCAACACCCAGTTTTGAGCTGCCAGATCCGCTCCATTTAGCAAAATTGTCATGCTACTCAATATCAACCTGGCCTGCTGAGTTCCTCCAGCATTTTGTGTGTGTTGTTTGGATTTCCAGTATCTGCAGATTTTCTCTTGTTTATGCTACTCAATATGATGGAGGAGAGCTTCAACATGAAGACGGGACTTGGTCTCCACAAGACTGATCATTAGTTACATCTACCAGTACTATTATGGACAGATGTATCTGCCATATGTAGGTTTATGAGGACAAAGTCAAATAGGATAGTTCATCACTTGGTTCAAAACTGACCTTTTGTTTTCTCCGTTGATACCCCTGCCCCCCACCCTTACCCCCATCCCTATCTATTATTTTAGTCTGGTTCTCTTTCTCTCTCTTTTTCCCCCCTCACTATAATCTCTCCCCCCAGCCCTACCTTTCTTTCTCTTTTATTTCCCATAATTCTCCACCTTCCCCCAGCCCATTTCCCTCCAGCCTATCACTTCCCAGCTCTCTACTTTATCCCTCCCCCCACTTCTTATCCCCCCCCTCGACCATCCCATGTTACTTCACTCCTGATGAAGGGTTTCGGCCCGAAACGTCGTTATTACCTCCTCCCATAGATGCTGTCTGGCCAGCATTTCGTGTTTTTTATTTATTTCCAGCATCTGCAGATTCACTCGTAATACCTTCTTTAATTTGCTTTGTCATTTCATTTTACCTACCTTCCATCCTCTTTTGCCACAATGACCTTCGAGACTGATCACGGCGCTATAAGGTCACCTTTGGTGAAGGACAGTGAAGTCTCATAATCAGAGTGTAATTATACCCCCTTTACTTCCATTGTCACACTTCTTTTCTCCCGATCTCAGAATAAGGATGGCTTTCTCCTTGTCTTCAAACCTTCTGCTACCACTTTCCCCATAACTCCAATGGAAAGCCATCATCCTACCTCCTTCACTGACCCTTAAATGTTCCAAGCAACCTAGCACAATTAAGAATGACAGTAACACTTACAGTAAATCCTGAGAATTAATTTTAAAATATCTGGACAGGTTAAAAATAGCGCACAAGCTTTGTTTTCTATGCATAGACTTAATTGTCTTGTACACTGTATTTTACTCTAGGAGAAAATTTTTTTGTGGAAAGTCCTGCTTAGTCACAGACTTACAAAAGGTTGGCACTCTACAATACTAAACTATACTTCCTTAGATTAGTAATTTATCTGACAGCAGGGAATTAATAATTGATGAAGCATTCTCGGTAATGTGCTGAAGACTTAGGAGGATTCACTGATATAACTTGCCTTGAATCTTTTAAAATAGATAGGGATCTGAAACCCTGTCATAGTCAGCCACTTTAGCAAAGAGGGTTCACATAACAATCTAATAATCCTGAGGTGTGCATGAATGATACAAAGGTTTGCATTCAAATCCTATCCTTTTGTTGATTAATTAATCTGGACATTCTTTTTAATAGCCAGCGTCTGTAATGATGGCTATCAAATTATCAGATTGTTAAGAAAAAACGTCTGGTGCATTTCAGGTAAAGGAACAATGATCCCCTTCCCTTTCTACTATTGTCCACTCTCCTCTCCTGTCAGATTCTTTCTTCTTGACCTTGGGAAAGGTCAAGTGCTGGAGAAGAATCTGAGAGGAGAGGAGAGGAGAGTGGACAATAGGAGAAATGTCCACTTTCCCTATTGTGGCTTCACCTATCACCTTCCAGCTAACTTCTTTCCTCATCCCACCCCCCCCCCCCCCATTCCCCCAGTCCTGAAGAAGGGTCTCAGCATGAAACATCAACTGTTTACTCTTTTCCATAGATGCTGCCTGGCCTGCTGAGTTCCTCCAGCATCTTGTGTGTTGCTTTGGATTTCCAGCATCTGCAAATTTTCTGGTTTGTGATTTACAAATAACTCACCCACCCACTCCATCAACTACCAGCTGCCCGATCTATAGAAGAGTGTGTGGTTCTCAGAATGATCTGATTATCCATCTCAGAATCCTCGGTAGCAGAGTGGATACTACCCATATCCCTGTGGGACTGCCTCAGGAGACAATTCATGTTTTATTGAAAATTAATGATGAGATCAAATATTGTATTTCATTTTGCTGACAACACAAGATTAGGCGGCTGTGTGAATAGGTGGAGATTGCATAGAGGTTTTAAGGGAATATAAAGCTGACTGCATAGGCAAGAACATTGTAGATGGAAAAGAATGTGGGAAAAGTATGACATTATCTACTTAGAGCAATTTAAAATGTGAGAATTAGGTAATATTGATATTCAAAAGGACTTAGATGTCCTCATACCGAGTCATTGAAAGCTAACATCCAGATGCAGGGTGCAATTAGGAAGACAAATGATATGCTGACCCTTATTATGTAAGGATTTGAGTACAGGAATAAAGATGTCTTTTTGCAATTATATAGGAGCACCGAGAGACCACACTTATAGTACGTACAGTTTTGATTTATTTACTTTAAAAAGATACTTGCCATTGAGCAGGGGTCTACGGACAATGTTCCCTCTAAGGCGTGTGCTCGCATGTATCTTATGCTGCTAGCACGCAAAAGGCTGTCACTCTCTACCTCGTTGGCACGTTAAGTGCATTTCACGATCGTACACAATCACTTTTCCTTTTCCGGTTTCTGATTCGGACGGTGTCGACAACGTGGACTTGCGATGATTTGTCTGCAGATTTCAGAACTGGCTTATTTATACTGTTTTTATTGACAAAATTATTCAGTGTGCATATGTTGTTGTCACTGGGCAAAAAAAAATAAATTGCACAGCGCAAGATTTTTGCACATACTGGTCATTACAAATTAGAGGGAACACGGTTCACGACCCCTCGGTTAAGGGCAGGGCTCCATGGCATAAAAAAGGTGGCGAATCCCTGCCATAGAAGAAGTGCAGCAAAGATTCACTAGACTGGTTCCAAGGATGGCGGGTTTGGGGAGAGGCTGAGTAGATGAAGCTTATGTTCTCTGGAGTTTAGAAGAATGAAACCTCATCGAAGCTTCAGAAAGGGCTCAGTAGGCTGCCCGCAGAGGGGATGTTCGTCCTGGCTGAGATAAGGAGAGATTTCTTCCCGCAGAAGGTGTTGAATCTTTGGAATCCTCTATTCCTGAGAGCTGTGGAGATCAACTCAGAACAGAGGGTGATATAATTTGGTACGCTAAGGGAATCGGGGGATAGGTTGGTAGAGTAGGAAGTTGGCAGTGAGGTAGATGAACCATATGATCTTGAGAATGGTGGAAGGGGCCTGATCCTGTACAAATAGATGTATTATGATTATGACACATTACAGCCAGAATTACAATCCCTGGGTACGTTCAATGGTGTACAGGGTGTGGCCCTGTGTGATCCTCTACATTGAAGTTTCAAATATATGTAAAAATCTGATTAAAAATGAGTATCCTCTCTCAGCTGCTGAATCAATACTCCCAAGTGTCAAACACCGCTTGTGAGCAGCACTGAGAAGAACAAGGAAACAGAATTCACTCTGAGTTGGGACTTCAATGCCCATGACCAAGTGTGGCTTTGGGAGCATCAGCACTCAATGAGCTCACTGTCTTGCAGGACGCAGCTGGCATTCTGGTTCTGCGGGAGCTGTTGGTTGAACCTGGTAGTCACCATTCTCATCAGCCTGCTTACTGGGAACGCACCTGCCCATGACAGCGTCAGCAGTGACCACAACCCCACTGTGGCTGCAAAACCTTCCAAATACAAATAACCAGACCAACACCAGGGCCCTCTCCTCAGCCAACACCAGGGCCCTCTCCTCGGCCAACACCAGGGTCCTCTCCTCGGCCAACACCAGGGTCCTCTCCTCGGCCAACATCAGGGCCCTCTCCTCGGCCAACACCAGGGCCCTCTCCTCGGCCAACATCAGGGCCTTCTCCTCGGCCAACACCAGGGCCCTCTCCTCGGCCAACATCAGGGCCCTCTCCTCGGCCAACACCAGGGCCTTCTCCTCGGCCAACACCAGGGCCCTCTCCTTGGCCAACATCAGGGCCCTCTCCTCGGCCAACATCAGGGCCCTCTCCTCGGCCAACACCAGGGCCCTCTCCTCGGCCAACACTAGTGCCCTCTCCTCGGCCAACATCTCCAGCACTAACCTTAAAGATCTTGTTTTAAAAGATTAGCTTTATTTGTCACATGTACATCAAAACGTACAGTGAAATATGTCACTTTTGCATCAAGGCAAATCGACGAGGATTGTGCTGACTGCAGCCCGCAAGTGTTGCCCGCTTCTGGCGCTAACATAGCATTCCCACAGCCCACTGATCCCAAACGTACATCTTTGGAATGTGGGAGGAAACCCACTCGGTCATGGGAGCACATAAAATATCCTTACAGGCAGTGACAGGAATTGAACCCAGATCGTGATCACTAGGACTGTAAAGCCTTGCAGTAACCACTACCGTGCCACCTTATTACGCTCCAGATTAAACTCAGCCAGCTCCATTGAGTACACTCACCTGCTTTTGGACTCTAAAAACACTCTATTCTCAGATTCCCAGGTGGAAAAGAACACTCCAAGACGTTCTCAAAATCTCATTGAGAAAGTGCAACATGTCCGCTGGCTCCTGGGAATCCCCAGCCCAGGACCACTTAAAATGACAGAGAAGCATTCAGAAAGACCCCAGGCACTTCAGTGGAGACACGAGGGAATGGCAAATCCTGAAGAGAGGTTTCAAATTGAAACAGCAACAATTCCTTTCACCTGCCATAAGGTGGGCGTTGGGAATGGTCCCAAATGCAAGACACAGACACTGAAGTACCAGGGAGAGGACTAGGTGTATCAAGAAAGCAAAGGAAATGGGGAAGAAACAAATGCTGGACAAGACACAGCCCCTGGACAAAACTAGGAGACAGGGCATGGGCTAGGACCAGAGTAGGAAAGTGGGACCTGGACAAGGACTCAGAGCCAGAGACTGGACAGGGACCCGGAACCTGGGTCTTGACTCGGGCTCGGACTCTGGATCCAGAAGAGGACTGGACGTGGCCAGGCAACAGGACTGGACGTGGGGGGCAGGACGCTGGAATCCAGGGCTGGACGAGGACATGAAGCTCAGACTTGGTCATGATCGAGGGAGAGCAAAGCAGAAGTGGGGAGAGGCGTAGCTGGACACGGACACTGGCCTTGGATGAGACCAGGACTCAGGGCCTGGGCTACGACTTGGACTTGGACACTGACTGGAACCTCCTCGGAGCCTTGGACTGGAGCACAGGAACACAAAACACAGAACCAGGACCCCTCCTTGGGAACAGGACGTAGGGCCGGGGCTTTACACGGAGTCAGGACCTCTCCTTGGAGACATAGGGCCGGGACTCATACATGGACACTAAACACAGGGACACAAAGAGACAGTTCCAAGCTCAACGATAGATAGTTCCTTCTGTTGGTGTGTCAAGGCTCCGGTCTCACTCCTGCAGCTGAACTTGATGGCGATACAGGCAAGGATGCAGGCGTGGGTAGCCGGCAAGGCTTCAGAGGGAAGGAAGGGAACAGTCCAGCCTCCAGGTAACAACAAAGACGGCCTGATTTACCCAACGGAGACAAGGACAGGAAGGGATAGATCCCACTGTAGGGTAATGGCAAGAATGGCCTGACTTACCCCACAGAGGCGAGGACAGGATACCGATGAGACGAACCAGCAAGTACACTCGAACCCAGGGCCACGTATATTCCCTGCCCCAAGATGAGAATCAGGTACCTATGATTAAGCCCGAATGGAACAAGGGACAGCCGAAAGACCTGGAGTCTTCAGTCCATGGACCGGACCGTGAACCGGAACACGGACCGAACCATGACATCACCCCATGATGCTACCTGACCCAGGGTTCCTCCAGCAGAATTTTTGCTCCAAGCACTTCAAGTCTTTCAATTGGAAGTAAGGGATAGCAAAGTAAAAGCAGTGGAAAGAGTCACAACAGCCCATCCAGCTCCCTCACCTGTCACTGTGTGTGCAGATCCTCACAGATCACCTCAGCACCCACAGGGCGGAAGCAAGTTATCCTCAATGCTCAATGACAATCTAACAAGGAAACAACACTGACATCTATTTGACAAAGTAGAAATTACACGGGTTTGTCTGCTAAATCAAACTGGCTTCGATATCCAGCGACTCAGTCTGTTCTCAATCATTAGCAACTTTCTGGAAGATGTCATGACTGTGAATCGCAGTTAGAGGAACCTTCAGGACCTGAAGTCAAAGGGTGTAGATTTGCTCAATTTTTGCTTGAGTCAGCAGACTGTTTTCAGAAGTGTCTGGCAACATGAGCAAGTACTTTCTGTTCTGTGCTAAATTTGCAACTGTGTCTGATTATCCTAGGGTGAGGCACATCAAAAAGAGAAGAGAGACAATTATGAATGTTGATTCTCAATGAGTGAAAATATTTCATTTTCAACCAATATGATCAGTTGTAAAGTGTTCCCGGATGTTAAATTCAGTGAAAGATTGAAACAAGGATTGCATATAGCTGATTCACAAATTGACTAAGGGAGCTTCAGTAGTGCCTTCTGTCTCCTCCCCTGAAGGTGCTGACCGTCACTGGGTTCAGTCCCCTCCCCTGAAGGTGCTGACTCTCACTGGGTTCAGTCCCCTCCCCTGAAGGTGCTGACTCTCACTGGGGTTCAGACCCCTCCCCTGAAGGTGCTGACCCTCACTGGGTTCAGACCCCTCCCCTGAAGGTGCTGACCCTCACTGGGGTTCAGACCCCTCCCCTGAAGGTGCTGACTCTCACTGGGTTCAGTCCCCTCCCCTGAAGGTGCTGACCCTCCCGGGGGTTCAGTCCCCTCCCCTGAAGGTGCTGACTCTCCTTGGGGTTCAGTCCCCTCCCTTGAAGGTGCTGACTCACTGGGGTTCAGACCCCTCCCCTGAAGGTGCTGACCCTCCCTGGGGTTCAGTCCCCTCCCCTGAAGGTGCTGACCCTCCCTGGGTTCAGACCCCTCCCTTGAAGGTGCTGACTCACTGGGGTTCAGACCCCTCCCCTGAAGGTGCTGACCCTCCCTGGGGTTCAGTCCCCTCCCCTGAAGGTGCTGACTCTCACTGGGTTCAGACCCCTCCCCTGAAGGTGCTGACTCACTGGGGTTCAGACCCCTCCCCTGAAGGTGCTGACTCTCACTGGGTTCAGACCCCTCCCCTGAAGGTGCTGACTCTCACTGGGGTTCAGACCCCTCCCCTGAAGGTGCTGACCCTCACTGAGACTTGGTTGGACCACTCTCCCCTCTCCACCTTTCATAATTCCGAATACCTCTATTAATTCTCTCCTAAATCTTCCGCACTCTAAGGAAATTTGCTCACTTTCTTTTGTCATTTCAGGTAACTGGCCCCTCAACATAGTCTGGTAGTCTTCCCTACCCTTTGCAAGCTGGATCCAACACAGCAGGAATTAGGAGACTGTGTTGGAAACTGTTCGAAGTACGCATTGTTGTGAACAAGTACAGGACAAGGAGCAGGGCAATCCAATACTGAAGGCGGATTGTTGGGTATTATAATGCATTATGGAATGGTGACAGCATATTAATTTATCTTCATTTCTATACCAGTAAAGAAGAGATTAGGGAAAATGAAACTGAAATTATATGTGTAGGAAGCAATGCTACATCAGACTCCACCATCTTCTCCTTTCCCCACCTCCCTTTTCTTTCCTAAGTTAGTAATGTTATCTTCTGGCTCCATCACCTGGTGCATTTTGTTAATCGTAGGCTAATCTTGGTTAGTTGTTTGGGATTAGTCAATCGGAAGAGCGAGTGGATGAGCTAATCGGAACACACGGTAGCCAGAGAGATGTACCTGTGGCTCCCTCTGGTGCTGAGCATTAACATTGCTGAAGAGGAAATGGGTTAAACTGCGTTATGTGTACTGAAAGACAATCTCAGGGCAAAGACACCACAGATCCTTAACCTGCTCCAGGCTGAAGAAAACCTGATTCAGAAAGTTTAGGGAGGGCAAACCTGTTCCACGGATAGGATAACTTCAAGCCTTCTCATGTTCTCAACCCAAGCTCTTCAGTCCAACCTGATGATAACCTGGAGAAAAGACCTTCAGTGACTCTACCACTATCCCAAAGACACTGAGGTAAACTGTCACTCAAAGCTGGAGAACTAGTTGAGGTCAGTGGACTTGCTGACTGATCCTGATTAATGTAATCAGCAGAATCTCTTGTGTTTCAGTATAATTAAATAAGTGACTCAGAAGAGCAGCATATAAGGACCTATTTAATCTCATTTTAACCAAGGCCCTTACTGTGTCATTCATATTCAAGTTAACAATCATTTACATGTGAAATGGGTTCTTATCTAGCAGTCGGAGTAAAGATTAATATAGTTATAAACATTTTTTCCTTCCCTATTCAAATTGTGGGATTGATTTGGTTAAAAGATGGTTTTGCTGAGCTAATTAATGCCCCTGTTGCCCTGTTCCCTTCAGTGACTTCACTCCACCAACACAATCCGTTAACATTCACAGTCAATTTGACAAGGCTCTTCTATCTTTGCAATAGAAGTTATTGTGGATTCTGGAAGTCGGAAATAAAAATGAAACATCGGAGATGTTAATCAGAGTTAATGTTCAGGTCAGTGGCATTCATTTGGAACATTCTGATGACTCCTACTGAGTACTACCGGTATTCTTTGCTTCAGTAACAACATTTTCATATTTACCCATCACGTAATAAAGAATGTGTGTCCTTCCTCCTCCCCTAAAATGGTTTTATGGGAAGATGTTTAATATTGGCATGCTAACCTAATCCAAGCGTCCAAGACTTAATTACCTGCTTCCACATAATTGGGAAGCTTGTTAGTGTAAAAGACTTGCATTTATACAGCACTCAACATCAAGACATTCCAGAAAAAGCAGTGACTTGTGTATTTTATGAAGCAGTGACTTTTAGGATTCAAGCTTCTATTTGTTCAGGGCTAAAGAGTTATGTAGAAAGGTTAGGTGAGGCCGACAGAGGGAATATTAAGTGGAAAAATGTGATGCTGTTCATTTCTATGAGGGTCATGATTCCGGGAATGAAGGGGTTAACACATGAGGCATGCTTAGCAGCTTTGGGCCTGTACTCACCGGAATTTAGAAAAATGTGGGGGGGGGGGGGCCTCATTGAAATTCATTGAATGTTGAAAGGACTAAATAGGGTGGATGTGGAGAGAATGTTTTTTATGATGGGGGAATCTAGAAATAGAAGGCACAGCCTCAAAATTGAGGTGTGAGCCTTTAGAACAGAGGTAAGGAGGAATTATTTTAGCCAGAGACTAGTAAATCTGTGGAAAGCTCTGCCACAGGCTGCGGTGGAGGCCAAGGCTGTGCGGATATTTAAGGCGGAAGTTAATCGTTTCCTGATCGGTCAGGGCATCAAAGGATATGGCGAGAAGACAGGTGTATGGAGTTGAGTGGGATCCGGGATCAGCCATGATGGAATGGTGGAGCAGACTCGATGGGCTGAATGGCCTAATTTTGCTCCTATGTCTTTTGGCTCTTTCCAATTTATTCTAAACCCAGAGCTAATCAAGATTGACAGATTTTTGAATTACAAGGGACTCAAGTGATAAGGAGAAATATTGGGAAAGTGGTGTTAAAGCCATGAGTGGTGCTGGATCAGCCATGATCTTTCTGAGCAGCAGAGCTGGCTGCCTGACTTTCTCCGAATTCTTTTTAAAAAAATTATATTGCTATCTAAAGAATGCTGTTGTCTCTTTTTGGTCTCAGTTCCAAAGGTCCCAAAAAGGTTTGGAGAAGGTTTGCCCAAGTTGTTAGTGAGCACAAGCTAATGTCAAAAAGCTAACTATAGTGCCACACTAATTAGTGGAAATTTTAACAAAAGCTAATTAACTAGTGCCAGGGTTGGATGCTACCATACACTGCAATACTAGATGAAGCTTCTCTGTGATTAAGAAGTTCATTTTGTGACTTCAGAGAGAGGCAACAGGGTTATAAAAAGGGCTGAGTTGTGGAATGCACAATTCATCCCATTACTTACCTCATTTATTATGTGTATTTGCCTTGTGATGGAGCAGAGTTGAGGGAACTTTGGTGTGTATTAAACATTCTTTCTGCCTCAGTAAAGCACTCAGCATGATCAAAGACCCTACCCACCCCAGATCTTGTTCTGCCTCTCCAATCGGGCAGAAGAAACAATAATCCTGAAATTATCTACCACCAGGCTCAAGGGCAGTTTCTATCCCACTATTATCAGACCTCTTGTACAATAAGGTGCACTTCTGACCTCACAATCTACCTCATTGTGACCTTGCTACTTCTCTGTAGCTGTTATACTTTATTCTGCATTGTCATAGTTTTACCTTGTTCTTCCCCAATGCACTGTGTAATGATCTGATCTGTAAGAACAAGACATTTCACTGTATCTTGGTGCATGCGACAATAACAAACCAATAACAAACCTGCCCTGAGAAACAGCACAAATGCATGAACCCATGTGCGTCTGTACGTTACTTGCCTCTTAGTGAACTGTCAGTGGGTTCATGCATTGAATTAACACAATTTATTTAACTGTAAGATTTCTTCAGCAGAGGAGGCAAGTGGGGCAATAAATCCCTGTGAACCCCTCTCCTGGGTACATTGTTTGATGATCCCTTGAGACACCACTCAGAAAGTCAATGGTGGTCATCAGGATTAGCAAGCACCTTGTGAAACAAGCAAGGTGTTAACAACCTGGCTGGCCACAGAGAGCAAGCACCCTTATCCTATCCCTACTCAAGTTCCAAGCATGACCATTGTCCAGCACCAGCACTATGGATTGTGATCTTTAAATTGGGACAATGGCTTAGCTTCTCTTTCCCTGACTCAAATTGCAATGAACAATACTCACTGTTGCCTATAAGCCAAGATCAGAGATGGAACCTGGAACTGTCATCTCTTTTAGTAAATCACTGGCCCACCCTCACCTCATTCTGAATTAATTGCCTCATTAACCTACCTTCTCTATCTTACTTAGGATAAGGAATCTCCTATACTGATTGAGGTTCACAAGAACTGTAGGCTGGGAGGTTATGAATGCAGTGCCTCATGTGAAGATGATGAACTATTCAAAAGAAAATATTTCACACTCACAGTTTATCAACTCTATCCTATTACCGGCCCTTGTCAACACATGGAATAGGGCCTTGACTTAGGGAACATCTTATGTGGTTGAACAGGCCATAATGCTGGAAATAATCTTGGATGCATGGCTACTTCAACTCTTGTTGACTATCTCTTGGTAATATATCTTACGTAACCACAATCCGTGTCTAGGGACCCACACTAGCTGTCATTCAAGTCTGAGTGAAGTGGAGACATATTACTTGTATCCCATTCCCATGCATATCACTGGCACTAATTAATTAATTCTCATAGCTTTTGTATTACATATATATTTATGCATTTATATTCCAGAGGGACTGGCACCAATAAAAAAAGAAATTAGTCCAACACTCCTAATTCTTTTTGTGCAATGAAGATTTGGATTGTGGAGATCTTGGAAAAATGCAAACCTTCAGCTGGATACCTCAGCAGTAAATTCCTTGAATGGTTTGTATCTGGAACTCCTACTGTCAGTTGTCCACAAGGAGTGGAGTGTGCTCCTCACCTTCCTCATCAGGAGGGATCTCATAAATAACAAACAAAGAAGAGTACAAGCACCCGACGAAAGAGGTCAGACTGGCAAAGTACATCACCCCACTGGCACTGCCAACCACTGATGTTAGTGGGCCCATTACAATGGAAACGATGATCTGCGCCAGGAAGTATTGACAGCTCAGGAGTGAAATGTCCACGCCCATCCCTCGTTTAGTCCCATTCGCATGTGGTCCTACAAACTAGACAAAAATATACTGCATGTTAGAGACAGGCGCTTATCTGCATTAGTCTTTGTAGAAGAACAATGGAATAACTAATCAACAAAAGTCAATGATAACCTCTGAAAAAAATTCTAGGGTGAATCAAAGTGATACAAATAAGTATCGTCAATTCCAGTCAGATCTCCAAGAGGACCACAACCTTGTCATGGGGTTTGGAGGCTTGCGTGCCTCAGTGATCTGGAGAGCTATGTTGGCTGGAGTCAGGACGGACCTTGTGATTTGGATCTTGGTAGGGTCCCCATGACATATAGGTCAAAGGGTAGAGGCCAGACTGAGAGTGGTCCACTGGTCCTCCTTGGTGGGAGGGGGGAGTTCAGCTCAGGGCTGACTACCCTGACCAGTTTTACAAAATTATTACAGAAACAGAAATGAAGAATCCTTCTATAGTCGTGTGCAACTGTATGGAGAGAGAGAGAGGACCTTCATTGTTGCCCTAAATGCCAGCAGCGTAATGGGCAATAAGTACCCTAGCAATACAGCACAGGGTAAAGTTACACAGTCATAAAGGCAGATAGAAGATGGGTTAGTCACAGAATAAAGTTCCCTTTATATTGCTTCAGTCCAAGTACAACAGAAGTTAGATTCAAACTTTGTCCCATTAAACACTTTCAGGGCAAGTGTAAATCAAAATGGAGTGGCATTACTATTTTCCTCACCATCTTACAGCACAAGTTCTCACATTGTTAAACTTCTAAATCGGTTACCAAATTATCCCCCTTTTATCAGACTATTTCACAACCTCAAGATATTGTTTAACTGTGACACTGGAATAACCCAGGATATCTCTCTCTCTCACACTCTGATTCGCCATTTCTGCCTCTCTAGGGATCAGATAGTTGGTGAATCCTAACAAGCGTGAGTAACATTAAACGCTTGGCTCGAACTCACAAAATAAGCAGAGACAAAAATAACTCAAAGGCTGTTCTCCGAGGCTGGTTGGATGCGGCTTAGTTTCTAACCGTGTCACTTGCGTGATGTGAGTTTATACCTTTTTGCTCTGGTAGTATTCGCACAGCAGCGAGTAGGGCAGAGTGCAGAGTGAAGAAAACAGGACCCCATATGTAACGCAAAGTGACAAAAGAACATAACTATTCCGGGACAGTGTGGCAATGCCAGTGCCAATTCCAAAGCATAGGTAGCCAAAGAAGTAGAGAGTTCGGATACTGAAGTACTCCTCAAGCTTCTCCAACAGTGCTGTAGAAAAAAAGGAAAACGTGATAGAATGCTAGATCACGGCCGCTAGGGGAAATGGTTAGGGTTATTGAGTGGTCATGCTTTGACGGGGGTTTAAGTGTGGTGTGTATTGGGTGCTCTGGATTAGTTGGTTCGTAGAAAATCAAAATGATGAGAAATCTGCAAAAACCAAAGCAGGGAATGTGAAGAGAAAGAGACAGAGCAAACGCTCGTGCAATGGATTACGGTTTGCTGCCTTCGGGTGCGATGGGTGGTGGCGCGTCATATAATACTGGCACACACTGAGTGATGCTCCGCTTGGCCACTGGCAAACTGGGCACTGTTTTAGATGTGGCCAAGTGGAGTGCTGGCATTAACGGGTGGCAGCTGTTAAATGGGCATCGTAAGTGATGCTGCTCCCCACTTGGCAGTGGGAAAATTAATTACAAGAATTACACTCCAAGCAGAGAATTTCAGATCCAAAATCCCAGATTTAGACACTTCCTGAAAGAATGTCACTCCCCGGGTTTGGTTCCACATTTTGATAAGGACTGCTGCCTCTGAAAAAGGCTGTGGTTCAATTTTGCTGAAGTTCAGATCTTACTCTCATGGTAAAATGGGTTTCACAATCTCTGCACAGAAACTCTTTGGTTGTGACTGTCCAACGGAGGGCTACCTACACACTTGAGCAACCCATAGCTTGTACAAAATCATAGTGAAAGCAAGAAGAAACCGAACCATTTGAAATACACACTGAAAATTCTGCCAATTTTCACCAGATAATTTTAGAGAAATGTTTTGAGATCTTAGACACTGGTCATACTTGAAGAAAGCGCTTAATGTTCTAGATTTTGACAGAATTGACTTCGTACATCCTATTGTCCATTCCTGTCCTCTTTTTACAGGGAAATCCTCTATGAAGTGCCAAAGTTAGAAACAGCTCAGGGTAACTTTTTTTTAAACTGAGCCACGTGGATACCCTATTCACAGAAAGCAGCGTGACAGGAAATACTCCCTCAGTCACCATGCCCGTTCCATAACAAGTACACAAACAACTGTGGCACCCTGCCCATCACAGCAAACATGGTCATCTTTCACAACGGCAGATACAGCCACAAACAAAATAAAATGCCTGGGGCAAACATGTCCACCGCACCCACAACAAATGTGACCAGTCTGCCATTGTGTGCATTCATTCCCTTCTTGCCCACAAGAAGAATATTTTTGCTTGGGACTAAAGGACCTCACTACTTTACCCAATTCCTTCAATTAAAAAAAAAATCACTCTAAAATCAAGTTTCTCCAGCTCCAAATAAGCTATCATTACCTTCCCTTATGTAGCAGGATCTCAGGTACAATATCCCAGAATTGCACATCTTCCCCATTAATTGCTCATTTACAACAGATGGACAAATCCATGACATGAAGCTACTGGGGACTCATTACTGTACTGTATCTGAAATAGGATTGGGTGTCTGGAAGTCTTCTCTGCCTCTATAACTGCACAGTGCAGGGACCCAGCACTGAGTCAGTAACAACAAAGGCTCAAAGTAAATGAGCCCAAAGGCCTTTCCTCCAATAACAATTAGAAATAAGGCAGCCATTGTATTGCTGGAATGGCTGTGTTTTTTACTGGTGAGTTAGCAGAGGCTGTCAGATAGCCCAAAGGTTTAGGACTGTGGGGGTGGGGTCAGACTAGATCACGCAGGGGAATCAGGAAGGTTAGGGGACAGAGGGACTTGAGGGGAAGGGAGCTTGACAAGCCACCGGCAGTGACAATTAGGAAACTGGATGCATAATTATATGATAGGTGGTATCATAAACGTGGCCCCACAGTGGATTTGGAGGGATGGGTCTTTTGAACAAACGACTGAGTCCTGAAGAGGCGTCTCAGCCCGAAATGTCGACTGTTCATTCACTTCCGTAGATGCTGCCTGACCTGCTGAGCTCCTCCAGCATTTTGTGTGTGTCGCTTTGGATTTCCAGCATCCGTAGACTTGCTCGTGCTCACGACACACTTTCTGGCTTTGCTGATGTTACGAGGCATATCACTACGATTTAGTAAATGGGTATTTTAACTCTAGTTCATGTAATGCATTTTGTCATCGGGTTGTTGGCCTGGTCCCATATACCAGGAGGTTACGCACCCTACCTGAATACAGAGCAGCGCTGAACGCATAGATACACATTCCCCAGCAGCCCACGCTCACTCCGGTGTTGTACTTCTGGAATGCCTCCGAGTCGAGGGGTGCTTTGGGATCCCCCCCGTACACTACCTCCCCCATGAAGTCTGTGTAAAAAAGCAGCATGCCTTCAAAGGACAGCCATCCTGCAGAGACAGACAGAGCACGCAGGTGATAAACAAGGAGTTCTCAGTAAATCTCATTTAAACATGCAGTACAGAACGAGACATACGGACAGGTTAGACCACTTGAAAGCTATTTTTAAAATTATCTGCAGCCTGTGGATACTGCTGACAAAGCTAATATGTATTGACCATTTCTAACTCCTGAAGTGAAGGTTGTGAGACAACCTCTTGGACCCCTTCAGTCCAGTGGATGAAAGCACTCCCCTGAGAAGTGAGATCTAACACTTGGACTCAGTAATGAGGCAGGAATGGCAATATAGTCAAGTTTATTGTCATTTGGACCATAAACTGCTGGTACAGTACACAGTAAAAACGAAGCAACGTTCCTCCAGGAACCTGGTGGAATATACACCCAGTGGCCACTTTATTAGGAACACCTGCTTGCTAATGCAGATATCTAATCAGCCAATCATTTGGCTGCAATTCAATGCTTAGAAGCATGCAGACATGGTCAAGAGGTTCAGTTGTTTATCAGACCAAACATCAGAATGAGGAAGAAATGTGATCTAAGTGATTTTGACTGTGGAATGATTGTTGGCGCCAGATGGGGTGGTTTGAGTATTTTCAGAAACTGCTGATCTCCTGGGATTTTTATGCATAACAGTCTCTAGATTGGGGTTCTCTATGTTTTTCATGCCATGGACCAATACCATTAAGCAAAGGGTCCGTGAGCCCCAGGTTGGGAAGCCCTGCTCTAGAGCTTATAGAGAATGGTGCACGAAACAAAAAAAACTTCCAGTGAGCAGCAGTTCTGTGGGGTAAAATACCTTGTTAATGAGAGAGTTCAGAGGAGACTGGTTCAAGCTGACAGAAAGGTGACTGCAACTCAAATAACCATGCATTGCAACAATGGTGCGCAGAGGAGCATCTCTGAATGCACAACACGTCGAACCTTGCAATTGGATGGGCTACAGCAGCAGAAGACCATGAACGTACACTCAGTGGCCACTTTATTAGGTACAGGAGGTACCTAATAGAGTGGCTTCTCGGTGTATTTTCAAGCCAAGATGGAACGTGCTTCGAAGGGGAACCTGCAGATAATGGCAAACATTTGAAGGGGTTGTTCTTGTCCTTCTACAAGTTTCACTGTTTGGTTGATGTTAACAAAGTAACCCTTGTGAATATCAAAAGTGCATTTTGTTGATGGGATGTAGTGAGGAGAATAAATGTTAAATAGGCACAGGATTCCTTAGTGATGTTGAAGGGGCATTTATCATGGACAATATTACATCTCACTCCTGATTCGTGATCATTCATGGTGGATCTATCAGATTATGAGCAACGTATAATACTTCTAACTTGCTCTTGAAACCACAACATCTGCATGTTATTTTTTCTGATCAATAGTAATTGCCACACTGCTTATAGTGGAGAACTTAGCAAAGGTGATGGAATTGAATACCGAGGACAAGTTGTTAGACCCTCTCTGGATGGAAACAATCATTACCTGGCCCAACTGTTACTTTTAAATGATCAACTCATGGCCAAAGCTTGCTGGTTGCAGATATGGACTGCTTCATGTTTTGATCAATCGTAAATGGCATTAAATGTTGCGCAATCATTTGCAAACGTCTCTACATTGTGATCTTCAGATGGATAGAAAGTCATTGATGAAATAGCTGAGAATGGCTGAGCCTAGGACAATGGTCTGAGAAATTCCTTGTGATAGTCTGGGGCTCATATTGATCTTCAATAATCACAGCCATTAGAATACTGTACTCCGATTTTCACTGGCCACAGCTTTACCTGGGCTCCTTAAAGCCACTATCAGGTGTAACTGTGTCTGTGTATAGGGTTATCACTCTGGAATTCACCTCTTTCCCTGTATTTTAGATCTAAAGCTGAAGCCTATAAAATGAAACCTAGAACAGGTTATTGGTGAGTAGGTAGCTTCTGATAGCATTGTTGATAAGCTCTTCCATTCATTTGCTTATGATTGAGAGAGTTTTGATGGAATCAAATGTAGCCGTATTAGATTTGTTCCTGCTTTTTTATATATACAGGATATATGTGGGCATTTTTCTTCAATACTAGATGGATGTGAGCACTGTAACTGTGCTCAAACAGCTGGGCCAGAGGCATGGGTAGTTCTGCATCAAAAGTCTTCAAGCCTTGCTCTATCTGACTATCCATGTCATTTCATGATACCTTAGAGTAGCTTCTTTGCTGCTGGGACTTGCAATGGAACTGAGATAAATCCCTTCCCCTCCCCTCTTCTTCTATTCCCCACTCTGGACTTTTACCTCTTCTCACCTGCCTATTATCTTCCCCGGTGGCCATCCTCCTTCCTTTTCTCCTGTGATCCACTCTCCTCTCCTAGATTCCTTCTTCTCCAGCCCATTACCTTTCCTATCCACCTGGCTTCACCTATCACCTTCCAGCTATCCTTTTTCCCTCCCCTCACTTCTTTATTCTGGCGCATTCTCGTTTCCTTTCCAGTGCTGAAGGAGAACCTCAGCCTGAATCAATTCTGCTCATTTTCACGGACGCTGGGCTCCTCCAGCATTTTGTGTGTGTTGCATTTAGACCTTCTGTGGGTGTACCTACATCTCGGGGACTGCAGCTCATCACCACCTTCTCAAGGGCAACTAAGGATGGGCAAAAAAAATGCTGGCTTAGCTGGTCACGCCCACGTCCCATAAATGAATAGATTTTTAAAAAAGTTGGCCACACTGTAGATGCTTCCTACTTGTCTTGAGCATTCAGGTGTCAGCCACGATGAAATGGTGGTGCAGACTCGATGGACCAAGTGGCTTAGTTCTGCTCCAATATCTTATGGTCTTATGGTCTACCTGAACTTTTCCCATTTGCTTCCCAGGCCAATCCCACTTGCCCACCTGAGCCAGTCCCACTTGCCAGCATTTGGTTCATATTCTTCTAAACATTTCCTGTCCTTGTTCTTTCTCTGGCAGCTGATCTCCACTCCTCATTGCTTTATACAATTCTATAGGTCACCCCTCAGATCCGAGGTTCCATAGATAAGCCCCTGACAATCCAATATCTCCTTTAACTCGAGCTGTGCAGTCCCAGCAACATACACAAAATGCTAGAGGAACTCAGCAGGCCAGGTAACACCTATGGAAAAAAGTATGGTCGACGTTACGAGCAGGACCTGCCGAAGGGTTTTGGCCCGTAATGTCAACTGTACTTCTTTCCCCCCCATCGATGCTACCTCCAGCATTTTGTGTGTGTTGCTCAGATTTCCAGCATCTGCAGATTTTCTCTTGTTTGTGGCTTGAGTCCCAGTAACATCTTGCGAATCTTTTCTGCAGCCCCTCCAGTTTAAGCACATCTCTCCTACAGCTGGAGATTAAAACCACACACAACTTAATTCTCTTTCAAAGGTTATTGAGTCTCCTTCTGTAAGAAACACGCTACTTAAGGCAATTCTATTTTATTTGCGCTCTGCCCAATTAAACACAAATCAGGTGGTTACCTGACAAATTCTGACTCTTATGCCAGAGCATTTTAATATTGTCAACAACTATTGTACATTTACTTCAAAGACTGCTGTACTCATTCACAACAAAGTCCTCAATGTACGGTTTCATTCCCATCAGAAGCAACAGGAGAAACAGACTTCCTTCCTATAACCTGCACAATTATCAGCATCACAATCGGAGAGGAATATCCCCAATATGGAACCTGGGAGTGGCGTGCGGGGATAAAATCAATGGTCAAATGAAGTGGGAGGTAGGTTTTCTATGGTCAGATGATACTTGGTAGCAAGTCTGCAGGCTCCGAGACTGAAACAATGTTCAGTGCAATTTGGAAGGTGTTCGCTGTCTCCCAGCCTTGAAGAAGCCATTCCAGGGGCAACAGGTTGGCAGAGCAGGATGCAGGGTCAGGCTCAGGGGTCATGGCACTACCCCTTCCCAATCCCAACAATCATTTTGCACATTAAAGAGGTTGGCACTGTACATGTATAATAGGCACCTGCCTAAAATGAAATTCTAAAAGTGGTTACACTCTTGCATATGCTCATGTGTGCACACAGGAAGTGAAACCACAGCTACAAATGCGGTGTCAGAATGGATTTGCAAGAGTAGAATCAGTCAAACAGTCAAGTGCAGTAGTTCAGGGATGGCCAAGCGAGGAAAGACTTTGAAAGAGGTAGGCGCAGTGAACCATATCAAAGCTGAGTACCAGTTTCATGTCCAAAAGAATATTCATTGTGACTTTTGGTAGGGCCTACTCAGTGTTATGGGAAGAGATCTTCTTCCCTTGCTGTCACGCTAGCATGTTTTAGAGCATAAGAAATGGACTCATATCGTCCCTTATCGTCTCAAGCATTCAGTAAGATCATATATTAGCTCTTAGCACAACCTTGTCTTCCTGCGCTAACTCCATATCCTTGATTTCTGCCTGGAATATATTCGGTGACTGAGCATCAATAGAGCTCTAGGGGGTAACAGAAATTCAAAGATTCATTACCCATTGAGTGAAGAAGTTTCTTCTCATCTCTGTCCTGGGTGGTTCTGGACATTTTAACCAAGGTAAATATAATCCCTGTCAAGTCTTATAAAAGATCTGTATGTTTCAATGGGAATGCCACTCCCTTAAAGCCCAGGAGTGTAGCACAGAATGAATAATCTCTCCCTGTGGGACACACTCAGCATTCCAGGAATCAATCTGTTGAACTTTCATTGCACTTTCTCTATCATTTTAGTAAGACGACCAAATATCGGGGCCTCTATAACTGCAGCAGGGCCACATTTTTCATACTTAACCTGCCTCTCAACTTCTGTTCTCAATCCCCTTTCCTGCCACCGATCAGTACTTAGAGCACAGGCCTTGTTGACAAGCAGATCAGACAGTGAGAGTTATACCTAGGAAGTGATTGACACACAGATTCCGCAGCGGTTTAGGCATCTGACAAATTGATGAGAACAAGACGGATGTGGAGAGCGGCCTCTCGGACAATTCTCCTGAGCTATTCAAGTCAGTCTCGTATTTCACGCCGTTCAGCAGGATGTTTGCAACCTGTAACAAGATTAAGCCCAGTCACTGCAATCTGAATATATCGGTTTCTCCATAGTACAGCAGATCCATTTATCCTATATGTCTGCATCTTCATGCTTCCACCTTCCTCTCCCACCTCTTCCCCAGAAGGTTCTGACATTCATTGGGTTCTCAATATACCCATCAGCCCCTCTGAGGAACCTCCCAGGATACAGGTAGCTTCTTCCTCCAGACAAATAATAATAATTTCCGATTCTATCTACACACACTGTTGTAACAGCTCCAATATCAAATTGGATTAAAAAAAATTACACTCCCTTTTATGTCTAATTTAATCGTGCCCCGTTGAAATTACTTACTTACTGCCTGTTACACTGCTGGTGTTTAGGGCTGCAATGATGGTCCTCCATCTCCGTCTGTATAAAAAGGATTCTTCATTTCTGTTTTTGTAACGATTGTTGTTGGCCCTGAGTGGAACCCCTGAGTCTGACCTCTACCCTTTGACCTACTTGGCCTGAGTGACCCTACCAAGAGCCAAAGCACAAGACCCTGACTCCAGCCAACATAGCTTGCCAGGTCATTGAGGCACACAAGCCTCCAAACCCAATGACAAGGCTGTGGTCCTAACAGAGGTGTCGCATTGAAGCTGAACCCATAATGGAGGAATAATTTGTACTTCTATGGCATTTCTACTGTATTTGCAGACTTTCAGCAATTGTAGCTTTCTTTTGCTTTTCAATTTATATTTCCCAGGCCTTATACAGCATATACTGTAGAGGCAAAGTAATTCTCTCTCTGGTCTGTTTCAATAGTGATTCTTTTCCCATTTACCCATGTGCCTCTCATCCATCTTCCTTAAGTATACTGGCATTGGAACTGAAAATTTTTGCAGCAGTTAACAGTGAACCAACCTGGTGCCATGTACATACGTATTTCAAGGGCCTTGGCTATACAGTATAGCAAACAACCAAAAAAAAAATCAGATGTCCACATTTGCAGCTGTTTTGTTAAAGGTCTGAGATTGCCGATGTTGGGACTTTTTCCATAACTTGATGGCTGATTATTTGGCAGCAGATTTCAGGCTTGGCACAGTAACAACAAAGCAATAATTAGCCAAGCTATTATGTAATCCAGCTCCTGAGTTGTGTACAGGCATTATGATGCTCTGGGGATCAGATATTAGAGTACTATATGTTTCTAAGATGCATCAGCCTGATCCTGAGAATGTTAAATCTTTTCAATATTTTATTCTGTATTACTTGATTCAGGAGCCGAGACAAAAAAAATAGGACCAAGAATTCCAGTTCGTCTTGGATGCCCAAATATGAATAATCCTATCAAGTAGTCAATGGACAGTGACCTGGAGAGATGAAGACCAACTTCAAAATATTTCTTTTGGGCCTGGATCTGACTCTGAGCCCATAACCATACCAGGAGGATAGGTGAACCGTCGAGGTTGTATGTGTAGTAAAAAGAAAGTGTCGGTTGTGCTCAGCTGAACTGCAACATGCACAGTCCACAAAGGAATTGCGAAATTTGGGATTGCACAGAGTTCAAGGTCAGGGCTGCAAAAGCTGCATTTGTTCTATAATATGATAGTACTGGAACATGCAAACTTGAAGGATTCTGAGCTCAGGGTCTGAAGTAATGAGAGAACTTGGGTGATTATTGCTTTTCTGACCCTGGAATAGTTTTGTCCCTAACACAGGGAGGGATGGGTTTGCCATCTAAGGCACTCTCTAAGACTGGTCATGGAATTCTCAAATTCCAGAGGGGTGTCATCCTGCTTTTCAAGTAGGACATGCTGTTTTCCAAAGTGCCATGGACACTAACTATCAGTTACTGAGTTTTTCAGATGCTGCCTGTTGTATTTTTGTGGTGAACTACATACACCTGTCTGGACACGCCCCCTGCTGACTGCTCCTGTGGCTCCTCCCACAGACCCCTGTATAAAGGTGATGGAGGTCTGAGCCCGGCCTCTCTGTCTCCAGGATGTAGTACGGTGGTCACTCACTGCTTGTTCCTTCTTCCAGTCAATAAAAGCCGATACCTCACCTTTACGTCTCAGAGTGAGTTATTGATGGTGCATCAATTTTATACTGATAATATATTGCCAAGAACTGGTGGACTTGTAGTGGGATTGAAACTCATGAGGGAAGACCCGATTTCCTTAAAATTCTTCAACAATGCCGGGTGCAAGCTGAGTGTAGCCTAATTTCCCACAAGCATGGACACTGGGTGTTCACAGAATTCCTCAACTGGGGAAGCCTGAACCTATGGAGACCAGAAGGGGTTGTTCTAATGCTACCGAGTGGGAAGGTTCAGATCTAAGTGTCCCACTTGAGTGACCATATCAGAGGGCAGTTACAGTGTCCAGACCAAGTAAAGATGACATCCTTAACATCATTAGAAACCAGCTGTGTTTTCATATATTCCAAAACTGACCAATGATCTGCACTTATGAGCCCTGTAACACAAACCCTCATTAGAGTGCTTGACTACTCAACTAACATTTGCCACCTCTCTGGGCCAAGCACTCCGTACCTCCAAAGGGCCGACTCCACCCTCCATCCCCCACCCTACGCCTCACTAGGCTATCCGTTCCTTTGATTTTTTTTGCCCTGTACCTGCTGACTGAAAGTCACCGTCCTCCTCCGACTGCTGTCGCTGCCATTTGCCAGGTAACTGTTCGGAATACTCAAGGTCTCCGGCCTTTTGAGAATTCCTGACGTTGAATTTCGTGCAGCGTCAGCCTGTAGGCTCTCGGGATTCTCAGCGACCGTTGGAGACCCCGTCTCCTCATTTTCTGCCTCATCGGGTATCCGGGGAAGACTGGAGCTCAGGGCATGTCTGGGCATGCTGAGGTATTGATCGTTGGCTCCTGTGTAGCAGTCGATCAGCACTGTGTCTATATAAGAAGTTCCATATGATGAAGCAAATTCGTTAATGCCAGTCAGAGAACTGTCCCGGCTCATAAAGCTCCCATACTTTGGGGTGAGGGGGCTCTGTGGGGAAATAGGGCTGGTCATACCATTGTAGACCTGTGTGATAGTGTGGGTATTGGTCTGGTCTCTGTCCTCATCAAAAGCCATTGGTGGAGAGGGAGGTAGAGCAAGGCTGGGGCTTTTCATCACTTTTTTCCTTTTGCCCTGTGCATTCAGTGGCTTCTCTGGAATACTTGTCAGTGTCAAGACAGCCGTGACGGTCAGCGTTATTGCTGTGAAAATGTAGACAACCCGGAGCTGACCTCCTAAAGCTTTTCCAAAATTTGTCTGGTCCCATTTGATCCCACCAATGACGTAACCGAACCCGCCTCCCAGACCTGCATCAAGTTAAAAGATAAGTGTAATCAGCAAAGGAAACTGCAAAATCTACAAAATTCTATTCCTATAGAGTGCAGGAAAAGGAATATCACACCAGGATTATTTCTAACCAGACCTGTAGTCACAAAACAAGTGACAGATATGTTGCTGAAAGGAAGCGAACCTGCCAGAAGTGCGTGGATGTTCAGGCCTCGGTCCTGATCCTCCGGGCAGCAGACGTCCATCATGTAGGCATGGGTCGGATTGTCCGCCGAGTCGGCACTGAAGTCCATCAGCACGACACCACAGATGGTCAGGATGATGCCCCATTTGTGATTGGAGACTGTGTCAGCGATTGCCAGGCCCATGTCCCTGCCATTCAGCAGCATCGAGAGGCCAATCAGTGCACCTGAAACAAGGCAGCAAGGCGGGCAAGTTTACATTTGCTAAAATTGACATACTGTCGGAAACTTGACCCCCTACACGTATTTTAAATTGGAGCCACATGTGCAACTTTTGAGGAGAAGCTACTTAGCAATTTCAATAAGGCAACAGGTCATTAAGGCCAAATTTACAGGCTTTGGGGATTCAGCTTGGTGCATATCATGTTTCTTGAGCTTCCAGGAACTTCCTGGTTAAGTCAAGATGAGAATGCAACAGCATTGGACAGCGGACAATGAAAATCTGTTTTCTTAGTGACCCTATGAAAGACTTGCTTCACAGGAGCTGGACAGGGAGCTCTTTAAACTAATTAGAAAGGCTGGCTCTGTTATAGGAGTCAAACTGGATACACTGGAGGCTGTGATAGAACAAAAGGACCCTACGGAAAATCCTGGCAATTCTGGACAGTGTTCCTCACCCTCTGCATCCCACCTTGGCTGAACAGAGGAGCACTTTTAGTGATAGACTCAGACAACTGCGCTGCTCCAAAGAGCGCTGTATGAGGTCATTCCTACCCTCGGCCAATAGACTCTATAATGAGTCAACCTATAGCCGGGGAAGTGATAACCCCCTCCTGTTAGACTGCTTGAGGTAACTTATTTTTTTAATTCTTTCTTACTTTTCTTCTAATGTTTGTATATTTGTCTATCTGAGCACTTGTAATACTACTGTGACACGGTAATTTCCTTTGGGATCAATGAAGTATCTCTCTAGCTATCTTTACAAACGGTAACTTTTTTTTGAGATCTCGAGGGAGACAGGTAGGTTTTGAGGCGCTCAGCTGCCTCATCACCTTTACCCTGCGGCACAACCGAGTTTAGAAATGGCCAATAACTACAGCAAGAGCCTCTGGGACAGCAGCATCAGCTCCTTGAAACCCAGAGCTGCAGAGAAGACCAAAGGGCAGTGAAGAAATCCGGCTCACGGGAGTTTACAAGGTGGCCTGCAGGTCTTTGGAGCATGAAGGTCTAGGATTAGCTTCTTGCTGAATCTGGTAGCCGTATCTCATCAATGTCTGCAAATAACCGCTGCTCTCAAACACTTTGTCAGAGACCCTCGTGGCATCTCACCATCAACTGTGCAGAAATACGTGAGGCAGGAATTGTGTCTTCTTCTAAGGGCAGCTGATCATAATCAACTTTTAATGAGATCCGTCAGAATGCACAGGCTTTGGGTTTTATAGCTCCAGCTGGTGTCCCACAGGTGTAGGATGATCCTAACAGCAAGAAATCAAACACTCTGGAAATCCACTGCTGCTCACCCACTGGAATAGTTTCTGCTCTGGCCTATAATAAAAAATATTCACACCGGTGTGTGAAATATTTCTAAACAAACTTCAAACAAACAAAGCAGCTGGCTGCGGAAAAGGTGGGGAGTACTGTCAACATGGCTGGTGATAGTCATGAGGAGCCCAACAGTACAGTCTGAGAACATTCACTAAGTCCATAAGACACAGGAGCAGAATTAAGCCATTCAGCCCACCAATCCTGCTCCGCCATTCCATCATGGCTGATCCCGGATCCCACTCAACCCCATACACCTGCCTTCTTGTCACATCCTTTGATGCCCTGACCGATCAGGAAACGATCGACTTCCGCCTTAAATATACTCACAAACTTGGCCTCCACCGCATCTGTGGCAGAGCATTCCACAGATTTACCACTCTCCGGCTTAAAAAATTCCTCCTTAACTCTGTTCTAAAAGGTCACTCCTCAATTTTGAGGCTGTGCCTCAAGGTCATCGGCATGTTTACGATATGCCTCAGGTACTTTAACGGGAATAGAAGCAGCCTTCAGTAGGAAGACATTTTCTGGGTTGTGTTGTTCCATAATGCTCTGCAAAAAAAAAACATGGCACTGCAGTGTGGTTAGACGCACAGAGCGAGAGAGTGAGAGGAGACTTCAGATCGCTGCACAGAATGGCAGGATAACTACATCATTGCAGGTTTCACTAGATCCATTCATTTGCCCAAGTGACGCCCACATGCCACCCACTCACTCCTGCCCCAACTTCCTTCAACAAGACACATCTCTTGCCCACTCTTAATGTTCAGTAAAACTCCTTCTCACCACTTTGTGCAAGTTAAAATCATCCAGTTTCACACCAGAAGCTAACGTTACGCCAGTCCAAGATCTGAAATTTAACACCAAGTTAGAATCCAGAAGCAACTATAAATCTTGATTTTTCCTTATGCTAGTGCTTTTACATGATACAACACTTCAGCAGAAGTGGCAGCAAGCGTTACAGGTCTGTTGCTTTTGGCTCATGTCCTATATTTTGGAATCTTGCAACAGCCTTTTCCAATTGTGCAGGGCAGGTAACAATCTGGGCAAGGTGTGGGGTAGGGATGGAGTGAGGTTGAGTAGGCGAGAAGCGCTTTAACCTTGCACTTCCTTGGTGCTCCTCACCAACGTGCCCCTCGTGGCTTGTAAAGTTGTAAACTCAGCTAGCTCCGTCATGGGAACCAGCCTCCCCAGCACCTTCAAAAGCTGATGGCTAAAAAAGGTGGTATCCATCATTACAGACTCCTAGCACCCAGGACATGCCCGCTTCTCTTTGGTGCCATCAAGGAGGAGATACAGGAGCCTGAAGACGCACTTAATGTTTCAGGAACAGCATATTCCTCTCCGTCATCAGATTTCTGAATGGGCAATGAAACCATGAGGACTACCTTACTATATATTTTTGCGCTCTTTCTGCACTACTTATTTATTTTTTTACATATACTTACAGTTTTAAATTATTATTATGCATTGCAAAGTAGCGCTGTTGCAAAACAAAAAAATTTCGTGGCATCTGCTAGTGATATTAAACCTGATTCTGGTTCTTTACCCACTTCCCTACTTGCAATGAATTGCTAAACATTTGATATGGTCAAGGCTAGGGTACCATTTGTCTTATTCAAGGTCTACATTTGAAGCTCGAAATTGGTGGCAACGCTTTTGATGAACGACAATACCTTTGCAAAGGCCTGGAACGTCACGGTAAAGGCCAACCTCTCCATTCTTCCTGTCATCATCTTCAGTGAGGGCACAATCTTTACTGCAGTTCCAGACACAACCTCGCTTGCTGGCAGCACTCAAAGTGCAGCATCTGAACCCACTTGCACGGAGCCTGGAGCGTCCCCAGCCCTCAAGCAGGGACTTCTCATCGACGCCCCACTCTCCACTACGTGTTCTTGTTCACTCGTGATGTGAAAGTCAACATGCAAAACTTCAGTTCCCCTTTCTTCACCCAATTTATTGTGGTAACAGCATTAAAGTTGGTGGATGGTGGACACGAGTTACGTCACGTTGCCATGTCAAAGATCACCTCGGCAAATGCAAGCTGTGGGATGAATGAAGGGCTTTTTCCACTTTTCCCCCCATTTCTCTGCCTCCCCTTGGTATGCTGTACTCTCTTTTATCACAAGCAACAAAATATACTGTGACAGAAAAAACGATGAATGTATTGAATGGATGTCTAAAATATTGATGGTGATAACGAGGCAGTGAGATTGACTTGCATAAAGATAAGCGTAATTTTCAATACAGGCTGAATAAATGTGAGCATAGAAGGAAAGGGATGGGTGTACCTACAAGGCACACTGGTACGATGACTTTGACAAGGTTAGCATTATTCATAAATTGATCAGTACAAACTGAACTCTTATCTTATTTGATCTGATCAAGTCACCTAGACACTGCACTGAGCGGAATTACCATGTTCCTGCTGTTCATTTTTGTGTCAACCTCCTGTCATGCTTCCTTGAAGATACCAGCAGACTAATTTCTCCATTCACCAGTAAATCTAATGTCACTGTGAAGCCTTACAACCCTGACAGTGACATCCACTGAGGCATCTTCCTTTTTTTTTTACAAATCTGCAGTCCGTATTCTGCCTTCTTTGTGCCATAAATCCAAAAAAAAGCCACGCGTACAATGAGTCTTTAAACCGTTAATGTAAAACTGAGTCACGTGCATCATCGTCATCAGACTCCCGCAACTGAACTGCTTGGGAAGTTCAGAAGCAGTCCTGATGAAGGGTCTCGGCCCGAAACGTCGACTGCTCATTCCCGCCAATAGAAGTTGCCTGACCTGCTGAGCTCCTCCAGTGCATTGTGTGTGTTGCTCTAGATTTCCAGCATCTGCAGTACCTCCTGTGTCTATGTTACTGCCATGGCTTTCACAGCAGGCCCGACACACCCACCACCGAAAGGTTTTGCTCTCTTGCCTGCTGCGACACAACCCTCACCCAGGAAGATAACATTCAGCCAAAACTGAACCTGGAAACAGATTCAAATCCAGAAAAAGAATCAACCCGGGGAAAGCACTCAGCTTCTGAATCAAACTGGATCCAAATGATCACACTCACTCAGCTGAATTGGTAAGGACACCTGGATATAAAGTCAGTTTATCAAATGCCGTGTCAAAGCAGCTGCCAAAATGTATTGCTACCTATAACTCCTGGTGCTTCAGGAAGTTAAAATTCAAAGCAATAATCAAACATGGAAAACAATTTAAACCCAAGGAAAATCGAAAACAAGTTCAAAATCCACTTTTAAACGTGGAACAGAACCAAATCTAAACTTGCAAACTAAACCAAAACTGGGCAATTGCGAATAAAATTAAGCCAGGAGGAACACTGCCTAGAAGTCAGAAACTTTGTCAGTGTAACTCTACCAACCTACCCTCTATTTCATCCATTCACCTCCTCCACGTATTCCCCATCTTCATATCCCTAGAGCCTATCAATCCGTGTTTTCCCATATCCGTTCACCTCATCAACCCTTTTCACCCCCTATCCTCCAATTACATGGCAGCATCTCTACACTGTCACAGATATTTAGGACATGAGTCACAATGGGAGAAATTTTCAGGGACAGGCTGTGCTATGTTTATTTACGGGAGATAGTTCAGTGTTAGAAAGTGTGGGGGGACCTTTGCAGGTACAGGCTGCCTTATGTACTCGTGGGGGTGATCCACTTTTATTACGTTACCAACCCAGTTCCTCCCCAATAACATTCCTATCTGCTCCCCAAGCTTGGGTTCATTCCCCACACACGAAACCACCATGACTCAATTTATTCTCTATCTAAAATTCTGCCTGGCTGGCAGCACAATGGCATCAGCGCCAGACTCCAGAGCAAAGGATCCCCAGTTCGAATCCAAGTCGGGCCACCCCCGAGCACGCTTTCCATCCGTGCCGGGTTGAGCGTCGAGCTAGCCACTCGGCTTCGTAAAAAATACAAGGGCCGAGTCAGGAACGTTCATATCGCGACACCACGTGGCAGACAAGAATGGCTGACTGTCTGGTGCGACACGCTAAAAGAAAAAAGAATCTAAAATTCATTCTCTGCATCATTCATTCCACAACCTAATTTTCTTATGAATGGAAAAGTCTTCCAGCATCCTCCCACTCTAATTGTTAAAGCGTTTGACTACTGTCCCTGAGTTTTCAACCTTGCAATTCTGGGAACCAGCCATACACTATTTTTGCTTCCGAAGCCCAGTTCAATTCTGCCAACTTACTCCTGGGACTGAAGTTTTCTTAGGTGATGTCACCAATCTATAACTCACCAATAGCCAGCACCAGTATGAAGGGTCTGCGCCGGCCAAAACGAGAGGAGCAACTATCACTCCAGGCACCCAGCACTGGCTGAACCAGGAAACCTGCAACCACAAATAACCAGACCTGAGACCTTCTCACAAAGTGATAAAAGTGAATCATCCCCACAAGGACCTCCCACATTGAGTTGATGGGGTGAGATAAAGAGGCACGAGCAGACTGATACAAGGCATGCATTTCTGGATTGAACCGTTCGGCCAAGTGTCTGTTTTGTGGTGCAGAATAAAGCCGAAACTTGGGGGGAAAAAAACACACAGGAAAGAATAAAAGAAAGAAAATGAAGAAATCGAAGTGTGAAAGCGAATAAATGGACCTGTGGCTCCTTGTGGCCACCTGATGGGACTGGTTTGTTCCAATTAATTGGTTATTTATTTACAGTTACTTAAAATGCTTCAAAATAAATGTACAGTGTTTTGGGACTTCTTGATGTTAAAAAATACAAGTTTTTTAGGCCGTAAGTACTCCTTTGTAGAACCCCATGCTCTATGGCCAACACAATAACTGATCTAGCCCCTCCAGAATATATACAGTGAAATGTACTCTACCTAATATGGGACTAATGAACCAAACCATGCCATACAGTTCATCTGGTAGACCCATCTGGAGGAGGATGGGGGTGACATAGGCTGTCTCCATTGCATAGCTGAACTCAATCCCAAAGAGAATGCATCCGTTAAAAAGTAGCTTCCAGAAGGAGTGTCGCAGTGGGATGTCACTGAAGTCAAGAAGCTCAATGGGAATTGGAGTATTCGGAGGGGGTGGTGGGGAAGGCCGGATTAACTTTCTTCTCTTGGGATGTCGCTTGTAATTGTTGGCTCGGTGACTGATATGTTGGGCAGTGGAATGGGGAAAGGTGCAGGTTGAGGGACACCTGTTTTCCTGAGTCGTTGGATTTGGGAAGAGGGCATCGCTGGGCGTAGTTGGATTCGGGGAGCTCATGGTATCACGTCAGTTGATTTCTTCTGATTGATTTGTTCCTGTGGAGGAAAGACCAAAGACTAAATTATCAACAAGGTCATCCAATCACAAACAACGTTTACTAATTCAAGCCTCACCATCATTACAGGTTCCACGTTCTCTCAAAAATCTTGCCAATTTAGGGTGTTCACAGAGAATTTTCCTTCCTCCTCCTCCTCCCCATGATTTTAATAGAGCCTTAATCCTCTAGAGAAGGAAAAGAGGAATGACCTAACAGAAATCTTTAAAATTAAGAAGGATTTCCTAACAGAGACACAGAGATGATGTTTCCAAAAGGCAGAGCTCAGCCCAGGCTGTAGGTTGGTCATATACCAGATAGAGAAGTATTTAAGGTGTGATACTTGTTACAACTAAAGGTTGCGGATGGATTCAATGAAAAGCCGGTTAGGTCTAGTTGAGTGAGATCTTTGGATATCAATGTTTGGACCCTTCTTGTGCACAACAGAATGCAGTTGGAGTTGTTGGTGAGCACCAGGATACCTCTGCAAGAGTCAATTAGACATCCTAGCTCCAGCTGCTTCACAAAGATCTTTCTTCATTCACAAGGTCAGAAGTCAGGATGCTCACTGGATAAGAAGCAAAATCCTCAAATCTATTCACAGCTCCTCAGCAAAATCAACGTGCCCCTACGTGCAACCAGGCCTGGGTACCATCAGTTGCTGACATTCACAGTTTGTAATGCCGGGCAATTTTTGTCTCCAACAAGTGAGAGCAAAACCACCCACCTTTCATATTCATTGGCACAACCATCGCAAAGCTCCCCCACCAACATTACGCTTGACCAGAAACTTAACTGGAACAGCCAGGTGAATACAGGCTTAAAAGTCAGGTGAAAGGCTAACTACCCTGTGGCGAGTGACTCACTTCCTTGCAGCCTGACTTCCCATCACCTACATGGACACATGTCAGCAGAGGGATGGGATCTGGCTGCAGCTCACTAGAGAGGTTTGAGGCCATCTCCACAACAAAGCAGCAGCTGATCTGGCATCATATTCACCTCTTAAACATTCAGTCCTTCTACCACGTGCACAGTGACCACCCTGCTCCTTCTACAAAAGTGCACTGCAATGACTTGTCCAGGTTACTCCAGCAACGCCTCTTAAGTTCATGGGCTCGATCACCAATAAAGGCAAGGCCACAGGTTTACTGGCACGCCACCATTTGTATGCTCTCCTCCAAGATGGTTTACTGTTCCTTCAGTCACTGGGTGGAAATCTTAGAATTCCACACCCATTGTAGAATCACCTTCACTACAGGGATCACCTCCCCATCTTTACAAGGGCTGTTATGCCTATGGGAATATATGTTTGCCAGGGACACCCTGAATACCACCCACACCCTTACTGCATGAAAAAAACATCTAGTATCATTCAGGCTAACAGGGTTTCTTTTAGCTAGCCTATTTCCTACAGGTAATCAATATCATGAACATGCACAGTTCTTTTTAAATGTTTAATGACCAAATTATGACTTGCAATATTCATGTATAGCTTAAAATAAAACATGTTTGCTTCCTCAAAATTCCTTTCATAAGTATTTTTGGGCATAAAGAATTGGTGCCTTTAGCCCTGCGTAAAACCCAGACTTAGGGTGGAAGAGTAATTATTGTTGGGGGGAAAGGGGGACTTCCCTGGAGATCCATTCGCAGTTCACTCTCTCTTCCTCGCGTTTTTCACCTTACCGTCCAGAGATCCCGTAAAACGCGCTCGCCCTCTCGCCTTGGGCCAGAACACGAAGGCCGCGGTCTGTGCCACGCATAACCCGGAGTTTAAAATCATAGGAACGGACGGTACATTACAATAATCATATCTTCCAATTTCGCGTTTCCGAGGCTTCAGATTTGTAGTAACGCTGTAAGCAGCCCCCACTGAGCGCAACGGAAATGCCATTGTCCAATTTCGGGGCGATTTTCTCACTCACACACCTCACAGATTCACACATAGACAATCGTGCACTCATTTCCCTCATACCTACAACCTTTCCCATCCAGAAATTCACAATAATTACACTCACACAAAGTCACACACACAAGAATTTGAATACATCATATTCAGGACAATGTGTTAGTAGACTTTAAATGACTAAGGTTCTTTGACCTGAAGCTTTATCTGTGTGGTTCTCTTTCTACTGAATGTTTCCAATATTTTCTATCTTCATCTGTATGTACGGTCTATAATGCACATGCCCCTATAATGCTATATATAGGGTTCCAATAACATGTTTTAGTTCAGCTCCGAAATGCTAACAGCTTTCCACAGCCGACTGCCCTGGGAAGAGCTGACACATTGTAATGAGATTTGTATGTGAAGGATACTGGAAGCGGCCAAGTGAAGCGACCAGGCCTATGATGTAGCATCCCATCCCAGTTCATCTTCCCAGCGACACTGCTGCATTACAACGCACAGTGCCTTTCACATCTACAACGCCGCTGAGAATTCACAACATAATCGGCCACCGACCCTTTCAGCGCGTAAGAATCCTTCCTGTGATAATTGATACCATTTCTTACCGTGTGTCCTTAAACACATCCTGATCTAATTACTTCCCGTCTTTCCTATTACCCCTAGAATTTTTTCCATCTCTGACTACTCCCATCTGCTTCCCCCACTCTCTTTATTTCAAGCCTCTTATTTACTTGTTCTTAATCAGAAGTGACCGCAAGCTGCTAAAAAAAAAATTAACAAAAAGCCCAGCCCATCTGTGAACCTCTCTCATCGCTTTCCAACATGACAGGGAGACTCGCTGCACCACCTCCATCCTCTCGCTGTTCATCTTTCACAGCAGCCTGCGTACAAAAGCTCAGCGTGACAAAGATTGTAATTACCTCCGACTAGGCCGTTACTAGCATCCTGTCCCTGGGGCGGGGAGCTTTGGCCTTACTCCTCTTCATTCTCCGTTCCTTCTTTCTTTAATCACGCCGCCTCCTTTCCTCCCGCACCATACCACGGCAGCGCAGCGAGCAGACCAGCCTGGGACACGCGAGCCCGTCCAACACCAGAGGCAGGTGCAGCGCCACTAACCAATGGGGAAGCAGGACTCAGACCCCACGGCTCCCATGTTACAAAGTTTGTGGGTGGATAATAAATCCCACAGTTACCAATCACAGGATGCAGAGGATGCGTTCAAAGCGCCCGGAATTGAAACAGGTAAAAAAAAACGGACCGGGGAGAGGAAGCACAGTGGGGTGGGCGAGGTTGAGGTGGGAAGACGAGGAAAGGGGAAGAAGAAAGGAAGTTAAGGAATTGGCAAGGAGCATATCACCGCTTCCTATTTAAAACTCCTCTTTGTACCGCACACTCCACCTCTGTCATCTTCCCCCTCAGCGTCTGCCTCCCCACCGTCCAAAGTATTTACTTGAGACACTCCCTAAAAAAAGGCAACATTTGTCATCAAATATCCCAGTTACCCGGACCATACCGTCTTCGTACAGCCGACATAGGGCGGGAGATACAGAAGTTTTAAATATTATACTACACCTATCGCCTTTCAACCATTCAGTGTTTGAATCATCGGGCACAACCCTAATCACTAAACCCTAATAACAACTCAATGACCACTTCGTATTAGGATAGAACTCTTTTGGTTCTAATTGTGTTCTTTCTTGGCATAAATTTATATAACATGTCTTTGGGAATGTTGTATCTTTAGTGCTATGTGCAGTTGAGGCTGTGCATACACATACTTGTGTATATGACCATAAGACATAGGAGCAGAATTAGGCCATGACAATAAACTCGACTTCCTGTTTCTCCTTTGCTTTTTGCACCACCTTCCCGTTACCACTTTGCTTCCCACACCTTTCATCTCTAACTCTCCCTTCCGGCCTTTTACTCCCAGTTTTATCAACACCTTCCAAATCTTCTCCATCCTCATCATTCACTCACCCCATCATCTCCATCTTGGTCAACACGAATGAGTTGGGTCAAAGAACAGTTTCCATAATGTATAACTGAATGACCCAACACCGAAAGCCTTTCCCTTCCCTTCTGTCAAATCTTCACACCCTTTAAATTCACTATTATTTTCAAGATGAAAACATACACGGAGAGACCCTGAGTTCTTTTCCTTTGCCTCTGTATGCAAAACATGCAAATCAGGAACCCAGAGCAGGCATTGGTCAAACCGCATTTGACGTGTTGTGAGCAGTTTTGGGCCCCATATCTAAGACATTGGAGACAGTCCAGAGGAGGTTTGATGGCTCTGGACCAGAACTTGTCAGAGTTTAGGGGAGATCTCATTAAAACATACCGAATATAGGAAGGATGTTTCCAAAAGTCTAGGATTAGAGAGCAAAGTTGAAAGTAAATTTATTATCAAATTACATACATGTACATCACCAGATGCAACCCTGAGATTTATTTTCTTGTAGGCATACTCCATAAATCAACAGAATAATGATCATAACAGAATCCACAAAATACCACCCAACTGGGGCATTCAACCAGAGTGCAGAGCGCAAACTGTGCAAGTACAAAAAGAAGAAATAATAATAATAAATAAATAAGCAATAAATATTGAGAACATGAGATGAAGTCTCCTTGAAAGTGAGTCGATTGGTAGTGGGAACATTTCAATGATGGGGCAAATGAAATTGAGTGAAGTTATCCCCTTTGGTTCAGGAGCAGGATGGTGGTGAACCTGGTGGTGTGAGTCCTGAGACTCCTGTACCTTCTTCCTGATGGCAGCAGTGAGAAGGGAGCATGTCCTGGGTGGTGGGGGTCCCTGATACAGATGTTACAGCATTTCATGTAGATGCACTCAATGCTTGGGAGGGCTTTACCCATGATATATTGAGTCATATCCATCACTTTTTATAGTTCTTTCCGTTCAAAGGCATTGGTGTTTCCATGTAGCCAGTCAATATACTCTCTACTACACATCTATAAAAGTGTGCTAAAGTTTTAGGTGTCATGCCAAATCTCCACAAACTCCTAAGGAAGTGAAGGTGCTGCTTGCTTTCTCCGTAATTGCACTATGTGCTGGGCCCAGGACAGGTCTTCTGAAATAATAACATATAGGAATTTAAAGTTGCTAACCCCCTGCACCACTGGTCCTCTGATAAGGACTGGCTCATGGCCCTCTGGTTTCCTTCTCCTGAAGTCAATATCAGCTCCTTGGTCTTGCTGACATTGAGTAAGAGATTGTTGTTATGACAATACTTAGCCAGATTTTCAATCTCCCTTCTCTATACTGATTCATCACAAATTTGAATTAGCCTATGACAGGGGTGTCATCAGCAAACTTGAATATGGCATTGGAGCTGTGCTTAGCTTCACAGTCATAAGTGTAAAGTGAGTAGAGTAGGGGCTAAGCACACAGCCTTGTGGTGCAGCTGGGCTGAGGGAAATCGTGGAGGAGATGTTGTCAATCAAAGCTGACTGGGGTCTGCAAGTAATGACATCCAGGATCCAATTGCCACAAGGACGTATCGAGGCCAAGATCTTTGAGTTTACTGATTAGTTTTGAGTGGATGATGGTGTTAAATGCTGAGCTGTAGTTGATAAAGAGCATCCTGATGTATGTTTCTTTGCTGTCCTGATGTTCCAGGATTGAGTGAAGAGTCAATGAGATGGCATCTGCTGTGGACCTGTTGCTCCTGTAGGCAAATCTGAGCAGATCTAAATCGCCTCTCAGGCAAGAGTTGATATGCTTCATCACCAACTTCTCAAAATACTTCACCACTGTGGATGTAAGCGCTACTGACAATAGTAATTGGGGCAGGTCATCAGGTGCTTCTTGGGCACCAGTATAAATGAAGCCTGCTTGAATCAGCTGGGTACCTCAGCCCACCAAAGTGAGAGGTTAAAGATCTCAGTGAACATACCAGGCAGTTCATCAGCACGGGTCTTTGATACTCAGCCAGATACCCCATCTGGATCCGATGCTTTTTGTGGGTTCAACCTTCTGAAGGCTGCTCGCACATTGGCTTCAGGGACTGAAATCACAGGATCACCAGGGATGTGGGAGTTCATGATGGTTCCTCCATGATTTGATGGTCATAGAAGGCACGGAGCTCAAATGGAAGCGCTGCCCCCATTTCACCTATGTCACTTGATTTAACTTTATAAGAGGTGATTGTATTGAAGTCCTGCCACAACTGTCGAGCATCCTTCACTGATTCAAGTTTGGTCTGGAATTGCCACTTCACCCGTGAGATGGCTTTCCGGGGATCCTACCTGGACCTCAGAATAGCAAGATGCCCCTTTAGAACAGAGATGAAGAGGACTCTCCTTAGCCAGAGGGTTCTGAGCTATGGAATTCACTGCCAAAAAATGGCCATGTAAGCCAAATCATTGGGTATATCTAAAGCAGAGGCTGATAGGTTTTTGATTAGTAAGGGTATTAAAGGTTATGAGGAGAAGGTGGGAGAACAGGGTTGACAGCTAACATTGAATGAAAGAGCAGACTAGATAGGCTGAGTGGCATAATTCAGTCCCTATGTCTTATGGCCTTATAGGAACATGCCACTCAGCACCTTAAGTCTTTTATTCCTCCAGAACAGGGAAGATCTGATTACATTCCCGTCTCTACCTTGTAGAGCCTAGGCAGGTGCTCTTGGACTGCTTAAACTTGGATTATGGCTTCACCAATGAACTGCAGGCTTCTATCTTCATTGTAACATAGATCTAATCACATCTTCCCTCACAGCCTCCAACATGGTAGTGCTTCCTTCCAAAGATCTACACACAAGACTGCTCTGATAGGCCCATTCCATCTGTCTACACTTGTCCCACTGAATTCATCTCCTCTTACCTCAACTCTAACTTGTCCTCCCTTGTCAATTTGGATCCCACCTACATCCTGGACACTTCATATGTTTTACACCATTTTAACAACTTCCAATTCCTTGGCCCCACCACCTCATCTTCACCCTGGATGTCCAGTGCCTGTATTCCTCCATTTTCTGTTAGGAAGAACTTAAGGCCCTCCATTCTTTTCTAGATCACATCCAACCTACTTCTCTCTACTAACACTCTCCTCCACCTTGCTGAACTTGTTCTCATCCTGAATAACTTTTTTTAAATTCCCATCATTTTGTACCTATTAGAGGTGTAGCTATGAGCACACACATGCCTAGCCTTAGATATGCCTGCCTTTTTATTGGCTACATGGGACAGACCTTGCTCCAAACCTACTCTGGCACCATTCCTTAACTCTTCTTCCATCAATATCCATCTATCCTCCTCTGCTAAATTGATGACTGTGCTGGTACTGCCTCTTGCACGTGCAAAAGTTGTCAATTTTATCAACTTCTATCCTGACCTCCAGTTCACTTGGTACATTTCTGACACCTCTCTCCACCTTCTGGTTCTCTCTGCCTCCATCTCAGGAGTCAAACTGTCCACTGACACATAATAAACTCCCCGACTCCCAGAGCTACCTAGCTTACACCTTCTCTCACCCTGTCTCTCATAAGGACATCATCGTTTCATTCCATGATATGTGAAGTGTCTCCCATTTCTAGAAATGTGGCTACCTGTCTACAGTTATTGACGGAGCCCTCACTCACATCTCCTCCATTACTTGCACTTCTCCTCTCAACCAAAGTCCCCTTGATCCATACCTTTCACCCTACCAGCCTCCAAATCCAGCAGACTGCTCTGTTACTTCAGTAAGCTGCATCGCAATCCCACCACCAGTCTCATCTCCTTCCCCTCAACCCACCTTCTGCTTTCCCAAGGGTTCATACTCTCCATATCTCCATGGTTTGCTCACCCACACCCTTGCCCGTCCCTTCCAGGCTCTTTTGCTTGCAACTGTAGGAGGTGGGACACTTGCCCCACACCTCCTCCTACACCATCACCCAGGGATCGAAAAACTCTCCTAGACGAGGCAGAGATTCGCACTTGCTTACTGCATTTGGTGCTCTTGACGTCGCCTCCTCTGCACTGGCAAGACCAAGTACAAACTGGGCAACTGCTTTGCCAGGCATCTGGGCCTTGTCCACAATGGCCATCTTAAGCTTCCAGTTGCAAGCCATTTCAACTCCTCTCCTACACCAATTTGTCCGTCCTCAGCCTCTTCCACTGCCAGGGCAAGACCAAACATGAACATATTCTGTGTAGGTCATCTACAACCCAATGTACGTTCAATTCTCCATTTCATGTAACCTCTGTTCCTTCCTCTAGCAAGCCCTCTTTCTCATATCCTTATTTCCATCCACATCCACCCACCCTAGTGATCAGTTTCTTTACAACACACACAAAATGCTGGAGGAACTCAGCAGGCCAGGCAGCATCTATAGAAAAGAGCAAACAGTCGACATTTCGGGCCGAGACCCTTCAGCAGAACTAGAGAAAAAGATGAGACGTCAAAGCAAGAAGGCGAGGGAAGGCGAGGAAGAAGTACAAGGTGGTAGATGTTAAGTGAAACCAGGAGAAGGGAGGGATGAGGTAACGAGCTGGGAGGTTGAATGGTGAAAGAGATACAGGGCTGGAGAAGGGGGAATCTGATAGGAGAGGGTGGAAGACCATGGAAGAAAGGGAAGAGGGAGGAGCACCAGAGGGAGGTGATAAAGTGAGAGTGGGAAATGGGAATGGAGAAGGTGGTGTGTGGGGGTGGGGGACCATTACCAGAAGTTAGAGAAATCAATATTCATGCCATCAGGTTGGAGACTACTCAGACGGAATATAAGATATAGCTCCTCCAACCTGAGTGTGGCCTCATCGCGGCAGTAGAGGAGGCCATGGACTGATATGTCGAAATAGGAATGGGAAGTGAATTGGTTTCTTTCTCCTCCCCTACCTGGTTCCATATGTCTATTATTCACACTCAATCCAATTTGTCTCCAACCTCCTCCCCTCCTCTCCTCTCTGTTTCCAGCTGCCCTGCATTCCTCCCTTATCTGGTTTCACACATCATCTTCCTTTCTGCAGCTTTTGTTGTTTTGACCAATCACCTCTCAGCCTCTGCCCCTCCTCCACCCTTGCTCTGAATGCTCAGGAACCCATGCCTCACCTCTTTTTACTGGCTGTCTTTCCTATATACCTTCGATCCTGGTGTACGGACTCAATCCAAAATGTTGACTATTCCTTTGCCTACACTGACCTCCAGCTGCTTGATTTTTGTTCCACATCTCATCTGCAGTCTCTTGATTCTCCATATTTGGACTTATCCCTGGTAACCTTTCACTTTTTGGCAAATATACCCACCTACCAGCTCCAGTCAAATTCTTTTTATCCTACCCATGGGAGTGTCTTCAGATCCCACCTCCTGTCCTACACATGACAATGCTAGCGGAGCTGACCCTATTATATGACTGAGAATCTCACATTCAAGCTTTTTAAACTTATCTTGTTCTATCATTGACAACTGCATGTATGTCATTTCCATCTCAATTATATAGAATTTAATAATATAACTTCTCGGTAAGGATCTTTAATTAATCTGGTGTGAGTGATTTTTGTCTATGCTGAGAAATCCTTAAACACAGCTGCAGACGGTAAAGTGATCCCTCCGGTGTCCTTCATTAATGACAAACCATTGGGATCCACTGGTAATTTGAGGCAATGGTTAGTGCAGAGTTTGATCTAATACTCAGCTGTTCTGGGAGGAATCAGAATTTATGAATAAGGGAGAGCCCTTAATTTGCACAAAGCAGAACTGTGTGTAGAAAAGAAGCTAAAATATGGCAAACCAGATTTCTGAAGATGAAAAGAATCTGGCTAACGGTATTGAACTTAGAAACCTCAAGGGGTTTCTTCAGTGCTTCCAACTTCAGACATTTACCATGAAATAAAGGGTCTTTATTTGTAATTGCTCTCCCAAATTTGTAAAGACTATTTGATGTGCCCAACAGTTTGCTGTCCATATTATCATGCATTACTGAAGGCCTTGGTTTTGGCCACTTACTTTTTACAGTTGACCAGAAGTTTTTTGCTAAGTGTTTGATCACCCTTGCAATTCACGTGGAGCTCTGAATTCTGAAAGAAGGCCAAAGCATTATATGTGAAGTCTGCCACTTCTATGCAATCCTCTCAAATCTACATGACTCTTAGTCTGATTACTTTTGCTCAATGAAATGTAAGTAAATCTCTTTCCCCTGACGTCACTGGCTATACTTAAACAATGGTGTGCAGCGAACTAAGAAACATGGGGAAAATCCATAACAACCAGGGTACATCCTGGTAGCACACAAAGTCCTGCTGAAGGGTCTCGGCCCAAAACGCCGACTGTACTCTTTCCCACAGATGCTGCCTGGCCTGTCGAGTTCCTCCAGCACTTTGTTGTCGTGTGTTACTTGGATTTCCAGCATCTGCAGATTTTCTCTTGTTTGTGTTAGGGTACATCCTGTGTGGCCAAGTACTGCCCAATCCACCTCAATCACAGATTATCCTGCATCAAATTAGGCGTTAGACCGGATACAACAAGAAGAGCCCCTGTCTGCAAAATGTTGCTCAGAAAAATTTGGGGGTGGAGTTTATCTGGAGTTGTCCTCCGGATAAGTTAAAGAACAGCCTCTGCTCATAAAATATGCCTTTCAACCAAAGCCTAAAGTTCTCCATTTTTAATTTGTAGAAAAGCTTTGTTGAACAAGCAGCACAGACCCATCATACAATAGTGCATATTTGGGATAGTCTGCCTTGGGTGTTATCAGACTCCATGAAGTCTCCTAGCATTGGTTAAACAAAACCACGTAAACCTCTCACTGATTATCACCTACCTTCGTCCTTAAGCTGATTTAAATGAACTGAAAGCTAGAGCCTGCACAGCCCTTTGGGCTAGATTCACCTTCCTCTTCACGGAGAAATTTCTCCTCACCTCAGTCCTAAATAGTTTACCAGTTACTGTGAGACTGTAGCCTTGCTTTTAGATTCCTCAAACAGAGGAGACTCGCTTCCTGGTCCAGGTCGTCAAGTCCTGTAAGAGTGTTGTAAGTTTCAATGAATTTTGGACCCGGACTATGCAAGCCCTCAATTCTCAGAACCAGCCTTATGAATCTTTGCTCTGCTTCTCTATGGTAAGTACATCCTTTCCTAGTTCAGGAGAACAAAACTGATGTAATTTTCCAGTTATGGTCTCACCTAGGCTCTATATAATTGGAAAAGCTTTTGACTCTATTAATTGAGAAGGACGATAGAGCTAGCTTTTCAAATTTGCTGCCTGCAGCAATTTGTTTCCAATTTTACGTTTGTCAAATGCTATCATGCAAGCTGTGGTCTTAAAAAATGGACCCGATCTCAATGCAGACCTGAATTAACCCAGACTATACTATCACCCCAAATTTTTAAAAAAAAAATTTTAAAATTAGTTTTTTTATACATTTTTTACATAGCTATAGATAAAAAACCTCAGATCAAAATGGAGAACATTGATACAGTGCAAAAATAAACATACAATAATAATATGATACAAAGAAAGATAATTGAGAAAGCACCCAAATTGAAGACATGTAAAATTAGTATCCTCCCCAAGCCCCGCAACAAAAAAAAACTCCAGACCAACCACAACACAGTATAGAGAATATAAATCAGGACAATCAAACCCCCAAAACTGTAAATACACTTAGCAACAGAAGATATTAATGCCTACTACCAAAAAAAAAGAAAAAGGAGCTGAAAGCAAGGGACCGAAAAAAAACCCTAGTCAAGAGGAAGGTTATGAAAGTACTCAATAAAAGGTCCCCAGACCCTATGGAACTTTAAATCCGAATTAAGAACTGAATAATGAATTTTTTCAAGGTCTAAGCAGGCCATAATATCGTTAAGCCATTGAGCATGCGTGGGCGGGGCAACATCTCTCCATCTAAGGAGGATTAAACGTCTAGCCAGGAGAGAGGCAAAAGATAATATTCAACACTTAGTCAAACTCAGACGTAAATCTGTCTCACCCCAGAAACCGAACAAAGCAATTAAAGGGTTAGGTTCTAGGTGGTGATTCAGAATATGCGATAATGTTATAAAGACATCTTTCCAAAATTTCTCCAAGCTAGGACAAAGCCAGTACATATGAATGAGAGAGGCCTTGCCCCTTTTGCATTTATCACAAAGCAGACTAATGTTAGGGTAAAATCGAGATAATTTAGATTTAGACATATGGGCTCACCCCAAATTTTTAATGAAACTTTCTTTCTGCAATGTGTGCACCTCTTCGACAAAAGGCTTCCTATTGGAGTGGAGGTTATAGATAGGGCAAATGGGAAACTTCAACCCGCGGATCAAACTAACCCCTGTCCGTTTGGAAGAATGATTTAAAAAATTCTGCATCTGTTGTACATCTGGAGTAAAAACGGAAAATGCTGTAAACTCTCAGCTAGTTAGGCAGCTCCCATGGAAAGAGAGACAGTTAATATTACCAGTCTGGGGATCTTTCCATAGGTCCTGCTTGACCAACTAGTATTTGCAGCAGCATCTTCTGTTTTCATCTGTCTTTATTTCTTATTCATGAATAGCTATGAAATTGTAAACTATGATGAGATAGGAAGCCCAGCTTCCTATAAGTAAATTAAGGGTTAATATTGGTTAAAGGTTAACCAATATGAAAACCACATTGTGTTGGTTCTGTTACAAGTAAGGTTTCTCATAGAGGTTTGTAACATTTTGGGAGGCACAAATAGAGTAGACAGTCAGAATCTCTGTCCCAGGGTATAAATGACGAATGCCAGAGAGAACCGTTTCAGGGCAACTTTCTCACACAAGAGTAAGAGGTGTTGGGAATGTGCTGCCCAGGGTGGGAGTGGGAGCAGATGCGATACAGACACTAAAGAGGCTTTTTGATAGTCACATGCATATGCAGGGAATGGAGGGATATGGATTATCTGCATGCAGAAGGATGAGTTTAATTCCAAGACAGAAGACACTGCAGATGCTGGAAATCTGTTAGGGCATATAGCAGATATTAACCTCAACAGCAGCTGTTGTTTAGATTTGAATGTGGCTTGTAGATTGAATTTAAAATGCAGCTCTGAACAAAAGCCTCCCTGGAGCTGCAGATTGGTTGAAGAGAAAGAGAGAGTTAGAGTGAGAGTGAGAGTGAGAGTGAGAGAGAGAGAGAGAGAGAGAGAGAGAGTGAGAGTGAGTGAGAGTGAGAGAGAGTGAGAGTGAGTGAGAGTGAGAGAGAGTGAGTGTGAGAGAGAGAGAGAGAGTGAGAATGTGTGTGAGAGAGAGTGAGTGAGAGAGTGAGAGTGTGTGAGAGAGAGAGTGAGAGTGTGTGAGAGAGAGTGTGCGAGAGAGAGAATGAGAGTGTGAGAGAGAGTGAGAGAAAGTGAGAGAGAGAGTGTGTGAGAGAGTGTGAGAGAGAGGGAGTGAGAGAGAGTGAGTGTGAGAGAGAGTGAGTGAGAGAGAGTGAGAGAGAGTGAGTGAAAGAGAGTGAGAGTGTGTGTGAGAGTGAGAGAGTGTGAGAGCGAGAGAGAGAGTGAGTGACAGAGAGTGAGTGAGAGTGTGAGAGAGAGAGAGTGAGTGTGTGAGAGAGAGTGAGAGAGTGTGACAGAGAGAGTGAGAGAGAGTGAAAGTGTGTGAGAGCGAGAGAGAGAGTGAGTGAGAGAGCATGAGGGTGTGTGTGAAAGAGAGAGGGAGTGAGAGAGAGTGAGAGTGTGAGAGAGAGGGAGTGAGAAAGAGAGTGAGTTTGAGAGAGAGAGAGTGTGTGTGTGTGTGTGTGCGTGAGAGAGAGAATATGTATCAGTGGGGATTAACATTCATTTTGGGTGTGTCTGGAGTGTGGGTACACTGGAAGACATATTTGAAAACTATATGTAATACAGAGGAAGCACTGTAGATACATTGTAACTTCTTTAGCATATAAAAATGTCACACAATATTGGGTCGAACAGGCCTGTTGCTCATTTTTGCTGAATAAAACACTTCCATATCCACTAGCTTCAGTGTCTCTCTGGAGGAACTCATCAAGTATGGCAGCATCTATGGATGGAAAAGGACAGTTGAGACCCTTCATTGGGGCTAGAAAGAAAGAGGGGAGAGAGCCAGTATATGAAAAGAGTGTGTGGGGAGCAGTGGGGGAGAGCCATGGTGTAAGAGCTGACAAGTGATAGGTGGATCTTGGTGGGGTGGGGGTGATAGAAAGGCCAGGGAACTGGGAATGATATAAGAAGCTGGGAGGTGATTGGTGGAAGTCACAAGGAGCTGAAGACAATGGAATCTTCTCATTGATGTAGAGGAGGAATTACGCAGGTTGCGGGATCACTTCACGGAGTGCCTTCGCACTGTCCGATCTACCACCGAGATGTCCAAGAAGCCAGTGATTTTAATTACTCTTCCCAAAGCCACACTGACATGTTTGCCCATGGTCTTCTCTACTGCTAGGTGAGGCATCGCCTGATAGTCTCTAACCTGATGGACTGAACATCGGCTTTGCTATCTTCCAGACACTATCCTCATGCCTCCTTTTTTATAACCTTGTCTCACCAGCTTCATCATCCCACCACTCTCCCTTCGCCTGCCCTCACTATCTCACTGATTCCTCCACCAGTTCCCCACGTCACCTCCTTCCCTTTATTTCATGGTCAACATCGTGTCAAATGAGATCCCACCTTCTTCAGCCCTTTGCCACATCCACCTATCACCTCCCAGCTTCTTTTTTTAAAAAACTTTTTTTATTGTGTTTTCAAATAGTTACAGAATAAAAGTGTGTGAAAAAGAAAATATGTGTTACCCATCCCTCCTCCCCTTAACCCCTCCCCCCAACATCCCTATTGAAAAAAAGAAGAAAGAAAGAAAGAAAGAAAGAAAGAAAGAAAGAAAGAAAGAAAGAAAGAAAGAAAGAAAGAAAGAAAGAAAGAAAGAAAGAAAAAAAAGGAATGCCTGGATATTGGAAGATCCCCACGTGCTCCATGGAGTTCGTAATAACTTTAGTATATATATTTATTTCTTTCCCCAAGTAACCAATTATTTCATCTTCGGAGCACCTATATATTTAATCCTATCTTTTGTAAATAAGGGCGCCAAATTTTCAAAAATGTTTCATATTTATCTCTTAAATTATAAGTAATTTTTTCAAGTGGAATACAGCCATAAATTTCTTTCTTCCAACGATCTATACTTAAATATGTATCCGATTTCCAAGTAACTGCAATAGCTTTTTTGGCTACTGCCAATGCAATTTTTATAAATTCTTTCTGATATTTATTCAATTTGGATATCGGTTTTATCCCTTCAATATCGCCTAGTAAAAGTAATATTGGATTATGTGGAAGTTATATTCCAATAATTTGTTCCAATAAAACTCTTAAATTTGTCCAAAAAGGTTGAATTTTAGAACAAGACCAAGTAGAATGTAAAAAAGTACCAATTTCTTGGTTACATCGGAAACACTGATCAGATAAATTTGGGTTTAATTTATTTATTTTTTGTGGTGTAATATATAATTGATGTAAAAATTTTAACATATATTAAAAAATGAAAACAGATATAGCTTTTTTACACGAAACTCATTTAACAGACATAGAACATCAGAAATTAAAAAGAGACTGGGTTGGAAATGTTATTGCAGCTTCATTTAATTCAAAGGCGTGAGGAGTTGCAATTTTGGTTAACAAAAATTTACCAATTAAAATACAAAACTTATTAATTGATTCGGCAGGGAGATATCTAATTATACATTGTCAAATTTTTTCAGAACTATGGACCCTTATGAACATTTATGCACCAAATGAAAATGATGTAAAATTCATACAGGAGGTCTTTTTGAATTTGGCTAACGCACATGATAAAATATTAATAGGTGGAGATTTTAACTTTTGTCTAGATCCAGTTTTAGATAGATCAACAAAGGTTGTTACAAAATCAAAAGTAGCAAAATTAACTCTATCATTGATGAAAGACAAATTTATGGAGAAGAATTAATCCAAAAGAAAGAGATTATTCATTTTATTCAAATAGACATAAAACATATTCAAGGATAGATTTTTTCCTATTATCAACGTATATTAAAGATAGAGTGAAAAATGTGGAATATAAAGCAAGAATATTGTCAGATCATTCTCCTTTAATAATGACAATGATAATGATAGATAAAGAGGAATCAATTTATAGGTGGAGATTTAATTCAATATTATTAAAACGTCAAGATTTTTGTGATTTTATGAAAAAACAGATTCAGTTCTTTTTAGATATAAATTCACATTCAGTTGATGATAAATTTATAGTGTGGGAAGCAATGAAGGCATATTTGAGAGGTCAGATAATAAGTTATACTTCTAAAATTAAGAAGGAATATATGATAGAAATAGATCAATTGGAAAAAGAGATTACAAAATTAGAAAAAGAATCCCAAAGAAATATGACAGAAGAAAAACGAAGACAACTTATTAACAAGAAGTTACAATATAATACACTCCAAACATATCGAACAGAAAAAGCAATTATGAGAGCTAAACAGAGATATTATGAACTAGGTGAAAGATCACATAAGGTTCTTGCATGGCAGTTAAAAACAGACCAGACTTCTAAAACAATAAATGCAATTCGAACAAGTGTAAATAAAATTACTTATAAACCTTTAGAAATTAATGAAGCTTTTAAGAATTTTTATTCTGAGTTGTATAAATCAGAATCACAAAATGACAATGTCAAGATAGAAAGGTTTTTTATCACAAATAACTCTTCCAAAATTAAATACGGAAGAACAGAAGGGATTAGATATGCCTTTTACATTGAAAGAGGTCGAAGAAGCCCTAGGATCATTTCAAAGTAATAAATCTCCAGGAGAAGATGGTTTTCCGCCTGAATTCTATAAAAAGTTTAAAGATGTATTAATTCCTCCTTTTATGGAGTTAATACACCAAGTGGAAAGAACACATAAACTTCCAGAATCTTTTTCGACAGCTATTTTAATAGTATTGCCAAAAAAAAGATAGAGATCTTTTAAAGCCAACATCATTTATTAAACACTGATTATAAAATAATAGCAAAAATCTTATCTAATAGATTATCTAAATGCTTACCAAAATTAGTACATATGGATCAAACAGGATTTATTAAAAATAGACAATCGGCAGATAATGTAACTCGCTTATTTAGTATAATTCATTTAGCGCAGAAGAGGGAGGAAATGAGCGTGGCAGTTGCTTTAGATGCAGAAAAACCTCCCAGCTTCTTAAATCATTCTCATTCTTCCCCCCCCCCCCCCATCGCCTTCCCATCAACCCCTTCACCTGGAATCACCTATCACCCACCAGCTCTTGTTGCCGCCAGTCCAGCTGAGTTTCTTGTGCTATTTGCTTCTGGTCTAGTTTAATTTGGCACTATGCTTCAGCACAGGCCCTAGGGGCTGAGCCTGTTCCTGTTTCGTGCAGTCCAATGTTCTACGTTTATGTCTTCAGCTAACACCAAAGAAGGGTTTAACTCTCAGGATGAAGGCTACTTTCCGATGGGAGTCTGACCCCCATTTGCGGGCCTTGAAAGCACAGGACGAAATGTCCATTTTCGCAATAAGAGTAACGGGCAGTTTCTCACTAATGCTGATGGCAGCTGGACAAAGGAATCAGGCTAAATATTTCGAGAGTCGACACATGTCCACAAAGGATCTGATCAGCCTTAATGGTCAGGTATTAGGTAAACTTCAACCAAGCATCCGAACCCAAAAGAAAAAACTGAGGCACTGCTGAATGTTGAAAGAAGTTTGAGCCCCCAGTTGAGTGCTCTTTGGACACAGTGCCACTGCCTCTGGCAGAGCGTACCCTCCCTGATGATACCCAATGGAATAAGCACAATCCGATATCCAGGTTTCAGACCAATCATTTTCCGGAGGGAACATATGAATAATAGTGAGTTAGCACCTTCAGGGTAAAATGGAAGAAAACAGAAGACACAGTAGTGAGGGAGAAGGCCATAAAGGTGCTATGTTTGCCTATAATTGGCCTACAGTGTTTAGAAAGTTATTGCATGAATCAAGATGTTGCTGAACTGTGGTCTTCATTGAAGTTGCGGCTCAGATCTAGTTTTTAGGGTTTTTTTAGGTTGACAGGAATGGTTTTGGGGATAAAGATTCGAAGTACGTTTATTATCAAAGTACGTATACAGAATACAACTCTGAGATTCGTCCTCCCGCAGGCAGCCATGAAACAAAGAACCCGTTCAAGGAAGCTTCAAGCACCCAATGCGGGAAGAAAGAACAAATTGCGCAAATGGCAAAAGAGCAAGCGGACAGTGCACACAGTAGAATAACAAACATCAGACCAGGAGTCCAGTGTTCAGTTTAATTCATTTCTGCATCGCACTGTTAGCCCGCTGCAGGCCGCAAAGCTGAAGAACCCCGATCAAAGTACTCAGAAAAGTCAAAAAAAGAGGAAGCCGTACCCAGGGACAGAGCGGGGAGTTAAGGGCCAAATTAGGTCAAAGTCTAAGTCAAACTCTCTGCTTTGCGTTTGAAATCCAGGAGTGTGGGTGCGGTCAGGTTTTGAGCCAGCAGAACGGCAAGGGAGTTTGGTAAGTCCCGCCTTCAGGGCCTGGAGCTCGGGACTTCAGCTGGGTTCCTTATTCGTCATCATCTGCACGTTCTGGTTCAATACCGAAGATCGAAGGTTGGTCAGAGATCCTGATCAAAGCCCGAAGGTCAATCAGGTCCAGACGTTGAGGCCTGATGGCCAAATCTATGAACCTCTGCCAGTCTGGTGAGGGAGTCAGAGCCCAGTGTCTAAGAATCCACAAATCTTCCGGAGGGTGGAGGCTGAGCTTAGAGGATTGCGTACAGTAAGTGCATGGGTGTGTACAAGCGAGGGAGGAAAGGGGCTGATCCCGCTTTTGTTGCTTGGTTGCTTGGTACGTTCTGCTTTGTTCTCTTCTGTATTTTTCTGCCAGGCATTGTGGGCATGGTATGTTGGCGCTGCAATGTGTGGGCACACTTGCAGACTGCCCCCAACACATCCTTGGGTGTGTTGGTTTTTAATGCAAATGACCCATTCACTGTATATTTCTATATAAGAGGGGTGATTGATAAGTTCATGGCTTAAGGTAGAAGGAGTCAATTTTAGAAAACCTAGCACATTTATTTTTCAACATAGTCCCCTCCTACATTTACACACTTAGTCCAGTGGTCGTGGAGCATACGGATCCCTTCTTTGTTGGAGTCAGCGTCTTGGACCCCCAGAAGTGGTCCACAGCATGGGGTGATTGATAAGTTCGTGGCCTGAGGTAGAAGATGTTATTAACTTCAAACTTTCTGCATAATCACTCAAAGAGTTGAACTGCACGTGCATGTAACGAGAGGTGTATAACTCACCTCCTTCTACCATAGGCCACGAATTTATCAATCACCACTGCTGTGAACCACTTCTGGGGGTCCAAGACGCCGACTTCTACAAAGAAGGGATCCGTATGCTCCACGACCGCTGGACTAAGTGTGTAAATGCAGGAAGGGACTACATTGAAAAATAAATGTGCTAGGTTTTCTAAAATTGACTCCTTCTACCTTAGGCCACTAACTTATCAATCACCCCTCATACATGTGATTAATAAACTTGAATAAATCTGTTTAGTTTATATGCCCTCAGTTTCAATATTAAGAATTAGTAGAGGCCCAAAGCTAGGCCAAGGCTGTGTCCATGACTTGGCTACTGGGGGTTGGGCAGTGTGTGCTGGAGAACCAGTTGATATCTGGTGGGTGGGGAACTTCCCAGAGATCTTGTGTTTGTCTGGGATTTGAAGCCTCCATCACAAGGTGACAGCTGGGAACAGGGAAGGTTCAGTGCTCGTTTTCACTGGGAGGGTCATCAGGATATTGGGGATGGAGGCCGGAGTAAAGGACCACAGCTAAAGTACAGAACAGGAATGAAGCCAACACTGAAGTAGTACCCAATAGTGGGCTGGAATTTTGTCTAGCAGCTCCTTTAAGTAATCCTGGTGAACTCTCAGTAGATGTGATTTAACTCAAGAAGGGTCATTACTGCAGACATGGACTTGTTACCCTCTTTTTAAGGTTCAGATGTGACTTATGAGAGATCTTGAACTTAGAACAGTACAGCACAGGAACAGGCCCTTCGGCCCACAATGCTGTGCCAAACCAATCAAATTAGTAACAAATGGCCAATTAGACTAATCCCTTCAGCCTTCAAAGTGTCCGTATCGTTCCATTTCCCTCACATTCATGTGCCTATCTAAACACCCTTTAAAAGCCCTTAATGTATCTGCCTCTACCACCGTCCCAGGCAGCACACTCCAGACACCCACCAGTCACTGGTTTAAAAACTTGCCCCTTACATCTCCTTCGAAATTAACCCCCTCTCATCTTAAATGTATTAGACCTTTCAACCCTGGGAAGAAGATATTCTCTGTCTACTCTACCTATGCCCCTCATAACCCTTTACCAGATCTCCCCTCAGCCCCTGCCGCTCCAGAGAAAGAATTCGGGTTTGTCCAACCTCTCACTGTAGCACATGCCCTCTAATCCAGGCAGCATCCTGGTAAAGCTTCACCATCTTTCCTACAGTGGGGCAACCAGAACTACATGCAATAGCCCAGATGCAGCAGATCTAAAGTTTTACAAAGCTTCAATATAACTTCCTGACTTTTGACTTCAGTGCCTTGACTAATAAAGGCAACCATTGCCACATCAACACACACAAAACGCTGGAGGAACTCAGCAGGTTAGGCAGCATCTGTGGAGCTGTTTAAACAGTCGGTGTTGCAGGCTGAGACCCTTCTGCAGGACTGAGAAGGAAGAGGGAAGAGGTGAGAATAAAAAAGTAGGAGGAGGGGAGGAAGGAGAGCGAGAAGGTGAAAGGTGAAGCCAGGTGGGTTGGAAAGATAAAGGAGTGGAGAAGAAGGAATCTGACAGGAGAGGAGAGTAGACCATAAGAGAAAGGGAAGGAAGTGGGAACCCAGGGAAGTGATAGGCAGGTGAGGAGAAGTAAAAGGCTTGAATGGGGAGTAAAAGAAGTGAGGAGAGGAAGGAGAAATCAATATTCTTGCCATCGGTTGGATTCTACCCAGGTGGAACATATGGTGTTGTTCCTCCACCCTGAGGGTGGCCTCATCTTGGCTCAAGAGGAAGCCATGGACTAACATGTTGGAATGGGAATTAAAATTAAATCTGATCTAGTGCTTTCTCGGCATGTATGACGAAAATATTCTTCCCGAGCTTTCAGCCAGGTACAGATATTGATTATGAGTGATGTTTCGATGTCAATCTCTCCCATCTTCATCAGGGGTGATAGCTGGCAATGACTAGTCTGATGGTATTTAGACCCCTGCAGTCCGTCTGTCCTGATTGGTTAGTCCTCGTCTAGTCAGGTTTCTGCTCTCCCACCTTGTTTACAATCAAATTCCAGTTCTTCATCTTCGTTAAAATTATTTTCCTCTAGTTTTATTTCAATGGCTTCCTTTATCAGGTGGTCCCAAAAGCCATTGGCATGGAACAGTAGCTTTTTGCTATTGAAGTCAATCCTATGGCTATTGCGAATACAATGTTCTGCTACAGCCGATTTCTCTGGGTAACCCAAACATATACACCTCCTGCGCTCCTTGATGTGAGTTTCCACTGTCTGGCCTGTAAGGAAGATCAGATCACAGCTTATGCGGGTCAAAGATAATTTGGGATTCAGGTCAGCTGGTGTTTACAGGATTCCCTGTGAATGCGGAGCAGCGTATATCAGCCGGGTGGGACACACTACTAAGGAGGTGGGAAGGTAGGGTGAGCATGGATGTTTGGGAAATGGAGGAGATGCAGCTGAGGCAGGATCAGCACTGCAGAAGGGAAACTCCATTCTTTGAAGAAGGAGGACATCTCCTCCTCTGATGTCCTGGAAAGGAAAGGCACATCCTGGGAACAGATGCAGCAGAGGTGACAGAATTGAGAGAAAAGAATAGCTTTTACAGGAGATAGGGTGGAAAGAGGTATAGGCAAGATAAACAAGAGAATCGGTAGGCTTACAAAAGATGTTGGTTGACAGTCTTTCTCCAGAGGTGGAGACAGAGAGATCGAGAAAGGGGAGAGAGGTGTCAGAGATGCACCAAGTGAATTTAAGGGCAGGGTGGAAGTTAATGAAATTGTCGGGCTTAGCATGGGTGCATGAAGCCGCACCAATGCAGTCGTCAATGTAGCAGAGGAAAAGTTGAGGAGCTTTACTGGGTAAGGCTTGGAACGTGCATTGTTTTATGTAGCCACTGAAGAGACAGGAATGGCAGGGCCCATAACTACCCCTTAAGGAGGAAAAGTTGTTGAGGTCAGAGTCAGAGAATTGAAAGTTACTGAGGAGATCGAGAGCATGAGAAGTGTTGTGGATACAGGTGGGAAGGGACTGAACCAAGAGGATAGAATGGAATTGAGATATGAGGACATGAGTTCAGTGGGGCAGGAGCAAGTAGAGATAGTGGACATACCCAGACAGTCAGGTTTGTGGATCTTGGGTAGAAGTAGACGTGAGCAGTGCGGGACAAGGGAACTGTGAGCTTGGTGGCAGTGGATAGGAGTTCTCCAGAGTTGATGAGGTCAGTCATCGTGTCAGAGACAGTCTTTGGATGATTCGGAATAGCGCCCTCTTCAAGGGGTATGAGGAGGTGTCTGGCAGTTGCCATCTGGCCTCAGCAAGGTAGAGGTCAGTGAACCACACTACCACAGCACCCCCTTTGTCTGTGGGCTTAATAGTAAGGTTGGGATTGGTGCGGAGAGAGTGGAGGGTAGTGTATTCAGAGAGGAAAGGTTCAAGAAAGAAAGGGGAATGCTGAAGTCGAGATGGTTGATGTCTCGTTAACAGCAGGCAGAGAACCAGAGCGGGCTGTGCAAGAAGAGGAGGAGGGTTGGAGACGGGAGAAGGGGTCATCAGCGCGGGGTGTGGAATTCTTGCCAAAGAAGTTGGCTTGGAGACAGAGACAATGGAAGAAGAGCTTGGAGTCATGGTGGGCACGGAACTCTATGAGGTGCGGGTGAAGGAGAGCAAAGGTAAAGGTAAGGTAAGGGGAAGGTCAGAAGGAATGTTGAAGACATGGCCCGGATTAGAGCTGGGAAGAGAAATGGTGCCAGATTGGTGGCGAGAGATGATGCCAGTAATGGTGTCTTTGGAGGCAGTGATGGGAGTTCTCCAGAACTGATGAACTCCTGAGAACTAATGCCATGTGCCTTCTTGACCACTCTATCAACCTGAGTAACCACTTTCAGGGGGTTATGAACGTGGATGCCAAGATCCCTCAGCTCATCCACACTGCTAAGGGTCTTGCCTTTAACAGTGTATTCTCTCTTTAACTTGCCCTACCGAGGTGCAACGCTTCACATTTCTCTACTGATCTACATCCCGCTGTAGTCTTTGCCAGTTTTCTATACTGTCGACAACACCACTGACCTTCGTATGATCTGCATACTCACGCATCTACATTTTCATCCGGGTCATTGATATTACAAACAGCAGAAGTCCCAGTACAGATCACTGTGGAGCACCATCAATCGTAGACCTCCAGCTAGAATTTGACCATCACTCTCTGTCTTTTATGGACGAGCCAGTTCCAAATCCAAATGGTGTGGGACCTTGTCAAACATCTTATTAAAATCCATGTAGACAACATTCGCACAGCTCTACCTTCATCAATCACCTGGTCAAAAAACTCAATCAGATTAGTAAGACTCTTAGGTAGTAAGGGATAGGTGGATATTTGACAAAGGGCAAGTGAAAGGTTACCAGGAGTAGGCAGGAAAGTAGAAATGAAATTACTATCAGATTAACCATGATTTTATCAAATCACAGAGCAGGATTGAGGGGTTGAGTGGATTACACCTGCTACGATTTTGAATGTTCATTCGTTACTATTAAAAACAGCTTCATGTGTCTGAATTTCTTGACCCATTGTGTTCAGAATAAAAATGTCTACATGGATATAAGCACTAGATGGAGCTATTGGAATGTATTTTTCTCTCTCAGTAACTGAGTGACTCACCCTGGCTCCAGTATAGTAGCAGTTTACACTACGAGTCATTGCCCTCTTCACAAAACTGGAAGCGATGCATTTCATGTTGAGAACTTGGGAAATAGTCATTTCCTTTTAGTCAGTGACTAACACTGAGCTCATTCTTAGCACCTCCAGATATATTGAATACGTTAAAGGTCATTGGTTATGGGCATGCCAAAGGAGAAAAACATTCAGGGATCCAAAATACGTGGAGCCAACAAGATCAAAAACACGTGGAGCGCAGAATCTCCAAAATAAAAGAATCTAATAAAAATCTGAGAGATGAGCAGAAAATATAATGTGCAGATTTCAAAACAGAAATCCACCTTCTGGTTTCAAATACATATAATGTGCTGTATATACAAACTGTATATGTATAACATATACTGTTCCTATACATAGTGATTTTATGTACAAATGTATATAAGCAGTGTGATTAGTGTTTTTCTGTATAATCCAATATATTGTAATATGTTTGTTTTTATGTAGATTATTCATTCTTTATGAATGTTATAAATTGTTCCATATAAAGTTAATCCTATAAAGTGTATTATGCATTACATAGATTTGTATTGTTGATGTTTTGACAACTACAGTAAAATAATAGAGTGCATTAAAGAGTCATAGGGCTCACTGAGTCACAGAGTTAATCAGTAAGGAAAAAACCCCTTCAGCCTATTTCCTCCTTGGAGACCAAGTTACCTAACTGATCAGTCACCTGCATTTGGCCCACGTCCCTCTAAACCAGGGGTTCCCAACTCTTTTAATGCCATGGACGCCTACCATTAGCCAAGGGGTCTATGGACCCCAGATTGGGAACCCCTTCTCTAAACCTTTTGCATTCATGCACTTGAATGTCTTTTAAATGCCTTCGACTTCCAGTGGTCAGTCTAGTGATCATTAATATCTGTCATGATGTGAGTTCCTTGATCCTCACCCGAATGGTGAGGTGAACTAGTAGATGCTAATTCTTGAAATAGGGGTGTTTCCATCACATCTTCTGTCTGATCCTCTGACGAAACATAGTGTTTACTCCGAGCATTTTCCCAAGAGAAGTACCCTACAGAGATTAGGCTTCCCTGTAATGTAGTACACACAAAACGCTGCTGGAGCTTGGCAGGTCAGGCAGCATTAATGGAAAAGGGTGAACAGTCGACGTTTCAGGCTGAGACCCTTCGTCAGGACTGGAAAAGGGAGATGAGAAGTTAGAGGAAGAAGGTGGGGAGAGGAGAGGAACATCCGTATTCCTTCTTTGCCGACCATGCTATGCCAGAGGGATAGGTCTTTGGCCACGGTGGCACTGAAGTCATCAAAGATGATCAGTTGTCTTCCTTTTGGGATGTTTTGAAGACTGGAATAGAAATCCTCCTTGGCCTTATTTCAGAACTTCAATTTTGGGGTTATATATATATATCTCTATACTGATGACCATGGAGTGATGGTTCTGTGTCAAACCAAGTTGAAGGGCTCACTAATTCCACAGAAGCTAACAGTGGAATGCTGGGTTAGCTCATTCTTGATGGCACATCTCATTTTGTGAAGGCAGAGTTGCTCCACCAAATTATTCCTCCATAATAAAGTGATTCCAGCATCTTGTTCTTTAAGCTGGCCATCTCCTGACTGTTGTTCCTCACCCAGTGCAGAAATGTTGATATTTATGTGTCTGAGTTTCTGAACTCTACCCAGCTAATTTTGTTCCATCACCCTCCTGGCATAGCTCTGAAAACTGGTTTTCTTCCAGCTCCCATTTGATCACTACGATATAATTTGCCACAAGCACCTCACCCTATCTTCAGCATTCTACATCCTGAGCGCCTGCTGCTTTTAAAGAAGTTTATCCACATGTCACCTCCTTTTGTATACTGTGATTTCTATGGAGGCCTTCATAACTTCAGGAGTGCATCAAACAATTAACAGTCTGCGAGCAGTTACTGTTGCAATATAGGAAAGTGATATATTCTCGTGTATTTCGGGAGCAAATGGAGATTTGGGTTGGTATCTCATCAAAAAGATGGTGGGTATTCAGCATAATGATTACTGTGTGGGAGCCGTCACAGAAAAATGTGCATGAGGACAAGATCTGATGCAGACACAATGTTCTCTACAGCTGAAAGGTTTGATGACATTCCAGTGACCAGATCCTGGCGAGGCAGTGGGCACCAGGGAAGCGATCAGGAAACCACTGAGAAACACACACAAAAGACTGGAGGAACTCAGCAGGCCAGGCAGGGTCTTGGCTCGAAACGTCGACCGCAGTCTTTTCCTTAGAAGCTGCCTCCAGCACTTTGTGTGTGCCGCTCGGATTTCCCAGCATTTGCAGGTTTTCTCTTGCTTGTGACAGGAGAACACTACACTGACTAAACAAAAACTAACGTTCAAGAAGGTCCGAGATGAAAGAACATGCAGCGTTCACCCATACAATTAATCTTTCGTAACGAGCCTTTCAGGTAAATTTATGACAGGAAATGTCAGTTACAGATGTGCAGGGGCAGCATTTGTAAAGGAGTAACTGATAATCCAAGATCAAAGACATCCTGTTATCCGGTATTCACTTCTAAGTAGATACCATGACACAACTGTCAGTCAAGAATGATCCAATAATGGGCACAGGCAGAAGTTTCAAATAAAAAAAGACAATTGGAAAGAAAAACAAGGGGAAGAATCGATGACTGGTGCTTATCCTTCCAATAATCCAACTTGCAAAATTCGTGCCAGTCCCTCATTCACCTCCATTGCATTTTAGTTCCAGTTCGACATTCAATAATCATAGAACAGTATCAATTACACCGCATCTGCTGTCCAACCCCCCCCCCCCCCCATTTTCACCCTGTCCAACCTCCCTCTCACCCAGTCTAAGCCGCCAGCCCTCTCAAGATTCTGCTCACCTAGCTAAACATCCTGGCACAGGAGTGTCAGTATTTACTGGAAGTGACCAGAATGCTGGCAGTATGGCTGGGGGCTTTGTCATTATTTATAAGGGGTGACTCATGGTGTGTTAATCATTACAGATGATGGCTGTTAATACGCCAGTATTATAGGGGATACCTGGGGCTGTGCAAAGGGATGTGGTGGTATCTGCAGCTGTGTCAGTATTCAAAGAGCATCTGCCGAGAGCTAAGTGGTATTTTTACGACAGCGTGCGGGAGTTATTAGGGCATGTGTCCTCATAATATCCTGTAGATAGGTTTGTAAGAGACAACTATGTCTTGTACTTGACAAGCTATTAAAAAATAACCTTTGACCTCAGCCTGCGTGAAGCTCAATGTTTTGATATGCTTCACTAATCGACCTTTGCAACAGCTGCCTGCTGGGTAGTTCGTTAAAATTAATTAGACAGTGAAATGAGGCAAGACATGTACCAGGTTTCCAGAAAGGTTTCACGAAGCAGCAAGTGATCTATTGATACAGCTTTCATGGTCTCATGATTCACATCATAGACCTGAAACTCCCACATGAACCTTGCTCAGCATCGATTACAAAACTGCTTGGTCTTTTCATTAAATTCTGAGATGTTTCATGCCCAGAGAACTAACTCCTAATCTGTGTGGTTTTGTTTCCTTTCTTACTAGCCCAGGTTATTTTGAATCTGAATAACTACTCTTCTCACTCGAATCATTATCCTTGTGTTTTTACTGTTTACAAAGCTAATTATGTAACATATTCCAATTTCTTAGTTTTAGGTGTGGTGTTTCCTAATCTGTTGCCTGCATCTTTGAGCTAAACCGAACTTATCCCTCAATGAAGTACATATTGTGACCTCACTTATAGGCTGAGTGCAGTCAATGGAATGCAACCCTGGCACGTGTCTGCACCAGACCTCCCAGCTGTCATCAGGACATTGTGCAGTTCTTTAACCATGATAGTTCGGTCATAAATTTCAAAGTCCGCCCTGAGGGAGAATAATTATTGCTCCACTCTGTGATAAGGTTTATGCTTTTGCTGGCACCTCTCCTGCTTCCAATTTTTGCCACCTTAATCAAGGGCCTGACAATTGTTTACAGCAGAACTGAATTAACCCTTTCGGGTCTTCAAAGCTATGGAAACAGTTGTAATGCCCTTAATTTTTTTTTCCCCTTGGGGATACTGAATCGGTAGATTCATTTTTTGCAGAGTCCAAAGTCCATAACTCAGATTAGCATGTCGGAAGAATGGCTGGAGGTGAGAGGAGAGAAGAGAGAAACGTGACAAGAGGAAGCAAAGGGAGGAGCAGAAGGGGGAGGGGAGCGGGAATGGTGAGGGTGGCAGAGAATGGTATACTCCCAAAAGGAAAGGGATGAAAGGGAGGGGAAGTGAGGCGAACTTTTGGAGGGAAAGGAATCAAAAGAGTCTTAAGGGTGGATATTGAAATGATAACTTGAGTGGAGGGGAGATGGCAGAGACCCAAGGTAGGATTAAGCATTGCTCTAAAGGAGAAGAGTTGACTAAAGTTCTTAAAGTCAGCTTTAGGGATTATAGATAGGTGGAAATCTAAAGGATATGAAATTATTAAGTGAGAAAAAGGAAATGAAAAAGAGTGCACCAATAAGTGTTGTTGATAAAAACACATGGAATATACGGAACAACTTATACAGAAGGGAACAAAGTAATGTGGAGGATATGAAGTGCAAGTCGTCACTGACGTATATGGGCTAGGTTACCAGCTCCAAGACCTCGGCCTCAGTACCTCCTTGTGCAACCGGATCCTCGATTTCCTTACTTGCGTATCCAGATCAGGTGGACAACAACATCTCCTCCACGATCTCCCTCAGCCCAGCTGCACCACAAGGCTGTGTGCTCAGCCCCCTGCTCTACTCACTTTACACTTATAACTGTGAAGCTAAGCACAGCTCCAATGTCATATTCAAGTTTGCTGATGACACCCCTGTTGTTGGCCAAATGGTGACAATTCAGTATATAGGATGGAAATTGAAAATCCGGCTGAATTACTTCATAACAAGAACCTCTTACTTAATGTCAGCAAGACCAAAGAACTGATTAGAGATTTCAGGAGAAGGAAACCAGAGGTCCATGAGCCAGTCCTCATTGGGGGATCAGAGGTGGAGAGGGTTAATAACTTTAAATTCCTAGTTGTTATTATTTCTGAGGACCTGTCTTGGACCCAACTTGTAAGTGCAATTATGAAGAAAGCACAGCAGCACCTCTACTTCCCTAGGAGTTTCAGTATGATGTCTAAAACTTTGACAAACTTCTATAGATATGTAGTGGGAGTATATTGACTGGCTGTATCACAGCCTGGAATGGAAACACCAATGCCCTTGAATGGAAAATCCTACAAAAGGTAGTGGACGTGGCCCAGTCCATCACAGGTAAAGCTCTCCCAACCATTGAACACATCTACATGAAACGCTGTTGCAGGAAAGCAAAATCCATCATCAGGGACCCACAGTACTCAGGACACGCTCTCTTCTCACTCCTGCCATCAGGAAGAAGGTACAGGAGCTTTGGGACCCACAGCAGCAGGTTCAGGAACAGTTATTATCCCTTAACCATCCTGCTCCTGAACCAAACTGGATAACTTCACTCAACTTCACTTGCCCCATCATTGAAATGTTCCCACAACCCCCTTTCAAGGACTCTTCATCTCATGTTCTTCACATTTTTTGCTTCTTTATGTATTATTATTGTTTCTTCTTTATGCATTTGCACAGTTTGTTGTCTTCTGCAGTCTGGTTGAATAACTAAGTTGGGCAGGATTTAATTGATTCTGTTATGGTGCATTATTCTATAGATTTATTGAGTATACCCACAAGAGAATGAATCTCAGTGTTGTATATGGTGACCTATATGTACTTCGATAACAGTTTACATTGAGCTTTAAATATATCATGTTATGCATCACAGGAAAGATAAGTAAAATGTATGAGTGGGAGTAGTAGCTTTAATGATTGACAATGAAATCACTTCAATTAAAGGAGCTAACAAGATGCAAGGAGGTGGCGGAGACTTTATGGATTAAATTAAATAGAAAAAGATTTAAGGTTGTACTGGGAATTTCATCTCAGAATCAGAATCATGTTTATTATCACTGGCATGTGACATGAAATTTGTTAACTTAGCAGCAGCAGTTCAATGCAATACATAATATAGATGAGAAAAAAATAATAAATAAACTAAAAAAAATTATAATAATAAGTAAATAAGTGAATCAAGTCTTTGAGATAAATGTTAGTGTGAAGACCAAAGAGATGGCAGCTGTGGATCTGGAACAAAATTCAGTGCAAGGAGAACACAGCGGGTAGAGCAGCATCTGTGGAGGCAAAGGCGGAAGTCAATGCGTAATGATCTCTTCTGGCCTGTGCAGGGTGCTGGAGAGCATTGGGAGCCAAGGTTTTTAAGAGCAGCTGAATTGGTTAGTGTTGTTTAACGAGAATTATTAATGATTCAGATTTCCTTGTGTTTTTATCGAGTGACTTGCTCTTTGTAACGTGGTCTCCTGGTGCTTTCTGTATAAACTTAGTTTAACTTTATTTTGATAGACTCAGGGATTCTGTGTTTCTTGTGTTATTTAAACGAATGCCCAATTAGCGCTAATCATGGGGTCATAGTTGTGAGAATGTTACGTTTCGCAGCGTCGCTCAGATGAGTCATTGATGTTCTGTTGGAATTATTATGAATAAACTCTGGTCGCCTTCTCTATATTGACGTCTGTCTTTCCTCTGTATGTGGGTTCCAATGTTGCCAGTGCACATTGTGACAGAATGTTTCAGATTGAAACCCTGCGTTTAGATTGAGAGGGAAGAGGAGATATTGCCAGACTTAACAGTAGTGCCTTATCAATTATCATCTATATATGACCTTTCAGCAAATCATGCTTAGGGTTATGATACCGATTCCAGTAAATAGCATGTAATGGCAGGAGAGCCCTAAACTGTGGTCCGTCCCTACGGAGCCTTTGCACCACTGTACCCAATTTCACCATATTCTTCAACACGTGCTGGTCTGCAGCATTCAGTTGTGAATAACATGATACTCTGGAATACCAGTGAGCTCCATACATACCAGACAGCATCATTCACCATGTTAATGGCTCCTCAGTAGCACCAAGTCTCAATAAGTACTTCTAAATCCCTCCTCATTCTAGAAAGGGGTGGACAATCATCTCCTTTCCACTGTAATCATCAGTAGGGCAGCAGTCAAGACAACATAAGTGATTCAACCCAAACCTTGCACTTTATACATCGGGACACAGATTTTATTCCTTATTTTTAGTCACTCTGAGCCCAAATTGGGCATTTCCTTAGATATAGCCACAACCTAGCCGAAGCATTTCTCCTTAAGAATGGAGACTGGATCCTTGTGTTTGATTTCAGTGCAAAGATTAATATCCTTATTTCCAGACCGTTACGCTGCTGGCATTTCGGGCAGCGATGAAGGTCCTCCATCTCTGGCGGTGTTCAGCGCTTCCTTCATCATGTCAGAAACTTCCACTCGGTTCTAACTACATGCAAGTTTTAACTTCAGTCATGCAAGTCCTAACTGGACAGTCAGGAACACCATCACACTCAGATATAGAAGGATCATTCATTGTTGTATCTGTGACAATTTTGTTTGACCGCTCAGGGTTGTTGGCTCTGAGCTGAACCCCCGAACCTGGAGGGCCAGTGGACCACTCTTAGTCTGAACTCTACCCTTTGGCCTTTGTGGTATGGGTGACCCTACCAAGAGCCAAAGCATAAAGCCCTGACTCCAGCCAACATAACTCTCCGGGTCACTGAGGCACACAAGCCGACAACAAGGTTGTGGTCCTCTTGGAGGAAATCTGAACACAGCAGATCTTAAATGATTAATGGAAATCTGATGTTTAGTCAAGATGAAACTCAACCTGAATATTTAAAAATAATTTCTCAAAGCAACCCTTGCCCTCAAAACCATAATTCTCTTGTGCACCATTTCCTGAATGACTTGTCCTCCCACATACTGAGTGAGTCAGATACACTCGAACAGCTCCCAGATCATAGATAATAGAGCATGTCTCCAAAAGGCTTGAATTGTGCAGTGATTTGAACACAAAGAGGATAAAGATCAGGGAGTGGTACCGAGCGAGAGAAGCAGGCCGATTGGGCTGGGGGAAGTGGAGGGAGTGGTTCCGATGGATGGAGAAATTGGTGTGGCAGTGGGTACTGACAGAGCGAGCAGCCAATCCGTGTCGAGATTGGGGTGGGACTACAGATAGAGGGGAACTGCGAGATGGGGTCAGAGGGAAGGGAGCAGTCGGTCTGTGGCAGAGGTAGGGTGGGTGGTTTGGGGTGGGAGGGCAATGCTTTTGAAGGGGAGTTGTCAGTCTGTGAATAGTAAGACTGGAAAAGGGCTATAATCAGCCATGTTCAAACACAGATGATGGTGAAAAATTTAAAAAAACATTGCATAATGGCGCCGTCCTCAATGATGATGAGTGGGTGAACACTAAATAGAAGACTGATGAAGGTGGAGCCGCATTCAGCCAGAAATATCAAACTAAAAAGAACACAAAACAGTACAGCAAGGAAACAGGCCATTCAGCCCAAAATGTCAGTGCCAACCATGATGCCAATTTAAACTAAAGATGAGGTTGAACCTCGAGTTAAGGTATTAAATTGGGTAAGGACTGACTTCAATAGTATATGACAGGTCACTGCGAAATTGGACTGGAAATAGCTGTTAGAACAGCCGATCCCAACCTTCTTTATGCCATGGACCCCTACCATTAACGGAGGGGTCTGTGACCTCCAGGCTGGGAATACCTGTGCTGGACGGAAAAAAATGACATTAAGTGGGAGGGGTTCATTAAGGAGGAGGGGTTCAAAAGCCAAATAGTAGGAGTTTAGAGTTAGTATACCCCTCATCATCATTATTATGTGCCATGTCAAGCATGTGCCTTGACTGACTGCATCACCCTCTGGTATCGGGGGAGGGGGGCGGCTACTGCACACGATCGAAATAAGCTGCAAAGAGCTGTAAACTTAGTCAGCTCCATCATGAGCAGCAGTCTCCACAGCATCCAGGAATCTTCAAGGAGCGATGCCCCAAAAAGGCGGCGTTCATGATTAAGGACCACCATCTCCCAGGTCATGCCCTGTTCTCGTTGCTACCATCAGGAAGGAGGTTCGGAAGTGTGAAGGCACACACTCAACGATTCAGGAACAGCTTCTTCCCCTCTGCCATCCGATTTCTGAATGGGCATTGAACCCGTGAACACTACCCCACTACTTTTTATCTCCAATTTTTGCACTACTTATTTAACTTAACTATTTAATATATATAAAATTGTAATTCAAGTTTTTTTTCCTATTATTATGATTTGCATTGAACTGCTGCTGCAAAGACAATAATTTTCACAACATATGCTGGTGATATTAAACCTGATTTTGATTCTGATAAAGGTAAAAAGCAAAGATAGTAAAATTGGGAAACTTGGGTTAGAAAAGGAAATTGAAGATTTAATCAGGAAAAAGAAGGAAGTGTGTTTTAGATGTGGGAAATTGTTATCAAGATAGTATGAAGTTTACAGAGGATATAGGATCAATTAAAGATGCGGAAGAGGACATGAAATAGCAGGATTAGAGAGAATTGCTAAACTTGACAGGAAGAATGTGGAGGCTTTGGAAAATGTGCAGAAGAGGTTCACCAGGATGCTGTCTGGATTAGAGAGCGTGAAATTTAAGGAGAGGTTGGCAAACTCGGATGGCTCTCTCTGTAATGGCGAAGGCTGAGGAAAAACCTGATAGGAATTAATAAAATTATGAGAGGCATAGAGTCATAAAGCAGTACAGCACAGATAAAAGCCCTTCGGCCCAACAATCCCATGCTGACCACGATGCCCACCCAGCTGGCCATAGAGTCATAAAGCAATACAGCACAGATACAGGCCATTCGGCCCAACAAACCCATGCTGACCATGGTGCCCACCCAGCTGGTCCCAATATCCCAGTATCCTGTGTTCAGCCCATATCCCTCTGAGCATATACCTGACCCAGTGCTTTTAAATGATTCTACCGTACCTGCCTCAGCCACTTTTTCTGGCAGCTTATTCCATATACTCACAACCCTCTGTGTGAAAAAATTGCCCCTCAAGCCCCTTTTAAATCTTAACCCCTCTCACCCTAAATCTATCCCCCTTGGTTTTAGACTTCCCCTCCCTGGGCAAAGACCACTTCCAATAATCTTTTCTTTGCCTCTCATTCTCCTATAGCCCGGCCAGCCTCAGTCCCTCTAGTCCTGGCAGCATCTTTGTAAATCTTCACTGCACTCTTCCCAGTTTAACCGCATCTTTCCTATACCAGGGGATTGTATTGCGTACAATACTCCAGGTGAGGCACCACCTGCGACTCAAACAATTGCAAATTAATGTCCCCTACTCAATATGCTGAAAGGCTTTTCCATCCCCCATCTCTCTGTGACGCTGCTTTTAATGAACTATGCAGTAATACTCCTAATCGCTCTGTTTCACTACGCTCTCTACAGCCCTGCCATTTACAGTACCACTCCGACATGGGTGTGAATTTCCAAAATGTCCTGAAGAAAGGTTTTGGCCTGAACCGTTGACTGTTTGTTCATTTCCATGGTTGCTGCCTGACCTGCTGAGTTCGATTTCTCAAACTTCCGGTCATGCCCCCACCCCTCCCCCTTTACCATTTTCCATCCCCTTTTCCCTCTCTCGCCTTTTCTCCTTGCCTGCCCATTGCCCCCCGCTGGTGCTCCTTGCCCCCTCTTCTTTCTTCCACAGCCTTCTGTCTCTTTCACCAATCATCTTCCCAGCTCTTTGCTTCATCCCTTGCCTTCCAGGTTTCACCTATCACCTTGTGTTTCTCTCTCCCCATCCCCAACTTTCAAATCTACTCCTCAGCTTTCTCCCTCCAGTCCAGCCGAAAGGTGTCGGCCCAAAATGTCGACTGTCCCCGTTTCCACAGATGCTGCCCGGCATCCTGAGTTCCTCCAGTGCTTTGTGTGTATTGTTTTGGATTTCCAGCATCTGCAGAATTTCTCCTGTTTATCATCTCACATTCATCTGTATTGAAATCCATTTCCCACTCCACGGCCCTCATCCCTAACTGATCAAGATCCCCTTGAAATCTATGATAACCTTCTTCACTATCAACAATACCTCAAAATCTTGAGTAAACCTACTGATCAAACCTTGTGCATTTGCTTCCAATTCATTTATATGAATAATCAATGACACACTCTCAACTCCAAGCCCCGTGGCACAGCACTGGTCACCGGACTCCACTCCAAGAGCCGGCCTTCAGCCACCACCCTCTGCTTCCTACCTCCGAGTCAGTTTTGAATCCTCCTGACTAACTCTTTCTGCTTCCTGACATTCCAGACCAGCTGACCATGTGGGGGCCTGGTCAAAGAACTTGCGGAAGATAGCTGTATAAATAGGGCAGTCAGTCAGAATCATTTCCCCGGGGTAGACATATCAGGTACAGGAGGATGCACATTTCAGGCGAGGGGGGGAAAGGGTGAAGGGAAGGATTTTTTTTAATACAGAGAATGGTAGCTGCCGGGGGTGGAGGGGGGAGCAGTTGTAACAGTGGCATTTAAGAGACTGGTAGATACATTAATATGCCAAGAATAGAGGAATACATACAGACAGAGGAGATTTAATTTAATTTGGCATTCTGTTCAGTGCAGACATCTTTGGTTGATGATCTGTTCCTGTGCTCTACTGTGTTATATAACCCCATCTGCCTGCAAACGTTGTATCTCCCTGACTGCTTATGTTTGTCTATCTAAATACCACATCTCTTACCATATCTGCCTCCTCCACTTCAAGGCATTTACCATTCTCTGTTTAAAAATCTTGCCTCAAACATCTCCCTTAAACTTCCCCCTCTCTCCATTATGTCGCACTCACTAACATTTGACATTTCCACCCTGAAAAAGACTCTATCTAACGTATCTATCCCTCTCATAATTTTATATCAGGTCGCCCCTCAGCCTCTAATGCTCCAAAGACAAGTTTTTCCAACCTCTCCTATATTCTTTCATCCAGGCAACATCCTAGTGAACCTCCTCTGTACCCGCGCCAAAGCCCCCACATCCTTCCTGTAATACGTAGAGAAGAACTGGACACGATACTCCAAAATCAGCCTAACCACAGGTTTACACAGCTGTAACTTGGCCTCCCTACATTTATACTCAACATCCTGACCAATGAAGGCTTGTGTAATTGTGAAATGCTCTTTCTCTTCCAATCTATTTCTGATGTCACTTGCAGGGAGCTGCATCCCAATATTCCCCCGTTCATCAAAATTCATCCTAGGCCCTAGCTTACTCCAGGACCTTCCACCATCACAGAAAGCAGTTTACAGCCAATTCAATTCACTCTGTGTTATCTCAGAAACAGCCGAGTGCTAGATACAACAAAGACAATATTCCGTATAGTACCAAACACAGATGTTTCTACACCGGCTGAGCCACTAGATAAAGACCATTGTTACAATGCTGGCAACGTGGAAGATTGCCCAGGTGCTTCCTACTCAAAAAAAAACAAATACAATCCAACAAATTACAACCTGGTCTACTTCCAGTTGTCAGCAAAATCTTGGAATGTATCATTAGGAATGCTATCAAGCAGAGCACACTCTTCAATAATTTGTTCATTGACATCCAGTTTGGCTTTGGACAGAACTACTCTGCTCTTGATGTCAAAATAGCCTTGATCAAAGCATGCATTCCAGTGACGAGGGACTGCCTTGACCCCAAGAAGTCATGCTACACCCCAAATCAATGAGCATCAGCTCCCTGAGTGTTTAAGAGAAGCATCACAATAAGCCGTATATTTCTGGGAGAATTACAACAGAGGAAAAATTGTTTAGTAACAAAGTGCAATAAAATTCAAAAAGAAATCAATTTTGCCAATATCATTCCTTCATTCTGTTATCAATCAACAAATTTATGAGAGGCGGCAGCAACGGAACATTTCAGCAGCTTTTCCTCAAAAGCACTCTGATACTCAGTAGGATTCCACCAGAATCACTGAGCTCCATGGTTCATTATAACAGTAATCCAGTCAAGGAATAAAAGAGCCAAATTCTGGAATGAGTTGAGAGCGGCAGGAGGGATTTGAAAGTGGGCGCAAAGGGGTAGCTTTTGACCGTCTGAAAGCAAAGAACCCCAGGTAAAATTGTGGGATTCAGTAAGATATCCTCCATTGACTGGAGTCATAAATTGTGCAAAGGTAATGGTCTTTGGATGCTCACGATCAATCGCCTCAGCTGCAGATCATCCCAGTTTCAGTCATGATTAGCCTTCCCCCGCAGGTAGATACTGAGGGGAAATGCTGCCAACCAGGTTGTTGGGATCTGGAATTCACTGCTTGAAAGGGAAGGAGAAGCAGATATTTCATCACATTTACCATTTGGATGTGTACGCAAAGTTCATTTTTGCTCGTGGATTAAGCTGGAACGTAGAATGTGGGTGGAATGCCTTTTCTTAGCCAGTATGATGTTCTTGTGCAGTAAGTTTCTGTGCGGTAAGGTTAGAAAGGATGTTGTTATGATTTCTTTGTGCTCAGTTCTGTTCCAAATTGCTTGACTAACAAAGCAGTCCGTGAAAGCATCACACATCAAGTCCTATTTAGCATTTAACCTTGGGTTGATGGTGGCAAGTATGAGTGGGGCTAATCTGCTATACAACAAACCATCTCCAACAAGGAAGAGGGTGAAGACATCCGCTTTACATTCGGTACCGGATCACCTACTATCAGCATCCTATGGTCACCAGCAACAAAAATGGCAAAATGGCCAGCCATATAAATACTGGGCTCATGAGACTGATTAGAAGCTGAATATCCTGCACCAAGTGACTCATTTTGTCCTAAAGGCCATCCTTCAGATGTATGAAGGAGAAGGTCTCTGAGTGCACGAGGACACCAGCTTCTCCAAATTTCTCCTCAAGCCACATAACATTCCATTTGGAAATGTAGAGTCTTTCCGTCATTAGCCTGGATCCAAATCCTTGCACTCCTTGCTTAACTGCACTGCTGTCTTCCATACTGACAACGGGTTCAGAAGGCAGCTATCCACTACATTCCTGTGCCGTTTGGGATGACAAATATTTGTGCGGAATCCTTGCCTTGCCAGCAAGAACAGAAAACTGTATTATCAATTGACGTCTCTGAGCTTTATTTAATCAGTTGGACTTCACAGTATAGATACACTGAGCTGGCCACAGATGTGTGGATGGAAGGTGCAGATTTCCCCAGTGGAGTCTGGCTGCAGAGGGTTTGTGGTCGGGTTGCTGAAGGGATTGGGAGTCCGAGGCCAGGGCCCGCGGTAAGCTGTAAGAGAACTCTCGGAGGCAGCCACTGGTTATGGGTGCAGAGAGGTGATGGCAGCTGGGTCCTAAAGTGGTCCATGGGTGGCCAGATGTGAAGGAGGGTGCACCTCGGATGCTGGGTCGTGCTGCTGAGCCCTCTGGTGATGTAGCAGGCTTAAACTGACGAAACAGCTAAGAACGGGGAAGTGGGGTGCCCACCTGATGACCCCTGGGAAGCAACTACCACCCGCCAAGCCCCACCTCAAGATCTCTAAGCTATAATGCGAGTTTGGATCAAAGGGATTGAAACATCTAGTCCTATGAGCTCGAACTAAATAACCAAGAGAATTGTGTATTTTGAACACTAAAGGCTTATTTCATGTAGTAAATGTGGATGCTTTATTTTTAGTCCCCATGCTCTTGACTCTGAGACAAAGGGAGTGTGTTTCTCTCTTGGAGATTAATGACATCCATTGGGCGCGGCTGTACGTCCGTCAGTCATCTCGTATTTCTGTGTTGATTTTTATATTCCAGATTAATTTAAAGATTGATGCCAAGAGTCGTTCTACTTGAGATTAATGACAGACATATTACCAGTGAATTTGGCTGCTTTTAATCCACTTTTTATTGTTTATTGTGGATTGGGTGCCATCGGCTGACAAAGACACTTAACTGAATTACTATGGTAACAGGAAGGAGACTCTGGGGTGTTAAATGACAAACAGGATGAGATGAACAAAATGAGACAACATTACAAACCACAAAAGCAGAGCACAATAGAAGTATTTATAAGATTTAAATCTAGCGATAAGGTTTCACCTTTCCATCTCCAAGGCTGAAGTTTTTGGAAATAGTGAATACAATTTATAATTGAAGTTGTAACTATTGTGAAGACCCATTGTAATTCAGGGGGAAATGGTGATTTTGTTGAATTGTCCAGAATATTTACTGTAATGAAGAGCAAAGGGTCTGTTTGGTTGTGGGATGAAAGAGTTATATAGCAGAGATAACAGTGTAGACTTCTGCTGGGGACTTACTTCATCTGGTTCAGAATAAGTCAGAATCAAAGGCAAAGAGATGTTCTTTGACTTAAAAGTTCAAGGTTCAAAGTAAATTTATATGTCACCACCTACTTACCCTGAGATTCACTTTTTGTTCTGAGTAGAACAAAGAAATACAGTAGAATCAGTGAAAAAGTGAAAACTACACATAATGACATCAAACAATGTGCAATAGAAGAAAATCGGTGCAAACACAAAAATAATAATAAATAAGTAAATGAATAATACTGAGAACATGAGTTGTAGAGTCCTTGAAATGCGTTCAGAGTTGAAGTGAGTGAAGTTATCCATGCTGGTTCTGAGGTAATAACTGTTGCTGAACCTGTTGGCATGGGACCTAAAGCTCTGATACTTCTTTCCCGATGGCAGCAGCAAGAAGAGAGCACGGCCTGGATAGTGCGGATCCTTGAGGATGTGTGCTGCTTGTAGATGTGCTGACCAGTTGCACCGCCGCCTGGTATGGAAGGGCGGCTGTACGGGATCGGAAAAAGCTGCAGAAAGTTGCTAACTCCGCCGGCTCCGTGGTGGGCACCAGCCACCCCAGCACGGAGAACAGCTTCAAACGGTGATGCCTCAAAAAGGCAGCATCCATCAATCAGGACCTGCTTCACCCAGGAAATGTCCTCTTCTCACTGCCACCTTCAAGGAGGAAGTACCGGAGCCTGAAGACACTTACGCAACATTTTAGGAACAGGTTCTTCCCCTCTGCTATCAGATTTCTGAATGGGCAATGAACCCATGTCCACCACATCAATAATTTCTTTTCTTATTTTGCTCTCTTTATGCATTACTTATCTTATTTAATTTTTAAAATATATTTCTTATTGTAATTTATAGTTTTAAAAATAATTATATATTGCAACGTACAGCTGCTGCAAAACAATAAATTTCACCACATACGCCAACGATACTAAACTTGATTCTGATTCTGGTGGGAGGGCTTTTCCGGAGATGGACTAGGCTGGTATGTTTTTCCATCCAGCATCGAGAGGGAAAATAGCAATAGAGGAAAAATGCGTTGATTGTGGCATAAAGTCTTGAGGCAGAAGAGGATAACCCTTAGGTAACAGCAGATATTGTGTAACAGGTGTTGGAAGTTGGTGTGAGACAGGAATTTCTGGTTGCATTATCTTTCGTTAAACTCAGTAAGTATCCTGTTTCAGAATGTAAGGGAAGACTGAAACATTCACAAGTATCAAATTTTGAGCAAACAAAGTCAAATAGTTAAAATACCTTCAATACCAGCTCAGGTTGAAAAGCCTCCTTCAGATTTAGTGCAACTTCTTATGTAGATAATCACTGCACCAAGAGACCTCACAATCTAAAGCAGCGACTCGCAAGATGAGCATATACAGTTTTAGGATATGTAATCAGCAAGATAATGCTCCTGATAGTGCCTGTTTTTGACATTTTCGACTGTGAGTAGAACTCAAAGTGGTGATTGCAACCCATACGCACATTTTTGATGCAAGGCAAGTCACTAATGCTCTTACACATCCTACCACTGCAGTATATCCTCCTGACGAGGGGTCTCGGCCCGAAACGTCGACAGCGCTTCTCCCTATAGATGCTGCCTAGCCTGCTGTGTTCCACCAGCATTTTGTGTGTGTTGTTGTTAGTATATCCTCCTCTTGTGTTTTACCTCACAGACTAAATTCCATCTGCCATTACTCTGCTTACAGTTCCAACTAGTCAACATCCTACTGAATCCTTTGGGCGACCTTCCTCACTATATACAACCCCGCCAATTGTGGTTTTTTTTTTGCAAACTTACTAATCAGCCCACCAGCATTAGGAGCATTGACGTTCAGACGGATCTTGGCCTGTAAATCTGTAGCTCCTGGAACGAGGCAACATGAGGTCATGGCGGTAAAACGGTCATATGGCACATTTGCCTTGATCATCTGGGATGTTGAGTATAAAAGTCAGGAAATCTTTTGCAGTTGTACAGAACTTTCATTAAGCCTCATTTGGAGTGATGTGTGCAGCTCTGCTCTCTGTACGACAAGAAGGATGGAGAGGGTGCAGAAGAGTTAGACCCGGATATTGTCTGGATTAGAGAGCATTAGCTGTCAGGAGACATTAGACAAACTTGGATTGTTTTCTCTGGAGTGTTATCAGTGGAGGGGCAACCTGATATAAGTTTATAAAATTATGTCAGACAGCTAGGGTAGATAGAGTTTTTTTCCAGGGTGATAATGTCAAACACTAGTGGGCATAGCTCTAAATTGAGGGGGAAATGTTTAAGGGAAATTTATGAGATTTCTAAACAGAGTGTGGTAAGAGCCTGGAGAAGGCTGGAAGAAGATACAATGGCAACATTTAAGAGACATTTACATAGGCACATGAACAGGTAAGGAAAGGAGGGATATGGATCATCGCAGGAAGACGGGATCGGTTTTGATCGCCATCATGGCCAGCACAGGACGGGTGGCACGGTAGTGAAGTGGTTAGCACAACGCTTTACGGTACCAGCGACCCATGTTCAATTCCCACTGCTGTCCGTAAGGAATTTGTCCATTCTCCCTGCGACTGCATGGGTTTCCTCCGGGTTCTCCAGGTTCCAAAGGTGTACTGGTTGGGATGCTAATTGGTCATTGTAAATTGTCCCGTGAGCAGGCCAAAGTTAAATCACGTTTGCTGGGCCGTGTGGCTCAAAGCAGGGTCTATTCCGTGCTGTATCTGGTTAGATAGATAGGGGGAGAGAGGGAGGGAGGGAGGGAGAGAGAGAACAAGAAAGAAAGAAAGAGAAAGAAAGAAAAAAAGATTCTTGGTCCTGAAGGCTCACTCCTGTGATGTTCTGCTCCATGTTCTATTTTGGTTTCATATGACCGTTGTTATTTCATAACTCCACTCTCCAGCGATGAGCTCTTGCACATCTTTCTTTGATTAGAGAGACTCAGCGGATTACAAACCGCAGGATGTAGCTGCACCAAATGAGGGATCCTGCTGTCCCACCCTTCCCATCCCACTAATGCTATTTAAAGTAGTCATCAACAATCAGAGTAATTGCTGTGTTCTTTCTTCTGGTTTTTGTGTCAATTCTGCAATTTTTCTGGTGTTTTTCATCTTGGTCTCAAGTTTCAGGTGCCTGCAGGGAGTGGTGTGGTGGTGCTTTTTGCTGACTTTGAAGGTTTCTGCATCGACCAGTTCCCCTCCGGCTGAGTGCACCAGAAGGCATTGCTCTTGGAACTGAGCGCAATTTGAAGAATGAGCGAAAGGCACGAAGAGGCATGCCGTCAGGATATAGAAGGTCTCTCAGTACCATTCTCCCACTTAAATCTCAGCAATAAGCAACATTCTAAAATATCCAAAAGTTCAGAAAGTGTTTTCATTTGAACCTGGAAACCACTGAAATGGCAACGAAGTAGAATATGCCTCTGAACTTTAAGAAATATGGCTTGTTCCATGCGGAGATGGAGATAGGTCTAGTTCCCCTTTTCTCCCTCTTTCCCGAGGCAAGTGGTACTAAGTGAGAGGATTTTAACTTGGATGAGAGCGGGGGTGGGACTCTGGGTGCTAGAGCGGCTAATGCGAGCAAGCTTACATAAGAACATAAGAGATAGGAGCAGGAGTAGGCCAATCGGCCCCTCAAGCCTGCTCCGCCATTCAACAAGATCATGGCTGATCCAATCTTAACTCTAGTTTTCACCGAATCCCACAAGGCAACAGTGCCAACCAACAGGGCACCATGCCGCCCATTTTATTTTATTATTCATCCCGCCCAAACCCATGTGATCACCCGGGGGGAAAAAACCGAGTTGCCAATTGAGGAGAAAAAATCTGGAAAATTCCTCTCCGACCCATCCAGGCTATCGAAAACTGGTCCAGGAGATCACATGGCTGATCTAAACCTAGCCTCATGTCCACTTACCTGCTCACTCACCGTATCCCCTAATGCCATTTTTATCCAGGAAAATGTCTATCTCCGTTTTGAATTTATTGAGTGTAGTAGCTTCCACAGCTCTCTGGGGCAGTAAATTCCACAGCCCCACTACCCTCTGAGTGAAGAAATTTCTCCACATCTCAGTCCTGGAACGGCATCCCCTTATTTTAAGATTATGCCCCCTAGTCCTAGTTTCACCCATCATTGGGAACATTCTCCCCGCATCCACCCGATCAAGCCCCTTCACAATCTTATATGTTTCAATAAGATCGCCTCTCATTCTTCGGAACTCCAATGAGTAGAGTCCCAATCTACTCAACCTCTCATCATACATCAACCCACCCATCCCCGGAATTAACCTAGTGAACCTTCTCTGCACTGCCTCGAGAGCCAGTATGTCCTTTCTTAAATATGGACACCAGAACTGCACGCAGTACTCCAGGTGTGGTCTCACCAATACCCGGTACAACTGCAGTAAGACCTCCCTGTTCTTATACTCCATCCCCCTAGCAATAAAAGCCAGCATTCCATTGGCCTTCTTGACCACCTGCTGCACTTGCATACTAACTTTTTGTGTTTCCTGCACCAGGACCCCCAGATCCCTTTGCACAGAAGCACTTACCAGTTTCTCTCCATTTAGATAATAACTTGCTCCATTATTTTTCCTGCCAAAGTGCAAGACCTCACACTTGTCAGTATTATATTTCATCTGCCAAATGTCTGCCCAACCACTCAGCCTATCTATGTCCCCCTGCAGGGTTTCAATGTCCTCCGCACTCATTACACTCCCTCCCATCTTTGTGTCATCAGCAAACTTCGATACGTTGCACTTAGTCCCTTTCTCCAAATCATTAATATAGATTGTAAAGAGTTGGGGTCCCAACACCGACCCCTGCGGAACACCACTAGTCACCAACTGCCAGTCTGAGAATAAACCATTTATCCCAACTCTCTGTTTTCTGTTAGAAAGCCAATCCTCCACCCATGCCAGAATATTATCCCCAATCCCATGATTTTTTACTTTAAGTAATAATCTTTGGTGTGGCACCTTGTCAAATGCCTTTTGGAAGTCCAAATACACCACATCCACTGGTTCCCCTTTATCTACCCTATATGTTATGTCCTCAAAGAACTCCAACAAATTTGTCAAACATGACTTCCCTTTTGTAAAGCCATGCTGACTTTGTCCTATTAAGCTATGTTTATCCAAATGCCATATAACCATATAACAATCACAGCACGGAAACAGGCCATCTCGGCCCTCCTGGCCCGTGCCGAACTCTTAATCTCACCTAGTCCCACCTACCCGTACTCAGCCCATAACCCTCCACTCCTTTCCTGTCCATATACCTATCCAATTTTATCTTAAATGCCCTGTTACTGTTTCCTTAATTATCGATTCCAACATTTTGTCAACCACGGATGTTAGGCTAACTGGCCTATAATTCCCAGCCTTCTGTCTATTGCCCTTTTTAAATAAAGGAGTTACATTAGCATTTTTCCAATCTGCCGGGACCATTGCCGAGTCCAGCGAGTTTTGAAAAATTATCACTAATGCATCCACAATCCCGACCGCCACTTCCCTTAAGACTCTAGGATGCAAGCCATCCGGTCCAGGGGATTTATCCACCTTCAGTCCCATTAATTTATCAAGTACCATTTCCTTGGTGATTTGAATCGTAGTTAGCTTCTCTCCCCCTAGAGCCCCCTGTTTATCCAGTGTTGGGATATTTTGAGTGTCCTCTACTGTAAAAACTGATACAAAATATTTGTTCAGCGTTTCCGCCATCTCCATGTCCCCTACCATTAATTTCCCGGTCTCATCTTCTAGGGGACCAACATTTACTTTAGCCACCCTTTTTCTTTTTATGTAACTATAAAAACTCTTACTATCTGCTTTTATGTTTTTCGCCAATTTACTTTCATAATCTATCTTCCCCTTCTTAATCAATCTTTTTGTTATTTGTTGCTGATCTTTAAAAGCTTCTCGATCTTCAATCTTCCCACTAGATTTAGCTACCTTATATAACTTTATTTTTAGTCGTATACTTTGCTTTATTTCTTTACTTAGCCACGGATAACTATTTTTTTTTACACCCTTTTTTCTTCAGTGGAATATATTTTTCTTGATAGTTGTAATATAACTCCTTAAATATACACCACTGATCAAGTACCGATCTACCCTTTAATCTATTTTCCCAATCCATCTTAAGCAATTCCGGTCTCATACCATCATAGTCTCCTTTATTTAAGCTCAGTACGCTTGTTTGAGATGCAACCCTCTCATCCTCTAATTGAATATGGAATTCGACCATGTTATGGTCACTCATTCCAAGGGGATCTTTTACTAGGACATTTTTTATTAGTCCTGTCTCATTAAACAGGACCAGATCTAAGACTGCTTGCCCCCTTGTCAGCTCAGTAACGTATTGTTCAAGGAACCCATCCCGAATACACTCAATAAACTCTTCTTCAAGGCTGCTGTGTCCGACTTGATTAGTCCAGTCAATATGAAAGTTAAACTCCCCCATAATTATAGCTGTTCCCTTATTACAAGCCCCAACTATTTCCTGATTTATGCTCCGACCAACTGAGTTACAGCTGTTTGGAGGCCTATAGACTACTCCCACCACTGCTTTTTTCCCTTTACTATTTCTTATTTCTACCCAAATTGTTTCGTTATCCTGATCCTTTGAGCCAATATCATTTCGCTTTATTGCAGTGATTTCTTGCTTTATTAACATAGCCACCCCACCTCCTTTTCCTTCTTGCCTGTCTCTCCTAATTGTCGAATACCCTTGTATGTTTAATTCCCAGTCCTGGTCACCCTGCAGCCATGTTTCCGTAATTGCCACAATATCATAACCATACGTAATTATTTGTACCGTCAACTCATCAATTTTATTCCTAATACTACGTGCATTCAAATAAAGGACTTTCAAATATGTTTGACACTTATTTCCTACCTTTTCCTTTTGTACAACTTTACGCTTATCTCCGTACATTCTTTCCCCTCCTGACACACTCTGTCTTTTTATTCCTCCACTTTTACCTACATCTATTACCTTCTCCATTGTCTTTTTAATTATTTGCTCTCTAGAATCCTCCCCCCCCCCCACTAGTTAGTTTAAAGACCTCTCTGCAGCCCTAGTTATATGATTCGCCAGGACACTAACCCCAGCCCGGTTCAGGTGAAGCCCGTCCCTCCGGAACAGTTCTCTCCTGTCCCAGTACTGGTGCCAGTGTCCCAAGAAGCAAAACCCACTTCTCCCACACCAGTCTTTGAGCCACGTGTTTAACTCCCTAATTTTATTTAACCTAGCCAAATTTGCTCGTGGCTCAGGTAATAATCCAGAGATTATTACCCTTGAGGTTCTGTTTTTTAATTTGACCCCTAGCTGCTCATATTCCTGTAACAGAACCTTCTTCCTTGTCCTATCTATGTCATTAGTACCGACGTGTACTAAGACAACTGGATCCTCCCCCTCCCACTGCAAGTTTCTCTCCAGCCCAGAAGAGATGTCCTTAACCCTGGCACCAGGCAGGCAACATAGCCTTCGGGACTCTCGCTCTCGGTTGCAGAGAACCCTATCTATCCCCCTGACGATACTGTCCCCTATTACTACAACATTTCTATTGACTCCCCCCTCTGGAATGGCCCCCCACTCCACGGTGCTATGGGCAGGTTGCTCATCCTCCCCACAGTCCCCGCTCCTGCCCTCACAGGGAGTTAAAGCCTCGAATCTGTTGGACAAGAGCAAGGCCTGCATCTCCTCCAGCCCTACCTCCTGGATTCCCCTACTTGCCTCACTCAGAGCCACACCATCCTGTGCTTGACTGCAATCTACATTAGTTAATCTATTAGGTGTGGCTATCTCCTGGTACACAGAGTCCAGGTAACTCTCCCCCTCCCTGATGTGTCGCAGTGTCAGCTTAGTCATTAGGATAGACTCATCCTTATATCAGTGCAAGAGGCAGTAAGGAAGGTCTTTCACAGTGAATGAATGGTGAGAACCTGGGGAGTGTTATGGAGCAGAGGGTCCACACAGTTTGCTGAAAGTAGCATCACGGGTAGATAGCACGGTGCTCTTTCCAGTTTAGAAACATTTCCAAAACGGAACACAATTTTCCAGGTGCAGTAAGTGGTATTTGCCACACTGGCTTTCATCAGCCAGGGCACCGAGCTCAGCAGTCAGGAAGTTATGTTGCTATTGTTGAGGCCACGCTTGGAGTACTGTGTTCAGTTTTGGTCGCGCTGTTAGAAGAAGGATGTTATTAAATGGGACAGAATACAGAAAAGATTTACCATGACATTGCCTGGACTGGAGGGGCTGAGTACAAGGACAGGTTGCATAGACTATGACCTTATTCCCTGGAATGCAGCAGTTTGAGGGGTGATCTGACAGAGGTGCGTAAGACTGGGAGGGGCAAAGGCACGTGAAAGCACATAGTCTCCTTTCCAGGGCGGGGTTGCTAAAAATGAGAGAGCAGAGGATTAAGATTGGAGGTAAGAGATCTCAGAGGAACATTAGGGACATATAGGTTGGTACATTTGGAATGAGCTGCCAGAAATAGTGACATCTAGATAGGCACACGTACAGAATAGAACAGGTTTAGAGATCTGTGAGACAAGCGTGGGCGGATGGGACAAACTCATTGGGCAATGCTGTTGACTTTATAACTCTAGTGGACTATGCACAGGGATTTACAAGATTCTCTGTTTTTTTCCAAGTGTTATTGATCGTACTCTGCTGTTACTGCATGTCAGCTCAATAGCTGCAGCAATCCGAGAAGTGACCAATCTCACCAGCTGCATGTTATTATGAACTAGGTAGGTCTACCATCCTGTTCTTATGTGTAATTTCCCAACAGGGAGCAGGAACGAAGGCCTTGGACAAAGCAGAACATTTCCGATCACAACTGGCAGGAATATCACTTCGGCGTGTCAAACGACTTCCAGTTAGAAAAGACCATAATTAATGAGGTTTATTGCAGCAAATACTGGTCAGGCTTCAGAAGATATGGCCTGAGCTTTCATTGTCCCACAGATGATTTCAACCATCCTGGCAAAATAAAGAATGGGTACTAGCCACTGCTATGACTCTGGTAGAGAATCCCCACAAACAAACTCGCAATTTGAATGAAATGAGAGCAGCCGTTCTATACATTGTGAAGTAACACTGATTCGGCTGTCTGAACTGTTCTAGAGGAGCCTTGTGGTATTCAGGCCTGCAGGTCTCAAAAATTGTGGTGGTCTGTTGTAGGTTGTGTAAACCTGGCAAAATCAATAAAAGCCAACACAAACTAAACATTCCAAAGCAGGTTTGATAATTAAATAATGCTGCATTTTAAGCAAACCTTCTAACCACTAAGGCATTCCTTCAGGCGGCATCCCTTTTGCTAGCTCAGTGTTTCTTCCTCAGTGGCCGCACAGTTTATGGAAGGCTGCTGAATTCAGTGCAGCTTTGGTGGTCTCGTTGTGGCACCAAGCTGAGGGAGCCTGGCTTCAGTCTACACCACCTTGGCGCGGTCAGTAGGAATCGGGATTTGTGGCAGAGTTCGGGGGCGCTGGTGAAGTGACACGACTGGGAGAGTAAATGCTGGTGTTTTGTAGATGGACACGGATCTTGCATTCCCCGCATCGATCCTGCTCCTTCAAGGTGTTGCCCCTGCAACGCCGGGTGTGAGCAGCATAATGACACAGAGAGAGGATGCAAAGGAGCACAAGTCATAGGACGTCTCAGAAACGTTACGATCCAAGAGGGATTGATGGACTGCTGTTTGAAAACTGGCATCCACAGAGTGACGACGGCAGCTATCGGAGCTTGTGCGATAGCATCGGATTCTGCAGATGTCTGGTGAGATCTCTCTCTTCCTCAAGCGAGGCCTTCCTTTCGCTGGTCGGGTCAACCGTGGATGTGGCGTCCCAACCGTATGCGTGTTGTGTTCGATATTGAGGGAGAGTGCAGAGCACACCCGGATGCCAGTCGTGCAGGATATTCAACTCAGCTTTATTGATAACACTGGCTGTACGGTATGTGAACTCCTCCGATGAATGAGTGCATACAAATGCCACTATTAACTACCACAACAATACACAAGCCAGGGCAGTGTGATACAAAAGGTAAGATGTTTCCCTTGTAGTAGGCTCCCACTCTCCATGCAGCTGACAAATCCAAAGGAACAAGCAGGGACCGATACATCATCTGGTGTCAAACATGGCAGGAGTCGCCAGTTGGCGTTGGACTCAACCTCGGACTGCCTTAGGGACTTCAGCTTCAGATTTTTCCTTGGGGTTTTTACTTCTGAAGCTTTCCCCATGAGTGGGTATCGTTGCAAGGCAGTTTAGGTTTGAGATCGGAGTTTTCCTTCTCCTAGATGAGCTGCCAACCACGGCTGACAAGTCCCATCTGCCTGAAATGACTAGCTTTAAGTTGCCAGTAACCTGCCTTTGCCTGTTCTCCTGTCAGTAGAAAAAGTTCTGCCAGTCTTAGTTGTTAAGCCACAGATGAAGGCCAGGAGCTGGACTTGTTCGTCAGAGGCTATTTGAGACACATACCATTGGGAGCATTTAATAGGTGGGAGTTTATCTTCACTGCCATCCTTGGCTAGAGCAACCCTAATAAACTTCCTTTCTCGATAAAAGCTCGCCAGGGCTACATTCTATAAGCGTGTTTCTCCAGTTGGGACTTTATTGCATGATGGAAAAGTTAGGCTTCAGGGTCCAGATAAAGGCCTGTGCCAAGTAAGTGCCAGAACCCTTCCTGCTTGGTGATGGGGTTGTCCACTGACTGAACACTTTGTTATATAAAACCATCAGTCTGGTTCATAGCCTGACATTAAATTTCTCAACTTGGTCCTTTGCAACAGAACTTAGCTGTGACTTCAGATTTGGCCATATAGCACCTGGTTTATGGCTCCCTGTCTCCAAGTATACATCTGCTTGGTAGTGCATCAGAAATCCTGTATGTTTGCATCTGAGAAATGCTTTGTGCCCAAGCTGAGCTGATGGCCGTGAGTGAAATCGAGTGAGAGATGGTGGGCTCTCACCAGCACTCTCCGCTTGACCCATCTCCATTAGCGTAACCGTTTGCGCTTCTTGGATATGGAAAAGGAAAAAGGCATAGGGGTAACGTTGTATTGCTTATATCATCTGCAGTCTGCATGTCCGAACGAGAATATGCAGAGGAATTTAAAGACTATTAGAAACTTCTTCAACGGATTCAAATCTCTTGCTGACTCTGGCTTCAGCAGCAGCAATTCTGACACACTACCTCTTTCTGAAGGATGAAAGAGTCAATGTTCAAAGTAGATTTATTATCAAGGTTCATGTACGTCTCCATATACAGCCCTGAGATTCATTTTCTTGCGGGCTTACTCAATAAATCCATAATAGAATAATAACCATAATAGAATCAATGAAAGACGGCACCAACTTGGGCGTTCAACCGGAGTTCAAAAGACAACAAACTGTGCAAATACAAAAAGAATGAAATAATAATAATAATGAATAAATAAGCAATAAATGTCGGAAACCTGAGATTCACAATCTATGAAAGTGAATCCTTTGATAGTGGGAACATTTCAATGATGGGGCAAGTGAAATTGAGTGAAGTTATTCCCTTTGGTTTAGGAGCCTGGTGATGGGTGCTGCTTTCCAGTGACAACGCTCCATGTAGATGTGCTCAATGGTGGGGAGGGCTTTACCATGATGGACTGGGCCATAACCACTACTTTTTGTGGGATTTTCTGTTCAGGGGTATTGGCGTTTCCATACCAGCCTGTGACGCAGCCAGTCAATATACTCTCCACAGCACATCTATAGAAGTTTGTCAAAGTTTTAAATGAATCTTCACAAACCCCGAAGGAAGTAGAGGCACTGCTGTGCTTTCTTCATAACTGCAGTTATGTGCTGTGTCCTTTGAAATAAATAAAACCGAGAAATTTGAAGTTGCTGTCCCTCTCCAACTCTGATCCTTCAATGGGCTCATGGGCCACTGGTTTCCTCTTCCTGAAGTCAGTAATCATCCCCTTGGTCTTGCTGACAGTGAGTACGAGGCTGTTGTTGTGGCACCACTCAGCCAGATTTTCAACCTCCCTCCTATATGATGATCCGTCACCACCTTTGATTCAGCCTAACACAGTGATGCATTCAGCAAACTTGAATATCGCTTTGGAGTTGTACTTAACCACACAGTTGTCAGTGTAAAATGAGTAGAGCAGAAGGCTAAGAACACAGACATCTGAAAATAAAAAAGATCATTCCTGCTGCTCTTCCTGTATGTCATCTTCTTCTGCAAGAGGAAAGTGCATCATTGAGAGATGTGTAATATAGTCATTGTTGGCATTTATTTCTTTTATTCATTTTCCAGTCTCTAGGCTTTACTGGCAGGAAACTGTTTTTATTGCTGATCGCTAATTGAGGAGCTGGAGGTGAGCCACCTTTTTGATCTACAGTATAAGACCATAATACCATAAGATATAGGAGCAGAAGAAGGCCATTTGGCCCATCAAGTCTGCTCCACCATTCAATCATGGGCTGATCCAATTCTTCCAGTCATCCCCACTCCCCTGCCTTCTCCTCATACCCTCTGATGCCCTGGCTTATCAAGAACCTATCTATCTCTGCCTTAAATGCACCCAATGACTTGGCCTCCACAGCCACTCGTGGCAACAAATTCCACAGATTTACCACCCTCTGACTAAAGTAATTTCTCCACATCTCTGTTCTAAATGGACGTCCTTCAATCCTGAAGTCGTGCCCCCTTGTCCTGGACTCCCCTACCATGGGAAATAACTTTGCCATATCTAATCTGTCTGGGCCTTTTAACATTCAGTATGTTTCTATGAGATTCCCCCCTCATTCTCCTGAACTCCAGGGAATACAGCCCAAGAGCTGCCAGACAGTCCTCATACGGTAACCCTTTCATTCCTGGAATCATTCTCGTGAATCTTCTCTGAACCCTCTCCAATGTCAGTATATTCTTTCTAAAATAAGGAGCCCAAAACTGCACACGATACTCCAAGTGAGGTCTCACAAGTGCCTGAGAGACTCAACATCACATCCCTGCTCTTATACCTCTATAAATGAATGCCAACTTTACATTTGTCTTCTTCACCACTGACTCAACCTGGAAGTTAACCTTTAGGGTATCCTGCACAAGGACTTCCAAGTCCCTTGGCATCTCTGCATTTTGAATTCTCTCCACATCTAAATAACAGTCTGCCTGTTTATTTCTTCCACCAAAGTGTATGACCATACACTTTCCAACATAGTATTTCATTTGCCACTTCTTTGCCCATTCTCCTAAACTATCAGTCTCTCTGCAAGCTCTCTGTTTCCTTAACACTACCCACTCCTCCACCTATCTTTGTATCATTGGCAAATTTAGTCACAAATCCATCAATACCATAGTCCAAATCTTTGACATACATTGTAAAAAGCAGTGGTTCCAACACCAACCCCTGTGGAACTCCACTGGTAACCGGCAGCCAGCCAGATTAGGATCCCTTTATTCCCATTCTCTGTTTTCTGCCGACCAGCCAATACTCCACCCATGCTTGTAATTTCCCTGTAATTCCATGGGCTCTTATCTTGCTAAGGAGTCTCATGTGTGGCACCCTGTCAAAGGCTTTCTGAAAATCCAAGTACACCACATCCACTGCATCTCCTTTGTCTACCCTGCTTGAAATTTCCTCAAAGATTTGCATTAGGTTTGTCAGGCAGGATTTTCCTTTCAAGAAACCGTGCTGGCTTTGGCCTATCTTGTCATGTGCCTCCAAGTACTCCGTAATCTCACCCCTAACAGTCAATTCCAACAACTTCCCAACCACTGATGTCAGGCTAACAGGTCTATAGTTTCCTTTCTGCTGCCTCCCACCCTTCTTAAATAGTAGAGTAACATTTGCAATTTTCCAGTCACTGGTACAATGCCAGAATCTATCGATTCTTGAAAATCATTGTTAATGCCTCTGCAATCTCTCCAGCTACTTCCTTCAGAACCCGAGAGTGCATTCCATCAGGTCCAGGAGATTTATCCATTCTCAGACCATTAAGCTTCCTGAGCACCTTCTCAGTCGTAATTTTCACTGCACAAACTTCACTTCCCTGATGCTCTTGAATGTCTGGTATACTGCAGATATCTTCCACTGTGAAGACTGATGCAAAATACGCATTCAGTTCCACTGCCTTCTCATTACAATATGTCCAGCATATCTCCTATATCTACCCTCAACTCTTTTACCCTTTATATACTTAAAAAAGCTTTTAGTATCTTCCTTGATATGTCATCAGCTTCCTTTCATAATTCATCTTATCCTTCCTAATGACCTTCTTAGTTCCCTTCTGCAAGTTTTTAAAAGCTTCCCAATCCTCTACCTTTCCACTAGCTTTGGCTTCCTTGTATGCCTTCTTTTCTTTTACTTTGGCTCTGACCTCACTTATCAGCCTCGATAGTGTCCTTCTTCCATTCGAAAATTTCTTCTTATTTGGAATATATCTGTCTTGCACTTCCCTCATTTTTCGCAGAAACTCCAGCCATTGCTGCTCTGCTGTCCTTCCTGCAAATGTCCCTTTCCAGTCAACTTTTGCCAGTTCCCTTCTCATGCCATTGTAATTTCCTTTATTCTACCGAAATACCAACACATTGGAATTTAGTTTCTCCCCATATTTCAAAGTAAACTCGATCATATTGTGATCACTGTTCCCCAAGGGTTCCTTAACCTTAAGCTCTATTATCACCTCAGGATCATTGCACAACACCCAATCCAGCACAGCTGATCCCCTAGTGGGCTCAACAACAAGCTGTTCTAAAAAGCCATCCCCTAGACATTCTACAAATTCTCTCTCTTGAGGTCCAGTACTGGCCTGGTTTTTCCCAATCCACTTTCATGTTAAAATCTCCAACGATTATCGTGACATTGCCTTTCTGACACACCTTTCTGATTTCCTGCTGTAATTTGTAATCCACATCCTGGTGCTGTTTGGAGGCCTGTATACAACTGCCATTAAGGTCCTTTTACCCCTGTCATTTCTCAACTCAACCCATAGAGACTCTGTACCTTCCGATTCTATGTCATCCCTTTCTAATGATTATGGATTTATTGAGTATGCCCAGAAGAAAATGAATCTCAGGTTGTATATGGGGTGTCACACACTGTCTATACTTTGATAATAAAGTTCCATTGATAGGTCAAAGAACTTGGCTCCATCCTCATTACTCCGTGACTATGTGTTGTAGCCAATTCTCTATCTATGGCGGCAATAATTGCCATGTTTGATTATATTAACCCTTGTGCTGAAGAATGCTGCCTGTGATAGGTTAATGTTTTAACAAAAAACTCTTGTAAATTTCTGAGGCATAGTATTAAACACATTTCTCTCTGTGACAAACTCTGTGGTGTACTTCTGTGGAGACACAAGATATAAGAGTATATAAGATCGTGTGGATAGTCAGAAGCTTTTTCCCAGGGCTGAAATGGTTGCCACAAGAGGACACGGAAGATGTCAGGGTAAGTCTTTTACTCAGAGAGTGGTGAGTGCGTGGAATGGGCTGCCGGCAACGGTGGTGGAGGCGGATATGAAAAGGTCTTTTAAGAGACTTTTGGATAGGTACATGGAGCTTAGAAAAATAGAGGGCTATAGGTAATTCGAGTAATTTCTGAGGTAGGAACATGTTCAGCACAACTTTGTGGGCCGAAGGGCCTGTATTATGCTGTAGGTTTTCTATGTTTCTATATAAGAGTCCAATCTAATATCTGTGAAGTCAAACCTTGGATCAATTTAAGAATAAGGGGTAGGCCATTTAGAATGGAGTTCAGGAAAAACTTTTTCACCCAGAGAGTTGTGGATCTATGGAATGCTCTGCCTCAGAAGGCAGTGGAGGCCAATTCTCTGGATGCTTTCAAGAAAGAGTTAGATAGAGCTCTTAAAGATAGCGGAGTCAAGGGATATGGGGAGAAGGCAGGAATGGGGTACTGATTGTGGATGATCAGCCATGATCACATTGAATGGTGGTGCTGGCTCAAAGGGCCAAATGGCCTACTCCTGCACCTATTGTCTATTGTCTATCAACGTTAGCAGCTTGTAACCACTGTCAACCCTTTGCTTAACCCTACCAGTTGAAGCTACTGTGAAATCCACAGCATCCAGCAATTCCTAAGAAATGTTATGGAATGAATATGTCCTTGGTGGGTTTATCATAATATGGTCTATTTGCGCAGAGTAAAGTTAAACTTCTGATCCTTGAACCATATAAAAGTTCTGCAAAACAGACTGCTATTGACCAATATTCTGCTCCGGTGACGTGTGCCATGTTTGCCTTTCAGGGGGGCTGAATAAACCAGAACACCCTCCAGTACGTCAAGGTCATTTCCACCCACTCCAGCCATGTGAATCGAAATGGTAACTTTTCCATAAGTAAGTGCATCTCAGTGCTTTAGAGGAATATTATCTGGAAAAAACTTTGACACTGACTCAGTGAAGAAAATGTTACAGCAGATGATCAAAGCTTGGTCAATTAAAAAATTGTTAAGAAGCAGCAGTAAGAAAAGGGGGGGGGGGAATTGAAGTGATTCAAAATATGACCTCAAGGGCTGAAGGCTTAGCTGCCAAAATAGAGTAGAGAAGGTTCTTTCTACATGCGTCCTCCTCTACACTGGTGAGACCCATTGTAGACTGGGAGACAGCTTCATCGAGCACCTACGCTCCATCTGTCAAAGGATAACTTCCCGGTGACCAAACATTTTAATCCCCATTCCTATTCCCGTTCAGACATGAGTCAAGGTGAGGCCACTCCCAGGCTGGAGGAGCAGCACCTTATATTCTGTCTGGGTAGCCTCCAACCTGATGACGTGAACATCAACCTCTTCCTATAAAAACATTCCCTCCCACTCCCTTCTTCTTCTATTCTCTCAATCTGGCTTCTTACCACTTCTCACCTGCCTATCACCTCCCCCTGGGCCCCTCCTCCTTCCCTTTCTCCTCTGGTCCACTCTCCTCTCTGATCAGATTCTCTCCTCTCCAACTCTTTACCTTTCCCACCCAGCTGGCTTTACATCCCCTTCTAGCAAGCCTCCTACCTCTCCCCCCACCTATTTATTCTGGCGTCTTCCCCCTTCCTTTCCAGTCCCAAAGAAGCCCCACAGCCTGAAACGTTGACTATTTATTCATTTCCACAGATGCTGCCTGACCTGCTGGGTCCATCATAGAACATAGAACACTACAGCACAGTACAGGCCCTTCAGCCCTCCATGTTGTGCCGACCCATATAATCCTTAAAAAAAGTACTAAACCCACACTACCCCATAACTCTCTATTTTTCTTTCATCCATGTGCCTGTCCAAGAGGCTCTTAAATACCCCTAATGTTTTAGCTTCCACCACCATTCCTGGCAAGTCATTCCAGGCACTCACAACCCTCTGTGTAAAAACCTTACCCCTGATGTCTCCCCTAAACTTCCCTCCCTTAATTTTGTACATATGCCCTCTGGTTTTTGCTGTTGGTGCCCTGGGAAACAGGTACTGACTATCCACCCTATCTATGTCTCTCATAATCTTGTAGACCTCTATCAAGTCCCCTCTCATTCTTCTACGCTCCAAAGAGAAAAGTCCCAGCCCTGCTAACCTTGCCTCATATGACTTGTTCTCCAATCCAGGCAACATCCTGGTAAATCTCCTCTGCACCCTCTCCATAGCTTCCACATCCTTCCTATAATGAGGTGACCAGAACTGAACACAATACTCTAAGTGCGGTCTCACCAGAGATTTGTAGAGTTGCAACATGACCTCTCTACTTTTGAACTCAATACCCCTTTTAATGAAACCTAGCATCCCATAGGCCTTCTTAACTACCCTATCAACCTGCACAGCAACCTTAAGGGATGTATGGATTTGAACCCCAAGGTCCCTTTGTTCATCCACACTCTTAAGTAACTGACAATTAATCCTGTACTCAGTCTTCTGGTTTCTCCTTCCAAAATGCATCACCTCACACTTATCTGGATTGAACTCCATCTGCCATTTTTCTGCCCAACTCTGCAGCCTGTCTATATCCTCTTGTAACCTTCGACAACCTGCATCTCCATTCACAACTCCTCCAATCTTCGTGTCATCCACAAACTTACTCACCCATCCTTCCGCCTCTACATCCAGGTCATTTATAAAAATCACGAATAACAGGGGTCCCAGGACAGATCCCTGTGGCACTCCACTGGTCACCGACCTCCAGGCAGAATACTTCCCTTTCACGACTACCCTCTGTTTTCTTCCTTTAAGCCAATTTTTTATCCAAACAGCCAAGGTTCCACATCCCATACCACATGACTTTCTGGATGAGTCTCTCATGAGGGACCTTGTCAAATGCTTTGCTAAAATCCATGTAGATCACATCCACTGCCCTACCCTCATCAATTTTTTTTGTTAACTCTTCAAAAAACTCAATCAGGCTCATGAGGCACGATCTTCCCTTCACAAAGTCATGTTGACTATCCATGAATAGACTGTACTTCTCCAAATGCTCATAGATCCTATCCTTAAAAATTCTTTCCAGTAGTTTGCAGACCACCGACGTAAGACTCACCAGTCTATAGTTCCCAGGTTTCTCCCTATTACCTTTTTTAAACAAGGGAACTACATTTGCCATTCTCTAGCCCTCCGGCACTTCCCCTGCAGCCAAAGAGGATTCAAAGATCATAGCTAATGCTCCAGCGATCTCTTCTCTCAATTCCCACAACAACCTGGGGTGTATTATATCCAGCCCTGGGGATTTATCAATCTTGATGTTTTTAAGAAGATCCAGCACTTCTTCTTCCTTAATCTCCACATTGTCCAGTACACACGCCTGCTCTATTTCGACCTCACCCTGATCAAGATCCTTTTCACTTCTGAATACTGAAGCAAGATCCTTTTCACTTGTGAATACTCAATGTTACCATCAGGAAAGAGGTAAAGAAGCCTGAAGACACACACTCAGCAATTCATGAACAACTGTTTCCCCTCTGCCATCCAATATCTGAATGGACATTGAACCCATGAACACTACTTCACTACTTTTTTATTTCTGGTTTTGAACAACTTCTTTAACCATTTAATATAGAGTATGCATATTTACTGTAAATCACAGTTTTCCCCCTGTATTATCATGTATTGCATTGTGCTGCAGTTGCAAAGTTAACAGATTTCACACCACCTTCAGGTTCCTGTACCCCCCCCCCCCCCCGATGGTACCAATGAGAACAGGGAATACCCTGGGTGATGGATGAAGCCTTTTTGAGGTATCGCTCCCCGAAGGTGTCCCGGATGCCGGGGTAGGGCTAGAGCCCACGATGGAGCTGACTGAGTCCACGATTTCTGCAGCTTACGTTGATCCTATGCAGTTCCCCTACCCCCCTCCGCCATACCAGAGAGGGATGCAGCCCGTAAGAAGAAGATCTTATGATCCAATATGGCAGTCAGTGCCGGTGTACCCCTAAATTACTGGGCAGAATGTAAGGCTTAGGCTCTTCTTCCATACCGTGCTACAGGGAATGTGGCAAGCAAGCAATTGAGGGTTGCTACCATTTAAAAAAATTTATTGTGATGCAGCATGGAATAGGGTTTTCCAGCCCTTCAAGCTGTGTGGCCCAGCAATCCCCCGATTTAAGCTTAATCACTGGACAATTTACAACGACCAACTAACTTACCAACCGGTACATCTTTGGGCTGTGGGAGGAAGCTGGGGTACCCAAAGGAAACCCATGTTGTCGCAGGGAGGACATGCAAACTCCTTACAGGCAGTGGCGAGAATCGAACCCAGGTCACCTATACTGTAAAGCATTGCACTAAGATCTATGCTACCGTGCGGCCTGTGTCTGTGTGACTCGGACCCTGTCTACATTTGATAGTTTGCGTGCTAAAGTTCGCCACAGATGGAACCTTGCAGAGAAATGGAAGATAAATCAGAATGATTTCAGCATTGTCAAACGGAATCAAAGATATTCCAACCCCAGTTATTCTCTCCTCTCACCCCTTCCATCAAGCAGAAGATAAAATAGTTTGTAAACATGCACCACGAGGCTCAAGGATAGTCATTGTCATTCACGTGTCAGCATAGTCTTTGGTCAATTAAAAAACAGGCTTTGAAAATCAAGGCCATATCTAAGTGGTAGGATTGGTATTGTTTGAAAAAGTGGTAAAGGGTGAAGTCCTCATCACTCTTAGAAAGGGTCTGAAAGCCACACCTGCCCCATGGACTTTTCATTCTTCCCTACAGATTCCTCAATTTTTTTCCCAACGCGCACCCCACCCCTACATCGGGACACCATCCAATCCCTAGGAAATGACTACTCCTCTCCAGTGAAACTTCACTCCATCCCCAGGATGCATCGTTCCTAACCCTTGGGACCTTTACTCTAACTCTTAGAGCTCTGCACTCCAATCTGGAGATGCGTAAGCCCTACCGTTCACCTTGCTCCCTTCCCACAGATGTGCCACTCAAACCCCAGTTGCCTCACTCTTACTCCAACAATGCCTCACCCCTTCCCTGATAGAAGCATGCCACATTCTGCTCCCGGGATAACTCTTTCCCCTGGGTTGCCTCATTCTTTGCCCCATCAAAACTTTCCTAGGGATGGTCTACTCATATCCCAGCATATTCATGCGTCTCTCCCATAGATATTTCACTTATTCTTTCGGACACTCACTTCTCCCAGAAGCACCTCTGTCTATATATTTCTTGCTTTCCATCCCTCCTCCTCTGAAGATGTTGACTCTCACTTGAGCTGGAGAACTCTCAACCCTTTAAGGCACTGACTCACTGGGTCCTGGAAAACTTTCAATGCCTCCCATCACTTGGCACATTTTTCTCATTGAAACATTTGCTAAATCTTGCTAGATTTGCTAACAGGGAATGATTACCACGAGCTTTTAAACAAGGCATTTTAGCAAAGTGTGAAGAAAGGCAAGGCCATTCTAATTGGGACCTCCTTAACCCGAGGGTATAGAAAACAATAAATTAACTTAATTCATAGTCTGGTGTCTGACACATCTGGAAACCCATTTGTGTGATTAAGTCTTTTAAATGAATTGCAGGGACCACCATGGAAGTGTCTCTATTCAGTACTGTGGGCACATTTTGCCTGGAGGATTTTCTCTAAATCTAGATAATGTGGATCTAAATTGGGAAAAGTCTTTGAAAAAGCACAAATGTGGCAATTTACACCGGGGCTTTACCAGCCAAAACTACTATGGATCAAAAGGGAATGAAAGTCTCAATCTTCCACCATCTGACATGCCATTTTGTCGCCAATGAGACTGCAAGGAGTCCTAGTGAACTTTCCTGGTGATCGCTAGCTCATTACTGCAGAACGGAAAAACTTGGAGCTGAGCCTTTGCTGGCTAGATCATGACTGTCAGTAACTGAACACAGGCAGGAAAGTTGACTAGGACACCATCAAAAATGTGAAGGTGCTTACCACTTTCTTCTTGAGAGTATAGAGACCAGAAAGAAGCACTCAGATAGACTCAGATTAGTTGGGCAAAGCTGCACTGCCTTTGATTGTCTGCTCAATATCTTTAGCCATTGTGCTTACATTTCAAATTAGCTCTCCTTTGTGTTAACGTTACATGTTTGCCTAATAATTCCATCTTGGCCTCAACCCGTTGTGCCTAGAGGTGAGAGCAAGTTAAAATTGGTACAGGTTGAGCACCCCTGATCTGAAATTCCAAAATCGGAAAACCTCCAAAATCTTTTGAGCGCTGACGTGAAGTCATAAATGGAAAGTTCCACAAGGTGCTGGGAAGGTTCCCAGGCGATGCTCAGGTCTCCGCGCATCACAGACAGTTCGGAGAAGTGACCTCACATATGTAATGAACAGAAGTTAATGAAAAATCGAAAAACAATGCAGAAAGTGAAAAATGAAGATCTCAATTGTGTATTGAAAGAGTGGATTTGTCAGTGTTGGGACTGAACATATGCCACTTAATGGTATGTTGATCATAAAGAAAGCAAAGATCTATCACAATGAACTGAAAGTTGAAGACAATTGTCAATTTTCAGTGGGCTGGTTGCAGAAATTTGAGAAAAGGCGTGGCATAATATCCTTAAAGATTTGTGGTGATTTGCTAATCACAGAGCAGCAGAGAAATTCATTGATGAGTTTGCCAAGGTCATTGGAGATGAGAATCTAACAAGCTGGATGGCTGTATCCATACATAAGTGTGGCAAACAACTGTAAAACAAAGACTACCTACTGGTAATTCCGAGCCGAAATTTATGGCGATCCCAAGCTATCTCATCATATATTCCAAAATCCACAAAGATCCAAAATCTGAAACACTTTCGACCCCAAACATTTCAAGTAAGGGATACTCAACCGATATTTGGTTGATGCCATGTTGAACTTAGTCAGTTCAGGTAAGATATTGTAGTGTGTGAAGGAAGAGAAGTGGGTGCAGTTACTATTACAAGAGAGAAGATGCTCAAAACCTTGCCCTTGACAAGGTTCCACACAGGTTAGTTAGGAAGGTTCAATCGTTAGGTATTAATATTGAATTAGTTAAATGGATTCAACAGTGGCTGGATGGGAGATGCCAGAGAGTAGTGGTGGAAAACTGTTTGTCAGGTTGGAGGCCGGTGACTAGTGGTGTGCCTCAGGGATCTGTACTGGGTCCAATATTGTTTGTCATATACATTAATGATCTGGATGATGGGGTGGTAAATTGGATTAGTAAGTATGCAGATGATACTAAGATAGGTGGCGTTGTGGATAATGAAGTAGGTTTTCAAAGCTTGCAGAGAGATTTAGGCCAGATAGAAGAGTGGGCTGAACGATGGCAGATGCAGTTTAATGCTGATAAGTGTGAGGTGCTACATTTTGGTAGGACTAATCAAAACAGGACATACATAGTAAATGGTAGGGCATTGAAGAATGCAGTAGAACAGAGTGATCTAGGAATAATAGTGCATAGTTCCCTGAAGGTGGAATCTCATGTGAATAGGGTGGTGAAGAAAGCTTTTGGTATGCTGGCCTTTATAAATCAGAGCAATGAGTACAGGAGTTGGGATGTAATGTTAAAATTGTATAAGGCATTGGTAAGGCCAAATTTGGAGTATTGTGTACAGTTCTGGTCACCAAATTATAGGCAAGATTTCAACACAATAGAGAGAGTACGGAGATTTACTAGAATGTTACCTGGGTTTCAGCACCTAAGTTACAGAGAAAGGTTGAATAAGATAGGTCTTTATTCTTTGGAGCATAGAAGGTTGAGGGGGGACTTGATAGAGGTATTTAAAATTATGAGGGGGTTAGATAGAATTGACATGGATAGGCTTTTTCCATTGAGAGTAGGGGAGATTCAAACAAGAAGACATGAGTTGAGAGTTAGGGGGCAAAAGTTTAGGGGTAACATGAGGAGGAACTTCTTTACTCAGAGAGTGGTAGCTGTGTGGAATGAGCTTCCAGTAGAAGTGGTAGAGGCAGGTTCGATACTGTCATTTAAAAAAAAATTGGATAGGTATGTGGACAGGAAAGGAATGGAGTGTTATGGGCTGAGTGCAGGTCGGTGGGACTAGGTGAGAGTAAGCGTTCGGCATGGACTAGAAGAGCCGAGATGGCCTGTTTCCATGCTGTAATTGTTATATGTTATATGGTTATAAAAAGTTGAAAGATCTAAAGGTACATAAGTCACCCGGACCAGGTGAGCTGCACCCTAAGGTTCTGAAAGAGGTAGCGTTAGTTGTTGTGGTGGCATTAGAAATAATCTTTCAAAAATCATTGGACTCTGGCATGGTGCCAGAGGACTGGAAAATTTCAAATGTCACTCCACTCTTTTAGAAAGGAGGAAGGCAGCAAAAAGGAAATTATAGACCAGTTAGCCTGACCTCAGTGGTTGGGAAGATGTTAGAGTCAATTGTTAAGGATGAGGTGATGGAGTACTTGGTGACACAGGACAAGATAATACAAAGTCAGCATGGTTTCCTTCCAGGAAAATCCTACCTGACAATCCTTATGGAATTCTTTGAGGAGATTACAAGTAGGATAGATAAAGGAGATGTAGTAGATGTTGTATATTTGGACTTTCAGAAGGCCTTTGATAAGGCACCACACATGAGGCTCCTTACCAAGTTAAGAGCCCATAGTATTACAGGAAAGTTATTAACATGGTTAGAGCATTGGCTGATTGGTAGGAGGCAGCGAGTGGGAATAAAAGAATCCTTTTCTGGTTGGCTGCCAGTGACTAGTGGTTTTCCGCAGGGGTTGGTGTTGGGACCATTTCTTTTTATGCTGTATATAAATGATTTAGATGATGGACTAGATGGCTTTGTTGCCACATTTACAGGTGATATGAAGATTGGTGGAGGGGCAGGTAGTGTTGAGGAAACGGTAGGATGAAGAAGGACTTAGACAGATTAGAAGAATGTGCAAGTAAGTGGCAAATGAAATACAATGTTGGAAAATGTGTGGTCATGCACTTTGGTAGTAAAAATAAACATACAGACTATTTCTTTAATGGGGAGAAAATCCAGGAATCTGAGATGCAGAGGGACTTGGGAGTCGTTGTGCAGAACACCCTGAAGGTTAACTTGCAGGTTGAGTTGGTGGTGAGGAAGGCAAATGCCATGTTAGCATTCATTTCAAGAGGTCTGGAATACAAGAGCAGAGATGTGATGCTGAGGATCTATAGGGCACTGGTGAGGCCTCACCTTGAGTATTGTGAACAGTTTTGGGCCCCTCATCTGAGAAAAGATGTGTTGGCATTGGAGAGGGTTCAGAGGGCGTTCACAAAGATATTTCCAAGAATGAAAGGGTTATCTTATGAGGAACATTTGATGGCTCGAGGCCTGTACTTACTGGAATTCAGAAGGATGAGGGAGGATCTCATTGAAACCTTTCAAATGTTGAAAGGCCTAGACAGAGATGTAGATCTCTGTAGGAAAGGATGTTTCCCATGGTGGAAGAGTCGAGGACAAGAGGGCACAGCCTCAGGATAGAGGGGCACCCTTTCAAAACAGAGATGTGGAGAAATTTCTTTAGCCAAAGGGGGGTGAATTTGTGGAATTTGTTGCCACATGCAGTTGTGGAGGCCAGGTCGTTGGGTGTATTTAAGGCAGAGATTGATAGGTTCTTGATTGGACATGGCATCAAAGGTTACGGGGAGAAGGCCGGGATCTGGGGTTGAGGAAGAGAAAAAAAAGGATCAGCCATGATTGAAAGGCGGAGAGGACTTGATGGGCCAGATGGCCTAATTCTGCTCCTGTTTTATGGTCTTATGATATTAGTATCAGCTTAAATCTCCTTCAGTGTGTCATTTCTGTGATTAGAAGTTCACATCTTATAATACTGATCAAATGGATAGAGAATCCTAGATCTGATGAGGGTTAAAGCAACTTATAAAAACTGTATAAATATTTGTTTGCAATATAAGCTCAAGACTAACAAGGCTATTTTGATTTCCTAACTTGAGGGATTTAAGATGAATCAATACAGTATTGCTTTGAAGTCATATGTCCAAATTTAATGACCAACTATCAATTCATTGATTTCATGTTCTTAAGCTCTAGTTTGAGTTTAGCTATTAATACAGGAACAGAGGCATAAGAGCTAAAGGATGCCATGATTCCAAAAGACCTGCTGAGTTTTACCAGCATTTTATTACGTCAGGATTCAGGCTATTAATAGTATGGGAGAAATCAAGTAGATTATTAGACTATAAGACCATGAGACATAGGAGCAGAATTAGGGCACTTTGCCCTTTAGGTGTGCACCGCCATTCCGTCATGTCTGATTTATTATCCCTCTCATCCCCAGTCTCCTGCCTTCTCCCTGTGACCTTTCACAGCCTGACTAATGAGAAACCTGTCAACCTCCACTTTGAATATACCCAGTTACTTGTCCTCCTCAGCCGTATATAGCAATGAATTCCTCAGATTCGCTACAAGTAGTGTAACAGCTCATTCAACAACTGCTAATCACCTTCATTTGAGTCAGTAGTGCTCAGATTGGGGAGGTAATACTTGGCTAGATGGCCTTGTTGATTTCAACTGGAACTGTAACACAGGCAGCTACTTCATTATCAGAAGCACAAGAAAATCTGTGGACGCTGGAAATCCAAAGCAACTCACGCAAATGCTGGAGGAACTGGGCAGGACAGGCAGCATCCATGGAAAAGAGTAAACAGTTATGTTTTGAGCCGAGACCCTTCTTCAGGCCCTGGTGAAGGGATATGGCCTGAAATGTCGAGTGTTTATACTTTTTCACAGATGCTACCCGGCCTGCTCCCGACGAATGGTCTCAGCCCAAAACGTCAACTATCTACTCTTTTCCATAGATCCTGCCTGGCCTGCTGAGTTCCTCCAGCATTTTGTGTGTGTGTGGCTTCATCAATATAGCTTGTTTTACACCATCACCCAATGTCAACAACTACCTTTATACATGATACGTGACTGCTGGCTTGTAGTATTTCCCTTCAATGTCCTCAGGGGCACTAACCATATTGCAAGTTAAGGCACTATTAGGTAAGTTAAGGTACATTGTCCTCCTGCCCAGCTGTGTTGAAACAGAATTAATTAAAAAGCTAAAGTCAATAGATCTGCCTCTAGCTTGAACTGTTGTTGCTCAATCTCTGCAATGACTTGTGCATATCAACTGGTATTAGTGGCTTGTCAGCAGTTCTAGTTCAGATAATTTCCTTCTGCCCACATTGCTTATAACTAGCTGGTGATTACAAGCTCAAAAAGGATAACAGGCAGACAATGTTGATTTGGGCAGCCCCATGAGTTTAATCTGTTCAAGTTCTTAAGGTGTAAGGGTAGAAATTAGATGGTTCCTTTGACACAAAAAGAGAGCAAAATGTGCAAATTTTGTAATGCAACACCCTACACTCCATCTGTTACTTGTGAAGTGAGGTTCTCTCTTCAAACCCCTCCTCCCCTTCCCACCTATCTTCCCCCTCACCTGATTTCACCTATCACCTGCCAGCTGGTACTCCTTCCTCACCCTTACCTATTTATTCTGGTTTCTCCCACTTTCCAGTCCAGCTCTGATTATAAGTCTCGGCCAGAAATGTCGACTGTTTATTCCCCTCCACGGATGTTGCCTGAAGTGCCGAGCTCCTCCTGTACTTTGTGTGTGTTGCTCTGGATTTCAAGCATCTGCGAAACCTCCCGTCATTTCATTCTTTTCAAGATGGGATGATTTCAACACTGATCATTTACTTTCAGATTAGTATCCATCAAAGTCGTGAAACATTTTGGTTGCAACAACTCCAAATGCATTATGATTAAGGAATTTTGTCTATCATCACTAACCCATAGGCTGAGCATGATGAAATAAGACATTCTGGGATTGTCTTCTCCAAAGCGGTGTATGTGTAAAGAATTTTGAAATGTGTTGGTGACTCGGGCCGATTGATATTGTTACACCCTGTGGGCTCTTACACAGTGTAATGTGCAGATTGTAACGGATGGTGTAGAAACTTGGGTGAACTTAGAGTCCTGGTACATTCTGAATGGTCTTTCAATTTGATAAGCTCCTTGTTGGTTTCAATCCACTTCCAGCCCTTTTGTGGGGTTTAACAGATGGGCATCCTGTTTGGGAGAGCAGTTCGAAATTACCCTAAGTGTATTTATCAGGCAGAACCAAGTTGGATCACAAAGGTGAGCTGCCAGTAAAAAAAAACAGCAGTCGAGAAGAAACCGGATTCAGAATCAGGATCAGGTTTAATATCACTGGCATATGTGGCAGCACTACATTGCAATGCATAATGCTAAGGAAATATTACAATATTTACAAATATTACAATAAACAATAAGAATCACAAACAAGTGAAAATCTGCAGATGCTGGAAATCTGAGCAACACACACAAAATGCTGGAGGAACTCAGCAGGCCAGGCAGCATCTATGGAAAAGGGTACAGTCAACGTTTTGGGCCAAGGCCCTTTGCCGGGACTGGTGCCACCTAGTGGTGTAGTGGCATCAGTACCGGATTTCCAGTCAAATGGTCCCGAGTTCGAACCGTGCTTTCCATCCACGCTGGGTTGGGCGTCGAGCTAGCAACTCGGCCCTGTACAAAGACAGCCAACTGCTACAGAAATGGCAAAAATGCTGCCCGATGCCCAACAAGGTGTGAAAAGCAACACCGACAATTGATCAAACATAAACTGACATCAAAATCAATTATTAGAATTTTTCTTTAATTACAATAAGAAATATAATTAAAGAAGTAGTGCAAACAGAGAACAAAAAAAAGAGAAAAAGATATGTCCTTGATGCTGGGGAGACTAGTGCCCACGATGGAACTGGCTGAGTTTGAGCTAGGGCAGCCTTTTCTGGTCCTGTGCGGTGGCCCTTCCATACCGAACGTTGATGCAACCAGTTGAATGCTCTCCATGGTACATATGTAGAAACTTGCGAGAGTCTTTTGTGACATTTTGTACCAAGTCTTCTCAAACTCCTAATGAAACATTGTCTTCTTTGTAGTTGAGCTCAGGATAGATCTTCACACATGTTGATACCCAGGAACTTGAAACTTCTCACCCTTTTCCACTTCCAATCCCTCGATGAGGACTGGTGTGTGTTCCCTCGATTTCCCCTTCCTGAAGTCCACAATGAATTCCTTGGTCTTACCGATGTTGAATGCAAGGTCATTGTTGCGACACCACTCAACCAGATCTATCTCTCTGCTGTATGGCTCCTCGTCACCATCTGAAGTTCAGCCAACAATAAAACTGCTGCTCGCCCTTCCTCCACCTGTCGCCTAATCACTTCCCAGTGCCCATCAGCCAGTTCCTAAAAATGACTGGCGTCCGCTGCTTTGTAATCCTGTGGGAAGAAATTTGCAAGAGTTTGTCCTTAGAAGGTTGGCGTCATTCAATGTCTGTAGTGAGATGCTGAAGATATTCTATAGGTCAGTTGTGGAGAGCGCCCTCTTCTTTGTGGTGGCGTGTTGGGGAGGAAGCATTAAGAAGAGGGACGCCTCACGTCTTAATAAGCTGGTAAGGAAGGCGGGCTCTGTCGTGGGCAAAGTACTGGAGAGTTTAACATTGGTAGCTGAGCGAAGGGCGCTGAGTAGGCTACGGTCAATTATGGAAAACTCTGAACATCCTCTACATAGCACCATCCAGAGACAGAGAAGCAGTTTCAGCGACAGGTTACTATCGATGCAATGCTCCTCAGACAGGATGAAGAGATCAATACTCCCCAATGCCATTAGGCTTTACAATTCAACCGCCAGGACTTAAGAACTTTTTAAAAGCTATTATTAATGCTTTTTGAGATAGTGATTTAGATGCATATCATATTTTTTTACTGAGTTAAGTATTGTATGTTATTAGTTTTGCTACAACAAGTGTATGGGACATTGGAAAAAAGTTGAATTTCCCCATGGGGATGAATAAAGTATCTATCTATCTATCTATCTTTACTTAAATTGGGCGCATTGCAGTGAAGTTTATCTGTGTTAAACTGGGCATCAAAATGTTGATGGGATGAAGCTCCTGACTGAACAGTTCATCCAGTACTGTGTAAAAGTCTAAGAGACACATATGAAGCTAGGGTGCCGAAGGCTTTTGCACGGTGTTGTATTTGTCAACATGGAGCGCAGAGTGAGCTTGTAAATCTGGCGGGAGCAAAGGATGTTGGGAATGGTGAGGGTGGATCGCCGTGGGAGGCGTGAGGGATAAGCGGCAGAGAATGAGTGCCAGGAAGCAGGTGCAGACACACCCAGCCCTGAGTAAGATAATTTGATTCCAGACAATTGGTGTATTGATCATTACAGAATGGTACTCTGGTGCTTCCCACTCCCTCTCCTCTCCCTTCCCTTTTTCCCAACCATGATTCCCTCTTCTCTTCTACTGTCAGTCCTCAATAGAGACCCATATCAGAATCAGGTTTATCATCATTCACATATGTCATGAAATTTGGTTTTTGTGGCAGCAGTACAGTGCAATACATAAAATTACCTTGCAAAAGACTTAGGTGATCTAGCTATGTATATGTATCTAAGACTTTTTCACAGTCCTGCATCTTCCTGAAATTTAATCTACAGTTACTTCTGCTGAGCCGTTGCCGTTTTTTGATTAAAACCAGTGATCGAACTGCGAAGTAGAACGACCTTGACCCTTCACAGATGCTGCGTTTAAGGGTACAAGAGCTTCAGCAGATGCAGGAAATCTGGAGCAAAAGGCACCGTGCGCTGGAGGAACTCTGCATGTATGGAAGGGGATCAACATATTAGTTATTTACTTATTTAGAGATGCAGCAGGTTAACGGGCCCTTCTGGCCTAATGTGTCCACTCCGCCCAATTATACCCATGTGAACAATTAACCTACTAACCCATACGTCTTTGGAATGGGGGAGGAACCTGGACGAAACGCGTGTGGTTACGGGGAGAGAAACTCTGCATAGACCCGGATCGCTGGCGCTATAACAGCGCTACGCCACCGTGCTGTCCCCGTTGACGATGCGGGCCGAGGCAAATTAAGCGAGTTCTTCCAGCACTTTGTGTGTGTCGCTGCTCTCAAGGAGCTGGGCACAGCATTAATGCCCAGTTTCAGCGATTGTCGTTACAGATGATGAGCTCGTAACCAAAGCAACACGCACGAAGTGCTGGAGGAGCTCATCAGGTCAGGCGACATCTACGAAGAGTCGATGTTTCAGGCCGAGACCCTTCATCAGGACCGGAAAGGAAGAAGGGGAAGGTGGGTGGGGAGGGGAGGGGGAATGAAGTAAGAAGCTGGGAGGTGATAGGTGGAAAAGATAAAGGGCTGAAGAAGAAAGAATCTGATAGGAGAGTGGACCCTGGCAGGGAGGGGAGGAGGAAGGGTGGAAGAGGGTGGTGATGAGCAGGTGAGCAGAAGGGTAGGTGTGAGGTGAGCCAGGATAGGAAATGGGAAAAGGGAGAGAAATTATCTGAAGTTAGGGAAAACAATGGTTAAGCCATCAGATTGGAGCCTACCCAGACGGAATCTGAGGTGTTGCTCCTTCCACTTGAGGGAGGCCTCATCTTTGCAGTACAGGAGGCCGTGGTCCAACATGACGGAATGAGAATAGGGAGCAGAATTAAAATGGCTGGCTACTGGAAAATCCTGCCATTTGTGGCAGACGGAGCAAAGGTGTTGACTAATCCACGCTGGATATTACTGATGTAGAGAAAGCTGCACCAGGGGCACCGGTTATGGGAGATGATTCCGATAGACTTGCAGGTCTATCAAGTGTCGCCTCGCCTGGGAGCGCTGTTTGGGGCCCTGAATGGTGGTGTGGGAGGAGGCGAAGAGGCACTTCCCACTTTGCAGGGATAAGCATCAGGAGGGAGATCAATGGGGAAAGTCAAGTGGACAAAGGAGTCACATAGAGCGTTATCCCAGTGGAAAGTGAGAGGGCAGGAAAGATTTGTATAGTGGTAGGATCCTGATGTAGATGGCGGAAGTTATGGAGAGTGATGTATTGGATGTGGAGGCTTGTGGGGTGGTAGGTAAGGACCAGGGGAACTCAATCCCTTTTATGGCGACGGGGCGGGGATGGGGTAAAGGTGGATATCTTGGAAATGGAGGAGACATAGGTGAAGGGAGTGTCAATGGTGGAGAAAAGGAAATCCTATTCTTTGAAGTAGGAGGACATCTCAGATGTTCTGGAATGGAAAGCCTCATCCTGAGAACAAATACAGCGGAGATGGAGGAACTGAAGAAAGAGAATGGCATTGTTACAAAAGAGAGGGTGGGAAGAGGCGTAGTCAAGAGAGCTGAGAGAGCCAGTCAGTTTATAAAAGATCAGTAGACAGTCTATCTCTAGAGATGAAGACAGTGAGATCAAGAAAGGGGAGAGAGTGGTGAGAGAAGTAAATTTGAGGGCAGGGTGGAAGCTGGAAACAAAGTTAATGAAGTTGATGAGCTCAGCAAGGGTGCAGGAAGCAGTCGTCGATGTAGTGCTGAAAGGGTTGGGGAGCATTTCCAGTGTAGGCTTGGAACATGGACTTTTCCAAGTAGTCGACAAAAAGGCAGGCAGAGCTGACGCCAATGTGGGTGCCCTTGGTTATACCTTTGGTTTGAAGAAAGTGGGAGGAACTGAAAGAGAAACTTTTTATTTATTTTTATATATTTAGAGATACAGTGCGGAACAGGCTATTCCGGTCTAACGAGCCGCACCAGCTGGCAACCCACCTATTTAACTGTAGCCTCATTACAGGACAATTCACAGTGACCAGTTGACCTACTAACCAGTACGTCTTTGGACTGTGGGAGGAATTGCTAAGTTTGAGGACTAGTTTTGTCAGACGGAGGAGGGGAACTGCTTTGTGAAAGATGCACTTTGACCTGCTCAAAAGTTTGTTGTTTTTCTAGTACAACAAGATGTACGCCAGGGAATGCTGTTGCCTCGTACAATCATTCCAGGCACATTGGGCACACAATGCATTAACTGAATGACACCACTAATGTATAGAATGGACAGCATTATGTGCATTTACTGCTTTGTATTTCTTAAGTTTTATAAACAATATATAATTTTGAAATACAAATTGAGCATTTGTTAAATCAAACGTCTGGAAAAGGTACTTGCTGAGGTTCACCCCAAAGAGCTGCACGACAGAAATTTATTGCCATGAATCACAACCGAGACAACTGCTACTCGAAGATCATCGACTTAGTGAAAAACACATTTTGGTGTGCCTGAAACTTGTTTTCCATAAGTGAATGTTGCCAAATGGCACACTTCTACTTTCAGGGGTATCAAACCATAAGACCATAAGAGATAGGAGCAGAATGAGGCCATTCGACCCATTGAGTCCACTCCGCCATTTCAACGTGGCTGATCCATTTACCCTCTCAGCCCCAACCTCCTGCCTTCTCCCTCTATCCCTTCATGTTGTGACTAACCAAGAATCTATCAACCTCTGCCTTAAATATACCCAATGACATGGCCTGCGCAATGAATTACACAGATTTACCCGTCTCTGTGAGGCTGTCTTGTCAAAATTTATTCAGTTTAGGGAAGGAAATCTGCCATCTTCATAGACAATCTAAAGCCTATTGTGACTCAAGTAGATAGGTAGATGGGGTTGCAAAGAGAGCTTTTGGCATATTGGTCTTCATAAATCAGAGTTTTGCAGACAGAAATTGAGATACAATGTTTAGGTTGTATAGGAAGTTGGTGAAGCCAAATTTGGAGTATTGTTTATTGTTTAGCCACTCCCTGGATAAAGAATTTCCTCCTCATCTCTGTTCTAAAAACCTCTATTCTGAGGCTGTGCCCTCTGGTCTTAGACTCCCCCACCACAGGAAACATCCTCTCTGCATCAACATTCAACATCCACGAGGTTTCAGTGAGGTCACCCCTCATTCTGCTGAATTCCAGCGAGCACAGCCCCAGAGCCACCAAACGCTCCTCATTGGACAAGCCTTTCAATTCCGGAAACATTTTCAGTATACCCTGAGAGATTCACAGAAGTCTGGTGCAGTCATTGCAAGGATAGTGGGTAAGACCCCAGTCTAAAATCCTGTCGCCATGGGTTACCAAAAGGCAGGGTCCTGAGCAGGAGCCTCTCAAACACTTGACTGGTGTACTGTATAAAGATGAATCATGACTGGCATTTGTTGCTCTGTAAGTTTGTGTGTTATCTCGATGAGTCAATGAATTTATTGTTTTGATGCCACCATGAATTAAAGAGAAACATGTACTGATTTTATTGAGTATATTTTTTGAATAATGCAAATTTTTGAAATAAAAAAAAGAAATCATAGGTGGACTCCAGAAACCCTTTGGCAATGCCAGAATCAGAACTGTGAGGTCATTTTATCTGGCATCATCTCCAAATGGACTCCTTTTCAAATGTGGGAAGTGTTCATATATTTAAACAACATTTTTCAACACGATTTATCATCGTTATACCTGCTGTCATAAAACAATCTGGTACTGATGAATGCATGGAACATGAGCCAAAATGGAGAAAGGCTCAAATTTTCTATAAACAAGGAAACTGGCTATTTCTGAAACACTGAAAAATTCAACACACGTTTTGCATCCAGTGAATTTAGGATGATTGTTTCGATAACTCAAAAAAAACCCTTCATATCTAATGCACTTTCAAATGTAACAAATGCAAGTATATTCTGCAACTTTTCTGCACATAGCATGATCTCGCAAACATCAATAACATTATGCTGTTTGTTAAGAGAGGTTTGTTGCTAGGCACACATTCTGTTGGGGTCTTGGATGCTTGTCTATTTTGAAAAACAATGCTAGATTCAAAGATGTGTGAGGATGACATTAAGTATATCCAGTTAAGATGGCGCTTCCGATCGTGTGCAACAGCTTCCTGGTAGTCAAAAAGCAAAGCAATCTAGCTAAGAACATCACTAAAAATACCTTTTCTGAGGTAAATTGTGTTAAATTATCGCTGTAAACTGTGAAGGGGCGAGCGATGGTGGGGCAGATTCGGGGGTGAATTGTTGTAGATTGAGTTCCGATGCCCATACAGCTGTCCTGGGAACGAGGTTGGATTGCTTTGGGCACCGAGCTGATTTGAAGAGCTTGAGAGCAGCTTCGGGCTGGGTGATGAAATCTGGGCCTGGAGCGAGTTGCTGGGCAGCATGGTCTAGGCCTGGAGTGAGTCGCTGGGTGGTGAAATCTGGGCCTGGAATAAGTTGCTGGGCAGCATGGTCTAGGCCTGGAGTGAGTCGCTGGGTGGTGAAATCTGGGCCTGGAATAAGTTGCTGGGCAGCATGGTCTAGGCCTGGAGTGAGTCGCTGGGTGGTGAAATCTGGGCCTGGAGTGAGTCACTGGGCAGCATGGTCTAGGCCTGGAGTGAGTCACTGGGCAGCATGGTCTAGGCCTGGAGTGAGTCGCTGGGCAGCATGGTCTAGGCCTGGAGTGAGTCGCTGGGCAGCATAGTCTAGGCCTGGAGTGAGTCGCTGGGCAGCATGGTCTAGGCCTGGAGTGAGTCACTGGGCAGCATGGTCTAGGCCTGGAGTGAGTCACTGGGCAGCATGGTCTAGGCCTGGAGTGAGTCACTGGGCAGCATGGTCTAGGCCTGGAGTGAGTCGCTGGGCAGCATGGTCTAGGCCTGGAGTGAGTCACTGGGCAGCATGGTCTAGGCCTGGAGTGAGTCGCTGGGTGGTGAAATCTGGGCCTGGAATAAGTTGCAGGGTGGCACGGTCTAGGCCCAGAGCCTTTCGCTGCAGCTGGATCCTAGTGCAAGGTACAATTCACTGTTTAAACAATTCAAACACCGGCCCAGATCGGAGGTGAGACCGAATTTGACTTTACTTTCTGTAATGTTCACCCTTCTTTCCAGGGCGCGGAGCCTTTTGCTGTTCCATTGTTGGGTCAATTTAAACGCTTGCCCAGATAGACTGAAAAGACAGTGTCAGTCAGAACAAGAGCCGATTCCGGTCGTCCTCGGTAATTGTCATCTCCGTGACACTGAGGCTATGAAGACCGCCCCTGCCGCTGTGCTCTGAGGCCACTAATATGATGAACTGATAAATAAGGCTTTGGATCTACTCCGGTCTGCTCTGGGGTTCGATCTGAGGACTCATTTTTGGTTCGGAATACTGTTCTTCGCTTCAATTGTTTGCATGGCTTGTATTTTGTTTCTTTCTCTTGTGCGTTGAGTGTTGGCTTTTAGTTTTTATTTTTTTCTTTAATTGGGTTCTTGCTTTGTGGCTACCTGTGAGCAAGTAAATCTGAAGGCTGTATGATTTATACATTCTTTGATAATAAATATACTTGAATCTAGCGGTACATTCCAGACACACTGAAGCTAAGGTAATATTCACCTACATCCTTTGCAGGGCAGGGTGGTACTGATCCTTTGTTAATGGTGGTCAGCTGAATCTGTACTATTTAATCTTCCAGGAAATGATTAAATATTGAACTAGAATAATGAAGTAAAACTGAAATATTTACAAGCCTCCCCACCACTGGTGACATCTTAAAAAGGCAGTACCTCAAGAAAGTGGTATCCATCATTGAGGACCCTCACCATCTGGGACACGTCCTCTTCTGATTCCTACAGGAGCCCGAAGCCCCACACTCAATGTTTTAAGAACAGCTTCTTCCCCTCCGTCATCAGATATCTGAATGGGCCATGAACCCATGAGTTATTTCTCTTTTGCACAATTTTTAAAATTGTAACTTACAATAATTTGTTATGCTGCACTGTACTGCTGCCACAAATCAACAAATTTCAAGACACGTACCAGTAGTAATAAAACTTGATTCCAATATTATACTCTTAGTTCACACACAGGAGTCCAAAATTTATTAAGCATTTTTCAAATTTCAATTGAGTACAGGGACAACTGGATTCCTACGTTCATGAGGACCAATGCCCTTGAACAGAAAATCCATAAAAAGTAGTGGATAGGGCCTAGTCCGTCACGGGTAAAGCCCTCTCCACCATTGAGCACATCTACATTAAGCATTGTTGAAGGAAAGCAGCATCCATCATCAGGGACCCCCACCACCCAGGACATGCTCTCTTCTCGCTGCTGCCGTAAGATAAAAGGTACAGGAGTCTCAGGCCTCACACCACCAAGTTCAGGAACAGTTATAACCCCTCAAACATCAGGCTCTTGAACTAGAGTGGATAACTTCACTTCCCCATTACTGAAATGTTCCCACAACCTATGGACTCACTTTCAAGGACAATCTGTTTTATGCCTTCAATATTAATTGCTTATTTATTTATTATTATTACTTATTTCTTTTTGTATTTGCACAGTTTGTTGTCCTTTGCACACTGGTTGAATGTCCAAGTTGACGTGGTCTTTCATTGATTCTGTTCAGGTTATTATTCTATGAATGTATTGGGTATGCCCACAAGAAAATGAATCTCATGGTTATAGATGATAACAACTTTACTTTGAACTTTGAATCGGTCTTTGATATCTAAACATGCAAGATGGCTGCCGGTTACTCTCACCTCCAAAGGCATTCAGCACAAACAAAGAATTAAGTCTCACCTACTGTACCTGTTTTATCTCCGGGTCCATTAGGTGTGATGTGGGTCCAAGAGCAGGAAGGATCATTTCTGCTGGTGAAAAGCTGGGGGGTGGGGACAGAAGCTAGCTGGAATGTGATGGGTGGGTGTGAAAGGAGAAGGGCTGGAGAGGGAAGAATCCTGTAGGAGAGGAGAGTGGACCATGGGAGAAAGGGAAGGAGGACAGGACCCAGGGGGAGGTAATAGGCAGGTGAGAAGAAGTAAAAGGTCAGAGTGGAGAATAGAGAATAGAGGAAGGGGTGGTGAGATTTATTCACTGTAAGGAGAAATCGATATTCACCATCAGGCTGGAGGGTACCCAGATGGAATATAAGGTGTTGTTCCTCCACTCTGAGGGTGGCCTCAAGAGGAGGCGAAGGATCAACACATCAGGACGGGAATGGGAGCCGGAATTAAAACGTTTGGCCACCGGGAAGTCACCGCTTGAGGCGGATGGCTTGATGAAGCAGTCCCCCAACTTACAACATGTCTCACCAACGCAGAGGAGGACACAGCGGGAGCACCGGACGCTGTAGATGGTCCCAGCAGATTCGCGAGGGAAGTGTTGCCGCAGCTGGAAGGACTGTGTGGGCCCTGAATGGAGGTGAGGGAGGAGGTGAACGGGCAGGTGTATCACTCAGGCTGCTTGCAGTGGTAAGTGCCTGGAGGGAGATGAGTGCTGAGGGACGAACGGACAAGGGAATCGCAGTGGGAGTGAAGATTCTTTCTTCTCTTCTCCAGCCGTTGACCTTTCTGAACCATCTGCTTCTCCTTTCACCTTCCAGCTAGCCTCTTTCCCCCACCTTCTTATTCTGGCATCTTTCCACCCTCCTTCACAGTCCTAAAGTAGGGTCTCAGCCCAAAACTTCGACTGTTTATTCTTTTCCTGAGATGCTGCCTGACCTGCTGAGTTCTTCCATCATTTTGTGTGTGTCACTGCAGATTTTCAGCATCTGCAGATGTTCTTTTAAGATCATTTCTGTTCTTGCCATCTCTAATCTCAAATAACAAAGCACATATCTGTAGTGCATTGATTTCCTGAGTCAACTGTAAGATAAATTTCTGATAGTTCTCTAGCTAACGCATTCAAATAAATTGATAGAGCTTTATTGAGGAGAAATGTGGCATGATCTTTTTTTCAGGATATTGGATGCTACAGGGACACGTGGAGTACACGGGGGAAATCTTGTAAATGGAATAAAATGTAGAAAAACATCAACTTGTCTACTTTGGCAGCAAAAATAATGAGGAAGCATGTCATTGAAATGAATTGCAGTTCAGTGAGACATGATATGATCTGGTGGTTCTGGTCATGACTTGTTAAAGACCAGTCTACAGGTTATCATATATGTCAAACTCAAGGCCCGCGGGCCAAATCCGGCCCGCGGTGGAATTATCTTTGGCCCGCGAGATAATATCTAATTACTATTAAAGCTGGCCCCAGTAATCGAAGCGCCTATGGCGTATGATATGGCTAATGCTGAGTTTATTCAGGTACCAGGTTTTCAGGGTTTTTAGTGTTTATTTGGCAGTCTTGCTCAGCAGTCTTCTTCATAAGAAACGGAATTTGTAAAGTGAAACACTTTGTAGTTATAGCAGAGACTGAGACACATGAGAGCAGGCTGAAAAAACGGAGGCAACGAAAGCTGCGTTCGCACGCGTCCGACTGATCCGGCCGCATGAAGCTGCATTTTGCTCAATCCGGCCCGTGACCTAAAATGAGTTTGACACCCCTGGGTTATGTAAATAGGGAAGTTAACAGAATCTATTGTTTATTGTTAGAGGAAATGAATGCAAATGACATGTGTTTCTGTTAAGCAAGTACTGGTGGTATCACATCTGGAATACTGTGAACAGTACTGGTTTCTTTTTTAAAGGAAGGATGCAAAAACATCAGAAGCATTTCAGAGAGAGTTTACCAGACCAATACGAAGAAGGGGTAGGTTGTCTTTTGAATGCGGGTTGGTTCAGCCAGGCACGTATCCAATTGAGTTCAGAAGAGTGAGAGAAAACTTGATTGAAACATAAACAGTTCTGAGGGGTCCTGAATTGGAGAGGATGTTTCCTCGTGGTAGAACTTAGAACTCGGAGGCCGCTGTTTAAACATAAAGAGCCTTCCACTTGGTAAAATGATTAGAAGACTTTTTTTTCTTTCAAAGGGTTATGAATCTTCGGAACTCTCTTTCTCTAAGGGTGATGGAAGCATAGTTTTGAATGTTTTTAAGGCAAAGGTTGATAGATTCTCAAAAAGTAAGAGGGTGAATGGTTACCAAGGGTTGGTGGGTATGGGGAGTTGAAATTATAGTTATATCATTAAGTGGTGGAACAGCCTTGGGGGCCAAGTGACCACCTTCTGTTCCTGATTATTAAGTTGATATTGTCATATGTCCTGGAAACTCCGAGCAAGGTCAGCAAGCCTGGTTAAGCACCGAAAGGTCCCAACACCAATTTTAAGCCATTATTGAACAGATTTGCAACCATCTCTTAAACACTTTTGAAGCAGCTCACATTGTTGCTGTAAACTGGGCCTATCGCAGAAGTTTTACTAAAGCAACAATTCCCGTCTTGAGGCTTCCATTAATCAGAATAGAAACATCCTGAGCTGCTAACACTGCCATAATTAGATCTTATGTGCTAATTGCCTGTATAATTGAATTTACTAAATTTAACTTAAAAACGAATTGATATTCTTAAACCCTCTAGAAGCTTTTACAACAATCTAGAAATTGCTACACCGGAATTCAACCATTAAGTCAGGCTCAGTTGACATAGTAAGCCCGGTTTCTGAGTTGCAGGTCAAAGCAGGGTGACCAATGAGAGTGGTGGGTCTATTTTCTTCATTCCAACTGGATCTGAGTCCTGTAAGAACATCCTTCATAAAAGTCTTTCGTAGTCATGCAGTTCTAATAAACACGATGATTCAACAGCATTCTGCTTGTGAAATCACAGAATCTTTTCACTCTTTCCAAATATCACTGATGAGGAGAAACTATAGAAACAATTAACCAAACAAATAATAATAAAGTCATATATGTAATATAAACATGAACATTATTGCAGAACAGAGCACAGCACAGCTCTGGGCATGCCATTTCATCCAAGATGTTCTAATCTTGATGCCAATTAATATTAGATAACCTCTTCCTGTGTATCGTCCATTTCCCTCCTTTCTCTTCATACTCAGCTCTCTATCTAAAAGCCTCTTAAACTCCACCCAACTTCCTGCTCCCAATACTACACCCACTCTGTACGAGGAACTTGCCTCTCACATCTCCTTTGAACTAACCACCCCCCAACCTTAAAAGGTGGAACTCTGCAGTATGAAATGTGATTGTCCACCCGTTCGATGCTTCTAACAATTTAACAAAAATCTGTCAGGTCTCCTCTTAGCCTCCAGTGCACTAGGGTGATGGTCCTTGTGGCCCAGTTGAGGCTTTCATTTACCTCTGCAGTTCCCCCATAGTCTCTGTTAGTTGCTAAAGATTTTTTTGGGGAAACTGTACTAACTATTCAATATTTATGTTTTAACTGGTTATTGGTATTATTCCTTACTGTTCATACCCTCCAATCCAAACAGCATCCTGACAAACCTCTTCTGCACGCTTTCCCCAGTCTCCACATCCTTCATACAACCGCATACAATTCTCCAAGTGTGATCTGACTAAAGTTTTATACAGCTGCAGCATAACTTTCTTACTCTTCCACTCAGTGAAAGCCAGCATGCCATATGCCGTCTTTGCCGCCTTATCCACTTGCACAGCCACTTTTAATAAACTATGGATCCAAGAACCCTCTGTATTTCACTGCTAATCAGGGGCCTACCATCGCCTGCATACTTTCTCCTTTCAATTGACCTCCCAAAGTGCAACCCCTCACACTTGCCAGGATAAAACTCCATTTTCCAGCCCATTTTTTGCAATGGATTTATATACCACTGTATTCTTTGACAACCCTTTGCCCTGTCTATAACTCCACCAATCTCGGTGTCAGTCACAGACTTTCTAGTCCATCCCTCAACACTTCCATCAGCAGCCTGATTCTTGGTCTCCTATGGGCAAGTCGGTTCCGAATCCAAACTTGTAATTCACCCTTTATCTTGTGGATCTTTGTCTTCTGAATCAACCTACCCCAAGGGACTTGAACAAATGCCATCCAAAAATCCATGTAGATAATATCTATCTTCTTATCAGAATCAAAATATTTATGCATATTAGCGTACTCCTCTCTGTTTTCACTATCCCCCACCTCTGTATGACATTTACTCCCTGTCATTATCACATCTGAAATAACAAAACACAGGAATGTTCAGCTGCCAGTCCACATCCTTCACACATTCATTAGGCAACAGCACTAATTCTACGTACTGACCCAGGCTCTTACTTTCTTAACGTTAAAATGAACATATTTTAGCTTGTCGGTCCAACGTATCTATGAGCCTATTCCTCTGACTTGTCACTTCATCTTTCTTTTCCTCGACCCTGTTGCTCTGTGGAACCCATCACTCTGCCTCCATGGTTTCACACTCCCAAACGTCCAGAGGAGGATGTTCGTTCCCTTTCAGTTCAGATGCTTGTGTAGGTCCCACCTGGCATGGAAGAAACCCCAGTGGTCCATCAATCTGAAATCCTCCCTCCTGCAGGTTCTCCTTAACTGTGTATTAAACGACACTGCATTTCTATTACAACCCTGGAAACCCTGCTTTTAACTTTCTACCTGGCTGTCTAAAATCACTTTGCAGGATCTCACCCCTGCTCCTGCCTGTGTCAATGGTACCAATATGAACCACAACCTCTGGCTGATCACTTGTCCTGTACCTGCTGCGAGACATCCTTGACCATCCTGGAGTCTTCATTGAGACCGCAGAAATGCCTAATTGATCCCTCACTCTCCAATCCATTGCCTGACTTCATCCTCCCCTTCTTTGCCTCAGAGCCTGGCACGATGCTGGTGCTGGCTTCTGGACAGAAATTCCCCCCAGTAGCATCCAGAGAGGTACAGATGTCACTGAGGATACTGGCCACCCTGTAATATCTGCGTACTCCCTTTAGATCTCCTGCTAGTGAGCCATCTATCTGTAGCCTACACCTTGAGTGTGAGCACATCACTCAAGCTCCCAAACAGCACGTCCTCAGCATCCCGGATGATTGCGAGTTCATTCAACTGCACCTCCAGTTCCTTAAGCTGCAGCTGGGCGTACTTCTCATAGATGTAGTCATCAAGAGGACTGTGAGGTTCCCTGATTTCCCACGTTTTGTAGGAGGAGCATTCAACTACCCTGACTGCTATTTCGTCTACACTAAGTCAAAGCACACACCCCTGAGATGCACCAGTGTTGATCGTCACCGAGGAGGAGATATTATCACCAATCCGCACAGATTGTGGTCTTCCGGTTAGGAAGTCGAGGATCCAATTGCAGAGAGAGGTACAGAGGCCCAGGTTCTGTAACTTCTCAATCAGGATTGTGGGAATGATGGTGTTAAATGCTGAGCTATAGTCAATGAACAGCATCCTGACATAGGTGTTTGTGTTGTCCAGGTGGTCTAAAGCCGTGTGAAGAGCCATTGAGATTGTGTCTGCCATTGACCTATTGTGGTGATAGGCAAATTGCAATGGGTCCAGGTCCTTGCTGAGGCAGGAGTTCAGTTTAGTCATGACTAACGTCTCAGAGCATTTAATCAACTGTAGATGTGAGTGCTACAGGGCAATAGTCATTAAGACAGCTCACATTTTTCTTCTTAGGCTCTGGTATAATTTTCACTCAATAGTGCCTTGTTTCCAAGCTCCCTTTAAGCCTGCCTAGTTCTGTTCTCCAAGCCTCCTTGAAACATACCAGGGCATTGGTTCCCTTGTTCACTTGAATCTTACTGTGGCCTTGTTTCCAATAGTCCTTCAAAATGACCAAGTCATAGGAAACTTTATCATTCAACTGTGTTTTATGAGTATCAATATATATTATCTTAGCAGGTATAATATACATAAATTAGGTAATACATAATCCAATAAAACAGAAAATCTGCTGGTGTGGCACAACCAAGGTCCCATGCATGCAAGATTACTCTTTTAAATGTATATAGCTACAAAGTTTGTTATTATATTAAGAAGTTAAGCCATTGCTGCAGCTGCCAGTTGCTGCTGCTTGCCTTTCGTAGCTCTGGTTAATTGGAAAAGTTCCAGCTCCACCTCTTGGCTACGTGTCCTGTCAACGTAAAGGTAAACCTTTAATCACAGCACACACCTCACATACAAGCCAAGCTCTAATTGTGCTGGCGAAAAGTAAACAGGCATCTGCTAAAGCAACACTGAGTTTCAGTGATGAGCATAGAGTATCCGCACTAATTGATTAAAGACCCAAGTTACTGCAGATATTGACTGCAGAGTGAGAACAGTGTATCTTGTTTAATATCGATAGTGATATGGCCCCCACGGTAAGCCTCCAATTAATCATGATAGGAGATAATACTAATCTTTACATATGCCGGTATGCATGCACGCACATCCACACACACGCACATCCACCCACAGCTGCGCATATACAGGTTTGCTCATAAAGAACCACTGCACACATTCCCAGGTGCATATATACACAAACACAGTCACTGGCACATGCATTCAGCTGCACAAACACAGGTACACATACATTCAAACATAGTCACGGATACACATTTATAGGTACACACAACACATGATACACTGCAGACAGTACTGTGCAAAGTCTGAATCTTCAGTAAACCCTGTTAATTTAATCCTGGGGGTTGATATAAAGCTAGGATGCCTAATAGAGAGAGAGTGTGTGTGTGTGTGTGTGTGTGTGTGTGTGTGTGTGTGTGTGTGTGTGTGTGTGTGTGTGTGTGTGTGTGTGTGTGTGTGTGTGTGTGTGTGTGTGTGTGTGTGTGTGTGTGTGTGTGTGTGTGTTATATAACACAATTACAATAATTACTATATAAAATTACACAGCATAGTAAATTGTAAATTGTCTCATTCAGGCCGAGAGATTTAATTGCTGTGGATGGTTTGTGGAATAATGCCTTTCCTGACAAGTGGTGGGGGTGGTTCTTTGCTTGACAGCTGAGAGTTGTGGCCGTGATACAATCTCATGTTCTGGGGCCTCCTCCGTGGTGGTTGTAGGAGATGACTCTAGGACTGCAGGAAGTGGTTCTGGCAGCTCTGGGCATCTTTCATAATCCTTTCTTATCCAAGATTCTCTTGGCACCTGGACTCATTGGCTTCCTGAACAGTACATGGCAGGCTGCTCGATCTGCTGATCTGTCCCAGGCCACCAGACAAAGCTTTGAGCCAATGCTTTCATTTTGACCATGCCTGGATGGCTGGCATGTAGCTCCTCCAACACTTGAGTTCTCAGTTTGGATGATACAACTCTCAATCACCACGTAAGGCAACCCCCATCAAGGACAAGTTCATCCCAGTGCTGGTAAAAATGGGGGAACTAGAATTTCTGTTGCACATTCCATGTAGACCTGAAACTCCGTGGGGTGTTTTCCGGTTTTTCTTTAATCCATCTCTGTCATAACAGGGAGACTTTTGATTTGCCTTAGGGAGAGTACGGCAAGAGGAGTGTCCTTATTTTATATAAATATTTCAGGTATTTACTAATCCAAGAGAAAACAGGTCAATCCATCGGCATTTCCACGATTTGTCATCCTCTTGAATTCAATCTTGTAATTGTGCCTTCCAAGAAACAGAGCCCATCTCTGCACTTGTGTTGCTGCTGTTAGTGGAACACCCTTCGGTGCAATGAAAATGTTCATTCATGGGGTAATAATGAGGGTAAACTTTCTCCCATACAAATCCTGGTTGAGAAGTTTTACACCCCAAACCAGATTCAAGATCTCCCTGTCAGTCTGTGCATATTTTTTCTCTGCAGTGGTAAGGGAGTATGTTACAAAGACTACACTTACATCACTCATACCATGTGACATGACTTACCTATGCAATAAGGAGAGGCGTCATAGGCAAGCTACACTGGATGATGTGGATCATAGTATGTGAATAGTGTTTACTGTCACCATTTCCTTTATCTTTTGGAAACCCATCTCACACTGCTTTGTCCATTGTCATTTCTTCCCAATCTGTAGTAATGAGTTCAAGGGGTGGATCACAGTAGCCAGATTTGGCAGGAACCTGTTGTAATAACTGACAAATCCTAAAACGGACCACAGCTGTGACATGTCCTGCCTGAATTTTCTCAGCACACTTGCGTAATCCTGGTGCGTCAATGGTCAATTGCGTGACCACAGTGAGTGATGCTTGGTTTAAAGAATTCACACTTGTTGTGATGTGCTCTGAGCCCATAATCTTCTAATCTTTTTATCACTGTCTTGAGTTTTTGGAGATGTTCCTTGACATCTTCACCGATAACAATGATGTCATCCAGGTAGCACTGAGTACCTGGGCAGCCTTGCAGCACCTGGTCCATAGCTTTCTGCCAGAGTGTAGACACAAATGCTATTACAAAAATAAGCCTATTATAGTGATAAAGCCCATTATTTATGGTGAAAAATACTATGGACACTTCTTCAATCTCCACCTGTAGGTAGTCCTCACCTAAGTCCATTTCACTGGAGTATTTCCCTCAAGAAAGACTTGCAAAGTTATCCTCTATCCTGGGCAGAAGATACTTTCAGTACCAGGTTGATGGCGAACTTAAAATTGCCACAGCTCCTGACAGGCCTATTCTTCTTTGCCACTGGGACCACTGGCATTGCCTATGGACTCCACTCAGATCTGGAAAGAATTCCTTTGGCCTCCATGTTGTCTAGCTCATTGGCAACTTTATAAGGAACTGGATGGGTTTTGTAGAACTTGCGTATGGCATTTCATTTGACATTATTTTACCCTTGATATTTTTGAATTTTTCTTGAACACTGCTGTGGCATCATCCAGTACCTTTCTTAATTGACTTTCAGTTGACTCTATTGCAGGGGATATGGCATGCAAATGGTAGGTAGATCTTAAATTAAGTTGTAGTTGTCTCAGCCAATCATGGCCCCACAATGCTGGCCCCCTTCTGTTTTGAAGAAGCCCATCAAAACAGGCTTGATGGGTGATGAGCAGCCCATTGAGTCTGCTTCGCCATTCCATCATGGCTGATCCTGGATCCCACTCAACTCCATACACCTGCCTTCTCGCCTTACCCTTTGGTGCCCTGACTGGTCAGGAAACTATCAACTTCTGCCTTAAAATGTACCCGCAGACTTTATCTCCACTGCAGTCTGTGGTAGAGCATTCCACAGATACACTACTCTCTGCCTAAAAAATTCCTCCTTACCTCTGTTCTAAAAGGTCACCCCCTCAATTTTGAGGCTGTGCCCTCCATCCCCACCATGAGATACATCCTCTCCACATCCACCCTATCTAGTCCTTTCAATATTCAGTAGGTTTCAGTGAGATCCCCACACATTCTTCTGAATTCCAGTGAGAACAGGCCCAAAACTGTCAAACGCTCCTCATATGTTAACCCCTTCATTCCTGGAATCATCCTCGTGAACTTCCTCTGGACTCTCTCCAATGACAACACATCCTTTCTGAGGCCCAAAACTGTTGACAATACTCCAAGTGCAGCCTCGCTAGTGTCTTATAAAGCCTCAGGATTATTTTCTTGTTTTTATATTCTATTCCCCTTGAAATAAATGCCAACGTTGTATTTGCATTCTTTACCACAGACTCACCCTGTAAATTAACCCTCTGGGAGTCTTGCACGAAGACTCCTAAGTCCCTCTGCTCCTCTGATGTTTGAACCTTCTCCCCATTTAGATAATATTCCACACTATTGTTCCTTTTAGCAAAATGCATTGTCATACATTTCCCAACACTCTATTCCATCTGCCACTTTCTTGCCCATTCTTCCAATTTGTCTAACTCCTGCTGCAATCGCATTGCTTCCTCAGCACTATCTACTCCTCCACCCATCTACTTTTGTATCATCCACAAACTTTGCCACAAAGCCATCGATTCCATTATCCAAATCATTGACAAACAATGTGAAAAGTAGCGGTCCCAATACTGACCCTGAGGAACACCTCTATTCACTGGCAACCAGCCAGAAAAGGGCCCCTCTATTCCCACTCGCTGCCTCCTGTCTGTCAGCCATTCCTTTATCCATGCCAGTATCCTTCCTGTAATGCCATAGGATTTTATGTCATAATGATGTATGCCATTTACGTACCTCTTACATGTAACCCACAATGAATTATATAAACAAAGAATGCTTCATCAGCAATATATTTCAGATATTACTGAAATATTAAATACACTACAGGAAACCAGGGTTTGAGAGCTATCCATGTTGTCTCTCTCCAATAAGAATGCATGTTGTTTCCCTTCAATTATATTGAGCTCACACTTGAAAACTACTGACGTATCTCCTCAACGATGATTTTGGACAGTAAATTTCAAATTGTGAAATTCTGCACAAAGTCGACCCTTATCCCAGATTTCTTTAAAATTCGATGGGAACCTGTCCCCATGCTTCTCATAAACATACTACAGCATAGCTTCATTTGCATGCTTCTTTAAAACACAGCAGGTCCTTACACCACATTCCCTTTAACCACAATGAACAGCCCATTACTCACCCCCACCCCAATTCCCACATTCCCTTTAAAAATACTGGGCCTCTTTCAAATGTTTTTTTAAAAAAATTACCAAAGCCCCATTCCTCCTCCTCCCCCCATTAATATATCTGCCCTCCCTTCAAACTTCTCTGCTTCATTGGAAAACTTGTTGTACAACTGTGCAACGTCTAAATAAAAGTAAATCAAAAGTTCAAAGTTCAAAGTAAATTTATTGTCAAAGGTCATATATGTCATAACATAGTATATCGACGTAGTAATAGAAGTAATATCCAAAAATCCAGAACAGCTTTCAGTCCTGCATTACCGGAATCCCTGGATTATGGAGTTTTACTGCATTGGGAAGTCAAATCAGTTGACAGCCACGTGGCAGATGGAAGAAACATGAGGTTATTCACTTCCGCAAGAAAAGCAGAAAGGCAAAGCATTATTTAATTTATGATGTATTGGAAATGCTGATGTTCTAAGAGATCTAGCTATCCACATACTTAAGTCACTGAGAGTGAACATAGATGGCAAATTGTATGTAGATCTTTATTGCTATAAGACTTAAGTACAATTGTACAGATCTGCTGGGGTTGTCTATTGTATCCGCTGCTCCTGATGCAGCCTCCTCTACTTTGGTGAAACCCGTTGTAAATTGGGGGGACCGCTTTGTTGAGCACCTCTGCACGAACTGCCACAAGTGAGATTTCCTGGAGGCCAAACTTTTTAATTCCAATTCCCATTCCCGTTGCAGTGTGTCGGTTCGTGGCTTTATCTTGGTTCAGGGTGGAGGAACAACACCTGATATTTTGTCTGGGTTGCTTCCAACTTGATTAGCATGAATATCAATTTATCCTTCTGGCAAACAAATTTCTTCCCCCCCCCCCCTTTATTCCCCACTCTGACCTTTCACCTCTTTTTACCAATTAGGTCCACTCCTCTTTCCCTTTCTCCTATGGTGCACTCTCTTTTGCTATCAAATTCCTTTTTTTCCAGCCCTTGACCTTTCCCACCCACCTGGCTTCACCTTTCACCTTCCAGCTAGCCCCCTTCTACTCCCCCCCCCCCCCACCTTTTTATTCTGGCATCTTCCCCCATCCCTCTCAGTACCAAAGAAGGATCTCGGCCCGAAACATTGACTGTTTATTCGTTTCCATAGATGCTGCCTGCCCTGCAGAGTTCCTCCAGCATTTTGTGTGTGTTGCTCTGGATTTCCAGCATTTGCAGACTTTCTCACTTTTATGCAAAGATGTTCCACTACAATTATAAAGATTCCTTGGAATGACTGTGTACAATTTTAGATACCTTACCTACAAAAGGATATACTTTCCAAAGAGGAAGCACACTGAAGATTCACCAGAATGGTTTTTGGATAGTAACTCTGACAAACTTCTTGGTATTCACTTGGCAGAGAATCTCACCTGGTCCCTCAACACCAGCTCCATAGCAAAGAAAGCCCAGCAGCGTCTCTACTTTCTGCAAAGGCTGAGAGAAGTCCATCTCCCACACCCCCCCCCCCCCCATCCTCACCACATTCTACAGGGGCTATATTGAGAGCATCCTGAGCAGCTGCATCACTGCCTGGATCAGAAGTTGCACCATCTCGGATCGCAAGACCCTGCAACGGATAATGAGGTCAGCTGAGAATATCATTGGCGTCTCTCTTCCCGCCATTACAGACATTTACACTACACGCTGCATCTGCAAAGCAAACGGCATTATGAAGGAACCGACGCACCCGTCATTCAAACTCTTCTCCCTCCTGCCATCTGGGAAAAGGCACCGAAGCATTCGGGCTCCCACGACCAGACAATGTAACAGTTTCTTCCCCCAAGCCATCAGACTCCTCAATACCCAGAGCCTGAACTGACACCAATTTACTGCCCTCTACTGTACCTACTGTCTTGTTTATTATTTATTGTAATGCCTGCACTGTTTTTGTGCACTTTATGCAGTCCTGGGTAGGTCTGTAGTCTAGTGTAGTTTTTTCTGAGTTGTTTTACGTAATTCAGTGTAGTTTTTGTACTGTTTCATGTAACACCATGGTTCTAAAAAACGTTGTCTCGTTTTTACTGTGTACTGTACCAGCAGTTATGGTTGAAATGACAATAAAAAGTGACTTGACTTGACGATATAAAACAATAATTGAGAGTGCTAGACCTCTGTTCTCTAGAGTTCAAAAGAATGAAAGGTAATTGCACGAAACCTCGATAGAGTAAATATGGGCCACCATTTCAAAATAGGAGCTGGCCATTTGGGACTGATATCAGGAAATGTTTTCACTCAAGGGGTGTTGAATCAGTGATTGATTATATTCAAAGTTTACACTGATAGATTTCAAGATATCAGATAGGAAAGCAGTGTTAAGGTGGAAGATCAGCCATAATGTCATTGGATGATAAAGCAGGATTGGTGAGCTGGATGGTTTACTTCTGCACTTTTTTCTTATTAGCCAAGTTTTACTGAACAGCAATTAGCATTGTTTGGATTTGTTACTATCTGTTTCCCTACTTCTGATGTTAGGCTGATAGAGTGAAGAATTGTTGCTTTTATGCAACAGTGTAAGGTTCAAGTTCCACTCGTAACCTGGCATTGAAGAAGGATTGCATAATGTGGCCAGGATCTCTGAAGTTTCCTTTCTACATCGCGTAGTAATCCAATATCTATATTCAGGTGACATTTTCGAACAAGTAACTTTTTCACTATTTATTCTGTGCCTTACTGCATTTTCCATTTCAATGCTAGGTTGCTGGTGATGGGGTTTAAAATGGAGATCAAATGGGTTTCCTTCATTCAGACCACAGTGAATCTTTGAAATTGTCCACCTCAGAAGACTGTGAATGCTTGGTAGATGAGCTCATTCAAGGATGAGATGGTGAGATTTTTAGAATTCAGAGTGATCAAGAAATTAAAAAATAAACAGTTGGAAAAACACTGTGGGTCAAAGCAGTGTCTGTGGAGGCAAAGGGATGGTCGATTATTTCTTTACATCAACAGCTGCTGCTCAGTCCCTGAGTCCTCCCAGCAGTTTATTTTTTGCTCTAGATTCCAGTAATTTATATCTCAAGCATTAGGGTTAGCGTTTGGTCTAGGGATCGTACAGATTAGAATGGAAATTGGATGGTTCAGCCATGATTTAGTCAAATGGTGGAGTAGGCTACAGGGATCATTGGGTTCACTTCTGTCCTGTATCTTGGGATTTTCATGTTCTTTTAAAAAAAAATTTTTTTTAATTAGTTTTTCAAAACATTTTACAAAATTAAAAACCCCAAATCCAAAATGAGGAGCATTAATACAGTGCAAGATTAAGCATACAATAACAATATGCTACAAAGGAAGAGAATTTAACAAAAAAGCACCTAAATTAAAGACAAGTGAGCTTAGTGTCCTCCCCAAGCCCCACAACACAAGAAAAAAACAACAACTCCAGACCAACCACCACACAGTATAAAGAGTATAAGTCCGGACAGTCAAACTCCCAGACTGTGAATACACTTAGCAACAGAGGATAATAATGCCTACTACCAGAAAAAAAGGGAGCTGAAGGCAAGGGACCAAAAAGAAGAAAAAAAAAGAAAAAAAAAACCCTAGTCAAGAGGAAGGTTATGAAAGTACTCGATAAAAGGTCCCCAGACCTTATGGAACTTTAAATCCGAATTGAGAACTGAATAATGAATTTTTTCGAGGTCCAAGCAGGCCATAATGTCGTTAAGCCATTGCGCATGAGTGGGCGGGGCAACATCTCTCCATCTAAGGAGGATCAAGCGTCTCGCCAGGAGAGAGGCAAAGGATAGTATTCGGCATTTGGTCGGACCCAGACATAAATCTGTCTCGCCCCAAAAACCGAACAGAGCAATTAAGGGGTTAGGTTCTAGGTGCTGATTCAGAATACCCGATAATGTAGTGAAGACATCTTTCCAGAATTTCTCCAAGCTAGGACAGAACCAGTACATATGGATGAGAGAGGCCACGCCCCTCTTGCATTTATCACAGAGCGGACTAATGCCAGGGTAGAATCGAGATAGTTTAGATTTAGACATATGGGCTCTATGAACAATCTTAAACTGTAAGAGGCAATGGCGAGCACAAAGGGAGGTTGAGTTAACCGATTTGAGAACTGAGTCTCAGCTCTCCTCGGATAAGGAGATATTTAAATCCTGCTCCCAGGCCATTTTAATTTTATCCACAGGGGCCCGTCATAAGGCTGCTAGTTTATCTCGGATAATTGAAATTTCATGTTCTTTTCATAGATTTATGGTGCGTATTTAGTAAATCAGTATTGCCATCTGTTTCCACAAACTTGTTTCCTTTTAGATCCCAAATTGGCCCCAGTTTTCCTTCATCTGTTTTTACATTAATTAAATGTTCTAAAAATACTTCTGGTCTCCTTTTCTATTAGATACCAGTCTATTTTCATACTCTGTTTAACTTTTCTTTGATCATCCTGCCCTTTATAATTTAGTTCACCCACCTACACTATCATCATCCAATGTTTACCCTTTATTCTGAATCGTATTAAATTTGGTATCCCTAATCATTGAAGAATTTCTAACTTTAGATGCCTTCCAACCCAATCCGCAAAATGGGATGTGGATAGTTTGTACAAAGACCATCTCCTCATTAAAAACAACCTATTATTACTGGTTTGCCTGCAAACCTTCTTCTCAGGCAAAATACAATTTCAACTCTGTATTTAACGCTGTTCCTTTTAAGTATGTTTATGCCTTATTGGACTCTGCCTTTTCCATTAACTATTTTAAACTTGGCAGTATAATCAGCATACAGTACTCCCAGTTCAAATACTGCATTGCTTTTTGTTTCATTGGGCTGGAAACAAGAATAAAAAATTCTCCAGCTCAGTATACAGAAACCCATCTACCTTTGTTCTTTCTACATTCTAATGCATTGGAATAAATAAGAATCAGAATTAGAATCAGGTTCATTATCACCATGTGAGGTAAAATTTGTTAACTTAGCAGCAGCAGTTCAATGCAATACATAATATAGAAGATTAAAAAGTTTAAAAATAGATAAATAAATAAATAAATCGATTACAGTATACGTATACAGAACAGATTAAAAATCGTGCAAAACCAGAAATAGTATATATTAAAAAAGTGAGGTAGTGTTCATGGGTTCAATATCTATTTACGAATTGGATGGCAGGGCGGAAGAAGCTGTTCCTGAATCGCTGAGTGTGTGTCTTCAGGCTTCTGTACCTCCTAACTGATGGTAACAGTGAGAAAAGGGCATGCCAATGGTGCTGGGGGGTCCTTAATAATGGACACTGCCTTTCTGAGACACCGCTCCCTAAAGATGTCCTGGGTACTTTGTAGGCTAGTGCTCAGGATGGAGCCGACTAAATTTATGATCCTCTGCAGCTTCTTTTGGTCCTGTGCAATAACACCTCATCCTCCCCCCCCCCCCCCCATACCAGACAAGGATGCAGCCTGTCAGAATGCTCTCTATAGTTCATCTGTAGAGGTTTTCGAGTGTTTTTGTTGACGTAGCAAATCTCTTCAAACTCCTAATGAAGTATAGTCGCTGTTTTGCCTTCATTATAACTGCATCAATATGTAGGGACCAGGTTAAATCCTCAGAGATCTTGACACCCAGGAACTTGAAACTGCTCACTCTCTCCACTTCTGATCCCTCTATGAGGATTGCTATGTGTTCCTTCATCTTACCCTTCCCGAAGTCCACAATCAGCTCTTTCGTCTTACTGACGCTGATTACAAAGTTGTTGCTGCGACACCACTCCACTAGTTGGCATATCTCACTCCTGTACGCCCTCTCGTCACCACCTGAGATTCTACCCACAATGGTTGTATCATCAGCAAATTTGTTGATGGTGTTTGAGCCATGCCTAGCCACACAGTCATGGGTGTAGAGAGAGTAGAGCAGTGGGCTAAGCACACACCCCTGAGGTGCGCCAGTGTTGATCGTCAGCGAGGAGGATATGTTATCACCAATCTGCACAGATTGTGGTCTTCTGGTGAGGAGGTTGAGGATCTAATTGCAGAGGGAGGAACAGAGGCCCAGGTTTGGTAATTTCTCAATCAGGGTTGTGGTAATGATGGTGTTAGGTGTTGAGCTATAGTTGATGAACAGCATCCTGACATAGGTGTTTGTGTTGTCCAGGTGGTCTAAAGCTGTGCGGAGAGCCATTGAGATCGCATCTGCCGTTCACCTATTGTGGCATTAGCTAAACTGCAGTGGGTCCAGGTCCTTGCTGAAGCAGAAGTTTAGTCTAGTCATGACCAACCTCTCAAAGCATTTCATCTTTGTAGATGTGAATGCTACCGGGCGATAGTCATTAAGGCAATCTATATTATTCTTCTTAGGCACTGGTATAATTGTTGCCTTTTTGAAGCAAGTGGGAACTTCTGCCCGTAGCAGTGAGAGGTTGAAAATGTCCTTGAATACTCCCGCTAGTTAGATGGCACAAGTTTTCAGAGCCTTACCAGGTACTCCGTCTGGGCCTTCTGCCTTGGGAGGGTTCACCCTTTTTAAAGACAGCCTAACATCGACCTCGGAGACAGAGATCACAGAGTCACTATGTACAGCAGGGATCTTCACAGCTGTAGATATATTCTCCCTTTCAAAGTGGGCATGGAAGGTGTTGAGGTTAACTGGTAGTGAAGCATCGCTGCCATTCATGCTATTGGGTTTTGCTTTGTAGGAAGTAATGTCTTGCAAACCCTGCCAGAGTTGCCGTACATCCGATGTCACCCCCAACCTCGTTTGAAATTGTCTCTTTGCCCAACGCAATTCATACCTGGTTTTCTGGTATAGGCCTGGGTCACCAGACCTGAATGTCACAGATCTAGCCTTCAGCAGATGACGTACCTCCTGGTTCATCCATGGCTTTTGGTTTGGGAATGTACAGCAAGTCTTTGCAGGCCCTCTATCTTGGCCTGAAACATCAACTGATTCTTCTCTGTCCTGAAGAAGGGTCTCAGCCCGAAACGTCGACTCTTTATTCCCTTCCATAGATGCTGCCTGACCTGCTGAGTTCCTCCAACATTTTTTATATATTATCACTATTGTGCCAGTTTGCATGCTTTTGTAGTTTGCTCTCTTGCCCAAACTCAATATTTGATGGCCTACAGTTAGACTGTAGTAGCATAGTAATGCACCTTTTGTTTCTTAGTCCTAACCAATTAGACTCTCATTGTCTCCTCAGTCACATCAGTGCTCGCAATGCTTTCTTTGATCAGTACAGGTTTCCCCCACTATCTGAAAGTAGAGCGTTCCTATGAAACCATTTGTAAGCCGAAATGGCGTAAAGCGAAGAAGCAATTATCATTAATTTATATTAAAAAAAATTTTGAGCGTTCCCAGACCCAAAAAATAACCTACCAAATTATACCAAAGAGCACATAAAGCCTAAAAAAATGGCACGTCACTCATGCGCACACGCCTGCCCGCGCAAGGCTTCACGGTCATGGTAGTCTTTCTTGGGGTAAACACAAGTTTAAAGCTGGCGCCTTTTCTCGTAAAAGTGAAAATCCTCTTTGGATTTCTTTCGGTTAGCGAACACAGGTACTAACGTAGGTCTTTCGTTAAAGCGAAGTGGCGTAAAGCGAACTTTCGTAAAGTGGGGTTCACTTGTACTGAAATCCTCACACTTCCTTTACTTTCTGATACTATGTACTAATCCTGTCCTGGCTGAGCCAGATCACCATGCTTTTCACAACATCATAGCCCCACGCCTAAATCTTGTGTACTTTATTCAAAACGTACTGCATGCGTTTATATAGTTATATAGATGTTTTTCAAACGTATTTTAGACCATTTCACACTCAGCCTCTGTCTGGCATCCCACTCTTTCTGAACAATTCTTCACCCAGGTTTCTGAATCCTATCAGCAGACTGCATCTCATCCTCAATATTAAACCTCTATGATGATTCCCTCATATCCCACTGTTTATGATAAAAATTTAGAGCGATAGATGCCCAGGAACGGAAGTGGTTTACCATGAACCAATATTGCAAGATAGCTTAAACTCCCCTGGTAGCTCAGTGACTATATTCAAACTACAGTGGCAGACTCGCAAACAGATTCCAAGTATATTTTGTGGTTAGTGTTATGTCAGCTGATTCCTGTGAGTAATCTTTTCCAGGAATAATAAGTTGAATCCTTAGTGAAACAGCTATTCATAATGTTAATAACTAACACTCCACACAGATATTTATCTGCAGGTATGACTTGGAACCAGACAGTGTGATCTTCCCTGTGAGTTAGAAAGCTCGTTCCAAGTATGTGCAATCTACAAACCCCATTTCCAGAAAAGTTGGGATATTTTCCAAAATGCAATAAAACAGAAATCTGTGTTATGTTAATTCACGTGAACCCTTATTTAACTGACAAAAGTACAAAGAAAAGATTTTCAATAGTTTTAATGACCAACTTAATTGTATTTTGTAAATCTACACAAATTTAGAATTTGATGGCTACAACACACTCAACAAAAGTTGGGACAGAGTTAAAATAAGATTGAAAAGTGCACAGAATATTCAAGTAACACCAGTTTGGAAGACTCCATATTAAGCAGGCTAATTGGTAGCAGGTGAGGTATCATGACTGGGTATAAAAGTAGCGTCCATCAAGGCTCAGTCTTTGCAAGCAAGGATGGGTCATGGCTCACCCCTTTGTGCCAAAATTCATGAGAGAATTGTTAGTCAGTTCAAAAGGAACAATTCCCAATGCAAGGTTGCAGAGAATTTAGGTCTTTCAACATCTACAGTACATAATATTGTGAAAAGATTCAGAGAATTCAGAGACATCTCAGTGCATAAAGGGCAAGGTCGGAAACCACTGTTGAATGCGCGTGATCTTCGAGCCCTCATGCACCACTGCCTAAGAAACCGTCATGCTACTGTGACAATTATAGCCACCTGGGCTTGGGAGTACTTCGGAAAACCATTGTCACTTAACACAGTCCGTCGCTGCATCCAGAAATGCAACTTGAAACTGTATTACGCAAGGAGGAAGCCATACATCAACTCTATGCAGAAATGCCGGCGAGTTCTCTGGGCCCGAGCTCATCTCAGATGGACCGAAAGACTGTGGAACCATGTGCTGTGGTCAGATGAGTCCACATTTCAGCTAGTTTTCAGAAAAAACGGGCGTTGAGTTCTCCGTGCCAAAGATGAAAACGACCATCCTGATTGTTATCAGAGAAAGGTGCAAAAGCCAGCATCTGTGATGGTATGGGGGTGCATCAGTGCCCACGGCATGGGTGAGTTGCATGTATGTGAAGGTACCATTGACTCTGAGGCGTATATTAGGATTTTAGAGACATATGTTGCCATCAAGGCGACGTCTCTTCCCGGGGATGTCCATGCTTATTTCAGCAGGACAATGCCAGACCACATTCTGCACGGGCTACAACAGCATGGCTTTGTAGACACAGAGTGCGTGTGCTTGACTGGCCTGCTGCCAGTCCAGATATATCTCCTATTGAAAATGTATGGCGCATCATGAAGAGGAGAATCAGTCAGCGGAGACCACGGACTGTTGAGCAGCTGAGGTCTTATATCAAGCAAGAATGGAGAAAATTTCCAATTGCAAATCTATTACAATTAGTATCCTCAGTTCCAAAACAGTTAAAAAGTGTTATTAAAAGGAAAGGTGATGTAACACTATGGTAAGCATGCCTCTGTCCCAACTTTTGTTGAGTGTGTTGCAGCCATCAAATTCTAAATTTGTGTATAGTTACAAAATACAATCAAGTTGGTCAGTAAAACTATTGAAAATCTTTTCTTTGTACTTTTGTCAGTTAAATAAAGGTTCACGTGAATTAACATATCACAGATTTTTGTTTTTATTGCATTTTGGAAAATATCCCAACTTTTCTGGAAATGGGGTTTGTAATTTTAGACCAGGAAGTTGAGTCAAATGGAACGAAACCACATTTTAATCAACACAGAGACTGTGAGTGTAACACTCCTCAAAGCTGCAGGTTACAGCAAAGGTGGAACGGGGTGTGGGCGGGAAGTTGGTTGTTGATTTGGTGAGGGCCTTGGCTAATCCACAAGCCACAACATCACTCGAAGTCCTGACATGGGTAAAATACTTCTGAATTTGCAGAACAGAACTCTCCCAGGTTTTTCTCCCTGCTCCTCTCATGAAGGTGGGGCCACTCACTGGGATTCAGCACCACTTCTATCCCGAAGAGGCTGACTTTCACTAACTGTCAATGAGATTCAGGACATCGACTTGCCTGAAGGTGCTGACACCCACTGGGATGACGCTGACTTCACAGGAGGTATATTTGAGCAGCACGTGCTAGATCACAAAGTAACAGTTTTAGGTAAGCAAAATAATCCGGCCCCTTTGCTTACTCCATCTCGTTTTTGTGTATGGTACTAGTATATAGAATTATTGCTTTGATAGCTCTAGGTTTTTGCTTCGATTCTGCAGCAGAATATTTACCTGTTGCTTATTGCTCACCATTGCTCCTTGATGATATCTTTATCTTGAGGTGAGATGGGCTGGGACTTGGCGTTGGATGCCTATGGGTTTTGAATTTATACCTCTACCTGGTGACTGGAACCCTCTTCACTTACGTCCAGATAATCCTGTAGTATCTGATAAAAGCTGGGAGAATATGTAGCACTCTGATCTGCTAACCTCGCGCTGTTTATTAGTTAGGCACACAAACCAGATAGGAGCCTTAACATTTAAGTTGACTGACCCACAACCAACTTCTTGGGATTATGCAGCTAGAGCATTCTCCTATCTTGGAGACAATGACTCTTCCTGATTTGGCCCCCGAGCAGACTACTCTTGTAAAGTTCTGAAGGGGTCTTTGGCTGTTCTGCAGAGGAAAACAGAGTGTAACGTAAAATTAAACTGGATAGGTTATTGAAAGCAAAGGAACGAACGTGAGCAGAGTGAACGTCCCTATCGGCGGAAACAAAAGCCACTCCGTGCAGAATCCAAAATCAGGGACGAGGAATAGTTTTTAGCTACTGTTCCTCGAAGGAGCTTTAGGAAATGATTCTCCGATGTGCAAAATGGGCCAGGCTGCTGGAATCTTGGAAGTGTGAGCTGTTTTTAATAGGTTAAATGGGAACGGTTGAGTTAAGTGGGCTCCGGTGGATGATGTGTGAGTGAGAAAGACTGCACAGGGATTAAAAATAAAACTGTCTCCACACTGAGTGCCAGAGACGCATTCCAATGCATGACCTCATTTCCTGCATGTCAGAGTTTATTACGGCTGACTCACCGTCTCTCTGTTGCCTGGTGACTTAGTCTGGGGGCAAGAGTCCCACCCTCAAAACCTCATTTCCAGAGCACACCCTCAGGTCCAGCTCCGGCACTTTGTTGGTGGTTCTGGTTCAACAGCATGTACAGACACTCCACTAATACCACTTCCCGACTTCTCTTAAAGGGGCTAAGCAACTTACAGGGAAGTTAGAAGTGCTATCTACTCCCTCCATTTCAAATTCTCCCAAAGTTGTCATTTTCCTCCTCAATATAGGGATGCTGATGGAAACTGCTTTTCCTAGATCATGACTAACCAAAGCCCAGACTCCTGTCTTCCCAGCTTCTTTCCCTGGATGATAATTTAATGATCGTTTAGGTGTTGGTTAAAACATACAGTGAATTGCGCTGTTTGTGTTAACAACAAACACAACCTAAGAATGGGCGGGGAGGGGGGGGGGGGAGAAACATTGAAAGTTGGAAGTTCAATGTTTAAAATACATTTATTATCGAAGTATGGAAGTAGACCTTCAAGAGGACGACAAGCTTGTCATGGGATTTGGAGGCCTGCGTGCCTCAGTGACCCGGAGAGCTATGTTGGCTGGAGTCAGGGCTTTACGCTTTGCCTCTTGGAAGGGTCACCCATGCCAGCCAGGTCAAAGGGTAGAGGCCAGACTAAGAGTGGTCCACCGGTCCTCCAGGTTCGGGGGTTCAGCTCAAGGCTAATGACCCTGACTGGTCCAAAAAAAAATTGTTGTGGATACATCAAAGAAGAGTCCTTCTGCATCTGCGTGGCCAGGGACAGACAGAGATGGAGGACCTTCATCGCTGCCCTAAATGCCAGCAGCAAAATGGGAGTGAGCAAGTAAAGTTTGCAGTGTCCAACCCTGAGATTTGTCTTCCTGCAGACAGCGACTAAACAAAGAGACAACCAGGAGTCCTTTCAAAAGAAACACCAAACACCCAACGTACAAAAAAAAGAACAAATCACGCTCGTGGCAAAAAAAATGAGCGAACACACAGAATGTTAAACATCAAACCACAGAGTCCTTGAAACAGTGTAGGAATGTTCAGTTTAGTTCAGATCTATTTAGCGCTGAAACGGTATTACAAATTTACAGGGATGAAAAAGTGTTTCCTATGATGGAGGATATGTCCACTGAAAATGGGGTAGGATTGGAGGGAGAGGAAGAGCAGCAATGATGGGTCTGAGTGGGACAGAGTCTTGGGGTAGAGGTGAGAGGGCAGAAATAGTATCAGGTAGATTGTTAGGTTGGAGAGGTTGGGCTTGAGCCAATCAAAGAGTTGAAAAGACCCAGGCTGGATGTAAAATGTATGTCTAGAAGTTACCCTAGCAACTCCCATGCTATCACTGTACTATAAAATTTAATTGTCCAGAGAGTGGCCAAATTTATTTGCTTCCAGGGCAACTTGGAGCTATATAACATAATTTGATGTGCATCTGGCTTAAACATCGTATCAACTTTGCAAGTGCAATTCGCTCCAAGATATAACTTGCTGTATTTCAAGATTTTGCAAAAATGATTTAAAGCTATTATTAATGCTTTTGAATTAGTGATTTAGATGCATATCATATTATTACTGAGTTAAGTATTGTATGTAATGAGTTTTTGCTACAACAAGTGTATGGGACATTGGAAAAATGTTGAATTTCCCCATGGGGATGAATAAAGTATCTATCTATCTATCTATCTATCTAGTCATTCCTAACACAGTAGACTTGATTAAGTTCATCCTCAGTGATGTAACACTAAAATAACTAACACTAATCTATTTTCCAAAGGTGGAGCAGTTAAAATTGGAAATGCAATGGAGAATAAAACAGGAGGGCATAAAAATATTGGGAACTGCAAGAGGATATAGTAAAATGAGAGGTAGAGAAATTTCAAAGCACATTGAAGTTCTCGAAACTGAGGGAACCTAATCTAGGTCGGTGAGCACAAGATGAAGGCTGAATGGGACATTGTGTGAGTTCACTCATAGGAAGGTAAGTTTTGGAAAGACTCCAACTTGTGATAGGTAGAACAAGGTGGAATATAGAAATTTATTCAACTGGCCCAATCCTATTGTACAGAATCCCAGTGGATCAAATCTGTTTCTATTCACTTTTTTGTGCAAAATCCCAATACAGAAAGCCTCTTACTATTCACTTCTATTATATAGAATTACAAGGAACTATAAATATGGGAAATTCTACAGATGCTGGAAATCCAAAGCAACACACACACAAAATGCTGGAGGAACTCATCAGGTCAGGCAGCGTCTATGGAAATGAATAAACAGCAGATGTTTTGGGCCAAGACCCCTCTTCAGGACGGGAAAGTGAGAAGAAAGATGTCAAAAGGTGGGGGGGGGGGGGGGGAGGGGAAGAAGGATAGCTAGATGGTGAGAGGTGAACCTAGGTAGGTAGGAAAAATAAAGGCTGGAGTGGAAGGAATCTGATAAGAGAGGAGAGTGGACCTTAGGAGAAAGGGAAGGAGGAGGGGCCCCAGGGGGTGGTGATAGGCAGATGAGAAGCAGTAACAGGTCAGGGAATAAAAGAAATGGGGAGAGGGAGGGTTTTTTTTACCAGAAGGAGAAATTGATATTCATGCCATCAGGTTGGAGGCTACCTTGGCAAAGCAGTTCACCACTATAGGTTCTATAATGAGTTAGCCGGGAAGTGATGACCCTTTGCTGTTACACTGTTTGAGGTAACTTATTTTTTTATTCTTTCTTCTCTTCTAATATTTGTGTATTTGTGCACTTGTAATGCTACTGTGACACTGTAATTTCCTTTGGGATCAATAAAGTATCTACTTATCTATCTATCTATCTATCTATCAATCTATCTATCAATTTAGGATGTGTCTCACCAATGTAGAGGAGGCCTGACTGGGAGCGCCGAACACAATAGACGATCCCGGCAGATTTGCAGCTGAATTGTTGCCTCTCCTGAAAGGACAGTTTGGGCCCTGAATGGGGGTGAGGGAGGAGGTGAATGGGCAGGTGTAGCACTTATGCCACTTGCAGGGTTAAGCGCAGGAGGGAGATTAGAGGGGAGGAGCAAATGAGCAAAGGAATCACAGAGGGAGTGATACCTGAGGAAAGTGGAGGAACGATGGGAGATAAAGATAGGTTTGGTGGTCAGACCCTTTGGAAGTGGTGGAAGTTGTGGAGGATGCGGAGTCTTACTGGATGGTAGGTAAGGACAAGAGAAACTCTATCATTATAAAGGCGGCTGTAAGATGGGGTGAGTGCAGATGTTTGGGAAATGGAAGAGATGAGGGTGAGGAGAGCATCATTTGTGGGGGAAGGGAAACCCTGTGCTTTGAAGGAGGACAACTCTGATGTCCTGGGAACAGATACAGCGAAGACAAAGGAATTTAGAAAAGGCAATAGCATTTTTACAGGAGACGGTGGGGAAAGGTATAATTGAGATAACTGTGGGAATTGGTAGGCCTATAAAAGATGCTAGTTGAGTTTGTCTCCAGCGGTGGAGACGGAGAGATCAAGAAAGGGGAGGGGGTGCCAGAAATGGACCAAGTGGGCAGGGTCAAAGTTAGAGGCAAAGTTGATGAAATTGACGAGCTCAGCATTGGTGCATGAAGCAGCACCAATGTAGTCATCAGTGTAGTGGAGGAAGAGTTGGGGATCCAACTCTTACTGGTAAACGCTTGGAACATGGAGTTTTCTACATAGCCAATGAAGAGGCAGGCATAGGTGGGGCCCATGCTGGTGCTCAGGGCTATCCTTCGTGTCTGGAGAAAGTGGGAGGGGCCAAAGGAAAAATCTGTTGAGGGTGAGGATCAGTTTTGCCAGATGGAGGAGAGTGGTGGTGGAGGGGAACTGGTTGGTTCTTTTTTTGAGAAAGAAATAGAGAGCTTTCAGGCCTTCCTAATTGGGTATAGAAGTGTATAGAGCCGGCACATCCGTGGAACTATAGAATGCCCAATGATCTGCTGGGTTTGTTGGTTTCAAATGTTGAATGATTCTGGATTTATTCTCAGAACTAACTAAATCTCCTCTTTAAGGTGCCCCTTCAATAATATTTTAAACGTTCAAAAAACAGATTGTTGTTGGAAGCCAAGATGAAGGGTAGAGGATTTATGTGGACCAAACAGCAAGTGACTGACCTAAATGCTGATGAAGGAGGGAAGAGGGTTTAACCGGAAGCACCACAACTAAATGAAGGTGTGTGTCAAATGAGGGCACGACTGGGTTAATTCATGATAACGGCCACAGTTGTACAGCCAGCTTATACTTTGAAGAGTCAGACATTAATTCTGTTTAATTTGAGTGAGGTACCAGTTGTGCACATGGAGCCAGAATCGGTGGCTTTAGCAGACCACGGAACTGACTGGAGAATGGCACCACAGAACGATGGCAGCCAAGAGCACTGCAGAGCGTCAGCTCGAGTACAGCAGCCCATAACCAAATATGTATAAAATTAAATAAAACTTTGCTGGAAGTGTTTTTATAAACAGTGCCAATTTAGGAAATCCTGCAGCCAACACAAAAATAAATATAGCCAAAAGAATAACGTGAGTATAGTACTGGAAATTTGTAATAAAAACAGAAAGTGCTGAAATGTTCTCTTTCAGGGTTCTAACAATCACTAATCATTCCCAAATGGTGTGAGGAAGGCAAAGGGAAAGTAAATAGCATTCTTGACTGTGCTACTAGAGCAATGTATTCCTACACTAAGATTACGCTTGCTCTGTATATCTACCACTGGCTCAGAGAGTTATGGGGGACGGGCGCTGGCGCCAGCTCTTATATCCACCGGTGATGGGGACAGGGCATTTCCAGAAGAAAGGAGAGCAACTGAAGTTGCTGTGTTGGCCAAGCTTGGCAATTAGCTCGCAAACCGTTTCCTCACCAGTCGAGGTGGTATCTCCAGTGAGCAGTTGATGGTGTTACATCCTGGGAGTGCTCGTATTTATACAGACCCCCACTTGGGTTGCCTCGGTCCTGACTGGCCACCCCTTCAGTTGACCTTTGAATTGGTTCTTAAAGGTTCTGTAGATGGCTTCTTGAAGAGCAATACACCAGTCTTGGTCTTCAGCAATGAGGACAGATTATTAATGGTGAAATATGACTACAGTTTTCAAAGCTTGGTGGATATCCCATAGCACTGTTCTCGGATATGAAGGTCTGAGCTGTAATTGATATAGCCGAGCTGTGTTTCATTCTACCCACACACAAAGCAAACAAGTATTGTCCACCCAGTTGTCGACAATATGGCAGGTGATAAACCCACTAGGCATTTCTCATTCAGCCTGATTATCTGATAGAGCTGATGAGAAATTTCCCAGATTTCATCCTGATTTAGACTTAACTTTTTTTTCTCTCTCTGCTTTGGTGGAGGGATGAAGGTATGAATTTCTCCCGGTGCAGCCTGTAAGGAGTTTGTACGTTCTTCCTGTGACCGCATGGGTTTCCTCTGGGTGCACCCGTTTCCCCCCACAGTCCAGAGACATACAAGTCGGTAGGTTAATTAGTCATTGTGATTCGTTCCATAATTAGGACCGGGTTAGATCAGGGGTTGCTGGGTGGCATGGCTTGGAGGGCCTATTGCCCAATAAAGTAAAAATAACATTTAACTGATGGCTGTTGGACCGAATGCCTCTCAGTTTATGTTTGTTGTTTGTCTGTCAGCAGTTTAAAAGGGAAGTTTGTGTTCTTCTGTTGTGCTGGGAGGATGTGATCAATGGGGGGAAGTTAAACTTTCCACCAGTGACCACAGAGCCATTAATAAGACCAAAAGACCATAAGACATAGGAGCAGAATTAGGCCATTTGGCCCATCGAGTCTGCTCTGCCATTTCATCATGGCTGATCCATTTTTCCTCTCAGCCCCAACCTCCTGTGTTCCCCCACGTATCCCTTCATGACCTGAACAATCAAGAACCTATCAACCTCTGCCTTAAATATATGTAAAGACTTGGTCTCCAACAGCTGCCTGTGGCAAAGAATTCCACAGATTCACCACCCTCTGGCAAAAGAAATTCCTTCTCATCTCCGTTATCAAAAGACGCCCCTCTATTCTGAGGCTGTGTTTTCTGGTCTTAGACTCTCCTTTCATAGGAAACATCCTCTCCACATCCACTTTATCAAGGCCTTTCACTATTTGATAGGTTTCAATGAGGTCACCCCTCATTCTTCTGAATTCCAATGAGTAGAGGCCCAGAGCCATCATACGCTAGCCATCTTACGCTAGCCATTCATACGCTAGCCATCAAACGCTCTTCATATGACTAGCCATTTCAGTCCTGGAATCATTTTCATGAATCTCCTCTGAACCCTCCCCAATTTCAACACTTCCCTTCTAAGATAAGGGGCCCAAAACTGCTCACAATACTCCAAGTGAGACCTCACCAGTGCTTTATAAAGTTTCAACATTACATCCTTGCTTTTCTATTCTAGTCCTCTTGAAATGAACGCTCACATCGCAATGACGGATGTCTCAGGCTCAAATCCCAGCGTGAATTGAGCCAGCTGATATCAGTCAAAGTAATTGAAGGATTACTGAACTGGCATGAAAGAGAGGGAACAATAAACCACAGGGCCTGTTCCCCGTTGCTATCGTGCGCTCTTTGCTGCAAAGTACCCAAAGGGTGGATCTTGCGCGAGGTCAGGGATTGCTCAGTGACTACGTTGCCTTCCTCCGCTAGTGTCCTGCAGACTTGCCCTAGCCCGGGCTCACATCAGCAATATGACTGTGAGATACTCTACGGGCGGTAACGGTTGATCCCAAACTCTAGATGAGTTGGCATTATTCCTGGTGGGAAAGTATACCGGCATTCCCAAACCCCAAGTATCAACAGCAGTTAAAGTTTTGGAAGAACAAAGAAAAACAGGTGTAACATTGGAGAGGAAAATCATTCTGGCAAGGTGGATGTGAGCGTGGCAGGCACCAACGCAAAGCACCTTCTTCTGATATCAAACTCCAGAGCTGAGATAGTGCCAGATATTTTTATAACATGTCAATTTAGCTGACGGCAAACAGCACAGATTATTTATGGACATAATTACATCTGCTCCAAATATTCTTGTCAGTAAAAACAGTTAATGATTACCTAGAACACAGCACTAGTCTCTTTCTCTTTCACTGTCTTCCTGCTGAATAATAACAGATAATGAATATGATTCAAGTCAAGTCACTTTTCATTGTCATTTCCACCATAACTGCTGGTACAGAACACAGTAAAAATGAGACAGCGTTTTTCAGGACCATGGTGCTACATGAAACAGTACAAAAACTACACTGAACTACGTAAAAACAACACAAAAAAAAACTACACTAGACTACAGACCTACCCAGGACTGCATAAAGTGTACAAAACAGTGCAGGCATTACAATAAATAATAAACAAGATAATAGGCACAGTAGAGGGTAGTAAGTTGGTGTATTAAGGAGTCTGATGGCTTGGGGGAAGAAACTGTTTCATAGTCTGGTCGTGAGAGCCCGAATGTTTCGGTGCCTTTTCCCAGACGGCAGGAGGGAGAAGAGTTTGTATGAGGGGTGCGTGAAAAACTTTATGCAGTCCTGAGTAGTTCTGTAGACTAGTGTAGTTTTTTGAGTTGTTTTACGCAGTTCAGTGTAGTTTTTGTATTGTTTCATGTATCACCATGGTCCTGAAAAACATAAATTGTTTGCTTTGCGGATGCAGCATGTGGTGTAAATGTCCGTGATGGCGGGAAGAGAGACCCCGATGATCTTCTCTGCTGACCTCACTATCCGCTGCAGAGTCTTGCGATCCGAGACGGTGCAATTTCCGAACCAGGCAGTGATGCAGCTGCTCAGGATGCTCTCAATGCAACCTACTAACACTACCTGGAAGCATTATACTTCACCATTCCTTTTGCACTAGGCTATTGTAGAGTAGAATTACCTTCCATTTATCAATATGCTTTGCCTGCACAGATTTATATTTTCCTCTGTGACTCATTCTCAATGGAGTTCAGGCCCTCACCTCTCCCGAAGGTGCTTGAAGAGAGGATTAATTTTAAACTTTTCTGTCTCTACAGCCAGTTCTGCACAGGCTGGGCAATAACCTAAACTGTTTGGCTCAGGACCACACTCGGGACCAACATGATCTGAGGAGGCAATGAAGAATTACTTTGGAGCTATCAGGCGAGGGATGACTGGCCAAGCCAAGGGCACTGTAGGGTGAAGTGGAGTGATGGTACGGTTGACAGTTCAGAATGAATAATCCCTGGCACTGATCCAGCACAAACAATCACTACTTGTTTCTTCATTCACACAGCTCTTTTGACGAGCCCCATTGGCAGTTACCAAGTTGAGGTAGGCAAACACAATAGTGAGAAGATGTTTACTGCAATGAATAGTACACCGAAGTTACAACCGATTAAACACCTTCCTTCCTCCCTGCACCTCAGCCTCAGCAGAACGTACCCAATTCAAGCCCTTTGGCTAAATTCTGTTTGTAAACAGATTCTCTCTGCTCTCTTTGTGTTGCTGGGAGACAGAATGCACAGCCTCTTATACAAAAGGCCTGTGAGCTGTGTGTTGTTTAGAATCTTGGTGATTTGTAGTCTTCTATTCCACATTGGCAGTGTTCCTCCCCCCTCTTTGTCCCAGGCAGCCAAATGATTTAGAATTGCCTCAACTGCTGGAATATAACTTGCAATGCAAACTAAGCAGGACACAGGGCTGGAGTGATCAAGGGTCCAGGATTGTGATGAGCTTCGACTCAGGCCCACTGGTGCCAGGCTTCCATTCAAAAGAAGAATGTATATAAAATGGAGCACTTTAAAAGCTTCAGCCTTTGTACCAAGCAAGCTGCTGGCTGGCAATCTCTGGCGACATTCCTATGGACATGAATCTCACTGCAGCCATTCTTACAGAACACCAGGATATCCCATCTAAAGATTTCAGTGTTTCCTTAATCCCACGGGATCCGGCGAGGAACGGGCGATGCTGACTTTTTCTGCAGTGTTTGTACTCAGCACAAGTCCAAATTAAAAAAAAACACTTTAAAATAAATCGTTATTAAGTATGTTTGTTTCTTATTCTATCCCCTCCAACCCTCGGAGAGTCAGCACCTTAGTGCTGTAAACTGCAGCTAGATTCTGCAAACGAAGAGAAGCAATGCGGATATTTTGGAGTCAAAATATTCCTTGCAGCATCTTGTTTTAGAAATGATTTTTGTCAAAAACATATTCTATTGATGTCCCTTCAAATATTTCTTTGATTTCAAAAGTTAAAATGACTTAGAGTGCACCAGTACTGCAAACGTTCGGAAGGTGGAGGTCCAGCTGAAGGCTCAGCTTAGAAAATGCAGCCTCGTGTCAGATTAAACAAATAATTCAGCTGGGTTTTGCCAGCGGCTGAATAGTGGGAAGTGTTTCACTCAGCTCTCAAACCAACACAACCATTATTTTCAACTGGCATGAGCGGAGTCCTCTCACAGTGAAATTAACGCGTGGACCGCCCTCATTCTCACTGGGGAATCAGGGCAGCACGGCGGAGTAGCGGTTAGCACGATGATTTATGGTACCAGACACGTGGGTACGTTCCCCACCGCTGCCTGTACATTCTCCCCGTGACCACGTGGGTCTCCTCCGGGTGCTCCGGTTCCCTCCCACAGTCCAAAGACCTAACGGTCGGTAGGTTAATTGGTCATTGTAAATTGTCCCGTGATTAGGCTGGGGTTAAATCGGGAGATTGCTGAGTGACGTGGCTCGAAGGGATGGAAGGGCCTATTCCACACGGTATCTTATTAAACATTTGAGCCTTCCTGCCACTGGATCAGTGTGGGGAATCCACCCGTCACTGGATCAGCATGCACAGCTTTCCCACAAAGGCATCATAGTTTCAACCCTTCCTGCCAATGGATTAGCATGATTGTGATTAACAATGAGCCTGATTAGAAACGGCAATGCTGTAATGCCTTAAAGGATTTGAAGAAATCCAAGTTATTGTTCAGGGTGTTCCTGTAAGTGCCCCATACAGCCAACTGTTTTCATTTGTACGGGTGAAGCTAAACGATTTTAGCAATGACCTAACAAATACAGGCACAACTTTGTGACAGCTCTGCTGTATTATGATCTGCTGAGAAGTTATTAATCTTTTCCTTTAAGACCTTCCATTGTCTGTTTGATTGAATCAACAATGATCAGTTCTTCTCTGGTTTCTCCTAACTTAAATATTGCTCACTCTTGTGCCTCTTGCATTAGAACAAAGTCAAAACTCATCCTGTAAAGTCCTGCTGTGGCCCAGTCTTTCCCAAAAGCCTATATGCTAAATTGACGACTTCCCATCAATCTTCCCTTCCTCCAAGAACCCACTCTGCTATTGAAGTTCAAACCTTGTATTGCATGAATTACATCATCCGCACCTCTACTGGGTGTTGTCTCTTGCCAAAGTACTTTGTTTATATTATTCATAGTGGTGTGAGCTTTGGCAGTCTCAATGAGAGTGCCAAAGCTGAGAACCTGCTAGGAATGTTCCCCTGCCCCAGGTTTAGATGTGTCAAGCTGGTTCTCCTGTGGAATTATGCACCTCCGATGATCAGTGCTGAAGGAATGTTCCACATCCTAAATTAGCTGTCAAGTGCTATTTGAGGGCTGAACTGGGCAAAGATTAACATCAGTTACTCAATTGTCATCTCTCTGTACTGGGAACTTTGAGGAACTTGTTGGCCCTCCGCTGTTGGGAATCCCAGACCTGCCCCTAGAGATGGCAGGTGAATGGTGCCTGATGACAAATAGAAGGAAAAGAGAGAAATTACTCATGTTTGTAACAGTAAGCTAGGCTTTAATATTTTAGATCACAGTTTGGAAATACAAACAAAAACATACACAAAGGTTGAAAGGTTCATTTATCATCCAAGTATGCATGCAGTATTCAACTCTGAGATTCACCTTCTCCAGACAGCACCAAACAAAGAAAACCTTGGTAGCCATTCAAAGAAAAACATCAAACCCAACCTGACCCCCCACACAAAAAAAGAACGGCAACACGACTATCATCCCCCAAACTCCCTCCCCGCACAAAAAACTAACAAAACAAGCCAAGCTGCACCAAGAATATAACCCCTCTCCTCCACAGTCTACAGTTTGAAGTCCCAGGGAAGAGCTAATCCACGTCTGGGAGATGAGTGTAGAGTTAAAGACAGCGAATATTTGTAACTTAACAAAAAGGGTAAAAAAAATTGTACTCTTTGTTTGAAGATCAGCAAAGTAAGAGGGTTAAGAAACACTCTGATGGACTAGAAAGATAAGAAGTTGAGTAAAAGAACTGTCGGATGACAAAACTGATCCATTCAGCAAAGTGAGAGAGGAGTTAGAGAATAAAGGTGTCAAAATTTACTGAATCTTTAGAGCTCCCTACACAAGAGAGCTGTGGAGGCTTAAGACAAAATTTGATGGGTTTAGAGTGTAGGATTTTGCAAATAAAACAAAGTGACGTATTTTATGTTTAATGAAACCTGTGACACATTTTATTGAATTCCAAAACCTAAACACAAAAGCACGCTAAAAATCCTTCCATAGTAACATCATCACGTCAGACTGGCCTCTTAAAATGAAACCCCAAATCAATGGCGCTGTTTGTGGATTATGCACGTTTCTCTCAGTTACGTTACCCTACACAGGCCCCACGCCCAGAATTCACTAAAACCGGCGCTGTGAGCCTGCCTGCAGCTCGGGTCCTGTGTTCCTCGTGTGGAGGAACCGCAGGCGCCTCTGGCTCGTCTGGAGGTGTGTTGACACGTTCGTGGTCACATTGTGACGCCAGGGGCTTGGCAGCGGAATGCTCCAAATCTTGGTGGGCCAGTTTAAGGCAATCTACCAAAATACGTTCAGTTTTACCCCTCTTATCTATGATAAAGGTCTTTTCTCCCCTTTCCGAAACACAGTACGGGCCATCGTAAGGGGGTCTAAGGGGATGTTGGTGTGTGTCATGGTGGATGAAAGCAAACAAGGCAGAACGTAGGTCAACAGGAGCCCAAGAGTGCTGCAGGCCATGATGGGAAGCAGGAACAGGTGAAAAGGAATTGAATGCACTGAGGAGGGTGGAACGCTGTTGAGAGGCCAACCAGGGGGTCACGGTGTCAGGAATGGAATCACCTGGCACTCGTAACGGCTGCCCATATACCAGCCCAGCTGCGGATGGCATTTGGAGCTGTTCTCAGCCCCAGCAGGGCCCATGAGAGACGATCGTCGGTCAGGGAAACCCTCAGAGCAGCCTTTAAGGAATGGTGGATTTGGATGCTCTGGTGACAAGCAAACAAAAAGAAAACCTACGCCTTTTAATACAGAGTCCATCAGCCACTGGGAAGTCTGTGCTGCGTATCAGTCCAAACGGCATGCGCAGCAACTCCGGAAAAGCAGAAGGGGTTATCACAGCCATTTTGGGAATGTCCTGCGAGCACAAAGACACCTGATGGTAGCCCCTAACTAAATCGACTTTCAAACAAATTAACTTCCTGGCTGAACGAGTCAGTAATCTCCACGTGGGTGGCAACCACTACTAGGCTTAGGGACCATATGGAGGGGTGAAGCCCAGGGGCTGTTCGACTGACCTATAATGCCAAGTATTTCCACGTCGGCAAACTCAGCCTTCGCGGATGCCAGGTTTTCTGTGTCCATTGTACACGCGCGTGCATGGACTGGTGGGCCGGATGTGGGAATGTGGTGCTCGACCCTGTGTTTTGTGACTATGGTGGAGAATATGGGCTGGCTGAGGTCTGGGAATTCGCCCAGTAGCTGAGAAAGCTCTTAAGCGGTGGTACATGTGCTAGACAGTTGTTGTGGGGAACTTACTGGGGGAGCAGAGTAATGACCCAAGCTGGCGGTTCCTAAGATTGACCAACAGAACTTGGGCGCACAGGAAATCTGCACTGAGCAGCGTTCTCGCCACTTTAGCCAGGCCGAAGTCCCATGTGTAATGTTGGCCACTGAGGCAGATCATCACCCGTCGTGTGCCGTAAGTCTGGATCCTGCTGCCGTTGGCGGCCTCCAGCGAGGTTTTGTCGCCCTTTGCCTTCTCGTCAACGGGTGATGCTGGCAGCACACTCACTTGAGCACCCTTGTCACACAGGAAGCGTCAACCTGAAAGGGTGTCCGCAACGAACTCTAGATGACCCTGGCAGCCGGAACCACGGTGTTCACTGACGTCGGATGGCCTGATGTACTGGCACTGTCGAAGCTGCAAGACGGTCGGCACTTCCTAGCAATCCTACCAAAGCGAGTATGGTAAAAGCACAGGCCCGGCTTCATCTGTTACACAGCTGCGTGCGTCCTTATGCTGGGGGCCTTGCTGATCGAGCTTACTGAGGTAGAGAACGGAGGAGGAATGATGCACCACTGCCTGGCTGAGTGTAGACTAACAGCCATTTTAACAAGCTCCCTATAGTCAATCACAGGTGCATTAACAAGGGCTATGCGAACTTCATCAGGCATTTGCTACATGAAGAATTCTTTAAAAATAAAACAAGAATGGTGATTTCAGTGAGTACAGTCCCAGGCAACTCAATCTCTCCTCATAGTCTAACCTCCTTATCTCTGGAGTCAACCAAGTGAACCTCCTCTACACCACTTCTAATGCCAGAATATCCTTCCTCAAGTAAGGAGACCAGAAATGAACACAATACTCCAGGTGCAGCCTCACCAGTACCCTGTACAGTTGCAGCACAACCTCCCTGCTCTTAAATTCAATCCCTCTAGCAATGAAGGCCAACATTCCATTTGCCTTCTTGACAGCCGTCTGCACCTGCAAAGCAACCTTTTGTGATTCATGCACAAGCACTCCCAAATCCCTCTGCACAGCAGCATTCTGCGAATTTTTACCATTTAAATAATAATCTGCTCTTTCATTTTTCCTTCCAAAGTGGGCGACCACACATTTACCAACAATGTACTCCATCTGCCAGACCCTTGCCGGGTTATGGATGGCCTGTATGCACGAATGTGCGTTTGGAAGAGCAGGGAGATGGATTTTCTGGTTGGGAAGGGGACAGTTCTATACGTCTTCCCTCCACACCTCTCCATCCCCTTCCGCCACCACGAGATGCAGCAACTGAGCCAAGCAGAGCCGGGAGCGATGAGCGGTCTTGGCGAGCCGGTGGGGCTGGCTGGCAGGCCTCATTCTTGCAGCTGCTAACTCTCTTGTCACTCCTGTTTCCGTGGTCCTTTCCCGCACGCTTGATTTCTGTTCGTTTGAACAATCCAGAGGAACAGAACCTTGTCATAACCTGGGGAGGATCTGTAGTACCTTGGGATCTGTGCTTCAGTAAAAACTGCAACAGAGGCCACACACATTAAAAGCACGTTATCAGTTCACCCCATCTCTCTAGGCACAGAATAGTATCGAGCCAATGACTTCGATTAACAACATCTCAGGCACCTGACATCGTGCAGTTTACTTAATCCTGCATGTCAGTGTGGCCGCTAACAGGTTCAGGCACTTCTCCCTTTCATGACTACTGTCCCTACAAAGTTAGGTATTCAAGCTCAGGTAAACATTATGTGATCTGGTCTACTGTCACCTTCCCAATGTTGCGTTGTCTCAGTAATCCACAGGGACGACCTCCAGCTTTATCTGGGGGTCCAGGATGGAGCAAGTCCAACAGGGCACAAAGTTCCCAGAGATTGGGGCCAAAAGTGTACCCAACATTGCCCATATCCTGATGACCACCTTGGTGCGTGGCTGTGTGTGGACCTGGAGTAGATGGGCATCGGGTGTCACAGTGTGCTAAATTTCTACCTGCCCCTTGTGTTGCAGACGATAGGCCTGGCTCCCTTGCTGCCCACACCCCAGTTAGCTGGACGCTGCCATTTGTGAAAGAACAAGCACCTTTGCACTTCCACAAGCAGGGTGTGGAGGTGGACGCGAGGGTCTGTGCAACGATTCATCCCCAACGGCCGTGTAACAGGTCAGAGGACTGTTCCCAAGGAAACACAGTGAGGCGGACGTCAGATGCTGCTGGAAGGTCATCATCTTGGTGAATTATGCCCGATGGTCTACCCAAAACATGCTCATCTGTAAGGGAATGCTGTAGACCGGCACAATGCGGGCTGTATGGAGAAATGCACTGAAACACAGCGTGGTTAATGCTGGGTCTCAATGGGAGTCATTGGCTTTCATGCTATACTGTGCCTTGAGAGATGGATTGAACTCCAAGCGTGGTTGTGACAGGAGCAGAGTTGGGAGGGGGAGAGAGACCCCATCAGTAACGACAAGGGTGTTTCACCTCAGGGGGCCACATGAGCGGCATGGTGCTATATTTGTTTATTCCTTTAAAAACAAGTTTATAAATCTCAATGTATCAACCTTGAGCGTACAGGTTTTTGCACTAATTCCTCCTTTGAATACATTTTTATTATAAGTAAAGTCTATTTTTGAAAAAAAAAGTGTCTGTGAAACTAAGATTTTGCAGTTTTTTCCTCGGCAAAGCAGGATTTCATGCTAGATGGTATGATTTCACACGACCTCACCTGGCCAAAGTAAATGTATTTATTGCTGAAAGATCCTTTCACTGAATTATTGTTCAATTTTGACATGTTCAACACACCGAACTTGGTTACTCATAAGTCCATGTCATCTTACAGTTTTCTTATTGATTGACATGCCCACTTCATTCTTATTTGTCCTGATTCCTAGAACTTCCTATGAACCCGCCAATTGGTTACTAATCTTTTCTCCTTGCATCTTCTCATTGAAAAATGTACTTCTCCCTTTCAAATCCACTGTCAACAATCCCACCAACCTAACCCCATCATTCCAGCAACAAGCATGATCAGAATAGTGCTCCTGAACCCGTGTGAAAGACAGTACCTTCAGGGGAAGAGGAGATCTGAACCCCAGTGAGAGAAAATACCTTCAGGGGAAGAGGAGATCTGAACCCCAGTGAAAGACAGTACCTTCAGGGGAAGAGGAGATCTGAACCCCAGTGAAAGACAGTACCTTCAGTGGAAGAGGAGATCTGAACCCCAGTGAGAGAAAATCCATTCAGGGGAAGAGGAAATCTGAACCCCAGTGAGAGAAAATACCTTCAGGGGAAGAGGAGATCTGAACCTCTGAGAGAAAATACCTCCAGGGGAAGAGGAGATCTGAACACCAGTAAAAAACAGTACCTTCAGAGAAAGAGAAGATCTGAACCCCAGTGAGAGAAAATACCTTCAGGGGAAGAGGAGATCTGAACCCCAGTGAGAGAAAACACCTTCAGGGGAAAAGGAGATCTGAACCCCACTGAGAGAAAATACATTCAGGGGAAGAGGAGATCTGAACCCCAGTGAGAGAAAATACCTTCAGGGGAAGAGGAGTTCAGAACCCCAGTGAAAGTCAGTACCTTCAGGGGAAGAGGAAATCTGAACCCTAGTGAAAGACACAACCTTCAGGGGAATAGGAGAGCTGAACCCCAGTGAAAGAAAATACCTTCAGGAGAAGAGGAGACCCGAAACATAGTGAGAGAAAATACCTTCAGGGGAAGAAGAGATCTGAACCCCAGTGAGAGACAGTACCTTCAGGGGAAGAGGAGACATGAACCCCAGTGAAAGACCGTACCTTCAGGGGAAGAGGAGATCTGAACCCCAGTGAGAGAAAATACCTTTAGGGGAAGAGGAGACCTGAAACCCAGTGAGAGAAAATACCTTCAGGGGAAGAGGAGACCTTAACCACAGTGAGAGAAACTACCTTCAGCGGAAGAGGAGATCTGAACCATAGTGAGAGAAGTACCTTCAGGGGAAGAGGTGATCAGAACCTGAGGGAGAAAATATAACTTCAGGGGAAGAGGAGATCTGAACCCCAGTGAGAGAAAATACCTTCAGTGGAAAAGGAGATCTGAACCCCAGTGAAAGACAGTACCTTCAGGGGAAGAGGAGATCTGAATCCCAGTGAGAGAAAATACTTTCAGGAGAAGAGGAGTCCTGAATCCCAGTGAGAGAAAATACCTTCAGGGGAAGTGGAGATCTGAACCCTAGTGAAAGACAGTTCCCTCAGGGGAAGAGGAGATCTGAACCCCAGTGAGAGAAAATACCTTCAGGGGAAGAGGAGATCTGAACCCCAGTGGGAGAAAATACCTTCAGGAGAAGAGGAGACCTGAACCCCAGTGAGAGAAAATCCATTCAGGGGAAGAGGAGATCTGAACCCCAGTGAAAGACAGTACCTTAAGGGGAAGAGGAGTTCAGAACCCCAGTGAAAGTCAGTACCTTCAGGGGAAGAGGAGATCTGAACCCTAGTGAAAGACACAACCTTCAGGAAAATAGGAGATCTGAACCCCAGTGACAGAAAATACCTACAGGAGAAGAGGAGACCCGAACCATAGTGAGAGAAAATACCTTCAGGGGAAGAAGAGATCTGAACCCGAGTGAAAGTCAGTACCTTCAGGGGAAGAGGTGATCTGAACCCCAGTGAGAGACATAACCTTCAGGGGAAGAGGAGATCTGAACCACAGTGAGAGAAGATACCTTCAGGGGAAGAGGAGTTCTGAACACCAGTGAGAGACAGTACCTTCAGGGGAAGAGGAGACATGAACCCCAGTGAAAGACCGTACCTTCAGGGGAAGAGGAGACCTGAAACCCAGTGAGAGAAAATACCTTCAGGAGAAGAGGAGACCCGAACCATAGTGAGAGAAAATACCTTCAGGGGAAGGGGAGATCTGAACACCAGTTAGGGACAGTACCTTCAGGGGAAGAGGAGTTCTGAACGCCAGTGAGAGAAAATACCTTCAGGGGAAGAGGAGATCTGAACCACAGTGAGAGAAAATACCATCTGGGGATGAGGAGACCTGAACCCCAGTGAGAGAAAATACATTCAGGGGAAAAGGAGATCTGAACCCCAGTGAGAGAAAATACCTTCAGGGGAAGCGGAGATCTGAATCCCAGTGAAAGACTGTACCTTCAGGGGAAGAGGAGATCTGAAGCCCAGTGAGAGACAGTACCTTCAGGGGAAGAGGAGAACTGAACCACAGTGAGAGAAAATACCTTCAGGGGAAGAGGAGTTCTGAACCCAAGTGAAATACAGTCCCTTCAGGGGAAGAGGAGATCTGAAACCCAGTGAGAGAAAATACATTCAGAGGAAGAGGAGATCTGAACCCCAGTGAGAGAAAATACCTTCAGGGGAAGAGGAGATCAGAACACCAGTGAAAGTCAGTACCTTCAGGGGAAGAGGAGATCTGAACCCCAGTGAAAGACACAAACTTCAGGGGAAGAGGAGATCTGAAATCCCGTGAAAGACAGTACCTTCAGGGGAAGAGTAGAACTGAGCCTCAGTGAGAGAAAATACCTTCAGGGGAAAAGGAGATCTGAACCACAGTGAGAGAAAATACCTTCAGCGGAAGCGGAGATCTGAACCCCAGTGAAAGACAGTCCCTTCAGGGGAAGAGGAGATCTGAACCCCAGTGAGAGAAAATACCTTCAGGGGAAGAGGAGAACTGAACCCCAGTGAGAGAAAATTCATTCAGGGGAAGAGGAGATCTGAAACCCAGTGAAAGACAGTACCTTCAGGGGAAGAGGAGATCTGAACATCAGTGAGAGAAAATACCTTCAGGGGAAGAGGAGAATTGAACACCAGTAAAAAATAGTACCTTCAGAGGAAGAGGAGATCTGAACCCCAGTGACAGAAAATACCTTCAGGGGAACAGGAGACATGAACCCCAGTGAGAGAAAATACCTTCAGGGGAAGAGGAGATCTGAACCACAGTGACAGAAAATACCTTCAGGTGAAGCGGAGATCTGAACCCCAGTGAAAGACAGTCCCTTCAGGGGAAGAGGAGATCTGAATCCCAGTGAGAGAAAATACTTTCAGGAGAAGAGGAGTCCTGAATCCCAGTGAGAGAAAATACCTTCAGGGGAAGTGGAGATCTGAACCCTAGTGAAAGACAGTTCCCTCAGGGGAAGAGGAGATCTGAACCCCAGTGAGAGAAAATACCTTCAGGTGAGGCGGAGATCTGAACCCCAGTGAAAGACAGTCCCTTCAGGGGAAGAGGAGATCTGAATCCCAGTGAGAGAAAATACTTTCAGGAGAAGAGGAGTCCTGAATCCCAGTGAGAGAAAATACCCTCAGGGGAAGAGGAGATCTGAACCCCAGTGAGAGAAAATACCTTCAGGGGAAGAGGAGATCTGAACCTCAGTGGGAGAAAATACCTTCAGGAGAAGAGGAGACCTGAACCCCAGTGAGAGAAAATCCATTCAGCGGAAGAGGAGATCTGAAACCCCGTGAAAGACAGTACCTTCAGGGGAAGAGTAGAACTGAGACTCAGTGAGAGAAAATACCTTCAGGGGAAGAGGAGATCTGAACCACAGTGACAGAAAATACCTTCAGGTGAAGCGGAGATCTGAACCCCAGTGAAAGACAGTCCCTTCAGGGGAAGAGGAGATCTGAACCCCAGTGAGAGAAAATATCTTCAGGGGAAGCGGAGATCTGAACCCCAGTGAAAGACAGTCCCTTCAGGGGAAGAGGAGACCTGAACACCAGTGAGAGAAAATACCTTCAGGGGAAGAGGAGTTCAGAACCCCAGTGAAAGTCAGTACCTTCAGGGGAAGAGGAGATCTGAACATTAGTGAAAGACACAACCTTCAGGGGAATAGGAGATCTGAACCCCAGTGACAGAAAATACCTTCAGGAGAAGAGGAGACCCGAAACATAGTGAGAGAAAATACCTTCAGGGGAAGAGGAGATCTGAACCCCAGTGAAAGTCAGTACCTTCAGGGGAAGAGGAGATCTGAACCACAGTGAGAGAAAATACCTTCAGGGGAAGAGGAGTTCTGAACCCCAGTGAGAGACAGTACCTTCAGGGGAAGAGGAGATCTGAACCCCAGTGACAGAAAATACCTTCAGGGGAACAGGAGACCTGAACCCCAGTGAGAGAAAATACCTTCAGCGGAAGAGGAGATCTGAAACCCCGTGAAAGACAGTACCTTCAGGGGAAGAGTAGAACTGAGCCTCAGTGAGAGAAAATACCTTCAGGGGAAGAGGAGATCTGAACACCAGTTAGGGACAGTACCTTCAGGGGAAGAGGAGTTCTGAACGCCAGTGAGAGAAAATACCTTCAGGGGAAGAGGAGATCTGAACCACAGTGAGAGAAAATACCATCTGGGGATGAGGAGACCTGAACCCCAGTGAGAGAAAATACATTCAGGGGAAAAGGAGATCTGAATCCCAGTGAAAGACTGTACCTTCAGGGGAAGAGGAGATCTGAAGCCCAGTGAGAGACAGTACCTTCAGGGGAAGAGGAGAACTGAACCACAGTGAGAGAAAATACCTTCAGGGGAAGAGGAGTTCTGAACCCAAGTGAAATACAGTCCCTTCAGGGGAAGAGGAGATCTGAAACCCAGTGAGAGAAAATACATTCAGAGGAAGAGGAGATCTGAACCACAGTGAGAGAAAATACCTTCAGGGGAAGAGGAGATCAGAACCCCAGTGAAAGTCAGTACCTTCAGGGGAAGAGGAGATCTGAACTCCAGTGAAAGACACAAACTTCAGGGGAAGAGGAGATCTGAAACCCCGTGAAAGACAGTACCTTCAGGGGAAGAGTAAAACTGAGCCTCAGTGAGAGAATATACCTTCAGGGGAAAAGGAGACATGAACCATAGTGAGAGAAAATACCTTCAGGGGAAGAAGAGATCTGAACCCCAGTGAAAGTCAGTACCTTCAGGGGAAGAGGAGATCTGAACCCCAGTGAGAGACATAACCTTCAGGGGAAGAGGAGATCTGAACCACAGTGAGAGAAGATACCTTCAGGGGAAGAGGAGTTCTGAACACCAGTGAGAGACAGTACCTTCAGGGGAAGAGGAGACATGAACCCCAGTGAAAGACCGTACCTTCAGGGGAAGAGGAGACCTGAAACCCAGTGAGAGAAAATACCTTCAGGAGAAGAGGAGACCCGAACCATAGTGAGAGAAAATACCTTCAGGGGAAGGGGAGATCTGAACACCAGTTAGGGACAGTACCTTCAGGGGAAGAGGAGTTCTGAACGCCAGTGAGAGAAAATACCTTCAGGGGAAGAGGAGATCTGAACCACAGTGAGAGAAAATACCATCTGGGGATGAGGAGACCTGAACCCCAGTGAGAGAAAATACATTCAGGGGAAAAGGAGATCTGAACCCCAGTGAGAGAAAATACCTTCAGGGGAAGCGGAGATCTGAATCCCAGTGAAAGACTGTACCTTCAGGGGAAGAGGAGATCTGAAGCCCAGTGAGAGACAGTACCTTCAGGGGAAGAGGAGAACTGAACCACAGTGAGAGAAAATACCTTCAGGGGAAGAGGAGTTCTGAACCCAAGTGAAATACAGTCCCTTCAGGGGAAGAGGAGATCTGAAACCCAGTGAGAGAAAATACATTCAGAGGAAGAGGAGATCTGAACCCCAGTGAGAGAAAATACCTTCAGGGGAAGAGGAGATCAGAACACCAGTGAAAGTCAGTACCTTCAGGGGAAGAGGAGATCTGAACCCCAGTGAAAGACACAAACTTCAGGGGAAGAGGAGATCTGAAATCCCGTGAAAGACAGTACCTTCAGGGGAAGAGTAGAACTGAGCCTCAGTGAGAGAAAATACCTTCAGGGGAAAAGGAGATCTGAACCACAGTGAGAGAAAATACCTTCAGCGGAAGCGGAGATCTGAACCCCAGTGAAAGACAGTCCCTTCAGGGGAAGAGGAGATCTGAACCCCAGTGAGAGAAAATACCTTCAGGGGAAGAGGAGAACTGAACCCCAGTGAGAGAAAATTCATTCAGGGGAAGAGGAGATCTGAAACCCAGTGAAAGACAGTACCTTCAGGGGAAGAGGAGATCTGAACATCAGTGAGAGAAAATACCTTCAGGGGAAGAGGAGAATTGAACACCAGTAAAAAATAGTACCTTCAGAGGAAGAGGAGATCTGAACCCCAGTGACAGAAAATACCTTCAGGGGAACAGGAGACATGAACCCCAGTGAGAGAAAATACCTTCAGGGGAAGAGGAGATCTGAACCACAGTGACAGAAAATACCTTCAGGTGAAGCGGAGATCTGAACCCCAGTGAAAGACAGTCCCTTCAGGGGAAGAGGAGATCTGAATCCCAGTGAGAGAAAATACTTTCAGGAGAAGAGGAGTCCTGAATCCCAGTGAGAGAAAATACCTTCAGGGGAAGTGGAGATCTGAACCCTAGTGAAAGACAGTTCCCTCAGGGGAAGAGGAGATCTGAACCCCAGTGAGAGAAAATACCTTCAGGGGAAGAGGAGATCTGAACCTCAGTGGGAGAAAATACCTTCAGGAGAAGAGGAGACCTGAACCCCAGTGAGAGAAAATCCATTCAGGGGAAGAGGAGATCTGAACCCCAGTGATAGACAGTACCTTCAGGGGAAGAGGAGTTCAGAACCCCAGTGAAAGTCAGTACCTTCAGGGGAAGAGGAGATCTGAACCCTAGTGAAAGACACAACCTTCAGGGGAATAGGAGATCTGAACCCCAGTGACAGAAAATACCTTCAGGAGAAGAGGAGACCCGAACCATAGTGAGAGAAAATACCTTCAGGGGAAGAAGAGATCTGAACCCCAGTGAAAGTCAGTACCTTCAGGGGAAGAGGAGATCTGAACCCCAGTGAGAGACATAACCTTCAGGGGAAGAGGAGATCTGAACCACAGTGAGAGAAAATACCTTCAGGGGAAGAGGAGTTCTGAACCCCAGTGAGAGACAGTACCTTCAGGGGAAGAGGAGACATGAACCCCAGTGAAAGACCATACCTTCAGGGGAAGAGGAGATCTGAACCCCAGTGAGAGAAAATACCTTTAGAGGAAGAGGAGACCTGAAACCCAGTGAGAGAAAATGCCTTCAGGAGAAGAGGAGACCCGAACCATAGTGAGAGAAAATACCTTCAGGGGAAGGGGAGATCTGAACACCAGTTAGGGACAGTACCTTCAGGGGAAGAGGAGTTCTGAACGCCAGTGAGAGAAAATACCTTCAGGGGAAGAGGAGATCTGAACCACAGTGAGAGAAAATACCATCTGGGGATGAGGAGACCTGAACCCCAGTGAGAGAAAATACATTCAGGGGAAAAGGAGATCTGAATCCCAGTGAAAGACACAAACATCAGGGGAAGAGGAGATCTGAAACCCCGTGAAAGACAGTACCTTCAGGGGAAGAGTAAAACTGAGCCTCAGTGAGAGAAAATACCTTCAGGGGAAAAGGAGATCTGAACCACAGTGAGAGAAAATACCTTCAGCGGAAGCGGAGATCTGAACCCCAGTGAAAGACAGTCCCTTCAGGGGAAGAGGAGATCTGAACCCCAGTGAGAGAAAATACCTTCAGGGGAAGAGGAGATCTGAACCCCAGTGAGAGAAAATTCATTCAGGGGAAGAGGAGATCTGAAACCCAGTGAAAGACAGTACCTTCAGGGGAAGAGGAGATCTGAACATCAGTGAGAGAAAATACCTTCAGGGGAAGAGGAGAATTGAACACCAGTAAAAAATAGTACCTTCAGAGGAAGAGGAGATCTGAACCCCAGTGACAGAAAATACCTTCAGGGGAACAGGAGACATGAACCCCAGTGAGAGAAAATACCTTCAGCGGAAGAGGAGATCTGAACCCCAGTGAGAGAAAATACCTTCAGGGGAAGCGGAGATCTGAACCCCAGTGAAAGACAGTCCCTTCAGGGGAAGAGGAGACCTGAACACCAGTGAGAGAAAATACCTTCAGGGGAAGAGGAGTTCAGAACCCCAGTGAAAGTCAGTACCTTCAGGGGAAGAGGAGATCTGAACATTAGTGAAAGACACAACCTTCAGGGGAATAGGAGATCTGAACCCCAGTGACAGAAAATACCTTCAGGAGAAGAGGAGACCCGAAACATAGTGAGAGAAAATACCTTCAGGGGAAGAAGAGATCTGAACCCCAGTGAAAGTCAGTACCTTCAGGGAAAGAGGAGATCTGAACCACAGTGAGAGAAAATACCTTCAGGGGAAGAGGAGTTCTGAACCCCAGTGAGAGACAGTACCTTCAGGGGAAGAGGAGATCTGAACCCCAGTGACAGAAAATACCTTCAGGGGAAGAGGAGTTCTGAACCCCAGTGAGAGACAGTACCTTCAGGGGAAGAGGAGACATGAACCCCAGTGAAAGACCATACCTTCAGGGGAAGAGGAGATCTGAACCCCAGTGAGAGAAAATACCTTTAGAGGAAGAGGAGACCTGAAACCCAGTGAGAGAAAATGCCTTCAGGAGAAGAGGAGACCCGAACCATAGTGAGAGAAAATACCTTCAGGGGAAGGGGAGATCTGAACACCAGTTAGGGACAGTACCTTCAGGGGAAGAGGAGTTCTGAACGCCAGTGAGAGAAAATACCTTCAGGGGAAGAGGAGATCTGAACCACAGTGAGAGAAAATACCATCTGGGGATGAGGAGACCTGAACCCCAGTGAGAGAAAATACATTCAGGGGAAAAGGAGATCTGAATCCCAGTGAAAGACACAAACTTCAGGGGAAGAGGAGATCTGAAACCCCGTGAAAGACAGTACCTTCAGGGGAAGAGTAAAACTGAGCCTCAGTGAGAGAAAATACCTTCAGGGGAAAAGGAGATCTGAACCACAGTGAGAGAAAATACCTTCAGCGGAAGCGGAGATCTGAACCCCAGTGAAAGACAGTCCCTTCAGGGGAAGAGGAGATCTGAACCCCAGTGAGAGAAAATACCTTCAGGGGAAGAGGAGATCTGAACCCCAGTGAGAGAAAATTCATTCAGGGGAAGAGGAGATCTGAAACCCAGTGAAAGACAGTACCTTCAGGGGAAGAGGAGATCTGAACATCAGTGAGAGAAAATACCTTCAGGGGAAGAGGAGAATTGAACACCAGTAAAAAATAGTACCTTCAGAGGAAGAGGAGATCTGAACCCCAGTGACAGAAAATACCTTCAGGGGAACAGGAGACATGCACCCCAGTGAGAGAAAATACCTTCAGCGGAAGAGGAGATCTGAAACCCCGTGAAAGACAGTACCTTCAGGGGAAGAGTAGAACTGAGACTCAGTGAGAGAACATACCTTCAGGGGAAGAGGAGATCTGAACCACAGTGACAGAAAATACCTTCAGGTGAAGCGGAGATCTGAACCCCAGTGAAAGACAGTCCCTTCAGGGGAAGAGGAGATCTGAACCCCAGTGAGAGAAAATACCTTCAGGGGAAGCGGAGATCTGAACCCCAGTGAAAGACAGTCCCTTCAGGGGAAGAGGAGACCTGAACACCAGTGAGAGAAAATACCTTCAGGGGAAGAGGAGTTCAGAACCCCAGTGAAAGTCAGTACCTTCAGGGGAAGAGGAGATCTGAACATTAGTGAAACACACAACCTTCAGGGGAATAGGAGATCTGAACCCCAGTGACAGAAAATACCTTCAGGAGAAGAGGAGACCCGAAACATAGTGAGAGAAAATACCTTCAGGGGAAGAAGAGATCTGAACCCCAGTGAAAGTCAGTACCTTCAGGGGAAGAGGAGATCTGAACCACAGTGAGAGAAAATACCTTCAGGGGAAGAGGAGTTCTGAACCCCAGTGAGAGACAGTACCTTCAGGGGAAGAGGAGATCTGAACCCCAGTGACAGAAAATACCTTCAGGGGAAGAGGAAATCTGAAACCCCGTGAAAGACAGTACCTTCAGGGGAAGAGTAGAACTGAGACTCAGTGAGAGAAAATACCTTCAGGGGAAGAGGAGATCTGAACCACAGTGACAGAAAATACCTTCAGGTGAAGCGGAGATCTGAACCCCAGTGAAAGACAGTCCCTTCAGGGGAAGAGGAGATCTGAACCCCAGTGAGAGAAAATACCTTCAGGGGAAGCGGAGATCTGAACCCCAGTGAAAGACAGTCCCTTCAGGGGAAGAGGAGACCTGAACACCAGTGAGAGAAAATACCTTCAGGGGAAGAGGAGTTCAGAACCCCAGTGAAAGTCAGTACCTTCAGGGGAAGAGGAGATCTGAACATTAGTGAAAGACACAACCTTCAGGGGAATAGGAGATCTGAACCCCAGTGACAGAAAATACCTTCAGGAGAAGAGGAGACCCGAAACATAGTGAGAGAAAATACCTTCAGGGGAAGAAGAGATCTGAACCCCAGTGAAAGTCAGTACCTTCAGGGGAAGAGGAGATCTGAACCACAGTGAGAGAAAATACCTTCAGGGGAAGAGGAGTTCTGAACCCCAGTGAGAGACAGTACCTTCAGGGGAAGAGGAGATCTGAACCCCAGTGACAGAAAATACCTTCAGGGGAACAGGAGACCTGAACCCCAGTGAGAGAAAATACCTTCAGCGGAAGAGGAGATCTGAAACCCCGTGAAAGACAGTACCTTCAGGGGAAGAGTAGAACTGAGCCTCAGTGAGAGAAAATACCTTCAGGGGAAGAGGAGATCTGAACACCAGTTAGGGACAGTACCTTCAGGGGAAGAGGAGTTCTGAACGCCAGTGAGAGAAAATACCTTTAGGGGAAGAGGAGATCTGAACCACAGTGAGAGAAAATACCATCTGGGGATGAGGAGACCTGAACCCCAGTGAGAGAAAATACATTCAGGGGAAAAGGAGATCTGAATCCCAGTGAAAGACTGTACCTTCAGGGGAAGAGGAGATCTGAAGCCCAGTGAGAGACAGTACCTTCAGGGGAAGAGGAGAACTGAACCACAGTGAGAGAAAATACCTTCAGGGGAAGAGGAGTTCTGAACCCAAGTGAAATACAGTCCCTTCAGGGGAAGAGGAGATCTGAAACCCAGTGAGAGAAAATACATTCAGAGGAAGAGGAGATCTGAACCACAGTGAGAGAAAATACCTTCAGGGGAAGAGGAGATCAGAACCCCAGTGAAAGTCAGTACCTTCAGGGGAAGAGGAGATCTGAACTCCAGTGAAAGACACAAACTTCAGGGGAAGAGGAGATCTGAACCACAGTGAGAGAAAATACCATCTGGGGATGAGGAGACCTGAACCCCAGTGAGAGAAAATACATTCAGGGGAAAAGGAGATCTGAATCCCAGTGAAAGACTGTACCTTCAGGGGAAGAGGAGATCTGAAGCCCAGTGAGAGACAGTACCTTCAGGGGAAGAGGAGAACTGAACCACAGTGAGAGAAAATACCTTCAGGGGAAGAGGAGTTCTGAACCCAAGTGAAATACAGTCCCTTCAGGGGAAGAGGAGATCTGAAACCCAGTGAGAGAAAATACATTCAGAGGAAGAGGAGATCTGAACCACAGTGAGAGAAAATACCTTCAGGGGAAGAGGAGATCAGAACCCCAGTGAAAGTCAGTACCTTCAGGGGAAGAGGAGATCTGAACTCCAGTGAAAGACACAAACTTCAGGGGAAGAGGAGATCTGAAACCCCGTGAAAGACAGTACCTTCAGGGGAAGAGTAAAACTGAGCCTCAGTGAGAGAAAATACCTTCAGGGGAAAAGGAGACATGAACCATAGTGAGAGAAAATACCTTCAGGGGAAGAAGAGATCTGAACCCCAGTGAAAGTCAGTACCTTCAGGGGAAGAGGAGATCTGAACCCCAGTGAGAGACATAACCTTCAGGGGAAGAGGAGATCTGAACCAGAGTGAGAGAAGATACCTTCAGGGGAAGAGGAGTTCTGAACACCAGTGAGAGACAGTACCTTCAGGGGAAGAGGAGACATGAACCCCAGTGAAAGACCGTACCTTCAGGGGAAGAGGAGACCTGAAACCCAGTGAGAGAAAATACCTTCAGGAGAAGAGGAGACCCGAACCATAGTGAGAGAAAATACCTTCAGGGGAAGGGGAGATCTGAACACCAGTTAGGGACAGTACCTTCAGGGGAAGAGGAGTTCTGAACGCCAGTGAGAGAAAATACCTTCAGGGGAAGAGGAGATCTGAACCACAGTGAGAGAAAATACCATCTGGGGATGAGGAGACCTGAACCCCAGTGAGAGAAAAAAAATTCAGGGGAAAAGGAGATCTGAACCCCAGTGAGAGAAAATACCTTCAGGGGAAGCGGAGATCTGAATCCCAGTGAAAGACTGTACCTTCAGGGGAAGAGGAGATCTGAAGCCCAGTGAGAGACAGTACCTTCAGGGGAAGAGGAGAACTGAACCACAGTGAGAGAAAATACCTTCAGGGGAAGAGGAGTTCTGAACCCAAGTGAAATACAGTCCCTTCAGGGGAAGAGGAGATCTGAAACCCAGTGAGAGAAAATACATTCAGAGGAAGAGGAGATCTGAACCCCAGTGAGAGAAAATACCTTCAGGGGAAGAGGAGATCAGAACACCAGTGAAAGTCAGTACCTTCAGGGGAAGAGGAGATCTGAACCCCAGTGAAAGACACAAACTTCAGGGGAAGAGGAGATCTGAAATCCCGTGAAAGACAGTACCTTCAGAGGAAGAGTAGAACTGAGCCTCAGTGAGAGAAAATACCTTCAGGGGAAAAGGAGATCTGAACCACAGTGAAAGACAGTACCTTCAGGGGAAGAGGAGATCTGAACATCAGTGAGAGAAAATACCTTCAGGGGAAGAGGAGAATTGAACACCAGTAAAAAATAGTACCTTCAGAGGAAGAGGAGATCTGAACCCCAGTGACAGAAAATACCTTCAGGGGAACAGGAGACATGAACCCCAGTGAGAGAAAATACCTTCAGCGGAAGAGGAGATCTGAAACCCCGTGAAAGACAGTACCTTCAGGGGAAGAGTAGAACTGAACCCCAGTGAGAGAAAATACCTTCAGGGGAAGAGGAGATCTGAACCTCAGTGGGAGAAAATACCTTCAGGAGAAGAGGAGACCTGAACCCCGTGAGAGAAAATCCATTCAGGGGAAGAGCAGATCTGAACCCCAGTGATAGACAGTACCTTCAGGGGAAGAGGAGTTCAGAACCCCAGTGAAAGTCAGTACCTTCAGGGGAAGAGGAGATCTGAACCCTAGTGAAAGACACAACCTTCAGGGGAATAGGAGATCTGAACCCGAGTGACAGAAAATACCTTCAGGAGAAGAGGAGACCCGAACCATAGTGAGAGAAAATACCTTCAGGGGAAGAAGAGATCTGAACCCCAGTGAAAGTCAGTACCTTCAGGGGAAGAGGAGATCTGAACCCCAGTGAGAGACATAACCTTCAGGGGAAGAGGAGATCTGAACCACAGTGAGAGAAAATACCTTCAGGGGAAGAGGAGACATGAACCCCAGTGAAAGACCATACCTTCAGGGGAAGAGGAGATCTGAATCCCAGTGAGAGAAAATACCTTTAGAGGAAGAGGAGACCTGAAACCCAGTGAGAGAAAATACCTTCAAGAGAAGAGGAGACCCGAATCATAGTGAGAGAAAATACCTTCAGGGGAAGGGGAGATCTGAACACCAGTTAGGGACAGTACCTTCAGGGGAAGAGGAGTTCTGAACGCCAGTGAGAGAAAATACCTTCAGGGGAAGAGGAGATCTGAACCACAGTGAGAGAAAATACCATCTGGGGATGAGGAGACCTGAACCCCAGTGAGAGAAAATACATTCAGGGGAAAAGGAGATCTGAATCCCAGTGAAAGACACAAACTTCAGGGGAAGAGGAGATCTGAAACCCCGTGAAAGACAGTACCTTCAGGGGAAGAGTAAAACTGAGCCTCAGTGAGAGAAAATACCTTCAGGGGAAAAGGAGATCTGAACCACAGTGAGAGAAAATACCTTCAGCGGAAGCGGAGATCTGAACCCCAGTGAAAGACAGTCCCTTCAGGTGAAGAGGAGATCTGAACCCCAGTGAGAGAAAATACCTTCAGGGGAAGAGGAGATCTGAACCCCAGTGAGAGAAAATTCATTCAGGGGAAGAGGAGATCTGAAACCCAGTGAAAGACAGTACCTTCAGGGGAAGAGGAGATCTGAACATCAGTGAGAGAAAATACCTTCAGGGGAAAAGGAGAATTGAACACCAGTAAAAAATAGTACCTTCAGAGGAAGAGGAGATCTGAACCCCAGTGACAGAAAATACCTTCAGGGGAACAGGAGACATGAACCCCAGTGAGAGAAAATACCTTCAGCGGAAGAGGAGATCTGAAACCCCGTGAAAGACAGTACCTTCAGGGGAAGAGTAGAACTGAGACTCAGTGAGAGAAAATACCTTCAGGGGAAGAGGAGATCTGAACCACAGTGACAGAAAATACCTTCAGGTGAAGCGGAGATCTGAACCCCAGTGAAAGACAGTCCCTTCAGGGGAAGAGGAGATCTGAACCCCAGTGAGAGAAAATACCTTCAGGGGAAGCGGAGATCTGAACCCCAGTGAAAGACAGTCCCTTCAGGGGAAGAGGAGACCTGAACACCAGTGAGAGAAAATACCTTCAGGGGAAGAGGAGTTCAGAACCCCAGTGAAAGTCAGTACCTTCAGGGGAAGAGGAGATCTGAACATTAGTGAAAGACACAACCTTCAGGGGAATAGGAGATCTGAACCCCAGTGACAGAAAATACCTTCAGGAGAAGAGGAGACCCGAAACATAGTGAGAGAAAATACCTTCAGGGGAAGAAGAGATCTGAACCCCAGTGAAAGTCAGTACCTTCAGGGGAAGAGGAGATCTGAACCACAGTGAGAGAAAATACCTTCAGGGGAAGAGGAGTTCTGAACCCCAGTGAGAGACAGTACCTTCAGGGGAAGAGGAGATCTGAACCCCAGTGACAGAAAATACCTTCAGGGGAACAGGAGACCTGAACCCCAGTGAGAGAAAATACCTTCAGCGGAAGAGGAGATCTGAAACCCCGTGAAAGACAGTACCTTCAGGGGAAGAGTAGAACTGAGCCTCAGTGAGAGAAAATACCTTCAGGGGAAGAGTAGAACTGAACCCCAGTGAGAGAAAATACCTTCAGGGGAAGAGGAGATCTGAACCTCAGTGGGAGAAAATACCTTCAGGAGAAGAGGAGACCTGAACCCCGTGAGAGAAAATCCATTCAGGGGAAGAGGAGATCTGAACCCCAGTGATAGACAGTACCTTCAGGGGAAGAGGAGTTCAGAACCCCAGTGAAAGTCAGTACCTTCAGGGGAAGAGGAGATCTGAACCCTAGTGAAAGACACAACCTTCAGGGGAATAGGAGATCTGAACCCGAGTGACAGAAAATACCTTCAGGAGAAGAGGAGACCCGAACCATAGTGAGAGAAAATACCTTCAGGGGAAGAAGAGATCTGAACCCCAGTGAAAGTCAGTACCTTCAGGGGAAGAGGAGATCTGAACCCCAGTGAGAGACATAACCTTCAGGGGAAGAGGAGATCTGAACCACAGTGAGAGAAAATACCTTCAGGGGAAGAGGAGACATGAACCCCAGTGAAAGACCATACCTTCAGGGGAAGAGGAGATCTGAATCCCAGTGAGAGAAAATACCTTTAGAGGAAGAGGAGACCTGAAACCCAGTGAGAGAAAATACCTTCAGGAGAAGAGGAGACCCGAATCATAGTGAGAGAAAATACCTTCAGGGGAAGGGGAGATCTGAACACCAGTTAGGGACAGTACCTTCAGGGGAAGAGGAGTTCTGAACGCCAGTGAGAGAAAATACCTTCAGGGGAAGAGGAGATCTGAACCACAGTGAGAGAAAATACCATCTGGGGATGAGGAGACCTGAACCCCAGTGAGAGAAAATACATTCAGGGGAAAAGGAGATCTGAATCCCAGTGAAAGACACAAACTTCAGGGGAAGAGGAGATCTGAAACCCCGTGAAAGACAGTACCTTCAGGGGAAGAGTAAAACTGAGCCTCAGTGAGAGAAAATACCTTCAGGGGAAAAGGAGATCTGAACCACAGTGAGAGAAAATACCTTCAGCGGAAGCGGAGATCTGAACCCCAGTGAAAGACAGTCCCTTCAGGGGAAGAGGAGATCTGAACCCCAGTGAGAGAAAATACCTTCAGGGGAAGAGGAGATCTGAACCCCAGTGAGAGAAAATTCATTCAGGGGAAGAGGAGATCTGAAACCCAGTGAAAGACAGTACCTTCAGGGGAAGAGGAGATCTGAACATCAGTGAGAGAAAATACCTTCAGGGGAAAAGGAGAATTGAACACCAGTAAAAAATAGTACCTTCAGAGGAAGAGGAGATCTGAACCCCAGTGACAGAAAATACCTTCAGGGGAACAGGAGACATGAACCCCAGTGAGAGAAAATACCTTCAGCGGAAGAGGAGATCTGAAACCCCGTGAAAGACAGTACCTTCAGGGGAAGAGTAGAACTGAGACTCAGTGAGAGAACATACCTTCAGGGGAAGAGGAGATCTGAACCACAGTGACAGAAAATACCTTCGGGGGAAGCGGAGATCTGAACCCCAGTGAAAGACAGTCCCTTCAGGGGAAGAGGAGATCTGAACCCCAGTGAAAGTCAGTACCTTCAGGGGAAGAGGAGATCTGAACCACAGTGTCAGAGATTACTTTCAGGGGAAGAGGAGATCTGAACCCCAGTGGGTGAAAATACCTTCAGGAGAAGAGGAGACCTGAACCCCAGTGAGAGAAAATCCATTCAGGGGAAGAGGAGATCTGATCCCCAGTGAGAGAAAATACCTTCAGGGGAAGAGGAGATCTGAACCCCAGTGACAGAAAATACCTTCAGGGGAACAGGAGACCTGAACCCCAGTGAGAGAAAATACTTTCAGGCGAAGAGGAGATCTGAAACCGAGTGAAAGACAGTACCTTCAGGGGAAGAGTAGATCTGAACATCAGTGAGAGAAAATACCTTCAGGGGAAGAGGAGATCTGAACCACAGTGAGAGAAAATACCATCTGGGGATGAGGAGACCTGAACCCCAGTGAGAGAAAATACATTCAGGGGAAAAGGAGATCTGAATCCCAGTGAAAGACTGTACCTTCAGGGGAAGAGGAGATCTGAAGCCCAGTGAGAGACAGTACCTTCAGGGGAAGAGGAGAACTGAACCACAGTGAGAGAAAATACCTTCAGGGGAAGAGGAGTTCTGAACCCAAGTGAAATACAGTCCCTTCAGGGGAAGAGGAGATCTGAAACCCAGTGAGAGAAAATACATTCAGAGCAAGAGGAGATCTGAACCACAGTGAGAGAAAATACCTTCAGGGGAAGAGGAGATCAGAACCCCAGTGAAAGTCAGTACCTTCAGGGGAAGAGGAGATCTGAACTCCAGTGAAAGACAGTACCTTCAGGGGAAGAGTAAAACTGAGCCTCAGTGAGAGAAAATACCTTCAGGGGAAAAGGAGACATGAACCATAGTGAGAGAAAATACCTTCAGGGGAAGAAGAGATCTGAACCCCAGTGAAAGTCAGTACCTTCAGGGGAAGAGGAGATCTGAACCCCAGTGAGAGACATAACCTTCAGGGGAAGAGGAGATCTGAACCACAGTGAGAGAAGATACCTTCAGGGGAAGAGGAGTTCTGAACCCCAGTGAGAGACAGTACCTTCAGGGGAAGAGGAGATCTGAACCCCAGTGACAGAAAATACCTTCAGGGGAACAGGAGACCTGAACCCCAGTGAGAGAAAATACCTTCAGCGGAAGAGGAGATCTGAAACCCCGTGAAAGACAGTACCTTCAGGGGAAGAGTAGAACTGAGCCTCAGTGAGAGAAAATACCTTCAGGGGAAGAGTAGAACTGAACCCCAGTGAGAGAAAATACCTTCAGGGGAAGAGGAGATCTGAACCTCAGTGGGAGAAAATACCTTCAGGAGAAGAGGAGACCTGAACCCCGTGAGAGAAAATCCATTCAGGGGAAGAGGAGATCTGAACCCCAGTGATAGACAGTACCTTCAGGGGAAGAGGAGTTCAGAACCCCAGTGAAAGTCAGTACCTTCAGGGGAAGAGGAGATCTGAACCCTAGTGAAAGACACAACCTTCAGGGGAATAGGAGATCTGAACCCGAGTGACAGAAAATACCTTCAGGAGAAGAGGAGACCCGAACCATAGTGAGAGAAAATACCTTCAGGGGAAGAAGAGATCTGAACCCCAGTGAAAGTCAGTACCTTCAGGGGAAGAGGAGATCTGAACCCCAGTGAGAGACATAACCTTCAGGGGAAGAGGAGATCTGAACCACAGTGAGAGAAAATACCTTCAGGGGAAGAGGAGACATGAACCCCAGTGAAAGACCATACCTTCAGGGGAAGAGGAGATCTGAATCCCAGTGAGAGAAAATACCTTTAGAGGAAGAGGAGACCTGAAACCCAGTGAGAGAAAATACCTTCAGGAGAAGAGGAGACCCGAATCATAGTGAGAGAAAATACCTTCAGGGGAAGGGGAGATCTGAACACCAGTTAGGGACAGTACCTTCAGGGGAAGAGGAGTTCTGAACGCCAGTGAGAGAAAATACCTTCAGGGGAAGAGGAGATCTGAACCACAGTGAGAGAAAATACCATCTGGGGATGAGGAGACCTGAACCCCAGTGAGAGAAAATACATTCAGGGGAAAAGGAGATCTGAATCCCAGTGAAAGACACAAACTTCAGGGGAAGAGGAGATCTGAAACCCCGTGAAAGACAGTACCTTCAGGGGAAGAGTAAAACTGAGCCTCAGTGAGAGAAAATACCTTCAGGGGAAAAGGAGATCTGAACCACAGTGAGAGAAAATACCTTCAGCGGAAGCGGAGATCTGAACCCCAGTGAAAGACAGTCCCTTCAGGGGAAGAGGAGATCTGAACCCCAGTGAGAGAAAATACCTTCAGGGGAAGAGGAGATCTGAACCCCAGTGAGAGAAAATTCATTCAGGGGAAGAGGAGATCTGAAACCCAGTGAAAGACAGTACCTTCAGGGGAAGAGGAGATCTGAACATCAGTGAGAGAAAATACCTTCAGGGGAAAAGGAGAATTGAACACCAGTAAAAAATAGTACCTTCAGAGGAAGAGGAGATCTGAACCCCAGTGACAGAAAATACCTTCAGGGGAACAGGAGACATGAACCCCAGTGAGAGAAAATACCTTCAGCGGAAGAGGAGATCTGAAACCCCGTGAAAGACAGTACCTTCAGGGGAAGAGTAGAACTGAGACTCAGTGAGAGAACATACCTTCAGGGGAAGAGGAGATCTGAACCACAGTGACAGAAAATACCTTCGGGGGAAGCGGAGATCTGAACCCCAGTGAAAGACAGTCCCTTCAGGGGAAGAGGAGATCTGAACCCCAGTGAAAGTCAGTACCTTCAGGGGAAGAGGAGATCTGAACCACAGTGTCAGAGATTACTTTCAGGGGAAGAGGAGATCTGAACCCCAGTGGGTGAAAATACCTTCAGGAGAAGAGGAGACCTGAACCCCAGTGAGAGAAAATCCATTCAGGGGAAGAGGAGATCTGATCCCCAGTGAGAGAAAATACCTTCAGGGGAAGAGGAGATCTGAACCCCAGTGACAGAAAATACCTTCAGGGGAACAGGAGACCTGAACCCCAGTGAGAGAAAATACTTTCAGGCGAAGAGGAGATCTGAAACCGAGTGAAAGACAGTACCTTCAGGGGAAGAGTAGATCTGAACATCAGTGAGAGAAAATACCTTCAGGGGAAGAGGAGATCTGAACCACAGTGAGAGAAAATACCATCTGGGGATGAGGAGACCTGAACCCCAGTGAGAGAAAATACATTCAGGGGAAAAGGAGATCTGAATCCCAGTGAAAGACTGTACCTTCAGGGGAAGAGGAGATCTGAAGCCCAGTGAGAGACAGTACCTTCAGGGGAAGAGGAGAACTGAACCACAGTGAGAGAAAATACCTTCAGGGGAAGAGGAGTTCTGAACCCAAGTGAAATACAGTCCCTTCAGGGGAAGAGGAGATCTGAAACCCAGTGAGAGAAAATACATTCAGAGCAAGAGGAGATCTGAACCACAGTGAGAGAAAATACCTTCAGGGGAAGAGGAGATCAGAACCCCAGTGAAAGTCAGTACCTTCAGGGGAAGAGGAGATCTGAACTCCAGTGAAAGACAGTACCTTCAGGGGAAGAGTAAAACTGAGCCTCAGTGAGAGAAAATACCTTCAGGGGAAAAGGAGACATGAACCATAGTGAGAGAAAATACCTTCAGGGGAAGAAGAGATCTGAACCCCAGTGAAAGTCAGTACCTTCAGGGGAAGAGGAGATCTGAACCCCAGTGAGAGACATAACCTTCAGGGGAAGAGGAGATCTGAACCACAGTGAGAGAAGATACCTTCAGGGGAAGAGGAGTTCTGAACACCAGTGAGAGACAGTACCTTCAGGGGAAGAGGAGACATGAACCCCAGTGAAAGACCGTACCTTAAGGGGAAGAGGAGACCTGAAACCCAGTGAGAGAAAATACCTTCAGGAGAAGAGGAGACCCGAACCATAGTGAGAGAAAATACCTTCAGGGGAAGGGGAGATCTGAACACCAGTTAGGGACAGTACCTTCAGGGGAAGAGGAGTTCTGAACGCCAGTGAGAGAAAATACCTTCAGGGGAAGAGGAGACCTGAACCCCAGTGAGAGAAAATACATTCAGGGGAAAAGGAGATCTGAACCCCAGTGAGAGAAAATACCTTCAGGGGAAGCGGAGATCTGAATCCCAGTGAAAGACTGTACCTTCAGGGGAAGAGGAGATCTGAAGCCCAGTGAGAGATAGTACCTTCAGGGGAAGAGGAGAACTGAACCACAGTGAGAGAAAATACCTTCAGGGGAAGAGGAGTTCTGAACCCAAGTGAAATACAGTCCCTTCAGGGGAAGAGGAGATCTGAAACCCAGTGAGAGAAAATACATTCAGAGGAAGAGGAGATCTGAACCCCAGTGAGAGAAAATACCTTCAGGGGAAGAGGAGATCAGAACACCAGTGAAAGTCAGTACCTTCAGGGGAAGAGGAGATCTGAACCCCAGTGAAAGACACAAACTTCAGGGGAAGAGGAGATCTGAAATCCCGTGAAAGACAGTACCTTCAGAGGAAGAGTAGAACTGAGCCTCAGTGAGAGAAAATACCTTCAGGGGAAGAGGAGAACTGAACCCCAGTGAGAGAAAATTCATTCAGGGGAAGAGGAGATCTGAAACCCAGTGAAAGACAGTACCTTCAGGGGAAGAGGAGATCTGAACATCAGTGAGAGAAAATACCTTAAGGGGAAGAGGAGAATTGAACACCAGTAAAAAATAGTACCTTCAGAGGAAGAGGAGATCTGAACCCCAGTGACAGAAAATACCTTCAGGGGAACAGGAGACATGAACCCCAGTGAGAGAAAATACCTTCAGCGGAAGAGGAGATCTGAAACCCCGTGAAAGACAGTACCTTCAGGGGAAGAGTAGAACTGAGCCTCAGTGAGAGAAAATACCTTCAGGGGAAGAGGAGATCTGAACCACAGTTTCAGAAAATACCTTCAGGTGAAGCGGAGATCTGAACCCCAGTGAAAGACAGTCCCTTCAGGGGAAGAGGAGATCTGAATCCCAGTGAGAGAAAATACTTTCAGGAGAAGAGGAGTCCTGAATCCCAGTGAGAGAAAATACCTTCAGGGGAAGTGGAGATCTGAACCCTAGTGAAAGACAGTTCCCTCAGGGGAAGAGGAGATCTGAACCCCAGTGAGAGAAAATACCTTCAGGGGAAGAGGAGATCTGAACCTCAGTGGGAGAAAATACCTTCAGGAGAAGAGGAGACCTGAACCCCAGTGAGAGAAAATCCATTCAGGGGAAGAGTAGATCTGAACCCCAGTGATAGACAGTACCTTCAGGGGAAGAGGAGTTCAGAACCCCAGTGAAAGTCAGTACCTTCAGGGGAAGAGGAGATCTGAACCCTAGTGAAAGACACAACCTTCAGGGGAATAGGAGATCTGAACCCCAGTGACAGAAAATACCTTCAGGAGAAGAGGAGACCCGAACCATAGTGAGAGAAAATACCTTCAGGGGAAGAAGAGATCTGAACCCCAGTGAAAGTCAGTACCTTCAGGGGAAGAGGAGATCTGAACCCCAGTGAGAGACATAACCTTCAGGGGAAGAGGAGATCTGAACCACAGTGAGAGAAAATACCTTCAGGGGAAGAGGAGTTCTGAACCCCAGTGAGAGACAGTACCTTCAGGGGAAGAGGAGACATGAACCCCAGTGAAAGACCATACCTTCAGGGGAAGAGGAGATCTGAACCCCAGTGAGAGAAAATACCTTTAGAGGAAGAGGAGACCTGAAACCCAGTGAGAGAAAATACCTTCAGGAGAAGAGGAGACCCGAACCATAGTGAGAGAAAATACCTTCAGGGGAAGGGGAGATCTGAACACCAGTTAGGGACAGTACCTTCAGGGGAAGAGGAGTTCTGAACGCCAGTGAGAGAAAATACCTTCAGGGGAAGAGGAGATCAGAACCACAGTGAGAGAAAATACCATCTGGGGATGAGGAGACCTGAACCCCAGTGAGAGAAAATACATTCAGGAGAAAAGGAGATCTGAATCCCAGTGAAAGACACAAACTTCAGGGGAAGAGGAGATCTGAAACCCCGTGAAAGACAGTACCTTCAGGGGAAGAGTAAAACTGAGCCTCAGTGAGAGAAAATACCTTCAGGGGAAAAGGAGATCTGAACCACAGTGAGAGAAAATACCTTCAGCGGAAGCGGAGATCTGAACCCCAGTGAAAGACAGTCCCTTCAGGGGAAGAGGAGATCTGAACCCCAGTGAGAGAAAATACCTTCAGGGGAAGAGGAGATCTGAACCCCAGTGAGAGAAAATTCATTCAGGGGAAGAGGAGATCTGAAACCCAGTGACAGAAAATACCTTCAGGGGAACAGGAGACATGAACCCCAGTGAGAGAAAATACCTTCAGCGGAAGAGGAGATCTGAAACCCCGTGAAAGACAGTACCTTCAGGGGAAGAGTAGAACTGAGACTCAGTGAGAGAACATACCTTCAGGGGAAGAGGAGATCTGAACCACAGTGACAGAAAATACCTTCAGGTGAAGCGGAGATCTGAACCCCAGTGAAAGACAGTCCCTTCAGGGGAAGAGGAGATCTGAACCCCAGTGAGAGAAAATACCTTCAGGGGAAGCGGAGATCTGAACCCCAGTGAAAGACAGTCCCTTCAGGGGAAGAGGAGACCTGAACGCCAGTGAGAGAAAATACCTTCAGGGGAAGAGGAGTTCAGAACCCCAGTGAAAGTCAGTACCTTCAGGGGAAGAGGAGATCTGAACCCCAGTGACAGAAAATACCTTCAGGAGAAGAGGAGACCCGAAACATAGTGAGAGAAAATACCTTCAGGGGAAGAAGAGATCTGAACCCCAGTGAAAGTCAGTACCTTCAGGGGATGAGGAGATCTGAACCACAGTGAGAGAAAATACCTTCAGGGGAAGAGGAGTTCTGAACCCCAGTGAGAGACAGTACCTTCAGGGGAAGAGGAGATCTGAACCCCAGTGACAGAAAATACCTTCAGGGGAACAGGAGACCTGAACCCCAGTGAGAGAAAATACCTTCAGCGGAAGAGGAGATCTGAAACCCCGTGAAAGACAGTACCTTCAGGGGAAGAGTAGAACTGAGCCTCAGTGAGAGAAAATACCTTCAGGGGAAGAGGAGATCTGAACACCAGTTAGGGACAGTACCTTCAGGGGAAGAGGAGTTCTGAACGCCAGTGAGAGAAAATACCTTCAGGGGAAGAGGAGATCTGAACCACAGTGAGAGAAAATACCATCTGGGGATGAGGAGACCTGAACCCCAGTGAGAGAAAATACATTCAGGGGAAAAGGAGATCTGAATCCCAGTGAAAGACTGTACCTTCAGGGGAAGAGGAGATCTGAAGCCCAGTGAGAGACAGTACCTTCAGGGGAAGAGGAGAACTGAACCACAGTGAGAGAAAATACCTTCAGGGGAAGAGGAGTTCTGAACCCAAGTGAAATACAGTCCCTTCAGGGGAAGAGGAGATCTGAAACCCAGTGAGAGAAAATACATTCAGAGGAAGAGGAGATCTGAACCACAGTGAGAGAAAATACCTTCAGGGGAAGAGGAGATCAGAACCCCAGTGAAAGTCAGTACCTTCAGGGGAAGAGGAGATCTGAACTCCAGTGAAAGACACAAACTTCAGGGGAAGAGGAGATCTGAAACCCCGTGAAAGACAGTACCTTCAGGGGAAGAGTAAAACTGAGCCTCAGTGAGAGAAAATACCTTCAGGGGAAAAGGAGATCTGAACCACACTGAGAGAAAATACCTTCAGCGGAAGCGGAGATCTGAACCCCAGTGAAAGACAGTCCCTTCAGGGGAAGAGGAGATCTGAACCCCAGTGAGAGAAAATACCTTCAGGGGAAGAGGAGATCTGAACCCCAGTGAGAGAAAATTCATTCAGGGGATGAGGAGATCTGAAACCCAGTGAAAGACAGTACCTTCAGGGGAAGAGGAGATCTGAACATCAGTGAGAGAAAATACCTTCAGGGGAAGAGGAGAATTGAACACCAGTAAAAAATAGTACCTTCAGAGGAAGAGGAGATCTGAACCCCAGTGACAGAAAATACCTTCAGGGGAACAGGAGACATGAACCCCAGTGAGAGAAAATACCTTCAGCGGAAGAGGAGATCTGAAACCCCGTGAAAGACAGTACCTTCAGGGGAAGAGTAGAACTGAGACTCAGTGAGAGAAAATACCTTCAGGGGAAGAGGAGATCTGAACCACAGTGACAGAAAATACCTTCAGGTGAAGCGGAGATCTGAACCCCAGTGAAAGACAGTCCCTTCAGGGGAAGAGGAGATCTGAACCCCAGTGAGAGAAAATACCTTCAGGGGAAGCGGAGATCTGAACCCCAGTGAAAGACAGTCCCTTCAGGGGAAGAGGAGACCTGAACCCCAGTGAGAGAAAATACCTTCAGGGGAAGAGGAGTTCAGAACCCCAGTGAAAGTCAGTACCTTCAGGGGAAGAGGAGATCTGAACATTAGTGAAAGACACAACCTTCAGGGGAATAGGAGATCTTAACCCCAGTGACAGAAAATACCTTCAGGAGAAGAGGAGACCCGAAACATAGTGAGAGAAAATACCTTCAGGGGAAGAAGAGATCTGAACCCCAGTGAAAGTCAGTACCTTCAGGGGAAGAGGAGATCTGAACCACAGTGAGAGAAAATACCTTCAGGGGAAGAGGAGTTCTGAACCCCAGTGAGAGACAGTACCTTCAGGGGAAGAGGAGATCTGAACCCCAGTGACAGAAAATACCTTCAGGGGAAGAGCAGATCTGAATCCGAGTGAGAGAAAATACTTTCAAGAGAAGAGGAGTCCTGAAACCCAGTGAGAGAACATACCTTCAGGGGAACAGGAGACCTGAACCCCAGTGAGAGAAAATACCTTCAGGGGAAAAGGAGTTCTGAACCCCAGTGAGAGAAAATTCATTCAGGGGAAGTGGAGATCTGAACCACAGTGTAAGAGATTACTTTCAGGGGAAGAGGAGATCTGAACCCCAGTGGGTGAAAATACCTTCAGGAGAAGAGGAGACCTGAACCCCAGTGAGAGAAAATCCATTCAGGGGAAGAGGAGATCTGATCCCCAGTGAGAGAAAATACCTTCAGGGGAAGAGGAGATCTGAACCCCAGTGACAGAAAATACCTTCAGGGGAACAGGAGACCTGAACCCCAGTGAGAGAAAATACTTTCAGGCGAAGAGGAGATCTGAAACCGAGTGAAAGACAGTACCTTCAGGGGAAGAGTAGATCTGAACATCAGTGAGAGAAAATACCTTCAGGGGAAGAGGAGAATTGAACACCAGTAAAAAATAGTACCTTCAGAGGAAGAGGAGATCTGAACCCCAGTGACAGAAAATACCTTCAGGGGAACAGGAGACATGAACCCCAGTGAGAGAAAATACCTTCAGCCGAAGAGGAGATCTGAAACCCCGTGAAAGACAGTACCTTCAGGGGAAGAGTAGAACTGAGACTCAGTGAGAGAAAATACCTTCAGGGGAAGAGGAGATCTGAACCACAGTGACAGAAAATACCTTCAGGTGAAGCGAGGATCTGAACCCCAGTGAAAGACAGTCCCTTCAGGGGAAGAGGAGACCTGAACCCCAGTGAGAGAAAATACCTTCAGGGGAAGAGGAGTTCAGAACCCCAATGAAAGTCAGTACCTTCAGGGGAAGAGGAGATCTGAACATTAGTGAAAGACACAACCTTCAGGGGAATAGGAGATCTGAACCGCAGTGACAGAAAATACCTTCAGGAGAAGAGGATACACGAAACATAGTGAGAGAAAATACCTTCAGGGGAAGAAGTGATCTGAACCCCAGTGAAAGTCAGTACCTTCAGGGGAAGAGGAGATCTGAACCACAGTGAGAGAAAATACCTTCAGGGGAAGAGGAGTTCTGAACCCCAGTGAGAGACAGTACCTTCAGGGGAAGCGGAGATCTGAACCCCAGTGAAAGACAGTCCCTTCAGGGGAAGAGGAGACCTGAACCCCAGTGAGAGAAAATACCTTCAGGGGAAGAGGAGTTCAGAACCCCAGTAAAAGTCAGTACCTTCAGGGGAAGAGGAGATCTGAACATTAGTGAAAGACACAACCTTCAGGGGAATAGGAGATCTGAACCCCAGTGACAGAAAATACCTTCAGGAGAAGAGGATACACGAAACATAGTGAGAGAAAATACCTTCAGGGGAAGAAGTGATCTGAACCCCAGTGAAAGTCAGTACCTTCAGGGGAAGAGGAGACCTGAACCCCAGTGAGAGAAAATACCTTCAGCGGAAGAGGAGATCTGAAACCCCGTGAAAGACAGTACCTTCAGGGGAAGAGTAGAACTGAGCCTCAGTGAGAGAAAATACTTTCAGGGGAAGAGGAGATCTGAACCACAGTGAGAGAAAATACCTTCAGGGGAAGCGGAGATCTGAACCCCAGTGAAAGACAGTCCCTTCAGGGGAAGAGGAGATCTGAACCCCAGTGAGAGAAAATACCTTCAGGGGAAGCGGAGGTCTGAACCCCAGTGAAAGACAGTCCCTTCAGGGGAAGAGGAGACCTGAACCCCAGTGAGAGAAAATACCTTCAGGGGAAGCGGAGATCTGAACCCCAGTGAAAGTCAGTCCCTTCAGGGGAAGAGGAGTTCAGAACCCCAGTGAAAGTCAGTACCTTCAGGGGAAGAGGACATCTGAACCCTAGTGAAAGACACAACCTTCAGGGGAATAGGAGATCTGAACCCCAGTGACAGAAAATACCTTCAGGAGAAGAGGAGACCCGAACCATAGCGAGAGAAAATACCTTCAGGGGAAGAAGAGATCTGAACCTCAGTGAAAGTCAGTACCTTCAGGGGAAGAGGAGATCTGAACCCCAGTGAGAGAAAATACCTTCAGGGGAAGCCGAGATCTGAACCCCAGTGAAAGACAGTCCCTTCAGGGGAAGAGGAGACCTGAACCCCAGTGAGAGAAAATACCTTCAGGGGAAGAGGAGTTCAGAACCCCAGTGAAAGTCAGTACCTTCAGGGGAAGAGGAGATCTGAACATTAGTGAAAGACACAACCTTCAGGGGAATAGGAGATCTTAACCCCAGTGACAGAAAATACCTTCAGGAGAAGAGGAGACCCGAAACATAGTGAGAGAAAATACCTTCAGGGGAAGAAGAGATCTGAACCCCAGTGAAAGTCAGTACCTTCAGGGGAAGAGGAGATCTGAACCACAGTGAGAGAAAATACCTTCAGGGGAAGAGGAGTTCTGAACCCCAGTGTGAGACAGTACCTTCAGGGGAAGAGGAGATCTGAACCCCAGTGACAGAAAATACCTTCAGGGGAAGAGCAGATCTGAATCCCAGTGAGAGAAAATACTTTCAAGAGAAGAGGAGTCCTGAAACCCAGTGAGAGAAAATACCTTCAGGGGAACAGGAGACCTGAACCCCAGTGAGAGAAAATACCTTCAGGGGAAAAGGAGTTCTGAACCCCAGTGAGAGAAAATTCATTCAGGGGAAGTGGAGATCTGAACCACAGTGTAAGAGATTACTTTCAGGGGAAGAGGAGATCTGAACCCCAGTGGTTGAAAATACCTTCAGGAGAAGAGGAGACCTGAACCCCAGTGAGAGAAAATCCATTCAGGGGAAGAGGAGATCTGATCCCCAGTGAGAGAAAATACCTTCAGGGGAAGAGGAGATCTGAAACCGAGTGAAAGACAGTACCTTCAGGGGAAGAGTAGATCTGAACATCAGTGAGAGAAAATACCTTCAGGGGAAGAGGAGAATTGAACACCAGTAAAAAATAGTACCTTCAGAGGAAGAGGAGATCTGAACCCCAGTGACAGAAAATACCTTCAGGGGAACAGGAGACATGAACCCCAGTGAGAGAAAATACCTTCAGCGGAAGAGTAGATCTGAAACCCTGTGAAAGACAGTACCTTCAGGGGAAGAGTAGAACTGAGACTCAGTGAGAGAAAATACCTTCAGGGGAAGAGGAGATCTGAACCACAGTGACAGAAAATACCTTCAGGTGAAGCGGAGATCTGAACCCCAGTGAAAGACAGTCCCTTCAGGGGAAGAGGAGATCTGAACCCCAGTGAGAGAAAATACCTTCAGGGGAAGCGGAGATCTGAACCCCAGTGAAAGACAGTCCCTTCAGGGGAAGAGGAGACCTGAACCCCAGTGAGAGAAAATACCTTCAGGGGAAGAGGAGTTCAGAACCCCAGTGAAAGTCAGTACCTTCAGGGGAAGAGGAGATCTGAACATTAGTGAAAGACACAACCTTCAGGGGAATAGGAGATCTGAACCCCAGTGACAGAAAATACCTTCAGGAGAAGAGGATACACGAAACATAGTGAGAGAAAATACCTTCAGGGGAAGAAGTGATCTGAACCCCAGTGAAAGTCAGTACCTTCAGGGGAAGAGGAGATCTGAACCACAGTGAGAGAAAATACCTTCAGGGGAAGAGGAGTTCTGAACCCCAGTGAGAGACAGTACCTTCAGGGGAAGCGGAGATCTGAACCCCAGTGAAAGACAGTCCCTTCAGGGGAAGAGGAGACCTGAACCACAGTGAGAGAAAATACCTTCAGGGGAAGAGGAGTTCAGAACCCCAGTGAAAGTCAGTACCTTCAGGGGAAGAGGAGATCTGAACATTAGTGAAAGACACAACCTTCAGGGGAATAGGAGATCTGAACCCCAGTGACAGAAAATACCTTCAGGAGAAGAGGATACACGAAACATAGTGAGAGAAAATACCTTCAGGGGAAGAGGAGATCTGAACCCCAGTGACAGAAAATACCTTCAGGGGAACAGGAGACCTGAACCCCAGTGAGAGAAAATACTTTCAGGCGAAGAGGAGATCTGAAACCGAGTGAAAGACAGTACCTTCAGGGGAAGAGTAGATCTGAACATCAGTGAGAGAAAATACCTTCAGGGGAAGAGGAGAATTGAACACCAGTAAAAAATAGTACCTTCAGAGGAAGAGGAGATCTGAACCCCAGTGACAGAAAATACCTTCAGGGGAAGAGGAGATCTGAACCACAGTGACAGAAAATACCTTCAGGTGAAGCGGAGATCTGAACCCCAGTGAAAGACAGTCCCTTCAGGGGAAGAGGAGATCTGAACCCCAGTGAGAGAAAATACCTTCAGGGGAAGCGGAGATCTGAACCCCAGTGAAAGACAGTCCCTTCAGGGGAAGAGGAGACCTGAACCCCAGTGAGAGAAAATACCTTCAGGGGAAGAGGAGTTCAGAACCCCAGTGAAAGTCAGTACCTTCAGGGGAAGAGGAGATCTGAACATTAGTGAAAGACACAACCTTCAGGGGAATAGGAGATCTGAACCCCAGTGACAGAAAATACCTTCAGGAGAAGAGGATACACGAAACATAGTGAGAGAAAATACCTTCAGGGGAAGAAGTGATCTGAACCCCAGTGAAAGTCAGTACCTTCAGGGGAAGAGGAGATCTGAACCACAGTGAGAGAAAATACCTTCAGGGGAAGAAGAGTTCTGAACCCCAGTGAGAGACAGTACCTTCAGGGGAAGCGGAGATCTGAACCCCAGTGAAAGACAGTCCCTTCAGGGGAAGAGGAGACCTGAACCCCAGTGAGAGAAAATACCTTCAGGGGAAGAGGAGTTCAGAACCCCAGTGAAAGTCAGTACCTTCAGGGGAAGAGGAGATCTGAACATTAGTGAAAGACACAACCTTCAGGGGAATAGGAGATCTGAACCCCAGTGACAGAAAATACCTTCAGGAGAAGAGGATACACGAAACATAGTGAGAGAAAATACCTTCAGGGGAAGAAGTGATCTGAACCCCAGTGAAAGTCAGTACCTTCAGGGGAAGAGGAGACCTGAACCTCAGTGAGAGAAAATACCTTCAGCGGAAGAGGAGATCTGAAACCCCGTGAAAGACAGTACCTTCAGGGGAAGAGTAGAACTGAGCCTCAGTGAGAGAAAATACCTTCAGGGGAAGAGGAGATCTGAACCACAGTGTGAGAAAATACCTTCAGGGGAAGCGGAGATCTGAACCCCAGTGAAAGACAGTCCCTTCAGGGGAAGAGGAGATCTGAACCCCAGTGAGAGAAAATACCTTCAGGGGAAGCGGAGATCTGAACCCCAGTGAAAGACAGTCCCTTCAGGGGAAGAGGAGACCTGAACCCCAGTGAGAGAAAATACCTTCAGGGGAAGAGGAGTTCAGAACCCCAGTGAAAGTCAGTACCTTCAGGGGAAGAGGAGATCTGAACATTAGTGAAAGACACAACCTTCAGGGGAATAGGAGATCTGAACCCCAGTGACAGAAAATACCTTCAGGAGAAGAGGATACACGAAACATAGTGAGAGAAAATACCTTCAGGGGAAGAAGTGATCTGAACCCCAGTGAAAGTCAGTACCTTCAGGGGAAGAGGAGATCTGAACCACAGTGAGAGAAAATACCTTCAGGGGAAGAGGAGTTCTGAACCCCAGTGAGAGACAGTACCTTCAGGGGAAGCGGAGATCTGAACCCCAGTGAAAGACAGTCCCTTCAGGGGAAGAGGAGACCTGAACCCCAGTGAGAGAAAATACCTTCAGGGGAAGCGGAGATCTGAACCCCAGTGAAAGACAGTCCCTTCAGGGGAAGAGGAGTTCAGAACCCCAGTGAAAGTCAGTACCTTCAGGGGAAGAGGACATCTGAACCCTAGTGAAAGACACAACCTTCAGGGGAATAGGAGATCTGAACCCCAGTGACAGAAAATACCTTCAGGAGAAGAGGAGACCCGAACCATAGCGAGAGAAAATACCTTCAGCGGAAGAAGAGATCTGAACCCCAGTGAAAGTCAGTACCTTCAGGGGAAGAGGAGATCTGAACCACAGTGAGAGAAAATACCTTCAGGGGAAGAGGAGTTCTGAACCCCAGTGAGAGACAGTACCTTCAGGGGAAGAGGAGATCTGAACCCCAGTGACAGAAAATACCTTCAGGGGAAGAGCAGATCTGAATCCCAGTGAGAGAAAATACTTTCAAGAGAAGAGGAGTCCTGAAACCCAGTGAGAGAAAATACCTTCAGGGGAACAGGAGACCTGAACCCCAGTGAGAGAAAATACCTTCAGGGGAAAAGGAGTTCTGAACCCCAGTGAGAGAAAATACTTTCAGGCGAAGAGGAGATCTGAAACCGAGTGAAAGACAGTACCTTCAGGGGAAGAGTAGATCTGAACATCAGTGAGAGAAAATACCTTCAGGGGAAGAGGAGAATTGAACACCAGTAAAAAATAGTACCTTCAGAGGAAGAGGAGATCTGAACCCCAGTGACAGAAAATACCTTCAGGGGAACAGGAGACATGAACCCCAGTGAGAGAAAATACCTTCAGCGGAAGAGGAGATCTGAAACCCCGTGAAAGACAGTACCTTCAGGGGAAGAGGAGATCTGAACCACAGTGACAGAAAATACCTTCAGGTGAAGCGGAGATCTGAACCCCAGTGAAAGACAGTCCCTTCAGGGGAAGAGGAGATCTGAACCCCAGTGAGAGAAAATACCTTCAGGGGAAGCGGAGATCTGAACCCCAGTGAAAGACAGTCCCTTCAGGGGAAGAGGAGACCTGAACCCCAGTGAGAGAAAATACCTTCAGGGGAAGAGGAGTTCAGAACCCCAGTGAAAGTCAGTACCTTCAGGGGAAGAGGAGATCTGAACATTAGTGAAAGACACAACCTTCAGGGGAATAGGAGATCTGAACCCCAGTGACAGAAAATACCTTCAGGAGAAGAGGATACACGAAACATAGTGAGAGAAAATACCTTCAGGGGAAGAAGTGATCTGAACCCCAGTGAAAGTCAGTACCTTCAGGGGAAGAGGAGATCTGAACCACAGTGAGAGAAAATACCTTCAGGGGAAGAGGAGTTCTGAACCCCAGTGAGAGACAGTACCTTCAGGGGAAGAGGAGATCTGAACCCCAGTGACAGAAAATACCTTCAGGGGAACAGGAGACCTGAACCCCAGTGAGAGAAAATACCTTCAGCGGAAGAGGAGATCTGAAACCCCGTGAAAGACAGTACCTTCAGGGGAAGAGTAGAACTGAGCCTCAGTGAGAGAAAATACCTTCAGGGGAAGAGGAGATCTGAACCACAGTGAGAGAAAATACCTTCAGGGGAAGCGGAGATCTGAACCCCAGTGAAAGACAGTCCCTTCAGGGGAAGAGGAGTTCAGAACCCCAGTGAAAGTCAGTACCTTCAGGGGAAGAGGAGATCTGAACATTAGTGAAAGACACAACCTTCAGGGGAATAGGAGATCTGAACCCCAGTGACAGAAAATACCTTCAGGAGAAGAGGATACACGAAACATAGTGAGTGAAAATACCTTCAGGGGAAGAAGTGATCTGAACCCCAGTGAAAGTCAGTACCTTCAGGGGAAGAGGAGACCTGAACCCCAGTGAGAGAAAATACCTTCAGCGGAAGAGGAGATCTGAAACCCCGTGAAAGACAGTACCTTCAGGGGAAGAGTAGAACTGAGCCTCAGTGAGAGAAAATACCTTCAGGGGAAGAGGAGATCTGAACCACAGTGAGAGAAAATACCTTCAGGGGAAGCGGAGATCTGAACCCCAGTGAAAGACAGTCCCTTCAGGGGAAGAGGAGATCTGAACCCCAGTGAGAGAAAATACCTTCAGGGGAAGCGGAGATCTGAACCCCAGTGAAAGACAGTCCCTTCAGGGGAAGAGGAGACCTGAACCCCAGTGAGAGAAAATACCTTCAGGGGAAGCGGAGATCTGAACCCCAGTGAAAGACAGTCCCTTCAGGGGAAGAGGAGTTCAGAACCCCAGTGAAAGTCAGTACCTTCAGGGGAAGGGGACATCTGAACCCTAGTGAAAGACACAACCTTCAGGGGAATAGGAGATCTGAACCCCAGTGACAGAAAATACCTTCAGGAGAAGAGGAGACCCGAACCATAGCGAGAGAAAATACCTTCAGGGGAAGAAGAGATCTGAACCCCAGTGAAAGTCAGTACCTTCAGGGGAAGAGGAGATCTGAACCCCAGTGAGAGACATAACCTTCAGGGGAAGAGGAGATCTGAACCACAGTGAGAGAAAATACCTTCAGGGGAAGCGGAGATCTGAACCCCAGTGAAAGACAGTCCCTTCAGGGGAAGAGGAGACCTGAACCCCAGTGAGAGAAAATACCTTCAGGGGAAGCGGAGATCTGAACCCCAGTGAAAGACAGTCCCTTCAGGGGAAGAGGAGTTCAGAACCCCAGTGAAAGTCAGTACCTTCAGGGGAAGAGGACATCTGAACCCTAGTGAAAGACACAACCTTCAGGGGAATAGGAGATCTGAACCCCAGTGACAGAAAATACCTTCAGGGGAACAGGAGACATGAACCCCAGTGAGAGAAAATACCTTCAGCGGAAGAGGAGATCTGAAACCCCGTGAAAGACAGTACCTTCAGGGGAAGAGTAGAACTGAGACTCAGTGAGAGAACATACCTTCAGGGGAAGAGGAGATCTGAACCACAGTGACAGAAAATACCTTCAGGTGAAGCGGAGATCTGAACCCCAGTGAAAGACAGTCCCTTCAGGGGAAGAGGAGATCTGAACCCCAGTGAGAGAAAATACCTTCAGGGGAAGCGGAGATCTGAACCCCAGTGAAAGACAGTCCCTTCAGGGGAAGAGGAGACCTGAACACCAGTGAGAGAAAATACCTTCAGGGGAAGAGGAGTTCAGAACCCCAGTGAAAGTCAGTACCTTCAGGGGAAGAGGAGATCTGAACATTAGTGAAAGACACAACCTTCAGGGGAATAGGAGATCTGAACCCCAGTGACAGAAAATACCTTCAGGAGAAGAGGAGACCCGAAACATAGTGAGAGAAAATACCTTCAGGGGAAGAAGAGATCTGAACCCCAGTGAAAGTCAGTACCTTCAGGGGAAGAGGAGATCTGAACCACAGTGAGAGAAAATACCTTCAGGGGAAGAGGAGTTCTGAACCCCAGTGTGAGACAGTACCTTCAGGGGAAGAGGAGATCTGAACCCCAGTGACAGAAAATACCTTCAGGGGAAGAGCAGATCTGAATCCCAGTGAGAGAAAATACTTTCAAGAGAAGAGGAGTCCTGAAACCCAGTGAGAGAAAATTCATTCAGGGGAAGTGGAGATCTGAACCACAGTGTAAGAGATTACTTTCAGGGGAAGAGGAGATCTGAACCCCAGTGGGTGAAAATACCTTCAGGAGAAGAGGAGACCTGAACCCCAGTGAGAGAAAATCCATTCAGGGGAAGAGGAGATCTGAACCCAGTGAGAGAAAATACCTTCAGGGGAAGAGGAGATCTGAAACCGAGTGAAAGACAGTACCTTCAGGGGAAGAGTAGATCTGAACATCAGTGAGAGAAAATACCTTCAGGGGAAGAGGAGAATTGAACACCAGTAAAAAATAGTACCTTCAGAGGAAGAGGAGATCTGAACCCCAGTGACAGAAAATACCTTCAGGGGAACAGGAGACATGAACCCCAGTGAGAGAAAATACCTTCAGCGGAAGAGGAGATCTGAAACCCTGTGAAAGACAGTACCTTCAGGGGAAGAGTAGAACTGAGACTCAGTGAGAGAAAATACCTTCAGGGGAAGAGGAGATCTGAACCACAGTGACAGAAAATACCTTCAGGTGAAGCGGAGATCTGAACCCCAGTGAAAGACAGTCCCTTCAGGGGAAGAGGAGATCTGAACCCCAGTGAGAGAAAATACCTTCAGGGGAAGCGGAGATCTGAACCCCAGTGAAAGACAGTCCCTTCAGGGGAAGAGGAGACCTGAACCACAGTGAGAGAAAATACCTTCAGGGGAAGAGGAGTTCAGAACCCCAGTGAAAGTCAGTACCTTCAGGGGAAGAGGAGATCTGAACATTAGTGAAAGACACAACCTTCAGGGGAATAGGAGATCTGAACCCCAGTGACAGAAAATACCTTCAGGAGAAGAGGATACACGAAACATAGTGAGAGAAAATACCTTCAGGGGAAGAGGAGATCTGAACCCCAGTGACAGAAAATACCTTCAGGGGAACAGGAGACCTGAACCCCAGTGAGAGAAAATACTTTCAGGCGAAGAGGAGATCTGAAACCGAGTGAAAGACAGTACCTTCAGGGGAAGAGTAGATCTGAACATCAGTGAGAGAAAATACCTTCAGGGGAAGAGGAGAATTGAACACCAGTAAAAAATAGTACCTTCAGAGGAAGAGGAGATCTGAACCCCAGTGACAGAAAATACCTTCAGGGGAACAGGAGACATGAACCCCAGTGAGAGAAAATACCTTCAGCGGAAGAGGAGATCTGAAACCCCGTGAAAGACAGTACATTCAGGGGAAGAGTAGAACTGAGACTCAGTGAGAGAAAATACCTTCAGGGGAAGAGGAGATCTGAACCACAGTGACAGAAAATACCTTCAGGTGAAGCGGAGATCTGAACCCCAGTGAAAGACAGTCCCTTCAGGGGAAGAGGAGATCTGAACCCCAGTGAGAGAAAATACCTTCAGGGGAAGCGGAGATCTGAACCCCAGTGAAAGACAGTCCCTTCAGGGGAAGAGGAGACCTGAACCCCAGTGAGAGAAAATACCTTCAGGGGAAGAGGAGTTCAGAACCCCAGTGAAAGTCAGTACCTTCAGGGGAAGAGGAGATCTGAACATTAGTGAAAGACACAACCTTCAGGGGAATAGGAGATCTGAACCCCAGTGACAGAAAATACCTTCAGGAGAAGAGGATACACGAAACATAGTGAGAGAAAATACCTTCAGGGGAAGAAGTGATCTGAACCCCAGTGAAAGTCAGTACCTTCAGGGGAAGAGGAGATCTGAACCACAGTGAGAGAAAATACCTTCAGGGGAAGAGGAGTTCTGAACCCCAGTGAGAGACAGTACCTTCAGGGGAAGCGGAGATCTGAACCCCAGTGAAAGACAGTCCCTTCAGGGGAAGAGGAGACCTGAACCCCAGTGAGAGAAAATACCTTCAGGGGAAGAGGAGTTCAGAACCCCAGTGAAAGTCAGTACCTTCAGGGGAAGAGGAGATCTGAACATTAGTGAAAGACACAACCTTCAGGGGAATAGGAGATCTGAACCCCAGTGACAGAAAATACCTTCAGGAGAAGAGGATACACGAAACATAGTGAGAGAAAATACCTTCAGGGGAAGAAGTGATCTGAACCCCAGTGAAAGTCAGTACCTTCAGGGGAAGAGGAGACCTGAACCTCAGTGAGAGAAAATACCTTCAGCGGAAGAGGAGATCTGAACCCCAGTGAGAGACAGTACCTTCAGGGGAAGAGGAGATCTGAACCCCAGTGACAGAAAATACCTTCAGGGGAACAGGAGACCTGAACCCCAGTGAGAGAAAATACCTTCAGCGGAAGAGGAGATCTGAAACCCCGTGAAAGACAGTACCTTCAGGGGAAGAGTAGAACTGAGCCTCAGTGAGAGAAAATACCTTCAGGGGAAGAGGAGATCTGAACCACAGTGAGAGAAAATACCTTCAGGGGAAGCGGAGATCTGAACCCCAGTGAAAGACAGTCCCTTCAGGGGAAGAGGAGTTCAGAACCCCAGTGAAAGTCAGTACCTTCAGGGGAAGAGGAGATCTGAACATTAGTGAAAGACACAACCTTCAGGGGAATAGGAGATCTGAACCCCAGTGACAGAAAATACCTTCAGGAGAAGAGGATACACGAAACATAGTGAGTGAAAATACCTTCAGGGGAAGAAGTGATCTGAACCCCAGTGAAAGTCAGTACCTTCAGGGGAAGAGGAGACCTGAACCCCAGTGAGAGAAAATACCTTCAGCGGAAGAGGAGATCTGAAACCCCGTGAAAGACAGTACCTTCAGGGGAAGAGTAGAACTGAGCCTCAGTGAGAGAAAATACCTTCAGGGGAAGAGGAGATCTGAACCACAGTGAGAGAAAATACCTTCAGGGGAAGCGGAGATCTGAACCCCAGTGAAAGACAGTCCCTTCAGGGGAAGAGGAGATCTGAACCCCAGTGAGAGAAAATACCTTCAGGGGAAGCGGAGATCTGAACCCCAGTGAAAGACAGTCCCTTCAGGGGAAGAGGAGACCTGAACCCCAGTGAGAGAAAATACCTTCAGGGGAAGCGGAGATCTGAACCCCAGTGAAAGACAGTCCCTTCAGGGGAAGAGGAGTTCAGAACCCCAGTGAAAGTCAGTACCTTCAGGGGAAGGGGACATCTGAACCCTAGTGAAAGACACAACCTTCAGGGGAATAGGAGATCTGAACCCCAGTGACAGAAAATACCTTCAGGAGAAGAGGAGACCCGAACCATAGCGAGAGAAAATACCTTCAGGGGAAGAAGAGATCTGAACCCCAGTGAAAGTCAGTACCTTCAGGGGAAGAGGAGATCTGAACCCCAGTGAGAGACATAACCTTCAGGGGAAGAGGAGATCTGAACCACAGTGAGAGAAAATACCTTCAGGGGAAGCGGAGATCTGAACCCCAGTGAAAGACAGTCCCTTCAGGGGAAGAGGAGACCTGAACCCCAGTGAGAGAAAATACCTTCAGGGGAAGCGGAGATCTGAACCCCAGTGAAAGACAGTCCCTTCAGGGGAAGAGGAGTTCAGAACCCCAGTGAAAGTCAGTACCTTCAGGGGAAGAGGACATCTGAACCCTAGTGAAAGACACAACCTTCAGGGGAATAGGAGATCTGAACCCCAGTGACAGAAAATACCTTCAGGGGAACAGGAGACATGAACCCCAGTGAGAGAAAATACCTTCAGCGGAAGAGGAGATCTGAAACCCCGTGAAAGACAGTACCTTCAGGGGAAGAGTAGAACTGAGACTCAGTGAGAGAACATACCTTCAGGGGAAGAGGAGATCTGAACCACAGTGACAGAAAATACCTTCAGGTGAAGCGGAGATCTGAACCCCAGTGAAAGACAGTCCCTTCAGGGGAAGAGGAGATCTGAACCCCAGTGAGAGAAAATACCTTCAGGGGAAGCGGAGATCTGAACCCCAGTGAAAGACAGTCCCTTCAGGGGAAGAGGAGACCTGAACACCAGTGAGAGAAAATACCTTCAGGGGAAGAGGAGTTCAGAACCCCAGTGAAAGTCAGTACCTTCAGGGGAAGAGGAGATCTGAACATTAGTGAAAGACACAACCTTCAGGGGAATAGGAGATCTGAACCCCAGTGACAGAAAATACCTTCAGGAGAAGAGGAGACCCGAAACATAGTGAGAGAAAATACCTTCAGGGGAAGAAGAGATCTGAACCCCAGTGAAAGTCAGTACCTTCAGGGGAAGAGGAGATCTGAACCACAGTGAGAGAAAATACCTTCAGGGGAAGAGGAGTTCTGAACCCCAGTGTGAGACAGTACCTTCAGGGGAAGAGGAGATCTGAACCCCAGTGACAGAAAATACCTTCAGGGGAAGAGCAGATCTGAATCCCAGTGAGAGAAAATACTTTCAAGAGAAGAGGAGTCCTGAAACCCAGTGAGAGAAAATTCATTCAGGGGAAGTGGAGATCTGAACCACAGTGTAAGAGATTACTTTCAGGGGAAGAGGAGATCTGAACCCCAGTGGGTGAAAATACCTTCAGGAGAAGAGGAGACCTGAACCCCAGTGAGAGAAAATCCATTCAGGGGAAGAGGAGATCTGAACCCAGTGAGAGAAAATACCTTCAGGGGAAGAGGAGATCTGAAACCGAGTGAAAGACAGTACCTTCAGGGGAAGAGTAGATCTGAACATCAGTGAGAGAAAATACCTTCAGGGGAAGAGGAGAATTGAACACCAGTAAAAAATAGTACCTTCAGAGGAAGAGGAGATCTGAACCCCAGTGACAGAAAATACCTTCAGGGGAACAGGAGACATGAACCCCAGTGAGAGAAAATACCTTCAGCGGAAGAGGAGATCTGAAACCCTGTGAAAGACAGTACCTTCAGGGGAAGAGTAGAACTGAGACTCAGTGAGAGAAAATACCTTCAGGGGAAGAGGAGATCTGAACCACAGTGACAGAAAATACCTTCAGGTGAAGCGGAGATCTGAACCCCAGTGAAAGACAGTCCCTTCAGGGGAAGAGGAGATCTGAACCCCAGTGAGAGAAAATACCTTCAGGGGAAGCGGAGATCTGAACCCCAGTGAAAGACAGTCCCTTCAGGGGAAGAGGAGACCTGAACCACAGTGAGAGAAAATACCTTCAGGGGAAGAGGAGTTCAGAACCCCAGTGAAAGTCTGTACCTTCAGGGGAAGAGGAGATCTGAACATTAGTGAAAGACACAACCTTCAGGGGAATAGGAGATCTGAACCCCAGTGACAGAAAATACCTTCAGGAGAAGAGGATACACGAAACATAGTGAGAGAAAATACCTTCAGGGGAAGAGGAGATCTGAACCCCAGTGACAGAAAATACCTTCAGGGGAACAGGAGACCTGAACCCCAGTGAGAGAAAATACTTTCAGGCGAAGAGGAGATCTGAAACCGAGTGAAAGACAGTACCTTCAGGGGAAGAGTAGATCTGAACATCAGTGAGAGAAAATACCTTCAGGGGAAGAGGAGAATTGAACACCAGTAAAAAATAGTACCTTCAGAGGAAGAGGAGATCTGAACCCCAGTGACAGAAAATACCTTCAGGGGAACAGGAGACATGAACCCCAGTGAGAGAAAATACCTTCAGCGGAAGAGGAGATCTGAAACCCCGTGAAAGACAGTACATTCAGGGGAAGAGTAGAACTGAGACTCAGTGAGAGAAAATACCTTCAGGGGAAGAGGAGATCTGAACCACAGTGACAGAAAATACCTTCAGGTGAAGCGGAGATCTGAACCCCAGTGAAAGACAGTCCCTTCAGGGGAAGAGGAGATCTGAACCCCAGTGAGAGAAAATACCTTCAGGGGAAGCGGAGATCTGAACCCCAGTGAAAGACAGTCCCTTCAGGGGAAGAGGAGACCTGAACCCCAGTGAGAGAAAATACCTTCAGGGGAAGAGGAGTTCAGAACCCCAGTGAAAGTCAGTACCTTCAGGGGAAGAGGAGATCTGAACATTAGTGAAAGACACAACCTTCAGGGGAATAGGAGATCTGAACCCCAGTGACAGAAAATACCTTCAGGAGAAGAGGATACACGAAACATAGTGAGAGAAAATACCTTCAGGGGAAGAAGTGATCTGAACCCCAGTGAAAGTCAGTACCTTCAGGGGAAGAGGAGATCTGAACCACAGTGAGAGAAAATACCTTCAGGGGAAGAGGAGTTCTGAACCCCAGTGAGAGACAGTACCTTCAGGGGAAGCGGAGATCTGAACCCCAGTGAAAGACAGTCCCTTCAGGGGAAGAGGAGACCTGAACCCCAGTGAGAGAAAATACCTTCAGGGGAAGAGGAGTTCAGAACCCCAGTGAAAGTCAGTACCTTCAGGGGAAGAGGAGATCTGAACATTAGTGAAAGACACAACCTTCAGGGGAATAGGAGATCTGAACCCCAGTGACAGAAAATACCTTCAGGAGAAGAGGATACACGAAACATAGTGAGAGAAAATACCTTCAGGGGAAGAAGTGATCTGAACCCCAGTGAAAGTCAGTACCTTCAGGGGAAGAGGAGACCTGAACCTCAGTGAGAGAAAATACCTTCAGCGGAAGAGGAGATCTGAAACCCCGTGAAAGACAGTACCTTCAGGGGAAGAGTAGAACTGAGCCTCAGTGAGAGAAAATACCTTCAGGGGAAGAGGAGATCTGAACCACAGTGAGAGAAAATACCTTCAGGGGAAGCGGAGATCTGAACCCCAGTGAAAGACAGTCCCTTCAGGGGAAGAGGAGATCTGAACCCCAGTGAGAGAAAATACCTTCAGGGGAAGCGGAGATCTGAACCCCAGTGAAAGACAGTCCCTTCAGGGGAAGAGGAGACCTGAACCCCAGTGAGAGAAAATACCTTCAGGGGAAGAGGAGTTCAGAACCCCAGTGAAAGTCAGTACCTTCAGGGGAAGAGGAGATCTGAACATTAGTGAAAGACACAACCTTCAGGGGAATAGGAGATCTGAACCCCAGTGACAGAAAATACCTTCAGGAGAAGAGGATACACGAAACATAGTGAGAGAAAATACCTTCAGGGGAAGAAGTGATCTGAACCCCAGTGAAAGTCAGTACCTTCAGGGGAAGAGGAGATCTGAACCACAGTGAGAGAAAATACCTTCAGGGGAAGAGGAGTTCTGAACCCCAGTGAGAGACAGTACCTTCAGGGGAAGCGGAGATCTGAACCCCAGTGAAAGACAGTCCCTTTAGGGGAAGAGGAGACCTGAACCCCAGTGAGAGAAAATACCTTCAGGGGAAGCGGAGATCTGAACCCCAGTGAAAGACAGTCCCTTCAGGGGAAGAGGAGTTCAGAACCCCAGTGAAAGTCAGTACCTTCAGGGGAAGAGGACATCTGAACCCTAGTGAAAGACACAACCTTCAGGGGAATAGGAGATCTGAACCCCAGTGACAGAAAATACCTTCAGGAGAAGAGGAGACCCGAACCATAGCGAGAGAAAATACCTTCAGCGGAAGAAGAGATCTGAACCCCAGTGAAAGTCAGTACCTTCAGGGGAAGAGGAGATCTGAACCACAGTGAGAGAAAATACCTTCAGGGGAAGAGGAGTTCTGAACCCCAGTGAGAGACAGTACCTTCAGGGGAAGAGGAGATCTGAACCCCAGTGACAGAAAATACCTTCAGGGGAAGAGCAGATCTGAATCCCAGTGAGAGAAAATACTTTCAAGAGAAGAGGAGTCCTGAAACCCAGTGAGAGAAAATACCTTCAGGGGAACAGGAGACCTGAACCCCAGTGAGAGAAAATACCTTCAGGGGAAAAGGAGTTCTGAACCCCAGTGAGAGAAAATTCATTCAGGGGAAGTGGAGATCTGAACCACAGTGTAAGAGATTACTTTCAGGGGAAGAGGAGATCTGAACCCCAGTGGGTGAAAATACCTTCAGGAGAAGAGGAGACCTGAACCCCAGTGAGAGAAAATCCATTCAGGGGAAGAGGAGATCTGATCCCCAGTGAGAGAAAATACCTTCAGGGGAAGAGGAGATCTGAACCCCAGTGACAGAAAATACCTTCAGGGGAACAGGAGACCTGAACCCCAGTGAGAGAAAATACTTTCAGGCGAAGAGGAGATCTGAAACCGAGTGAAAGACAGTACCTTCAGGGGAAGAGTAGATCTGAACATCAGTGAGAGAAAATACCTTCAGGGGAAGAGGAGAATTGAACACCAGTAAAAAATAGTACCTTCAGAGGAAGAGGAGATCTGAACCCCAGTGACAGAAAATACCTTCAGGGGAACAGGAGACATGAACCCCAGTGAGAGAAAATACCTTCAGCGGAAGAGGAGATCTGAAACCCCGTGAAAGACAGTACCTTCAGGGGAAGAGTAGAACTGAGACTCAGTGAGAGAAAATACCTTCAGGGGAAGAGGAGATCTGAACCACAGTGACAGAAAATACCTTCAGGTGAAGCGGAGATCTGAACCCCAGTGAAAGACAGTCCCTTCAGGGGAAGAGGAGATCTGAACCCCAGTGAGAGAAAATACCTTCAGGGGAAGCGGAGATCTGAACCCCAGTGAAAGACAGTCCCTTCAGGGGAAGAGGAGACCTGAACCCCAGTGAGAGAAAATACTTTCAGGGGAAGAGGAGTTCAGAACCCCAGTGAAAGTCAGTACCTTCAGGGGAAGAGGAGATCTGAACATTAGTGAAAGACACAACCTTCAGGGGAATAGGAGATCTGAACCCCAGTGACAGAAAATACCTTCAGGAGAAGAGGATACACGAAACATAGTGAGAGAAAATACCTTCAGGGGAAGAAGTGATCTGAACCCCAGTGAAAGTCAGTACCTTTAGGGGAAGAGGAGATCTGAACCACAGTGAGAGAAAATACCTTCAGGGGAAGAGGAGTTCTGAACCCCAGTGAGAGACAGTACCTTCAGGGGAAGAGGAGATCTGAACCCCAGTGACAGAAAATACCTTCAGGGGAACAGGAGACCTGAACCCCAGTGAGAGAAAATACCTTCAGCGGAAGAGGAGATCTGAAACCCCGTGAAAGACAGTACCTTCAGGGGAAGAGTAGAACTGAGCCTCAGTGAGAGAAAATACCTTCAGGGGAAGAGGAGATCTGAACCACAGTGAGAGAAAATACCTTCAGGGGAAGCGGAGATCTGAACCCCAGTGAAAGACAGTCCCTTCAGGGGAAGAGGAGTTCAGAACCCCAGTGAAAGTCAGTACCTTCAGGGGAAGAGGAGATCTGAACATTAGTGAAAGACACAACCTTCAGGGGAATAGGAGATCTGAACCCCAGTGACAGAAAATACCTTCAGGAGAAGAGGATACACGAAACATAGTGAGAGAAAATACCTTCAGGGGAAGAAGTGATCTGAACCCCAGTGAAAGTCAGTACCTTCAGGGGAAGAGGAGACCTGAACCCCAGTGAGTGAAAATACCTTCAGCGGAAGAGGAGATCTGAAACCCCGTGAAAGACAGTACCTTCAGGGGAAGAGTAGAACTGAGCCTCAGTGAGAGAAAATACCTTCAGGGGAAGAGGAGATCTGAACCACAGTGAGAGAAAATACCTTCAGGGGAAGCGGAGATCTGAACCCCAGTGAAAGACAGTCCCTTCAGGGGAAGAGGAGATCTGAACCCCAGTGAGAGAAAATACCTTCAGGGGAAGCGGAGATCTGAACCCCAGTGAAAGACAGTCCCTTCAGGGGAAGAGGAGACCTGAACCCCAGTGAGAGAAAATACCTTCAGGGGAAGCGGAGATCTGAACCCCAGTGAAAGACAGTCCCTTCAGGGGAAGAGGAGTTCAGAACGCCAGTGAAAGTCAGTACCTTCAGGGGAAGGGGACATCTGAACCCTAGTGAAAGACACAACCTTCAGGGGAATAGGAGATCTGAACCCCAGTGACAGAAAATACCTTCAGGAGAAGAGGAGACCCGAACCATAGCGAGAGAAAATACCTTCAGGGGAAGAAGAGATCTGAACCCCAGTGAAAGTCAGTACCTTCAGGGGAAGAGGAGATCTGAACCCCAGTGAGAGACATAACCTTCAGGGGAAGAGGAGATCTGAACCACAGTGAGAGAAAATACCTTCAGGGGAAGCGGAGATCTGAACCCCAGTGAAAGACAGTCCCTTCAGGGGAAGAGGAGACCTGAACCCCAGTGAGAGAAAATACCTTCAGGGGAAGCGGAGATCTGAACCCCAGTGAAAGACAGTCCCTTCAGGGGAAGAGGAGTTCAGAACCCCAGTGAAAGTCAGTACCTTCAGGGGAAGAGGACATCTGAACCCTAGTGAAAGACACAACCTTCAGGGGAATAGGAGATCTGAACCCCAGTGACAGAAAATACCTTCAGGGGAACAGGAGACATGAACCCCAGTGAGAGAAAATACCTTCAGGGGAAGCGGAGATCTGAACCCCAGTGAAAGACAGTCCCTTCAGGGGAAGAGGAGATCTGAACCCCAGTGAGAGAAAATACCTTCAGGGGAAGCGGAGATCTGAACCCCAGTGAAAGACAGTCCCTTCAGGGGAAGAGGAGACCTGAACACCAGTGAGAGAAAATACCTTCAGGGGAAGAGGAGTTCAGAACCCCAGTGAAAGTCAGTACCTTCAGGGGAAGAGGAGATCTGAACATTAGTGAAAGACACAACCTTCAGGGGAATAGGAGATCTGAACCCCAGTGACAGAAAATACCTTCAGGAGAAGAGGAGACCCGAAACATAGTGAGAGAAAATACCTTCAGGGGAAGAAGAGATCTGAACCCCAGTGAAAGTCAGTACCTTCAGGGGAAGAGGAGATCTGAACCACAGTGAGAGAAAATACCTTCAGGGGAAGAGGAGTTCTGAACCCCAGTGAGAGACTGTACCTTCAGGGGAAGAGGAGATCTGAAACCCCGTGAAAGACAGTACCTTCAGGGGAAGAGTAGAACTGAGACTCAGTGAGAGAACATACCTTCAGGGGAAGAGGAGATCTGAACCACAGTGACAGAAAATACCTTCAGGTGAAGCGGAGATCTGAACCCCAGTGAAAGACAGTCCCTTCAGGGGAAGAGGAGATCTGAACCCCAGTGAGAGAAAATACCTTCAGGGGAAGCGGAGATCTGAACCCCAGTGAAAGACAGTCCCTTCAGGGGAAGAGGAGACCTGAACACCAGTGAGAGAAAATACCTTCAGGGGAAGAGGAGTTCAGAACCCCAGTGAAAGTCAGTACCTTCAGGGGAAGAGGAGATCTGAACATTAGTGAAAGACACAACCTTCAGGGGAATAGGAGATCTGAACCCCAGTGACAGAAAATACCTTCAGGAGAAGAGGAGACCCGAAACATAGTGAGAGAAAATACCTTCAGGGGAAGAAGAGATCTGAACCCCAGTGAAAGTCAGTACCTTCAGGGGAAGAGGAGATCTGAACCACAGTGAGAGAAAATACCTTCAGGGGAAGAGGAGTTCTGAACCCCAGTGAGAGACTGTACCTTCAGGGGAAGAGGAGATCTGAACCCCAGTGACAGAAAATACCTTCAGGGGAACAGGAGACCTGAACCCCAGTGAGAGAAAATACCTTCAGCGGAAGAGGAGATCTGAAACCCCGTGAAAGACAGTACCTTCAGGGGAAGAGTAGAACTGAGCCTCAGTGAGAGAAAATACCTTCAGGGGAAGAGGAGATCTGAACACCAGTTAGGGACAGTACCTTCAGGGGAAGAGGAGTTCTGAACGCCAGTGAGAGAAAATACCTTCAGGGGAAGAGGAGATCTGAACCACAGTGAGAGAAAATACCATCTGGGGATGAGGAGACCTGAACCCCAGTGAGAGAAAATACATTCAGGGGAAAAGGAGATCTGAATCCCAGTGAAAGACTGTACCTTCAGGGGAAGAGGAGATCTGAAGCCCAGTGAGAGACAGTACCTTCAGGGGAAGAGGAGAACTGAACCACAGTGAGAGAAAATACCTTCAGGGGAAGAGGAGTTCTGAACCCAAGTGAAATACAGTCCCTTCAGGGGAAGAGGAGATCTGAAACCCAGTGAGAGAAAATACATTCAGAGGAAGAGGAGATCTGAACCACAGTGAGAGAAAATACCTTCAGGGGAAGAGGAGATCAGAACCCCAGTGAAAGTCAGTACCATCAGGGGAAGAGGAGATCTGTACTCCAGTGAAAGACACAAACTTCAGGGGAAGAGGAGATCTGAAACCCCATGAGAGAAAATACATTCAGAGGAAGAGGAGATCTGAACCACAGTGAGAGAAAATACCTTCAGGGGAAGAGGAGATCAGAACCCCAGTGAAAGTCAGTACCTTCAGGGGAAGAGGAGATCTGAACTCCAGTGAAAGACACAAACTTCAGGGGAAGAGGAGATCTGAAACCCCGTGAAAGACAGTACCTTCAGGGGAAGAGTTAAACTGAGCCTCAGTGAGAGAAAATACCTTCAGGGGAAAAGGAGATCTGAACCACAGTGAGAGAAAATACCTTCAGCGGAAGCGGAGATCTGAACCCCAGTGAAAGACAGTCCCTTCAGGGGAAGAGGAGATCTGAACCCCAGTGAGAGAAAATACCTTCAGGGGAAGAGGAGATCTGAACCCCAGTGAGAGAAAATTCATTCAGGGGAAGAGGAGATCTGAAATCCAGTGAAAGACAGTACCTTCAGGGGAAGAGGAGATCTGAACATCAGTGAGAGAAAATACCTTCAGGGGAAGAGGAGAATTGAACACCAGTAAAAAATAGTACCTTCAGAGGAAGAGGAGATCTGAACCCCAGTGACAGAAAATACCTTCAGGGGAACAGGAGACATGAACCCCAGTGAGAGAAAATACCTTCAGCGGAAGAGGAGATCTGAAACCCCGTGAAAGACAGTACCTTCAGGGGAAGAGTAGAACTGAGACTCAGTGAGAGAAAATACCTTCAGGGGAAGAGGAGATCTGAACCACAGTGACAGAAAATACCTTCAGGTGAAGCGGAGATCTGAACCCCAGTGAAAGACAGTCCCTTCAGGGGAAGAGGAGATCTGAACCCCAGTGAGAGAAAATACCTTCAGGGGAAGAGGAGATCTGAAACCCAGTGAGAGAAAATACATTCAGAGGAAGAGGAGATCTGAACCACAGTGAGAGAAAATACCTTCAGGGGAAGAGGAGATCAGAACCCCAGTGAAAGTCAGTACCTTCAGGGGAAGAGGAGATCTGAACTCCAGTGAAAGACACAAACTTCAGGGGAAGAGGAGATCTGAAACCCCGTGAGAGAAAATACATTCAGAGGAAGAGGAGATCTGAACCACAGTGAGAGAAAATACCTTCAGGGGAAGAGGAGATCAGAACCCCAGTGAAAGTCAGTACCTTCAGGGGAAGAGGAGATCTGAACTCCAGTGAAAGACACAAACTTCAGGGGAAGAGGAGATCTGAAACCCCGTGAAAGACAGTACCTTCAGGGGAAGAGTAAAACTGAGCCTCAGTGAGAGAAAATACCTTCAGGGGAAAAGGAGATCTGAACCACAGTGAGAGAAAATACCTTCAGCGGAAGTGGAGATCTGAACCCCAGTGAAAGACAGTCCCTTCAGGGGAAGAGGAGATCTGAACCCCAGTGAGAGAAAATACCTTCAGGGGAAGAGGAGATCTGAACCCCAGTGAGAGAAAATTCATTCAGGGGAAGAGGAGATCTGAAACCCAGTGAAAGACAGTACCTTCAGGGGAAGAGGAGATCTGAACATCAGTGAGAGAAAATACCTTCAGGGGAAGAGGAGAATTGAACACCAGTAAAAAATAGTACCTTCAGAGGAAGAGGAGATCTGAACCCCAGTGACAGAAAATACCTTCAGGGGAACAGGAGACATGAACCCCAGTGAGAGAAAATACCTTCAGCGGAAGAGGAAATCTGAAACCCCGTGAAAGACAGTACCTTCAGGGGAAGAGTAGAACTGAGACTCAGTGAGAGAAAATACCTTCAGGGGAAGAGGAGATCTGAACCACAGTGACAGAAAATACCTTCAGGTGAAGCGGAGATCTGAACCCCAGTGAAAGACAGTCCCTTCAGGGGAAGAGGAGATCTGAACCCCAGTGAGAGAAAATACCTTCAGGGGAAGCGGAGATCTGAACCCCAGTGAAAGACAGTCCCTTCAGGGGAAGAGGAGACCTGAACCCCAGTGAGAGAAAATACCTTCAGGGGAAGAGGAGTTCAGAACCCCAGTGAAAGTCAGTACCTTCAGGGGAAGAGGAGATCTGAACATTAGTGAAAGACACAACCTTCAGGGGAATAGGAGATCTTAACCCCAGTGACAGAAAATACCTTCAGGAGAAGAGGAGACCCGAAACATAGTGAGAGAAAATACCTTCAGGGGAAGAAGAGATCTGAACCCCAGTGAAAGTCAGTACCTTCAGGGGAAGAGGAGATCTGAACCACAGTGAGAGAAAATACCTTCAGGGGAAGAGGAGTTCTGAACCCCAGTGAGAGACAGTACCTTCAGGGGAAGAGGAGATCTGAACCCCAGTGACAGAAAATACCTTCAGGGGAACAGGAGACCTGAACCCCAGTGAGAGAAAATACCTTCAGCGGAAGAGGAGATCTGAAACCCCGTGAAAGACAGTACCTTCAGGGGAAGAGTAGAACTGAGCCTCAGTGAGAGAAAATACCTTCAGGGGAAGAGGAGATCTGAACCACAGTGAGAGAAAATACCTTCAGGGGAAGCGGAGATCTGAACCCCAGTGAAAGACAGTCCCTTCAGGGGAAGAGGAGTTCAGAACCCCAGTGAAAGTCAGTACCTTCAGGGGAAGAGGAGATCTGAACATTAGTGAAAGACACAACCTTCAGGGGAATAGGAGATCTGAACCCCAGTGACAGAAAATACCTTCAGGAGAAGAGGATACACGAAACATAGTGAGAGAAAATACCTTCAGGGGAAGAAGTGATCTGAACCCCAGTGAAAGTCAGTACCTTCAGGGGAAGAGGAGACCTGAACCCCAGTGAGTGAAAATACCTTCAGCGGAAGAGGAGATCTGAAACCCCGTGAAAGACAGTACCTTCAGGGGAAGAGTAGAACTGAGCCTCAGTGAGAGAAAATACCTTCAGGGGAAGAGGAGATCTGAACCACAGTGAGAGAAAATACCTTCAGGGGAAGCGGAGATCTGAACCCCAGTGAAAGACAGTCCCTTCAGGGGAAGAGGAGATCTGAACCCCAGTGAGAGAAAATACCTTCAGGGGAAGCGGAGATCTGAACCCCAGTGAAAGACAGTCCCTTCAGGGGAAGAGGAGACCTGAACCCCAGTGAGAGAAAATACCTTCAGGGGAAGCGGAGATCTGAACCCCAGTGAAAGACAGTCCCTTCAGGGGAAGAGGAGTTCAGAACCCCAGTGAAAGTCAGTACCTTCAGGGGAAGGGGACATCTGAACCCTAGTGAAAGACACAACCTTCAGGGGAATAGGAGATCTGAACCCCAGTGACAGAAAATACCTTCAGGAGAAGAGGAGACCCGAACCATAGCGAGAGAAAATACCTTCAGGGGAAGAAGAGATCTGAACCCCAGTGAAAGTCAGTACCTTCAGGGGAAGAGGAGATCTGAACCCCAGTGAGAGACATAACCTTCAGGGGAAGAGGAGATCTGAACCACAGTGAGAGAAAATACCTTCAGGGGAAGCGGAGATCTGAACCCCAGTGAAAGACAGTCCCTTCAGGGGAAGAGGAGACCTGAACCCCAGTGAGAGAAAATACCTTCAGGGGAAGCGGAGATCTGAACCCCAGTGAAAGACAGTCCCTTCAGGGGAAGAGGAGTTCAGAACCCCAGTGAAAGTCAGTACCTTCAGGGGAAGAGGACATCTGAACCCTAGTGAAAGACACAACCTTCAGGGGAATAGGAGATCTGAACATTAGTGAAAGACACAACCTTCAGGGGAATAGGAGATCTGAACCCCAGTGACAGAAAATACCTTCAGGAGAAGAGGAGACCCGAAACATAGTGAGAGAAAATACCTTCAGGGGAAGAAGAGATCTGAACCCCAGTGAAAGTCAGTACCTTCAGGGGAAGAGGAGATCTGAACCACAGTGAGAGAAAATACCTTCAGGGGAAGAGGAGTTCTGAACCCCAGTGAGAGACTGTACCTTCAGGGGAAGAGGAGATCTGAACCCCAGTGACAGAAAATACCTTCAGGGGAACAGGAGACCTGAACCCCAGTGAGAGAAAATACCTTCAGCGGAAGAGGAGATCTGAAACCCCGTGAAAGACAGTACCTTCAGGGGAAGAGTAGAACTGAGCCTCAGTGAGAGAAAATACCTTCAGGGGAAGAGGAGATCTGAACACCAGTTAGGGACAGTACCTTCAGGGGAAGAGGAGTTCTGAACGCCAGTGAGAGAAAATACCTTCAGGGGAAGAGGAGATCTGAACCACAGTGAGAGAAAATACCATCTGGGGATGAGGAGACCTGAACCCCAGTGAGAGAAAATACATTCAGGGGAAAAGGAGATCTGAATCCCAGTGAAAGACTGTACCTTCAGGGGAAGAGGAGATCTGAAGCCCAGTGAGAGACAGTACCTTCAGGGGAAGAGGAGAACTGAACCACAGTGAGAGAAAATACCTTCAGGGGAAGAGGAGTTCTGAACCCAAGTGAAATACAGTCCCTTCAGGGGAAGAGGAGATCTGAAACCCAGTGAGAGAAAATACATTCAGAGGAAGAGGAGATCTGAACCACAGTGAGAGAAAATACCTTCAGGGGAAGAGGAGATCAGAACCCCAGTGAAAGTCAGTACCATCAGGGGAAGAGGAGATCTGTACTCCAGTGAAAGACACAAACTTCAGGGGAAGAGGAGATCTGAAACCCCATGAGAGAAAATACATTCAGAGGAAGAGGAGATCTGAACCACAGTGAGAGAAAATACCTTCAGGGGAAGAGGAGATCAGAACCCCAGTGAAAGTCAGTACCTTCAGGGGAAGAGGAGATCTGAACTCCAGTGAAAGACACAAACTTCAGGGGAAGAGGAGATCTGAAACCCCGTGAGAGAAAATACATTCAGAGGAAGAGGAGATCTGAACCACAGTGAGAGAAAATACCTTCAGGGGAAGAGGAGATCAGAACCCCAGTGAAAGTCAGTACCTTCAGGGGAAGAGGAGATCTGAACTCCAGTGAAAGACACAAACTTCAGGGGAAGAGGAGATCTGAAACCCCGTGAAAGACAGTACCTTCAGGGGAAGAGTAAAACTGAGCCTCAGTGAGAGAAAATACCTTCAGGGGAAAAGGAGATCTGAACCACAGTGAGAGAAAATACCTTCAGCGGAAGTGGAGATCTGAACCCCAGTGAAAGACAGTCCCTTCAGGGGAAGAGGAGATCTGAACCCCAGTGAGAGAAAATACCTTCAGGGGAAGAGGAGATCTGAACCCCAGTGAGAGAAAATTCATTCAGGGGAAGAGGAGATCTGAAACCCAGTGAAAGACAGTACCTTCAGGGGAAGAGGAGATCTGAACATCAGTGAGAGAAAATACCTTCAGGGGAAGAGGAGAATTGAACACCAGTAAAAAATAGTACCTTCAGAGGAAGAGGAGATCTGAACCCCAGTGACAGAAAATACCTTCAGGGGAACAGGAGACATGAACCCCAGTGAGAGAAAATACCTTCAGCGGAAGAGGAAATCTGAAACCCCGTGAAAGACAGTACCTTCAGGGGAAGAGTAGAACTGAGACTCAGTGAGAGAAAATACCTTCAGGGGAAGAGGAGATCTGAACCACAGTGACAGAAAATACCTTCAGGTGAAGCGGAGATCTGAACCCCAGTGAAAGACAGTCCCTTCAGGGGAAGAGGAGATCTGAACCCCAGTGAGAGAAAATACCTTCAGGGGAAGCGGAGATCTGAACCCCAGTGAAAGACAGTCCCTTCAGGGGAAGAGGAGACCTGAACCCCAGTGAGAGAAAATACCTTCAGGGGAAGCGGAGATCTGAACCCCAGTGAGAGAAAATACCTTCAGGGGAAGAGGAGTTCAGAACCCCAGTGACAGAAAATACCTTCAGGAGAAGAGGAGACCCGAAACATAGTGAGAGAAAATACCTTCAGGGGAAGAAGAGATCTGAACCCCAGTGAAAGTCAGTACCTTCAGGGGAAGAGGAGATCTGAACCACAGTGAGAGAAAATACCTTCAGGGGAAGAGGAGTTCTGAACCCCAGTGAGAGACAGTACCTTCAGGGGAAGAGGAGATCTGAACCCCAGTGACAGAAAATACCTTCAGGGGAACAGGAGACCTGAACCCCAGTGAGAGAAAATACCTTCAGCGGAAGAGGAGATCTGAAACCCCGTGAAAGACAGTACCTTCAGGGGAAGAGTAGAACTGAGCCTCAGTGAGAGAAAATACCTTCAGGGGAAGAGGAGATCTGAACCACAGTGAGAGAAAATACCTTCAGGGGAAGCGGAGATCTGAACCCCAGTGAAAGACAGTCCCTTCAGGGGAAGAGGAGTTCAGAACCCCAGTGAAAGTCAGTACCTTCAGGGGAAGAGGAGATCTGAACATTAGTGAAAGACACAACCTTCAGGGGAATAGGAGATCTGAACCCCAGTGACAGAAAATACCTTCAGGAGAAGAGGATACACGAAACATAGTGAGAGAAAATACCTTCAGGGGAAGAAGTGATCTGAACCCCAGTGAAAGTCAGTACCTTCAGGGGAAGAGGAGACCTGAACCCCAGTGAGTGAAAATACCTTCAGCGGAAGAGGAGATCTGAAACCCCGTGAAAGACAGTACCTTCAGGGGAAGAGTAGAACTGAGCCTCAGTGAGAGAAAATACCTTCAGGGGAAGAGGAGATCTGAACCACAGTGAGAGAAAATACCTTCAGGGGAAGCGGAGATCTGAACCCCAGTGAAAGACAGTCCCTTCAGGGGAAGAGGAGATCTGAACCCCAGTGAGAGAAAATACCTTCAGGGGAAGCGGAGATCTGAACCCCAGTGAAAGACAGTCCCTTCAGGGGAAGAGGAGACCTGAACCCCAGTGAGAGAAAATACCTTCAGGGGAAGCGGAGATCTGAACCCCAGTGAAAGACAGTCCCTTCAGGGGAAGAGGAGTTCAGAACCCCAGTGAAAGTCAGTACCTTCAGGGGAAGGGGACATCTGAACCCTAGTGAAAGACACAACCTTCAGGGGAATAGGAGATCTGAACCCCAGTGACAGAAAATACCTTCAGGAGAAGAGGAGACCCGAACCATAGCGAGAGAAAATACCTTCAGGGGAAGAAGAGATCTGAACCCCAGTGAAAGTCAGTACCTTCAGGGGAAGAGGTGATCTGAACCCCAGTGAGAGACATAACCTTCAGGGGAAGAGGAGATCTGAACCACAGTGAGAGAAAATACCTTCAGGGGAAGCGGAGATCTGAACCCCAGTGAAAGACAGTCCCTTCAGGGGAAGAGGAGACCTGAACCCCAGTGAGAGAAAATACCTTCAGGGGAAGCGGAGATCTGAACCCCAGTGAAAGACAGTCCCTTCAGGGGAAGAGGAGTTCAGAACCCCAGTGAAAGTCAGTACCTTCAGGGGAAGAGGACATCTGAACCCTAGTGAAAGACACAACCTTCAGGGGAATAGGAGATCTGAACCCCAGTGACAGAAAATACCTTCAGGGGAACAGGAGACATGAACCCCAGTGAGAGAAAATACCTTCAGCGGAAGAGGAGATCTGAAACCCCGTGAAAGACAGTACCTTCAGGGGAAGAGTAGAACTGAGACTCAGTGAGAGAACATACCTTCAGGGGAAGAGGAGATCTGAACCACAGTGACAGAAAATACCTTCAGGTGAAGCGGAGATCTGAACCCCAGTGAAAGACAGTCCCTTCAGGGGAAGAGGAGATCTGAACCCCAGTGAGAGAAAATACCTTCAGGGGAAGCGGAGATCTGAACCCCAGTGAAAGACAGTCCCTTCAGGGGAAGAGGAGACCTGAACACCAGTGAGAGAAAATACCTTCAGGGGAAGAGGAGTTCAGAACCCCAGTGAAAGTCAGTACCTTCAGGGGAAGAGGAGATCTGAACATTAGTGAAAGACACAACCTTCAGGGGAATAGGAGATCTGAACCCCAGTGACAGAAAATACCTTCAGGAGAAGAGGAGACCCGAAACATAGTGAGAGAAAATACCTTCAGGGGAAGAAGAGATCTGAACCCCAGTGAAAGTCAGTACCTTCAGGGGAAGAGGAGATCTGAACCACAGTGAGAGAAAATACCTTCAGGGGAAGAGGAGTTCTGAACCCCAGTGAGAGACTGTACCTTCAGGGGAAGAGGAGATCTGAACCCCAGTGACAGAAAATACCTTCAGGGGAACAGGAGACCTGAACCCCAGTGAGAGAAAATACCTTCAGCGGAAGAGGAGATCTGAAACCCCGTGAAAGACAGTACCTTCAGGGGAAGAGTAGAACTGAGCCTCAGTGAGAGAAAATACCTTCAGGGGAAGAGGAGATCTGAACACCAGTTAGGGACAGTACCTTCAGGGGAAGAGGAGTTCTGAACGCCAGTGAGAGAAAATACCTTCAGGGGAAGAGGAGATCTGAACCACAGTGAGAGAAAATACCATCTGGGGATGAGGAGACCTGAACCCCAGTGAGAGAAAATACATTCAGGGGAAAAGGAGATCTGAATCCCAGTGAAAGACTGTACCTTCAGGGGAAGAGGAGATCTGAAGCCCAGTGAGAGACAGTACCTTCAGGGGAAGAGGAGAACTGAACCACAGTGAGAGAAAATACCTTCAGGGGAAGAGGAGTTCTGAACCCAAGTGAAATACAGTCCCTTCAGGGGAAGAGGAGATCTGAAACCCAGTGAGAGAAAATACATTCAGAGGAAGAGGAGATCTGAACCACAGTGAGAGAAAATACCTTCAGGGGAAGAGGAGATCAGAACCCCAGTGAAAGTCAGTACCATCAGGGGAAGAGGAGATCTGTACTCCAGTGAAAGACACAAACTTCAGGGGAAGAGGAGATCTGAAACCCCATGAGAGAAAATACATTCAGAGGAAGAGGAGATCTGAACCACAGTGAGAGAAAATACCTTCAGGGGAAGAGGAGATCAGAACCCCAGTGAAAGTCAGTACCTTCAGGGGAAGAGGAGATCTGAACTCCAGTGAAAGACACAAACTTCAGGGGAAGAGGAGATCTGAAACCCCGTGAAAGACAGTACCTTCAGGGGAAGAGTAAAACTGAGCCTCAGTGAGAGAAAATACCTTCAGGGGAAAAGGAGATCTGAACCACAGTGAGAGAAAATACCTTCAGCGGAAGCGGAGATCTGAACCCCAGTGAAAGACAGTCCCTTCAGGGGAAGAGGAGATCTGAACCCCAGTGAGAGAAAATACCTTCAGGGGAAGAGGAGATCTGAACCCCAGTGAGAGAAAATTCATTCAGGGGAAGAGGAGATCTGAAACCCAGTGAAAGACAGTACCTTCAGGGGAAGAGGAGATCTGAACATCAGTGAGAGAAAATACCTTCAGGGGAAGAGGAGAATTGAACACCAGTAAAAAATAGTACCTTCAGAGGAAGAGGAGATCTGAACCCCAGTGACAGAAAATACCTTCAGGGGAACAGGAGACATGAACCCCAGTGAGAGAAAATACCTTCAGCGGAAGAGGAGATCTGAAACCCCGTGAAAGACAGTACCTTCAGGGGAAGAGTAGAACTGAGACTCAGTGAGAGAAAATACCTTCAGGGGAAGAGGAGATCTGAACCACAGTGACAGAAAATACCTTCAGGTGAAGCGGAGATCTGAACCCCAGTGAAAGACAGTCCCTTCAGGGGAAGAGGAGATCTGAACCCCAGTGAGAGAAAATACCTTCAGGGGAAGAGGAGATCTGAAACCCAGTGAGAGAAAATACATTCAGAGGAAGAGGAGATCTGAACCACAGTGAGAGAAAATACCTTCAGGGGAAGAGGAGATCAGAACCCCAGTGAAAGTCAGTACCTTCAGGGGAAGAGGAGATCTGAACTCCAGTGAAAGACACAAACTTCAGGGGAAGAGGAGATCTGAAACCCCGTGAGAGAAAATACATTCAGAGGAAGAGGAGATCTGAACCACAGTGAGAGAAAATACCTTCAGGGGAAGAGGAGATCAGAACCCCAGTGAAAGTCAGTACCTTCAGGGGAAGAGGAGATCTGAACTCCAGTGAAAGACACAAACTTCAGGGGAAGAGGAGATCTGAAACCCCGTGAAAGACAGTACCTTCAGGGGAAGAGTAAAACTGAGCCTCAGTGAGAGAAAATACCTTCAGGGGAAAAGGAGATCTGAACCACAGTGAGAGAAAATACCTTCAGCGGAAGTGGAGATCTGAACCCCAGTGAAAGACAGTCCCTTCAGGGGAAGAGGAGATCTGAACCCCAGTGAGAGAAAATACCTTCAGGGGAAGAGGAGATCTGAACCCCAGTGAGAGAAAATTCATTCAGGGGAAGAGGAGATCTGAAACCCAGTGAAAGACAGTACCTTCAGGGGAAGAGGAGATCTGAACATCAGTGAGAGAAAATACCTTCAGGGGAAGAGGAGAATTGAACACCAGTAAAAAATAGTACCTTCAGAGGAAGAGGAGATCTGAACCCCAGTGACAGAAAATACCTTCAGGGGAACAGGAGACATGAACCCCAGTGAGAGAAAATACCTTCAGCGGAAGAGGAAATCTGAAACCCCGTGAAAGACAGTACCTTCAGGGGAAGAGTAGAACTGAGACTCAGTGAGAGAAAATACCTTCAGGGGAAGAGGAGATCTGAACCACAGTGACAGAAAATACCTTCAGGTGAAGCGGAGATCTGAACCCCAGTGAAAGACAGTCCCTTCAGGGGAAGAGGAGATCTGAACCCCAGTGAGAGAAAATACCTTCAGGGGAAGCGGAGATCTGAACCCCAGTGAAAGACAGTCCCTTCAGGGGAAGAGGAGACCTGAACCCCAGTGAGAGAAAATACCTTCAGGGGAAGAGGAGTTCAGAACCCCAGTGAAAGTCAGTACCTTCAGGGGAAGAGGAGATCTGAACATTAGTGAAAGACACAACCTTCAGGGGAATAGGAGATCTTAACCCCAGTGACAGAAAATACCTTCAGGAGAAGAGGAGACCCGAAACATAGTGAGAGAAAATACCTTCAGGGGAAGAAGAGATCTGAACCCCAGTGAAAGTCAGTACCTTCAGGGGAAGAGGAGATCTGAACCACAGTGAGAGAAAATACCTTCAGGGGAAGAGGAGTTCTGAACCCCAGTGAGAGACAGTACCTTCAGGGGAAGAGGAGATCTGAACCCCAGTGACAGAAAATACCTTCAGGGGAAGAGCAGATCTGAATCCCAGTGAGAGAAAATACTTTCAAGAGAAGAGGAGTCCTGAAACCCAGTGAGAGAAAATACCTTCAGGGGAACAGGAGACCTGAACCCCAAGTGAGAGAAAATACCTTCAGGGGAAAAGGAGTTCTGAACCCCAGTGAGAGAAAATTCATTCAGGGCAAGTGGAGATCTGAACCACAGTGTAAGAGATTACTTTCAGGGGAAGAGGAGATCTGAACCCCAGTGGGAGAAAATACCTTCAGGAGAAGAGGAGACCTGAATCCCAGTGAGAGAAAATCCATTCAGGGGACGAGGAGATCTGATCCCCAGTGAGAGAAAATACCTTCAGGGGAAGAGGAGATCTGAACCCCAGTGACAGAAAATACCTTCAGGGGAACAGGAGACCTGAACCCCAGTGAGAGAAAATACTTTCAGGCGAAGAGGAGATCTGAAACCGAGTGAAAGACAGTACCTTCAGGGGAAGAGTAGATCTGAACATCAGTGAGAGAAAATACCTTCGGGGAAGAGGAGAATTGAACACCAGTAAAAAATAGTACCTTCAGAGGAAGAGGAGATCTGAACCCCAGTGACAGAAAATACCTTCAGGGGAACAGGAGACATGAACCCCAGTGAGAGACATAACCTTCAGGGGAAGAGGAGATCTGAACCACAGTGAGAGAAAATACCTTCAGGGGAAGCGGAGATCTGAACCCCAGTGAAAGACAGTCCCTTCAGGGGAAGAGGAGACCTGAACCCCAGTGAGAGAAAATACCTTCAGGGGAAGCGGAGATCTGAACCCCAGTGAAAGACAGTCCCTTCAGGGGAAGAGGAGTTCAGAACCCCAGTGAAAGTCAGTACCTTCAGGGGAAGAGGACATCTGAACCCTAGTGAAAGACACAACCTTCAGGGGAATAGGAGATCTGAACCCCAGTGACAGAAAATACCTTCAGGGGAACAGGAGACATGAACCCCAGTGAGAGAAAATACCTTCAGCGGAAGAGGAGATCTGAAACCCCGTGAAAGACAGTACCTTCAGGGGAAGAGTAGAACTGAGACTCAGTGAGAGAACATACCTTCAGGGGAAGAGGAGATCTGAACCACAGTGACAGAAAATACCTTCAGGTGAAGCGGAGATCTGAACCCCAGTGAAAGACAGTCCCTTCAGGGGAAGAGGAGATCTGAACCCCAGTGAGAGAAAATACCTTCAGGGGAAGCGGAGATCTGAACCCCAGTGAAAGACAGTCCCTTCAGGGGAAGAGGAGACCTGAACACCAGTGAGAGAAAATACCTTCAGGGGAAGAGGAGTTCAGAACCCCAGTGAAAGTCAGTACCTTCAGGGGAAGAGGAGATCTGAACATTAGTGAAAGACACAACCTTCAGGGGAATAGGAGATCTGAACCCCAGTGACAGAAAATACCTTCAGGAGAAGAGGAGACCCGAAACATAGTGAGAGAAAATACCTTCAGGGGAAGAAGAGATCTGAACCCCAGTGAAAGTCAGTACCTTCAGGGGAAGAGGAGATCTGAACCACAGTGAGAGAAAATACCTTCAGGGGAAGAGGAGTTCTGAACCCCAGTGAGAGACTGTACCTTCAGGGGAAGAGGAGATCTGAACCCCAGTGACAGAAAATACCTTCAGGGGAACAGGAGACCTGAACCCCACTGAGAGAAAATACCTTCAGCGGAAGAGGAGATCTGAAACCCCGTGAAAGACAGTACCTTCAGGGGAAGAGTAGAACTGAGCCTCAGTGAGAGAAAATACCTTCAGGGGAAGAGGAGATCTGAACACCAGTTAGGGACAGTACCTTCAGGGGAAGAGGAGTTCTGAACGCCAGTGAGAGAAAATACCTTCAGGGGAAGAGGAGATCTGAACCACAGTGAGAGAAAATACCATCTGGGGATGAGGAGACCTGAACCCCAGTGAGAGAAAATACATTCAGGGGAAAAGGAGATCTGAATCCCAGTGAAAGACTGTACCTTCAGGGGAAGAGGAGATCTGAAGCCCAGTGAGAGACAGTACCTTCAGGGGAAGAGGAGAACTGAACCACAGTGAGAGAAAATACCTTCAGGGGAAGAGGAGTTCTGAACCCAAGTGAAATACAGTCCCTTCAGGGGAAGAGGAGATCTGAAACCCAGTGAGAGAAAATACATTCAGAGGAAGAGGAGATCTGAACCACAGTGAGAGAAAATACCTTCAGGGGAAGAGGAGATCAGAACCCCAGTGAAAGTCAGTACCATCAGGGGAAGAGGAGATCTGAACTCCAGTGAAAGACACAAACTTCAGGGGAAGAGGAGATCTGAAACCCCGTGAGAGAAAATACATTCAGAGGAAGAGGAGATCTGAACCACAGTGAGAGAAAATACCTTCAGGGGAAGAGGAGATCAGAACCCCAGTGAAAGTCAGTACCTTCAGGGGAAGAGGAGATCTGAACTCCAGTGAAAGACACAAACTTCAGGGGAAGAGGAGATCTGAAACCCCGTGAAAGACAGTACCTTCAGGGGAAGAGTAAAACTGAGCCTCAGTGAGAGAAAATACCTTCAGGGGAAAAGGAGATCTGAACCACAGTGAGAGAAAATACCTTCAGCGGAAGCGGAGATCTGAACCCCAGTGAAAGACAGTCCCTTCAGGGGAAGAGGAGATCTGAACCCCAGTGAGAGAAAATACCTTCAGGGGAAGAGGAGATCTGAACCCCAGTGAGAGAAAATTCATTCAGGGGAAGAGGAGATCTGAAACCCAGTGAAAGACAGTACCTTCAGGGGAAGAGGAGATCTGAACATCAGTGAGAGAAAATACCTTCAGGGGAAGAGGAGAATTGAACACCAGTAAAAAATAGTACCTTCAGAGGAAGAGGAGATCTGAACCCCAGTGACAGAAAATACCTTCAGGGGAACAGGAGACATGAACCCCAGTGAGAGAAAATACCTTCAGCGGAAGAGGAGATCTGAAACCCCGTGAAAGACAGTACCTTCAGGGGAAGAGTAGAACTGAGACTCAGTGAGAGAAAATACCTTCAGGGGAAGAGGAGATCTGAACCACAGTGACAGAAAATACCTTCAGGTGAAGCGGAGATCTGAACCCCAGTGAAAGACAGTCCCTTCAGGGGAAGAGGAGATCTGAACCCCAGTGAGAGAAAATACCTTCAGGGGAAGAGGAGATCTGAAACCCAGTGAGAGAAAATACATTCAGAGGAAGAGGAGATCTGAACCACAGTGAGAGAAAATACCTTCAGGGGAAGAGGAGATCAGAACCCCAGTGAAAGTCAGTACCTTCAGGGGAAGAGGAGATCTGAACTCCAGTGAAAGACACAAACTTCAGGGGAAGAGGAGATCTGAAACCCCGTGAGAGAAAATACATTCAGAGGAAGAGGAGATCTGAACCACAGTGAGAGAAAATACCTTCAGGGGAAGAGGAGATCAGAACCCCAGTGAAAGTCAGTACCTTCAGGGGAAGAGGAGATCTGAACTCCAGTGAAAGACACAAACTTCAGGGGAAGAGGAGATCTGAAACCCCGTGAAAGACAGTACCTTCAGGGGAAGAGTAAAACTGAGCCTCAGTGAGAGAAAATACCTTCAGGGGAAAAGGAGATCTGAACCACAGTGAGAGAAAATACCTTCAGCGGAAGTGGAGATCTGAACCCCAGTGAAAGACAGTCCCTTCAGGGGAAGAGGAGATCTGAACCCCAGTGAGAGAAAATACCTTCAGGGGAAGAGGAGATCTGAACCCCAGTGAGAGAAAATTCATTCAGGGGAAGAGGAGATCTGAAACCCAGTGAAAGACAGTACCTTCAGGGGAAGAGGAGATCTGAACATCAGTGAGAGAAAATACCTTCAGGGGAAGAGGAGAATTGAACACCAGTAAAAAATAGTACCTTCAGAGGAAGAGGAGATCTGAACCCCAGTGACAGAAAATACCTTCAGGGGAACAGGAGACATGAACCCCAGTGAGAGAAAATACCTTCAGCGGAAGAGGAAATCTGAAACCCCGTGAAAGACAGTACCTTCAGGGGAAGAGTAGAACTGAGACTCAGTGAGAGAAAATACCTTCAGGGGAAGAGGAGATCTGAACCACAGTGACAGAAAATACCTTCAGGTGAAGCGGAGATCTGAACCCCAGTGAAAGACAGTCCCTTCAGGGGAAGAGGAGATCTGAACCCCAGTGAGAGAAAATACCTTCAGGGGAAGCGGAGATCTGAACCCCAGTGAAAGACAGTCCCTTCAGGGGAAGAGGAGACCTGAACCCCAGTGAGAGAAAATACCTTCAGGGGAAGAGGAGTTCAGAACCCCAGTGAAAGTCAGTACCTTCAGGGGAAGAGGAGATCTGAACATTAGTGAAAGACACAACCTTCAGGGGAATAGGAGATCTTAACCCCAGTGACAGAAAATACCTTCAGGAGAAGAGGAGACCCGAAACATAGTGAGAGAAAATACCTTCAGGGGAAGAAGAGATCTGAACCCCAGTGAAAGTCAGTACCTTCAGGGGAAGAGGAGATCTGAACCACAGTGAGAGAAAATACCTTCAGGGGAAGAGGAGTTCTGAACCCCAGTGAGAGACAGTACCTTCAGGGGAAGAGGAGATCTGAACCCCAGTGACAGAAAATACCTTCAGGGGAAGAGCAGATCTGAATCCCAGTGAGAGAAAATACTTTCAAGAGAAGAGGAGTCCTGAAACCCAGTGAGAGAAAATACCTTCAGGGGAACAGGAGACCTGAACCCCAAGTGAGAGAAAATACCTTCAGGGGAAAAGGAGTTCTGAACCCCAGTGAGAGAAAATTCATTCAGGGCAAGTGGAGATCTGAACCACAGTGTAAGAGATTACTTTCAGGGGAAGAGGAGATCTGAACCCCAGTGGGAGAAAATACCTTCAGGAGAAGAGGAGACCTGAATCCCAGTGAGAGAAAATCCATTCAGGGGACGAGGAGATCTGATCCCCAGTGAGAGAAAATACCTTCAGGGGAAGAGGAGATCTGAACCCCAGTGACAGAAAATACCTTCATTTGAACAGGAGACCTGAACCCCAGTGAGAGAAAATACTTTCAGGCGAAGAGGAGATCTGAAACCGAGTGAAAGACAGTACCTTCAGGGGAAGAGTAGATCTGAACATCAGTGAGAGAAAATACCTTCAGGGGAAGAGGAGAATTGAACACCAGTAAAAAATAGTACCTTCAGAGGAAGAGGAGATCTGAACCCCAGTGACAGAAAATACCTTCAGGGGAACAGGAGACATGAACCCCAGTGAGAGAAAATACCTTCAGCGGAAGAGGAGATCTGAAACCCCGTGAAAGACAGTACCTTCAGGGGAAGAGTAGAACTGAGACTCAGTGAGAGAAAATACCTTCAGGGGAAGAGGAGATCTGAACCACAGTGACAGAAAATACCTTCAGGTGAAGCGGAGATCTGAACCCCAGTGAAAGACAGTCCCTTCAGGGGAAGAGGAGATCTGAACCCCAGTGAGAGAAATTACCTTCAGGGGAAGCGGAGATCTGAACCCCAGTGAAAGACAGTCCCTTCAGGGGAAGAGGAGACCTGAACCCCAGTGAGAGAAAATACCTTCAGGGGAAGAGGAGTTCAGAACCCCAGTGAAAGTCAGTACCTTCAGGGGAAGAGGAGATCTGAACATTAGTGAAAGACACAACCTTCAGGGGAATAGGAGATCTGAACCCCAGTGACAGAAAATACCTTCAGGAGAAGAGGATACACGAAACATAGTGAGAGAAAATACCTTCAGGGGAAGAAGTGATCTGAACCCCAGTGAAAGTCAGTACCTTCAGGGGAAGAGGAGATCTGAACCACAGTGAGAGAAAATACCTTCAGGGGAAGAGGAGTTCTGAACCCCAGTGAGAGACAGTACCTTCAGGGGAAGAGGAGATCTGAACCCCAGTGACAGAAAATACCTTCAGGGGAACAGGAGACCTGAACCCCAGTGAGAGAAAATACCTTCAGCGGAAGAGGAGATCTGAAACCCCGTGAAAGACAGTACCTTCAGGGGAAGAGTAGAACTGAGCCTCAGTGAGAGAAAATACCTTCAGGGGAAGAGGAGATCTGAACCACAGTGAGAGAAAATACCTTCAGGGGAAGCGGAGATCTGAACCCCAGTGAAAGACAGTCCCTTCAGGGGAAGAGGAGATCTGAACCCCAGTGAGAGAAAATACCTTCAGGGGAAGCGGAGATCTGAACCCCAGTGAAAGACAGTCCCTTCAGGGGAAGAGGAGTCCTGAAACCCAGTGAGAGAAAATACCTTCAGGGGAACAGGAGACCTGAACCCCAAGTGAGAGAAAATACCTTCAGGGGAAAAGGAGTTCTGAACCCCAGTGAGAGAAAATTCATTCAGGGCAAGTGGAGATCTGAACCACAGTGTAAGAGATTACTTTCAGGGGAAGAGGAGATCTGAACCCCAGTGGGAGAAAATACCTTCAGGAGAAGAGGAGACCTGAATCCCAGTGAGAGAAAATCCATTCAGGGGACGAGGAGATCTGATCCCCAGTGAGAGAAAATACCTTCAGGGGAAGAGGAGATCTGAACCCCAGTGACAGAAAATACCTTCATTAGAACAGGAGACCTGAACCCCAGTGAGAGAAAATACTTTCAGGCGAAGAGGAGATCTGAAACCGAGTGAAAGACAGTACCTTCAGGGGAAGAGTAGATCTGAACATCAGTGAGAGAAAATACCTTCAGGGGAAGAGGAGAATTGAACACCAGTAAAAAATAGTACCTTCAGAGGAAGAGGAGATCTGAACCCCAGTGACAGAAAATACCTTCAGGGGAACAGGAGACATGAACCCCAGTGAGAGAAAATACCTTCAGCGGAAGAGGAGATCTGAAACCCCGTGAAAGACAGTACCTTCAGGGGAAGAGTAGAACTGAGACTCAGTGAGAGAAAATACCTTCAGGGGAAGAGGAGATCTGAACCACAGTGACAGAAAATACCTTCAGGTGAAGCGGAGATCTGAACCCCAGTGAAAGACAGTCCCTTCAGGGGAAGAGGAGATCTGAACCCCAGTGAGAGAAATTACCTTCAGGGGAAGCGGAGATCTGAACCCCAGTGAAAGACAGTCCCTTCAGGGGAAGAGGAGACCTGAACCCCAGTGAGAGAAAATACCTTCAGGGGAAGAGGAGTTCAGAACCCCAGTGAAAGTCAGTACCTTCAGGGGAAGAGGAGATCTGAACATTAGTGAAAGACACAACCTTCAGGGGAATAGGAGATCTGAACCCCAGTGACAGAAAATACCTTCAGGAGAAGAGGATACACGAAACATAGTGAGAGAAAATACCTTCAGGGGAAGAAGTGATCTGAACCCCAGTGAAAGTCAGTACCTTCAGGGGAAGAGGAGATCTGAACCACAGTGAGAGAAAATACCTTCAGGGGAAGAGGAGTTCTGAACCCCAGTGAGAGACAGTACCTTCAGGGGAAGAGGAGATCTGAACCCCAGTGACAGAAAATACCTTCAGGGGAACAGGAGACCTGAACCCCAGTGAGAGAAAATACCTTCAGCGGAAGAGGAGATCTGAAACCCCGTGAAAGACAGTACCTTCAGGGGAAGAGTAGAACTGAGCCTCAGTGAGAGAAAATACCTTCAGGGGAAGAGGAGATCTGAACCACAGTGAGAGAAAATACCTTCAGGGGAAGCGGAGATCTGAACCCCAGTGAAAGACAGTCCCTTCAGGGGAAGAGGAGATCTGAACCCCAGTGAGAGAAAATACCTTCAGGGGAAGCGGAGATCTGAACCCCAGTGAAAGACAGTCCCTTCAGGGGAAGAGGAGACCTGAACCCCAGTGAGAGAAAATACCTTCAGGGGAAGCGGAGATCTGAACCCCAGTGAAAGACAGTCCCTTCAGGGGAAGAGGAGTTCAGAACCCCAGTGAAAGTCAGTACCTTCAGGGGAAGAGGACATCTGAACCCTAGTGAAAGACACAACCTTCAGGGGAATAGGAGATCTGAACCCCAGTGACAGAAAATACCTTCAGGAGAAGAGGAGTTCTGAACCCCAGTGAGAGACAGTAACTTCAGGGGAAGAGGAGACCCGAACCATAGTGAGAGAAAATACCTTCAGGGGAAGAAGAGATCTGAACCCCAGTGAAAGTCAGTACCTTCAGGGGAAGAGGAGATCTGAACCCCAGTGAGAGACATAACCTTCAGCGGAAGAGGAGATCTGAACCACAGGGAGAGAAAATACCTTCAGGGGAAGAGGAGTTCTGAACCCCAGTGAGAGACAGTACCTTTAGGGGAAGAGGAGACATGAACCCCAGTGAAAGACCGTACCTTCAGGGGAAGAGCAGATCTGAACCCCAGTGAGAGAAAATACCTTTAGGGGAAGAGGAGACCTGAAACCCAGTGAGAGAAAATACCTTCAGGGGAAGAGGAGACCTTAACCACAGTGAGAGAAACTACCTTCAGCGGAAGAGGAGATCTGAACCATAGTGAGAGAAAGTACCTTCAGGGGAAGAGGTGATCTGAACCTGAGGGAGAAAATATAACTTCAGGGGAAGAGGAGATCTGAACCCCAGTGAGAGAAAATACCTTCAGGGGAAGAGGAGATCTGAACCCCAGTGAGAGACAGTACCTTCAGGGGAAGAGGAGATCTGAATCCCAGTGAGAGAAAATACTTTCAAGAGAAGAGGAGTCCTGAATCCCAGTGAGAGAAAATACCTTCAGGGGAAGCGGAGATCTGAACCCCAGTTAAAGACAGTCCCTTCAGGGGAATAGGAGATCTGAACCCTAGTGAGAGAAAATACCTTCAGGGGAAGAGTAGTTCAGAACCCCAGTGAAAGTCAGTACCTTCAGGGGAAGGGGAATATGAGATCTGAACCACAGTGACAGAAAATACCTACAGGAGAAGAGGAGACCCGAACCATAGTGAGAGAAAATAACTTCAGGGGAAGGGGAGCTCTGAACACCAGTTAGGGACAGTACCTTCAGGGGAAGAGGAGTTCTGAACCACAGTGAGAGAAAATACCTTCAGGGGATGAGGAGACCTGAACCCCAGTGAGAGAAAATACATTCAGGGGAAAATGAGATCTGAACCCCAGTGAGTGAAAATACATTCAGGGGAAGCGGAGATCTGAATCCCAGTGAAAGACTGTACCTTCAGGGGAAGAGGAGATCTGAACCGCAGTGAGAGAAAGTACCTTCAGGGGAAGAGGAGATCTGAACCACAGTGAGAGAAAATACCTTCAGGGGAAGAGGAGTTCAGAACCCCAGTGAAAGTCAGTACCTTCAGGTGAAGAGGAGATCTGAACCGCAGTGAAATACAGTCCCTTCAGGGGAAGAGGAGATCTGAAACCCAGTGAGAGAAAATACATTCAGAGGAAGAGGAGATCTGAAACCCAGTGAGAGAAAATACCTTCAGGGGAAGAGGAGATCAGAACCACAGTGAGAGAAAATACCTTCAGGGGAAGAGGAGACCTGAACCCCAGTGAGAGAAAATACCTTCAGGGGAAGAGGAGTTCAGAACCCCAGTGAAAGTCAGTACCTTCAGGGGAAGAGGAGATCTGAACCCCAGTGAAAGACACAACCTTCAGGGGAAGAGGAGATCTGAAACCCCGTGAAAGACAGTACCTTCAGGGGTAGAGTAGAACTGAGCCTCAGTGAGAGAAAATACCTTCAGGGGAAGAGGAGATCTGAACCACAGTGAGAGAAAATACCTCCAGGGGAAGCGGAGATCTGAACCCCAGTGAAAGACAGTCCCTTCAGGGGAAGAGGAGACCTGAACCCCAGTGAGAGAAAATACCTTCAAGGGAAGCGGAGATCTGAACCCCAGTGAAAGACAGTCCCTTCAGGGGAAGAGGAGATCTGAACCCCAGTGAGAGAAAATACCTTCAGGGGAAGAGGAGACCCGAACCATAGTGAGAGAAAATACCTTCAGGGGAAGAAGAGATCTGAACCACAGTGAAAGTCAGTACCTTCAGGGGAAGAGGAGATCTGAACCCCAGTGAGAGACATAACCATCAGGGAAAGAGGAGATCTGAACGACAGGGAGAGAAAATACCTTCAGGGGAAGAGGAGTTCTGAACCCCAGTGAGAGACAGTACCTTCAGGGGAAGAGGAGACCTTAACCACAGTGAGAGAAACTACCTTCAGCGGAAGAGGAGATCTGAACCATAGTGAGAGACAGTACCTTCAGGGGAAGAGGTGATCTGAACCTGAGGGAGAAAATATAACTTCAGGGGAAGAGGAGATCTGAACCCCAGTGAGAGAAAATACCTTCAGGGGAAGAGGAGATCTGAACCCCAGTGAGAGACAGAACCTTCAGGGGAAGAGGAGATATGAATCCCAGTGAGAGAAAATACTTTCAAGAGAAGAGGAGTCCTGAATCCCAGTGAGAGAAAATACCTTCAGGGGAACAGGAGACCTGAACCCCAGTGAGAGAAAATACCATCAGGGGAAAAGGAGATGTGAACCACAGTGAGAGAAAATACTTTCAGGGGAAGAGGAGATCTGAAACCCAGTGAAAGACAGTACCTTCAGGGGAAGAGTAGATCTGAACATCAGTGAGAGAAAATACCTTCAGGGGAAGAGGAGATCTGAACACCAGTAAAAAACAGTTCCTTCAGTGGAAGAGGAGATCTGAACCCCAGTGACAGAAATTACCTTCAGGGGAACAGGAGACCTGAACCCCAGTGAGAGAAAATACCTTCAGGGGAAAAGGAGATCTGAACCCCAGTGAGAGAATATTCATTCAGGGGAAGAGGAGATCTGAAACCCCGTGAAAGACAGTACCTTCAGGGGAAGAGTAGAACTGAGCCACAGTGAGAGAAAATACCTTCAGCGGAAGAGGAAATCTGAACCACAGTGAGAGAAAATACCTTCAGGGGAGGCGGAGATCTGAACCCCAGTGAAAGTCAGTCCCTTCAGGGGAAGAGGAGATCTGAACCCCAGTGAAAGACAGTCCCTTCAGGGGAAGAGGTGACCTGAAACCCAGTGAGAGAAAATACCTTCGTGGAAAAGGAGATCTGAAACCCAGTGAGAGAAAATACCTTCAGGGGAAGAGGAGTTCAGAACCCCAGTGAAAGTCAGTACCTTCAGGGGAAGAGGACATCTGAACCCCAGTGAAAGACACAACCTTCAGGGGAAGAGGAGATCTGAAACCCCGTGAAAGACAGTACCTTCAGGGGAAGAGTAGAACTGAGCCTCAGTGAGAGAAAATACCTTCAGGGGAAGAGGAGATATGAACCACAGTGAGAGAAAATACCTCCAGTGGATGCGGAGATCTGAACCCCAGTGAAAGACAGTCCCTTCAGGGGAAGAGGAGACCTGAACCCCAGTGAGAGAAAATACCTTCAGGGGAAGCGGAGATCTGAACCCCAGTGAAAGACAGTCCCTTCAGGGGAAGAGGAGATCTGAACCCCAGTGAGAGAAAATACCTTCAGGGGAAGAGGAGACCCGAACCATAGTGAGAGAAAATACCTTCAGGGGAAGAAGAGATCTGAACCCCAGTGAAAGTCAGTACCTTCAGGGGAAGAGGAGATCTGAACCCCAGTGAGAGACATAACCATCAGGGAAAGAGGAGATCTGAACGACAGGGAGAGAAAATACCTTCAGGGGAAGAGGAGTTCTGAACCCCAGTGAGAGACAGTACCTTCAGGGGAAGAGGAGACCTTAACCACAGTGAGAGAAACTACCTTCAGCGGAAGAGGAGATCTGAACCATAGTGAGAGACAGTACCTTCAGGGGAAGAGGTGATCTGAACCTGAGGGAGAAAATATAACTTCAGGGGAAGAGGAGATCTGAACCCCAGTGAGAGAAAATACCTTCAGGGGAAGTGGAGATCTGAACCACAGTGTAAGAGATTACTTTCAGGGGAAGAGGAGATCTGAACCCCAGTGGGACAAAATACCTTCAGGAGAAGAGGAGACCTGAACCCCAGTGAGAGAAAATCCATTCAGGGGAAGAGGAGATCTGATCCCCAGTGAGAGAAAATACCTTCAGGGGAAGAGGAGATCTGAACCCCAGTGACAGAAAATACCTTCAGGGGAACAGGAGACCTGAACCCCAGTGAGAGAAAATACTTTCAGGCGAAGAGGAGATCTGAAACCGAGTGAAAGACAGTACCTTCAGGGGAAGAGTAGATCTGAACATCAGTGAGAGAAAATACCTTCAGGGGAAGAGGAGATCTGAACACCAGTAAAAAACAGTACCTTCAGAGGAAGAGGAGATCTGAACCCCAGTGACAGAAAATACCTTCAGGGGAACAGGAGACCTGAACCCCAGTGAGAGAAAATACCTTCAGGGGAAAAGGAGATATGAACCCCAGTAAGAGAAAATTCATTCAGGGGAAGAGGAGATCTGAAACCCCGTGAAAGACAGTACCTTCAGGGGAAGAGTAGAACTGAGCCTCAGTGAGAGAAAATACCTTCAGGGGAAGAGGAGAACTGAACCACAGTGAGAGAAAATACCTTCGGGGGAAGCGGAGATCTGAACCCCAGTGAAAGACAGTCCCTTCAGGGGAAGAGGAGATCTGAACCCCAGTGACAGAAAATACCTTCAGGGGAACAGGAGACCTGAACCCCAGTGAGAGAAAATACCTTCAGCGGAAGAGGAGATCTGAAACCCCGTGAAAGACAGTACCTTCAGGGGAAGAGTAGAACTGAGCCTCAGTGAGAGAAAATACCTTCAGGGGAAGAGGAGATCTGAACCACAGTGAGAGAAAATACCTTCAGGGGAAGCGGAGATCTGAACCCCAGTGAAAGACAGTCCCTTCAGGGGAAGAGGAGATCTGAACCCCAGTGAGAGAAAATACCTTCAGGGGAAGCGGAGATCTGAACCCCAGTGAAAGACAGTCCCTTCAGGGGAAGAGGAGTCCTGAAACCCAGTGAGAGAAAATACCTTCAGGGGAACAGGAGACCTGAACCCCAAGTGAGAGAAAATACCTTCAGGGGAAAAGGAGTTCTGAACCCCAGTGAGAGAAAATTCATTCAGGGCAAGTGGAGATCTGAACCACAGTGTAAGAGATTACTTTCAGGGGAAGAGGAGATCTGAACCCCAGTGGGAGAAAATACCTTCAGGAGAAGAGGAGACCTGAATCCCAGTGAGAGAAAATCCATTCAGGGGACGAGGAGATCTGATCCCCAGTGAGAGAAAATACCTTCAGGGGAAGAGGAGATCTGAACCCCAGTGACAGAAAATACCTTCATTAGAACAGGAGACCTGAACCCCAGTGAGAGAAAATACTTTCAGGCGAAGAGGAGATCTGAAACCGAGTGAAAGACAGTACCTTCAGGGGAAGAGTAGATCTGAACATCAGTGAGAGAAAATACCTTCAGGGGAAGAGGAGAATTGAACACCAGTAAAAAATAGTACCTTCAGAGGAAGAGGAGATCTGAACCCCAGTGACAGAAAATACCTTCAGGGGAACAGGAGACATGAACCCCAGTGAGAGAAAATACCTTCAGCGGAAGAGGAGATCTGAAACCCCGTGAAAGACAGTACCTTCAGGGGAAGAGTAGAACTGAGACTCAGTGAGAGAAAATACCTTCAGGGGAAGAGGAGATCTGAACCACAGTGACAGAAAATACCTTCAGGTGAAGCGGAGATCTGAACCCCAGTGAAAGACAGTCCCTTCAGGGGAAGAGGAGATCTGAACCCCAGTGAGAGAAATTACCTTCAGGGGAAGCGGAGATCTGAACCCCAGTGAAAGACAGTCCCTTCAGGGGAAGAGGAGACCTGAACCCCAGTGAGAGAAAATACCTTCAGGGGAAGAGGAGTTCAGAACCCCAGTGAAAGTCAGTACCTTCAGGGGAAGAGGAGATCTGAACATTAGTGAAAGACACAACCTTCAGGGGAATAGGAGATCTGAACCCCAGTGACAGAAAATACCTTCAGGAGAAGAGGATACACGAAACATAGTGAGAGAAAATACCTTCAGGGGAAGAAGTGATCTGAACCCCAGTGAAAGTCAGTACCTTCAGGGGAAGAGGAGATCTGAACCACAGTGAGAGAAAATACCTTCAGGGGAAGAGGAGTTCTGAACCCCAGTGAGAGACAGTACCTTCAGGGGAAGAGGAGATCTGAACCCCAGTGACAGAAAATACCTTCAGGGGAACAGGAGACCTGAACCCCAGTGAGAGAAAATACCTTCAGCGGAAGAGGAGATCTGAAACCCCGTGAAAGACAGTACCTTCAGGGGAAGAGTAGAACTGAGCCTCAGTGAGAGAAAATACCTTCAGGGGAAGAGGAGATCTGAACCACAGTGAGAGAAAATACCTTCAGGGGAAGCGGAGATCTGAACCCCAGTGAAAGACAGTCCCTTCAGGGGAAGAGGAGATCTGAACCCCAGTGAGAGAAAATACCTTCAGGGGAAGCGGAGATCTGAACCCCAGTGAAAGACAGTCCCTTCAGGGGAAGAGGAGACCTGAACCCCAGTGAGAGAAAATACCTTCAGGGGAAGCGGAGATCTGAACCCCAGTGAAAGACAGTCCCTTCAGGGGAAGAGGAGTTCAGAACCCCAGTGAAAGTCAGTACCTTCAGGGGAAGAGGACATCTGAACCCTAGTGAAAGACACAACCTTCAGGGGAATAGGAGATCTGAACCCCAGTGACAGAAAATACCTTCAGGAGAAGAGGAGTTCTGAACCCCAGTGAGAGACAGTAACTTCAGGGGAAGAGGAGACCCGAACCATAGTGAGAGAAAATACCTTCAGGGGAAGAAGAGATCTGAACCCCAGTGAAAGTCAGTACCTTCAGGGGAAGAGGAGATCTGAACCCCAGTGAGAGACATAACCTTCAGCGGAAGAGGAGATCTGAACCACAGGGAGAGAAAATACCTTCAGGGGAAGAGGAGTTCTGAACCCCAGTGAGAGACAGTACCTTTAGGGGAAGAGGAGACATGAACCCCAGTGAAAGACCGTACCTTCAGGGGAAGAGCAGATCTGAACCCCAGTGAGAGAAAATACCTTTAGGGGAAGAGGAGACCTGAAACCCAGTGAGAGAAAATACCTTCAGGGGAAGAGGAGACCTTAACCACAGTGAGAGAAACTACCTTCAGCGGAAGAGGAGATCTGAACCATAGTGAGAGAAAGTACCTTCAGGGGAAGAGGTGATCTGAACCTGAGGGAGAAAATATAACTTCAGGGGAAGAGGAGATCTGAACCCCAGTGAGAGAAAATACCTTCAGGGGAAGAGGAGATCTGAACCCCAGTGAGAGACAGTACCTTCAGGGGAAGAGGAGATCTGAATCCCAGTGAGAGAAAATACTTTCAAGAGAAGAGGAGTCCTGAATCCCAGTGAGAGAAAATACCTTCAGGGGAAGCGGAGATCTGAACCCCAGTTAAAGACAGTCCCTTCAGGGGAATAGGAGATCTGAACCCTAGTGAGAGAAAATACCTTCAGGGGAAGAGTAGTTCAGAACCCCAGTGAAAGTCAGTACCTTCAGGGGAAGGGGAATATGAGATCTGAACCACAGTGACAGAAAATACCTACAGGAGAAGAGGAGACCCGAACCATAGTGAGAGAAAATAACTTCAGGGGAAGGGGAGCTCTGAACACCAGTTAGGGACAGTACCTTCAGGGGAAGAGGAGTTCTGAACCACAGTGAGAGAAAATACCTTCAGGGGATGAGGAGACCTGAACCCCAGTGAGAGAAAATACATTCAGGGGAAAATGAGATCTGAACCCCAGTGAGTGAAAATACATTCAGGGGAAGCGGAGATCTGAATCCCAGTGAAAGACTGTACCTTCAGGGGAAGAGGAGATCTGAACCGCAGTGAGAGAAAGTACCTTCAGGGGAAGAGGAGATCTGAACCACAGTGAGAGAAAATACCTTCAGGGGAAGAGGAGTTCAGAACCCCAGTGAAAGTCAGTACCTTCAGGTGAAGAGGAGATCTGAACCGCAGTGAAATACAGTCCCTTCAGGGGAAGAGGAGATCTGAAACCCAGTGAGAGAAAATACATTCAGAGGAAGAGGAGATCTGAAACCCAGTGAGAGAAAATACCTTCAGGGGAAGAGGAGATCAGAACCACAGTGAGAGAAAATACCTTCAGGGGAAGAGGAGACCTGAACCCCAGTGAGAGAAAATACCTTCAGGGGAAGAGGAGTTCAGAACCCCAGTGAAAGTCAGTACCTTCAGGGGAAGAGGAGATCTGAACCCCAGTGAAAGACACAACCTTCAGGGGAAGAGGAGATCTGAAACCCCGTGAAAGACAGTACCTTCAGGGGTAGAGTAGAACTGAGCCTCAGTGAGAGAAAATACCTTCAGGGGAAGAGGAGATCTGAACCACAGTGAGAGAAAATACCTCCAGGGGAAGCGGAGATCTGAACCCCAGTGAAAGACAGTCCCTTCAGGGGAAGAGGAGACCTGAACCCCAGTGAGAGAAAATACCTTCAGGGGAAGCGGAGATCTGAACCCCAGTGAAAGACAGTCCCTTCAGGGGAAGAGGAGATCTGAACCCCAGTGAGAGAAAATACCTTCAGGGGAAGAGGAGACCCGAACCATAGTGAGAGAAAATACCTTCAGGGGAAGAAGAGATCTGAACCACAGTGAAAGTCAGTACCTTCAGGGGAAGAGGAGATCTGAACCCCAGTGAGAGACATAACCATCAGGGAAAGAGGAGATCTGAACGACAGGGAGAGAAAATACCTTCAGGGGAAGAGGAGTTCTGAACCCCAGTGAGAGACAGTACCTTCAGGGGAAGAGGAGACCTTAACCACAGTGAGAGAAACTACCTTCAGCGGAAGAGGAGATCTGAACCATAGTGAGAGACAGTACCTTCAGGGGAAGAGGTGATCTGAACCTGAGGGAGAAAATATAACTTCAGGGGAAGAGGAGATCTGAACCCCAGTGAGAGAAAATACCTTCAGGGGAAGAGGAGATCTGAACCCCAGTGAGAGACAGAACCTTCAGGGGAAGAGGAGATATGAATCCCAGTGAGAGAAAATACTTTCAAGAGAAGAGGAGTCCTGAATCCCAGTGAGAGAAAATACCTTCAGGGGAACAGGAGACCTGAACCCCAGTGAGAGAAAATACCATCAGGGGAAAAGGAGATGTGAACCACAGTGAGAGAAAATACTTTCAGGGGAAGAGGAGATCTGAAACCCAGTGAAAGACAGTACCTTCAGGGGAAGAGTAGATCTGAACATCAGTGAGAGAAAATACCTTCAGGGGAAGAGGAGATCTGAACACCAGTAAAAAACAGTTCCTTCAGTGGAAGAGGAGATCTGAACCCCAGTGACAGAAATTACCTTCAGGGGAACAGGAGACCTGAACCCCAGTGAGAGAAAATACCTTCAGGGGAAAAGGAGATCTGAACCCCAGTGAGAGAATATTCATTCAGGGGAAGAGGAGATCTGAAACCCCGTGAAAGACAGTACCTTCAGGGGAAGAGTAGAACTGAGCCACAGTGAGAGAAAATACCTTCAGCGGAAGAGGAAATCTGAACCACAGTGAGAGAAAATACCTTCAGGGGAGGCGGAGATCTGAACCCCAGTGAAAGTCAGTCCCTTCAGGGGAAGAGGAGATCTGAACCCCAGTGAAAGACAGTCCCTTCAGGGGAAGAGGTGACCTGAAACCCAGTGAGAGAAAATACCTTCGTGGAAAAGGAGATCTGAAACCCAGTGAGAGAAAATACCTTCAGGGGAAGAGGAGTTCAGAACCCCAGTGAAAGTCAGTACCTTCAGGGGAAGAGGACATCTGAACCCCAGTGAAAGACACAACCTTCAGGGGAAGAGGAGATCTGAAACCCCGTGAAAGACAGTACCTTCAGGGGAAGAGTAGAACTGAGCCTCAGTGAGAGAAAATACCTTCAGGGGAAGAGGAGATATGAACCACAGTGAGAGAAAATACCTCCAGTGGATGCGGAGATCTGAACCCCAGTGAAAGACAGTCCCTTCAGGGGAAGAGGAGACCTGAACCCCAGTGAGAGAAAATACCTTCAGGGGAAGCGGAGATCTGAACCCCAGTGAAAGACAGTCCCTTCAGGGGAAGAGGAGATCTGAACCCCAGTGAGAGAAAATACCTTCAGGGGAAGAGGAGACCCGAACCATAGTGAGAGAAAATACCTTCAGGGGAAGAAGAGATCTGAACCCCAGTGAAAGTCAGTACCTTCAGGGGAAGAGGAGATCTGAACCCCAGTGAGAGACATAACCATCAGGGAAAGAGGAGATCTGAACGACAGGGAGAGAAAATACCTTCAGGGGAAGAGGAGTTCTGAACCCCAGTGAGAGACAGTACCTTCAGGGGAAGAGGAGACCTTAACCACAGTGAGAGAAACTACCTTCAGCGGAAGAGGAGATCTGAACCATAGTGAGAGACAGTACCTTCAGGGGAAGAGGTGATCTGAACCTGAGGGAGAAAATATAACTTCAGGGGAAGAGGAGATCTGAACCCCAGTGAGAGAAAATACCTTCAGGGGAAGTGGAGATCTGAACCACAGTGTAAGAGATTACTTTCAGGGGAAGAGGAGATCTGAACCCCAGTGGGACAAAATACCTTCAGGAGAAGAGGAGACCTGAACCCCAGTGAGAGAAAATCCATTCAGGGGAAGAGGAGATCTGATCCCCAGTGAGAGAAAATACCTTCAGGGGAAGAGGAGATCTGAACCCCAGTGACAGAAAATACCTTCAGGGGAACAGGAGACCTGAACCCCAGTGAGAGAAAATACTTTCAGGCGAAGAGGAGATCTGAAACCGAGTGAAAGACAGTACCTTCAGGGGAAGAGTAGATCTGAACATCAGTGAGAGAAAATACCTTCAGGGGAAGAGGAGATCTGAACACCAGTAAAAAACAGTACCTTCAGAGGAAGAGGAGATCTGAACCCCAGTGACAGAAAATACCTTCAGGGGAACAGGAGACCTGAACCCCAGTGAGAGAAAATACCTTCAGGGGAAAAGGAGATATGAACCCCAGTAAGAGAAAATTCATTCAGGGGAAGAGGAGATCTGAAACCCCGTGAAAGACAGTACCTTCAGGGGAAGAGTAGAACTGAGCCTCAGTGAGAGAAAATACCTTCAGGGGAAGAGGAGAACTGAACCACAGTGAGAGAAAATACCTTCGGGGGAAGCGGAGATCTGAACCCCAGTGAAAGACAGTCCCTTCAGGGGAAGAGGAGATCTGAACCCTAGTGAGAGAAAATACCTTCAGGGGAAGAGTAGTTCAGAACCCCAGTGAAAGTCAGTACCTTCAGGGGAAGGGGAATATGAGATCTGAACCACAGTGACAGAAAATACCTTCAGGAGAAGAGGAGACCCGAACTATAGTGAGAGAAAATACCTTCAGGGGAAGGGGAGATCTGAACACCAGTTAGGGACAGTACCTTCAGGGGAAGAGGAGTTCTGAACGCCAGTGAGAGAAAATACCTTCAGGGGAAGAGGAGATCTGAACCACGGTGAGAGAAAATACCTTCAGGGGATGAGGAGACCTGAACCCCAGTGAGAGAAAATACATTCAGGGGAAAATGAGATCTGAACCCCAGTGAGTGAAAATACATTCAGGGGAAGCGGAGATCTGAATCCCAGTGAAAGACTGTACCTTCAGGGGAAGAGGAGATCTGAACCGCAGTGAGAGAAAGTACCTTCAGGGGAAGAGGAGATCTGAACCCCAGTGAAAGTCAGTACCTTCAGGGGAAGAGGAGATCTGAACCCCCGTGAAATACAGTCCCTTCAGGGGAAGAGGAGATCTGAAACCCAGTGAGAGAAAATACATTCAGAGGAAGAGGAGATCTGAACACCAGTGAGAGAAAATTCCTTCAGGGAAAGAGGAGATGAGAACCACAGTGAGAGAAAATACCTTCAGGGGAAGAGGAGACCTGAACCCCAGTGAGAGAAAATACCTTCAGGGGAAGAGGAGTTCAGAACCCCAGTGAAAGTCAGTACCTTCAGGGGAAGAGGAGATCTGAACCACAGTGAGAGAAAATACCTTCTGGGGATGAGGAGACCTGAACCCCAGTGAGAGAAAATACATTCAGGGGAAAAGGAGATCTGAACCCCAGTGAGTGAAAATACCTTCAGGGGAAGCGGAGATCTGAATCCCAGTGAAAGACTGTACCTTCAGGGGAAGAGGAGATCTGAACCGCAGTGAGAGAAAGTACCTTCAGGGGAAGAGGAGATCTGAACCACAGTGAGAGAAAATACCTTCAGGGGAAGAGGAGTTCAGAACCCCAGTGAAAGTCAGTACCTTCAGGGGAAGAGGAGATCTGAACCCCAGTGAAATACAGTCCCTTCAGGGGAAGAGGAGATCTGAAACCCAGTGAGAGAAAATACATTCAGAGGAAGAGGAGATCTGAACCCCAGTGAGAGAAAATACCTTCAGGGGAAGAGGAGATCAGAACCACAGTGAGAGAAAATACCTTCAGGGGAAGAGGAGACCTGAACCCCAGTGAGAGAAAATACCTTCAGGGGAAGAGGAGTTCAGAACCCCAGTGAAAGTCAGTACCTTCAGGGGAAGAGGAGATCTGAACCCCAGTGAAAGACACAACCTTCAGGGGAAGACGAGATCTGAAACCCCGTGAAAGACAGTACCTTCAGGGGAAGAGTAGAACTGAGCCTCAGTGAGAGAAAATACCTTCAGGGGAAGAGGAGATCTGAACCACAGTGAGAGAAAATACCTTCAGGGGAAGCGGAGATCTAAACCCCAGTGAAAGACAGTCCCTTCAGGGGAAGAGGAGATCTGAACCACAGTGAGAGAAAATACCTTCAGGGGAAGAGGAGTTCTGAAACCCCGTGAAAGACAGTACCTTCAGGGGAAGAGTAGAACTGAGCCTCAGTGAGAGAAAATACCTTCAGGGGAACAGGAGACCTGAACCCCAGTGAGAGAAAATACCTTCAGGGGAAAAGGAGATATGAACCCCAGTAAGAGAAAATTCATTCAGGGGAAGAGGAGATCTGAAACCCCGTGAAAGACAGTACCTTCAGGGGAAGAGTAGAACTGAGCCTCAGTGAGAGAAAATACCTTCAGGGGAAGAGGAGATCTGAACCACAGTGAGAGAAAATACCTTCGGGGGAAGCGGAGATCTGAACCCCAGTGAAAGACAGTCCCTTCAGGGGAAGAGGAGACCTGAACCCCAGTGAGAGAAAATACCTTCAGGGGAAGAGTAGTTCAGAACCCCAGTGAAAGTCAGTACCTTCAGGGGAAGGGGAATATGAGATCTGAACCACAGTGACAGAAAATACCTTCAGGAGAAGAGGAGACCCGAACTATAGTGAGAGAAAATACCTTCAGGGGAAGGGGAGATCTGAACACCAGTTAGGGACAGTACCTTCAGGGGAAGAGGAGTTCTGAACGCCAGTGAGAGAAAATACCTTCAGGGGAAGAGGAGATCTGAACCACAGTGAGAGAAAATACCTTCAGGGGATGAGGAGACCTGAACCCCAGTGAGAGAAAATACATTCAGGGGAAAATGAGATCTGAACCCCAGTGAGTGAAAATACATTCAGGGGAAGCGGAGATCTGAATCCCAGTGAAAGACTGTACCTTCAGGGGAAGAGGAGATCTGAACCGCAGTGAGAGAAAGTACCTTCAGGGGAAGAGGAGATCTGAACCCCAGTGAAAGTCAGTACCTTCAGGGGAAGAGGAGATCTGAACCCCCGTGAAATACAGTCCCTTCAGGGGAAGAGGAGATCTGAAACCCAGTGAGAGAAAATACATTCAGAGGAAGAGGAGATCTGAACACCAGTGAGAGAAAATTCCTTCAGGGAAAGAGGAGATGAGAACCACAGTGAGAGAAAATACCTTCAGGGGAAGAGGAGACCTGAACCCCAGTGAGAGAAAATACCTTCAGGGGAAGAGGAGTTCAGAACCCCAGTGAAAGTCAGTACCTTCAGGGGAAGAGGAGATCTGAACCACAGTGAGAGAAAATACCTTCTGGGGATGAGGAGACCTGAACCCCAGTGAGAGAAAATACATTCAGGGGAAAAGGAGATCTGAACCCCAGTGAGTGAAAATACCTTCAGGGGAAGCGGAGATCTGAATCCCAGTGAAAGACTGTACCTTCAGGGGAAGAGGAGATCTGAACCGCAGTGAGAGAAAGTACCTTCAGGGGAAGAGGAGATCTGAACCACAGTGAGAGAAAATACCTTCAGGGGAAGAGGAGTTCAGAACCCCAGTGAAAGTCAGTACCTTCAGGGGAAGAGGAGATCTGAACCCCAGTGAGAGAAAATACATTCAGAGGAAGAGGAGATCTGAACCCCAGTGAGAGAAAATACCTTCAGGGGAAGAGGAGATCAGAACCACAGTGAGAGAAAATACCTTCAGGGGAAGAGGAGACCTGAACCCCAGTGAGAGAAAATACCTTCAGGGGAAGAGGAGTTCAGAACCCCAGTGAAAGTCAGTACCTTCAGGGGAAGAGGAGATCTGAACCCCAGTGAAAGACACAACCTTCAGGGGAAGACGAGATCTGAAACCCCGTGAAAGACAGTACCTTCAGGGGAAGAGGAGACCTGAACCCCAGTGAGAGAAAATACCTTCAGGGGAAGCGGAGATCTGAACCCCAGTGAAAGACAGTCCCTTCAGGGGAAGAGGAGATCTGAACCCCAGTGAGAGAAAATACCTTCAGGGGAAGAGGAGACCCGAACCATAGTGAGAGAAAATACCTTCAGGGGAAGAAGAGATCTGAACCCCAGTGAAAGTCAGTACCTTCAGGGGAAGAGGAGATCTGAACCCCAGTGAGAGACATAACCATCAGGGAAAGAGGAGATCTGAACGACAGGGAGAGAAAATACCTTCAGGGGAAGAGGAGTTCTGAACCCCAGTGAGAGACAGTACCTTCAGGTGAAGAGGAGACCTTAACCACAGTGAGAGAAACTACCTTCAGCGGAAGAGGAGATCTGAACCATAGTGAGAGACAGTACCTTCGGGGAAGAGGTGATCTGAACCTGAGGGAGAAAATATAACTTCAGGGGAAGAGGAGATCTGAACCCCAGTGAGAGAAAATACCTTCAGGGGAAGTGGAGATCTGAACCACAGTGTAAGAGATTACTTTCAGGGGAAGAGGAGATCTGAACCCCAGTGGGACAAAATACCTTCAGGAGAAGAGGAGACCTGAACCCCAGTGAGAGAAAATCCATTCAGGGGAAGAGGAGATCTGATCCCCAGTGAGAGAAAAAACCTTCAGGGGAAGAGGAGATCTGAACCCCAGTGACAGAAAATACCTTCAGGGGAACAGGAGACCTGAACCCCAGTGAGAGAAAATACTTTCAGGCGAAGAGGAGATCTGAAACCGAGTGAAAGACAGTACCTTCAGGGGAAGAGTAGATCTGAACATCAGTGAGAGAAAATACCTTCAGGGGAAGAGGAGATCTGAACACCAGTAAAAAACAGTACCTTCAGAGGAAGAGGAGATCTGAACCCCAGTGACAGAAAATACCTTCAGGGGAACAGGAGACCTGAACCCCAGTGAGAGAAAATACCTTCAGGGGAAAAGGAGATATGAACCCCAGTAAGAGAAAATTCATTCAGGGGAAGAGGAGATCTGAAACCCCGTGAAAGACAGTACCTTCAGGGGAAGAGTAGAACTGAGCCTCAGTGAGAGAAAATACCTTCAGGGGAAGAGGAGATCTGAACCACAGTGAGAGAAAATACCTTCGGGGGAAGCGGAGATCTGAACCCCAGTGAAAGACAGTCCCTTCAGGGGAAGAGGAGATCTGAACCCTAGTGAGAGAAAATACCTTCAGGGGAAGAGTAGTTCAGAACCCCAGTGAAAGTCAGTACCTTCAGGGGAAGGGGAATATGAGATCTGAACCACAGTGACAGAAAATACCTTCAGGAGAAGAGGAGACCCGAACTATAGTGAGAGAAAATACCTTCAGGGGAAGGGGAGATCTGAACACCAGTTAGGGACAGTACCTTCAGGGGAAGAGGAGTTCTGAACGCCAGTGAGAGAAAATACCTTCAGGGGAAGAGGAGATCTGAACCACAGTGAGAGAAAATACCTTCAGGGGATGAGGAGACCTGAACCCCAGTGAGAGAAAATACATTCAGGGGAAAATGAGATCTGAACCCCAGTGAGTGAAAATACATTCAGGGGAAGCGGAGATCTGAATCCCAGTGAAAGACTGTACCTTCAGGGGAAGAGGAGATCTGAACCGCAGTGAGAGAAAGTACCTTCAGGGGAAGAGGAGATCTGAACCCCAGTGAAAGTCAGTACCTTCAGGGGAAGAGGAGATCTGAACCCCCGTGAAATACAGTCCCTTCAGGGGAAGAGGAGATCTGAAACCCAGTGAGAGAAAATACATTCAGAGGAAGAGGAGATCTGAACACCAGTGAGAGAAAATTCCTTCAGGGAAAGAGGAGATGAGAACCACATTGAGAGAAAATACCTTCAGGGGAAGAGGAGACCTGAACCCCAGTGAGAGAAAATACCTTCAGGGGAAGAGGAGTTCAGAACCCCAGTGAAAGTCAGTACCTTCAGGGGAAGAGGAGATCTGAACCACAGTGAGAGAAAATACCTTCTGGGGATGAGGAGACCTGAACCCCAGTGAGAGAAAATACATTCAGGGGAAAAGGAGATCTGAACCCCAGTGAGTGAAAATACCTTCAGGGGAAGCGGAGATCTGAATCCCAGTGAAAGACTGTACCTTCAGGGGAAGAGGAGATCTGAACCGCAGTGAGAGAAAGTACCTTCAGGGGAAGAGGAGATCTGAACCACAGTGAGAGAAAATACCTTCAGGGGAAGAGGAGTTCAGAACCCCAGTGAAAGTCAGTACCTTCAGGGGAAGAGGAGATCTGAACCCCAGTGAAATACAGTCCCTTCAGGGGAAGAGGAGATCTGAAACCCAGTGAGAGAAAATACATTCAGAGGAAGAGGAGATCTGAACCCCAGTGAGAGAAAATACCTTCAGGGGAAGAGGAGATCAGAACCACAGTGAGAGAAAATACCTTCAGGGGAAGAGGAGACCTGAACCCCAGTGAGAGAAAATACCTTCAGGGGAAGAGGAGTTCAGAACCCCAGTGAAAGTCAGTACCTTCAGGGGAAGAGGAGATCTGAACCCCAGTGAAAGACACAACCTTCAGGGGAAGACGAGATCTGAAACCCCGTGAAAGACAGTACCTTCAGGGGAAGAGTAGAACTGAGCCTCAGTGAGAGAAATTACCTTCAGGGGAAGAGGAGATCTGAACCACAGTGAGAGAAAATACCTTCAGGGGAAGCGGAGATCTAAACCCCAGTGAAAGACAGTCCCTTCAGGGGAAGAGGAGATCTGAACCACAGTGAGAGAAAATACCTTCAGGGGAAGAGGAGTTCTGAAACCCCGTGAAAGACAGTACCTTCAGGGGAAGAGTAGAACTGAGCCTCAGTGAGAGAAAATACCTTCAGGGGAAGAGGAGATCTGAACCACAGTGAGAGAAAATACCTTCGGGGGAAGCGGAGATCTGAACCCCAGTGAAAGACAGTCCCTTCAGGGGAAGAGGAGATCTGAACCCTAGTGACAGAAAATACCTTCAGGGGAAGAGTAGTTCAGAACCCCAGTGAAAGTCAGTACCTTCAGGGGAAGGGGAATATGAGATCTGAACCACAGTGACAGAAAATACCTTCAGGAGAAGAGGAGACCCGAACTATAGTGAGAGAAAATACCTTCAGGGGAAGGGGAGATCTGAACACCAGTTAGGGACAGTACCTTCAGGGGAAGAGGAGTTCTGAACGCCAGTGAGAGAAAATACCTTCAGGGGAAGAGGAGATCTGAACCACAGTGACAGAAAATACCTTCAGGTGAAGCGGAGATCTGAACCCCAGTGAAAGACAGTCCCTTCAGGGGAAGAGGAGATCTGAACCCCAGTGAGAGAAAATACCTTCAGGGGAAGCGGAGATCTGAACCCCAGTGAAAGACAGTCCCTTCAGGGGAAGAGGAGACCTGAATCCCAGTGAGAGAAAATACCTTCAGGGGAAGAGGAGTTCAGAACCCCAGTGAAAGTCAGTACCTTCAGGGGAAGAGGAGATCTGAACATTAGTGAAAGACACAACCTTCAGGGGAATAGGAGATCTTAACCCCAGTGACAGAAAATACCTTCAGGAGAAGAGGAGACCCGAAACATAGTGAGAGAAAATACCTTCAGGGGAAGAAGAGATCTGAACCCCAGTGAAAGTCAGTACCTTCAGGGGAAGAGGAGATCTGAACCACAGTGAGAGAAAATACCTTCAGGGGAAGAGGAGTTCTGAACCCCAGTGAGAGACAGTACCTTCAGGGGAAGAGGAGATCTGAACCCCAGTGACAGAAAATACCTTCAGGGGAAGAGCAGATCTGAATCCCAGTGAGAGAAAATACTTTCAAGAGAAGAGGAGTCCTGAAACCCAGTGAGAGAAAATACCTTCAGGGGAACAGGAGACCTGAACCCCAAGTGAGAGAAAATACCTTCAGGGGAAAAGGAGTTCTGAACCCCAGTGAGAGAAAATTCATTCAGGGCAAGTGGAGATCTGAACCACAGTGTAAGAGATTACTTTCAGGGGAAGAGGAGATCTGAACCCCAGTGGGAGAAAATACCTTCAGGAGAAGAGGAGACCTGAACCCCAGTGAGAGAAAATCCATTCAGGGGACGAGGAGATCTGATCCCCAGTGAGAGAAAATACCTTCAGGGGAAGAGGAGATCTGAACCCCAGTGACAGAAAATACCTTCAGGGGAACAGGAGACCTGAACCCCAGTGAGAGAAAATACTTTCAGGCGAAGAGGAGATCTGAAACCGAGTGAAAGACAGTACCTTCAGGGGAAGAGTAGATCTGAACATCAGTGAGAGAAAATACCTTCAGGGGAAGAGGAGAATTGAACACCAGTAAAAAATAGTACCTTCAGAGGAAGAGGAGATCTGAACCCCAGTGACAGAAAATACCTTCAGGGGAACAGGAGACATGAACCCCAGTGAGAGAAAATACCTTCAGCGGAAGAGGAGATCTGAAACCCCGTGAAAGACAGTACCTTCAGGGGAAGAGTAGAACTGAGACTCAGTGAGAGAAAATACCTTCAGGGGAAGAGGAGATCTGAACCACAGTGACAGAAAATACCTTCAGGTGAAGCGGAGATCTGAACCCCAGTGAAAGACAGTCCCTTCAGGGGAAGAGGAGATCTGAACCCCAGTGAGAGAAATTACCTTCAGGGGAAGCGGAGATCTGAACCCCAGTGAAAGACAGTCCCTTCAGGGGAAGAGGAGACCTGAACCCCAGTGAGAGAAAATACCTTCAGGGGAAGAGGAGTTCAGAACCCCAGTGAAAGTCAGTACCTTCAGGGGAAGAGGAGATCTGAACATTAGTGAAAGACACAACCTTCAGGGGAATAGGAGATCTGAACCCCAGTGACAGAAAATACCTTCAGGAGAAGAGGATACACGAAACATAGTGAGAGAAAATACCTTCAGGGGAAGAAGTGATCTGAACCCCAGTGAAAGTCAGTACCTTCAGGGGAAGAGGAGATCTGAACCACAGTGAGAGAAAATACCTTCAGGGGAAGAGGAGTTCTGAACCCCAGTGAGAGACAGTACCTTCAGGGGAAGAGGAGATCTGAACCCCAGTGACAGAAAATACCTTCAGGGGAACAGGAGACCTGAACCCCAGTGAGAGAAAATACCTTCAGCGGAAGAGGAGATCTGAAACCCCGTGAAAGACAGTACCTTCAGGGGAAGAGTAGAACTGAGCCTCAGTGAGAGAAAATACCTTCAGGGGAAGAGGAGATCTGAACCACAGTGAGAGAAAATACCTTCAGGGGAAGTGGAGATCTGAACCCCAGTGAAAGACAGTCCCTTCAGGGGAAGAGGAGATCTGAACCCCAGTGAGAGAAAATACCTTCAGGGGAAGCGGAGATCTGAACCCCAGTGAAAGACAGTCCCTTCAGGGGAAGAGGAGACCTGAACCCCAGTGAGAGAAAATACCTTCAGGGGAAGCGGAGATCTGAACCCCAGTGAAAGACAGTCCCTTCAGGGGAAGAGGAGTTCAGAACCCCAGTGAAAGTCAGTACCTTCAGGGGAAGAGGACATCTGAACCCTAGTGAAAGACACAACCTTCAGGGGAATAGGAGATCTGAACCCCAGTGACAGAAAATACCTTCAGGAGAAGAGGAGTTCTGAACCCCAGTGAGAGACAGTAACTTCAGGGGAAGAGGAGACCCGAACCATAGTGAGAGAAAATACCTTCAGGGGAAGAAGAGATCTGAACCCCAGTGAAAGTCAGTACCTTCAGGGGAAGAGGAGATCTGAACCCCAGTGAGAGACATCACCTTCAGCGGAAGAGGAGATCTGAACCACAGGGAGAGAAAATACCTTCAGGGGAAGAGGAGTTCTGAACCCCAGTGAGAGACAGTACCTTTAGGGGAAGAGGAGACATGAACCCCAGTGAAAGACCGTACCTTCAGGGGAAGAGCAGATCTGAACCCCAGTGAGAGAAAATACCTTTAGGGGAAGAGGAGACCTGAAACCCAGTGAGAGAAAATACCTTCAGGGGAAGAGGAGACCTTAACCACAGTGAGAGAAACTACCTTCAGCGGAAGAGGAGATCTGAACCATAGTGAGAGACAGTACCTTCAGGGGAAGAGGTGATCTGAACCTGAGGGAGAAAATATAACTTCAGGGGAAGAGGAGATCTGAACCCCAGTGAGAGAAAATACCTTCAGGGGAAGAGGAGATCTGAACCCCAGTGAGAGACAGTACCTTCAGGGGAAGAGGAGAACTGAATCCCAGTGAGAGAAAATACTTTCAAGAGAAGAGGAGTCCTGAATCCCAGTGAGAGAAAATACCTTCAGGGGAAGCGGAGATCTGAACCCCAGTTAAAGACAGTCCCTTCAGGGGAATAGGAGATCTGAACCCTAGTGAGAGAAAATACCTTCAGGGGAAGAGTAGTTCAGAACCCCAGTGAAAGTCAGTACCTTCAGGGGAAGGGGAATATGAGATCTGAACCACAGTGACAGAAAATACCTACAGGAGAAGAGGAGACCCGAACCATAGTGAGAGAAAATAACTTCAGGGGAAGTGGAGCTCTGAACACCAGTTAGGGACAGTACCTTCAGGGGAAGAGGAGTTCTGAACCACAGTGAGAGAAAATACCTTCAGGGGATGAGGAGACCTGAACCCCAGTGAGAGAAAATACATTCAGGGGAAAATGAGATCTGAACCCCAGTGAGTGAAAATACATTCAGGGGAAGCGGAGATCTGAATCCCAGTGAAAGACTGTACCTTCAGGGGAAGAGGAGATCTGAACCGCAGTGAGAGAAAGTACCTTCAGGGGAAGAGGAGATCTGAACCACAGTGAGAGAAAATACCTTCAGGGGAAGAGGAGTTCAGAACCCCAGTGAAAGTCAGTACCTTCAGGGGAAGAGGAGATCTGAACCGCAGTGAAATACAGTCCCTTCAGGGGAAGAGGAGATCTGAAACCCAGTGAGAGAAAATACATTCAGAGGAAGAGGAGATCTGAAACCCAGTGAGAGAAAATACCTTCAGGGGAAGAGGAGATCAGAACCACAGTGAGAGAAAATACCTTCAGGGGAAGAGGAGACCTGAACCCCAGTGAGAGAAAATACCTTCAGGGGAAGAGGAGTTCAGAACCCCAGTGAAAGTCAGTACCTTCAGGGGAAGAGGAGATCTGAACCCCAGTGAAAGACACAACCTTCAGGGGAAGAGGAGATCTGAAGCCCCGTGAAAGACAGTTCCTTCAGGGGTAGAGTAGAACTGAGCCTCAGTGAGAGAAAATACCTTCAGGGGAAGAGGAGATCTGAACCACAGTGAGAGAAAATACCTCCAGGGGAAGCGGAGATCTGAACCCCAGTGAAAGACAGTCCCTTCAGGGGAAGAGGAGACCTGAACCCCAGTGAGAGAAAATACCTTCAGGGGAAGAGGAGATCTGAAACCCAGTGAAAGACAGTACCTTCAGGGGAAGAGTAGATCTGAACATCAGTGAGAGAAAATACCTTCAGGGGAAGAGGAGATCTGAACACCAGTAAAAAACAGTTCCTTCAGTGGAAGAGGAGATCTGAACCCCAGTGACAGAAAATACCTTCAGGGGAACAGGAGACCTGAACCCCAGTGAGAGAAAATACCTTCAGGGGAAAAGGAGATCTGAACCCCAGTGAGAGAATATTCATTCAGGGGAAGAGGAGATCTGAAACCCCGTGAAAGACAGTACCTTCAGGGGAAGAGTAGAACTGAGCCACAGTGAGAGAAAATACCTTCAGCGGAAGAGGAAATCTGAACCACAGTGAGAGAAAATACCTTCAGGGGAGGCGGAGATCTGAACCCCAGTGAAAGTCAGTCCCTTCAGGGGAAGAGGAGATCTGAACCCCAGTGAAAGACAGTCCCTTCAGGGGAAGAGGTGACCTGAAACCCAGTGAGAGAAAATACCTTCGTGGAAAAGGAGATCTGAAACCCAGTGAGAGAAAATACCTTCAGGGGAAGAGGAGTTCAGAACCCCAGTGAAAGTCAGTACCTTCAGGGGAAGAGGACATCTGAACCCCAGTGAAAGACACAACCTTCAGGGGAAGAGGAGATCTGAAACCCCAGTGAAAGACAGTCCCTTCAGGGGAAGAGGAGACCTGAACCCCAGTGAGAGAAAATACCTTCAGGGGAAGCGGAGATCTGAACCCCAGTGAAAGACAGTCCCTTCAGGGGAAGAGGAGATCTGAACCCCAGTGAGAGAAAATACCTTCAGGGGAAGAGGAGACCCGAACCATAGTGAGAGAAAATACCTTCAGGGGAAGAAGAGATCTGAACCCCAGTGAAAGTCAGTACCTTCAGGGGAAGAGGAGATCTGAACCCCAGTGAGAGACATAACCATCAGGGAAAGAGGAGATCTGAACGACAGGGAGAGAAAATACCTTCAGGGGAAGAGGAGTTCTGAACCCCAGTGAGAGACAGTACCTTCAGGGGAAGAGGAGACCTTAACCACAGTGAGAGAAACTACCTTCAGCGGAAGAGGAGATCTGAACCATAGTGAGAGACAGTACCTTCAGGGGAAGAGGTGATCTGAACCTGAGGGAGAAAATATAACTTCAGGGGAAGAGGAGATCTGAACCCCAGTGAGAGAAAATACCTTCAGGGGAAGTGGAGATCTGAACCACAGTGTAAGAGATTACTTTCAGGGGAAGAGGAGATCTGAACCCCAGTGGGACAAAATACCTTCAGGAGAAGAGGAGACCTGAACCCCAGTGAGAGAAAATCCATTCAGGGGAAGAGGAGATCTGATCCCCAGTGAGAGAAAATACCTTCAGGGGAAGAGGAGATCTGAACCCCAGTGACAGAAAATACCTTCAGGGGAACAGGAGACCTGAACCCCAGTGAGAGAAAATACTTTCAGGCGAAGAGGAGATCTGAAACCGAGTGAAAGACAGTACCTTCAGGGGAAGAGTAGATCTGAACATCAGTGAGAGAAAATACCTTCAGGGGAAGAGGAGATCTGAACACCAGTAAAAAACAGTACCTTCAGAGGAAGAGGAGATCTGAACCCCAGTGACAGAAAATACCTTCAGGGGAACAGGAGACCTGAACCCCAGTGAGAGAAAATACCTTCAGGGGAAAAGGAGATATGAACCCCAGTAAGAGAAAATTCATTCAGGGGAAGAGGAGATCTGAAACCCCGTGAAAGACAGTACCTTCAGGGGAAGAGTAGAACTGAGCCTCAGTGAGAGAAAATACCTTCAGGGGAAGAGGAGATCTGAACCACAGTGAGAGAAAATACCTTCGGGGGAAGCGGAGATCTGAACCCCAGTGAAAGACAGTCCCTTCAGGGGAAGAGGAGATCTGAACCCTAGTGAGAGAAAATACCTTCAGGGGAAGAGTAGTTCAGAACCCCAGTGAAAGTCAGTACCTTCAGGGGAAGGGGAATATGAGATCTGAACCACAGTGACAGAAAATACCTTCAGGAGAAGAGGAGACCCGAACTATAGTGAGAGAAAATACCTTCAGGGGAAGGGGAGATCTGAACACCAGTTAGGGACAGTACCTTCAGGGGAAGAGGAGTTCTGAACGCCAGTGAGAGAAAATACCTTCAGGGGAAGAGGAGATCTGAACCACAGTGAGAGAAAATACCTTCAGGGGATGAGGAGACCTGAACCCCAGTGAGAGAAAATACATTCAGGGGAAAATGAGATCTGAACCCCAGTGAGTGAAAATACATTCAGGGGAAGCGGAGATCTGAATCCCAGTGAAAGAATGTACCTTCAGGGGAAGAGGAGATCTGAACCGCAGTGAGAGAAAGTACCTTCAGGGGAAGAGGAGATCTGAACCCCAGTGAAAGTCAGTACCTTCAGGGGAAGAGGAGATCTGAACCCCCGTGAAATACAGTCCCTTCAGGGGAAGAGGAGATCTGAAACCCAGTGAGAGAAAATACATTCAGAGGAAGAGGAGATCTGAACACCAGTGAGAGAAAATTCCTTCAGGGAAAGAGGAGATGAGAACCACAGTGAGAGAAAATACCTTCAGGGGAAGAGGAGACCTGAACCCCAGTGAGAGAAAATACCTTCAGGGGAAGAGGAGTTCAGAACCCCAGTGAAAGTCAGTACCTTCAGGGGAAGAGGAGATCTGAACCACAGTGAGAGAAAATACCTTCTGGGGATGAGGAGACCTGAACCCCAGTGAGAGAAAATACATTCAGGGGAAAAGGAGATCTGAACCCCAGTGAGTGAAAATACCTTCAGGGGAAGCGGAGATCTGAATCCCAGTGAAAGACTGTACCTTCAGGGGAAGAGGAGATCTGAACCGCAGTGAGAGAAAGTACCTTCAGGGGAAGAGGAGATCTGAACCACAGTGAGAGAAAATACCTTCAGGGGAAGAGGAGTTCAGAACCCCAGTGAAAGTCAGTACCTTCAGGGGAAGAGGAGATCTGAACCCCAGTGAAATACAGTCCCTTCAGGGGAAGAGGAGATCTGAAACCCAGTGAGAGAAAATACATTCAGAGGAAGAGGAGATCTGAACCCCAGTGAGAGAAAATACCTTCAGGGGAAGAGGAGATCAGAACCACAGTGAGAGAAAATACCTTCAGGGGAAGAGGAGACCTGAACCCCAGTGAGAGAAAATACCTTCAGGGGAAGAGGAGTTCAGAACCCCAGTGAAAGTCAGTACCTTCAGGGGAAGAGGAGATCTGAACCACAGTGAGAGAAAATACCTTCAGGGGAAGAGGAGTTCAGAACCCCAGTGAAAGTCAGTACCTTCAGGGGAAGAGGAGATCTGAACCCCAGTGAAATACAGTCCCTTCAGGGGAAGAGGAGATCTGAAACCCAGTGAGAGAAAATACATTCAGAGGAAGAGGAGATCTGAACCCCAGTGAGAGAAAATACCTTCAGGGGAAGAGGAGATCAGAACCACAGTGAGAGAAAATACCTTCAGGGGAAGAGGAGACCTGAACCCCAGTGAGAGAAAATACCTTCAGGGGAAGAGGAGTTCAGAACCCCAGTGAAAGTCAGTACCTTCAGGGGAAGAGGAGATCTGAACCCCAGTGAAAGACACAACCTTCAGGGGAAGACGAGATCTGAAACCCCGTGAAAGACAGTACCTTCAGGGGAAGAGTAGAACTGAGCCTCAGTGAGAGAAAATACCTTCAGGGGAAGAGGTGATCTGAACCACAGTGAGAGAAAATACCTTCAGGGGAAGCGGAGATCTAAACCCCAGTGAAAGACAGTCCCTTCAGGGGAAGAGGAGATCTGAACCACAGTGAGAGAAAATACCTTCAGGGGAAGAGGAGTTCTGAAACCCCGTGAAAGACAGTACCTTCAGGGGAAGAGTAGAACTGAGCCTCAGTGAGAGAAAATACCTTCAGGGGAAGAGGAGATCTGAACCACAGTGAGAGAAAATACCTTCGGGGGAAGCCGAGATCTGAACCCCAGTGAAAGACAGTCCCTTCAGGGGAAGAGGAGATCTGAACCCTAGTGAGAGAAAATACCTTCAGGGGAAGAGTAGTTCAGAACCCCAGTGAAAGTCAGTACCTTCAGGGGAAGGGGAATATGAGATCTGAACCACAGTGACAGAAAATACCTTCAGGAGAAGAGGAGACCCGAACTATAGTGAGAGAAAATACCTTCAGGGGAAGGGGAGATCTGAACACCAGTTAGGGACAGTACCTTCAGGGGAAGAGGAGTTCTGAACGCCAGTGAGAGAAAATACCTTCAGGGGAAGAGGAGATCTGAACCACAGTGAGAGAAAATACCTTCAGGGGATGAGGAGACCTGAACCCCAGTGAGAGAAAATACATTCAGGGGAAAATGAGATCTGAACCCCAGTGAGTGAAAATACATTCAGGGGAAGCGGAGATCTGAATCCCAGTGAAAGACTGTACCTTCAGGGGAAGAGGAGATCTGAACCGCAGTGAGAGAAAGTACCTTCAGGGGAAGAGCAGATCTGAACCCCAGTGAAAGTCAGTACCTTCAGGGGAAGAGGAGATCTGAACCCCCGTGAAATACAGTCCCTTCAGGGGAAGAGGAGATCTGAAACCCAGTGAGAGAAAATACATTCAGAGGAAGAGGAGATCTGAACACCAGTGAGAGAAAATTCCTTCAGGGAAAGAGGAGATGAGAACCACAGTGAGAGAAAATACCTTCAGGGGAAGAGGAGACCTGAACCCCAGTGAGAGAAAATACCTTCAGGGGAAGAGGAGTTCAGAACCCCAGTGAAAGTCAGTACCTTCAGGGGAAGAGGAGATCTGAACCACAGTGAGAGAAAATACCTTCTGGGGATGAGGAGACCTGAACCCCAGTGAGAGAAAATACATTCAGGGGAAAAGGAGATCTGAACCCCAGTGAGTGAAAATACCTTCAGGGGAAGCGGAGATCTGAATCCCAGTGAAAGACTGTACCTTCAGGGGAAGAGGAGATCTGAACCGCAGTGAGAGAAAGTACCTTCAGGGGAAGAGGAGATCTGAACCACAGTGAGAGAAAATACCATCAGGGGAAGAGGAGATCTGAACCCTAGTGAAAGACAGTCCCTTCAGGGGAAGAGGAGACCTGAACACCAGTGAGAGAAAATACCTTCAGGGGAAGAGGAGTTCAGAACCCCAGTGAAAGTCAGTACCTTCAGGGGAAGAGGAGATCTGAACCCCAGTGAAAGACACAACCTTCAGGGGAAGACGAGATCTGAAACCCCGTGAAAGACAGTACCTTCAGGGGAAGAGTAGAACTGAGCCTCAGTGAGAGAAAATACCTTCAGTGGAAGAGGAGATCTGAACCACAGTGAGAGAAAATACCTTCAGGGGAAGCGGAGATCTAAACCCCAGTGAAAGACAGTCCCTTCAGGGGAAGAGGAGATCTGAACCACAGTGAGAGAAAATACCTTCAGGGGAAGAGGAGTTCTGAACCCCAGTGAGAGACAGTACCTTCAGGGGAAGAGGAGATCTGAACCCCAGTGACAGAAAATACCTTCAGGGGAACAGGAGACCTGAACCCCAGTGAGAGAAAATACCTTCAGCGGAAGAGGAGATCTGAAACCCCGTGAAAGACAGTACCTTCAGGGGAACAGTAGAACTGAGCGTCAGTGAGAGAAAATACCTTCAGGGGAAGAGGAGATCTGAACCACTGTGAGAGAAAATACCTTCATGGGAGCGGAGATCTGAACCCCATTGAAAGACAGTCCCTTCAGGGGAAGAGGAGATCTGAAACCCAGTGAGAGAAAATACCTTCGGGGAAGCGGAGATCTGAACCCCAGTGAAAGACAGTCCCTTCAGGGGAAGAGGAGACCTGAACCCCAGTGAGAGAAAATACCTTCAGGGGAAGCGGAGATCTGAACCCCAGTGAAAGACAGTCCCTTCAGGGGAAGAGGAGTTCAGAACCTCAGTGAAAGTCAGTACCTTCAGCGGAAGAGGACATCTGCACCCTAGTGAAAGACACAACCTTCAGGGGAATAGGAGATCTGAACCCCAGTGACAGAAAATACCTTCAGGAGAAGAGGAGACCCGAACCATAGCGAGAGAAAATACCTTCAGGGGAAGAAGAGATCTGAACCCCAGTGAAAGTCAGTACCTTCAGGGGAAGAGGAGATCTGAACCCCAGTGAGAGACATAACCTTCAGGGGAAGAGGAGATCTGAACCACAGTGAGAGAAAATACCTTCAGGGGAAGAGTATTTCTGAACCCCAGTGAGAGACAGTAACTTCAGGGGAAGAGGAGACCTGAAACCCAGTGAGAGAAAATACCTTCAGGGGAAGAGGAGACCTTAACCACAGTGAGAGAAACTACCTTCAGCGGAAGAGGAGATCTGAACCATAGTGAGAGACAGTACCTTCAGGGGAAGAGGTGATCTGAACTTGAGGGAGAAAATATAACTTCAGGGGAAGAGGAGATCTGAACCCCAGTGAGAGAAAATACCTTCAGGGGAAGAGGAGATCTGAACCCCAGTGAAAGAGAGTACCTTCAGGGGAAGAGGAGATCTGAATCCCAGTGAGAGAAAATAGTTTCAAGAGAAGAGGAGTCCTGAAACCCAGTGAGAGAAAATACCTTCAGGGGAACAGGAGACCTGAACCCCAGTGAGAGAAAATACCTTCAGGGGAAAAGGAGATCTGAACCCCAGTGAGAGAAAATTCATTCAGGGGAAGTGGAGATCTGAACCACAGTGTAAGAGATTACTTTCAGGGGAAGAGGAGATCTGAACCCCAGTGGGACAAAATACCTTCAGGAGAAGAGGAGACCTGAACCCCAGTGAGAGAAAATCCATTCAGGGGAAGCGGAGATCTGATCCCCAGTGAGAGAAAACACCTTCAGGGGAAGAGGAGATCTGAACCCCAGTGACAGAAAATACCTTCAGGGGAACAGGAGACCTGAACCCCAGTGAGAGAAAATACTTTCAGGCGAAGAGGAGATCTGAAACCGAGTGAAAGACAGTACCTTCAGGGGAAGAGTAGATCTGAACATCAGTGAGAGAAAATACCTTCAGGGGAAGAGGAGATCTGAACACCAGTAAAAAACAGTACCTTCAGAGGAAGAGGAGATCTGAACCCCAGTGACAGAAAATACCTTCAGGGGAACAGGAGACCTGAACCCCAGTGAGAGAAAATACCTTCATGGGAAAAGGAGATATGAACCCCAGTAAGAGAAAATTCATTCAGGGGAAGAGGAGATCTGAAACCCCGTGAAAGACAGTACCTTCAGGGGAAGAGTAGAACTGAGCCTCAGTGAGAGAAAATACCTTCAGGGGAAGAGGAGATCTGAACCACAGTGAGAGAAAATACCTTCGGGGGAAGCGGAGATCTGAACCCCAGTGAAAGACAGTCCCTTCAGGGGAAGAGGAGATCTGAACCCTAGTGAGAGAAAATACCTTCAGGGGAAGAGGAGATCTGAACCACAGTGAGAGAAAATACCTTCAGGGGATGAGGAGACCTGAACCCCAGTGAGAGAAAATACATTCAGGGGAAAATGAGATCTGAACCCCAGTGAGTGAAAATACATTCAGGGGAAGCGGAGATCTGAATCCCAGTGAAAGACTGTACCTTCAGGGGAAGAGGAGATCTGAACCGCAGTGAGAGAAAGTACCTTCAGGGGAAGAGCAGATCTGAACCCCAGTGAAAGTCAGTACCTTCAGGGGAAGAGGAGATCTGAACCCCCGTGAAATACAGTCCCTTCAGGGGAAGAGGAGATCTGAAACCCAGTGAGAGAAAATACATTCAGAGGAAGAGGAGATCTGAACACCAGTGAGAGAAAATTCCTTCAGGGAAAGAGGAGATGAGAACCACAGTGAGAGAAAATACCTTCAGGGGAAGAGGAGACCTGAACCCCAGTGAGAGAAAATACCTTCAGGGGAAGAGGAGTTCAGAACCCCAGTGAAAGTCAGTACCTTCAGGGGAAGAGGAGATCTGAACCACAGTGAGAGAAAATACCTTCTGGGGATGAGGAGACCTGAACCCCAGTGAGAGAAAATACATTCAGGGGAAAAGGAGATCTGAACCCCAGTGAGTGAAAATACCTTCAGGGGAAGCGGAGATCTGAATCCCAGTGAAAGACTGTACCTTCAGGGGAAGAGGAGATCTGAACCGCAGTGAGAGAAAGTACCTTCAGGGGAAGAGGAGATCTGAACCACAGTGAGAGAAAATACCTTCAGGGGAAGAGGAGATCTGAACCCTAGTGAAAGACAGTCCCTTCAGGGGAAGAGGAGACCTGAACACCAGTGAGAGAAAATACCTTCAGGGGAAGAGGAGTTCAGAACCCCAGTGAAAGTCAGTACCTTCAGGGGAAGAGGAGATCTGAACCCCAGTGAAAGACACAACCTTCAGGGGAAGACGAGATCTGAAACCCCGTGAAAGACAGTACCTTCAGGGGAAGAGTAGAACTGAGCCTCAGTGAGAGAAAATACCTTCAGGGGAAGAGGAGATCTGAACCACAGTGAGAGAAAATACCTTCAGGGGAAGCGGAGATCTAAACCCCAGTGAAAGACAGTCCCTTCAGGGGAAGAGGAGATCTGAACCACAGTGAGAGAAAATACCTTCAGGGGAAGAGGAGTTCTGAACCCCAGTGAGAGACAGTACCTTCAGGGGAAGAGGAGATCTGAACCCCAGTGACAGAAAATACCTTCAGGGGAACAGGAGACCTGAACCCCAGTGAGAGAAAATACCTTCAGCGGAAGAGGAGATCTGAAACCCCGTGAAAGACAGTACCTTCAGGGGAACAGTAGAACTGAGCGTCAGTGAGAGAAAATACCTTCAGGGGAAGAGGAGATCTGAACCACTGTGAGAGAAAATACCTTCATGGGAGCGGAGATCTGAACCCCATTGAAAGACAGTCCCTTCAGGGGAAGAGGAGATCTGAAACCCAGTGAGAGAAAATACCTTCGGGGAAGCGGAGATCTGAACCCCAGTGAAAGACAGTCCCTTCAGGGGAAGAGGAGACCTGAACCCCAGTGAGAGAAAATACCTTCAGGGGAAGCGGAGATCTGAACCCCAGTGAAAGACAGTCCCTTCAGGGGAAGAGGAGTTCAGAACCTCAGTGAAAGTCAGTACCTTCAGCGGAAGAGGACATCTGCACCCTAGTGAAAGACACAACCTTCAGGGGAATAGGAGATCTGAACCCCAGTGACAGAAAATACCTTCAGGAGAAGAGGAGACCCGAACCATAGCGAGAGAAAATACCTTCAGGGGAAGAAGAGATCTGAACCCCAGTGAAAGTCAGTACCTTCAGGGGAAGAGGAGATCTGAACCCCAGTGAGAGACATAACCTTCAGGGGAAGAGGAGATCTGAACCACAGTGAGAGAAAATACCTTCAGGGGAAGAGTATTTCTGAACCCCAGTGAGAGACAGTAACTTCAGGGGAAGAGGAGACCTGAAACCCAGTGAGAGAAAATACCTTCAGGGGAAGAGGAGACCTTAACCACAGTGAGAGAAACTACCTTCAGCGGAAGAGGAGATCTGAACCATAGTGAGAGACAGTACCTTCAGGGGAAGAGGTGATCTGAACTTGAGGGAGAAAATATAACTTCAGGGGAAGAGGAGATCTGAACCCCAGTGAGAGAAAATACCTTCAGGGGAAGAGGAGATCTGAACCCCAGTGAAAGAGAGTACCTTCAGGGGAAGAGGAGATCTGAATCCCAGTGAGAGAAAATAGTTTCAAGAGAAGAGGAGTCCTGAAACCCAGTGAGAGAAAATACCTTCAGGGGAACAGGAGACCTGAACCCCAGTGAGAGAAAATACCTTCAGGGGAAAAGGAGATCTGAACCCCAGTGAGAGAAAATTCATTCAGGGGAAGTGGAGATCTGAACCACAGTGTAAGAGATTACTTTCAGGGGAAGAGGAGATCTGAACCCCAGTGGGACAAAATACCTTCAGGAGAAGAGGAGACCTGAACCCCAGTGAGAGAAAATCCATTCAGGGGAAGCGGAGATCTGATCCCCAGTGAGAGAAAACACCTTCAGGGGAAGAGGAGATCTGAACCCCAGTGACAGAAAATACCTTCAGGGGAACAGGAGACCTGAACCCCAGTGAGAGAAAATACTTTCAGGCGAAGAGGAGATCTGAAACCGAGTGAAAGACAGTACCTTCAGGGGAAGAGTAGATCTGAACATCAGTGAGAGAAAATACCTTCAGGGGAAGAGGAGATCTGAACACCAGTAAAAAACAGTACCTTCAGAGGAAGAGGAGATCTGAACCCCAGTGACAGAAAATACCTTCAGGGGAACAGGAGACCTGAACCCCAGTGAGAGAAAATACCTTCATGGGAAAAGGAGATATGAACCCCAGTAAGAGAAAATTCATTCAGGGGAAGAGGAGATCTGAAACCCCGTGAAAGACAGTACCTTCAGGGGAAGAGTAGAACTGAGCCTCAGTGAGAGAAAATACCTTCAGGGGAAGAGGAGATCTGAACCACAGTGAGAGAAAATACCTTCGGGGGAAGCGGAGATCTGAACCCCAGTGAAAGACAGTCCCTTCAGGGGAAGAGGAGATCTGAACCCTAGTGAGAGAAAATACCTTCAGGGGAAGAGTAGTTCAGAACCCCAGTGAAAGTCAGTACCTTCAGGGGAAGGGGAATATGAGATCTGAACCACAGTGACAGAAAATAACTTCAGGAGAAGAGGAGACCCGAACTATAGTGAGAGAAAATACCTTCAGGGGAAGGGGAGATCTGAACACCAGTTAGGGACAGTACCTTCAGGGGAAGAGGAGTTCTGAACGCCAGTGAGAGAAAATACCTTCAGGGGAAGAGGAGATCTGAACCACAGTGAGAGAAAATACCTTCAGGGGATGAGGAGACCTGAACCCCAGTGAGAGAAAATACATTCAGGGGAAAATGAGATCTGAACCCCAGTGAGTGAAAATACATTCAGGGGAAGCGGAGATCTGAATCCCAGTGAAAGACTGTACCTTCAGGGGAAGAGGAGATCTGAACCGCAGTGAGAGAAAGTACCTTCAGGGGAAGAGGAGATCTGAACCCCAGTGAAAGTCAGTACCTTCAGGGGAAGAGGAGATCTGAACCCCCGTGAAATACAGTCCCTTCAGGGGAAGAGGAGATCTGAAACCCAGTGAGAGAAAATACATTCAGAGGAAGAGGAGATCTGAACACCAGTGAGAGAAAATTCCTTCAGGGAAAGAGGAGATGAGAACCACAGTGAGAGAAAATACCTTCAGGGGAAGAGGAGACCTGAACCCCAGTGAGAGAAAATACCTTCAGGGGAAGAGGAGTTCAGAACCCCAGTGAAAGTCAGTACCTTCAGGGGAAGAGGAGATCTGAACCACAGTGAGAGAAAATACCTTCTGGGGATGAGGAGACCTGAACCCCAGTGAGAGAAAATACATTCAGGGGAAAAGGAGATCTGAACCCCAGTGAGTGAAAATACCTTCAGGGGAAGCGGAGATCTGAACCCCAGTGAAATACAGTCCCTTCAGGGGAAGAGGAGATCTGAAACCCAGTGAGAGAAAATACATTCAGAGGAAGAGGAGATCTGAACCCCAGTGAGAGAAAATACCTTCAGGGGAAGAGGAGATCAGAACCACAGTGAGAGAAAATACCTTCAGGGGAAGAGGAGACCTGAACCCCAGTGAGAGAAAATACCTTCAGGGGAAGAGGAGTTCAGAACCCCAGTGAAAGTCAGTACCTTCAGGGGAAGAGGAGATCTGAACCCCAGTGAAAGACACAACCTTCAGGGGAAGACGAGATCTGAAACCCCGTGAAAGACAGTACCTTCAGGGGAAGAGTAGAACTGAGCCTCAGTGAGAGAAAATACCTTCAGGGGAAGAGGAGATCTGAACCACAGTGAGAGAAAATACCTTCAGGGGAAGCGGAGATCTAAACCGCAGTGAAAGACAGTCCCTTCAGGGGAAGCGGAGATCTGAACCCCAGTGAAAGACAGTCCCTTCAGGGGAAGAGGAGACCTGAACCCCAGTGAGAGAAAATACCTTCAGGGGAAGCGGAGATCTGAACCACAGTGAAAGACAGTCCCTTCAGGGGAAGAGGAGATCTGAACCCCAGTGAGAGAACATACCTTCAGGGGAAGAGGAGTTCAGAACCCCAGTGAAAGTCAGTACCTTCAGGGGAAGAGGACATCTGAACCCTAGTGAAAGACACAACCTTCAGGGGAATAGGAGATCTGAACCCCAGTGACAGAAAATACCTACAGGTGAAAAGGAGACCCGAACCATAGTGAGAGAAAATACCTTCAGGGGAAGAAGAGATCTGAACCCCAGTGAAAGTCAGTACCTTCAGGGGAAGAGGAGATCTGAACCCCAGTGAGAGACATAACCTTCAGGGGAAGAGGAGATCTGAACCACAGGGAGAGAAAATACCTTCAGGGGAAGAGGAGTTCTGAACCCCAGTGAGAGACAGTACCTTCAGGGGAAGAGGAGACATGAACCCCAGTGAAAGACCGTACCTTCAGGGGAAGAGCAGATCTGAACCCCAGTGAGAGAAAACACCTTTAGGGGAAGAGGAGACCTGAAACCCAGTGAGAGAAAATACCTTCATGGGAAGAGGAGACCTTAACCACAGTGAGAGAAACTACCTTCAGCGGAAGAGGAGATCTGAACCATAGTGAGAGACAGTACCTTCAGGGGAAGAGGTGATCTGAACCTGAGGGAGAAAATATAACTTCAGGGGAAGAGGAGATCTGAACCCCAGTGAGAGAAAATACCTTCAGGGGAAGAGGAGATCTGAACCCCAGTGAGAGACAGTACCTTCAGGGGAAGAGGAGATCTGAATCCCAGTGAGAGAAAATACTTTCAAGAGAAGAGGAGTCCTGAATCCCAGTGAGAGAAAATACCTTCAGGGGAAGAGGAGACCTGAACCCCAGTGAGAGAAAATACCTTCAGGGGAAAAGGATATCTGAACCCCAGCGAGAGAAAATACATTCAGGGGAAGAGGAGATCTGAACCCCAGTGAGAGGAAATACCTTCAGGGGAAGAGGAGTTCAGAACCCCAGTAAAAGTCAGTACCTTCAGGGGAAGAGGAGATCTGAACCATAGTGAAAGAGACAACCTTCAGGGGAATAGGAGATCTGAACTACAGTGACAGAAAATACCTTCAGGAGAAGAGGAGACCCGATCCACAGTGAGAGAAAATACCTTCAGGGGAAGGGGAGATCTGAACACTAGTTAGGGACAGTACCTTCAGGGGAAGAGGAGTTCTGAATGCCAGTGAGAGAAAATACCTTCAGGGGAAGAGGAGATCTGAACCACAGTGAGAGAAAATACCTTCAGGGGATGAGGAGACCTGAACCCCAGTGAGAGAAAATACATTCAGGGGAAAAGGAGATCTGAACCCCAGTGAGAGAAAATACCTTCAGGGGAAGCGGAGATCTGAATCCCAGTGAAAGACTGTACCTTCAGGGGAAGAGGAGATCTGAAGCCCAGTGAGAGACAGTAACTTCAGGGGAAGAGGAGATCTGAACCACAGAGAGAGAAAATACCTTCAGGGGAAGAGGAGTTCTGAACCCCAGTGAAATACAGTACCTTCAGGGGAAGAGGAGTTCTGAACACCAGTGAGAGAAAACACCTTCAGGGGAAGAGGAGATCAGAACCCCAGTGAGAGAAAATACCTTCAGGGGAAGAGGAGACCTGAACCCCAGTGAGAGAAAATACCTTCAGGGGAAGAGGAGTTCATACCCCAGTGAAAGTCAGACCTTCAGGGGAAGAGGAGATCTGAACCCCAGTGAAAGACACAACCTTCAGGCGAAGAGGAGATCTGAAACCCCGTGAAAGACAGTACCTTCAGGGGAAGAGTAGAACTGAGCCTCAGTGAGAGAAAATACCTTCAGGGGAAGAGGAGATCTGAACCACAGTGAGAGAAAATACCTTCAGCGGAAGCGGAGATCTGAACCCCAGTGAAAGACAGTCCCTTCAGGGGAAGAGGAGATCTGAACCCCAGTGAGAGAAAATACCTTCAGGGGAAGAGGTGATCTGAACCCCAGTGACTGAAAATAACTTCAGGGCAACAGGAGACCTGAACCCCAGTGAGAGAAAATACCTTCAGGGGAAAAGGAGATCTGAAAACCAGTGAGAGAAAATTCATTCAGGGGAAGAGGAGATCCGAAACCCAGTGAAAGACAGCACCTTCAAGGGAAGAGGAGATCTGAACATCAGTGAGAGAAAATACCTTCAGGGGAAGAGGATAATTGAACACCAGTAAAAAACAGTACCTTCAGAGGAAGAGGAGATCTGAACCCCAGTGACAGAAAATACCTTCAGGGGAACAGGAGACCTGAACCCCAGTGAGAGAATATACCTTAAGGGGAAAAGGAGATCTGAACCCCAGTGAGAGAAAATTCATTCAGGGGAAGAGGAGATCTGAAACCCCGTGAAAGACAGTACCTTCAGGGGAAGAGTAGAACTGAGCCTCAGTGAGAGAAAATACCTTCAGGGGAAGAGGAGATCTGAAACACAGTGAGAGAAAATACCTTCAGTGGAAGAGGAGTTCAGAACCCCAGTGAAAGTCAGTACCTTCAGGGGAAGAGGAGATCTGAACCCTAGTGAAAGACACAACCTTCAGGGGAATAGGAGTTCTGAACCACAGTGACAGAAAATACCTTCAGGAGAAGAGGAGACCCGAACCATAGTGTGAGAAAATACCTTCAGGGGAAGGGGAGATCTGAACACCAGTTAGGGACAGTACCTTCAGGGGAAGAGGAGTTCTGAACGCCAGTGAGAGAAAATACTTTCAGGGGAAGAGGATTTCTGAACGCCAGTGAGAGAAAATACTTTCAGGGGAAGAGGAGATCTGAACCACAGTGAGAGAAAATACCTTCAGGGGAAAAGGAGATCTGAACTGCAGTGAGTGAAAATACCTTCAGGGGAAGCGGAGATCTGAATCCCAGTGAAAGACTGTACCTTCAGGGGAAGAGGAGATCTGAAGCCCAGTGAGAGACGGTACCTTCAGGGGACGAGGAGATCTGAACCCCAGTGAGAGAAAGTACCTTCAGGGGAAGAGGAGATCTGAACCACAGTGAGAGAAAATACCTTCAGGGGAAGAGGAGTTCTGAACCCCAGTGAAATACAGTCCCTTCAGGGGAAGAGGAGATCTGAAACCCAGTGAGAGAAAATACATTCAGAGGAAGAGGAGATCTGAACCCCAGTGAGAGAAAATACCTTCAGGGGAAGAGGAGTTCAGAACCCCAGTGAAAGTCAGTACCTTCAGGGGAAGAGGAGATCTGAACCATAGTGAAAGACACAACCTTCAGGGGAATAGGAGATCTGAACTACAGTGACAGAAAATACCTTCAGGAGAAGAGGAGACCCGATCCATAGTGAGAGAAAATACCTTCAGGGGAAGGGGAGATCTGAACACTAGTTAGGGACAGTACCTTCAGGGGAAGAGGAGTTCTGAATGCCAGTGAGAGAAAATACATTCAGAGGAAGAGGAGATCTGAACCCCAGTGAGAGAAAATACCTTCAGGGGAAGAGGAGATCTGAACCCCAGTGAGAGAAAATACCTTCAGGGGAAGAGGAGATCAGAACCCCAGTGAGAGAAAATACCTTCAGGGGAAGAGGAGATCTTAACCACAGTGAAATACAGTCCCTTCAGGGGAAGAGGAGATCTGAAACCCAGTGAGAGAAAATACATTCAGAGGAAGAGGAGATCTGAACCCCAGTGAGAGAAAATACCTTCGGGGAAAAGGAGATCTGAACCCCAGTGAGAGAAAATACCTTCAGGTGAAGCTGAGATCTGAACACCAGGGAAATACAGTCCCTTCAGGGGAAGAGGAGACCTGAACACCAGTGAGAGAAAATACCTTCAGGGGAAAAGGAGATCTGAACCCCAGTGAGAGAAAATACTTTCAGGAGAAGAGGAGACCTGAACCCCAGTGTGAGAAAATTCATTCAGGGGAAGAGGAGATCTGAAACCCAGTGAAAGACAGTACCTTCAGGGGAAGAGGAGACCTGAACACCAGTGAGAGAAAATACCTTCAGGGGAAAAGGAGACCTGAACCCCAGTGAGAGAAAATACATTCAGGGGAAGGGGAGATCTGAACCCCAGTGAGAGAAAATACCTTCAGGGGAAGAGGAGTTCAGAACCCCAGTGAAAGTCAGTACCTTCAGGGGAAGAGGAGATCTGAACCCTAGTGAAAGACAGAACCTTCAGGGGAAGAGGAGATCTGAAACTCCATGAAAGACAGTACCTTCAGGGGAAGAGTAGAACTGAGCCTCAGTGAGAGAAAATTCATTCAGGGGAAGAGGAGATCTGAAACCCAGTGAAAGACAGTACCTTCAGGGGAAGAGGAGATCTGAATATCAGTGAGAGAAAATACCTTCAGGGGAAGAGGATAATTGAACACCAGTAAAAAATAGTACCTTCAGAGGAAGAGGAGATCTGAACCCCAGTGAAAGACAGTCCCTTCAGGGGAAGAGGAGACCTGAACCCCAGTGAGAGAAAATACCTTCAGGGGAAAAGGAGATCTGAACCCCAGTGAGAGAAAATACATTCAGGGGAAGAGGAGATCTGAACCCCAGTGAAAGTCAGTACCTTCAGGGGAAGAGGAGATCTGAACCCTAGTGAAAGACACAACCTTCAGGGAAATAGGAGATCTGAACCCCAGTGACAGAAAATACCTTCAGGAGAAGAGGAGACCCGAACCATAGTGAGAGAAAATACCTTCAGGGGAAGAGGAATTCTGAAACCCCGTGAAAGACAGGACCTTCAGCGGAAGAGTAGATCTGAACATCAGTGAGAGAAAATACCTTCAGGGGAAGAGGAGATCTGAACACCAGTAAAAAACAGTACCTTCAGAGGAAGAGGAGATCTGAACCCCAGTGACAGAAAATACCTTCAGAGGAACAGGAGACCTGAACCCCAGTGAGAGAAAATTCATTCAGGGGAAAAGGAGATCTGAACTCCAGTGAGAGAAAATTCATTCAGGGGAAGAGGAGATCTGAAACCCCGTGAAAGACAGTACCTTCAGGGGAAGAGTAGAACTGAGCCTCAGTGAGAGAAAATACCTTCAGGGGAAGAGGATATCTGAACCACAGTGAGAGAAAATACCTTCAGGGGAAGCGGTGATCTGAACCCCAGTGAAAGACAGTCCCTTCAGGGGAAGAGGAGATCTGAACCCCAGTGAGAGAAAATACCTTCAGGGGAAATGGAGATCTGAACCCCAGTGAAAGACAGTCCCTTCAGGGGAAGAGGTGACCTGAAACCCAGTGAGAGAAAATACCTTCGGGGAAGAGGAGATCTGAACCCCAGTGAGAGAAAATACTTTCAGGGGAAGAGGAGATCTGAACCCCAGTGAGAGAAAATACCTTCAGGGGAAGAGGAGTTCAGAACCCCAGTGAAAGTCAGTACCGTCAGGGGAAGAGGAGATCTGAACCACAGTGACAGAAAATACCTTCAGGAGAAGAGGAGACCCGATCCATAGTGAGAGAAAATACCTTCAGGGGAAGCGGAGATCTGAATCCCAGTGAAAGACTGTACCTTCAGGGGAAGAGGAGATCTGAAGCCCAGTGAGAGACAGTAACTTCAGGGGAAGAGGAGATCTGAACCACAGTCAGAGAAAATACCTTCAGGGGAAGAGGAGTTCTGAAACCCAGTGAAATACAGTCCCTTCAGGGGAAGAGGAGATCTGAAACCCAGTGAGAGAAAATACATTCAGAGGAAGAGGAGATCTGAACCCCAGTGAGAGAAAATACCTTCAGGGGAAGAGGAGATCAGAACCCCAGTGAGAGAAAATACCTTCAGGGGAAGAGGAGTCCTGAACCCCAGTGAGAGAAAATACCTTCAGGGGAAGAGGAGTTCAGAACACCAGTGAAAGTCAGTACCTTCAGGGGAAGAGTAGATCTGAACCCCAGTGAAAGACACAACCTTCAGGGGAAGAGGAGATCTGAAACCCCGTGAAAGAGAGTATCTTCAGGGGAAGAGTAGAACTGAGCCTCAGTGAGAGAAAATACCTTCAGGGGAAGAGGAGATCTGAACCACAGTGAGAGAAAATACCTTCAGGGGAAGAGGAGATCTGAACCCCAGTGACAGAAAATAACTTCAGGGGAACAGGAGACCTGAACCCCAGTGAGAGAAAATACCTTCAGGGGAAGAGGAGATCTGAACCCCAGTGAAAGACAGTACCTTCATGGGAAGAGGAGATCTGAACCCTAGTGAAAGACACAACCTTCAGGGGAATAGGAGATCTGAATCCCAGTGACAGAAAATACCTTCAGGAGAAGAGGAGACCCGAACCATCGTGAGAGAAAATACCTTCAGGGGAAGAGGAGATCTGAAACCCGGTGAAAGACAGGACCTTCAGCGGAAGAGTAGATCTGAACATTAGTGAGAGAAAATACCTTCAGGGGAAGAGGAGATCCGAACACCAGTAAAAAACAGTACCTTCAGAGGAAGAGGAGATCTGAACCCCAGTGACAGAAAATACCTTCAGAGGAACAGGAGACCTGAACCCCAGTGACAGAAAATACCTTCAGGGGAAAAGGAGATCTGAACTCCAGTGAGATAAATTTCATTCAGGGGAAGAGGAGATCTGAAACCCCGTGAAAGACAGTACCTTCAGGGGAAGAGTAGAACTGAGCCTCAGTGAGAGAAAATACCTTCAGGGGAAGAGGATATCTGAACCACAGTGAGAGAAAATACCTTCAGGGGAAGCGGAGATCTGAACCCCAGTGAAAGACAGTCCCTTCAGGGGAAGAGGAGATCTGAACCCCAGTGAGAGAAAATACCTTCAGGGGAAGCGGAGATCTGAACCCCAGTGAAAGACAGTCCCTTTAGGGGAAGAGGTGACCTGAAACCCAGTGAGAGAAAATACCTTCGGGGAAAAGGAGATCTGAACCCCAGTGAGAGAAAATACTTTCAGGGGAAGAGGAGACCTGAACCCCAGTGAGAGAAAATACATTCAGGGGAAGAGGAGATCTGAACACCAGTGAGAGAAAATACCTTCAGGGGAAGAGGAGTTCAGAACCCCAGTGAAAGTCAGTACCTTCAGGGGAAGAGGAGATCTGAACCCTAGTGAAAGACAGAACCTTCAGGGGAATAGGAGATCTGAACCACAGTGACAGAAAATACCTTCAGGAGAAGAGGAGACCCGATCCATAGTGAGAGAAAATACCTTCAGGGGAAGCGGAGATCTGAATCCCAGTGAAAGACTGTACCTTCAGGGGAAGAGGAGATCTGAAGCCCAGTGAGAGACAGTAACTTCAGGGGAAGAGGAGATCTGAACCACAGTGAGAGAAAATACCTTCAGGGGAAGAGGAGTTCTGAACCCCAGTGAAATACAGTCCCTTCAGGGGAAGAGGAGATCTGAAACCCAGTGAGAGAAAATACATTCAGAGGAAGAGGAGATCTGAACCCCAGTGAGAGAAAATACCTTCAGGGGAAGAGGAGATCAGAACCCCAGTGAGAGAAAATACCTTCAGGGGAAGAGGAGACCTGAACCCCAGTGAGAGAAAATACCTTCAGGGGAAGAGGAGTTCAGAACCCCAGTGAAAGTCAGTACCTTCATGGGAAGAGGAGATCTGAACCCCAGTGAAAGACAGTACCTTCAGGGGAAGAGTAGAACTGAGCCTCAGTAAGAGAAAATACCTTCAGGGGAAGAGGATATCTGAACCCCAGTGAGAGAAAATACCTTCAGGGGAAGAGGAGAACTGAACCCCAGTGACAGTAAATAAATTCAGGGGAACAGGAGACCTGAACCCCAGTGAGAGAAAATACCTTCAGGGGAAAAGGAGATCTGAACCCCAGTGAGAGAAAATACTTTTAGGAGAAGAGGAGACCTGAACCACAGTGAGAGAAAATTCATTCAGGGGAAGAGGAGATCTGAACCCCAGTGACAGATAATTCCTTCAGGGGAAGCGGAGATCTGAACCCCAGTGAAAGACAGTACCTTCAGGGGAAGAGGAGATCTGAACCGCAGTGAGAGAAAATACCTTCAGTGGAAGAGGAGTTCAGAACCCCAGTGAAAGTCAGTACCTTCAGGGGAAGAGGAGATCTGAACCCTAGTGAAAGACACAACCTTCAGGGGAATAGGAGTTCTGAACCACAGTGACAGAAAATACCTTCAGGAGAAGAGGAGACCCGAACCATAGTGTGAGAAAATACCTTCAGGGGAAGGGGAGATCTGAACACCAGTTAGGGACAGTACCTTCAGGGGAAGAGGAGTTCTGAACGCCAGTGAGAGAAAATACTTTCAGGGGAAGAGGAGATCTGAACCACAGTGAGAGAAAATACCTTCAGGGGAAAAGGAGATCTGAACCCCAGTGAGTGAAAATACCTTCAGGGGAAGCGGAGATCTGAATCCCAGTGAAAGACTGAACCTTCAGGGGAAGAGGAGATCTGAAGCCCAGTGAGAGACAGTACCTTCAGGGGAAGAGGAGATCTGAACCCCAGTGAGAGAAAGTTCCTTCAGGGGAAGAGGAGATCTGAACCACAGTGAGAGAAAATACCTTCAGGGGACGAGGAGTTCTGAACCCCAGTGAAATACAGTCCCTTCAGGGGAAGAGGAGATCTGAAACCCTGTGAGAGAAAATACATTCAGAGGAAGAGGAGATCTGAACCCCAGTGAGAGAAAATACCTTCAGGGGAAGAGGAGATCAGAACCCCAGTGAGAGAAAATACCTTCAGGGGTAGAGGAGACCTGAACCCCAGTGAGAGAAAATACCTTCAGGGGAAAAGGAGATCTGAACCCCAGTGAGAAAAAATTCATTCAGGGGAAGAGGAGATCTGAAACCCCGTGAAAGACAGTACCTTCAGGGGAAGAGTAGAACAGAGCCTCAGTGAGAGAAAATACCTTCAGGGAAAGCGGAGATCTGAACCCCAGTGAAAGACAGTCCCTTCAGGGGAAGAGGTGACCTGAAACCCAGTGAGAGAAAATACCTTCGGGGAAAAGGAGATCTGAACCCCAGTGAGAGAAAATACTTTCAGGAGAAGAGGAGACCTGAACCCCAATGAGAGAAAATACCTTCAGGGGAAGAGGAGTTCAGAACCCCAGTGAATGTCAGTACCTTCAGGGGAAGAGGAGATCTGAACCCTAGTGAAAGACACAACCTTCAGGGGAATAGAAGATCTGAACCACAGTGACAGAAAATACCTTCAGGAGAAGAGGAGACCCGATCCATAGTGAGAGAAAATACCTTCAGGGGAAGCGCAGATCTGAATCCCAGTGAAAGACTGTACCTTCAGGGGAAGAGGAGATCTGAAGCCCAGTGAGAGACAGTAACTTCAGGGGAAGAGGAGATCTGAACCACAGTGAGAGAAAATACATTCAGAGGAAGAGGAGATCTGAACCCCAGTGAGAGAAAATACCTTCAGGGGAAGAGGAGATCAGAACCCCAGTGAGAGAAAATACCTTCAGGGGAAGAGGAGACCTGAACCCCAGTGAGAGAAAATACCTTCAGGGGAAGAGGAGTTCAGAACCCCAGTGAAAGTCAGTACCTTCATGGGAAGAGGAGATCTGAACCCCAGTGAAAGACACAACCTTCAGGGGAAGAGGAGATCTGAAACCCCGTGAAAGACAGTACCTTCAGGGGAAGAGTAGAACTGAGCCTCAGTGAGAGAAAATACCTTCAGGGGAAGAGGAGATCTGAACCCCAGTGAGAGAAAATACCTTCAGGGGAAGAGGAGATCTGAACCCCAGTGACAGAAAATAACTTCAGGGGAACAGGAGACCTGAACCCCAGTGAGAGAAAATACCTTCAGGGGAAGAGGAGTTCAGAACCCCAGTGAAAGTCAGTACCTTCATGGGAAGAGGAGATCTGAACCCCAGTGAAAGACACAACCTTCAGGGGAAGAGGAGATCTGAAACCCCGTGAAAGACAGTACCTTCAGGGGAAGAGTAGAACTGAGCCTCAGTAAGAGAAAATACCTTCAGGGGAAGAGGAGATCTGAACCCCAGTGAGAGAAAATACCTTCAGGGGAAGAGGAGATCTGAACCCCAGTGACAGTAAATAACTTCAGGGGAACAGGAGACCTGAACCCCAGTGAGAGAAAATACCTTCAGGGGAAAAGGAGATCTGAACCCCAGTGAGAGAAAATACTTTTAGGAGAAGAGGAGACCTGAACCACAGTGAGAGAAAATTCATTCAGGGGAAGAGGAGATCTGAACCCCAGTGACAGAAAATACCTTCAGGGGAAGCGGAGATCTGAACCCCAGTGAAAGACAGTACCTTCAGGGGAAGAGGAGATCTGAACCCCAGTGAGAGAAAATACCTTCAGTGGAATAGGAGTTCTGAACCACAGTGACAGAAAATACCTTCAGGAGAAGAGGAGACCCGAACCATAGTGTGAGAAAATACCTTCAGGGGAAGAGGAGATCTGAACACCAGTTAGGGAGAGTACCTTCAGGGGAAGAGGAGTTCTGAACGCCAGTGAGAGAAAATACTTTCAGGGGAAGAGGAGATCTGAACCACAGTGAGAGAAAATACCTTCAGGGGAAAAGGAGATCTGAACCCCAGTGAGTGAAAATACCTTCAGGGGAAGCGGAGATCTGAATCCCAGTGAAAGAATGTACCTTCAGGGGAAGAGGAGATCTGAAGCCCAGTGAGAGACAGTACCTTCAGGGGAAGAGGAGATCTGAACCCCAGTGAGAGAAAATACCTTCAGGGGAAGAGGAGATCTGAACCACAGTGAGAGAAAATACCTTCAGGGGAAGAGGAGTTCTGAACCCCAGTGAAATACAGTCCCTTCAGTGGAAGAGGAGATCTGAAACCCAGTGAGAGAAAATACATTCAGAGGATGAGGAGATCTGAACCCCAGTGAGAGAAAATACCTTCAGGGGAAGCGGAGATCTGAACCCCAGTGAAAGACAGTCCCTTCAGGGGAAGAGGTGACCTGAAACCCAGTGAGAGAAAATACCTTCGGGGAAAAGGAGATCTGAACCCCAGTGAGAGAAAATACTTTCAGGAGAAGAGGAGACCTGAACCCCAGTGAGAGAAAATACATTCAGGGGAAGAGGAGATCTAAACCCCAGTGATAGAAAATACCTTCAGGGGAAGAGGAGTTCAGAACCCCAGTGAATGTCAGTACCTTCAGGGGAACAGGAGATCTGAACCCTAGTGAAAGACACAACCTTCAGGGGAATAGGAGATCTGAACCACAGTGACAGAAAATACCTTCAGGAGAAGAGGAGACCCGATCCATAGTGAGAGAAAATACCTTCAGGGGAAGCGGAGATCTGAAGCCCAGTGAGAGACAGTACCTTCAGGGGAAGAGGAGATCTGAACCCCAGTGAGAGAAAGTACCTTCAGGGGAAGAGGAGATCTGAACCACAGTGAGAGAAAATACCTTCAGGGGAAGAGGAGTTCTGAACCCCAGTGAAATACAGTCCCTTCAGGGGAAGAGGAGATCTGAAACCCAGTGAGTGAAAATACATTCAGAGGAAGAGGAGATCTGAACCCCAGTGAGAGAAAATACCTTCAGGGGAAGAGGAGATCAGAACGCCAGTGAGAGAAAATACCTTCAGGGGTAGAGGAGACCTGAACCCCAGTGAGAGAAAATACCTTCAGGGGAAAAGGAGATCTGAACCCCAGTGAGAAAAAATTCATTCAGGGGAAGAGGAGATCTGAAACCCCGTGAAAGACAGTACCTTCAGGGGAAGAGTAGAACTGAGCCTCAGTGAGAGAAAATACCTTCAGGGGAAGCGGAGATCTGAACCCCAGTGAAAGACAGTCCCTTCAGGGGAAGAGGTGACCTGAAACCCAGTGAGAGAAAATACCTTCGGGGAAAAGGAGATCTGAACCCCAGTGAGAGAAAATACTTTCAGGAGAAGAGGAGACCTGAACCCCAGTGAGAGAAAATACATTCAGTGGAAGAGGAGATCTGAACCCCAGTGAGAGAAAATACCTTCAGGGGAAGAGGAGTTCAGAACCCCAGTGAATGTCAGTACCTTCAGGGGAAGAGTAGAACTGAGCCTCAGTGAGAGAAAATCCCTTCAGGGGAAGAGGAGATCTGAACCCCAGTGAGAGAAAATACCTTCAGGGGAAGAGGAGATCTGAACCCCAGTGACAGAAAATAACTTCAGGGGAACAGGAGACCTGAACCCCAGTGACAGAAAATACCTTCAGGAGAAGAGGAGACCCGATCCATAGTGAGAGAAAATACCTTCAGGGGAAGCGGAGATCTGAATCCCAGTGAAAGACTGTACCTTCAGGGGAAGAGGAGATCTGAAGCCCAGTCAGAGACAGTAACTTCTGGGGAAGAGGAGATCTGAACCACAGTGAGAGAAAATACCTTCAGGGGAAGAGGAGATCTGAAACCCCGTGAAAGACAGTACCTTCAGGGGAAGAGTAGAACTGAGCCTCAGTGAGAGAAAATACCTTCAGGGGAAGAGGAGAGAAAATACCTTCAGGGGAAGAGGAGATCTGAACCCCAGTGACAGAAAATAACTTCAGGGGAACAGGAGACCTGAACCCCAGTGAGAGAAAATACCTTCAGGGGAAGAGGAGTTCAGAACCCCAGTGAAAGTCAGTACCTTCATGGGAAGAGGAGATCTGAACCCCAGTGAAAGACACAACCTTCAGGGGAAGAGGAGATCTGAAACCCCGTGAAAGACAGTACCTTCAGGGGAAGAGTAGAACTGAGCCTCAGTAAGAGAAAATACCTTCAGGGGAAGAGGAGATCTGAACCCCAGTGAGAGAAAATACCTTCAGGGGAAGAGGAGATCTGAACCCCAGTGACAGTAAATAACTTCAGGGGAACAGGAGACCTGAACCCCAGTGAGAGAAAATACCTTCAGGGGAAAAGGAGATCTGAACCCCAGTGAGAGAAAATACTTTTAGGAGAAGAGGAGACCTGAACCACAGTGAGAGAAAATTCATTCAGGGGAAGAGGAGATCTGAACCCCAGTGACAGAAAATACCTTCAGGGGAAGCGGAGATCTGAACCCCAGTGAAAGACAGTACCTTCAGGGGAAGAGGAGATCTGAACCCCAGTGAGAGAAAATACCTTCAGTGGAAGAGGAGTTCAGAACCCCAGTGAAAGTCAGTACCTTCAGGGGAAGAGGAGATCTGAACCCTAGTGAAAGACACAACCTTCAGGGGAATAGGAGTTCTGAACCACAGTGACAGAAAATACCTTCAGGAGAAGAGGAGACCCGAACCATAGTGTGAGAAAATACCTTCAGGGGAAGAGGAGATCTGAACACCAGTTAGGGACAGTACCTTCAGGGGAAGAGGAGTTCTGAACGCCAGTGAGAGAAAATACTTTCAGGGGAAGAGGAGATCTGAACCACAGTGAGAGAAAATACCTTCAGGGGAAAAGGAGATCTGAACCCCAGTGAGTGAAAATACCTTCAGGGGAAGCGGAGATCTGAATCCCAGTGAAAGACTGTACCTTCAGGGGAAGAGGAGATCTGAAGCCCAGTGAGAGACAGTACCTTCAGGGGAAGAGGAGATCTGAACCCCAGTGAGAGAAAGTACCTTCAGGAGAAGAGGAGATCTGAACCACAGTGAGAGAAAATACCTTCAGGGGAAGCGGAGATCTGAACACCAGTGAAATACAGTCCCTTCAGGGGAAGAGATCTGAAACCCAGTGAGAGAAAATACATTCAGAGGAAGAGGAGATCTGAACCCCAGTGAGAGAAAATACCTTCAGGGGAAGCGGAGATCTGAACACCAGTGAAAGACAGTCCCTTCAGGGGAAGAGGTGACCTGAAACCCAGTGAGAGAAAATACCTTCGGGGAAAAGGAGATCTGAACCCCAGTGAGAGAAAATACTTTCAGGAGAAGAGGAGACCTGAACCCCAGTGAGAGAAAATACATTCAGGGGAAGAGGAGATCTGAACCCCAGTGAGAGAAAATACCTTCAGGGGAAGAGGAGTTCAGAACCCCAGTGAATGTCAGTACCTTCAGGGGAAGAGGAGATCTGAACCCTAGTGAAAGACACAACCTTCAGGGGAATAGGAGATCTGAACCACAGTGACAGAAAATACCTTCAGGAGAAGAGGAGACCCGATCCATAGTGAGAGAAAATACCTTCAGGGGAAGCGGAGATCTGAATCCCAGTGAAAGACTGTACCTTCAGGGGAAGAGGAGATCTGAAGCCCAGTGAGAGACAGTACCTTCAGGGGAAGAAGAGATCTGAACCCCAGTGAGAGAAAGTACCTTCAGGGGAAGAGGAGATCTGAACCACAGTGAGAGAAAATACCTTCAGGGGAAGAGGAGTTCTGAACCCCAGTGAAATACAGTCCCTTCAGGGGAAGAGGAGATCTGAAACCCAGTGAGAGAAAATACATTCAGAGGAAGAGGAGATCTGAACCCGAGTGAGAGAAAATACCTTCAGGGGAAGAGGAGATCAGAACCCCAGTGAAAGACAGTCCCTTCAGGGGAAGAGGTGACCTGAAACCCAGTGAGAGAAAATACCTTCGGGGAAAAGGAGATCTGAACCCCAGTGAGAGAAAATACTTTCAGGAGAAGAGGAGACCTGAACCCCAGTGAGAGAAAATACATTCAGGGGAAGAGGAGATCTGAACCCCAGTGAGAGAAAATACCTTCAGGGGAAGAGGAGTTCAGAACCCCAGTGAATGTCAGTACCTTCAGGGGAAGAGTAGAACTGAGCCTCAGTGAGAGAAAATCCCTTCAAGGGAAGAGGAGATCTGAACCCCAGTGAGAGAAAATACCTTCAGGGGAAGAGGAGATCTGAACCCCAGTGACAGAAAATAACTTCAGGGGAACAGGAGACCTGAACCCCAGTGACAGAAAATACCTTCAGGAGAAGAGGAGACCCGATCCATAGTGAGAGAAAATACCTTCAGGGGAAGCGGAGATCTGAATCCCAGTGAAAGACTGTACCTTCAGGGGAAGAGGAGATCTGAAGCCCAGTGAGAGACAGTAACTTCTGGGGAAGAGGAGATCTGAACCACAGTGAGAGAAAATACCTTCAGGGGAAGAGGAGATCTGAAACCCCGTGAAAGACAGTACCTTCAGGGGAAGAGTAAAACTGAGCCTCAGTGAGAGAAAATACCTTCAGGGGAAGAGGAGAGAAAATACCTTCAGGGGAAGAGGAGATCTGAACCCCAGTGACAGAAAATAACTTCAGGGGAACAGGAGACCTGAACCCCAGTGAGAGAAAATACCTTCAGGGGAAGAGGAGTTCAGAACCCCAGTGAAAGTCAGTACCTTCATGGGAAGAGGAGATCTGAACCCCAGTGAAAGACACAACCTTCAGGGGAAGAGGAGATCTGAAACCCCGTGAAAGACAGTACCTTCAGGGGAAGAGTAGAACTGAGCCTCAGTAAGAGAAAATACCTTCAGGGGAAGAGGAGATCTGAACCCCAGTGAGAGAAAATACCTTCAGGGGAAGAGGAGATCTGAACCCCAGTGACAGTAAATAACTTCAGGGGAACAGGAGACCTGAACCCCAGTGAGAGAAAATACCTTCAGGGGAAAAGGAGATCTGAACCCCAGTGAGAGAAAATACTTTTAGGAGAAGAGGAGACCTGAACCACAGTGAGAGAAAATTCATTCAGGGGAAGAGGAGATCTGAACCCCAGTGACAGAAAATACCTTCAGGGGAAGCGGAGATCTGAACCCCAGTGAAAGACAGTACCTTCAGGGGAAGAGGAGATCTGAACCCCAGTGAGAGAAAATACCTTCAGTGGAAGAGGAGTTCAGAACCCCAGTGAAAGTCAGTACCTTCAGGGGAAGAGGAGATCTGAACCCTAGTGAAAGACACAACCTTCAGGGGAATAGGAGTTCTGAACCACAGTGACAGAAAATACCTTCAGGAGAAGAGGAGACCCGAACCATAGTGTGAGAAAATACCTTCAGGGGAAGAGGAGATCTGAACACCAGTTAGGGACAGTACCTTCAGGGGAAGAGGAGTTCTGAACGCCAGTGAGAGAAAATACTTTCAGGAGAAGAGGAGACCTGAACCCCAGTGAGAGAAAATACATTCAGGGGAAGAGGAGATCTGAACCCCAGTGAGAGAAAATACCTTCAGGGGAAGAGGAGTTCAGAACCCCAGTGAATGTCAGTACCTTCAGGGGAAGAGTAGAACTGAGCCTCAGTGAGAGAAAATCCCTTCAAGGGAAGAGGAGATCTGAACCCCAGTGAGAGAAAATACCTTCAGGGGAAGAGGAGATCTGAACCCCAGTGACAGAAAATAACTTCAGGGGAACAGGAGACCTGAACCCCAGTGACAGAAAATACCTTCAGGAGAAGAGGAGACCCGATCCATAGTGAGAGAAAATACCTTCAGGGGAAGCGGAGATCTGAATCCCAATGAAAGACTGTACCTTCAGGGGAAGAGGAGATCTGAAGCCCAGTGAGAGACAGTAACTTCTGGGGAAGAGGAGATCTGAACCACAGTGAGAGAAAATACCTTCAGGGGAAGAGGAGATCTGAAACCCCGTGAAAGACAGTACCTTCAGGGGAAGAGTAAAACTGAGCCTCAGTGAGAGAAAATACCTTCAGGGGAAGAGGAGAGAAAATACCTTCAGGGGAAGAGGAGATCTGAACCCCAGTGACAGAAAATAACTTCAGGGGAACAGGAGACCTGAACCCCAGTGAGAGAAAATACCTTCAGGGGAAGAGGAGTTCAGAACCCCAGTGAAAGTCAGTACCTTCATGGGAAGAGGAGATCTGAACCCCAGTGAAAGACACAACCTTCAGGGGAAGAGGAGATCTGAAACCCCGTGAAAGACAGTACCTTCAGGGGAAGAGTAGAACTGAGCCTCAGTAAGAGAAAATACCTTCAGGGGAAGAGGAGATCTGAACCCCAGTGAGAGAAAATACCTTCAGGGGAAGAGGAGATCTGAACCCCAGTGACAGTAAATAACTTCAGGGGAACAGGAGACCTGAACCCCAGTGAGAGAAAATACCTTCAGGGGAAAATGAGATCTGAACCCCAGTGAGAGAAAATACTTTTAGGAGAAGAGGAGACCTGAACCACAGTGAGAGAAAATTCATTCAGGGGAAGAGGAGATCTGAACCCCAGTGACAGAAAATACCTTCAGGGGAAGCGGAGATCTGAACCCCAGTGAAAGACAGTACCTTCAGGGGAAGAGGAGATCTGAACCCCAGTGAGAGAAAATACCTTCAGTGGAAGAGGAGTTCAGAACCCCAGTGAAAGTCAGTACCTTCAGGGGAAGAGGAGATCTGAACCCTAGTGAAAGACACAACCTTCAGGGGAATAGGAGTTCTGAACCACAGTGACAGAAAATACCTTCAGGAGAAGAGGAGACCCGAACCATAGTGTGAGAAAATACCTTCAGGGGAAGAGGAGATCTGAACACCAGTTAGGGACAGTACCTTCAGGGGAAGAGGAGTTCTGAACGCCAGTGAGAGAAAATACTTTCAGGGGAAGAGGAGATCTGAACCACAGTGAGAGAAAATACCTTCAGGGGAAAAGGAGATCTGAACCCCAGTGAGTGAAAATACCTTCAGGGGAAGCGGAGATCTGAATCCCAGTGAAAGACTGTACCTTCAGGGGAAGAGGAGATCTGAAGCCCAGTGAGAGACAGTACCTTCAGGGGAAGAGGAGATCTGAACCCCAGTGAGAGAAAGTACCTTCAGGGGAAGAGGAGATCTGAACCACAGTGAGAGAAAATACCTTCAGGGGAAGAGGAGTTCTGAACCCCAGTGAAATACAGTCCCTTCAGGGGAAGAGATCTGAAACCCAGTGAGAGAAAATACATTCAGAGGAAGAGGAGATCTGAACCCCAGTGAGAGAAAATACCTTCAGGGGAAGCGGAGATCTGAACACCAGTGAAAGACAGTCCCTTCAGGGGAAGAGGTGACCTGAAACCCAGTGAGAGAAAATAGCTTCGGGGAAAAGGAGATCTGAACCCCAGTGAGAGAAAATACTTTCAGGAGAAGAGGAGACCTGAACCCCAGTGAGAGAAAATACATTCAGGGGAAGAGGAGATCTGAACCCCAGTGAGAGAAAATACCTTCAGGGGAAGAGGAGTTCAGAACCCCAGTGAATGTCAGTACCTTCAGGGGAAGAGGAGATCTGAACCCTAGTGAAAGACACAACCTTCAGGGGAATAGGAGATCTGAACCACAGTGACAGAAAATACCTTCAGGAGAAGAGGAGACCCGATCCATAGTGAGAGAAAATACCTTCAGGGGAAGCGGAGATCTGAATCCCAGTGAAAGACTGTACCTTCAGGGGAAGAGGAGATCTGAAGCCCAGTGAGAGACAGTACCTTCAGGGGAAGAAGAGATCTGAACCCCAGTGAGAGAAAGTACCTTCAGGGGAAGAGGAGATCTGAACCACAGTGAGAGAAAATACCTTCAGGGGAAGAGGAGTTCTGAACCCCAGTGAAATACAGTCCCTTCAGGGGAAGAGGAGATCTGAAACCCAGTGAGAGAAAATACATTCAGAGGAAGAGGAGATCTGAACCCGAGTGAGAGAAAATACCTTCAGGGGAAGAGGAGATCAGAACCCCAGTGAGAGAAAATACCTTCGGGGTAGAGGAGACCTGAACCCCAGTGAGAGAAAATACCTTCAGGGGAAAAGGAGATCTGAACCCCAGTGAGAAAAAATTCATTCAGGGGAAGAGGAGATCTGAAACCCCGTGAAAGACAGTACCTTCAGGGGAAGAGTAGAACTGAGCCTCAGTGAGAGAAAATACCTTCAGGGGAAGAGGAGATCTTAACCACAGTGAGAGAAAATACCTTCAGGGGAAGCGGAGATCTGAACCCCAGTGAAAGACAGTCCCTTCAGGGGAAGAGGTGACCTGAAACCCAGTGAGAGAAAATACCTTCGGGGAAAAGGAGATCTGAACCCCAGTGAGAGAAAGTACTTTCAGGAGAAGAGGAGACCTGAACCCCAGTGAGAGAAAATACATTCAGGGGAAGAGGAGATCTGAACCACAGTGAGAGAAAATACCTTCAGGGGAAGAGGAGTTCAGAACCCCAGTGAATGTCAGTACCTTCAGGGGAAGAGGAGATCTGAACCCTAGTGAAAGACACAACCTTCAGGGGAATAGGAGATCTGAACCACCGTGACAGAAAATACCTTCAGGAGAAGAGGAGACCCGATCCATAGTGAGAAAAAATACCTTCAGGGGAAGCGGAGATCTGAATCCCAGTGAAAGACTGTACCTTCAGGGGAAGAGTAGAACTGAGCCTCAGTGAGAGAAAATACCTTCAGGGGAAGAGGAGATCTGAACCCCAGTGAGAGAAAATACCTTCAGGGGAAGAGGAGATCTGAACCCCAGTGACAGAAAATAACTTCAGGGGAACAGGAGACCTGAACCCCAGTGAGAGAAAATACCTTCAGGGGAAGAGTAGTTCAGAACCCCAGTGAAAGTCAGTACCTTCATGGGAAGAGGAGATCTGAACCCCAGTGAAAGACACAACCTTCAGGGGAAGAGGAGATCTGAAACCCCGTGAAAGACAGTACCTTCAGGGGAAGAGTAGAACTGAGCCTCAGTAAGAGAAAATACCTTCAGGGGAAGAGGAGATCTGAACCCCAGTGAGAGAAAATACCTTCTGGGGAAGAGGAGATCTGAACCCCAGTGACAGTAAATAACTTCAGGGGAACAGGAGACCTGAACCCCAGTGAGAGAAAATACCTTCAGGGGAAAAGGAGATCTGAACCCCAGTGAGAGAAAATACTTTTAGGAGAAGAGGAGACCTGAACCACCCTGAGAGAAAATTCATTCAGGGGAAGAGGAGATCTGAACCCCAGTGACAGAAAATACCTTCAGGGGAAGCGGAGATCTGAACCCCAGTGAAAGACAGTACCTTCAGGGGAAGAGGAGATCTGAACCCCAGTGAGAGAAAATACCTTCAGTGGAAGAGGAGTTCAGAACCCCAGTGAAAGTCAGTACCTTCAGGGGAAGAGGAGATCTGAACCCTAGTGAAAGATACAACCTTCAGGGGAATAGGAGTTCTGAACCACAGTGACAGAAAATACCTTCAGGAGAAGAGGAGACGCGAACCATAGTGTGAGAAAATACCTTCAGGGGAAGGGGAGATCTGAACACCAGTTAGGGATAGTACCTTCAGGGGAAGAGGAGTTCTGAACGCCAGTGAGAGAAAATACTTTCAGGGGAAGAGGAGATCTGAACCACAGTGAGAGAAAATACCTTCAGGGGAAAAGGAGATCTGAACCCCAGTGAGTGAAAATACCTTCAGGGGAAGCGGAGATCTGAATCCCAGTGAAAAACTGTACCTTCAGGGGAAGAGGAGATCTGAAGCCCAGTGAGAGACAGTACCTTCAGGGGAAGAGGAGATCTGAACCCCAGTGAGAGAAAGTACCTTCAGGGGAAGAGGAGATCTGAACCACAGTGAGAGAAAATACCTTCAGGGGAAGAGGAGTTCTGAACCCCAGTGAAATACAGTCCCTTCAGGGGAAGAGGTGACCTGAAACCCAGTGAGAGAAAATACCTTCGGGGAAAAGGAGATCTGAACCCCAGTGAGAGAAAATACTTTCAGGAGAAGAGGAGACCTGAACCCCAGTGAGAGAAAATACATTCAGGGGAAGAGGAGATCTGAACCCCAGTGAGAGAAAATACCTTCAGGCGAAGAGGAGTTCAGAACCCCAGTGAATGTCAGTACCTTCAGGGGAAGAGGAGATCTGAACCCTAGTGAAAGACATAACCTTCAGGGGAATAGGAGATCTGAACCACAGTGACAGAAAATACCTTCAGGAGAAGAGGAGACCCGATCCATAGTGAGAGAAAATACCTGCAGGGGAAGCGGAGATCTGAATCCCAGTGAAAGACTGTACCTTCAGGGGAAGAGGAGATCTGAAGCCCAGTGAGAGACAGTAACTTCAGGGGAAGAGGAGATCTGAACCACAGTGAGAGAAAATACCTTCAGGGGAAGAGGAGTTCTGAACCCCAGTGAAATACAGTCCCTTCAGGGGAAGAGGAGATCTGAAACCCAGTGAGAGAAAATACATTCAGAGGAAGAGGAGATCTGAACCCCAGTGAGAGAAAATACCTTCAGGGGAAGAGGAGACCTGAACCCCAGTGAGAGAAAATACCTTCAGGGGAAGAGGAGTTCAGAACCCCAGTGAAAGTCAGTACCTTCATGGGAAGAGGAGATCTGAACCCCAGTGAAAGACACAACCTTCAGGGAAAGAGGAGATCTGCAACCCCGTGAAAGACAGTACCTTCAGGGGAAGAGTAGAACTGAGCCTCAGTGAGAGAAAATACCTTCAGGGGAAGAGGAGATCTGAACCCCAGTGAGAGAAAATACCTTCAGGAGAAGAGGAGACCTGAACCCCAGTGAGAGAAAATACATTCAGGGGAAGAGGAGATCTGAACCCCAGTGAGAGAAAATACCTTCAGGGGAAGAGGAGTTCAGAACCCCAGTGAATGTCAGTACCTTCAGGGGAAGAGGAGATCTGAACCCTAGTGAAAGACACAACCTTCAGGGGAATAGGAGATCTGAACCACAGTGACAGAAAATACCTTCAGGAGAAGAGGAGACCCGATCCATAGTGAGAGAAAATACCTTCAGGGGAAGCGGAGATCTGAATCCCAGTGAAAGACTGTACCTTCAGGGGAAGAGGAGATCTGAAGCCCAGTGAGAGACAGTACCTTCAGGGGAAGAAGAGATCTGAACCCCAGTGAGAGAAAGTACCTTCAGGGGAAGAGGAGATCTGAACCACAGTGAGAGAAAATACCTTCAGGGGAAGAGGAGTTCTGAACCCCAGTGAAATACAGTCCCTTCAGGGGAAGAGGAGATCTGAAACCCAGTGAGAGAAAATACATTCAGAGGAAGAGGAGATCTGAACCCGAGTGAGAGAAAATACCTTCAGGGGAAGAGGAGATCAGAACCCCAGTGAGAGAAAATACCTTCAGGGGTAGAGGAGACCTGAACCCCAGTGAGAGAAAATACCTTCAGGGGAAAAGGAGATCTGAACCCCAGTGAGAAAAAATTCATTCAGGGGAAGAGGAGATCTGAAACCCCGTGAAAGACAGTACCTTCAGGGGAAGAGTAGAACTGAGCCTCAGTGAGAGAAAATACCTTCAGGGGAAGAGGAGATCTTAACCACAGTGAGAGAAAATACCTTCAGGGGAAGCGGAGATCTGAACCCCAGTGAAAGACAGTCCCTTCAGGGGAAGAGGTGACCTGAAACCCAGTGAGAGAAAATACCTTCGGGGAAAAGGAGATCTGAACCCCAGTGAGAGAAAGTACTTTCAGGAGAAGAGGAGACCTGAACCCCAGTGAGAGAAAATACATTCAGGGGAAGAGGAGATCTGAACCACAGTGAGAGAAAATACCTTCAGGGGAAGAGGAGTTCAGAACCCCAGTGAATGTCAGTACCTTCAGGGGAAGAGGAGATCTGAACCCTAGTGAAAGACACAACCTTCAGGGGAATAGGAGATCTGAACCCCAGTGACAGAAAATACCTTCAGGAGAAGAGGAGACCCGATCCATAGTGAGAAAAAATACCTTCAGGGGAAGCGGAGATCTGAATCCCAGTGAAAGACTGTACCTTCAGGGGAAGAGTAGAACTGAGCCTCAGTGAGAGAAAATACCTTCAGGGGAAGAGGAGATCTGAACCCCAGTGAGAGAAAATACCTTCAGGGGAAGAGGAGATCTGAACCCCAGTGACAGAAAATAACTTCAGGGGAACAGGAGACCTGAACCCCAGTGAGAGAAAATACCTTCAGGGGAAGAGTAGTTCAGAACCCCAGTGAAAGTCAGTACCTTCATGGGAAGAGGAGATCTGAACCCCAGTGAAAGACACAACCTTCAGGGGAAGAGGAGATCTGAAACCCCGTGAAAGACAGTACCTTCAGGGGAAGAGTAGAACTGAGCCTCAGTAAGAGAAAATACCTTCAGGGGAAGAGGAGATCTGAACCCCAGTGAGAGAAAATACCTTCTGGGGAAGAGGAGATCTGAACCCCAGTGACAGTAAATAACTTCAGGGGAACAGGAGACCTGAACCCCAGTGAGAGAAAATACCTTCAGGGGAAAAGGAGATCTGAACCCCAGTGAGAGAAAATACTTTTAGGAGAAGAGGAGACCTGAACCACCCTGAGAGAAAATTCATTCAGGGGAAGAGGAGATCTGAACCCCAGTGACAGAAAATACCTTCAGGGGAAGCGGAGATCTGAACCCCAGTGAAAGACAGTACCTTCAGGGGAAGAGGAGATCTGAACCCCAGTGAGAGAAAATACCTTCAGTGGAAGAGGAGTTCAGAACCCCAGTGAAAGTCAGTACCTTCAGGGGAAGAGGAGATCTGAACCCTAGTGAAAGACACAACCTTCAGGGGAATAGGAGTTCTGAACCACAGTGACAGAAAATACCTTCAGGAGAAGAGGAGACGCGAACCATAGTGTGAGAAAATACCTTCAGGGGAAGGGGAGATCTGAACACCAGTTAGGGACAGTACCTTCAGGGGAAGAGGAGTTCTGAACGCCAGTGAGAGAAAATACTTTCAGGGGAAGAGGAGATCTGAACCACAGTGAGAGAAAATACCTTCAGGGGAAAAGGAGATCTGAACCCCAGTGAGTGAAAATACCTTCAGGGGAAGCGGAGATCTGAATCCCAGTGAAAAACTGTACCTTCAGGGGAAGAGGAGATCTGAAGCCCAGTGAGAGACAGTACCTTCAGGGGAAGAGGAGATCTGAACCCCAGTGAGAGAAAGTACCTTCAGGGGAAGAGGAGATCTGAACCACAGTGAGAGAAAATACCTTCAGGGGAAGAGGAGTTCTGAACCCCAGTGAAATACAGTCCCTTCAGGGGAAGAGGTGACCTGAAACCCAGTGAGAGAAAATACCTTCGGGGAAAAGGAGATCTGAACCCCAGTGAGAGAAAATACTTTCAGGAGAAGAGGAGACCTGAACCCCAGTGAGAGAAAATACATTCAGGGGAAGAGGAGATCTGAACCCCAGTGAGAGAAAATACCTTCAGGGGAAGAGGAGTTCAGAACCCCAGTGAATGTCAGTACCTTCAGGGGAAGAGGAGATCTGAACCCTAGTGAAAGACATAACCTTCAGGGGAATAGGAGATCTGAACCACAGTGACAGAAAATACCTTCAGGAGAAGAGGAGACCCGATCCATAGTGAGAGAAAATACCTGCAGGGGAAGCGGAGATCTGAATCCCAGTGAAAGACTGTACCTTCAGGGGAAGAGGAGATCTGAAGCCCAGTGAGAGACAGTAACTTCAGGGGAAGAGGAGATCTGAACCACAGTGAGAGAAAATACCTTCAGGGGAAGAGGAGTTCTGAACCCCAGTGAAATACAGTCCCTTCAGGGGAAGATGATCTGAAACCCAGTGAGAGAAAATACATTCAGAGGAAGAGGAGATCTGAAGCCCAGTGAGAGAAAATACCTTCAGGGGAAGAGGAGACCTGAACCCCAGTGAGAGAAAATACCTTCAGGGGAAGAGGAGTTCAGAACCCCAGTGAAAGTCAGTACCTTCATGGGAAGAGGAGATCTGCAACCCCGTGAAAGACAGTACCTTCAGGGGAAGAGTAGAACTGAGCCTCAGTGAGAGAAAATACCTTCAGGGGAAGAGGAGATCTGAACCCCAGTGAGAGAAAATACCTTCAGGGGAAGAGGAGATCTGAACCCCAGTGACAGAAAATAACTTCAGGGGAACAGGAGACCTGAACCCCAGTGAGAGAAAATACCTTCAGGGGAAAAGGAGATCTGAACCCCAGTGAGAGAAAATACTTTTAGGAGAAGAGGAGACCTGAACCACAGTGAGAGAAAATTCATTCAGGGGAAGAGGAGATCTGAACCCCAGTGAAAGACAGTACCTTCAGGGGAAGAGGAGATCTGAACCCCAGTGAGAGAAAATACCTTCAGTGGAAGAGGAGTTCAGAACCCCAGTGAAAGTCAGTACCTTCAGGGGAAGAGGAGATCTGAACGCTAGTGAAAGACACAACCTTCAAGGGAATAGGAGTTCTGAACCACAGTGACAGAAAATACCTTCAGGAGAAGAGGAGACCCGAACCATAGTGTGAGAAAATACCTTCAGGGGAAGAGGAGATCTGAACCCTAGTGAAAGACACAACCTTCAGGGGAATAGGAGTTCTGAACCACAGTGACAGAAAATACCTTCAGGAGAAGAGGAGACCCGAACCATAGTGTGAGAAAATACCTTCAGGGGAAGAGGAGATCTGAACACCAGTTAGGGACAGTACCTTCAGGGGAAGAGGAGTTCTGAACGCCAGTGAGAGAAAATACTTTCAGGGGAAGAGGAGATCTGAACCACAGTGAGTGAAAATACCTTCGGGGAAGCGGAGATCTGAATCCCAGTGAAAGACTGTACCTTCAGGGGAAGAGGAGATCTGAAGACCAGTGAGAGACAGTACCTTCAGGGGAAGAGGAGATCTGAACCCCAGTGAGAGAAAATACCTTCAGGGGAAGAGGAGATCAGAACCCCAGTGAGAGAAAATACCTTCAGGGGTAGAGGAGACCTGAACCCCAGTGAGAGAAAATACCTTCAGGGGAAAAGGAGATCTGAACCCCAGTGAGAGAAAATTCATTCAGGGGAAGAGGAGATCTGAAACCCCGTGAAAGACAGTACCTTCAGGGGAAGAGTAGAACTGAGCCTCAGTGAGAGAAAATACCTTCAGGGGAAGAGGAGATCTGAACCCCAGTGAAAGACAGTCCCTTCAGGGGAAGAGGTGACCTGAACACCAGTGAGAGAAAATACCTTCGGGGAAAAGGAGATCTGATCCCCAGTGAGAGAAAATACATTCAGGGGAAGAGGAGTTCTGAATCCCAGTGAAAGACTGTACCTTCAGGGGAAGAGGAGATCTGAAGCCCAGTGAGAGACAGTAACTTCAGGGGAAGAGGAGATCTGAACCACAGTGAGAGAAAATACCTTCAGGGGAAGAGGAGTTCTGAACCCCAGTGAGAGACAGTCCCTTCAGGGGAGGAGGAGATCTGAAACCCAGTGAGAAAAAATACATTCAGAGGAAGAGGAGATCTGAACCCCAGTGAGAGAAAATACCTTCAGGGGAAAAGGAGATCAGAACCCCAGTGAGAGAAAATACCTTCAGGGGAAGAGGAGACCTGAACCCCAGTGAGAGAAAATACCTTCAGGGGAAGAGGAGTTCAGACCCCAGTGAAAGTCAGTACCTTCATGGGAAGAGGAGATCTGAACCCCAGTGAAAGACACAACCTTCAGGGGAAGAGGAGATCTGAAACCCCGTGAAAGACAGTACCTTCAGGGGAAGAGTAGAACTGAGCCTCAGTAAGAGAAAATACCTTCAGGGGAAGAGGAGATCTGAACCCCAGTGAGAGAAAATACCTTCAGGGGAAGAGGAGATCTGAACCCCAGTGACAGTAAATAACTTCAGGGGAACAGGAGACCTGAACCCCAGTGAGAGAAAATACCTTCAGGGGAAAAGGAGATCTGAACCCCAGTGAGAGAAAATACTTTTAGGAGAACAGGAGACCTGAACCACAGTGAGAGAAAATTCATTCAGGGGAAGAGGAGATCTGAACCCCAGTGACAGAAAATACCTTCAGCGGAAGCGGAGATCTGAACCCCAGTGAAAGACAGTACCTTCAGGGGAAGAGGAGATCTGAACCCCAGTGAGAGAAAATACCTTCAGTGGAAGAGGAGTTCAGAACCCCAGTGAAAGTCAGTACCTTCAGGGGAAGAGGAGATCTGAACCCTAGTGAAAGACACAACCTTCAGGGGAATAGGAGTTCTGAACCACAGTGACAGAAAATACCTTCAGGAGAAGAGGAGACCCGAACCATAGTGTGAGAAAATACCTTCGGGGAAGGGGAGATCTGAACACCAGTTAGGGACAGTTCCTTTCAGGGGAAGAGGAGTTCTGAACGCCAGTGAGAGAAAATATTTTCAGGGGAAGAGGAGATCTGAACCACAGTGAGAGAAAATACCTTCAGGGGAAAAGGAGATCTGAACCCCAGTGAGTGAAAATACCTTCAGGGGAAGCGGAGATCTGAATCCCAGTGAAAGACTGTACCTTCAGGGGAAGAGGAGATCTGAAGCCCAGTGAGAGAAAGTACCTTCAGGGGAAGAGGAGATCTGAACCACAGTGAGAGAAAATACCTTCAGGGGAAGAGGAGTTCTGAACCCCAGTGAAATACAGTCCCTTCAGGGGAAGAGGAGATCTGAAACCCAGTGAGAGAAAATACCTTCAGAGGAAGAGGAGATCTGAACCCCAGTGAGAGAAAATACCTTCAGGGGAAGAGGAGATCAGAACCCCAGTGAGAGAAAATACCTTCAGGGGTAGAGGAGACCTGAACCCCAGTGAGAGAAAATACCTTCAGGGGAAAAGGAGATCTGAACCCCAGTGAGAGAAAATTCATTTAGGGGAAGAGGAGATCTGAAACCCCGTGAAAGACAGTACCTTCAGGGGAAGAGTAGAACTGAGCCTCAGTGAGAGAAAATACCTTCAGGGGAAGAGGATATCTTAACCACAGTGAGAGAAAATACCTTCAGGGGAAGCAGAGATCTGAACCCCAGTGATAGACAGTCCCTTCAGGGGAAGAGGTGACCTGAACCCCAGTGAGAGAAAATACCTTCGTGGAAAAGGAGATCTGATCCCCAGTGAGAGAAAATACCTTCAGGGGAAGAGGAGTTCTGAACCCCAGTGAGAGAAAATACATTCAGAGGAAGAGGAGATCTGAACCCCAGTGAGAGAAAATACCTTCAGGGGAAGAGGAGATCAGAACCCCAGTGAGAGAAAATACCTTCAGGGGAAGAGGAGACCTGAACTACAGTGAGAGAAAATACCTTCAGGGGAAGAGGAGTTCTGAACCCCAGTGAAATACAGTCCCTTCAGGGGAAGAGGAGATCTGAAACCCAGTGAGAGAAAATACGTTCAGAGGAAGAGGAGATCTGAACCCCAGTGAGAGAAAATACCTTCAGGGGAAGAGGAGATCAGAACCCCAGTGAGAGAAAATACCTTCAGGGGAAGAGGAGACCTGAACCCCAGTGAGAGAAAATACCTTCAGGGGAAGAGGAGTTCAGAACCCCAGTGAAAGTCAGTACCTTCATGGGAAGAGGAGATCTGAACCCCAGTGAAAGACACAACCTTCAGGGGAAGAGGAGATCTGAAACCCCGTGAAAGACAGTACCTTCAAGGGAAGAGTAGAACTGAGCCTCAGCAAGAGAAAAAACCTTCAGGGGAAGCAGAGATCTGAACCCCAGTGATAGACAGACCCTTCAGGGGAAGAGGTGACCTGAACCCCAGTGAGAGAAAATACCTTCGGGGAAAAGGAGATCTGATCCCCAGTGAGAGAAAATACCTTCAGGGGAAGAGGAGTTCTGAATCCCAGTGAAAGACTGTACCTTCAGGGGAAGAGGAGATCTGAAGCCCAGTGAGAGACAGTAACTTCAGGGGAAGAGGAGATCTGAACCACAGTGAGAGAAAATACCTTCAGGGGAAGAGGAGTTCTGAACCCCAGTGAGAGAAAATACATTCAGAGGAAGAGGAGATCTGAACCCCAGTGAGAGAAAATACCTTCAGGGGAAGAGGAGATCAGAACCCCAGTGAGAGAAAATACCTTCAGGGGAAGAGGAGACCTGAACCCCAGTGAGAGAAAATACCTTCAGGGGAAGAGGAGTTCAGAACCCCAGTGAAAGTCAGTACCTTCATGGGAAGAGAAGATCTGAACCCCAGTGAAAGACACAACCTTCAGGGGAAGAGGAGATCTGAAACCCCGTGAAAGACAGTACCTTCAGGGAAAGAGTAGAACTGAGCCTCAGCAAGAGAAAATACCTTCAGGGGAAGAGGAGATCTGAACCCCAGTGAGAGAAAATACCTTCAGGGGAAGAGGAGATCTGAACCCCAGTGACAGTAAATAACTTCATGGGAACAGGAGACCTGAACCCCAGTGAGAGAAAATACCTTCAGGGGAAAAGGAGATCTGAACCCCAGTGAGAGAAAATACTTTTAGGAGAAGAGGAGACCTGAACCACAGTGAGAGAAAATTCATTCAGGGGAAGAGGAGATCTGAACCCCAGTGACAGAAAATACCTTCAGCGGAAGCGGAGATCTGAACCCCAGTAAAAGACAGTACCTTCAGGGGAAGAGGAGATCTGAACCCCAGAGAGAGAAAATACCTTTAGTGGAAGAGGAGTTCAGAACCCCAGTGAAAGTCAGTACCTTCAGGGGAAGAGGAGATCTGAACCCTAGTGAAAGACACAACCTTCAGGGGAATAGGAGTTCTGAACCACAGTGACAGAAAATACCTTCAGGAGAAGAGGAGACCCGAACCATAGTGTGAGAAAATACCTTCAGGGGAAGGGGAGATCTGAACACCAGTTAGGGACAGTACCTTCAGGGGAAGAGGAGTTCTGAACGCCAGTGAGAGAAAATACTTTCAGGGGAAGAGGAGATCTGAACCACAGTGAGAGAAAATACCTTCAGGGGAAGCAGAGATCTGAACCCCAGTGATAGACAGACCCTTCAGGGGAAGAGGTGACCTGAACCCCAGTGAGAGAAAATACCTTCGGGGAAAAGGAGATCTGATCCCCAGTGAGAGAAAATACCTTCAGGGGAAGAGGAGTTCTGAATCCCAGTGAAAGACTGTACCTTCAGGGGAAGAGGAGATCTGAAGCCCAGTGAGAGACAGTAACTTCAGGGGAAGAGGAGATCTGAACCACAGTGAGAGAAAATACCTTCAGGGGAAGCGGAGATCTGAACCCCAGTGAAAGACAGTCCCTTCAGGGGAAGAGGAGATCTGAAACCCAGTGAGAGAAAATACATTCAGAGGAAGAGGAGATCTGAACCCCAGTGAGAGAAAATACCTTCAGGGGAAGAGGAGATCAGAACCCCAGTGAGAGAAAATACCTTCAGGGGGAGAGGAGACCTGAACCCCAGTGAGAGAAAATACCTTCAGGGGAAGAGGAGATCTGAACCCCAGTGAGAGAAAATACCTTCAGGGGAAGAGGAGTTCAGAACCCCAGTGAATGTCAGTACCTTCAGGGGAACAGGAGATCTGAACCCTAGTGAAAGACACAACCTTCAGGGGAATAGGAGATCTGAACCACAGTGACAGAAAATACCTTCAGGAGAAGAGGAGACCCGATCCATAGTGAGAGAAAATACCTTCAGGGGAAGCGGAGATCTGAATCCCAGTGAAAGACTGTACCTTCAGGGGAAGAGGAGATCTGAAGCCCAGTGAGAGACAGTACCTTCAGGGGAAGAAGAGATCTGAACCCCAGTGAGAGAAAGTACCTTCAGGGGAAGAGGAGATCTGAACCACAGTGAGAGAAAATACCTTCAGGGGAAGAGGAGTTCTGAACCCCAGTGAAATACAGTCCCTTCAGGGGAAGAGGAGATCTGAAACCCAGTGAGAGAAAATACATTCAGAGGAAGAGGAGATCTGAACCCCAGTGAGAGAAAATACCTTCAGGGGAAGAGGAGATCAGAACCCCAGTGAGAGAAAATACCTTCAGGGGTAGAGGAGACCTGAACCCCAGTGAGAGAAAATACCTTCAGGGGAAAAGGAGATCTGAACCCCAGTGAGAAAAAATTCATTCAGGGGAAGAGGAGATCTGAAACCCCGTGAAAGACAGTACCTTCAGGGGAAGAGTAGAACTGAGCCTCAGTGAGAGAAAATACCTTCAGGGGAAGAGGAGATCTTAACCACAGTGAGAGAAAATACCTTCAGGGGAAGCGGAGATCTGAACCCCAGTGAAAGACAGTCCCTTCAGGGGAAGAGGTGACCTGAAACCCAGTGAGAGAAAATACCTTCGGGGAAAAGGAGATCTGAACCCCAGTGAGAGAAAGTACTTTCAGGAGAAGAGGAGACCTGAACCCCAGTGAGAGAAAATACATTCAGGGGAAGAGGAGATCTGAACCACAGTGAGAGAAAATACCTTCAGGGGAAGAGGAGTTCAGAACCCCACTGAATGTCAGTACCTTCAGGGGAAGAGGAGATCTGAACCCTAGTGAAAGACACAACCTTCAGGGGAATAGGAGATCTGAACCACAGTGACAGAAAATACGTTCAGGAGAAGAGGAGACCCGATCCATAGTGAGAAAAAATACCTTCAGGGGAAGCGGAGATCTGAATCCCAGTGAAAGACTGTACCTTCAGGGGAAGAGTAGAACTGAGCCTCAGTGAGAGAAAATACCTTCAGGGGAAGAGGAGATCTGAACCCCAGTGAGAGAAAATACCTTCAGGGGAAGAGGAGATCTGAACCCCAGTGACAGAAAATAACTTCAGGGGAACAGGAGACCTGAACCCCAGTGAGAGAAAATACCTTCAGGGGAAGAGTAGTTCAGAACCCCAGTGAAAGTCAGTACCTTCATGGGAAGAGGAGATCTGAACCCCAGTGAAAGACACAACCTTCAGGGGAAGAGGAGATCTGAAACCCCGTGAAAGACAGTACCTTCAGGGGAAGAGTAGAACAGAGCCTCAGTAAGAGAAAATACCCTCAGGGGAAGAGGAGATCTGAACCCCAGTGAGAGAAAGTACTTTCAGGAGAAGAGGAGACCTGAACCCCAGTGAGAGAAAATACATTCAGGGGAAGAGGAGATCTGAACCACAGTGAGAGAAAATACCTTCAGGGGAAGAGGAGTTCAGAACCCCAGTGAATGTCAGTACCTTCAGGGGAAGAGGAGATCTGAACCCTAGTGAAAGACACAACCTTCAGGGGAATATGAGATCTGAACCACAGTGACAGAAAATACCTTCAGGAGAAGAGGAGACCCGATCCATAGTGAGAAAAAATACCTTCAGGGGAAGCGGAGATCTGAATCCCAGTGAAAGACTGTACCTTCAGGGGAAGAGTAGAACTGAGCCTCAGTGAGAGAAAATACCTTCAGGGGAAGAGGAGATCTGAACCCCAGTGAGAGAAAATACCTTCAGGGGAAGAGGAGATCTGAACCCCAGTGACAGAAAATAACTTCAGGGGAACAGGAGACCTGAACCCCAGTGAGAGAAAATACCTTCAGGGGAAGAGTAGTTCAGAACCCCAGTGAAAGTCAGTACCTTCATGGGAAGAGGAGATCTGAACCCCAGTGAAAGACACAACCTTCAGGGGAAGAGGAGATCTGAAACCCCGTGAAAGACAGTACCTTCAGGGGAAGAGTAGAACTGAGCCTCAGTAAGAGAAAATACCTTCAGGGGAAGAGGAGATCTGAACCCCAGTGAGAGAAAATACCTTCTGGGGAAGAGGAGATCTGAACCCCAGTGACAGTAAATAACTTCAGGGGAACAGGAGACCTGAACCCCAGTGAGAGAAAATACCTTCAGGGGAAAAGGAGATCTGAACCCCAGTGAGAGAAAATACTTTTAGGAGAAGAGGAGACCTGAACCACCCTGAGAGAAAATTCATTCTGGGGAAGAGGAGATCTGAACCCCAGTGACAGAAAATACCTTCAGGGGAAGCGGAGATCTGAACCCCAGTGAAAGACAGTACCTTCAGGGGAAGAGGAGATCTGAACCCCAGTGAGAGAAAATACCTTCAGTGGAAGAGGAGTTCAGAACCCCAGTGAAAGTCAGTACCTTCAGGGGAAGAGGAGATCTGAACCCTAGTGAAAGACACAACCTTCAGGGGAATAGGAGTTCTGAACCACAGTGACAGAAAATACCTTCAGGAGAAGAGGAGACGCGAACCATAGTGTGAGAAAATACCTTCAGGGGAAGGGGAGATCTGAACACCAGTTAGGGACAGTACCTTCAGGGGAAGAGGAGTTCTGAACGCCAGTGAGAGAAAATACTTTCAGGGGAAGAGGAGATCTGAACCACAGTGAGAGAAAATACCTTCAGGGGAAAAGGAGATCTGAACCCCAGTGAGTGAAAATACCTTCAGGGGAAGCGGAGATCTGAATCCCAGTGAAAAACTGTACCTTCAGGGGAAGAGGAGATCTGAAGCCCAGTGAGAGACAGTACCTTCAGGGGAAGAGGAGATCTGAACCCCAGTGAGAGAAAGTACCTTCAGGGGAAGAGGAGATCTGAACCACAGTGAGAGAAAATACCTTCAGGGGAAGAGGAGTTCTGAACCCCAGTGAAATACAGTCCCTTCAGGGGAAGAGGTGACCTGAAACCCAGTGAGAGAAAATACCTTCGGGGAAAAGGAGATCTGAACCCCAGTGAGAGAAAATACTTTCAGGAGAAGAGGAGACCTGAACCCCAGTGAGAGAAAATACATTCAGGGGAAGAGGAGATCTGAACCCCAGTGAGAGAAAATACCTTCAGGGGAAGAGGAGTTCAGAACCCCAGTGAATGTCAGTACCTTCAGGGGAAGAGGAGATCTGAACCCTAGTGAAAGACACAACCTTCAGGGGAATATGAGATCTGAACCACAGTGACAGAAAATACCTTCAGGAGAAGAGGAGACCCGATCCATAGTGAGAAAAAATACCTTCAGGGGAAGCGGAGATCTGAATCCCAGTGAAAGACTGTACCTTCAGGGGAAGAGTAGAACTGAGCCTCAGTGAGAGAAAATACCTTCAGGGGAAGAGGAGATCTGAACCCCAGTGAGAGAAAATACCTTCAGGGGAAGAGGAGATCTGAACCCCAGTGACAGAAAATAACTTCAGGGGAACAGGAGACCTGAACCCCAGTGAGAGAAAATACCTTCAGGGGAAGAGTAGTTCAGAACCCCAGTGAAAGTCAGTACCTTCATGGGAAGAGGAGATCTGAACCCCAGTGAAAGACACAACCTTCAGGGGAAGAGGAGATCTGAATCCCCGTGAAAGACAGTACCTTCAGGGGAAGAGTAGAACTGAGCCTCAGTAAGAGAAAATACCTTCAGGGGAAGAGGAGATCTGAACCCCAGTGAGAGAAAATACCTTCTGGGGAAGAGGAGATCTGAACCCCAGTGACAGTAAATAACTTCAGGGGAACAGGAGACCTGAACCCCAGTGAGAGAAAATACCTTCAGGGGAAAAGGAGATCTGAACCCCAGTGAGAGAAAATACTTTTAGGAGAAGAGGAGACCTGAACCACCCTGAGAGAAAATTCATTCTGGGGAAGAGGAGATCTGAACCCCAGTGACAGAAAATACCTTCAGGGGAAGCGGAGATCTGAACCCCAGTGAAAGACAGTACCTTCAGGGGAAGAGGAGATCTGAACCCCAGTGAGAGAAAATACCTTCAGTGGAAGAGGAGTTCAGAACCCCAGTGAAAGTCAGTACCTTCAGGGGAAGAGGAGATCTGAACCCTAGTGAAAGACACAACCTTCAGGGGAATAGGAGTTCTGAACCACAGTGACAGAAAATACCTTCAGGAGAAGAGGAGACGCGAACCATAGTGTGAGAAAATACCTTCAGGGGAAGGGGAGATCTGAACACCAGTTAGGGACAGTACCTTCAGGGGAAGAGGAGTTCTGAACGCCAGTGAGAGAAAATACTTTCAGGGGAAGAGGAGATCTGAACCACAGTGAGAGAAAATACCTTCAGGGGAAAAGGAGATCTGAACCCCAGTGAGTGAAAATACCTTCAGGGGAAGCGGAGATCTGAATCCCAGTGAAAAACTGTACCTTCAGGGGAAGAGGAGATCTGAAGCCCAGTGAGAGACAGTACCTTCAGGGGAAGAGGAGATCTGAACCCCAGTGAGAGAAAGTACCTTCAGGGGAAGAGGAGATCTGAACCACAGTGAGAGAAAATACCTTCAGGGGAAGAGGAGTTCTGAACCCCAGTGAAATACAGTCCCTTCAGGGGAAGAGGTGACCTGAAACCCAGTGAGAGAAAATACCTTCGGGGAAAAGGAGATCTGAACCCCAGTGAGAGAAAATACTTTCAGGAGAAGAGGAGACATGAACCCCAGTGAGAGAAAATACATTCAGGGGAAGAGGAGATCTGAACCCCAGTGAGAGAAAATACCTTCAGGGGAAGAGGAGTTCAGAACCCCAGTGAATGTCAGTACCTTCAGGGGAAGAGGAGATCTGAACCCTAGTGAAAGACATAACCTTCAGGGGAATAGGAGATCTGAACCACAGTGACAGAAAATACCTTCAGGAGAAGAGGAGACCCGATCCATAGTGAGAGAAAATACCTTCAGGGGAAGCGGAGATCTGAATCCCAGTGAAAGACTGTACCTTCAGGGGAAGAGGAGATCTGAAGCCCAGTGAGAGACAGTAACTTCAGGGGAAGAGGAGATCTGAACCACAGTGAGAGAAAATACCTTCAGGGGAAGAGGAGTTCTGAACCCCAGTGAAATACAGTCCCTTCAGGGGAAGAGGAGATCTGAAACCCAGTGAGAGAAAAGACATTCAGAGGAAGAGGAGATCTGAACCCCAGTGAGAGAAAATACCTTCAGGGGAAGAGGAGACCTGAACCTCAGTGAGAGAAAATACCTTCAGGGGAAGAGGAGTTCAGAACCCCAGTGAAAGTCAGTACCTTCATGGGAAGAGGAGATCTGAACCCCAGTGAAAGACACAACCTTCAGGGAAAGAGGAGATCTGCAACCCCGTGAAAGACAGTACCTTCAGGGGAAGAGTAGAACTGAGCCTCAGTGAGAGAAAATACCTTCAGGGGAAGAGGAGATCTGAACCCCAGTGAGAGAAAATACCTTCAGGGGAAGAGGAGATCTGAACCCCAGTGACAGAAAATAACTTTAGGGGAACAGGAGACCTGAACCCCAGTGAGAGAAAATACCTTCAGGGGAAAAGGAGATCTGAACCCCAGTGAGAGAAAATACTTTTAGGAGAAGAGGAGACCTGAACCACCCTGAGAGAAAATTCATTCTGGGGAAGAGGAGATCTGAACCCCAGTGACAGAAAATACCTTCAGGGGAAGCGGAGATCTGAACCCCAGTGAAAGACAGTACCTTCAGGGGAAGAGGAGATCTGAACCCCAGTGAGAGAAAATACCTTCAGTGGAAGAGGAGTTCAGAACCCCAGTGAAAGTCAGTACCTTCAGGGGAAGAGGAGATCTGAACCCTAGTGAAAGACACAACCTTCAGGGGAATAGGAGTTCTGAACCACAGTGACAGAAAATACCTTCAGGAGAAGAGGAGACGCGAACCATAGTGTGAGAAAATACCTTCAGGGGAAGGGGAGATCTGAACACCAGTTAGGGACAGTACCTTCAGGGGAAGAGGAGTTCTGAACGCCAGTGAGAGAAAATACTTTCAGGGGAAGAGGAGATCTGAACCACAGTGAGAGAAAATACCTTCAGGGGAAAAGGAGATCTGAACCCCAGTGAGTGAAAATACCTTCAGGGGAAGCGGAGATCTGAATCCCAGTGAAAAACTGTACCTTCAGGGGAAGAGGAGATCTGAAGCCCAGTGAGAGACAGTACCTTCAGGGGAAGAGGAGATCTGAACCCCAGTGAGAGAAAGTACCTTCAGGGGAAGAGGAGATCTGAACCACAGTGAGAGAAAATACCTTCAGGGGAAGAGGAGTTCTGAACCCCAGTGAAATACAGTCCCTTCAGGGGAAGAGGTGACCTGAAACCCAGTGAGAGAAAATACCTTCGGGGAAAAGGAGATCTGAACCCCAGTGAGAGAAAATACTTTCAGGAGAAGAGGAGACCTGAACCCCAGTGAGAGAAAATACATTCAGGGGAAGAGGAGATCTGAACCCCAGTGAGAGAAAATACCTTCAGGGGAAGAGGAGTTCAGAACCCCAGTGAATGTCAGTACCTTCAGGGGAAGAGGAGATCTGAACCCTAGTGAAAGACACAACCTTCAGGGGAATATGAGATCTGAACCACAGTGACAGAAAATACCTTCAGGAGAAGAGGAGACCCGATCCATAGTGAGAAAAAATACCTTCAGGGGAAGCGGAGATCTGAATCCCAGTGAAAGACTGTACCTTCAGGGGAAGAGTAGAACTGAGCCTCAGTGAGAGAAAATACCTTCAGGGGAAGAGGAGATCTGAACCCCAGTGAGAGAAAATACCTTCAGGGGAAGAGGAGATCTGAACCCCAGTGACAGAAAATAACTTCAGGGGAACAGGAGACCTGAACCCCAGTGAGAGAAAATACCTTCAGGGGAAGAGTAGTTCAGAACCCCAGTGAAAGTCAGTACCTTCATGGGAAGAGGAGATCTGAACCCCAGTGAAAGACACAACCTTCAGGGGAAGAGGAGATCTGAATCCCCGTGAAAGACAGTACCTTCAGGGGAAGAGTAGAACTGAGCCTCAGTAAGAGAAAATACCTTCAGGGGAAGAGGAGATCTGAACCCCAGTGAGAGAAAATACCTTCTGGGGAAGAGGAGATCTGAACCCCAGTGACAGTAAATAACTTCAGGGGAACAGGAGACCTGAACCCCAGTGAGAGAAAATACCTTCAGGGGAAAAGGAGATCTGAACCCCAGTGAGAGAAAATACTTTTAGGAGAAGAGGAGACCTGAACCACCCTGAGAGAAAATTCATTCTGGGGAAGAGGAGATCTGAACCCCAGTGACAGAAAATACCTTCAGGGGAAGCGGAGATCTGAACCCCAGTGAAAGACAGTACCTTCAGGGGAAGAGGAGATCTGAACCCCAGTGAGAGAAAATACCTTCAGTGGAAGAGGAGTTCAGAACCCCAGTGAAAGTCAGTACCTTCAGGGGAAGAGGAGATCTGAACCCTAGTGAAAGACACAACCTTCAGGGGAATAGGAGTTCTGAACCACAGTGACAGAAAATACCTTCAGGAGAAGAGGAGACGCGAACCATAGTGTGAGAAAATACCTTCAGGGGAAGGGGAGATCTGAACACCAGTTAGGGACAGTACCTTCAGGGGAAGAGGAGTTCTGAACGCCAGTGAGAGAAAATACTTTCAGGGGAAGAGGAGATCTGAACCACAGTGAGAGAAAATACCTTCAGGGGAAAAGGAGATCTGAACCCCAGTGAGTGAAAATACCTTCAGGGGAAGCGGAGATCTGAATCCCAGTGAAAAACTGTACCTTCAGGGGAAGAGGAGATCTGAAGCCCAGTGAGAGACAGTACCTTCAGGGGAAGAGGAGATCTGAACCCCAGTGAGAGAAAGTACCTTCAGGGGAAGAGGAGATCTGAACCACAGTGAGAGAAAATACCTTCAGGGGAAGAGGAGTTCTGAACCCCAGTGAAATACAGTCCCTTCAGGGGAAGAGGTGACCTGAAACCCAGTGAGAGAAAATACCTTCGGGGAAAAGGAGATCTGAACCCCAGTGAGAGAAAATACTTTCAGGAGAAGAGGAGACATGAACCCCAGTGAGAGAAAATACATTCAGGGGAAGAGGAGATCTGAACCCCAGTGAGAGAAAATACCTTCAGGGGAAGAGGAGTTCAGAACCCCAGTGAATGTCAGTACCTTCAGGGGAAGAGGAGATCTGAACCCTAGTGAAAGACATAACCTTCAGGGGAATAGGAGATCTGAACCACAGTGACAGAAAATACCTTCAGGAGAAGAGGAGACCCGATCCATAGTGAGAGAAAATACCTTCAGGGGAAGCGGAGATCTGAATCCCAGTGAAAGACTGTACCTTCAGGGGAAGAGGAGATCTGAAGCCCAGTGAGAGACAGTAACTTCAGGGGAAGAGGAGATCTGAACCACAGTGAGAGAAAATACCTTCAGGGGAAGAGGAGTTCTGAACCCCAGTGAAATACAGTCCCTTCAGGGGAAGAGGAGATCTGAAACCCAGTGAGAGAAAAGACATTCAGAGGAAGAGGAGATCTGAACCCCAGTGAGAGAAAATACCTTCAGGGGAAGAGGAGACCTGAACCTCAGTGAGAGAAAATACCTTCAGGGGAAGAGGAGTTCAGAACCCCAGTGAAAGTCAGTACCTTCATGGGAAGAGGAGATCTGAACCCCAGTGAAAGACACAACCTTCAGGGAAAGAGGAGATCTGCAACCCCGTGAAAGACAGTACCTTCAGGGGAAGAGTAGAACTGAGCCTCAGTGAGAGAAAATACCTTCAGGGGAAGAGGAGATCTGAACCCCAGTGAGAGAAAATACCTTCAGGGGAAGAGGAGATCTGAACCCCAGTGACAGAAAATAACTTTAGGGGAACAGGAGACCTGAACCCCAGTGAGAGAAAATACCTTCAGGGGAAAAGGAGATCTGAACCCCAGTGAGAGAAAATACTTTTAGGAGAAGAGGAGACCTGAACCACAGTGAGAGAAAATTCATTCAGGGGAAGAGGAGATCTGAACCCCAGTGAAAGACAGTACCTTCAGGGGAAGAGGAGATCTGAACCCCAGTGAGAGAAAATACCTTCAGTGGAAGAGGAGTTCAGAACCCCAGTGAAAGTCAGTACCTTCAGGGGAAGAGGAGATCTGAACGCTAGTGAAAGACACAACCTTCAAGGGAATAGGAGTTCTGAACCACAGTGACAGAAAATACCTTCAGGAGAAGAGGAGACCCGAACCATAGTGTGAGAAAATACCTTCAGGGGAAGAGGAGATCTGAACCCTAGTGAAAGACACAACCTTCAGGGGAATAGGAGTTCTGAACCACAGTGACAGAAAATACCTTCAGGAGAAGAGGAGACCCGAACCATAGTGTGAGAAAATACCTTCAGGGGAAGAGGAGATCTGAACACCAGTTAGGGACAGTACCTTCAGGGGAAGAGGAGTTCTGAACGCCAGTGAGAGAAAATACTTTCAGGGGAAGAGGAGATCTGAACCACAGTGAGTGAAAATACCTTCGGGGAAGCGGAGATCTGAATCCCAGTGAAAGACTGTACCTTCAGGGGAAGAGGAGATCTGAAGACCAGTGAGAGACAGTACCTTCAGGGGAAGAGGAGATCTGAACCCCAGTGAGAGAAAGTACCTTCAGGGGAAGAGGAGATCTGAACCACAGTGAGAGAAAATACCTTCAGGGGAAGAGGAGTTCTGAACCCCAGTGAAATACAGTCCCTTCAGGGGAAGAGGAGATCTGAAACCCAGTGAGAGAAAATACCTTCAGGGGAAGAGGAGATCAGAACCCCAGTGAGAGAAAATACCTTCAGGGGTAGAGGAGACCTGAACCCCAGTGAGAGAAAATACCTTCAGGGGAAAAGGAGATCTGAACCCCAGTGAGAGAAAATTCATTCAGGGGAAGAGGAGATCTGAAACCCCGTGAAAGACAGTACCTTCAGGGGAAGAGTAGAACTGAGCCTCAGTGAGAGAAAATACCTTCAGGGGAAGAGGAGATCTGAACCCCAGTGAAAGACAGTCCCTTCAGGGGAAGAGGTGACCTGAACACCAGTGAGAGAAAATACCTTCGGGGAAAAGGAGATCTGATCCCCAGTGAGAGAAAATACCTTCAGGGGAAGAGGAGTTCTGAATCCCAGTGAAAGACTGTATCTTCAGGGGAAGAGGAGATCTGAAGCCCAGTGAGAGACAGTAACTTCAGGGGAAGAGGAGATCTGAACCACAGTGAGAGAAAATACCTTCAGGGGAAGAGGAGTTCTGAACCCCAGTGAAATACAGTCCCTTCAGGGGAGGAGGAGATCTGAAACCCAGTGAGAAAAAATACATTCAGAGGAAGAGGAGATCTGAACCCCAGTGAGAGAAAATACCTTCAGGGGAAGAGGAGATCAGAACCCCAGTGAGAGAAAATACCTTCAGGGGAAGAGGAGACCTGAACCCCAGTGAGAGAAAATACCTTCAGGGGAAGAGGAGTTCAGACCCCAGTGAAAGTCAGTACCTTCATGGGAAGAGGAGATCTGAACCCCAGTGAAAGACACAACCTTCAGGGGAAGAGGAGATCTGAAACCCCGTGAAAGACAGTACCTTCAGGGGAAGAGGAGATCTGAACCCCAGTGAGAGAAAATACCTTCAGGGGAAGAGGAGATCTGAACCCCAGTGACAGTAAATAACTTCAGGGGAACAGGAGACCTGAACCCCAGTGAGAGAAAATACCTTCAGGGGAAAAGGAGATCTGAACCCCAGTGAGAGAAAATACTTTTAGGAGAACAGGAGACCTGAACCACAGTGAGAGAAAATTCATTCAGGGGAAGAGGAGATCTGAACCCCAGTGACAGAAAATACCTTCAGCGGAAGCGGAGATCTGAACCCCAGTGAAAGACAGTACCTTCAGGGGAAGAGGAGATCTGAACCCCAGTGAGAGAAAATACCTTCAGTGGAAGAGGAGTTCAGAACCCCAGTGAAAGTCAGTACCTTCAGGGGAAGAGGAGATCTGAACCCTAGTGAAAGACACAACCTTCAGGGGAATAGGAGTTCTGAACCACAGTGACAGAAAATACCTTCAGGAGAAGAGGAGACCCGAACCATAGTGTGAGAAAATACCTTCGGGGAAGGGGAGATCTGCACACCAGTTAGGGACAGTACCTTCAGGGGAAGAGGAGTTCTGAACGCCAGTGAGAGAAAATACTTTCAGGGGAAGAGGAGATCTGAACCACAGTGAGAGAAAATACCTTCAGGGGAAAAGGAGATCTGAACCCCAGTGAGTGAAAATACCTTCAGGGGAAGCGGAGATCTGAATCCCAGTGAAAGACTGTACCTTCAGGGGAAGAGGAGATCTGAAGCCCAGTGAGAGACAGTACCTTCAGGGGAAGAGGAGATCTGAACCCCAGTAAGAGAAAGTACCTTCAGGGGAAGAGGAGATCTGAACCACAGTGAGAGAAAATACCTTCAGGGGAAGAGGAGTTCTGAACCCCAGTGAAATACAGTCCCTTCAGGGGAAGAGGAGATCTGAACCCCAGTGAGAGAAAATACCTTCAGGGGAAGAGGAGATTAGAACCCCAGTGAGAGAAAATACCTTCAGGGGTAGAGGAGACCTGAACCCCAGTGAGAGAAAATACCTTCAGGGGAAAAGGAGATCTGAACCCCAGTGAGAGAAAATTCATTTAGGGGAAGAGGAGATCTGAAACCCCGTGAAAGACAGTACCATCAGGGGAAGAGTAGAACTGAGCCTCAGTGAGAGAAAATACCTTCAGGGGAAGAGGATATCTTAACCACAGTGAGAGAAAATACCTTCAGGGGAAGCAGAGATCTGAACCCCAGTGATAGACAGTCCCTTCAGGGGAAGAGGTGACCTGAACCCCAGTGAGAGAAAATACCTTCGTGGAAAAGGAGATCTGATCCCCAGTGAGAGAAAATACCTTCAGGGGAAGAGGAGTTCTGAATCCCATTGAAAGACTGTACCTTCAGGGGAAGAGGAGATCTGAAGCCCAGTGAGAGACAGTAACTTCAGGGGAAGAGGAGATCTGAACTACAGTGAGAGAAAATACCTTCAGGGGAAGAGGAGTTCTGAACCCCAGTGAAATACAGTCCCTTCAGGGGAAGAGGAGATCTGAAACCCAGTGAGAGAAAATACATTCAGAGGAAGAGGAGATCTGAACCCCAGTGAGAGAAAATACCTTCAGGGGAAGAGGAGATCAGAACCCCAGTGAGAGAAAATACCTTCAGGGGAAGAGGAGACCTGAACCCCAGTGAGAGAAAATACCTTCAGGGGAAGAGGAGTTCAGAACCCCAGTGAAAGTCAGTACCTTCATGGGAAGAGGAGATCTGAACCCCAGTGAAAGACACAACCTTCAGGGGAAGAGGAGATCTGAAACCCCGTGAAAGACAGTACCTTCAGGGGAAGAGTAGAACTGAGCCTCAGCAAGAGAAAATACCTTCAGGGGAAGCAGAGATCTGAACCCCAGTGATAGACAGACCCTTCAGGGGAAGAGGTGACCTGAACCCCAGTGAGAGAAAATACCTTCGGGGAAAAGGAGATCTGATCCCCAGTGAGAGAAAATACCTTCAGGGGAAGAGGAGTTCTGAATCCCAGTGAAAGACTGTACCTTCAGGGGAAGAGGAGATCTGAAGCCCAGTGAGAGACAGTAACTTCAGGGGAAGAGGAGATCTGAACCACAGTGAGAGAAAATACCTTCAGGGGAAGAGGAGTTCTGAACCCCAGTGAGAGAAAATACATTCAGAGGAAGAGGAGATCTGAACCCCAGTGAGAGAAAATACATTCAGAGGAAGAGGAGATCTGAACCCCAGTGAGAGAAAATACCTTCAGGGGAAGAGGAGACCTGAACCCCAGTGAGAGAAAATACCTTCAGGGGAAGAGGAGTTCAGAACCCCAGTGAAAGTCAGTACCTTCATGGGAAGAGGAGATCTGAACCCCAGTGAAAGACACAACCTTCAGGGAAAGAGGAGATCTGCAACCCCGTGAAAGACAGTACCTTCAGGGGAAGAGTAGAACTGAGCCTCAGTGAGAGAAAATACCTTCAGGGGAAGAGGAGATCTGAACCCCAGTGAGAGAAAATACCTTCAGGGGAAGAGGAGATCTGAACCCCAGTGACAGAAAATAACTTCAGGGGAACAGGAGACCTGAACCCCAGTGAGAGAAAATACCTTCAGGGGAAAAGGAGATCTGAACCCCAGTGAGAGAAAATACTTTTAGGAGAAGAGGAGACCTGAACCACAGTGAGAGAAAATTCATTCAGGGGAAGAGGAGATCTGAACCCCAGTGAAAGACAGTACCTTCAGGGGAAGAGGAGATCTGAACCCCAGTGAGAGAAAATACCTTCAGTGGAAGAGGAGTTCAGAACCCCAGTGAAAGTCAGTACCTTCAGGGGAAGAGGAGATCTGAACGCTAGTGAAAGACACAACCTTCAAGGGAATAGGAGTTCTGAACCACAGTGACAGAAAATACCTTCAGGAGAAGAGGAGACCCGAACCATAGTGTGAGAAAATACCTTCAGGGGAAGAGGAGATCTGAACCCTAGTGAAAGACATAACCTTCAGGGGAATAGGAGATCTGAACCACAGTGACAGAAAATACCTTCAGGAGAAGAGGAGACCCGATCCATAGTGAGAGAAAATACCTTCAGGGGAAGCGGAGATCTGAATCCCAGTGAAAGACTGTACCTTCAGGGGAAGAGGAGATCTGAAGCCCAGTGAGAGACAGTAACTTCAGGGGAAGAGGAGATCTGAACCACAGTGAGAGAAAATACCTTCAGGGGAAGAGGAGTTCTGAACCCCAGTGAAATACAGTCCCTTCAGGGGAAGAGGAGATCTGAAACCCAGTGAGAGAAAATACATTCAGAGGAAGAGGAGATCTGAACCCCAGTGAGAGAAAATACCTTCAGGGGAAGAGGAGACCTGAACCCCAGTGAGAGAAAATACCTTCAGGGGAAGAGGAGTTCAGAACCCCAGTGAAAGTCAGTACCTTCATGGGAAGAGGAGATCTGAACCCCAGTGAAAGACACAACCTTCAGGGAAAGAGGAGATCTGCAACCCCGTGAAAGACAGTACCTTCAGGGGAAGAGTAGAACTGAGCCTCAGTGAGAGAAAATACCTTCAGGGGAAGAGGAGATCTGAACCCCAGTGAGAGAAAATACCTTCAGGGGAAGAGGAGATCTGAACCCCAGTGACAGAAAATAACTTCAGGGGAACAGGAGACCTGAACCCCAGTGAGAGAAAATACCTTCAGGGGAAAAGGAGATCTGAACCCCAGTGAGAGAAAATACTTTTAGGAGAAGAGGAGACCTGAACCACAGTGAGAGAAAATTCATTCAGGGGAAGAGGAGATCTGAACCCCAGTGAAAGACAGTACCTTCAGGGGAAGAGGAGATCTGAACCCCAGTGAGAGAAAATACCTTCAGTGGAAGAGGAGTTCAGAACCCCAGTGAAAGTCAGTACCTTCAGGGGAAGAGGAGATCTGAACGCTAGTGAAAGACACAACCTTCAAGGGAATAGGAGTTCTGAACCACAGTGACAGAAAATACCTTCAGGAGAAGAGGAGACCCGAACCATAGTGTGAGAAAATACCTTCAGGGGAAGAGGAGATCTGAACCCTAGTGAAAGACACAACCTTCAGGGGAATAGGAGTTCTGAACCACAGTGACAGAAAATACCTTCAGGAGAAGAGGAGACCCGAACCATAGTGTGAGAAAATACCTTCAGGGGAAGAGGAGATCTGAACACCAGTTAGGGACAGTACCTTCAGGGGAAGAGGAGTTCTGAACGCCAGTGAGAGAAAATACTTTCAGGGGAAGAGGAGATCTGAACCACAGTGAGAGAAAATACCTTCAGGGGAAAAGGAGATCTGAACCCCAGTGAGTGAAAATACCTTCGGGGAAGCGGAGATCTGAATCCCAGTGAAAGACTGTACCTTCAGGGGAATAGGAGATCTGAAGACCAGTGAGAGACAGTACCTTCAGGGGAAGAGGAGATCTGAACCCCAGTGAGAGAAAGTACCTTCAGGGGAAGAGGAGATCTGAACCACAGTGAGAGAAAATACCTTCAGGGGAAGAGGAGTTCTGAACCCCGGTGAAATACAGTCCCTTCAGGGGAAGAGGAGATCTGAAACCCAGTGAGAGAAAATACCTTCAGGGGAAGAGGAGATCAGAACCCCAGTGAGAGAAAATACCTTCAGGGGTAGAGGAGACCTGAACCCCAGTGAGAGAAAATACCTTCAGGGGAAAAGGAGATCTGAACCCCAGTGAGAGAAAATTCATTCAGGGGAAGAGGAGATCTGAAACCCCGTGAAAGACAGTACCTTCAGGGGAAGAGTAGAACTGAGCCTCAGTGAGAGAAAATACCTTCAGGGGAAGAGGAGATCTGAACCCCAGTGAAAGACAGTCCCTTCAGGGGAAGAGGTGACCTGAACACCAGTGAGAGAAAATACATTCGGGGAAAAGGAGATCTGATCCCCAGTGAGAGAAAATACCTTCAGGGGAAGAGGAGTTCTGAATCCCAGTGAAAGACTGTACCTTCAGGGGAAGAGGAGATCTGAAGCCCAGTGAGAGACAGTAACTTCAGGGGAAGAGGAGATCTGAACCACAGTGAGAGAAAATACCTTCAGGGGAAGAGGAGTTCTGAACCCCAGTGAAATACAGTCCCTTCAGGGGAGGAGGAGATCTGAAACCCAGTGAGAAAAAATACATTCAGAGGAAGAGGAGATCTGAACCCCAGTGAGAGAAAATACCTTCAGGGGAAGAGGAGATCAGAACCCCAGTGAGAGAAAATACCTTCAGGGGAAGAGGAGACCTGAACCCCAGTGAGAGAAAATACCTTCAGGGGAAGAGGAGTTCAGACCCCAGTGAAAGTCAGTACCTTCATGGGAAGAGGAGATCTGAACCCCAGTGAAAGACACAACCTTCAGGGGAAGAGGAGATCTGAAACCCCGTGAAAGACAGTACCTTCAGGGGAAGAGTAGAACTGAGCCTCAGTAAGAGAAAATACCTTCAGGGGAAGAGGAGATCTGAACCCCAGTGAGAGAAAATACCTTCAGGGGAAGAGGAGATCTGAACCCCAGTGACAGTAAATAACTTCAGGGGAACAGGAGACCTGAACCCCAGTGAGAGAAAATACCTTCAGGGGAAAAGGAGATCTGAACCCCAGTGAGAGAAAATACTTTTAGGAGAACAGGAGACCTGAACCACAGTGAGAGAAAATTCATTCAGGGGAAGAGGAGATCTGAACCCCAGTGACAGAAAATACCTTCAGGGGAAGCGGAGATCTGAACCCCAGTGAAAGACAGTACCTTCAGGGGAAGAGGAGATCTGAACCCCAGTGAGAGAAAATACCTTCAGTGGAAGAGGAGTTCAGAACCCCAGTGAAAGTCAGTACCTTCAGGGGAAGAGGAGATCTGAACCCTAGTGAAAGACACAACCTTCAGGGGAATAGGAGTTCTGAACCACAGTGACAGAAAATACCTTCAGGAGAAGAGGAGACCCGAACCATAGTGTGAGAAAATACCTTCGGGGAAGGGGAGATCTGAACACCAGTTAGGGACAGTACCTTCAGGGGAAGAGGAGTTCTGAACGCCAGTGAGAGAAAATACTTTCAGGGGAAGAGGAGATCTGAACCACAGTGAGAGAAAATACCTTCAGGGGAAAAGGAGATCTGAACCCCAGTGAGTGAAAATACCTTCAGGGGAAGCGGAGATCTGAATCCCAGTGAAAGACTGTACCTTCAGGGGAAGAGGAGATCTGAAGCCCAGTGAGAGACAGTACCTTCAGGGGAAGAGGAGATCTGAACCCCAGTGAGAGAAAGTACCTTCAGGGGAAGAGGAGATCTGAACCACAGTGAGAGAAAATACCTTCAGGGGAAGAGGAGTTCTGAACCCCAGTGAAATACAGTCCCTTCAGGGGAAGAGGAGATCTGAAACCCAGTGAGAGAAAATACCTTCAGAGGAAGAGGAGATCTGAACCCCAGTGAGAGAAAATACCTTCAGGGGAAGAGGAGATCAGAACCACAGTGAGAGAAAATACCTTCAGGGGTAGAGGAGACCTGAACCCCAGTGAGAGAAAATACCTTCAGGGGAAAAGGAGATCTGAACCCCAGTGAGAGAAAATTCATTTAGGGGAAGAGGAGATCTGAAACCCCGTGAAAGACAGTACCTTCAGGGGAAGAGTAGAACTGAGCCTCAGTGAGAGAAAATACCTTCAGGGGAAGAGGATATCTTAACCACAGTGAGAGAAAATACCTTCAGGGGAAGCAGAGATCTGAACCCCAGTGAAAGTCAGTACCTTCATGGGAAGAGGAGATCTGAACCCCAGTGAGAGAAAATACCTTCGTGGAAAAGGAGATCTGATCCCCAGTGAGAGAAAATACCTTCAGGGGAAGAGGAGTTCTGAATCCCATTGAAAGACTGTACCTTCAGGGGAAGAGGAGATCTGAAGCCCAGTGAGAGACAGTAACTTCAGGGGAAGAGGAGATCTGAACTACAGTGAGAGAAAATACCTTCAGGGGAAGAGGAGTTCTGAACCCCAGTGAAATACAGTCCCTTCAGGGGAAGAGGAGATCTGAAACCCAGTGAGAGAAAATACATTCAGAGGAAGAGGAGATCTGAACCCCAGTGAGAGAAAATACCTTCAGGGGAAGAGGAGATCAGAACCCCAGTGAGAGAAAATACCTTCAGGGGAAGAGGAGACCTGAACCCCAGTGAGAGAAAATACCTTCAGGGGAAGAGGAGTTCAGAACCCCAGTGAAAGTCAGTACCTTCATGGGAAGAGGAGATCTGAACCCCAGTGAAAGACACAACCTTCAGGGGAAGAGGAGATCTGAAACCCCGTGAAAGACAGTACCTTCAGGGGAAGAGTAGAACTGAGCCTCAGCAAGAGAAAATACCTTCAGGGGAAGCAGAGATCTGAACCCCAGTGATAGACAGACCCTTCAGGGGAAGAGGTGACCTGAACCCCAGTGAGAGAAAATACCTTCGGGGAAAAGGAGATCTGATCCCCAGTGAGAGAAAATACCTTCAGGGGAAGAGGAGTTCTGAATCCCAGTGAAAGACTGTACCTTCAGGGGAAGAGGAGATCTGAAGCCCAGTGAGAGACAGTAACTTCAGGGGAAGAGGAGATCTGAACCACAGTGAGAGAAAATACCTTCAGGGGAAGAGGAGTTCTGAACCCCAGTGAGAGAAAATACATTCAGAGGAAGAGGAGATCTGAACCCCAGTGAGAGAAAATACCTTCGGGGAAAAGGAGATCTGATCCCCAGTGAGAGAAAATACCTTCAGGGGAAGAGGAGTTCTGAATCCCAGTGAAAGACTGTACCTTCAGGGGAAGAGGAGATCTGAAGCCCAGTGAGAGACAGTACCTTCAGGGGAAGAGGAGATCTGAACCCCAGTGAGAGAAAGTACCTTCAGGGGAAGAGGAGATCTGAACCACAGTGAGAGAAAATACCTTCAGGGGAAGAGGAGTTCTGAACCCCAGTGAAATACAGTCCCTTCAGGGGAAGAGGAGATCTGAAACCCAGTGAGAGAAAATACCTTCAGAGGAAGAGGAGATCTGAACCCCAGTGAGAGAAAATACCTTCAGGGGAAGAGGAGATCAGAACCACAGTGAGAGAAAATACCTTCAGGGGTAGAGGAGACCTGAACCCCAGTGAGAGAAAATACCTTCAGGGGAAAAGGAGATCTGAACCCCAGTGAGAGAAAATTCATTTAGGGGAAGAGGAGATCTGAAACCCCGTGAAAGACAGTACCTTCAGGGGAAGAGTAGAACTGAGCCTCAGTGAGAGAAAATACCTTCAGGGGAAGAGGATATCTTAACCACAGTGAGAGAAAATACCTTCAGGGGAAGCAGAGATCTGAACCCCAGTGAAAGTCAGTACCTTCATGGGAAGAGGAGATCTGAACCCCAGTGAGAGAAAATACCTTCGTGGAAAAGGAGATCTGATCCCCAGTGAGAGAAAATACCTTCAGGGGAAGAGGAGTTCTGAATCCCATTGAAAGACTGTACCTTCAGGGGAAGAGGAGATCTGAAGCCCAGTGAGAGACAGTAACTTCAGGGGAAGAGGAGATCTGAACTACAGTGAGAGAAAATACCTTCAGGGGAAGAGGAGTTCTGAACCCCAGTGAAATACAGTCCCTTCAGGGGAAGAGGAGATCTGAAACCCAGTGAGAGAAAATACATTCAGAGGAAGAGGAGATCTGAACCCCAGTGAGAGAAAATACCTTCAGGGGAAGAGGAGATCAGAACCCCAGTGAGAGAAAATACCTTCAGGGGAAGAGGAGACCTGAACCCCAGTGAGAGAAAATACCTTCAGGGGAAGAGGAGTTCAGAACCCCAGTGAAAGTCAGTACCTTCATGGGAACAGGAGATCTGAACCCCAGTGAAAGACACAACCTTCAGGGGAAGAGGAGATCTGAAACCCCGTGAAAGACAGTACCTTCAGGGGAAGAGTAGAACTGAGCCTCAGCAAGAGAAAATACCTTCAGGGGAAGCAGAGATCTGAACCCCAGTGATAGACAGACCCTTCAGGGGAAGAGGTGACCTGAACCCCAGTGAGAGAAAATACCTTCGGGGAAAAGGAGATCTGATCCCCAGTGAGAGAAAATACCTTCAGGGGAAGAGGAGTTCTGAATCCCAGTGAAAGACTGTACCTTCAGGGGAAGAGGAGATCTGAAGCCCAGTGAGAGACAGTAACTTCAGGGGAAGAGGAGATCTGAACCACAGTGAGAGAAAATACCTTCAGGGGAAGAGGAGTTCTGAACCCCAGTGAGAGAAAATACCTTCAGGGGAAAAGGAGATCTGAACCCCAGTGAGAGAAAATTCATTTAGGGGAAGAGGAGATCTGAAACCCCGTGAAAGACAGTACCTTCAGGGGAAGAGTAGAACTGAGCCTCAGTGAGAGAAAATACCTTCAGGGGAAGAGGATATCTTAACCACAGTGAGAGAAAATACCTTCAGGGGAAGCAGAGATCTGAACCCCAGTGAAAGTCAGTACCTTCATGGGAAGAGGAGATCTGAACCCCAGTGAGAGAAAATACCTTCGTGGAAAAGGAGATCTGATCCCCAGTGAGAGAAAATACCTTCAGGGGAAGAGGAGTTCTGAATCCCATTGAAAGACTGTACCTTCAGGGGAAGAGGAGATCTGAAGCCCAGTGAGAGACAGTAACTTCAGGGGAAGAGGAGATCTGAACTACAGTGAGAGAAAATACCTTCAGGGGAAGAGGAGTTCTGAACCCCAGTGAAATACAGTCCCTTCAGGGGAAGAGGAGATCTGAAACCCAGTGAGAGAAAATACATTCAGAGGAAGAGGAGATCTGAACCCCAGTGAGAGAAAATACCTTCAGGGGAAGAGGAGATCAGAACCCCAGTGAGAGAAAATACCTTCAGGGGAAGAGGAGACCTGAACCCCAGTGAGAGAAAATACCTTCAGGGGAAGAGGAGTTCAGAACCCCAGTGAAAGTCAGTACCTTCATGGGAAGAGGAGATCTGAACCCCAGTGAAAGACACAAACTTCAGGGGAAGAGGAGATCTGAAACCCCGTGAAAGACAGTACCTTCAGGGGAAGAGTAGAACTGAGCCTCAGCAAGAGAAAATACCTTCAGGGGAAGCAGAGATCTGAACCCCAGTGATAGACAGACCCTTCAGGGGAAGAGGTGACCTGAACCCCAGTGAGAGAAAATACCTTCGGGGAAAAGGAGATCTGATCCCCAGTGAGAGAAAATACCTTCAGGGGAAGAGGAGTTCTGAATCCCAGTGAAAGACTGTACCTTCAGGGGAAGAGGAGATCTGAAGCCCAGTGAGAGACAGTAACTTCAGGGGAAGAGGAGATCTGAACCACAGTGAGAGAAAATACCTTCAGGGGAAGAGGAGTTCTGAACCCCAGTGAGAGAAAATACATTCAGAGGAAGAGGAGATCTGAACCCCAGTGAGAGAAAATACCTTCAGGGGAAGAGGAGATCAGAACCCCAGTGAGAGAAAATACCTTCAGGGGAAGAGGAGACCTGAACCCCAGTGAGAGAAAATACCTTCAGGGGAAGAGGAGTTCAGAACCCCAGTGAAAGTCAGTACCTTCATGGGAAGAGGAGATCTGAACCCCAGTGAAAGACACAACCTTCAGGGGAAGAGGAGATCTGAAACCCCGTGAAAGACAGTACCTTCAGGGGAAGAGTAGAACTGAGCCTCAGCAAGAGAAAATACCTTCAGGGGAAGAGGAGATCTGAACCCCAGTGAGAGAAAATACCTTCAGGGGAAGAGGAGATCTGAACCCCAGTGACAGTAAATAACTTCATGGGAACAGGAGACCTGAACCCCAGTGAGAGAAAATACCTTCAGGGGAAAAGGAGATCTGAACCCCAGTGAGAGAAAATACTTTTAGGAGAAGAGGAGACCTGAACCACAGTGAGAGAAAATTCATTCAGGGGAAGAGGAGATCTGAACCCCAGTGACAGAAAATACCTTCAGCGGAAGCGGAGATCTGAACCCCAGTAAAAGACAGTACCTTCAGGGGAAGAGGAGATCTGAACCCCAGTGAGAGAAAATACCTTCAGTGGAAGAGGAGTTCAGAACCCCAGTGAAAGTCAGTACCTTCAGGGGAAGAGGAGATCTGAACCCTAGTGAAAGACACAACCTTCAGGGGAATAGGAGTTCTGAACCACAGTGACAGAAAATACCTTCAGGAGAAGAGGAGACCCGAACCATAGTGTGAGAAAATACCTTCAGGGGAAGGGGAGATCTGAACACCAGTTAGGGACAGTACCTTCAGGGGAAGAGGAGTTCTGAACGCCAGTGAGAGAAAATACTTTCAGGGGAAGAGGAGATCTGAACCACAGTGAGAGAAAATACCTTCAGGGGAAGCAGAGATCTGAACCCCAGTGATAGACAGACCCTTCAGGGGAAGAGGTGACCTGAACCCCAGTGAGAGAAAATACCTTCGGGGAAAATGAGATCTGATCCCCAGTGAGAGAAAATACCTTCAGGGGAAGAGGAGTTCTGAATCCCAGTGAAAGACTGTACCTTCAGGGGAAGAGGAGATCTGAAGCCCAGTGAGAGACAGTAACTTCAGGGGAAGAGGAGATCTGAACCACAGTGAGAGAAAATACCTTCAGGGGAAGAGGAGTTCTGAACCCCAGTGAAATACAGTCCCTTCAGGGGAAGAGGAGATCTGAAACCCAGTGAGAGAAAATACATTCAGAGGAAGAGGAGATCTGAACCCCAGTGAGAGAAAATACCTTCAGGGGAAGAGGAGATCAGAACCCCAGTGAGAGAAAATACCTTCAGGGGGAGAGGAGACCTGAACCCCAGTGAGAGAAAATACCTTCAGGGGAAGAGGAGTTCAGAACCCCAGTGAAAGTCAGTACCTTCATGGGAAGAGGAGATCTGAACCCCAGTGAAAGACACAACCTTCAGGGGAAGAGGAGATCTGAAACCCCGTGAAAGACGGTACCTTCACGGGAAGAGTAGAACTGAGCCTCAGCAAGAGAAAATACCTTCAGGGGAAGAGGAGATCTGAACCCCAGTGAGAGAAAATACCTTCAGGGGAAGAGGAGATCTGAACCCCAGTGACAGTAAATAACTTCATGGGAACAGGAGACCTGAACCCCAGTGAGAGAAAATACCTTCAGGGGAAAAGGAGATCTGAACCCCAGTGAGAGAAAATACTTTTAGGAGAAGAGGAGACCTGAACCACAGTGAGAGAAAATTCATTCAGGGGAAGAGGAGATCTGAACCCCAGTGACAGAAAATACCTTCAGCGGAAGCGGAGATCTGAACCCCAGTAAAAGACTGTACCTTCAGGGGAAGAGGAGATCTGAACCCCAGTGAGAGAAAATACCTTCAGTGGAAGAGGAGTTCAGAACCCCAGTGAAAGTCAGTACCTTCAGGGGAAGAGGAGATCTGAACCCTAGTGAAAGACACAACCTTCAGGGGAATAGGAGTTCTGAACCACAGTGACAGAAAATACCTTCAGGAGAAGAGGAGACCCGAACCATAGTGTGAGAAAATACCTTCAGGGGAAGGGGAGATCTGAACACCAGTTAGGGACAGTACCTTCAGGGGAAGAGGAGTTCTGAACGCCAGTGAGAGAAAATACTTTCAGGGGAAGAGGAGATCTGAACCACAGTGAGAGAAAATACCTTCAGGGGAAGCAGAGATCTGAACCCCAGTGATAGACAGACCCTTCAGGGGAAGAGGTGACCTGAACCCCAGTGAGAGAAAATACCTTCGGGGAAAATGAGATCTGATCCCCAGTGAGAGAAAATACCTTCAGGGGAAGAGGAGTTCTGAATCCCAGTGAAAGACTGTACCTTCAGGGGAAGAGGAGATCTGAAGCCCAGTGAGAGACAGTAACTTCAGGGGAAGAGGAGATCTGAACCACAGTGAGAGAAAATACCTTCAGGGGAAGAGGAGTTCTGAACCCCAGTGAAATACAGTCCCTTCAGGGGAAGAGGAGATCTGAAACCCAGTGAGAGAAAATACATTCAGAGGAAGAGGAGATCTGAACCCCAGTGAGAGAAAATACCTTCAGGGGAAGAGGAGATCAGAACCCCAGTGAGAGAAAATACCTTCAGGGGGAGAGGAGACCTGAACCCCAGTGAGAGAAAATACCTTCAGGGGAAGAGGAGTTCAGAACCCCAGTGAAAGTCAGTACCTTCATGGGAAGAGGAGATCTGAACCCCAGTGAAAGACACAACCTTCAGGGGAAGAGGAGATCTGAAACCCCGTGAAAGACGGTACCTTCACGGGAAGAGTAGAACTGAGCCTCAGCAAGAGAAAATACCTTCAGGGGAAGAGGAGATCTGAACCCCAGTGAGAGAAAATACCTTCAGGGGAAGAGGAGATCTGAACCCCAGTGACAGTAAATAACTTCATGGGAACAGGAGACCTGAACCCCAGTGAGAGAAAATACCTTCAGGGGAAAAGGAGATCTGAACCCCAGTGAGAGAAAATACTTTTAGGAGAAGAGGAGACCTGAACCACAGTGAGAGAAAATTCATTCAGGGGAAGAGGAGATCTGAACCCCAGTGACAGAAAATACCTTCAGCGGAAGCGGAGATCTGAACCCCAGTAAAAGACAGTACCTTCAGGGGAAGAGGAGATCTGAACCCCAGTGAGAGAAAATACCTTCAGTGGAAGAGGAGTTCAGAACCCCAGTGAAAGTCAGTACCTACAGGGGAAGAGGAGATCTGAACCCTAGTGAAAGACACAACCTTCAGGGGAATAGGAGTTCTGAACCACAGTGACAGAAAATACCTTCAGGAGAAGAGGAGACCCGAACCATAGTGAGAGAAAATACCTTCAGGGGAAGGGGAGATCTGAACACCAGTTAGGGACAGTACCTTCAGGGGAAGAGGAGTTCTGAACCCCAGTGACAGTAAATAACTTCATGGGAACAGGAGACCTGAACCCCAGTGAGAGAAAATACCTTCAGGGGAAAAGGAGATCTGAACCCCAGTGAGAGAAAATACTTTTAGGAGAAGAGGAGACCTGAACCACAGTGAGAGAAAATTCATTCAGGGGAAGAGGAGATCTGAACCCCAGTGACAGAAAATACCTTCAGCGGAAGCGGAGATCTGAACCCCAGTAAAAGACAGTACCTTCAGGGGAAGAGGAGATCTGAACCCCAGTGAGAGAAAATCCCTTCAGTGGAAGAGGTGTTCAGAACCCCAGTGAAAGTCAGTACCTTCAGGGGAAGAGGAGATCTGAACCCTAGTGAAAGACACAACCTTCAGGGGAATAGGAGTTCTGAACCACAGTGACAGAAAATACCTTCAGGAGAAGAGGAGACCCGAACCATAGTGTGAGAAAATACCTTCAGGGGAAGGGGAGATCTGAACACCAGTTAGGGACAGTACCTTCAGGGGAAGAGGAGTTCTGAACGCCAGTGAGAGAAAATACTTTCAGGGGAAGAGGAGATCTGAACCACAGTGAGAGAAAATACCTTCAGGGGAAGCAGAGATCTGAACCCCAGTGATAGACAGACCCTTCAGGGGAAGAGGTGACCTGAACCCCAGTGAGAGAAAATACCTTCGGGGAAAAGGAGATCTGATCCCCAGTGAGAGAAAATACCTTCAGGGGAAGCGGAGTTCTGAATCCCAGTGAAAGTCTGTACCTTCAGGGGAAGAGGAGATCTGAAGCCCAGTGAGAGACAGTAACTTCAGGGGAAGAGGAGATCTGAACCACAGTGAGAGAAAATACCTTCAGGGGAAGAGGAGTTCTGAACCCCAGTGAAATACAGTCCCTTCAGGGGAAGAGGAGATCTGAAACCCAGTGAGAGAAAATACATTCAGAGGAAGAGGAGATCTGAACCCCAGTGAGAGAAAATACCTTCAGGGGAAGAGGAGATCAGAACCCCAGTGAGAGAAAATACCTTCAGGGGGAGAGGAGACCTGAACCCCAGTGAGAGAAAATACCTTCGGGGAAGAGGAGTTCAGAACCCCAGTGAAAGTCAGTACCTTCATGGGAAGAGGAGATCTGAACCCCAGTGAAAGACACAACCTTCAGGGGAAGAGGAGATCTGAAACCCCGTGAAAGACAGTACCTTCAGGGGAAGAGTAGAACTGAGCCTCAGCAAGAGAAAATACCTTCAGGGGAAGAGGAGATCTGAACCCCAGTGAGAGAAAATACCTTCAGGGGAAGAGGAGATCTGAACCCCAGTGACAGTAAATAACTTCATGGGAACAGGAGACCTGAACCCTAGTGAGAGAAAATACCTTCAGGGGAAAAGGAGATCTGAACCCCAGTGAGAGAAAATACTTTTAGGAGAAGAGGAGACCTGAACCACAGTGAGAGAAAATTCATTCAGGGGAAGAGGAGATCTGAACCCCAGTGACAGAAAATACCTTCAGCGGAAGCGGAGATCTGAACCCCAGTAAAAGACAGTACCTTCAGGGGAAGAGGAGATCTGAACCCCAGTGAGAGAAAATACCTTCAGTGGAAGAGGAGTTCAGAACCCCAGTGAAAGTCAGTACCTACAGGGGAAGAGGAGATCTGAACCCTAGTGAAAGACACAACCTTCAGGGGAATAGGAGTTCTGAACCACAGTGACAGAAAATACCTTCAGGAGAAGAGGAGACCCGAACCATAGTGAGAGAAAATACCTTCAGGGGAAGGGGAGATCTGAACACCAGTTAGGGACAGTACCTTCAGGGGAAGAGGAGTTCTGAACGCCAGTGAGAGAAAATACTTTCAGGGGAAGAGGAGATCTGAACCACAGTGAGAGAAAATACCTTCAGGGGAAAAGGAGATCTGAACCCCAGTGAGTGAAAATACCTTCAGGGGAAGCGGAGATCTGAATCCCAGTGAAAGACTGTACCTTCAGGGGAAGAGGAGATCTGAAGCCCAGTGAGAGACAGTACCTTCAGGGGAAGAGGAGATCTGAACCCCAGTGAGAGAAAGTACCTTCAGGGGAAGAGGAGATCTGAACCACAGTGAGAGAAAATACCTTCAGGGGAAGAGGAGTTCTGAACCCCAGTGAAATACAGTCCCTTCAGGGAAAGAGGAGATCTGAAACCCAGTGAGAGAAAATACATTCAGAGGAAGAGGAGATCTGAACCCCAGTGAGAGAAAATACCTTCAGGGGAAGAGGAGATCAGAACCACAGTGAGAGAAAATACCTTCAGGGGTAGAGGAGACCTGAACCCCAGTGAGAGAAAATACCTTCAGGGGAAAAGGAGATCTGAACCCCAGTGAGAGAAAATTCATTCAGGGGAAGAGGAGATCTGAAACCCCGTGAAAGACAGTACCTTCAGGGGAAGAGTAGAACTGAGCCTCAGTGAGAGAAAATACCTTCAGGGGAAGAGGAGATCTTAACCACAGTGAGAGAAAATACCTTCAGGGGAAGCGGAGATCTGAACCCCAGTGAAAGACAGTCCCTTCAGGTGAAGAGGTGACCTGAAACCCAGTGAGAGAAAATACCTTCGGGGAAAAAGAGATCTGAACCCCAGTGAGAGAAAATACTTTCAGGAGAAGAGGAGACCTGAACCCCAGTGAGAGAAAATACATTCAGGGGAAGAGGAGATCTGAACCCCAGTGAGAGAAAATACCTTCAGGGGAAGAGGAGTTCAGAACCCCAGTGAAAGTCAGTACCTTCAGGGGAAGAGGAGATCTGAACCCTAGTGAAAGACACAACCTTCAGGGGAATAGGAGATCTGAACCACAGTGACAGAAAATACCTTCAGGAGAAGAGGAGACCCGATCCATAGTGAGAGAAAATACCTTCAGGGGAAGGGGAGATCTGAACACCAGTTAGGGACAGTACCTTCAGGGGAAGAGGAGTTCTGAACACCAGTGAGAGAAAATACTTTCAGGGGAAGAGGAGATCTGAACCACAGTGAGAGAAAATACCTTCAGGGGATGAGGAGACCTGAACCCCAGTGAGAGAAAATACATTCAGGGGAAAAGGAGATCTGAACCCCAGTGAGTGAAAATACCTTCAGGGGAAGCGGAGATCTGAATCCCAGTGAAAGACTGTACCTTCAGGGGAAGCGGAGATCTGAATCCCAGTGAAAGACTGTACCTTCAGGGGAAGAGGAGATCTGATGCCCAGTGAGAGACAGTACCTTCAGGGGAAAAGGAGATCTGAACTCCAGTGAGAGAAAATTCATTCAGGGGAAGAGGAGATCTGAAACCCAGTGAAAGACAGTACCTTCAGGGGAAGAGGAGATCTGAACATCAGTGAGAGAAAATACCTTCAGGGGAAGAGGATAATTGAACACCAGTAAAAAATAGTACCTTCAGAGGAAGAGGAGATCTGATCACCAGTGAAAGACAGTCCCTTCACGGGGAGAGGAGACCTGTACCCCAGTGGGAGAAAATACCTTCAGGGGAAGAGTAGAACTGAGCCTCAGTGAGAGAAAATACATTCAGGGGAAGAGGAGATCTGAAACCCCGTGAAAGACAGTACCTTCAGGAGAAGAGGAGATCTGAACCCCAGTGAGAGAAAATACCTTCAGGGGAAGAGGAGTTCAGAACCCCAGTGAAAGTCAGTACCTTCAGGGGAAGAGGAGATCTGAACCCTAGTGAAAGACACAACCTTCAGGGGAATAGGAGATCTGAACCACAGTGACAGAAAATACCTTCAGGAGAAGAGGAGACCCGAACCATAGTGAGAGAAAATACCTTCAGTGGAAGGGGAGATCTGAACACCAGTTAGGGACAGTACCTTCAGGGGAAGAGGAGTTCTGAACACCAGTGAGAGAAAATACTTTCAGGGGAAGAGGAGATCTGAAACCCCGTGAAAGACAGTACCTTCACGGGAAGAGTAGAACTGAGCCTCAGCAAGAGAAAATACCTTCAGGGGAAGAGGAGATCTGAACCCCAGTGAGAGAAAATACCTTCAGGGGAAGAGGAGATCTGAACCCCAGTGACAGTAAATAACTTCATGGGAACAGGAGACCTGAACCCCAGTGAGAGAAAATACCTTCAGGGGAAAAGGAGATCTGAACCCCAGTGAGAGAAAATACTTTTAGGAGAAGAGGAGACCTGAACCACAGTGAGAGAAAATTCATTCAGGGGAAGAGGAGATCTGAACCCCAGTGACAGAAAATACCTTCAGCGGAAGCGGAGATCTGAACCCCAGTAAAAGACAGTACCTTCAGGGGAAGAGGAGATCTGAACCCCAGTGAGAGAAAATACCTTCAGTGGAAGAGGAGTTCAGAACCCCAGTGAAAGTCAGTACCTACAGGGGAAGAGGAGATCTGAACCCTAGTGAAAGACACAACCTTCAGGGGAATAGGAGTTCTGAACCACAGTGACAGAAAATACCTTCAGGAGAAGAGGAGACCCGAACCATAGTGAGAGAAAATACCTTCAGGGGAAGGGGAGATCTGAACACCAGTTAGGGACAGTACCTTCAGGGGAAGAGGAGTTCTGAACCCCAGTGACAGTAAATAACTTCATGGGAACAGGAGACCTGAACCCCAGTGAGAGAAAATACCTTCAGGGGAAAAGGAGATCTGAACCCCAGTGAGAGAAAATACTTTTAGGAGAAGAGGAGACCTGAACCACAGTGAGAGAAAATTCATTCAGGGGAAGAGGAGATCTGAACCCCAGTGACAGAAAATACCTTCAGCGGAAGCGGAGATCTGAACCCCAGTAAAAGACAGTACCTTCAGGGGAAGAGGAGATCTGAACCCCAGTGAGAGAAAATCCCTTCAGTGGAAGAGGAGTTCAGAACCCCAGTGAAAGTCAGTACCTTCAGGGGAAGAGGAGATCTGAACCCTAGTGAAAGACACAACCTTCAGGGGAATAGGAGTTCTGAACCACAGTGACAGAAAATACCTTCAGGAGAAGAGGAGACCCGAACCATAGTGTGAGAAAATACCTTCAGGGGAAGGGGAGATCTGAACACCAGTTAGGGACAGTACCTTCAGGGGAAGAGGAGTTCTGAACGCCAGTGAGAGAAAATACTTTCAGGGGAAGAGGAGATCTGAACCACAGTGAGAGAAAATACCTTCAGGGGAAGCAGAGATCTGAACCCCAGTGATAGACAGACCCTTCAGGGGAAGAGGTGACCTGAACCCCAGTGAGAGAAAATACCTTCGGGGAAAAGGAGATCTGATCCCCAGTGAGAGAAAATACCTTCAGGGGAAGCGGAGTTCTGAATCCCAGTGAAAGTCTGTACCTTCAGGGGAAGAGGAGATCTGAAGCCCAGTGAGAGACAGTAACTTCAGGGGAAGAGGAGATCTGAACCACAGTGAGAGAAAATACCTTCAGGGGAAGAGGAGTTCTGAACCCCAGTGAAATACAGTCCCTTCAGGGGAAGAGTAGATCTGAAACCCAGTGAGAGAAAATACATTCAGAGGAAGAGGAGATCTGAACCCCAGTGAGAGAAAATACCTTCAGGGGAAGAGGAGATCAGAACCCCAGTGAGAGAAAATACCTTCAGGGGGAGAGGAGACCTGAACCCCAGTGAGAGAAAATACCTTCGGGGAAGAGGAGTTCAGAACCCCAGTGAAAGTCAGTACCTTCATGGGAAGAGGAGATCTGAACCCCAGTGAAAGACACAACCTTCAGGGGAAGAGGAGATCTGAAACCCCGTGAAAGACAGTACCTTCAGGGGAAGAGTAGAACTGAGCCTCAGCAAGAGAAAATACCTTCAGGGGAAGAGGAGATCTGAACCCCAGTGAGAGAAAATACCTTCAGGGGAAGAGGAGATCTGAACCCCAGTGACAGTAAATAACTTCATGGGAACAGGAGACCTGAACCCTAGTGAGAGAAAATACCTTCAGGGGAAAAGGAGATCTGAACCCCAGTGAGAGAAAATACTTTTAGGAGAAGAGGAGACCTGAACCACAGTGAGAGAAAATTCATTCAGGGGAAGAGGAGATCTGAACCCCAGTGACAGAAAATACCTTCAGCGGAAGCGGAGATCTGAACCCCAGTAAAAGACAGTACCTTCAGGGGAAGAGGAGATCTGAACCCCAGTGAGAGAAAATACCTTCAGTGGAAGAGGAGTTCAGAACCCCAGTGAAAGTCAGTACCTACAGGGGAAGAGGAGATCTGAACCCTAGTGAAAGACACAACCTTCAGGGGAATAGGAGTTCTGAACCACAGTGACAGAAAATACCTTCAGGAGAAGAGGAGACCCGAACCATAGTGAGAGAAAATACCTTCAGGGGAAGGGGAGATCTGAACACCAGTTAGGGACAGTACCTTCAGGGGAAGAGGAGTTCTGAACGCCAGTGAGAGAAAATACTTTCAGGGGAAGAGGAGATCTGAACCACAGTGAGAGAAAATACCTTCAGGGGAAAAGGAGATCTGAACCCCAGTGAGTGAAAATACCTTCAGGGGAAGCGGAGATCTGAATCCCAGTGAAAGACTGTACCTTCAGGGGAAGAGGAGATCTGAAGCCCAGTGAGAGACAGTACCTTCAGGGGAAGAGGAGATCTGAACCCCAGTGAGAGAAAGTACCTTCAGGGGAAGAGGAGATCTGAACCACAGTGAGAGAAAATACCTTCAGGGGAAGAGGAGTTCTGAACCCCAGTGAAATACAGTCCCTTCAGGGAAAGAGGAGATCTGAAACCCAGTGAGAGAAAATACATTCAGAGGAAGAGGAGATCTGAACCCCAGTGAGAGAAAATACCTTCAGGGGAAGAGGAGATCAGAACCACAGTGAGAGAAAATACCTTCAGGGGTAGAGGAGACCTGAACCCCAGTGAGAGAAAATACCTTCAGGGGAAAAGGAGATCTGAACCCCAGTGAGAGAAAATTCATTCAGGGGAAGAGGAGATCTGAAACCCCGTGAAAGACAGTACCTTCAGGGGAAGAGTAGAACTGAGCCTCAGTGAGAGAAAATACCTTCAGGGGAAGAGGAGATCTTAACCACAGTGAGAGAAAATACCTTCAGGGGAAGCGGAGATCTGAACCCCAGTGAAAGACAGTCCCTTCAGGTGAAGAGGTGACCTGAAACCCAGTGAGAGAAAATACCTTCGGGGAAAAAGAGATCTGAACCCCAGTGAGAGAAAATACTTTCAGGAGAAGAGGAGACCTGAACCCCAGTGAGAGAAAATACATTCAGGGGAAGAGGAGATCTGAACCCCAGTGAGAGAAAATACCTTCAGGGGAAGAGGAGTTCAGAACCCCAGTGAAAGTCAGTACCTTCAGGGGAAGAGGAGATCTGAACCCTAGTGAAAGACACAACCTTCAGGGGAATAGGAGATCTGAACCACAGTGACAGAAAATACCTTCAGGAGAAGAGGAGACCCGATCCATAGTGAGAGAAAATACCTTCAGGGGAAGGGGAGATCTGAACACCAGTTAGGGACAGTACCTTCAGGGGAAGAGGAGTTCTGAACACCAGTGAGAGAAAATACTTTCAGGGGAAGAGGAGATCTGAACCACAGTGAGAGAAAATACCTTCAGGGGATGAGGAGACCTGAACCCCAGTGAGAGAAAATACATTCAGGGGAAAAGGAGATCTGAACCCCAGTGAGTGAAAATACCTTCAGGGGAAGCGGAGATCTGAATCCCAGTGAAAGACTGTACCTTCAGGGGAAGCGGAGATCTGAATCCCAGTGAAAGACTGTACCTTCAGGGGAAGAGGAGATCTGATGCCCAGTGAGAGACAGTACCTTCAGGGGAAAAGGAGATCTGAACTCCAGTGAGAGAAAATTCATTCAGGGGAAGAGGAGATCTGAAACCCAGTGAAAGACAGTACCTTCAGGGGAAGAGGAGATCTGAACATCAGTGAGAGAAAATACCTTCAGGGGAAGAGGATAATTGAACACCAGTAAAAAATAGTACCTTCAGAGGAAGAGGAGATCTGATCACCAGTGAAAGACAGTCCCTTCACGGGGAGAGGAGACCTGTACCCCAGTGGGAGAAAATACCTTCAGGGGAAGAGTAGAACTGAGCCTCAGTGAGAGAAAATACATTCAGGGGAAGAGGAGATCTGAAACCCCGTGAAAGACAGTACCTTCAGGAGAAGAGGAGATCTGAACCCCAGTGAGAGAAAATACCTTCAGGGGAAGAGGAGTTCAGAACCCCAGTGAAAGTCAGTACCTTCAGGGGAAGAGGAGATCTGAACCCTAGTGAAAGACACAACCTTCAGGGGAATAGGAGATCTGAACCACAGTGACAGAAAATACCTTCAGGAGAAGAGGAGACCCGAACCATAGTGAGAGAAAATACCTTCAGTGGAAGGGGAGATCTGAACACCAGTTAGGGACAGTACCTTCAGGGGAAGAGGAGTTCTGAACACCAGTGAGAGAAAATACTTTCAGGGGAAGAGGAGATCTGAACCACAGTGAGAGAAAATACCTTCAGGGGATGAGGAGACCTGAACCCCAGTGAGAGAAAATACATTCAGGGGAAAAGGAGATCTGAACCCCAGTGAGTGAAAATACCTTCAGGGGAAGCGGAGATCTGAATCCCAGTGAAAGACAGTCCCTTCAGGGGAAGAGGAGATCTGATGCCCAGTGAGAGACAGTACCTTCAGGGGAAGAGGAGATCTGAACCCCAGTGAAAGACAGTCCCTTCAGGGGAAGAGGAGACCTGAACCCCAGTGAGAGAAAATACCTTCAGGGGAAAAGGAGATCTGAACTCCAGTGAGAGAAAATTCATTCAGGGGAAGAGGAGATCTGAAACCCAGTGAAAGACAGTACCTTCAGGGGAAGAGGAGATCGGAACATCAGTGAGAGAAAATACCTTCAGGGGAAGAGGATAATTGAACACCAGTAAAAAATAGTACCTTCAGAGGAAGAGGAGATCTGATCCCCAGTGAAAGACAGTCCCTTCACGGGAAGAGGAGACCTGTACCCCAGTGAGAGAAAATACCTTCAGGGGAAGAGTAGAACTGAGCCTCAGTGAGAGAAAATACCTTCAGGGGAAGAGGATATCTGAACCACAGAGAGAGAAAATACCTTCAGGGGAAGCGGAGATCTGAACCCCAGTGAAAGACAGTCCCTTCAGGGGATGAGGAGATCTGAACCCCAGTGAGAGAAAATACCTTCAGGGGAAGCTGAGATCTGAACCCCAGTGAGAGAAAATACCTTCAGGGGAAGAGGAGATCAGAACCCCAGTGAGAGAAAATACTTTCAGGAGAAGAGGAGTTCAGAACCCCAGTGAAATACAGTCCCTTCACGGGAAGAGGAGACCTGTAACCCAGTGAGAGAAAATACATTCAGGGGAAGAGGAGATCTGAACCCCAGTGAGAGAAAATACATTCAGAGGAAGAGGAGATCTGAACCCCAGTGAGAGAAAATACCTTCAGGGGAAGAGGAGATCAGAACCCCAGTGAGAGAAAATACCTTCAGGGGAAGAGGAGACCTGAACCCCAGTGAGAGAAAATACCTTCAGGAGAAGAGGAGTTCAGAACCCCAGTGAAAGTCAGTACCTTCAGGGGAAGAGGAGATCTGAACCCCAGTGAAAGACACAACCTTCAGGGGAAGAGGAGATCTGAAACCCCGTGAAAGACAGTACCTTCAGGGAAGATTAGAACTGAGCCTCAGTGAGAGAAAATACCTTCAGGAGAAGAGGAGACCCGAACCATAGTGAGAGAAAATACCTTCAGGGGAAGGGGAGATCTGAACACCAGTGAGCGACTGTACCTTCAGGGGAAGAGGAGAACTGAACCCAGTGAAAGACTGTACCTTCAGGGGAAGAGGAGATCTGAAGCCCAGTGAGAGACAGTACCTTCAGGGGAAGAGGAGATCTGAACCCCAGTGACAGAAAATAACTTCAGGGGAACAGGAGACCTGAACCCCAGTGAGAGAAAATACTTTCAGGGGAAGAGGAGATCTGAAACCCAGTGAAAGACAGTACCTTCAGGGGAAGAGGAGATCTGAACATCAGTGAGAGAAAATACCTTCAGGGGATGAGGATAATTGAACACCAGTAAAAAATAGTACCTTCAGTGGAAGAGGAGATCTGAACCCAGTGAAAGACAGTCCCTTCAGGGGAAGAGGAGACCTGAACCCCAGTGAGAGAAAATACCATCAGGGGAAAAGGAGATCTGAACCCCAGTGAGAGAAAATACATTCAGGGGAAGAGGGGATCTGAACCCCAGTGAAAGTCAGTACCTTCAGGGGAAGAGGAGATCTGAACCCTAGTGAAAGACAGAACCTTCAGGGGAATAGGAGATCTGAACCCCAGTGACAGAAAATACCTCAGGAGAAGAGGAGTCCCGAACCATAGTGAGAGAAAATACCTTCAGGGGAAGAGGAGATCTGAAACCCCGTGAAAGACAGGAACTTCAGGGGAAGAGTAGATCTGAACATCAGTGAGAGAAAATACATTCAGGGGAAGAGGAGATCTGAACACCAGTAAAAAACAGTACCTTCAGTGGAACAGGAGACCTGAACCCCAGTGAGAGAAAATACCTTCAGGGGAAAAGGAGATCTGAACCCCAGTGAGAGAAAATTCATTCAGGGGAAGAGGAGATCTGAAACCCCGTGAAAGACAGTACCTTCAGGGGAAGAGTAGAACTGAGCCTCAGTGAGAGAAAATACCTTCAGGGGAAGAGGAGATCTGAAACACAGTGAGAGAAAATACCTTCAGGGGAAGCGGAGATCTGAAACACAGTGAGAGAAAATACCTTCAGGGGAAGCGGAGATCTGAACCCCAGTGAAAGACAGTCCCTTCAGGGGAAGAGGAGATCTGAACCCCAGTGAGAGAAAATACCTTCAGGGGAAGAGGAGTTCAGAACCCCAGTGAAAGTCAGTACCTTCAGGGGAACAGGAGATCTGAACCCTAGTGAAAGACACAACCTTCAGGGGAATAGGAGATCTGAACCACAGTGACAGAAAATACCTTCAGGAGAAGCGGAGACCCGATCCATAGTGAGAGAAAATACCTTCAGGGGAAGGAGAGATCTGAACACCAGTTAGGGACAGTACCTTCAGGGGAAGAGGAGTTCTGAACGCCAGTGAGAGAATATACCTTCAGGGGAAGAGGAGATCTGAACCACAGTGAGAGAAAATACCTTCAGGGGATGAGGAGTCCTGAACCCCAGTGAGAGAAAATACATTCAGGGGAAAAGGAGATCTGAACCCCAGTGAGAGAAAATACCTTCAGGGGAAGCGGTGATCTGAATCCCAGAGAAAGACTGTACCTTCAGGGGAAGAGGAGATCTGAAGCCCAGTGAGAGACAGTACCTTCAGGGGAAGAGGAGATCTGAACCACAGTGAGAGAAAATACCTTCAGGGGAAGAGGAGTTCTGAACCCCAGTGAAATACAGTCCCTTCAGGGGAAGAGGAGATCTGAAACCCAGTGAGAGAAAATACATTCAGAGGAAGAGGAGATCTGAACCCCAGTGAGAGAAAATACCTTCAGGGGAAGAGGAGATCAGAACCCCAGTGAGAGAAAATACCTTCAGGGGAAGAGGAGACCTGAACCCCAGTGAGAGAAAATACCTTCAGGAGAAGAGGAGTTCAGAACCCCAGTGAAAGTCAGTACCTTCAGGGGAAGAGGAGATCTGAACCCCAGTGAAAGACACAACCTTCAGGGGAAGAGGAGATCTGAAACCCCGTGAAAGACAGTACCTTCAGGGAAGATTAGAACTGATCCTCAGTGAGAGAAAATACCTTCAGGAGAAGAGGAGACCCGAACCATAGTGAGAGAAAATACCTTCAGGGGAAGGGGAGATCTGAACACCAGTGAGCGACTGTACCTTCAGGGGAAGAGGAGAACTGAACCCAGTGAAAGACTGTACCTTCAGGGGAAGAGGAGATCTGAAGCCCAGTGAGAGACAGTACCTTCAGGGGAAGAGGAGATCTGAACCCCAGTGACAGAAAATAACTTCAGGGGAACAGGAGACCTGAACCCCAGTGAGAGAAAATACTTTCAGGGGAAGAGGAGATCTGAAACCCAGTGAAAGACAGTACCTTCAGGGGAAGAGGAGATCTGAACATCAGTGAGAGAAAATACCTTCAGGGGAAGAGGATAATTGAACACCAGTAAAAAATAGTACCTTCAGTGGAAGAGGAGATCTGAACCCAGTGAAAGACAGTCCCTTCAGGGGAAGAGGAGACCTGAACCCCAGTGAGAGAAAATACCATCAGGGGAAAAGGAGATCTGAACCCCAGTGAGAGAAAATACATTCAGGGGAAGAGGGGATCTGAACCCCAGTGAAAGTCAGTACCTTCAGGGGAAGAGGAGATCTGAACCCTAGTGAAAGACAGAACCTTCAGGGGAATAGGAGATCTGAACCCCAGTGACAGAAAATACCTCAGGAGAAGAGGAGTCCCGAACCATAGTGAGAGAAAATACCTTCAGGGGAAGAGGAGATCTGAAACCCCGTGAAAGACAGGAACTTCAGGGGAAGAGTAGATCTGAACATCAGTGAGAGAAAATACATTCAGGGGAAGAGGAGATCTGAACACCAGTAAAAAACAGTACCTTCAGTGGAACAGGAGACCTGAACCCCAGTGAGAGAAAATACCTTCAGGGGAAAAGGAGATCTGAACCCCAGTGAGAGAAAATTCATTCAGGGGAAGAGGAGATCTGAAACCCCGTGAAAGACAGTACCTTCAGGGGAAGAGTAGAACTGAGCCTCAGTGAGAGAAAATACCTTCAGGGGAAGAGGAGATCTGAAACACAGTGAGAGAAAATACCTTCAGGGGAAGCGGAGATCTGAACCCCAGTGAAAGACAGTCCCTTCAGGGGAAGAGGAGATCTGAACCCCAGTGAGAGAAAATACCTTCAGGGGAAGAGGAGTTCAGAACCCCAGTGAAAGTCAGTACCTTCAGGGGAAGAGGAGTTCTGAACGCCTGTGAGAGAAAATACTTTCAGGGGAAGAGGAGATCTGAACCACAGTGAGAGAAAATACCTTCAGGGGATGAGGAGACCTGAACCCCAGTGAGAGAAAATACATTCAGGGAAAAGGAGATCTGAACCCCAGTGAGAGAAAATACCTTCAGGGGAAGCGGTGATCTGAATCCCAGAGAAAGACTGTACCTTCAGGGGAAGAGGAGATCTGAAACCCAGTGAGAGAAAATACATTCAGAGGAAGAGGAGATCTGAACCCCAGTGAGAGAAAATACCTTCAGGGGAAGAGGAGATCAGAACCCCAGTGAGAGAAAATACCTTCAGGGGAAGAGGAGACCTGAACCCCAGTGAGAGAAAATACCTTCAGGGGAAGAGGAGTTCAGAACCCCAGTGAAAGTCAGTACCTTCAGGGGAAGAGGAGATCTGAACCCCAGTGAAAGACACAACCTTCAGGGGAAGAGGAGATCTGAAACCCCGTGAAAGACAGTACCTTCAGGGAAGAGTAGAACTGAGCCTCAGTGAGAGAAAATACCTTCAGGGGAAGAGGAGATCTGAACCCCAGTGACAGAAAATAACTTCAGGGGAACAGGAGACCTGAACCCCAGTGAGAGAAAATACTTTCAGGGGTAAAGGAGATCTGAACCCCAGTGAGAGAAAATACTTTCAGGAGAAGAGGAGACCTGAACCCCAGTGAGAGAAAATTCATTCAGGGGAAGAGGAGATCTGAAACCCAGTGAAAGACAGTACCTTCAGGGGAAGAGGAGATCTGAACATCAGTGAGAGAAAATACCTTCAGGGGAAGAGGATAATTGAACACCAGTAAAAAATAGTACCTTCAGTGGAAGAGGAGATCTGAACCCAGTGAAAGACAGTCCCTTCAGGGGAAGAGGAGACCTGAACCCCAGTGAGAGAAAATACCATCAGGGGAAAAGGAGATCTGAACCCCAGTGAGAGAAAATACATTCAGGGGAAGAGGACATCTGAACCCCAGTGAAAGTCAGTACCTTCAGGGGAAGAGGAGATCTGAACCCTAGTGAAAGACACAACCTTCAGGGGAATAGGAGATCTGAACCCCAGTGACAGAAAATACCTCAGGAGAAGAGGAGTCCCGAACCATAGTGAGAGAAAATACCTTCAGGGGAAGAGGAGATCTGAAACCCCGTGAAAGACAGGAACTTCAGGGGAAGAGGAGATCTGAACCCCAGTGACAGAAAATACCTTCAGTGGAACAGGAGACCTGAACCCCAGTGAGAGAAAATACCTTCAGGGGAAAAGGAGATCTGAACCCCAGTGAGAGAAAATTCATTCAGGGGAAGAGGAGATCTGAAACCCCGTGAAAGACAGTACCTTCAGGGGAAGAGTAGAACTGAGCCTCAGTGAGAGAAAATACCTTCAGGGGAAGAGGAGATCTGAAACACAGTGAGAGAAAATACCTTCAGGGGAAGCGGAGATCTGAACCCCAGTGAAAGACAGTCTCTTCAGGGGAAGAGGAGATCTGAACCCCAGTGAGAGAAAATACCTTCAGGGGAAGAGGAGTTCAGAACCCCAGTGAAAGTCAGTACCTTCAGGGGAAGAGGAGTTCTGAACGCCTGTGAGAGAAAATACTTTCAGGGGAAGAGGAGATCTGAACCACAGTGAGAGAAAATACCTTCAGGGGATGAGGAGACCTGAACCCCAGTGAGAGAAAATACATTCAGGGGAAAAGGAGATCTGAACCCCAGTGAGTGAAAATACCTTCAGGGGAAGCGGAGATCTGAATCCCAGTGAAAGACTGTACCTTCAGGGGAAGAGGAGATCTGAAGCCCAGTGAGAGACAGTACCTTCAGGGGAAGAGGAGATCTGAACCCCAGTGAGAGAAAGTACCTTCAGGGGAAGAGGAGATCTGAACCACAGTGAGAGAAAATACCTTCAGGGGAAGAGGAGTTCTGAACCCCAGTGAAATACAGTCCCTTCAGGGGAAGAGGAGATCTGAAACCCAGTGAGATAAAATACATTCAGAGGAAGAGGAGATCTGAACCCCAGTGAGAGAAAATACCTTCAGGGGAAGAGGAGATCAGAACCCCAGTGAGAAAAAATACCTTCAGGGGAAGAGGACACCTGAACCCCAGTGAGAGAAAATACCTTCAGGGGAAAAGGAGATCTGAACCCCAGTGAGAGAAAATTCATTCAGGGGAAGAGGAGATCTGAAACCCCGTGAAAGACAGGACCTTCAGGGGAAGAGTAGAACTGAACCCCAGTGAGAGAAAATACCTTCGGGGAAAAGGAGATCTGAACCCCAGTGAGAGAAAATACCTTCAGGGGAAAAGGAGATCTGAACTCCAGTGAGAGAAAATTCATTCAGGGGAAGAGGAGATCTGAAACCCCGTGAAAGACAGTACCTTCAGGGGAAGAGGTGACCTGAAACCCAGTGAGAGAAAATACCTTCGGGCAAAAGGAGATCTGAACCCCAGTGAGAGAAAATACTTCCAGGAGAAGAGGAGACCTGAACCCCAGTGTGAGAAAATACCTTCAGGGGAAGAGAAGTTCAGAACCCCAGTGAAAGTCAGTACCTTCAGGGGAAGAGGAGATCTGAACCCTAGTGAAAGACACAACCTTCAGGGGAATAGGAGATCTGAACCACAGTGACAGAAAATACCTTCAGGAGAAGAGGAGACCCGATCCATAGTGAGAGAAAATACCTTCAGGGGAAGGGGAGATCTGAACACCAGTTAGGGACAGTACCTTCAGGGGAAGAGGAGTTCTGAACGCCAGTGAGAGAAAATACCTTCAGGGGAAGAGGAGATCTGAACCACAGTGAGAGAAAATACCTTCAGGGGATGAGGAGACCTGAACCCCAGTGAGAGAAAATACATTCAGGGGAAAAGGAGATCTGAACCCCAGTGAGAGAAAATACCTTCAGGAGAAGCGGAGATCTGAATCCCAGTGAAAGACTGTACCTTCAGCGGAAGAGGAGATCTGAAGCCCAGTGAGAGACAGTACCTTCAGGGGAAGAGGAGATCTGAACCACAGTGAGAGAAAATACCTTCAGGGGAAGAGGAGTTCTGAACCCCAGTGAAATACAGTCCCTTCAGGGGAAGAGGAGATCTGAACCCTAGTGAAAGACACAACCTTCAGGGGAATAGGAGATCTGAACCCCAGTGACAGAAAATACCTCACTAGAAGAGGAGTCCCGAACCATAGTGAGAGAAAATACCTTCAGGGGAAGAGGAGATCTGAAACCCCGTGAAAGACAGGAACTTCAGGGGAAGAGTAGATCTGAACATCAGTGAGAGAAAATACCTTCAGGGGAAGAGGAGATCTGAACACCAGTAAAAAACAGTACCTTCAGAGGAAGAGGAGATCTGAACACCAGTGACAGAAAATACCTTCAGTGGAACAGGAGACCTGAACCCCAGTGAGAGAAAATACCTTCAGGGGAAAAGGAGATCTGAACCCCAGTGAGAGAAAATTCATTCAGGGGAAGCGGAGATCTGAACCCCAGTGAAAGACTGTCCCTTCAGGGGAAGAGGTGAGCTGAACACCAGTGAGAGAAAATAACTTCGGGGAAAAGGAGATCTGAACCCCAGTGAAATACAGTCCCTTCAGGGGAAGAGGAGATCTGAACCCTAGTGAAAGACACAACCTTCAGGGGAATAGGAGATCTGAACCCCAGTGACAGAAAATACCTCAGGAGAAGAGGAGTCCCGAACCATAGTGAGAGAAAATACCTTCAGGGGAAGAGGAGATCTGAAACCCCGTGAAAGACAGGAACTTCAGGGGAAGAGTAGATCTGAACATCAGTGAGAGAAAATACCTTCAGGGGAAGAGGAGATCTGAACACCAGTAAAAAACAGTACCTTCAGAGGAAGAGGAGATCTGAACACCAGTGACAGAAAATACCTTCAGTGGAACAGGAGACCTGAACCCCAGTGAGAGAAAATACCTTCAGGGGAAAAGGAGATCTGAACCCCAGTGAGAGAAAATTCATTCAGGGGAAGCGGAGATCTGAACCCCAGTGAAAGACTGTCCCTTCAGGGGAAGAGGTGAGCTGAACACCAGTGAGAGAAAATAACTTCGGGGAAAAGGAGATCTGAACCCCAGTGAGAGAAAATACCTTCAGGGGAAAAGGAGATCTGAACTCCAGTGAGAGAAAATTCATTCAGGGGAAGAGGAGATCTGAAACCCCGTGAAAGACAGGAACTTCAGGGGAAGAGTAGATCTGAACATCAGTGAGAGAAAATACCTTCAGGGGAAGAGGAGATCTGAACACCAGTAAAAAACAGTACCTTCAGAGGAAGAGGAGATCTGAACACCAGTGACAGAAAATACCTTCAGTGGAACAGGAGACCTGAACCCCAGTGAGAGAAAATACCTTCAGGGGAAGCGGAGATCTGAACCCCAGTGAGAGAAAATTCATTCAGGGGAAGAGGAGATCTGAAACCCCGTGAAAGACAGTATCTTCAGGGGACGAGTAGAACTGAGCCTCAGTGAGAGAAAATACCTTCAGGGGAAGAGGAGATCTGAAAAACAGTGAGAGAAAATACCTTCAGGGGAAGCGGAGATCTGAACCCCAGTGAAAGACAGTCCCTTCAGGGGAAGAGGAGATCTGAACCACAGTGAGAGAAAATACCTTCAGGGGAAGAGGAGTTCACAACCCCAGTGAAAGTCAGTACCTTCAGGGGAAGAGGAGTTCTGAACGCCAGTGAGAGAAAAAACTTTCAGGGGAAGAGGAGATCTGAACCACAGTGAGAGAAAATACCTTCAGGGGATGAGGAGACCTGAACCCCAGTGAGAGAAAATACATTCAGGGGAAAAGGAGATCTGAACCCCAGTGAGTGAAAATACCTTCAGGGGAAGCGGAGATCTGAATCCCAGTGAAAGACTGTACCTTCAGGGGAAGAGGAGACCTGAACCCCAGTGAGAGAAAATACATTCAGAGGAAGAGGAGATCTGAACCCCAGTGAGAGAAAATACCTTCAGGGGAAGAGGAGATCTGAACCACAGTGAGAGAAAATACCTTCAGGGGATGAGGAGACCTGAACCCCAGTGAGAGAAAATACATTCAGGGGAAAAGGAGATCTGAACCCCAGTGAAAGACAGTCCCTTCAGGGGAAGAGTTGAGCTGAACACCAGTGAGAGAAAATAACTTCGGGGAAAAGGAGATCTGAACCCCAGTGAGAGAAAATACCTTCAGGTGAAAAGGAGATCTGAACTCCAGTGAGAGAAAATTCATTCAGGGGAAGAGGAGATCTGAAACCCCGTGAAAGACAGGAACTTCAGGGGAAGAGTAGATCTGAACATCAGTGAGAGAAAATACCTTCAGGGGAAGAGGAGATCTGAACACCAGTAAAAAACAGTACCTTCAGAGGAAGAGGAGATCTGAACACCAGTGACAGAAAATACCTTCAGTGGAACAGGAGACCTGAACCCCAGTGAGAGAAAATACCTTCAGGGGAAGCGGAGATCTGAACCCCAGTGAGAGAAAATTCATTCAGGGGAAGAGGAGATCTGAAACCCCGTGAAAGACAGTATCTTCAGGGGACGAGTAGAACTGAGCCTCAGTGAGAGAAAATACCTTCAGGGGAAGAGGAGATCTGAAAAACAGTGAGAGAAAATACCTTCAGGGGAAGCGGAGATCTGAACCCCAGTGAAAGACAGTCCCTTCAGGGGAAGAGGAGATCTGAACCACAGTGAGAGAAAATACCTTCAGGGGAAGAGGAGTTCACAACCCCAGTGAAAGTCAGTACCTTCAGGGGAAGAGGAGTTCTGAACGCCAGTGAGAGAAAAAACTTTCAGGGGAAGAGGAGATCTGAACCACAGTGAGAGAAAATACCTTCAGGGGATGAGGAGACCTGAACCCCAGTGAGAGAAAATACATTCAGGGGAAAAGGAGATCTGAACCCCAGTGAGTGAAAATACCTTCAGGGGAAGCGGAGATCTGAATCCCAGTGAAAGACTGTACCTTCAGGGGAAGAGGAGACCTGAACCCCAGTGAGAGAAAATACATTCAGAGGAAGAGGAGATCTGAACCCCAGTGAGAGAAAATACCTTCAGGGGAAGAGGAGATCTGAACCACAGTGAGAGAAAATACCTTCAGGGGATGAGGAGACCTGAACCCCAGTGAGAGAAAATACATTCAGGGGAAAAGGAGATCTGAACCCCAGTGAGAGAAAATACCTTCAGGAGAAGCGGAGATCTGAATCCCAGTGAAAGACTGTACCTTCAGGGGAAGAGGAGATCTGAAGCCCAGTGAGAGACAGTACCTTCAGGGGAAGAGGAGATCTGAACCACAGTGAGAGAAAATACCTTCAGGTGAAGAGGAGTTCTGAACCCCAGTGAGAGAAAATACCTTCAGGGGAAGAGGAGATCAGAACCCCAGTGAGAGAAAATACCTTCAGGGGAAGAGGAGACCTGAACCCCAGTGAGAGAAAATACCTTCAGGGGAAGAGGAGTTCAGAACCCCAGTGAAAGTCAGTACCTTCAGGGGAAGAGGAGATCTGAACCCCAGTGAAAGACACAACCTTCAGGGGAAGAGGAGATCTGAAACCCCGTGAAAGACAGTACCTTCAGGGAAGAGTAGAACTGAGCCTCAGTGAGAGAAAATACCTTCAGGGGAAGAGGAGATCTGAACCACAGTGAGAGAAAATACCTTCAGCGGAATCGGAGATCTGAACCCCAGTGAAAGACAGTCCCTTCAGGGGAAGAGGAGATCTGAACCCCAGTGAGAGAAAATACCTTCAGGGGAAGAGGAGATCTGAACCCCAGTGACAGAAAATAACATCAGGGGAACAGGAGACCTGAACCCCAGTGAGAGAAAATACCTTCAGGGGAAAAGGAGATCTGAACCCCAGTGAGAGAAAATACTTTCAGGAGAAGAGGAGACCTGAACCCCAGTGAGAGAAAATTCATTCAGGGGAAGAGGAGATCTGAAACCCAGTGAAAGACAGTACCTTCAGGGGAAAAGGAGATCTGAACATCAGTGAGAGAAAATACCTTCAGGGGAAGAGGAGATCTGAAACACAGTGAGAGAAAATACCTGCAGGGGAAGCGGAGATCTGAACACCAGTAAAAAACAGTACCTTCAGAGGAAGAGGAGATCTGAACCCCAGTGACAGAAAATAACTTCAGTGGAACAGGAGACCTGAACCCCAGTGAGAGAAAATACCTTCAGGGGAAAAGGAGATCTGAACCCCAGTGAGAGAAAATTCATTCAGGGGAAGTGGAGATCTGAAACCCCGTGAAAGACAGTACCTTCAGGGGACGAGTAGAACTGAGCCTCAGTGAGAGAAAATACCTTCAGGGGAAGAGGAGATCTGAAACACAGTGAGAGAAAATACCTTCAGGGGAAGCGGAGATCTGAACCCCAGTGAAAGACAGTCCCTTCAGGGGAAGAGGAGATCTGAACCCCAGTGAGAGAAAATACCTTCAGGGGAAGAGGAGTTCAGAACCCCAGTGAAAGTCAGTACCTTCAGCGGAAGAGGAGTTCTGAACGCCAGTGAGAGAAAATACTTTCAGGGGAAGAGGAGATCTGAACCACAGTGAGAGAAAATACCTTCAGGGGATGAGGAGACCTGAACCCCAGTGAGAGAAAATACATTCAGGGGAAAAGGAGATCTGAACCCCAGTGAGTGAAAATACCTTCAGGGGAAGCGGAGATCTGAATCCCAGTGAAAGACTGTACCTTCAGGGGAAGAGGAGATCTGAAGCCCAGTGAGAGACAGTACCTTCAGGGGAAGAGGAGATCTGAACCCCAGTGAGAGAAAGTACCTTCAGGGGAAGAGGAGATCTGAACCACAGTGAGAGAAAATACCTTCAGGGGAAGAGGAGTTCTGAACCCCAGTGAAATACAGTCCCTTCAGGGGAAGAGGAGATCTGAAACCCAGTGAGAGAAAATACATTCAGAGGAAGAGGAGATCTGAACCCCAGTGAGAGAAAATACCTTCAGGGGAAGAGGAGATCAGAACCCCAGTGAGACAAAATACCTTCAGGGGAAGAGGAGACCTGAACACCAGTGACAGAAAATACCTTCAGGGGAAAAGGAGATCTGAACCCCAGTGAGAGAAAATTCATTCAGGGGAAGAGGAGATCTGAAACCCCGTGAAAGACAGTACCTTCAGGGGAAGAGTAGAACTGAGACTCAGTGAGAGAAAATACCTTCAGGGGAAGAGGAGATCTGAACCACAGTGAGAGAAAATACCTTCAGGGGAAGCAGAGATCTGAACCCCAGTGAAAGACTGTCCCTTCAGGGGAAGAGGTGAGCTGAACCCCAGTGAGAGAAAATACCCTCGGGGAAAAGGAGATCTGAACCCCAGTGAGAGAAAATACCTTCAGGGGAAAAGGAGATCTGAACTCCAGTGAGAGAAAATTCATTCAGGGAAGAGGAGATCTGAAACCCCGTGAAAGACAGTACCTTCAGGGGAAGAGTAGAACTGAGCCTCAGTGAGAGAAAATACCTTCAGGGGAAGAGGATATCTGAACCACAGTGAGAGAAAATACCTTCAGGGGAAGAGGAGATCTGAACCCCAGTGAGAGAAAATACCTTCAGGGGAAGCGGAGATCTGAACCCCAGTGAAAGACAGTCCCTTCAGGGGAAGAGCTGACCTGAAACCCAGTGAGAGAAAATACCTTCGGGGAAAAGGAGATCTGAACCCCAGTGAGAGAAAATACGTTCAGGAGAAGAGGAGACCTGAACCCCAGTGAGAGAAAATACATTCAGGGGAAGAGGAGATCTGATCCCAGTGAGAGAAAATACCTTCAGGGGAAGAGGTGTTCAGAACCCCAGTGAAAGTCAGTACCTTCAGGGGAAGAAGAGATCTGAACCCTAGTGAAAGACACAACCTTCAGGGGAATAGGAGATCTGAACCACAGTGACAGAAAATACCTTCAGGAGAAGAGGAGACCCGATCCATAGTGAGAGAAAATACCTTCAGGGGAAGGGGAGATCTGAACACCAGTTAGGGACAGTACCTTCAAGGGAAGAGGAGTTCTGAACGCCAGTGAGAGAAAATACCTTCAGGGGAAGAGGAGATCTGAACCACAGTGAGATAAAATACCTTCAGGGGATGAGGAGACCTGAACCCCAGTGAGAGAAAATACATTCAGGGGAAAAGGAGATCTGAACCCCAGTGAGAGAAAATACCTTCAGGAGAAGCGGAGATCTGAATCCCAGTGAAAGACTGTACCTTCAGGGGAAGAGGAGATCTGAAGCCCAGTGAGAGACAGTACCTTCAGGGGAAGAGGAGATCTGAACCACAGTGAGAGAAAATACCTTCAGGGGAAGAGGAGTTCTGAACCCCAGTGAAATACAGTCCCTTCAGGGTAAGAGGAGATCTGAAACCCAGTGAGAGAAAATACATTCAGAGGAAGAGGAGATCTGAACCCCAGTGAGAGAAAATACCTTCAGGGGAAGAGGAGATCAGAACCCCAGTGAGAGAAAATAGCTTCAGGGGAAGAGGAGACCTGAAACCCCGTGAAAGACAGTACCTTCAGGGGAAGAGGAGTTCAGAACCCCAGTGAAAGTCAGTACCTTCAGGGGAAGAGGAGATCTGAACCCCAGTGAAAGACACAACCTTCAGGGGAAGAGGAGATCTGAAACCCCGTGAAAGACAGTACCTTCAGGGAAGAGTAGAACTGAGCCTCAGTGAGAGAAAATACCTTCAGGGGAAGAGGAGATCTGAACCACAGTGAGAGAAAATACCTTCAGCGGAATCGGAGATCTGAACCCCAGTAAAAAACAGTACCTTCAGAGGAAGAGGAGATCTGAACCCCAGTGACAGAAAATACCTTCAGTGGAACAGGAGACCTGAACCCCAGTGAGAGAAAATACCTTCAGGGGAAAAGGAGATCTGAACCCCAGTGAGAGAAAATTCATTCAGGGGAAGAGGAGATCTGAAACCCCGTGAAAGACAGTATCTTCAGGGGACGAGTAGAACTGAGCCTCAGTGAGAGAAAATACCTTCAGGGGAAGAGGAGATCTGAAACACAGTGAGAGAAAATACCTTCAGGGGAAGCGGAGATCTGAACCCCAGTGAAAGACAGACCCTTTAGGGGAAGAGGAGATCTGAACCACAGTGAGAGAAAATACCTTCAGGGGAAGAGGAGTTCCGAACCCCAGTGAAAGTCAGTACCTTCAGGGGAAGAGGAGTTCTGAACGCCAGTGAGAGAAAAAACTTTCAGGGGAAGAGGAGATCTGAACCACAGTGAGAGAAAATACCTTCAGGGGATGAGGAGACCTGAACCCCAGTGAGAGAAAATACATTCAGGGGAAAAGGAGATCTGAACCCCAGTGAGTGAAAATACCTTCAGGGGAAGCGGAGATCTGAATCCCAGTGAAAGACTGTACCTTCAGGGGAAGAGGAGACCTGAACCCCAGTGAGAGAAAATACATTCAGAGGAAGAGGAGATCTGAACCCCAGTGAGAGAAAATACCTTCAGGGGAAGAGGAGATCTGAACCACAGTGAGAGAAAATACCTTCAGGGGATGAGGAGACCTGAACCCCAGTGAGAGAAAATACATTCAGGGGAAAAGGAGATCTGAACCCCAGTGAGAGAAAATACCTTCAGGAGAAGCGGAGATCTGAATCCCAGTGAAAGACTGTACCTTCAGGGGAAGAGGAGATCTGAAGCCCAGTGAGAGACAGTACCTTCAGGGGAAGAGGAGATCTGAACCACAGTGAGAGAAAATACCTTCAGGGGAAGAGGAGTTCTGAACCCCAGTGAAATACAGTCCCTTCAGGGGAAGAGGAGATCTGAAACCCAGTGAGAGAAAATACATTCAGAGGAAGAGGAGATCTGAACCCCAGTGAGAGAAAATACCTTCAGGGGAAGAGGAGATCAGAACCCCAGTGAGAGAAAATACCTTCAGGGGAAGAGGAGACCTGAACCCCAGTGAGAGAAAATACCTTCAGGGGAAGAGGAGTTCAGAACCCCAGTGAAAGTCAGTACCTTCAGGGGAAGAGGAGATCTGAACCCCAGTGAAAGACAGTCCCTTCAGGGGAAGAGGAGATCTGAACCACAGTGAGAGAAAATACCTTCAGGGGAAGAGGAGTTCAGAACCCCAGTGAAAGTCAGTACCTTCAGAGGAAGAGGAGATCTGAACCCCAGTGACAGAAAATACCTTCAGTGGAACAGGAGACCTGAACCCCAGTGAGAGAAAATACCTTCAGGGGAAAAGGAGATCTGAACCCCAGTGAGAGAAAATTCATTCAGGGGAAGTGGAGATCTGAAACCCCGTGAAAGACAGTACCTTCAGGGGACGAGTAGAACTGAGCCTCAGTGAGAGAAAATACCTTCAGGGGAAGAGGAGATCTGAAACACAGTGAGAGAAAATACCTTCAGGGGAAGCGGAGATCTGAACCCCAGTGAAAGACAGTCCCTTCAGGGGAAGAGGAGATCTGAACCCCAGTGAGAGAAAATACCTTCAGGGGAAGAGGAGTTCAGAACCCCAGTGAAAGTCAGTACCTTCAGCGGAAGAGGAGTTCTGAACGCCAGTGAGAGAAAATACTTTCAGGGGAAGAGGAGATCTGAACCACAGTGAGAGAAAATACCTTCAGGGGATGAGGAGACCTGAACCCCAGTGAGAGAAAATACATTCAGGGGAAAAGGAGATCTGAACCCCAGTGAGTGAAAATACCTTCAGGGGAAGCGGAGATCTGAATCCCAGTGAAAGACTGTACCTTCAGGGGAAGAGGAGATCTGAAGCCCAGTGAGAGAGAGTACCTTCAGGGGAAGAGGAGATCTGAACCCCAGTGAGAGAAAGTACCTTCAGGGGAAGAGGAGATCTGAACCCCAGTGAAATACAGTCCCTTCAGGGGAAGAGGAGATCTGAAACCCAGTGAGAGAAAATACATTCAGAGGAAGAGGAGTTCTGAACCCCAGTGAAATACAGTCCCTTCAGGGGAAGAGGAGATCTGAAACCCAGTGAGAGAAAATACATTCAGAGGAAGAGGAGATCTGAACCCCAGTGAGAGAAAATACCTTCAGGGGAAGAGGAGATCAGAACCCCAGTGAGACAAAATACCTTCAGGGGAAGAGGAGACCTGAACACCAGTGAGAGAAAATACCTTCAGGGGAAGAGGAGATCTGAACCACAGTGAGAGAAAATACCTTCAGGGGAAGCGGAGATCTGAACCCCAGTGAAAGACTGTCCCTTCAGGGGAAGAGGTGAGCTGAACCCCAGTGAGAGAAAATACCCTCGGGGAAAAGGAGATCTGAACCCCAGTGAGAGAAAATACCTTCAGGGGAAAAGGAGATCTGAACTCCAGTGAGAGAAAATTCATTCAGGGGAAGAGGAGATCTGAAACCCCGTGAAAGACAGTACCTTCAGGGGAAGAGTAGAACTGAGCCTCAGTGAGAGAAAATACCTTCAGGGGAAGAGGATATCTGAACCACAGTGAGAGAAAATACCTTCAGGGGAAGAGGAGATCTGAACCCCAGTGAGAGAAAATACCTTCAGGGGAAGCGGAGATCTGAACCCCAGTGAAAGACAGTCCCTTCAGGGGAAGAGGTGACCTGAAACCCAGTGAGAGAAAATACCTTCGGGGAAAAGGAGATCTGAACCCCAGTGAGAGAAAATACGTTCAGGAGAAGAGGAGACCTGAACCCCAGTGAGAGAAAATACATTCAGGGGAAGAGGAGATCTGATCCCAGTGAGAGAAAATACCTTCAGGGGAAGAGGTGTTCAGAACCCCAGTGAAAGTCAGTACCTTCAGGGGAAGAAGACATCTGAACCCTAGTGAAAGACACAACCTTCAGGGGAATAGGAGATCTGAACCACAGTGACAGAAAATACCTTCAGGAGAAGAGGAGACCCGATCCATAGTGAGAGAAAATACCTTCAGGGGAAGGGGAGATCTGAACACCAGTTAGGGACAGTACCTTCAAGGGAAGAGGAGTTCTGAACGCCAGTGAGAGAAAATACCTTCAGGGGAAGAGGAGATCTGAACCACAGTGAGATAAAATACCTTCAGGGGATGAGGAGACCTGAACCCCAGTGAGAGAAAATACATTCAGGGGAAAAGGAGATCTGAACCCCAGTGAGAGAAAATACCTTCAGGAGAAGCGGAGATCTGAATCCCAGTGAAAGACTGTACCTTCAGGGGAAGAGGAGATCTGAAGCCCAGTGAGAGACAGTACCTTCAGGGGAAGAGGAGATCTGAACCACAGTGAGAGAAAATACCTTCGGGGAAGAGGAGTTCTGAACCCCAGTGAAATACAGTCCCATCAGGGTAAGAGGAGATCTGAAACCCAGTGAGAGAAAATACATTCAGAGGAAGAGGAGATCTGAACCCCAGTGAGAGAAAATACCTTCAGGGGAAGAGGAGATCAGAACCCCAGTGAGAGAAAATAGCTTCAGGGGAAGAGGAGACCTGAAACCCCGTGAAAGACAGTACCTTCAGGGGAAGAGGAGTTCAGAACCCCAGTGAAAGTCAGTACCTTCAGGGGAAGAGGAGATCTGAACCCCAGTGAAAGACACAACCTTCAGGGGAAGAGGAGATCTGAAACCCCGTGAAAGACAGTACCTTCAGGGAAGAGTAGAACTGAGCCTCAGTGAGAGAAAATACCTTCAGGGGAAGAGGAGATCTGAACCACAGTGAGAGAAAATACCTTCAGCGGAATCGGAGATCTGAACCCCAGTAAAAAACAGTACCTTCAGAGGAAGAGGAGATCTGAACCCCAGTGACAGAAAATACCTTCAGTGGAACAGGAGACCTGAACCCCAGTGAGAGAAAATACCTTCAGGGGAAAAGGAGATCTGAACCCCAGTGAGAGAAAATTCATTCAGGGGAAGAGGAGATCTGAAACCCCGTGAAAGACAGTATCTTCAGGGGACGAGTAGAACTGAGCCTCAGTGAGAGAAAATACCTTCAGGGGAAGAGGAGATCTGAAACACAGTGAGAGAAAATACCTTCAGGGGAAGCGGAGATCTGAACCCCAGTGAAAGACAGACCCTTTAGGGGAAGAGGAGATCTGAACCACAGTGAGAGAAAATACCTTCAGGGGAAGAGGAGTTCAGAACCCCAGTGAAAGTCAGTACCTTCAGGGGAAGAGGAGTTCTGAACGCCAGTGAGAGAAAAAACTTTCAGGGGAAGAGGAGATCTGAACCACAGTGAGAGAAAATACCTTCAGGGGATGAGGAGACCTGAACCCCAGTGAGAGAAAATACATTCAGGGGAAAAGGAGATCTGAACCCCAGTGAGTGAAAATACCTTCAGGGGAAGCGGAGATCTGAATCCCAGTGAAAGACTGTACCTTCAGGGGAAGAGGAGACCTGAACCCCAGTGAGAGAAAATACATTCCGAGGAAGAGGAGATCTGAACCCCAGTGAGAGAAAATACCTCCAGGGGAAGAGGAGATCTGAACCACAGTGAGAGAAAATACCTTCAGGGGATGAGGAGACCTGAACCCCAGTGAGAGAAAATACATTCAGGGGAAAAGGAGATCTGAACCCCAGTGAGAGAAAATACCTTCAGGAGAAGCGGAGATCTGAATCCCAGTGAAAGACTGTACCTTCAGGGGAAGAGGAGATCTGAAGCCCAGTGAGAGACAGTACCTTCAGGGGAAGAGGAGATCTGAACCACAGTGAGAGAAAATACCTTCAGGGGAAGAGGAGTTCTGAACCCCAGTGAAATACAGTCCCTTCAGGGGAAGAGGAGATCTGAAACCCAGTGAGAGAAAATACATTCAGAGGAAGAGGAGATCTGAACCCCAGTGAGAGAAAATACCTTCAGGGGAAGAGGAGATCAGAACCCCAGTGAGAGAAAATACCTTCAGGGGAAGAGGAGACCTGAACCCCAGTGAGAGAAAATACCTTCAGGGGAAGAGGAGTTCAGAACCCCAGTGAAAGTCAGTACCTTCAGGGGAAGAGGAGATCCGAACCCCAGTGAAAGACAGTCCCTTCAGGGGAAGAGGAGATCTGAACCACATTGAGAGAAAATACCTTCAGGGGAAGAGGAGTTCAGAACCCCAGTGAAAGTCAGTACCTTCAGAGGAAGAGGAGATCTGAACCCCAGTGACAGAAAATACCTTCAGTGGAACAGGAGACCTGAACCCCAGTGAGAGAAAATACCTTCAGGGGAAAAGGAGATCTGAACCCCAGTGAGAGAAAATTCATTCAGGGGAAGAGGAGATCTGAAACCCCGTGAAAGACAGTATCTTCAGGGGACGAGTAGAACTGAGCCTCAGTGAGAGAAAATACCTTCAGGGGAAGAGGAGATCTGAAACACAGTGAGAGAAAATACCTTCAGGGGAAGCGGAGATCTGAACCCCAGTGAAAGACAGTCCCTTCAGGGGAAGAGGAGATCTGAACCACAGTGAGAGAAAATACCTTCAGGGGAAGAGGAGTTCCGAACCCCAGTGAAAGTCAGTACCTTCAGGGGAAGAGGAGTTCTGAACGCCAGTGAGAGAAAAAACTTTCAGGGGAAGAGGAGATCTGAACCACAGTGAGAGAAAATACCTTCAGGGGATGAGGAGACCTGAACCCCAGTGAGAGAAAATACATTCAGGGGAAAAGGAGATCTGAACCCCAGTGAGTGAAAATACCTTCAGGGGAAGCGGAGATCTGAATCCCAGTGAAAGACTGTACCTTCAGGGGAAGAGGAGACCTGAACCCCAGTGAGAGAAAATACATTCAGAGGAAGAGGAGATCTGAACCCCAGTGAGAGAAAATACCTTCAGGGGAAGAGGAGATCTGAACCACAGTGAGAGAAAATACCTTCAGGGGATGAGGAGACCTGAACCCCAGTGAGAGAAAATACATTCAGGGGAAAAGGAGATCTGAACCCCAGTGAGAGAAAATACCTTCAGGAGAAGCGGAGATCTGAATCCCAGTGAAAGACTGTACCTTCAGGGGAAGAGGAGATCTGAAGCCCAGTGAGAGACAGTACCTTCAGGGGAAGAGGAGATCTGAACCACAGTGAGAGAAAATACCTTCAGGGGAAGAGGAGTTCTGAACCCCAGTGAAATACAGTCCCTTCAGGGGAAGAGGAGATCAGAACCCCAGTGAGAGAAAATACATTCAGAGGAAGAGGAGATCTGAACCCCAGTGAGAGAAAATACCTTCAGGGGAAGAGGAGATCAGAACCCCAGTGAGAGAAAATACCTTCAGGGGAAGGGGAGATCAGAACCCCAGTGAGAGAAAATACCTTCAGGGGAAGGGGAGATCAGAACCACAGTGAGAGAAAATACCTTCAGGGGAAGAGGAGACCTGAACCCCAGTGAGAGAAAATACCTTCAGGGGAAGAGGAGTTCAGAACCCCAGTGAAAGTCAGTACCTTCAGGGGAAGAGGAGATCTGAACCGCAGTGACAGAAAATACCTTCAGTGGAACAGGAGACCTGAACCCCAGTGAGAGAAAATACCTTCAGGGGAAAAGGAGATCTGAACCCCAGTGAGAGAAAATTCATTCAGGGGAAGAGGAGATCTGAAACCCCGTGAAAGACAGTATCTTCAGGGGACGAGTAGAACTGAGCCTCAGTGAGAGAAAATACCTTCAGGGGAAGAGGAGATCTGAAACACAGTGAGAGAAAATACCTTCAGGGGAAGCGGAGATCTGAACCCCAGTGAAAGACAGTCCCTTCAGGGGAAGAGGAGATCTGAACCACAGTGAGAGAAAATACCTTCAGGGGAAGAGGAGTTCCGAACCCCAGTGAAAGTCAGTACCTTCAGGGGAAGAGGAGTTCTGAACGCCAGTGAGAGAAAAAACTTTCAGGGGAATAGGAGATCTGAACCACAGTGAGAGAAAATACCTTCAGGGGATGAGGAGACCTGAACCCCAGTGAGAGAAAATACATTCAGGGGAAAAGGAGATCTGAACCCCAGTGAGTGAAAATACCTTCAGGGGAAGCGGAGATCTGAATCCCAGTGAAAGACTGTACCTTCAGGGGAAGAGGAGACCTGAACCCCAGTGAGAGAAAATACATTCAGAGGAAGAGGAGATCTGAACACCAGTGAGAGAAAATACCTTCAGGGGAAGAGGAGATCTGAACCACAGTGAGAGAAAATACCTTCAGGGGATGAGGAGACCTGAACCCCAGTGAGAGAAAATACATTCAGGGGAAAAGGAGATCTGAACCCCAGTGAGAGAAAATACCTTCAGGAGAAGCGGAGATCTGAATCCCAGTGAAAGACTGTACCTTCAGGGGAAGAGGAGATCTGAAGCCCAGTGAGAGACAGTACCTTCAGGGGAAGAGGAGATCTGAACCACAGTGAGAGAAAATACCTTCAGGGGAAGAGGAGTTCTGAACCCCAGTGAAATACAGTCCCTTCAGGGGAAGAGGAGATTTGAAACCCAGTGAGAGAAAATACCTTCAGCGGAAGCGGAGATCTGAAACCCCGTGAAAGACAGTCCCTTCAGGGGAAGAGGAGATCTGAACCCCAGTGAGAGAAAATACCTTCAGGGGAAGAGGAGATCTGAACCCCAGTGACAGAAAATAACTTCCGGGGAACAGGAGACCTGAACCCCAGTGAGAGAAAATACCTTCAGGGGAATAGGAGATCTGAACCCCAGTGAGAGAAAATACTTTCAGGGGAAGAGGAGACCTGAACCCCAGTGAGAGAAAATTCATTCAGGGGAAGAGGAGTTCAGAACCCCAGTGAAAGACAGTACCTTCAGGGGAAAAGGAGATCTGAACATCAGTGAGAGAAAATACCTTCAGTGGAACAGGAGACCTGAACCCCAGTGAGAGAAAATACCTTCAGGGGAAAAGGAGATCTGAACCCCAGTGAGAGAAAATTCATTCAGGGGAAGAGGAGATCTGAAACCCCGTGAAAGACAGTATCTTCAGGGGACGAGTAGAACTGAGCCTCAGTGAGAGAAAATACCTTCAGGGGAAGAGGAGATCTGAAACACAGTGAGAGAAAATACCTTCAGGGGAAGCGGAGATCTGAACCCCAGTGAAAGACAGTCCCTTCAGGAGAAGAGGAGATCTGAACCACAGTGAGAGAAAATACCTTCAGGGGATGAGGAGACCTGAACCCCAGTGAGAGAAAATACATTCAGGGGAAAAGGAGATCTGAACCCCAGTGAGTGAAAATACCTTCAGGGGAAGCGGAGATCTGAATCCCAGTGAAAGACTGTACCTTCAGGGGAAGAGGAGACCTGAACCCCAGTGAGAGAAAATACATTCAGAGGAAGAGGAGATCTGAACCCCAGTGAGAGAAAATACCTTCAGGGGAAGAGGAGATCTGAACCACAGTGAGAGAAAATACCTTCAGGGGATGAGGAGACCTGAACCCCAGTGAGAGAAAATACATTCAGGGGAAAAGGAGATCTGAACCCCAGTGAGAGAAAATACCTTCAGGAGAAGCGGAGATCTGAATCCCAGTGAAAGACTGTACCTTCAGGGGAAGAGGAGATCTGAAGCCCAGTGAGAGACAGTACCTTCAGGGGAAGAGGAGATCTGAACCACAGTGAGAGAAAATACCTTCAGGGGAAGAGGAGTTCTGAACCCCAGTGAGAGACAGTACCTTCAGGGGAAGAGGAGATCTGAACCCCAGTGAAATACAGTCCCTTCAGGGGAAGAGGAGATCTGAAACCCAGTGAGAGAAAATACCTTCAGCGGAAGCGGAGATCTGAAACCCCGTGACAGAAAATAACTTCAGGGGAACAGGAGACCTGAACCCCAGTGAGAGAAAATACCTTCAGGGGAAAAGGAGATCTGAACCCCAGTGAGAGAAAATACTTTCAGGGGAAGAGGAGACCTGAACCCCAGTGAGAGAAAATTCATTCAGGGGAAGAGGAGATCTGAAACCCAGTGAAAGACAGTACCTTCAGGGGAAAAGGAGATCTGAACATCAGTGAGAGAAAATACCTTCAGGGGAAGAGGAGATCTGAAACACAGTGAGAGAAAATACCTGCAGGGGAAGCGGAGATCTGAACACCAGTAAAAAACAGTACCTTCAGAGGAAGAGGAGATCTGAACCCCAGTGACAGAAAATACCTTCAGTGGAACAGGAGACCTGAACCCCAGTGAGAGAAAATACCTTCAGGGGAAAAGGAGATCTGAACCCCAGTGAGAGAAAATTCATTCAGGGGAAGTGGAGATCTGAAACCCCGTGAAAGACAGTACCTTCAGGGGAAGAGGAGATCTGAACCACAGTGAGAGAAAATACCTTCAGGGGAAGAGGAGTTCTGAACCCCAGTGAGAGAAAATACATTCAGAGGAAGAGGAGATCTGAACCCCAGTGAGAGAAAATACCTTCAGGGGAAGAGGAGATCAGAACCCCAGTGAGAGAAAATACCTTCAGGGGAAGAGGAGACCTGAACCCCAGTGAGAGAAAATACCTTCAGGGGAAGAGGAGTTCAGAACCCCAGTGAAAGTCAGTACCTTCAGAGGAAGAGGAGATCTGAACCCCAGTGACAGAAAATACCTTCAGTGGAACAGGAGACCTGAACCCCAGTGAGAGAAAATACCTTCAGGGGAAGAGGAGTTCAGAACCCCAGTGAAAGTCAGTACCTTCAGAGGAAGAGGAGATCTGAACCCCAGTGACAGAAAATACCTTCAGTGGAACAGGAGACCTGAACCCCAGTGAGAGAAAATACCTTCAGGGGAAAAGGAGATCTGAACCCCAGTGAGAGAAAATTCATTCAGGGGAAGAGGAGATCTGAAACCCCGTGAAAGACAGTATCTTCAGGGGACGAGTAGAACTGAGCCTCAGTGAGAGAAAATACCTTCAGGGGAAGAGGAGATCTGAAACACAGTGAGAGAAAATACCTTCAGGGGAAGCGGAGATCTGAACCCCAGTGAAAGACAGTCCCTTCAGGGGAAGAGGAGATCTGAACCACAGTGAGAGAAAATACCTTCAGGGGAAGAGGAGTTCCGAACCCCAGTGAAAGTCAGTACCTTCAGGGGAAGAGGAGTTCTGAACGCCAGTGAGAGAAAAAACTTTCAGGGGAAGAGGAGATCTGAACCACAGTGAGAGAAAATACCTTCAGGGGATGAGGAGACCTGAACCCCAGTGAGAGAAAATACATTCAGGGGAAAAGGAGATCTGAACCCCAGTGAGTGAAAATACCTTCAGGGGAAGCGGAGATCTGAATCCCAGTGAAAGACTGTACCTTCAGGGGAAGAGGAGACCTGAACCCCAGTGAGAGAAAATACATTCAGAGGAAGAGGAGATCTGAACCCCAGTGAGAGAAAATACCTTCAGGGGAAGAGGAGATCTGAACCACAGTGAGAGAAAATACCTTCAGGGGATGAGGAGACCTGAACCCCAGTGAGAGAAAATACATTCAGGGGAAAAGGAGATCTGAACCCCAGTGAGAGAAAATACCTTCAGGAGAAGCGGAGATCTGAATCCCAGTGAAAGACTGTACCTTCAGGGGAAGAGGAGATCTGAAGCCCAGTGAGAGACAGAACCTTCAGGGGAAGAGGAGATCTGAACCACAGTGAGAGAAAATACCTTCAGGGGAAGAGGAGTTCTGAACCCCAGTGAGAGAAAATACCTTCAGCGGAAGCGGAGATCTGAACCCCAGTGAAATACAGTCCCTTCAGGGGAAGAGGAGATCTGAAACCCAGTGAGAGAAAATACATTCAGGGGATGAGGAGACCTGAACCCCAGTGAGAGAAAATACATTCAGGGGAAAAGGAGATCTGAACCCCAGTGAGAGAAAATACCTTCAGGAGAAGCGGAGATCTGAATCCCAGTGAAAGTCTGTACCTTCAGGGGAAGAGGAGATCTGAAGCCCAGTGAGAGACAGTACCTTCAGGGGAAGAGGAGATCTGAAACCCAGTGAAATACAGTCCCTTCAGGGGAAGAGGAGATCTGAATCCCAGTGAAAGTCTGTACCTTCAGGGGAAGAGGAGATCTGAAGCCCAGTGAGAGACAGTACCTTCAGGAGAAGCGGAGATCTGAATCCCAGTGAAATACAGTCCCTTCAGGGGAAGAGGAGATCTGAAACCCAGTGAGAGAAAATACCTTCAGCGGAAGCGGAGATCTGAAACCCCGTGAAAGACAGTCCCTTCAGGGGAAGAGGAGATCTGAACCCCAGTGAGAGAAAATACCTTCAGGGGAAGAGGAGATCTGAACCCCAGTGACAGAAAATAACTTCAGGGGAACAGGAGACCTGAACCCCAGTGAGAGAAAATACCTTCAGGGGAAAAGGAGATCTGAACCCCAGTGAGAGAAAATACTTTCAGGAGAAGAGGAGACCTGAACCCCAGTGAGAGAAAATTCATTCAGGGGAAGAGGAGATCTGAAACCCAGTGAAAGACAGTACCTTCAGGGGAAAAGGAGATCTGAACATCAGTGAGAGAAAATACCTTCAGGGGAAGAGGAGATCTGAAACACAGTGAGAGAAAATACCTGCAGGGGAAGCGGAGATCTGAACACCAGTAAAAAACAGTACCTTCAGAGGAAGAGGAGATCTGAACCCCAGTGACAGAAAATACCTTCAGTGGAACAGGAGACCTGAACCCCAGTGAGAGAAAATACCTTCGGGGAAAAGGAGATCTGAACCCCAGTGAGAGAAAATTCATTCAGGGGAAGTGGAGAACTGAAACCCCGTGAAAGACAGTACCTTCAGGGGACGAGTAGAAGTGAGCCTCAGTGAGAGAAAATACCTTCAGGGGAAGAGGAGATCTGAAAAACAGTGAGAGAAAATACCTTCAGGGGAAGCGGAGATCTGAACCACAGTGAAAGACAGTCCCTTCAGGGGAAGAGGAGATCTGAACCCCAGTGAGAGAAAATACCTTCAGGGGAAGAGGAGTTCAGAACCCCAGTGAAAGTCAGTACCTTCAGCGGAAGAGGAGTTCTGAACGCCAGTGAGAGAAAATACTTTCAGGGGAAGAGGAGATCTGAACCACAGTGAGAGAAAATACCTTCAGGGGATGAGGAGACCTGAACCCCAGTGAGAGAAAATACATTCAGGGGAAAAGGAGATCTGAATCCCAGTGAAAGACTGTACCTTCAGGGGAAGAGGAGATCTTAAGCCCAGTGAGAGACAGTACCTTCAGGGGAAGAGGAGATCTGAACCACAGTGAGAGAAAATACCTTCAGGGGAAGAGGAGATCTGAAACCCAGTGAGAGAAAATACATTCAGAGGAAGAGGAGATCTGAACCCCAGTGAGAGAAAATACCTTCAGGGGAAGAGGAGATCAGAACCCCAGTGAGAGAAAATACATTCAGAGGAAGAGGAGATCTGAACCCCAGTGAGAGAAAATACCTTCAGGGGAAGAGGAGTTCTGAACCCCAGTGAAATACAGTCCCTTCAGGGGAAGAGGAGATCTGAAACCCAGTGAGAGAAAATACATTCAGAGGAAGAGGAGATCTGAACCCCAGTGAGAGAAAATACCTTCAGGGGAAGAGGAGATCAGAACCCCAGTGAGACAAAATACCTTCAGGGGAAGAGGAGACCTGAACCCCAGTGAGAGAAAATACCTTCAGGGGAAAAGGAGATCTGAACCCCAGTGAGAGAAAATTCATTCAGGGGAAGAGGAGATCTGAAACCCCGTGAAAGACAGTACCTTCAGGGGAAGAGTAGAACTGAGCCTCAGTGAGAGAAAATACCTTCAGGGGAAGAGGAGATCTGAACCACAGTGAGAGAAAATACCTTCAGGGGAAGCGGAGATCTGAACCCCAGTGAAAGACTGTCCCTTCAGGGGAAGAGGTGAGCTGAACCCCAGTGAGAGAAAATACCCTCGGGGAAAAGGAGATCTGAACCCCAGTGAGAGAAAATACCTTCAGGGGAAAAGGAGATCTGAACTCCAGTGAGAGAAAATTCATTCAGGGGAAGAGGAGATCTGAAACCCCGTGAAAGACAGTACCTTCAGGGGAAGAGTAGAACTGAGCCTCAGTGAGAGAAAATACCTTCAGGGGAAGAGGATATCTGAACCACAGTGAGAGAAAATACCTTCAGGGGAAGAGGAGATCTGAACCCCAGTGAGAGAAAATACCTTCAGGGGAAGCGGAGATCTGAACCCCAGTGAAAGACAGTCCCTTCAGGGGAAGAGGTGACCTGAAACCCAGTGAGAGAAAATACCTTCGGGGAAAAGGAGATCTGAACCCCAGTGAGAGAAAATACGTTCAGGAGAAGAGGAGACCTGAACCCCAGTGAGAGAAAATACATTCAGGGGAAGAGGAGATCTAAACCCCAGTGAGAGAAAATACCTTCAGGGGAAGAGGTGTTCAGAACCCCAGTGAAAGTCAGTACCTTCAGGGGAAGAAGAGATCTGAACCCTAGTGAAAGACACAACCTTCAGGGGAATAGGAGATCTGAACCACAGTGACAGAAAATACCTTCAGGAGAAGAGGAGACCCGATCCATAGTGAGAGAAAATACCTTCAGGGGAAGGGGAGATCTGAACCACAGTGAGAGAAAATACCTTCAGCGGAAGCGGAGATCTGAACCCCAGTGAAAGACAGTCCCTTCAGGGGAAGAGGAGATCTGAACCCCAGTGAGAGAAAATACATTCAGGGGAAGAGGAGATCTGAACCCCAGTGACAGAAAATAACTTCAGGGGAACAGGAGACCTGAACACCAGTGAGAGAAAATACCTTCAGGGGAAAAGGAGATCTGAACCCCAGTGAGAGAAAATACTTTCAGGAGAAGAGGAGACCTGAACCCCAGTGAGAGAAAATTCATTCAGGGGAAGAGGAGATCTGAAACCCAGTGAAAGACAGTACCTTCAGGGGAAGAGGAGATCTGAACATCAGTGAGAGAAAATACCTTCAGGGGAAGAGGAGATCTGAAACACAGTGAGAGAAAATACCTTCAGGGGAAGCGGAGATCTGAACACCAGTAAAAAACAGTACCTTCAGAGGAAGAGGAGATCTGAACCCCAGTGACAGAAAATACCTTCAGTGGAACAGGAGACCTGAACCCCAGTGAGAGAAAATACCTTCAGGGGAAAAGGAGATCTGAACGCCAGTGAGAGAAAATTCATTCAGGGGAAGAGGAGATCTGAAACCCCGTGAAAGACAGTATCTTCAGGGGACGAGTAGAACTGAGCCTCAGTGAGAGAAAATACCTTCAGGGGAAGAGGAGATCTGAAACACAGTGAGAGAAAATACCTTCAGGGGAAGCGGAGATCTGAACCCCAGTGAAAGACAGTCCCTTCAGGGGAAGAGGAGATCTGAACCACAGTGAGAGAAAATACCTTCAGGGGAAGAGGAGTTCAGAACCCCAGTGAAAGTCAGTACCTTCAGGGGAAGAGGAGTTCTGAACGCCAGTGAGAGAAAAAACTTTCAGGGGAAGAGGAGATCTGAACCACAGTGAGAGAAAATACCTTCAGGGGATGAGGAGACCTGAACCCCAGTGAGAGAAAATACATTCAGGGGAAAAGGAGATCTGAACCCCAGTGAGTGAAAATACCTTCAGGGGAAGCGGAGATCTGAATCCCAGTGAAAGACTGTACCTTCAGGGGAAGAGGAGACCTGAACCCCAGTGAGAGAAAATACATTCAGAGGAAGAGGAGATCTGAACCCCAGTGAGAGAAAATACCTTCAGGGGAAGAGGAGATCTGAACCACAGTGAGAGAAAATACCTTCAGGGGATGAGGAGACCTGAACCCCAGTGAGAGAAAATACATTCAGGGGAAAAGGAGATCTGAACCCCAGTGAGAGAAAATACCTTCAGGAGAAGCGGAGATCTGAATCCCAGTGAAAGACTGTACCTTCAGGGGAAGAGGAGATCTGAAGCCCAGTGAGAGACAGTACCTTCAGGGGAAGAGGAGATCTGAACCACAGTGAGAGAAAATACCTTCAGGGGAAGAGGAGTTCTGAACCCCAGTGAAATACAGTCCCTTCAGGGGAAGAGGAGATCTGAAACCCAGTGAGAGAAAATACATTCAGAGGAAGAGGAGATCTGAACCCCAGTGAGAGAAAATACCTTCAGGGGAAGAGGAGATCAGAACCCCAGTGAGAGAAAATACCTTCAGGGGAAGAGGAGACCTGAACCCCAGTGAGAGAAAATACCTTCAGGGGAAGAGGAGTTCAGAACCCCAGTGAAAGTCAGTACCTTCAGAGGAAGAGGAGATCTGAACCCCAGTGAAAGACACAACCTTCAGGGGAAGAGGAGATCTGAAACCCCGTGAAAGACAGTACCTTCAGGGAAGAGTAGAACTGAGCCTCAGTGAGAGAAAATACCTTCAGGGGAAGAGGAGATCTGAACCACAGTGAGAGAAAATACCTTCAGCGGAAGCGGAGATCTGAACCCCAGTGAAAGACAGTCCCTTCAGGGGAAGAGGAGATCTGAACCCCAGTGAGAGAAAATACCTTCAGGGGAAGAGGAGATCTGAACCCCAGTGACAGAAAATAACTTCAGGGGAACAGGAGACCTGAACCCCAGTGAGAGAAAATACCTTCAGGGGAAAAGGAGATCTGAACCCCAGTGAGAGAAAATACTTTCAGGAGAAGAGGAGACCTGAACCCCAGTGAGAGAAAATTCATTCAGGGGAAGAGGAGATCTGAAACCCAGTGAAAGACAGTACCTTCAGGGGAAAAGGAGATCTGAACATCAGTGAGAGAAAATACCTTCAGGGGAAGAGGAGATCTGAAACACAGTGAGAGAAAATACCTGCAGGGGAAGCGGAGATCTGAACACCAGTAAAAAACAGTACCTTCAGAGGAAGAGGAGATCTGAACCCCAGTGACAGAATATACCTTCAGTGGAACAGGAGACCTGAACCCCAGTGAGAGAAAATACCTTCAGGGGAAAAGGAGATCTGAACCCCAGTGAGAGAAAATTCATTCAGGGGAAGTGGAGATCTGAAACCCCGTGAAAGACAGTACCTTCAGGGGACGAGTAGAAGTGAGCCTCAGTGAGAGAAAATACCTTCAGGGGAAGAGGAGATCTGAAACACAGTGAGAGAAAATACCTTCAGGGGAAGCGGAGATCTGAACCCCAGTGAAAGACAGTCCCTTCAGGGGAAGAGGAGATCTGAACCCCAGTGAGAGAAAATACCTTCAGGGGAAGAGGAGTTCAGAACCCCAGTGAAAGTCAGTACCTTCAGCGGAAGAGGAGTTCTGAACGCCAGTGAGAGAAAATACTTTCAGGGGAAGAGGAGATCTGAACCACAGTGAGAGAAAATACCTTCAGGGGATGAGGAGACCTGAACCCCAGTGAGAGAAAATACATTCAGGGGAAAAGGAGATCTGAACCCCAGTGAGTGAAAATACCTTCAGGGGAAGCGGAGATCTGAATCCCAGTGAAAGACTGTACCTTCAGGGGAAGAGGAGATCTGAAGCCCAGTGAGAGAGAGTACCTTCAGGGGAAGAGGAGATCTGAACCCCAGTGAGAGAAAGTACCTTCAGGGGAAGAGGAGATCTGAACCACAGTGAGAGAAAATACCTTCAGGGGAAGAGGAGTTCTGAACCCCAGTGAAATACAGTCCCTTCAGGGGAAGAGGAGATCTGAAACCCAGTCAGAGAAAATACATTCAGAGGAAGAGGGGATCTGAACCCCAGTGAGAGAAAATACCTTCAGGGGAAGAGGAGATCAGAACCCCAGTGAGACAAACTACCTTCAGGGGAAAAGGAGATCTGAACCCCAGTGAGAGAAAATTCATTCAGGGGAAGAGGAGATCTGAAACCCCGTGAAAGACAGTACCTTCAGGGGAAGAGTAGAACTGAGCCTCAGTGAGAGAAAATACCTTCAGGGGAAGAGGAGATCTGAACCACAGTGAGAGAAAATACCTTCAGGGGAAGCGGAGATCTGAACCCCAGTGAAAGACTGTCCCTTCAGGGGAAGAGGTGAGCTGAACCCCAGTGAGAGAAAATACCCTCGGGGAAAAGGAGATCTGAACCCCAGTGAGAGAAAATACCTTCAGGGGAAAAGGAGATCTGAACTCCAGTGAGAGAAAATTCATTCAGGGGAAGAGGAGATCTGAAACCCCGTGAAAGACAGTACCTTCAGGGGAAGAGTAGAACTGAGCCTCAGTGAGAGAAAATACCTTCAGGGGAAGAGGATATCTGAACCACAGTGAGAGAAAATACCTTCAGGGGAAGAGGAGATCTGAACCCCAGTGAGAGAAAATACCTTCAGGGGAAGCGGAGATCTGAACCCCAGTGAAAGACAGTCCCTTCAGGGGAAGAGGTGACCTGAAACCCAGTGAGAGAAAATACCTTCGGGGAAAAGGAGATCTGAACCCCAGTGAGAGAAAATACGTTCAGGAGAAGAGGAGACCTGAACCCCAGTGAAAGTCAGTACCTTCAGGGGAAGAGGAGTTCTGAACGCCAGTGAGAGAAAAAACTTTCAGGGGAAGAGGAGATCTGAACCACAGTGAGAGAAAATACCTTCAGGGGATGAGGAGACCTGAACCCCAGTGAGAGAAAATACATTCAGGGGAAAAGGAGATCTGAACCCCAGTGAGTGAAAATACCTTCAGGGGAAGCGGAGATCTGAATCCCAGTGAAAGACTGTACCTTCAGGGGAAGAGGTGACCTGAAACCCAGTGAGAGAAAATACCTTCGGGGAAAAGGAGATCTGAACCCCAGTGAGAGAAAATACGTTCAGGAGAAGAGGAGACCTGAACCCCAGTGAGAGAAAATACATTCAGGGGAAGAGGAGATCTGAACCCCAGTGAGAGAAAATACCTTCAGGGGAAGAGGAGTTCAGAACCCCAGTGAAAGTCAGTACCTTCAGGGGAAGAGGAGATCTGAACCCTAGTGAAAGACACAACCTTCAGGGGAATAGGAGATCTGAACCACAGTGACAGAAAATACCTTCAGGAGAAGAGGAGACCCGATCCATAGTGAGAGAAAATACCTTCAGGGGAAGGGGAGATCTGAACACCAGTTAGGGACAGTACCTTCAAGGGAAGAGGAGTTCTGAACGCCAGTGAGAGAAAATCCCTTCAGGGGAAGAGGAGATCTGAACCACAGTGAGATAAAATACCTTCAGGGGAAGAGGAGTTCAGAACCCCAGTGAAAGTCAGTACCTTCAGGGGAAGAGGAGTTCTGAACGCCAGTGAGAGAAAAAACTTTCAGGGGAAGAGGAGATCTGAACCACAGTGAGAGAAAATACCTTCAGGGGATGAGGAGACCTGAACCCCAGTGAGAGAAAATACATTCAGGGGAAAAGGAGATCTGAACCCCAGTGAGTGAAAATACCTTCAGGGGAAGCGGAGATCTGAATCCCAGTGAAAGACTGTACCTTCAGGGGAAGAGGAGACCTGAACCCCAGTGAGAGAAAATACATTCAGAGGAAGAGGAGATCTGAACCCCAGTGAGAGAAAATACCTTCAGGGGAAGAGGAGATCTGAACCACAGTGAGAGAAAATACCTTCAGGGGATGAGGAGACCTGAACCCCAGTGAGAGAAAATACATTCAGGGGAAAAGGAGATCTGAACCCCAGTGAGAGAAAATACCTTCAGGAGAAGCGGAGATCTGAATCCCAGTGAAAGACTGTACCTTCAGGGGAAGAGGAGATCTGAAGCCCAGTGAGAGACAGTACCTTCAGGGGAAGAGGAGATCTGAACCACAGTGAGAGAAAATACCTTCAGGGGAAGAGGAGTTCTGAACCCCAGTGAAATACAGTCCCTTCAGGGGAAGAGGAGATCTGAAACCCAGTGAGAGAAAATACATTCAGAGGAAGAGGAGATCTGAACCCCAGTGAGAGAAAATACCTTCAGGGGAAGAGGAGATCAGAACCCCAGTGAGAGAAAATACCTTCAGGGGAAGAGGAGACCTGAACCCCAGTGAGAGAAAATACCTTCAGGGGAAGAGGAGTTCAGAACCCCAGTGAAAGTCAGTACCTTCAGAGGAAGAGGAGATCTGAACCCCAGTGAAAGACACAACCTTCAGGGGAAGAGGAGATCTGAAACCCCGTGAAAGACAGTACCTTCAGGGAAGAGTAGAACTGAGCCTCAGTGAGAGAAAATACCTTCAGGGGAAGAGGAGATCTGAACCACAGTGAGAGAAAATACCTTCAGCGGAAGCGGAGATCTGAACCCCAGTGAAAGACAGTCCCTTCAGGGGAAGAGGAGATCTGAACCCCAGTGAGAGAAAATACCTTCAGGGGAAGAGGAGATCTGAACCCCAGTGACAGAAAATAACTTCAGGGGAACAGGAGACCTGAACCCCAGTGAGAGAAAATACCTTCAGGGGAAAAGGAGATCTGAACCCCAGTGAGAGAAAATACTTTCAGGAGAAGAGGAGACCTGAACCCCAGTGAGAGAAAATTCATTCAGGGGAAGAGGAGATCTGAAACCCAGTGAAAGACAGTACCTTCAGGGGAAAAGGAGATCTGAACATCAGTGAGAGAAAATACCTTCAGGGGAAGAGGAGATCTGAAACACAGTGAGAGAAAATACCTGCAGGGGAAGCGGAGATCTGAACACCAGTAAAAAACAGTACCTTCAGAGGAAGAGGAGATCTGAACCCCAGTGACAGAATATACCTTCAGTGGAACAGGAGACCTGAACCCCAGTGAGAGAAAATACCTTCAGGGGAAAAGGAGATCTGAACCCCAGTGAGAGAAAATTCATTCAGGGGAAGTGGAGATCTGAAACCCCGTGAAAGACAGTACCTTCAGGGGACGAGTAGAACTGAGCCTCAGTGAGAGAAAATACCTTCAGGGGAAGAGGAGATCTGAAACACAGTGAGAGAAAATACCTTCAGGGGAAGCGGAGATCTGAACCCCAGTGAAAGACAGTCCCTTCAGGGGAAGAGGAGATCTGAACCCCAGTGAGAGAAAATACCTTCAGGGGAAGAGGAGTTCAGAACCCCAGTGAAAGTCAGTACCTTCAGCGGAAGAGGAGTTCTGAACGCCAGTGAGAGAAAATACTTTCAGGGGAAGAGGAGATCTGAACCACAGTGAGAGAAAATACCTTCAGGGGATGAGGAGACCTGAACCCCAGTGAGAGAAAATACATTCAGGGGAAAAGGAGATCTGAACCCCAGTGAGTGAAAATACCTTCAGGGGAAGCGGAGATCTGAATCCCAGTGAAAGACTGTACCTTCA